>NW_026575035.1:15612742-16955658 GCF_905146905.1 Nyctereutes procyonoides | reverse complement strand
CAGCGGTTTGGCGCCTGCCTTTGGCCCAGGGCGTGATCCTGGAGACCCGGGATCGAGTCCCACATCGGGCTCCCGGTGCATGGAGCCTGCTTCTCCCTCTGCCTATGTCTCTGCCTCTCTCTCTTTCTCTCTCTGTGACTATCATAAATAAATAAAAATTAAAAAAAACTTTAAAAAAAAAATAAAAAATAAAATAAAATATGTATAAAGCAATGTAAGTATAATATGTATTAAGCTATTTAGTAAAGAAATTCTGCATATGCATATCCAGGCAAATTCAGAGAAAGGAAAAAAACATCAAAGGAGAGTCCTTTGAGAACTCTTCCAGTTGCTCCAGAAAATTAACTCAGCCTAAGAGCAGATGGGGCAATGTTACCCAAATAGGCTACTTTTCCGAAGAGCAAAGCCATGTGGCATCGGAATCTTTTCTGGCACCAATGCAGCACAACACATTTATGTTAATTAAGTAACTGGTGTTTGGGAGGGTACCAGGAAATAAATCCCTTCATACACAAATATATGAATGAGTTTAAATTGATACAAAAGTTTTAGATGATGGTTTGGCAAAGGTGTCAACATCCTTGAAAATGTGCATATACTTTACCAAGTAGTTGTACTTTTAGAAATATATCCTGATAAAATCATCAGTCATGTATGCACATATATGTGAAAGAATACTAGAGCTTCATATATATAAAGAAATAAGTAAAACTATACAATGTCCAACAATAAGGCTAATATTTAAATATTCCAACAATAGGGTTATTTTATTTCCACAAAATATTACATAATCAATAAAATTATATTGCAGAATAATATTTAACATAAAGGATAATCATAAAGTATTATGCTATAGTCATATCTTTTATTTATTGTATACACATGAAGTAGAAAAGATGAAAGACTTATCTATATATGTAGATCATAAATTTACCCACACACCACACATCTCAAAGGGGTCTGGACAGATCTGTACCAAAACCCACTACTGACAATGATTATCAGTAGGTAGTGCCATCATGCTTATCTTTATTTCCTAAATTTTCTACAATCAGTTTCTATAACTTTTGTAAAGAAAACAATTAACATTTGGAATATTACTTGTGCTTCCTTTCTCTTCAGTAATGCTATTTAAGTCAGGATCCCAATACTCGTTAAAAGGCTCTTCCATTTATTCCTCAGTCCTTATTAGGGGTGTGATCCTGGCTTTGTCAGGGAGGAAACTGAATCTTGCAGTGGAACTTCCTTTGTATGAGTCCTCTGTGGAATAACAGGCAAGGATTCTGAGGGAATTAATCTTGTAAGAATAGTTACCTCTCCTCTTGCAAATATTAATCTTGTCAGGTGGACACCAGGTGAGTTTCCATAGGCACAAACAAATTAATAATGGCCTATCTGGGACCAGGGAGCTGGGAGAAAAGGCCCAGTTTAGAAAAAGAAAGATGAAGTTTGGCACCTGGCTGCTTTGGATCATGCCCTCTAATTCTGTGGTAAGTTTGCTAGCCTATAAACAGTAAGGCTGCCTAGCCAAGCTAAATGTTTTAGCTTGTTTTAATGCTTGTGCCTACAGTCAAATGTGAATCATTTAAAAAAGTATTTAACTCTGAGTAAAAATTAAAGAGAGTATCAGAATTTTTTTTTTTTTAGTAGGAACAAAAGGGTAACTCCCTACTCTAAAAAGTCTTACATCTATAAAACTCTGCAGGTAAATAAGAGCCAACATAGTCATTTGATGAAGTGATAAAATTTGCCCTTTGATTTTTATGCTATAGTGTCTAATCTCTATAGGACCAAAAAAGGTCGCTGCACAAAATAATGGCATAGCAGATTTTTATTAAGGACTACGCAGTAAATTACAGCAATTACATAAAATGTAAATGATGAATATACTATTAATATCATTTATTGCTTATCTACTTGTGTCAGATGTTTTATATGATATCCATTTATCCACCTACAGTATATATTGAACATCTACTGGGGGGATGCCATTAACAATACAGAAATGACTTCTGCTCTCATAAACAGACTAATGAAGGGGAGAGGCATTAGACAATAATCACCATTAGTCAATTTCCATTGTGGTCAAAACCATAAAGGATAAATCAAATGATAAGGGAAGACTGCTGAAGAAGTGATATTGAAACTGTGAGCTACAGGATGGCAAGCGAAGTGATTATGAGGGACAGAGGGACATTCTAGGTAAAGAACATGGCATGTGGTACACTGAAAGTCAGTGTATTACTTCCATTTTACAGAGAAAAACAAAGAAATTCAGGGATTTAAGTAAACATGTAGGTCCCAACACAGGCAAATTTAAGAGCCAGAATTTGGACCTAGATCTATCTAGCATCAAAATCTACCTTTTGAAATTATTTTATAAGTGGCTTGATTTGATCTGAAAAATGATTCCCTCATCGTTATTCTCAGTGTGTTCACTCAGTTTCTACTCAAGTACTTTTTCTTTTTTCTTACTGTATGGGGTCTTGCTTTTCTTTTCTTGACTTCTAACAATGCTTAATTGTAAATGCTTTATTAATATTTCAAATGGATTACCCCAAAGATACATTTTTGGATTTCAGTTTAGGGTAACTACATTATCAGAAATCGTAAGTATTTCAAAAGAGTTGAATAGATCCCAAAGTTTAGAGCCCATTTTCAATAACCAGACAGATAAAGCTCCTGTATTATTAAGATATGTAAGGCAAATGGTTTTATGTGGAAAATATGAAAGTTTTATTCAGATACTATTTTTCAGTCCAAAGCTTCATCATATTGGCTATTTATAAGACATTAAATATGACTAAAATTTCATTTCAATATATTTTGTATCAAAGAAATACTCCAAAAACCATAAACAAGACTTATTAATAAATGTAGCATCGGGTCATATGTTTTCGGTTGTAATTTCATTGTGGTCTATTCATCTTCACAAATATTAATAAAACTAGCTAATACTAATAGATGGCATTATCAGTCATCATCCAAAAATTTCTCTCAGAGTACAAAAGAGGCAGACTACTTTTTGGAAAATTAGCAGATAATGTGTAAAATTTTCATGACAATTGACTTTTATCACCCTGGTACAACACTCTCTTGTTTAATACTAGACTCATAGGATGTCATTCTATACTTCTAGCTACTTTCTGTTGTTTAGAGCATAATATTAGAAAATATAAATTTTGGGCAGCCCTGGTGGCTCAGTAGTTTAGTGGCCACCTTCAGCCCAGGGCATGATCCTGGAGACCTGGGATTGAGTCCCATGTCGGGCTCCCTGCATGGAGCCTGCTTCTCCCTCTGCCCATGTCTCTGCCTCTCTGTGTGTGTGTGTCTCTCATGAATAAATAAATAAAATCTTTTTTTAAAAAAAGAAAATATAAATTTTTACAAAAATAAATAAAGCCCTGGAACTTGGCTGCTTAACATAATACTTTTATAGGAAAATACTCATTTAGGTAATGGAAGTCCTAGCTTTGGGTCCAATTCTACATTAGTATCCACACTGAGAGTTGATGATGCTTTTAGAATCATCCACTGAGAACTGAATCTGCAAAGAAAAAGATTAAACTCTACTCATACACAAAGCCTATTCTTTGATTACAGTGCTTAGTTTTTCAAGTACCTGGGGACATAGCCTTATTGTTTCTAATATTCCCATTGCCCATTCTTTTGCATTTCTTCCTCTCCATTATTGCTAGCAAAGTCTTTGCATTTCAACATTTTCAAAAGTAGACCATGTCTGAGTCCAGGTATTAATCATTTAATCATGTACTTTCAAATGTACTCATTGATGCTAACTTTTTCCTAACAAGTGCTTTCACATTAATCATTTTGGTCTGATCCACTGCTATATCGTATTTTCTTTTGTCTAATACCCTGGAATCAATTCCCAGACATATTTCTGTATGTTTTTGCAATGCTTTTGTTGAATTAACTGTTTTTTTTCCTGATTTAGACTTTGTATATATTCTCTTGGGCATGCTGACATAGACACCAGCACCAGCACAGTATGAGCCTCTCATTCATTAGTTATCACGTCCAGAACATAGGTCCTCTCTACCAAGAGCTAGAACTAGCCATCTTTGGGGAATCAATTCCCTTTTCAGATCTGAACTGTAGCTTGGCAGAGCTCATTTTCCAAGCTTCTGAATTTTAATAATTTCAACTTTCCCCCAACTTACCTCTCCCTGTGATAACATATACTTCCTACATATAGGTATAAGCATATAATATACCTAATAGGAGATGTATTGCCATGATATCTTAATGTGTTTTTTGTATTGTTATCTAGTTTATAGTGTGTGTACCAAGCTAACATAAGGATTCTTTATATTAAATTCTCTGATGAAATAACTGCTGTAATTTTTGTCTTCTGAATAAACACTGACTGATATAGAAGTTTTTTATCAAGGGTGGCCCCAGGAAAATGGTCCTTCAAAAATGGGATTTGAGAAATGGCTTCATCATGTCTCAGAGCTTGAATACAATCCCGTGTTCCTTGCTAATGGAAAAAGAGATGCTACTTGGGTCATGAGATGCTGCAAAAATATGAATAATTACATGTGGTTGATTTTAAGAAGTGCCTTCTCAAGCAAGTATCTTGGGGACCATGAGGTTTCTGTACTGAATCTTATTACAGTAATGTTGACTAGGAAAAGGTAATATGGGATTAATGTTTAACAACTGTTTTTTAAAAAAAATCTTGTCTGTAGTCATGGCCAATTTCTTTGGTGAAAATATTCTTTCTCACCATGGACAATATGAAGCTATAAATGTGGTATCACTGAAAATGGAGTTGAAAAGAGATGCATACATCATCCTCTGCTAGTTGGTATGAACCAACTCTGACCCATGGCTGCATGGGATGGATTTTTCTGACTGCACTGGACTTCTTAAAAAAAATTTACAAACTTAAGTCTGTATATTCTTGGGTCTAATTATGATCAGAGAGCTGAAGAGAATCCTTTAAAGAATCTCTTATGAATGAAGCCATGAGAAATTTTTTTCTGAAAAACGAACAAAGTTTTGTTGTGAAGGATGCAGAACTATAACATAAGTTGGATTTAGTTTTGTCAAAATGTTTATGTAAAAGTGAGGATTATCATTGGGAAAATGTGAGACCTTGAGGTTTGAAACAGGGATATCTGTGGAGGCTGTTTGAAGCAGAGGCCTCCAGGTCACATTAACAATCCCTTGCAAATAAGAACAACCGTCCTCCTGTTTCTGAGAAAATCAGCCTTCCCTTGTTTGAATATCTTGTCTTAAGTAAAATAATCATGAATATTATTTTTGCCTTCCTCCATCATGGTTCTTGGAATATGGTGGTGCTATGACTGAAGTAGCTAATTTTTTTCTTTAGGAAAAAGAATACTTTATATGCTGGCTCTTAAAACATGTTTCTAGGAAGAGTAGCATCTGCATCACCAGAAAACTTGTTAGAAATGCAGATTACTGAGTCCCACCCTAGGCCTACTGAATCAAATTCCTACAGAAACTCAGAGGATAGGCTAAGCAATGTGTCTTAAAAGCTCTCCAGGAAATGCTGATTCATGCTAAAGTTTCAAAACCACTGCTTAAATTCTACATTGAGCAACTTACAACTTTATTTTCTAGACTAGGGGGAGATAAACTTTAGCACCAATTAGACTATATTTTTAAAAAGTTATATAATCTCTTCTAAGAACTACAAACACATTTCATATATTAGAGGCAAATGCAATCTTTAGTGAGGGGTATCATTCTCCCTTTTATTTTATAAAAGTATATGTAATGAAATTTATTTATTTATATATTTGCCATATCAAGTCAATAACTACTTATGGGATACCTTGTATGTACCCATTCAAGTGCTAGGCACTAAGGCATAGGATAAGAATAAATATATCTTCCCTGAGAAAGACATCAAAATGACATTCCACTTTATCATTTGTGGTGATTATGATAAATCTTCCTTAGTTTTACTCTAGCAAGCTCCATTGATTAAAGATCTCACAGCCTTATTAAGGAAATGAGGCTTATAAAGTAGAAACAGTTAGTAATTAGTAAAAAATAATTTCTAGTCAAGTGACATCTTGTATAATATAAATCATGAATACTTCATTTGTTAGAATAGAGGAGTTATTGTGAGTTAAAAGAGTAGGAAGGTTTCCTTGGAAACACTTTAAATGAGGCTTAAATATAAGCAAAATTTTGTCAGAAAGAATAAGATGGAGGGTTTAGCTAGGGAAGGGCGTGTAAGTATAATGGCAAGAAGGTAGAAATGAGCATATGTGCAAGGCAATAAGATAGGTTTTTAGAGTAGCCGAAGAAGTAGTTTAATTAAATGAGTTTAGTTATATTAGATATTAATATAATCTAGACATTTTTATATTAGCAATTTAACCTCTTTTACCACTGTATTGCCCATAACTCATGGAGGATTTGAAAATGTTACCTGACATGAATGGACATATGCTAACTTCCCTGACGCTGGTGAAGGGCAGTAAAGTCTAGGTTGGAAAATGGAACAAGACAAGATAAAGTATTGGAGTCATAGTCATTTGATCCTTGATTTGACCAACAAGAAGTAAATATAAAACATGAGAATAGCTTCAGGAAAGAAGAAAGCAGTGTGGCAAAATCATACACCACTGGGACTACACAAAATGTAACAATGTATTTTCATCCCACACATTTTTGTCATTTGTCTATCAATGAGTAGTCCAGCCTCCTTAGCTCATATATTTCCCTTTTACCTACCATATTCATCCTTTTGAATTTTATGTTGCAGATTGAAATGAGAAGAGGGTCACAGAAGAAAAGACATGGGGAGAAATGGACTAGGAAAGAAATTTTGAGGTGGATATAAGCCATGAAGTATAAGGGATTTAAATGAAAAAGAAAAGAAAAAAAAAAAAGCTATTGCTATGGCCTATGTATATACTATTCACTACATGTGAAAAATACAAAGAATACTTGAGTTATTTCATAGTTGCTTACACTTACTGGTCTATGTTCTCTGCTCTGGAATTGGGCCACATGACTCATAATATCAGTTTAGTTTTAGTGGAGCATGAAGTTTGATATGATATAGTGAACACCAAATATGATATTTGCAACAAAAAGTAGGGAACTCTTAAGTACATCATGAGTTAAAAGACTAATCAGTGTTACTCTTCAGCTTGTTCATACCTCTAAGGTCTGAAGAAGATTCACATTGTCCTTAACTTCCAAAGAGCCACCCACTGCTTTCCCAATCACTCTGCCCTAGAACTGTCTCTATACAGAGAAGGGAAAGGGAATGGTGATAGGTAGAAATGTCTCTGAACCATTTGAGAAAGCCTAGAATAGCCTTTAGATAAACCCTCTACTGTGAGTCCTGTCATCCTGACAAGGACCTTGAAATAACCACAGTAACTTTATTACCACTTAGATCACTATTATTTTATAGGAAGTACATTTGTGGTTCTTTGAGAGAAGAAAAATATTCTTCTTTATGGAATCATCCATAAGTTACCAGTAGTTTTCTGAGTAGATTATTATAATAATAACAATAACTAATATTTATCAAGTGCTATGTGGCAGGAGCTATTCTAAATGGTTTGCACATTTTACATGTAAACCAATCTTCATGAGAAGGGTTTGACTATTCTCATCACTAATCCTAGCTAGGGTATGGTATAGGTAGGATTTGCCAAGACAGCTTAATATTTGTACTATTATTATGAATGAAGTTTCATTTTATATATCAAATCCAGTGGTTCTCAACCAGGAAAGATTTTATCCCCTGGGGATATCTGGCCATGTCTGGAGACACTGTTGGTTGTCAGAATCAAGGGTTGCTTCTGGCAGCTAGGAGGTTAAGCCAGAGACACTGCCAAACATTCTACAAAGCACTGGCCAGTGCCCACAAAAAAGAATTATCCAGATCAAAATGTCAATAGTGCTGAGGTTGAAAAATCATGATATGACCTAACACTGTTCTCTTTGTAGTATTCTTAAAATAAGAGAATTAATTTCAGGAAATACTTAACTGATTTCTCTTTCTTTCACCTTCTACCTTTAGATTATCACATGCCTTCAGGACTCTGATTGCCAAATTATATCCTGAAGCTTGACATTTGTCACTGACCTATAGTTAGACCTATAGATAGACCATCATTTCTGCTTCCATTCTTGTTCCTCCTACATTTCATTAGTAGAAGTGTACCTTCTCTAAAGCCTATAAGACCATGACCCTCTCCTCCATAGCCACCAATGGTTTCCTTTATGGTGTAAAATCAAACCCAGGGGCACCTGGATGGTTCAGCTGGTTGAGTGTCTGACTTCGGCTCAGGTCATGATCTTGAGGTCCTGAGACTGAGCCACACATTAGGCTCCCTACTAAGAAGGGAGTCAGCTTGTCCCTCTCTCTTTGCCCCTCCCCCCCGATTTTGCTTAGTCTGTCTTTCTCTCAGATAAATAAATAAAATAATTTAAAACAAAATCAAACCCAAACTACAAACTGACTGCAATATGCCACAGAGGACTTGGCTGCTACCTAAATTCAGCTCTTATTACCCAAGATGCTTAATTTTCACTATTTTCCAGGCAATGGTCTTTTCACTGTCCCATGGATATGCCAAGCTCAACTCCATCTTAGGGCTTTGTACTTGCATTTCCTCTGACTAGAATATTCTTTCTCGAGTTTAACGTGGCCTTTCTTCTTCACTTTTTAGGATCCAGATCAAATAAAAATTTTTCTAAGAGGCCTTATTCTTGACCCATGATTGACTTTCCTCCTAATATTTATGATTTTCTGAAATGATCTTCTGTCTTTATGTCTCAGTGTTCCATGTTATACACAAAAGTGTAAGCCTCATGAGGAAAGGACTTTGTCTTACAAAGTCTATTGCATTCCTCATGGCTAGAATAATGCCTGACATGTAAAAGTCCATTAATAAATATTTGTTGAATAATGAATGAATTACAAAGAGGATGAATAAAATCTAAAGGCTAGGGATTTGCTTAATGCTATGGATTCAACAAGGTAAACACTGTATCTTTCTCCAGTCTTTGAACATGCTCACTTTCTCTTCAAGGAAGTAAAGTACAAAATGACACTCAGGGATGCCTGGGTGGCTCAGTGGTTGAGCCTCTGCCTTCGGCTCAGGGCGTGATCCTGGAGTCCTGGATCGAGTCCCGCATCCGGCTCCCTGCATGGAGCCTGCTTCTCCTCTCTCTGCCTATGTCTCTGCCTCTCTGTGTGTGTGTGTCTCTCGTGAATAAATAAATAAAATCTTTAAAAAAAATTAAATGACACTCAAAGAACAAGAATGAGTTATCCAGTTGGAAAGCAAGGAAAAGAACTTTCAGTATGAATGTACTAAAAAACACTGAAGCTCAGGGTTAAGATGTAGCTGAGCTTGTGGTAGGAGCAGCATTGCTGTTCTGGAGACAGACACAGAAGAACCAGAGTTGAGGCTGGATGGTAGAAAGGTACATTACAAGAACCTAATAGATATTAAGAATGTGGACTTTATCACGAGTGACTGGAGGGCTATAGAAGGGTTTTATATCAGTAGGTAATGTTATCATATTACATAGTGGTTAAAGCATGGAACCTGAATTAATCAAGGCTGCAACTAAACTATATTTGCATAGACAGTGAGATCATAATTTGGGTAAATAGAGAGTTGGTGATGGAGGGTTTCTTCTAATGTTTATAATCCAATATTCAGGACTGAATTTCACTGGGTGAATGACAAAATGGCTCAGTGCCAATCAAATCCTGAATCAAATGATACTCTTCTGCAATATATTAAACATTTCACAAACTGCAGAAGACATGTTTTTTGACTAGTGAAATCACTTCAGTTGTAAACCCTTCTAGAATTTTACATTTTTAATAAATTGATTTAATTTTTCTCTTCTATTCATGTGCAGATCTGCTAAATTATGTTTCACAAAGAGAAAAGTGGTCAGATTCAATCAGACCATTCATTCATACCAGCCAGGGCTCTCAGTAATTACTTTTTATCTGAGATAATTTTAATTTGCCTTCCATTTACATAATGAAATCATTTTGTATCACTCTACCAAGAGCTCAGGAGGAATATTTTAGAATATCAATATTGTGTTTATTTCATTTGTTTAACAATATTTATGCATATCCTACTATGTGCAAGGTGATCTTACTATAGTCACATTAAGCAGAAAGATCATATTATTTGTGAAGCACAAATCTAAACAGAAATTTGGAAGTCTATGAAAAAATAACCTAGATATTTTAGGACTGGTGTGATTTTTTTTAGGAGGAATGTATAAATCAGATTGGACCACCTTCACAAAAACTTTAATAAATAATTTTATTTTCAGTTTGTAATTTGTAAAGCAAAATTAATGAAAAATTATGTGTGACTATATTTTAAAAAATGACTTACAGTGAGTCTAGGAGTTCCTGTAGCTGTTAATTGTTTTGTAATTAGAAAGTGAATCTTACCTTTGTATTCTCTTTATCTATCTCTTTATCTATTTATCTAGTGCTGGACACAGAGTAAATGTGAAGTATATTTTTGTTTAATGGAACAAAGTAGAAATAATTGCCTTTTTTCCCCTTACAAATCATTTGGTTGTTAAATTTGACTGGTGGGCAATTTATTTATATGTCTATGAAATCTCATATTGAAAACAGACTCCACATTAATTATGTTCTCACTCCAGTAAGCAACATTTGGTACTTAAAAAATCAAGCTTACTGTCATTTTCCCCCTATTCAATCCCTTTTATCACATGGACACTTGTGATTCCCCAAAAATGAGCTTTTGTAAAAACATGAATGCCTTGTTTGTATCTAAATAATTGTATTCACATCTTGTTCCACCTATCAATTTTACTGACATTGGAATATGGACAATTTAAGGCATATCATTATTAATATTAAAATAATGTGAAACTAAAATAGGACTTTTGCATTAATAAAGTCCTTATGCAAACTATTTTTCCATTGTCAAATTAGTAATGTAGAACTACAAATATCATTCTCTAAGGTTCATGAACTTGAATACATGGTAACATCAGGATTTTAATATCTGGTAAAAAAAGTTTTGCTGAAACCATATACTTAAAGTTTTAAACTCTGAAGTAAAATTTAGATTAGATTAAGCAGATGTGAAAAATAAATCAGTCAGACCGAAAGAGAACAGAATAAATACATCTGGTCAATAGTTTCAGTGGCTTCCTTATCTATTGTAGAATAAAACACAAACCTTAGCCCTATACAATCTAACCCCTGCCCCCTCTCTGACTACATCTCTTTGTTTTCCCTTTCTCAGTTGTATTAAGGTATAACTGAAAATAGTAAGCATATATATTTAGGACATACAACTTGATATTTTGGTATATGTGTACATTGTGAAGTGATCACCATAATCAAACTAATTAACATATTCATCACCACACTGTTAGCACCCCCTCCTTTCCTCTTTCCTTCCTTGGCAAGAACACTTACCTCTTTCTGTTCTTCTAATACATAAGGCTCATTTAGCCATGGGCTTCTCTTGCTTGGTGAGTAACTCCTTCAGATCAGCCAATAGTATCCCACTAGCAATTAGAACAGTTGAATGAATACTGTATTTTAATTTAAAAACCAAAACCAGGGGCACCTGGGTGGCTCAGTGGTTGAACCTCTGCCTTTGGCTCAGATCCTGATCCTGGGGTCCTGGGATCGAGTCCCATATCAGGCTCCTCGCAGGAAGCCTGCTTCTCCCTCTGTCTATGTCTCTGTCTCTCTGTGTCTCTCATGAATGAATAATAAAATATTAAAAATAATAATAATAATAAAATAAAAACCAAAACCAAATCAAAAAATCTGAATTAAGAAAAAAATACGGAATATCTGGAGTTAGACAAATCTAGCTTAAATCCATGCAGACATTTTTTGGACTAAAACCATCCTTAATATTATGCTGAGTGAAGTAAGTCAATCGGAGAAGGACAAACAGTGTATGTTCTCATTCATTTGGGGAATATGAATAATAGTGAAGGGGAATATAAGGGAAGGGAGAAGAAATGTGTGGGAGATATCAGAAAGGGAGACAGAACATAAAGACTTCTAACTCTGGGAAATGAACTAGGGGTGGTGGAAGGGGAGGAGGGAGGGGGGTGGGGGTGAATGGGTGACAGGCACGGAGGGGGACACTTGACGGGATGAGCACTGGGTGTTATTCTGTATGTTGGTAAATTGAACACCAATAAAAATTAATTTATTAAAAAAAATAAAAAAAATAAAAATAAAACCATCCTTAAGACTTCTTAGTTTCAGCTCCCTCACTGCACAACCTGGATAATAATCTTGGCTTCACAGGCATATTCTGTTAAAGACATATAACTGAAGTTTTAACACATAGTAGGCACTAATAGTAGTAGCTAATAATACAATAAAGAGGAATAAAAGACAAGTGTGATTTCATAAATATATATGTGTATATATGTATACACTCTTTCAATACAAGCATTCCTTAACTCCCTTTACACTGTCCACTTAGCAATTTTAGTCTGTCATTTTCTTATATTAGACAAAATGGAGGCCTAGGAAGTTCAGCTTGTTTCTATTAAGTCTGTACTTCTCGTTTTTAATAAATCTGTAAATCTGTTTAGTACATATTATTTGTGTAAACATATGAGCTAATTGACATAACATTCCTTGTTTGACTAGCAATGCTTGTATTCTTTTTAATTTTTTTTATTTATTTATGATAGTCACAGAGAGAGAGAGAGAGAGAGGCAGAGACACAGGCAGAGGGAGAAGCAGGGTCCATGCACCGGGAGCCTGACGTAGGATTCGATCCCGGGTCTCCAGGATCGCGCCCCGGGCCAAAGGCAGGCGCCAAACCGCTGCGCCACCCAGGGATCCCAATGCTTGTATTCTTAACACACAGAGTGCAGCCAAATTAGATTCAGGATAATTTTGTTCAGATACAACTCCCTCAAGCACTGGCTTCCCCAGGTTCCTCATTCAGGGCCCACAGTCAGAGGATTCCAGAAGCAAAACTAAGAGAATCTGCACATGAGCCTTTTGTTCAGGTAGGCCGGGTTCATGAGCATTTCAATTATTTCACCTGGAGGGAGCGTTATGACACCTTTAATAGCCTTGTATCAAATCTCCTGAGTATAACTCTTGAAATGATCAATTCTAACAATGGGCCATGGAGGCCCCCTTTTTTTTTTTCATAATGGGCATCAGTAACATTTTCACCAATAGCACAAAGACAGCAAGTATTGCATTCCTCGAGAAAACTAACCAAATATATTTATGCTGGGTAATATTTTGAAATTTAACTGATTTTTTTTACTGCTATTTTGAATAGTTCTCTCTTTATGGACTTGCCACAGTTAAAATTAAATCTTAAATTGAGACTATCTAAGAAGAGCAGAAAATATAAAATAAAATATGAAAATTTGGTTTCCAACCTATAAAATAGATAATATTTAAACTCAACTTTAAAAGCTTTTCTTGGGAGAAACATTTCTGAAACCCCAAAATGGTGAGGGCATAAAGAAATGACAACATACACTTGAGCAGAATGCATAGTGATACTATGAACGGATGTTTCTGCAGAGAAGATGAAGCCTCAGGGAAAGATAAATTGGGTTCTGAAGAGCAAGGTTAGTGTTTCTTTCCCCTTTCTCTGGATAAAGCTCTAATGGGGGAGGGGGAAAAAGAGCCCTTAGATACTTAGGCTTAGATATAGAAGGGTTGTCTAAAAAAAGAAGTCTGAAGTCTCACTAGAAGAGTGAAGTAGCAAACAGAAATGATGGCCGGACATGGCCAGGCAGAAGGAACATACGGCAGTTTCCTCAATCCTCTGGGTCCACAGAATGTCAAAGAAGAGCTTAGGAATGTCTCTCCTGATTCTACAGAGATTTAGGTATGGCACTGACCTAGTGAACTGTCTTCAGAAATAGATTCAACAGAGAAAAGATCGGCACATGTATATCTTCATGCAGTAGTTCTCAAAGTGTGGCCCCTAGATCAACAGGACCAGCAGAATCGTCATAGGCTGGTTCCACCCCAGACCTACTGAATCAGAAACTCTGGGAACCAGGGTGGAAGTCTGCATTCTAACAAGCCCTCCAGGAGATTCTGGTACAGACTCAAGTTTGAGGACCCCTGCTGGATGCCTGCAGAGAACAGAGGATTGTCAGGAGCTGTGCGATAGGACCCAAGTCAGGAGGCAGGGTGGATGTGCGGAACTTTAAATTGGTTGAATTTAAAATTGAATTATCTGTGAAATTACTGAATTTGAGAAAATCAATCTGTAACTGATTGGACAGAGTTTTCTGCATCAGAAAAACAGGGATTTAGATCTCCTGATAAAAAGACTTAAAGTTTTGTATTTCTTGTATACATTATGGGTGACATTGGAAATCTATGCATATTATACACACAATGTCTTTATCTCAAGGTTTAAAATTCTTTCTTACTGTCTATGCAAGAGATATATATGTAAAACATATAGATATTATGTAATATAAATTGTGTATAAAATATATATTAGTTCTATACCCATGCACACATATTCAAATTTTTGACTGTTGTCTATAGAACACATATATTATAGGTAATGTCTCTCTATAAATTGGTTATATAAATATGTAATATCTATTTAGGTAATATCCACCTATTAATCTATAAAACCCTCCCTACTTCCCTCCTTTCCTTTCTTCCTTTCCTTTCCCAAGTCTCTAAACACTTAAAACTTAGATAAGCCTGTTGTGGAAATAATAGATCACTGATTTATCTAATTCATTGTCACATGTGTGTATCTGGTTCTGTCTGTGGGTACATGAGTATTTTCACATGTGTGATTTCCTGAATACACAAAGACAGTTGTATTTAGCACTTTGTCTTATTACTGTGGCATATTTTAGTTAGTGAGAGCACTGTCACTGGTCCTATATAACCTTCTGTAATCATTAGTGTTTGTACAGACTTTGGAAGAGTAGCAGGGTATGCCACCCAAAATATATCTTTGGGGCATAAAAAATATTTTGAGGTGTTTATTTTGAGAGGCAGCAAACATAGGAAAAGCTCTGAAAACACAGAAGTTACCCTTCTGTAACACTAGAAAGGGGAGGCTGAACCAGGAAAAGAGCTACTACCAGGGAAAATCTTTTACTTGAAAAAGTCACCTGCATAGCAGAGAAACCCACTACCCCAACTTCAGAAACCCCAAACTCCTATTCCTTTCCTTAGCTCAAGATGGTATGTATCCTCAATAGTCTCAATTTTTTGACACCTTTTGAGCTCCATATCTTTGTGGGACTCCTATATAAACAAAGAAGCATAATTAAAGTTATTTTTTTCTATTAATTTGTCTTATTATGGGGGGCTCTAAGCCAAGAACCTAGAAATATAGAGGAAAAGTTATTTTTTCTCTCCTACACTTTCTTTACAAATATCCATGATGTATACAAGAATTGGAAAACATAAATTCCATAACTATTATTAAATTAGTAAAATAGCATTAGGAAGGAAATATTTTCCTAGCCAAAAAAAAAACACATATACACACATAGAGGCGGGGAAAGAGAGAGAGATACTGGTTAAGGGAGGAAGTGGGGGAAGGAGAGAGGGAGAGAAGAAGGGAAGAAGGAATGAGATCCCAAACTCACAATGAGGTAAATGATTTTCTTTCTATTTCATCTGTGGAATACTGAACTCTATTTCAGACATCTTGGTCCTCAGAAAACACTGACAGCATATTACGGGGATATCCTTTATTTGCTAATAGTATTTATCCTACACATTCCCTAAGCACAACCTCTATGAAACAAAAGGTCTGTTTCCATGCTGATACACCAGTGCTTCTGCGTTTGCTGTCAGGGTAAAGATATGTGCAACTCATATCCTCTGGTATTACAGTTCAGGAGACGATGGTGCTGAATAGGAAATCAATTTTCATACTTCAAGTTCTAGAATTTATTAGTGGTATTGTTGAAGAAGGTGGTTATAAAATTTTCATTTAATTCTAATCAGCATCCTTTAAAGAATACAACTGCACATAAATTATAATGGATGAAAAAGGGAAGGCAATTGCAAAAAAAAAAAAAAAAAAGCTGTTTCTCCATCACCCTGACAAACAGAGGTAGAACTTGGTGTTTATGTCCTTAAGGTTGTTTGTTTTCTACTCCATTATGATCAATTGTTTTGCATACTGGACTGTCATTTAATGGTTCAATAAATATAATACACCTATGGTTTTTTTTCTTTTTTTTTTATAAATTAATTTTTATTGGTGTTCAATTTACCAACATACAGGATAACACCCAGTGCTCATCCCGTCAAGTGTACCCCTCAGTGCCCGTCACCCATTCACCCCCACCCCCCGCCCTCCTCCCCCTCCACCACCCCTAGTTCATTTCCCAGAGTTAGAAGTCTTTATGTTCTGTCTCCCTTTCTGATATTTCTCACACCTTTCTTCTCCCTTCCCTTATATTCCCTTTCACTATTATTCATATTCCCCAAATGAATGAGAACATACACTGTTTGTCCTTCTCCGGTTACTGTGGCCAAGTTCAAAAAGGGTGTTGCCTGAGTTCTCCTCTGGGATTTTGATGGAATCTTGTCTCACATTTAGATCTTTCATCTATTTTGAGTTTATCTTTGTGTATGGTGCAAGACACCTATGGTTTTTGTTTCATGATGCAGTGCTCCAGTAGATAAAATAATTTTTTGAAGTTAATATACTCACAGGTTTCCAAAACAACTCAAATATCTCACATTTGCACTAGTACTATTAATAAAATTACATTGTAAATTCTCTCTGTAAACTTGAGTCTAGCCACAGAAGGAGCTTTAACCCACTGAGTGAATCTCCTTGATAACACATGCAGTTTTTAAAAGAGTACAAACTTTCAGTTATGAGTAAGATCTGAGGATTGAAAGTATAACATGGTGATTATAATTGATAACATTATATGATATAACTGATAAGAGAATAGAAATGCTATTAGGAAAGTAGAATTTAAACATTCTCACATACAAGAAAAGTAAATATGAAAAGTGATGAATGTGTTAATTCATAGGGGAATCCTTTCCCAATACGTGTGTATATATATATATCAAGTCATCACATTGAATTCATATTTTATAATTTTATTAGCCAATTTTATCTCAATTAAAATGTGTAAAAAGTTTTAAAAAGATCAGATAGCTGGCAAAAAAAATTATTTAACTCAGATTTAATATATTTAACAAAAATATTAAAATTATGGATATTCATAGCTTCTCAAAGCATTACATAAAAATTCAAAATATGTTAGGTCATGATTACCAAACTTAATATATTTAGTTTCTCCAAAATAACTTCATAGAACTTCAGCTATTAAACTTTTCTTGGTAGGGCAATTAATTGCTTTGTTTAAATACAAAGAAAAGGTCATAAATTAATGATATGAAGATACAGCAGTTGGCCCAAATAAACCAGGTAACAACCATACTATAACAGAAAATTTATTGAAAATATATTTGAAACAAATATTTTTTGTCATTATATACATTTCCCAATTGAATCTAACATCTTCTTTCCTTCTAGTTGCAAGTTTTTAAGTAGAGATAATAACAATCAATTAGCAAGGCTATTATGATAATTAGAAATATGACATGAAATATGTATTCCAGAATGTTCAGTAAATATCTGTTTTTATTTGCATACCCATTTTGTCCCCCATGCACTTTCTTTAATCAGTTGTTTCCAAAGAGGAGAATGATCAAATTAAGGATTGGTACTATTGCGCCTCCATCATAAGAATGATGTCAAGAACATGGGGTGCCTGGATGGCTCAGCTGGTTGAGTGTCTGCCTTCAGCTCAGGTAGTGATCTCAGGGCCTTGAGATTGAGTCCCTCATTAGCCTACTGCTCAGTGGGGAGTCTGCTTCTCCCTCCTTCCCTCCCCCTCCCTCTGCTTGTGCTTGTGCCTGTGCTGTGCATGGAGTATGCTCTCTCTCTCTCAAATAAATAAATAAAATCTTTAAAAAGAGAGAATGATGTGAAGATCAAAAGTAATGATGATGGAAGTGAAAGTGTTTTAAACTACAAGGCTTGTGTGGACACACTGGCATAGACATCTTAAAGACATGAGTAGGGAGGTTATTGCTGCTACCATAGAGTGACAAACCAGAGAAGACATCAGTTGGACCAGCTGGTAGCACAAGCAAAGCCAGGCTGCAGAAGTTTTTAGCTTTTGATTCAGCAACAGGATCTTCTTGGCACTCCTAAGATGATCAAGCAAGTAGGAAAACTCACAGTGAACAAAAAACTTAAAATGATGTAGGAATCAGGTTACCTAATTACTTACATTCATAATTAGAATTAGAAAGAGCAAAGGATTCAGAGCATTTCTGTCTCCTTGTTACCCATTCTTAACTGTAGAAAACACTATAAAGAATCTGAAATATGAAAATATATTATAAGACTTCAAAAAGGCTTGTGCTATCAAGACCAAGCTTTTAAATTATTTTTGCAGATGGCTAACTTATCCATTCTTTTATGGCTTTCCCTACTTCCACTCTAAAAATAGGAAAATGCCTTATTGTCTTTCTCAACTACTGATTATCCTCAAAAACTATAAACTCCAAGGAGTGGTTTACCTTTAAGAATCAGTAAATACTATGTGTGTGTGTGTGTGTGTGTGTGTGTGTGTGTGCACTCGCGCGTGCACCTGTCAGTTTGTTTTTGGGGAAAAGAAAGTGGCAGGGCAGTGGGAAATGAAGAAATGGAAGAAAACCAGCTTGGATAGCAAACAAATGTCCTTAATGACACATGAGCTCAGGTTGAGTGTCACTTAATTCTGGAATTAGAGAGTATGTCATATTTTATATTCTCCATTCTAAAGCAGGGAACTATATCTCAAAGTTGGCATTTTCTCTCTTTTTAAGAAATTACTTTTCCATCCCTATTTAGAAATACTATTTTCATATGTATTTTTGTTTCTTGTCCATTGGATTTTATAACTTCCTTTTATTCCATTCTCAATCTTTTTTCTTCTTCATTATATTCAAATAAATTTTCTTCACATTTAAATTCCTCTTTCTATGGTTATTTCTTGGTTCTCATTTTCACCTATTTTCATTCCAAGTATCTTCTTAATTTTACCTTGTCTCCAGGGCTCCTGCCTTATTTCACAGCCTGGATTATATCCTTATTTCCATCTCCAAGGTAGTGATTTCACTTAACTCCTTTTTTAAGGGATAGTGTAAATGAACCATCACTTTGTCCACTAATATCTTCAATACTCAGAATGTACAGAACATCCAGTTGGGCCTCCCCAAAAAAGCCCAGGAAAGTCATCAAGATGTCATCAGCAGCATTCCTAGAGGCAGGAACCATTATTCTAGTCTATTCCCAAAATTGAAAAGGTATATCCAGGCAGATAACTATAGTTCCCAGAATATCTATCCTTACATGGGCTCAAAAAGCAAATACTCTTCTTAAACTAAACTGAATATCCATTTTATTCATAAAAAAAGCATTTGAAAAATAACACTAGTTCTCTAAGATATTGCATTATTACATTGCTCTAAATGATCCCCGAGGGGTCTGAGGATTTAATTGGATTCCCTGCAGTTGTGAAATTATATCAGGAAGTAACTTAATAAGCAAGGTATTTTGCTTTCTAGAAGAGTAAAGACATTGAATAATTTTCCTTTGCTACTCACAGGCATGCATGCCCATATCCATTTAAGGAATGCCAACATAGAACAGTATTTGTAATTTCCCTGGTTATAAAATTGTCTACTCATGAAATTTTAAGCAAAGGAATAGGTTAACTATTCAGCAATATTGAGCCGTTCCGGAATCCTAAAATGATTTCTTCATTTCATATGGCAAAGATTATCCAAATTAAAATGTTTTTTTTAAATGTAACTTGGAAAGGTTATATGGGGAAACCATTGCCGTGCTTTTCTCATATTCTACTTCAACTTATAAAGTTAATCATTCCCAGATAGGGGAAATTTTCATCCTTTCCAGAGAAACATCTTTCTCCCTAGCTGAGACCCTCTCAGAGAACAGGCCAGCCATGCCGCAGCTTCTTCAGCTACACTCAAGTGGGTAAATTCAATTCAGGCTTGTGTTAGGAGGCCTGCTGCAGCCTTTTTTCTTGGCTTTATTAGAGAGACCTATTCTTTGTGGGTTTGGGATATTACCATGGCCCTTGATAAAATCAAGAAGCTGGCTTGTCATTTAGCCACAAAATTCTTTGCTTATAAGTGACTAGGACATATAAAGGTTAACACCTGGCCAAATGGCAGGTAAAAGCTTTTGTAATTCAGGTACAGACAGAACCGGGTTGAATTCAGAGATTATCTATGAGAAACTGAGAAGTTTTAGTCTACTGAGCCCTGGTTTCTTCATTTGAAGTTAGGATAATTTAACCATGACAATTGTTTGAAAATTACAGATAAGTGTAAAGTTCCTAGAATAACACCTTATAAACAGTATATAGACTGAGAATTTGGTAAGAGCCGCTGATTAAGTGTGAATAAAAATTAGTCTTCTTATTGGCTTGTGATAATTTATCACATTCATTATTTACCTATTTGTTAGGTCTTAATAGGAAAGAAGAGTTACAAAGAAAAACTTACTTGGAAGAAGAAGTAGAGTTTCCAAATCATGAAATAAATCCTGGCTGCAAATGAAATCTCCAACTACTAAAGATGGAAATAGTCTAAATGTCTAAAAAATCAAAATTACAGATTTTGTAGGAATCTTGCTAAGTTAGTTTAGCTACAATCCCCCATCCTTCCTATCTGATCTCCCTTGATTTCTACTCTGGTCCCTCATCCTCCACCATCCCCCAGGTGATATCTGATTTCCTGGCTTGCCTTCTGCAACAATCCTGTGAAATCAGTATAGCCCCAATCCCCTGATGTTCCCCTTAGTAAATTTCCATCCACCGACCCCAGCCTCTCCTTGGCTATAAATTCCCACTTGCCTGTGTTGTGTACAGAATTCAGTCCATTTTTTGTCTGGCCTGCTGGAGCCAATCCTGTGATTAAAAAGTTGAAACTTCCCCCATCATATCTCTGGGATGGGGAAGATGGTCTGGAGATTTTCAATCACCAGTGGCCAATGATTTAATTAATCCTGCCTATTAATGAAACCTACACAAAAACCCAAAAAGAGAGGGCCCAGAGTTTCCACATTGGTAAACTCATTCAGATTTGGGGAGAGTGGGTGCTTAGAGAGGGCACAGAAGCTCCGCATGCTTCCTCCATACCAAGCCCTATGCGTCTCTTCCACTGGCTCTTCTTGAGTTATATCATTTTATAATAAACTGGCAATCCAGCAAATAAAATGTTTCTCTAAGTTCTGTGAGCCCATCTAGTAAGTTAATCAAATCCAAGAAGGTGGTTGTTGAAACCTCCCAATATTGGTCAGAAACACAGATGACAACCTGGACTTGTAACTGGTTTCTAAAGAGGGTATGGGGGCACTGTTGTGAGTATGAATCCTTGAGCCTCTGGGGCCTGATCCGACTCCAGGCCAATAGTGTCAGCATTGGGTTGAATTGTAGGACACCTAGCTGGTGTGTCCAGAGCATCTCTTGATGGGACGGGAGGGCCCCTCCTCCCTCCCACACAGATCAGATTTCTTTTTTTTTTTTTTTTAAGATTTTATTTATTTATTCATGATAGACAGAGAGAGAGAGGCAGAGACACAGGCAGAGGGAGAAGCAGGCTCCATGCAGGGAACCCAACGCGGGACTCCATCTCGGGACTCCAGGATCGCGCCCTGGACCAAAGGCAGGCGCCAAACCGCTGAGCCACCCAGGGATCCCCACAGATCAGATTTCTTGAGCAGAACTTTTAGTATCCTGTTCAGTTTCAACTATGTTCCAGCTCACTTGTTAAGCAAATTGTGAAGTTAGCATGTAAGAGTAAAAGAAATTACTGTTTTTAATTTTAGGCACATTTGGATTTGAGATTGGGATTTTTTGATGGTTGCTTTATGTTTAATCACACTTGCATTTTTAAAGGACTGGGTTCATTTGTCGTTTATTAATCCAATAATTCATTATACGAACAAATGTTTAGTATTCCATTGTCTTATGTGAGCACAATGATTTATTGACAAAACACAATATTTGAAATAATGCTTTGCACTTACAAAAGATAATTCACATTTTTATATTGACCTGTTATATTTCCCTATCTCTCTTTTTTACACACACACATACTCACACACACACAAATACAGTCTTGCTTTCAGTGTTCTTTATTTCATAAGACTCATTTCTATTTTGATTCTTTGCTTCAGTAAAGAATTTCAGTGAATTCTGTATGTAATAAATGCTACTCCTTTTGATCCTACTATTTCCTCTTCATTGTAACCAATTATGATGTCAGGAATGTTTTCTGTTATCCCTTTCCTTCATCTCCCCCTCCCAAAAACAAACCTAAAATAATTACAAATCATTTACCAGGAAATATCCCCTGATCCTTTTTAAATTTTATTTCTAAGGAAGTAATAAGTAGATTATAGTAGCAGAAAGAGGAAAGATGTAGTAAATTGCTGAAAATCACTAGGAGAAAATTATAAACATTATAAAATAATGCTATTTTTATGTTATTTCCGAAGACATTGCTTAGGTGCTAGAATGAATACTAAGACTCTCCCAAATTGAATTTTTAATAATATTCCATCATACCATTCCTGTGGAACAATAAAAATATACTAATAAATGCAAACAACTCTCTTTTGTGTGGTAAAGAGAAAATAAAAGAAATATAAAATTATACAATATTTTTTATTAAAGAAACTCTTTTGCTTCTAAGTTAGTGCCACAAAATGTGTTCAGAATATCTTAACTTATGATATTTTTGCCTTTCATATATGGGTAGGGAAATTAGCTCCATATTTGCCTGAATAGATAACACTTTCAACTCACTAACACTTTTCTGGTGTACCCTGTTACATACCAAGATATACTAGATTCCTCTCAAAATTAAGCATCACAGGGGAAAAAAAATTGGTCATTAAAGAAGAATGTTTAGAGTTTCAGTAAAGCTAGAGTACTTCTGGGAGAATTGTTAGTTTGAGACATCGTTTCTTAAATTTCATTCCTTCATATACTGTCTTCCTAAATTTATCCATAGGCCAGGGATTGGCTACCAGGGATTATGTGATTTACACTGTCTCTGTTGGATTGGTGAACACAGCACAGCTTCCTTAGCCAGCCTCCAAGCAATAATAGCAATAAAATGGTGTATTAGGTACTACTTATAAAAATATGAAGCATAAAATAAGTTTTAAAAGTGTCTTTCTTATATGATTTAAAATGAGCTGAAGTCCCCACAGTGATCTGCTTACCACATTTGAAGAAACCCTGACCACTGACAATATGGCCAGCTCCTACCTACCCTCCCAGATCCTGACCTGGCCACATCCTGAATGGAACTGACCATTTGTGCCGAGTCTCTTCCTTAACTTCACAACTCTAGATTTAACACAGAACTGACGTTTCTCTCTGGTCCTGATTATTTCTGCCTCCCTACCTTACCCAGCCATTCCCTGAAATTGCTACTGGAGTCTGACACATATTATTTTCTTTATTTTTCAAACTTTTAGAAAATGCCATTTCCCTCTCTCTTCCTTCTATAGTGAAGTCCCTGATCCTTATTTCCTACACCTTTTGCAAGAGATCACCCATTGTCTGACTTTTCTTTTTCTGAGATAGACACTTCTCTGACATTTGGAAACACAGTGCCTCCTTTATCCTTTTCTAACCTTTTAGTAGTTAATTTGGTGATGCCCTTTTCCCTTCAATTACTAAACTTTTTTCACACATTATACCAACATGCTGAGAAAGCCTGCTGCCTGTGTAAAAGTTTAGATTGTTTAGAAAAGACCAGGTGGCTATCAGTGCTTCACACTATCTGGAAAAATCTTATTTTCTCACCTACTTTTTGAATAGATCCTGCTTTGCAAAAATTTAACAGTTTTGTATAAATAATGACAACACTTTGTTCTATTAAACATTGAGTTATAGTCTTTATTCTGTTACATTATTCAACTATTTCAGGGGTAAAAAAAAATGGTGTAAAATGCTGTCAGAGCTCAGGGTAAAGCTCTATCATATCTGAAGCAGCCAAGAAAGATTTCTCAGAAAAATAGGAGTTGATATGACTGACAAAGGTGGAGGAAAATGCAAGGTAGGGGAGGTCGAGATACTCAAGAGGGGGGGTAAGCAGTACTTTGTGTTTGTAGAAGGTGCAAGCTTCAGATACTGGAGATAAACCTGCACATTAGACCAAGGATATTTTGTAGAGATTGTTTGAGTTCATTCTAGGACTTATTTATATAATTTGGACCTGAAGAATATTTGTGAAGAAAAAAGTGACTAAGTATTAAATATCCAAACAGAATTGGGGAATCTAAAGGAGTGAGTGTGATACAGAATAGAACCATCTTAGTAGTGAATTACACGACTGTTGGGAGAGCTGGGCCTTATTCAGATGAAAAAAGAGTGCAAAAATAGGGTAAATAGAGCTCCCAGTTTAGAGGTATTCTTTCATAAGTCCTCATTTATTTATTGAACATATATATTGAGAAAGCATTGGGTGGCTTCAAGGGTAAACAAAAAGAGGTGACCCAGACACAGATTCAGTCTTTTTCAGTTTTACTGCTTATAAATGAAGTAAGCCATGTAGATAAATAAATATAATTCAAGATAGAAAGTGTTAAATGCCGTGAAAGAAGTACGGTAAGAATATTTTCAGAATGCAAGGAATGACAAGATTCCTTCCCAATAAGGAAAGTAAGGTAGGCATCAGAGAAAAGAGTGACATTTCATCTAAAGACTTAAATTTAGGAAAGCTTTGGTTACAGTCAGTCAAGGTAAGTGAATTTGAACTGTGGCAGAAGTAACATGAGTAAATGCAGATTTTGGAAAGCGTGGGGTCTTTTGGAGAGCAGATAATTCAGTTTGTAAACTGTCAAATCCGTAAAGGATGCTCACTTCAAGGGCACATTGACAGGTTGGATGCTATTTATTCAACTAATTGAGTAAATGGTTCTCTTTTTTTAAACCCTAATCACCCTTTTATTCATATTTCACTGAGGTCAATTTTACAAGTGAGGTAGAAAGTGGAGGTCAAAGGAATAAAGAGTCAAAGTCAGCTAGTATTGTTGAATTTAGTGTCTCTCTCACACACACAGTCCTCACAAACCCCTCCTTATGTTTCTGACCTCTGTCAGAGTTGATGATCATGCTGAGATGGGAAAATTTGAGCTTCTCTTGCATGTTTAATTGAAAGGATGCTACCTTATGTCTTTTGTTGCCCTTGGCCATTCTTTGGCCTCCAGTCCATCTAAGGCAACCCTGAATGTGAGTCCCCTTCAGCACCTGCTCTAACAGCTCTGTCAATCCATAAGTATGACTACATGTGGTGTCAGGCAGTAGTTCTCTATTACTTTTACTCTATTACTAGTTACTCTGTTACTTTTTCTCTACTACTTTTATTGTATTGCTCAAGAAGATCCTATAAAGGAAGAGCATTTTTTCCTTCTCCTCTCTTTAATAGGTATATAATTAGTACTAAGATTCAATGAGGGTAATAAAATTCTTAGAATCAATGTTTATGTAATTCCTGGTTGCAAATCATACTTGTTAGCACATCATTTGGAAGATGGGCGAAAATAATTTTCTGGGTCCTAAATACCTCCAGTCTGTAATGCTTATCAAGAATAAAAAGAAAATGCACACAAATGCCTTAGTGTTTAGCATTCTAAGATCTGTATTAAGAGACTATGATGTCAGCAAGATAGCCAAATAAGATGTCCATCGCTCATATTTTCCCTTCAACAGCAATAATTTGGGACTCATCCATGGACAAAAGTGATTAGTAGGAGCTTTGGGATCTAAGCAGGGAATTGTGAAATCCTGGTGCAGTCCAAGACTGAGGAAAGCCATAAGGCAGCCTACACCTAGGTAGCTAACTCACAAACTATGGTCCCAACTATAGGCCCAGAAACAGTGCTGCACCCGTGAGGACTTGGCCATAACCCCATTTGGCTTTAGTTCTATCACTATCACTATAGCCATGGAACTGAGGAAGCGTCTCATCCATCTGTGTCGGGGGTAATAGGCACACAGACCTTGATCCCAGTTGTGGCCCCTGAATGGCTCTAGCCCCTCTCAGCCATGGGCCAAGAATCCCTGAAGAACACAGATTTAGTCAATCACCCAGAGACAAAATAGCCTTTATGGAAGTCCAGGAGACTGGCAGAGTAGTTCCAGTGCAGCATTGGAGGAAAAATATCAGATTGGATGCTTCAAAGAGGTAAGAGAAACAGTTTGGCTTTCCTTCCATTGCCTCTCCCCAGAGCAGCATAGCTCCATGCAAAGAGAGCCATTCTCCATTCAGCATTTATCTTGCAGGGGAAAGTGAGAGCATGTAAGTGAGTGTTCCCCTTCCCAAGGTGTGCAGGGTGTTGCTGAACAGGCCCATTCTTACCAGAGTACAGAATAGAATGTATCAAAGAGAATTGTTTCCCACTAATTATGTCATTGGCTTCCATTGAAATTCTTGCCCATGAACTTCTGGGGATGCCTCACCTGTGCATCCTCGCAGCTGGCCCATGGGCATCCCAGCCCTTTGTGTGCCTTACTCACACAAACCTCTACCATATGACAAACTCCCTCTACATGCTCCCAGTGACAGTAAGAGTGAACTTTTACAGATGATTAGTGAACATGTGCAAAAAGCAGGCTTGAATCTGCAGACCTAGAAAAAAAACAAAAACAGAACCAAAGAAAAACTTGAACACACAGCAGTGCCCTACAGAAAGCAAAAGGGAGGCTGTCAGCACCTGGTTTGGCTTTGCAGGGTAGAGAAAATACATGCTTAAGAATCTGCCAAAAAAGAAAAAAAAAGAATCTGCCACTAGAGGAAATGAATCCAAACACATAAAGATCTGCAATTACAAAATGAAAGGCAATCTATAGAGTGGGAGAAAATATTTGAGAACCTTTTATCTGATAAGAGGTCAATATCCAAAATATATGAGGAACTTACACAACTCAAAAGCAAAAACACAAATAATCTGATTTTAAAAAATGGGCAGAGGACTGAGTAGACATTTTTTCCAAAGAAAACATACAAATGGCCAATAAGTACATGAAAAGATGCTCAACAGCACTAATAATAAGGGAAAAGCACATCAAAACCATAATAAGCTATCACTTCACCCCCTTTAGAATGGTTGTCATTGAAAAGACGAGATTACAAGTGTTGGCATGGGTGTGGAGAAAAGCAAACCCTTGTGCACGGTTAGTGGGAATGTAAATTAGTGCAGTCACTATGGAAAACAGTATGGAGGCTCCTCAAAAATTAAAGATAGAACTACCATGTGATCTAGTAATTCCACTCCTGGGCGTATTCATCCAAAGAAAATGAAAACACTATCTCAAGGAGAAACCTACATCTCCATGTTCATTGCAGCATTATTTATCATAGCCAAGACTTGGAAACCAACTAAATGTCTATTTATGGATGAATGGATAAGGGTGATGTGATATATATGAAGTGAATCTACATATCAGTTGTTAGAGTTCATGTCATTTGACCTACTCTCTGCCAAATACTGACAGGATGGAGGTGGTTCAGCAGTTTTGCTAAGCTAAGGACTATGAATGTCAACACAGCTCTAGAGTAATCACCAAAGCAGCTGTAATCATCGGATGGTCAAGAAGGATCTCTTCATGTAATCACCAAAGAAACTGGAGAACCTCTTGGGACTCATGGCTAATCAGAGAGCTGAATGCTTTGGGTAAAGCTGCTGTCCGTAAGCTGACAGTTCTCAAAGGATAATCAGTAAATTCCAGCTTTAAGAAAAAGATCGTTTCATCATCAAATGTTAGCAATATTGCAGTTGAATAAAAGCAGTGAAAATGAAAACAGGTTGAAGTAGGGTCCTTAAAAGCAGTACAATGAGGAAAAATTATACAAGAAGTCAGAAATGTCCAAATCGGTCATTGTGAGTAAAATCAATCTGTGGCCCTTGCTACACTGGATACATTAGCACAAACAACCAGAAATCTGCAGTAATGCATATGTTGAGTTGGTATCAGATGGAGAGCTCCCTCTGGGCAGTGGCAGTATTACCCCAAATTATGTGTGGAATTCTCAGTACATGTGCGTGTAGTGATGTGATTGAGACAACAGTCTAGCATTGTTTTTTAATGCTCTGAAAACTCTCTTTTCTCTGCATTCTGCTTTTTGCAGTCTCTCCCAGTTGGAGAATGAGCGATCCACTTTCATTTTCTCTGTGGAAGCTGAGTGGCCACTAGCTCCCACTAGAATGGCACCATGAGCTTGTCTCAGCTGAGTCAACACAGAAGTGGCAAAAGCACGTAGGTGACTGGAGACCTGACAGGACAGTGCTGCTGTTTCCATTACATTAAGTATCACATGATGGTATGTAGCCTGTTTATATTTCTCAAGTAGTTTCTGGGAAGCAGCTTCTACTGAAGTGAGTGCTTTCATTTTGTTCTGCAGGCCCTGGAGTTCCGAGCTTACTTTGCACCAGCTGGATTTCTTTCTTTTGTTTATTAGGGATCTGGAAAATATGATGAAAGATGATGAGATTGTGAAACATTTTGATAAAAAGAGCCTGAATGGTATTTTGATGAAAAGGGAAATGCTGGCTAAAAAAAAAAAAAAAAAAAAAAAAAAAAAAAAAAAAAAAAAATTAGAAAGGCTAATGTAGTTAAAAGCCTGATTTGGCATTAGAATGAACTGAATTAGGGTCCTGGCTCTATCATGTGCTATGGGAGTGTACTTGAGCAACCTAATATAGGCTTCTAATTAATCATCCAAAAAGAAGGATAGTGATATTCCACAGGCTTACTGTGAGAACAGAAAAGGGTGATGGACTTAAAATTCACTATAATGCCTGACCCCCTTATCCCCCCTTATCCCACTCTGCTCTGGGTCTCAATGGGGAGATTGAAAAAAAAGAGTGTCTTCTCCTTGGTAACGGGGGCTGGTGGGGAAGGGAGACAGCAAGTCTACCCTATCTTGGTGATACATCAGGTGCACACCACAGGTTCTAGAATTCTCATCTTCTAACCTAGATAAATAGGTGCTATAAATAGGGAATTAAGTAAAATGCTGGATACTTAGATCTTTTAATTGTCTTAATTTTTTTTCTATTATTAAACTACAGTCTGTAGATTTCCTAGTTCTCACAGAACTTCTATCATTTTAAACCAACTTGTATATTTAAAAAAAAAAGATCTTAAGTAGGATGTTTTGTACTGTTGCCAGACCCTCTTCTGTGATGGGTAATATGTTTGATTGTTTGAAATTTTGTTTTTAAAAATGTAGCACTTGACTTTTTGCCAAGTAAAAAAAATAAATATTATTCCAGTTGCAAAAAAAAACAAAAAAAAAAAAACAAAAAAAAAAAAAAACAAAAAAAGACCCACAGTCTGCACCTAATGGCAGTTGTTACAGTCATTGTTCTTTTGGAGAATTAAGTCTGGGTTGGCTCTCAGGTTTCTTAGGTTAATCATGATCCTTGTATGTGGTATTAGCATAGAGCAGAGTCCAATCTATGGAGGATCCCCTGGTCACAAAACCAGATCCCACCTGTAGAGGCCCAGGCAACTTGTAGATAATACTGTAAAATGAATTGTCAGTAGTTATGGGGGCTAGGATGTATTTTAGAGAAAGTACCAGGCAGGTTGAGAAAATAATTTCAACAAAGCTATTGATTGATGTTGATTGATGCATTTGGTTTTGTGGATTACAAATACTTTGAGCTCTTAGTGGTTAATATTATAGCAATCACTGAATAACTTGTATACTTCTCCCCCAAATCTTGCAACTATATTGTAAGGCAAATATTACTAACCACATTACAAACATTAAGACACAGAAGACCAGAATGCTTAGGGAACATACTTAAGATCAGAAGCCAAATTGGCAGAGCCCCGATCTAACTCTAACATACTGCTCATTTTGTTCTCCCCCAGCCTTGGATTCCTAGCAAATCCTAAATGCCATGCTTGGATGGGAGCTTCAGTGTTTGGCAGGCTCTCTCATGGCTATTTGATGCAATTTGGGGGTACACTGCTGTGCAGTGCTGCCTCCCTGAGATCAGTTCTCAATGGCTGCATCAATGACCACAAATTGCAACAGCACTTGCTCTGGCTTGGCTTTGGGAGTAGGACAAAGGGACAAATACCCCAAAGCAGTTGGTTTAAAACAACAGAAATTGTTTGTCTCACAGTTCTGGAGGCTAGAGGGCTAACATCTTTGTCAGCAGGATCATACTTCCTCTGAAACCTATAGGCAAACCTTTCTTCGCCTCTTTTAGCTCCTAGTGGTTTGCTGGCAACTTTGGCTTTCCTTGAGTTGCAGGTATAGCATTCCAATTTTTGCCTTCATTGTCACAAAGCATCTTCCCTGTGTGTCTGTCTTCCCATGGCCATCTTTTTATAAGAACATCAGTCATACTGGATTAGGACCTATCCTGCTCAAGTATGACCTCATTTTAACTTACCTAATTGCATCTGCAATGATCCTATTTCTAAATAAGGTTGCATTCTGCAGTACAAAGGGTTAGGGATGTCAATATTATTTTTTTAGGGGTCACAGTTCAACTCAATAAAGAGAAACTTCCTTCTCTCACTTTTCTTTTCCATACTTCCTAAAGCATGTTTTAATCTACAGTCATGACGTTGGTTTAGAACTTGATCAGAAATATTGTCTTCGTAGAATAAAATAGAATTCCAAGACTTAGGAAAATATGCTATTGATCCTTATGGAATATCCCTGGTGGCTACTTCTTTCTAAGAATCATTACATATATTAGTAATAGCATGGGAAATAAATAAAAATTAGGTGTGCCGATATGTTTAGGCATAGTGGAAATTAAGCCACACCCCTTCTGTGTGTATGCCCTTTATCATTGGCATAAACGTGTGGTTTCTTTATAGTTAGATCATTGCCACATTCATTTTTTCCAGGAAGGTTCTCAGCCTTTATGATTCCTCAGTAGAGCCAGTCTTTGAGACTGCATGAAATGTTAGGGGTTTGGTTTAGTACCTGCATCAACTATCACTTTATGATCAAACATTTAGGAGAGAGCCCATAGCCTAGAGGGAATGCAGATGAGCAGAAGAGCAGATGGAATGAATGAGTGGTCGCAGTGGCCACCTGCAAAGCCATGCTGCCACAGGCAGAGCAGCTTAGTGTGCAGCCATAGACACTGTAATAGGGAAATGCATCAAGCAGGAATTAACCTGGACCACAGCTGCCATGAGAGCGGTTGACTGGGATGACTCTGGGACTTGGACGCCAAACAAAAAACAATCATTCCCACTAAAAAGAGCTTGAAATGATTGGTAGTTCCATAATGTCTTGAGAATTAGTGGAAGTAGAAAGATACTATCTAGAATATTTCTTTAAAGGTCAAAGAATTCTCTGATTGCAAAGATGGCAAACAGAATCAAGCAAACAGAGGAGGTCATTCATAGGATAATAAATTAGGATAACAAAAATCAATGGTTAGGATGTCCCTTGAGGTCATTTCTGAGCACTTGCAGATGAAAAGGCTAAGAATGAAATCTAAAGGTTTTTGGAAAAACCCTAATGGGGATTAAAGAAGAGGATGAACTTTATGTTCAAAGTATTGCTGCACAATGTTAGTCCAAATTATCAATAACTAACTTATTGCTAAAAGTCCCACATTAAAACATTTCTACATATAGGCATTATCTGAACCCCTTTCCTGAAAATGTGGGGGTCCTGGGCACTATGTATTACAGGAATTTAATCAGGCTCAATGAGAAGTGTGCACATGTAAAGGGGGTCAGTCTTGCATGGCTACACTCTGTGGAACCCAGGGGTGTTGATGGTTCACAACCCTCTTTGGAGCCTCCTTGGTGTAATCAGAAACTGGCCCCTGTACTCAGAGGGCTGGGAGAGACCAAATAAAAAGGCAGGCTGCTCCAGATTGGTAGGTGGTGGTTTTTTTTTTTTTTTTTAAAGATTTATTCATGAGAGACACAGAGAGGGAGAGAGAGGGAGAGGCAGAGACACAGGCTCTGTGGGAGAGAGAAGCAGGCTCCATGCCAGGAGCCCAATATGGGACTCGATCCCAGGTCTCCAGGTTCAGGCCCTGGGCTGAAGGCACTAAACCGCTGACCCACTGGGGCTGCCCAGGTGGTGGTTTTGATAAGCAGAGGGAACTTAACAAATGAGGCTTATCTGGGGCCGCAGCAAGACAAATGGATCCCCACACCTGCCATTCAAACCTTAAAAGTGTATGAAGACACTCTAACTGAGCTCAGCTACATATATCATGCAGGTGTTTTCAACACCACACATCACCTTCTCAAGGCCATGTCCTTGAAGTACCTCTGGGAGCAGGAGAGGCAAGCAGAATCATATGGGGCAATTGGCAGTCACGCCTTTTTAATGACATCTTTCAACAGGTGTCAGGTTCATGGGGAAGAATTTCAAATGACAATCAGGCAGACCATCCAACCAATTTATTTATCAAAGGGAGCTAGATAGAGAGGGAGGATCCAGGTATGATGCCAAAGGTACAACATCAGGAAAATGGGTGAGAACAAGTGTACTCCGAGCACTGGATGTTCAGAGAGCCTGGAGGTATGTCCCAAACCAGAGAAAGGAGGTTTTATAGAAGAATCTTGGGTCCCAAAGATTTTGAATGGTTATATTTTCATTTTCATTAGTTTCCATGAATCTTTTTAATTCTTCTCTAATTTCCTGATTGACCCATTTATCTTTTAGTAGCATGTTCTTTAACCTCCATGTGTTTGAAATTTCTTCCAAATTTCTTCTTGTGATGGAATTCTAGTTTCAAAGCATCATGGTCTGAAAAATTGCAGGGGACAATCTCAGTCTTTTGATATTGGTTGAGACCTGATTTGTGACCCAGTATGTGGTCTATTCTGGAGAAACTTCCATGTGCACTTGAGAAGAATGTGTATTCAGTTGCATTCAGATGGAATGTTCTGTATATGTCTGTGAAGTCTATTTGGTCCAGTGTATCATTCATGGCCCTTGTTTCTTTGGCGATGTTCCATTTAGAAATCTGTCATTTGCTGAGAGTGCCGTGTTGAAGTCTCCTACTATTTTGTATTATTTAAGTATCTCTTTACTTTGGTTATTAATTGAATTCTTGGTGGCTCTCACATTAGGGGCATAAACATTCATGATTGTTAGGTCTTCTTGTTGGATAGACCCTTTAAGTATGATATAGTGTCCTTCTTCTCTTACTACAGTCTTTGGTATAAACTCTAATTTATCTGATATGAGGATTGCTACCCCAGCTCTCTTTTGAGGACGATTTGAGTGGTAAATGGTTCTCCACCCCCTTCATTTTCAGGCTGGAGGTGTCCTTAGGTCTAAAATGAGTCTCTTGTAGACAGCAAATAAATAGATGGGTCTTGCTTTTTCATCCAGTCCTATACCCTGAGTCTTTTATGGGATCATTTAGCCCATTCACATTCAGAGTAACTCTTGAAAGATATGAATTTAGTGTCATTGTAGTACCTATACAGTCCCTGTTTTTGTGGATTGTTACTTTGGGCTTCCTCTTTCTTTTATAGGTCACTCATACATGGAATATAAGAAACAGTGAAAGGGATTATAGGAAAAGGAGGGGAACCGAGTGGGAAAAATTAGAGAGAGAGACAAACCATGAGAGACTCCTAACTCTGGGAAACAAACAAAGGGTCCAGAAGGGGAGGTGGGAGGGGAGTTGGGGTAAGTAGATGATAGGCAGTTAGGAGGGCACTTGATGTGATGAGCGCACTGGGTGTTATACTGTATGTTGGCAAATTGAATTTAAATTTTAAAAATGTAAAAAAAAAAAAGAATCTTAGGTCTCAGGCAGAGGAGCAGGAGACACAGAGTGAATCTGGACTAGGAGCTTATTTCCTTGTCCTTTGCTGTTACCTAGATGGTCTGGATTCTCCCTTCTTTGGTTTGCCCAACCCACCATTAGTCCTTCAAGCATGGCATCATAAAATTAAATGGAGGAAACAGAGCCAGCAGCACTCCTTTTCAAGTGGCAGGATTGACTGGATGTCATCTATTCAACTATGAACCTCAAAAGCTTATCGCAGCTAAATGTCATAGCATTCTAAACATCATGTCTTTGTGGAGGTAAAAACAGCTTTAGGAAATGTGTGGTCATTTGGCACAAAAGAAAACTGTGGATTTTATTTTTCAACATTGGAGTTCTGTTTACAGTAACTTATTATTTCCACAAGGCTGAATTTTGAAAAGCTTAAAGATTTTTGGGCTTCCTTTGTGAATCCTTGCAATATTTTCCTGAAGCAGATGGAGAACAGACACCTTCATCACAGGTGTTTAGATGATCCATTGTACTAAATTATCTAATTATAATCATAATTATACTGACAAGCACCCAGTATATTTTTTTTGTTCTACATATGCACTCCCATACCTTGCTCTGATATCAGGATTGTTCTACGTGGGTGCCCATCTTCTATGAAACATTGACTGCATTTTCAGGACATCTGCCAGTGTGACCCAAACAAATCCAGTATAATGAGTGAGTTCTAATGTAAATGTTTAATAGAGGCATGGGATTCTTGTCTGATTACTTTGCTGTGGCAAAGAAACAGGACCTAATTTAACATTAAGCCTATAATTAGCAAATAGAGCTCTTTTGCTGGGGTAAACTAAATCCCTTGCATTTTGACAATAACTTGTATTCAAAATTTAAATTTAAATAACCTAGATAATCAAAGCCCTAATTTGAACAAACTAACCTGGTCTGTCTCATTTTAGTTGCTTTCAAAAGGTAAATCCAGGGCAGCCCGGGTGGCTCAGTGGTTTAGTGCCGCCTTTAGCCCAGGGCCTGATCTTGGAGACTGGGGATCGAATCCCACGTCAGGCTCCCTGCATGGAGCCTGTTTCTCTCTCTGCCTGTGTCTCTGCTCTGCCTCTCTCTCTCTCTTTCTGTGTCTCTCATGAATAAATAAATAATCTTAAAAAAAAAAAAAGGTAAATCCAAATCCCTATTTTCTTGAGTGGATTTTACTAGGAGCTATTATTTTGTTTGCTTAAAAAATTTTTTTCTAGTTCCATAGAAATCTTCTACTCCTTCCATAACTCTTCTTTTTCTTTTCTTTTCTTTCTTTCTTTTTTTCAGTGCTGCAGGGTACATGTCTGTGTATTAGAAAGCTTGCGGATTTTATAGTTCACATTAAGACAGCACAGATAGCAGCAGCCTGCGTGGCTCAGTGGTTTAGCACCGCCTTTGGCCCATGGCCTGATCCTGGATGACCTGGGATCGAGTCCCATGTCGGGCTCCCTGCATGGGCCCTGCTTCTCCCTCTGTCTGTCTGTCTGTCTGTCTCTCTCTCCGTGTGTGTGTGTGTGTGTGTGTGTGTGTCTCATGAATAAATAAATAAAATCTTAAAAAAAGTGGGGGGAGCAACCCCAGATGGCTCAGTGGTTTAGTGCCGCCTTCAGCCCGAGGCCTGATCCTGGAGACCTGGGATGAGTCCCATGTCGGGTTCCCTGCATGGAGCCTGCTTCTCCCTCTGCTTGTGTCTCTGTCTCTCTCTCTCTCTCTGTGTCTCTCATGAATAAATAAAATCTTAAAAAAAAAAAAAGACAGCACAGATATAAATGGTACAAATAGTCTTAATACACATCTTTGTTTCCCTCTATGAAGAGAAAAAGATGCCCAGGTGTTCCATGTTTTAAGTTCCAAAAGGGAGCATAGTTTTGATACGGAGAGCTTGGTTCTGGTCTCACAGAGTCAAAGAATGAATCTTGTGGACGAAGGAGAATGAGTAAAGCAATAGAAGTTTATTAAGTAGGGATACAGAGAAAGCTCTCAGAAGTGAGAGGAATCCTGAAAGGGTTGCCACTGAGGGCATGTAGGGTTGATCTTTTATTGAAAGCCAACCAGGGAACCTAACTCCTTTTAACATATCTATTGATACCACCATTGAGTAAGGACTAGTGATAACATCTTTAATGGCTTACTTCTTCTTTGGGGTCTGGTTATTCTTTGTTGGTCACAGATGACTGTCATAAAAAAGACACCTTCCATGCCCACACCTACGGCAGAGTCGTCTGGTTTGTTCCCTTATCTCTGGTTTCCTTGCACCTTAGCATTTTTGGGATTTTTGTGAGCTTCATTCCGTGGCCCCTACATATCTTTCCCTACCCAGACCTATCTGTCCCTAACTCAGTTTGAACCAGTCTTGAATTCTCAGTGTCTTAGGGCACTTGGCCCTGGCTGTTGTTGAGCAAGTGTCTGTGTATGACCAGGGCAGCTGATTTCCCTATATGGTTAGTGGCACAGATTAGGATATGAAGAAAGGATGCCATTTTGTTCTACAGTTATTGGTAATGGCAAGATCTTGAGTGTGGCTAAGAGAGTGAGTATCTGAAGAGAGTTGGTGGATGAGACCATTGTAGAGAGAAGATCCAGTGAGGCTGGAATATGGGAAAAATTAGTTACACATATGCTGAAATTGCCTCCACAGAATAAAAGCAGTGGAGAGTCTCTGTTTCATATAAGGAGCTAGGAACTAAAATCAAAAGAAATGAATTGAAATAAGAAGGAAAAAAATTATAAAGAGAATTATCTGATATATGAGACTGAAAGCTTGAGGACTTCTTAGAAGGAAGGGAAAGTAATTTGAAAATAGCAAGGAGGATCAAGTCAGCCATCTGCGCATGCCCCTGCCCCACCTCCAGCACAATGTGCAATGTAAGACAGAGTTAAGAGGAAGTAAGGTCCTCAGACAAGAGCCAGGTCTTACAGCATCAAGAACATGGCAAGAAGGATTTAGAGAAGAAGCTACACATGCAGGGAGATTTGCTGATGATGAAAGGTGAGGTGCATGGTGAAAGGGATTCAGAAGTTATAGGTGGAAAAAGGGTTCAGAAAAAAGGAAAGGGCAAAGCCTTGACAATAAGAGACTGGAAGTTGGTTGATGGTCTGGGGGTTCCTGTAGTGGCTGAAGACAAGGAGAATCAGGCTGAACAAAGTCAGCCCCTGTCGATTCAAAGCAGGCAGTGGTGGAAAGGCCCAGAGTGACAGAGAAGTAAGAGAGTAGCTTTCTGGGGCTCTCTGTTACCTCTGATAAGGGTGTATAAGCTCTAGAGGCATCACATTGTTTAGACCCAGCATGTTCACGATGCCTTCTGGAAGATGAGGAAATGCTCTTGGAGCATGTGTGCTTTGGTTGCACTCTCAGTGATGAAACAGATTTTAGAGAAGGCATTACAGCAAATGAGTAGGCTGGATTTTTCCTTCTGATGATGAAGGCATAACTAGGTGTGATCTTAGTTCCAGGGCCTGGGTCTATTCCAAATACTCTGCATACAATACTGCCTTCATTCTCCAGAATATGGGACTTCTTCAAATTCTGCAATGGTATCTATTTCAAATACACTATTGAGAGTATAAGGGACCTAAAAAATATTTGAGTTTAAGCTTCTTCATTTTACATATGAGAAAATTGAGACTGAAAAGGATTAAGTACTTTGGACAACATCTTGCTGAGAGTTAATGAACAAGTCAGAATTGTAATTCAGATATCTTAATTCTTAAACTTTTACTTAGTTTTGAAGTGCCTTCTGTTGGCTTCTAAATTATAATGGTGGGATGCCTGGCTGGCTCAGACATTGAGCTTCTGCCTTTGGCTCAGGTCATGATCCTGGGATCCTGGGATCAAGTCCTGTATCAGGCTCCCCGTGGGAAACATGCTTCTCTCTCTGCCTATGTCTCTGCCTCTCTCTGTGTCTCTCATGAATAAATAAATAAAATCTTTAAAAAATTATAATGGCTTTAATCACTTTTAAAGTGATTAGTTTGAAGTCAGAAAATACACAGATTAATTCACAAACTGAAACTTTTAATATAGTGTTTTGATAAGAACATAGAATTTATCCATATTTCAAGCATATTTCAAAAAGTACCTAGTACTGTTGAATGAATGATATAAACATGTAGTCGAGGCAATGTTTTGGGGGACCTAAGGACTGAATAAGGAGTGTAAAGCTGGGGTTACCATAGGTACTATATATAAAGATAGCCTTCTGAGGTCTCTCCTTCAATAAGGAACACATGAGAGAACCAGCACTCTGCATTGGAGACTGCATCTCTTTAGTCAGTAGGTTTTGAGCTTCCTTTATGAAGGATTTTTCTCAGGGTGACATTGGACACTAATCTATATTTTTTAAGTGACACACATAAAGCCCTTGACTGGTATGTTATTACACACCTGAGACATCAAGGTGATTGCATTCTTAAAATTCACCATTTGTTGTGGTTTCCTTGTTGCAGAAATTCCATCTTTTTTTTTTTTGATAGGCTATATTGCTTAAAATATTATTTTATACTGGTTTTTCCTTTTTTTAAGCTGGCAGAATTCAACCATAGAGGGCAAACAGTATAATTTGGAAAAGGATAAAAGAAAAGTGAAGCATTAGGTTGGAATAATATGTATATTCATTATTAATCTGTTACTTGCCTTTTTCTATAATGAAAGACAAAAGATACCTGAATAGGTTGAATTTTATACTCAAATACACAACTTTCAAGATAGAGCAGTATACATGTTCAATCCAACTTTATATATGATGAAAAACATGAATATACTGATTTCCAACATTACCACACATCCCCTGGACCTCCTAAGTGATTTTAAGCAGTTAAAAGCCAAGACATCAACATAAAAATGTAAGATATCTGATTCATCAAGTTATTATACTATAAACCTTCAGCATTAAAATATAATTTTTCTGTGGTGTTAATTTTCTGTAAAAGATTTCCGTTTCTAGAGAAGCAGCTTTCAGAGACTATATTGGCTATTCTAAATCAGTTGCTTAAAAACTTCATTTTATAGCTGATCAATGCAGAACGATAGAAAAGCTCCTTTGTGTGTTCTACTTCTTCTGCCTTTATATTTCCTATTCTCTGTAAGTTTAATAGGGGAAAAAAGGAAAATTAAATGTAAACAACTTATGTATCAACTGCCAGCATTTGCTTTGCATTCTGATACAGCATTTTTTACCCATTAGAGATACCCTTGTTAATATTTCAAAGACTGATGAAATTAGTGTTCCATTAGAGAATAATCATCCAAACTATTTTACTTTGTTTCAAAAGAAGGTGTAATGTGACATATCAAACTTTTTTTTTCTTTTTTGACAGCTCAGCAGAACACTGCTTGCTCCGTGGAAATCACTGTCACTCAGATACTAAGTTTCTTGGCCCAAGAGGTGAACATATTTTTAGTGGCATCACAGTAATTAAAGAAAAGAAGGCAGGAGAAAGGCTCTGACTCTTAATCTGTACTTAAAGGACACAAGTAACACAAGGTCATCACACTGAAAATTGAAACTAAATAACTGAATCACAACTTCTTGGAGGCGTCTGATGAATCCTACACGAGGGGAAAATATTAGTAGCTAAACCATTTCAGATTTTGGAGAAATGAGAGTCTAGTGTTACTATTCAAATTTTTCTTACATGTTCCTTACAGCAATATTTGCTATTTCGTTCTGCAGATGAATTGGTCCTGTCTCTCCAAGTGATTGGGCAATCAGCTTATGGGGGTTTTCTTCACATGACCTGCATTAAAATTATTTAATTATTAAACACAGGCTATGTTTTCTTTTTGAATTGCAGCCAGTTTGTGTATAGAAATATAATTGATCCAATAGCATTGGGACAAAAATATAATTTTAAGGGAAAGCTTAACCTTATTGTATTTGCTTAAAAATTTCACAGGAAATTAAGGATGAGAAATGTCCAGGGCATGATCCTGGAGTCCCGGGATGGAGTCCTGCGTCGGGCTCCCTGCATGGAGCCTGCTTCTCCCTCCTCCTGTGTCTCTGCCTCTCTCTCTCTCTCTCTCTCTCTCTCTCTCTCTCTGTGTGTGTCTATCATGAATAAATAAATAAATAAATCTTTAAAAAAAAAGAGAGGACTCTCCATATAACTTTAATTTCCCTGAATGTTTCTCTTTATAGTTTGATTGCCTCATATCTTTCATATTTTACAAACCATCCGTCTCTCCCCTTTCTCAAAATCCTTTATATTTTTCATTCCTACATAGAAGTTTTGTTTTGAGTTATGGCAGAGTATATCAGACATTCAGATAGCAGCACACTTAAGAAGAACTAGAGAAGATATACGGGATTTTTTTAATAATCTTGGGTGATATCAAAGAGCTATCAAGTTTATGGAGAACTAAGAGACCAATATCTGGGAAAACAAAAATACCCAAGAGATGATTCTGGGTACTCTGGAGGGAGCAACTTTATCCTAGATCTTGTATGCCTTTTTTTTTTTTAAGATTTTATTCATGAGAGACACACAGAGAGAGGAAGAGACATAGGCAGAGAGAGAAACAGGCTCCCTGTGGGGAGCCCAATGCAGGACTCAATCCCAGGACCCCGGGATTATGACCTGAGCCAAAGGCAGATCCTCAACCACTGAGCCATCCAGATGCCCCCTAAGTGCCTAAAAAAGTGAAGAAATCTTCAATCAATTCACAGGCTCCTGGGGCAAAAATTGGAGTTCAAGGTCTGTAGGGCCCCTGGTAAGTGCCCAGGGCTCTGAAAATCACCCTAAAAGAAAAGCTAAACTGAAAACAGATAAACCCCCTTAAAGATTTAAACTAGGTGATCATCTTGCTTCCTGATTGGATTGAGATTATATGAGATTTGTTTTGTCTTTAGTCTCCTGTCAGAAGTCGGTGCAAATTTTCTCTAGAGAAAGATAATGCCATTACAGGTGCCAGTGACCTTTCCAACTTTTCATATTCAATATCCAGCAATTAAGTAAAAATAAATAGGTACATAAATAGCATGGCATATTAGAAAACATGACCAAAAACTAAAGAGAAATAATAAAAACTGAAACTATCAAGAGATTCAGATAATAGTTACTGAAATAAGTATAATTTCTATTAATATAGAAATAACTGTGATTGGCATGCATAGGGAAATGAAACAGAAGATTGAGAATTTAGCTGAATAACTATAAAAAGGACAAAAAGCCTTAAGTATATGAACTAAGTATTCTTCTCAAGAGGTTTATAAAAACAGCAGGTTAAACCAAAGAAAGAAGAAGAAAGAAAATAAAATTCAGAGCAGAAACAGGTGGTGTAGAAAATAATCACAAATTAGAAAGTACCCCCCAAAAAACCCCTCACAAATGTTGATATGGAAATAGGATGTTTCTATAAAAGGGCAAATAAAATAAAACTTTTTAAAAGGTTAATAAGAACAGAGTAGATACAAATAATACTGGAGTGAAAAGGGGATCTCACTGCATCCTACTAACAAAAATATAATACAAGAACATGAGGAACAATTTCATGCCAGTTAACTAATAGCAAAAGAAAAAGTACAACTTTCCAGAATAATAAATACTACTTACCAAAGCTCGCTTAAGACAATTTAGAAAAACCTAAATATTCCTATCACTATTCTTTCCACAAGGAAAATTCCACAACCAGAATACATCAGTGAAAAAATTCTGCTACATATTAAGCAAGAAATAACACTTTTATCACATAAACTCTTCTACAAATAGAAAAAGGGGAACACGCCAAAACAAATTTTCTAAGTCCAAATTCTTTGAAACCAAAATTTGTGAAGGACATTAGTAAAGATAATAAGTCTATACATCTTATGATTTAAATCAAAATATTCTAAGTAAAAATTTAGAAAACTGCATCTAGCAATATTTATGAAAATTAATGCATCTTAAACAAGTTAGACTTATTTCAGGAATTTAAAGTTAATTTAATATGAGAAAATTAAGTACTACTATACTGTGCTTTTATAGAACATAAGAATAATTATGAGCAATCCAGTACTTATAGAAAACCACTTTTCGGAATCCCTGGGTGGCTCAGCGGTTGAGCGTCTGCCTTTGGCTTGGGACATGATCCTGGAGTCCCAGGATCGAGTCCTGCATCAGGCTTCCTGCATGGAGCCTGCTTCTCCCTCTACCTGTCTCTCTGCCTCTCTCTCTGTGTGTCTTTCATGGATAAATAAATAAAATCTTAAAAAAAAAAAGAAAGAAAACCACTTTTCATAAAATTCATCATTTACTTGTAATAATGAAAAAAGCCAGTATTCATGTAGGAATAGAAGGAGACCACCTTAATCTGATAAGAAAAAGTATCTAATCGGAATAATTTGGTAATTAGTTGATGTGATTATTGTAAATAATTATATTTATAATTATTTTAGATGCCAGCCAAGAACATACTTATTAATGAAATATTCAACACTCTACTAAGATTAGGAATGAGATAAGGATATTACCATTTATATTCCACAGAGTACAAATTATAATCAATGCATTAATGCAAGAAAAGTATATAAAATACATAAAAACTGGAAAGTAGAAATATCACTCATGGTGTTTAAAGGTGGATATAAAAAAATAAAGATGGATATAATTATACATTAAGAAAATTTACACAATTGCACCAAAAAGAATAAAATACTGAGAAATAAACTTGACAAAGGAGGTGAAAGACCTGTTTTCTGAAAACTATAAAACACTGATGAAAGAAACTGAAGATGACACAAAAAATAGATATTCCATGCTCATAGATTGAAAGAATTAATATTATTAAAATGGCTATATTACCCAAAGCAATCTATAGATTCAGTGCAATCCCTATCGAAATACCAATAGCATTTTTCACAGAACTAGAACACATAATCCTAAAATTTATATGAAACCACAAAGGACTCCGAATAGCCAAAACAGTCTTGAGAAAAACAATGGTAGAAGTATTATAATTTCAAATTTCAAGATATACTACAAAGCTATCATGATCAAAACAATATGATACTGGCACAAAAATATACATGTAAATCAAAGGACATGGATAGAGAGCCCAGAAATAAATCCACATCTGTATGTTAAATTAATCCATGACAAAGGAGGCAAGAATATAAAATGGGAAAAAGATAGTCTCTTTAATAAATGGTGCTGGAAAAAGTGGACAGATACATGCAAAAGACTGAAACTGAGCCACTGTCTCACACCATCCACAAAAATAAGTTCTAGGGGTGTCTGCATGGTTCAGTTGGTTAAGAGTCCAACTCTTGATTTCAGCTCAGTTCATGATCTCCAAGTCATAAGATTAAGCCCCATGTTGGACTCCACACTGGGTGTGGAGCCTGCTTAAGATTCTCTTTCTCTCCCTCTGCCCCCCTGACACTACCACCCCCCACCCCACTCACATTCTCTCTCTCTCTAAAAAACAAAATGAAACCCTCAAAATAGACAAAAGATGTAAATGTGAGCCCTGAAACCATAGAACTCCCAGAAGAAAACATATGCAGTAACCTTGACATCAGCCTTAGCAACATATTTATGGATATATTTCCTCAGGAAAGAAAAACAAAAATAAACTATTGGGACTACACCAAAATAAAAGTTTTTGCACAGTAAAGGAAACCATCAACAAAATGGAAAGACAACCTACTGAATGAATAGGAGAAGATATTACAAATTTGATAAGGGGTTAGTGGACAAAGTATATAAAGGACTTATGCCCCAAATAATCCACTAAAATAGGCAGAGGACCTGAATAGAGATTTTCCAAAGAAGACACCCAGCTGGCCAACAGACATATGGAAAGATGCTCAACATCACTATGAGGGAAATGCAAATCAAAACTACCATGAAATATCACTTCACACCAATCAGAATGGCTAATATAAAAAAGACAAGAAAAATAACAAGTGTTGGCCAGGATGTGGAGGAAAGGGAACCCTCATGCACTGTTGATAGGGAATGTAAATTGGTGCAGCTATTATGGGAAATGCCATACTTGGAGTTTCTCAAAAAATTAAAAATAGAAATACTATATGATCAGTAATTCCACTGCTGGATATTTACCCAAAGGAAATGAAAACACTAATTCAAGAAGCTATATGCATGCCTATGTTTATTGCAGCATTATAATAGCCAAGATATTAAAACAAAATATAACTACATTGATAGAAGAATGGATAAAGAAAGTGTCTATACACATAAAATGGATTGTTATTCAGCCATAAAAATAATGAAACCTTGCCATTTGAAACAACATGAATGGGGATCCCTGGGTGGCACAGCGGTTTAGCGCCTGCCTTTGGCCCAGGGCGCGATCCTGGAGACCCGGGATCAAATCCCACATCGGGCTCCCGGTGCATGGAGCCTGCTTCTCCCTCTGCCTGTGTCTCTGCCTCTCTCCCCCTCTCTCTGTGTGACTATCATAAATAAATAAAAATTAAAAAAAATGAAACAACATGGATGGACCCAGAGGGTATAATGCTAAGTGAAACAAGAGAAAGGCAAATACCATATGATTTCATTTAATATGTGGAATCTAAATAAAATAACCAACCAATTAAACAATCAAAAAAAGCAGAAATGGACCTGTAAATACAGTGAATAATCTAATAGCTGTCAGAAGGGAGGAGGGTGAAGAGATGTGCAAAATGGGTAAAGGAGAGTGGGAGATATAGGCTTACAGTTATGGACAAAAGGTGCAGCATAGGGACTGTATTCAATGGTATTGTAATAGAGTTACATACTTACAGATGGGAGCTACACATGTAGTGAGCATAGCATAATATTTAAAGTTGTGGCATCACTATGTTATACACTTGAAGCTAATGTAACAGTGTATTAGCTATACTTCAATAAAAAAGAAAGATAATTTGGGCAGCCCAGGTGGCTCAGCGGTTTGAGTCCCATGTTGGGCTCTCTGCATGGAGCCTGTTTCCCTCTGCCTGTGTCGCTGCCTCTCTCTGTGTCTCTCATGAATAAATAAATAAAATCTTTAAAAAAAAAGAAAGATAATTTCTATATCTGCAGATTAAGTTATTAGAATTAATTTATAAGGTTGCTAATGTTGCTGAATAAAATATCAATACGCAAAAATATTTGTATTTCAACATGTTATCAAATTGTTTAAATTCACTTATCATTTATAATTGCAAAAACATCAAATATTCTGTCTAGAAATTCATGTGGAAAAAACATGGATCCATATACACTGCATATATAGAAATCAATTTTGGGTGGGTACAACTGTGAAATGTGAAATAGCTAAAGCCTTTTCAAAGATAATAAGATGAGGAACAACAGGAATGCTCAGTCATTGTTAGTGGGAATATAAAATGATATGTTTACTTTGCAAGACAGTTTGACAGTCTTTTACAAAGTTAACACAGTCTTACCATATGATCCAGCAAACATATCCTTGGCATTTGCCCAATTGATTTGAGAGACTAAGCCCACACAAAAACCTCCATGTAAATGTTTTTTGGAACTTTCTTGGTAATCTCCCCAAACTGGAAAGAAATCAGCTATGTAACATTCTGGAAAAGATAAAACTGTCAAAGACATAGGTCAAGCATAGTGGGCTTTTAGGGGAATTAAGTGATTCTTTATGATAATTTAATTGTGAATACAATATGTTATGCATTTGTCAAAACTCAGAGAACTGTATAGCACAAAATAACCTTAATGGATGCAAAATTTTAATTATCATTTAGGAAATTGGGGTATTCCAAGAAGAAATGCAGACTGTGACAAGGAAATCTAAGTCTATTACAAACAATTGGAAGAATCTCACTGAAAGGGTCAGGGAAAAAGTGGTAAGTTGAGTATTTTTGGAAATGAGTGGTATCTGTAAGACTAAAGTTATAAGGAACTACACAGAAGCATTTAACTCTAATCAATTAAGTTGTTTTCCATGGGATTATATGTTACTAATTTTGACACTGCTACACATGTATACTGGAATGGAACAATTCAGCAAATGTATGACACACAGTGCGGGAGTCAGATTTCTTACTGTTGGAACAGGAGCTTACCATTAAGTGAAAAGAAAGGCCTAAAAATATTCATGTGGCAATCAATTAGAGTTGGAAACATCATATAAATTTATGTTTAGCTTAATATAAGTACAGATGATTGTGCATAGAAATATTTATAGATATGTTTAAATACAGGTTGTATCATCCTGTATCATACAGGTTGTATTTTGTGCTTTTTAGGTGAAAGAGCCTAAAACAAATGACATCCCTGTTGCAACAAGCATATGAAGCATCCACATTTTGGTTTCTAATGCCATTTTCTAAAAAAAGGAGCCAAGGCTCCTTGGATGAAGAAATGGCTGATTCTAGGACTAGCACAAAAAATAAACAAAATGAGCCTGGAGCTTATATAGTGCCAGAAAATAAGAAATAGCTAAAAAAAAAAAAAAAAAAACCCATATTGATAGGAGAATCAAAGGAGCACGAGGACAACTTTTCAGGCCAAAGCTGAAACAGTTTGAGCAACAAAATGAATGAATAGTATTGGATTATTCAAAATAAAATTAAATAAATATCATGCATTTGTACATTATATAAATAAAAAATTGAATAAATTAATAAATGCAGGAGAGATAAATATCTCATGCAGAAGAATTCCAAATAATTTAGATAAATACTTCCTACTTAAGGAAGGGAAGCATAACTCTGACTGTGTAAGTATGTATTGTGTATGGTGACTTTCTTCCAAAATGTACAGTATTGGGGCTTAAACTTTACAGTGGAGAAACCTGGCAAACACTTCAGCCAGGTGAGTAAAGCCGGTGTCAGATCATACTGGTAGTATGTATGCTTATTATGATGTGATGATAACAATTCTTTACCTCTAGGATCTTCCTCCCAGTACTATCATCCCAGCTTAATCATGAGAAAAACCTCAGACAAATTCCAACAGAAGGGTATTCTACAAAATATCTGGACAGTACTCAGCAAATCTGCCATGGTCACTAAAAATAAGGAAAGTCAAACTCTCATAGCGAAGTGGAACCTAAAGAGAGAGGACAACTAAATTTAATGTGGTGTCCTGGATGGGATCCCGGATCAGAAAAAGGACATGAGGGAATATCTAAGGAAATCTGAATAAACTATGGTCTTTAGTAACAATGTATCAACATTGGTTGTTTAATTCCAACACATGTATCAGAATAATGTAAAATGCTAATAATAGCAGAAACTGAGTGTGGAGTATATGGGGACACCGTACTAGCTTCTCAATTTTTCTGGGTATCTAAGACTTGTAAAAATAAATTCTATTAACGAATTAAAATTAAATTAAAATATGAACATGTTTAGATACAACTGAAGAAAAAAATCAAGAGATATCAGAATATGTTATCCAGAATAAAAGAAAGGAGACAAAAAAGTATAAAATACAAAAGAAGCTAACAAAAGAGGACAAAATCTAAATGTGATGAGTTCCTGAAGGAGAATAAAGAAAGAATGGTACAAAAGCAGTATCTCAGAAGATAATAGCTTGCCATGTTAGAGAACTGCTGAAAGATCTCAGTCTTCACATTCAAAATCCCAACGAACCCAAGCAAGTTAAATAAAAAGAAACACCTACCAAGAATCATCATAGTGAAACTGTAGAAAATCAAAGAAAAAAATCACAGTAGCAGCCTTTCTACTGGCAAGTGACTTCTCTAAAGCAAAAATGACAGCTAAAAGAATGTCTCTGGTGTCCTAAAAGAAAATGTAACCTTGAATTAATGTCCAGATAAATCATCTCTCAAAAATCAAGCCAAAATGATCATTTTTTTCAAATAATCAAAGCCCCTAATTGCCTGCTACATTTTTGCGTCAGTTAAGCTTGTATAATTAAACAAGGATGCTTAATTACTATTACTACCCTTAAATCTTTTAAGTTTGTAATGGTTTCCCCAGTCCGTGCTATTTTCCCTAACAAGGTAGAGTACTGAGATTTATGATGTGCTGCTCAATAGGAAGAGAGATCTCCATGAAATTCCACTTGGCCCTATATAATCATTGATTTTAGTCAATGGCATCAATGTAGGGATGCTGCCTACTTCTAAAGATGTCTATTCAAGCTATATACTCAGGAACTGTTAAAAAAAAAAATAACCATGAAATGTGATTGAAGTTTTTTAGGTTTTCCAGGAGGCTAAAGTGAGAAGTTCACTGTTCTCTTGTAGTTCATAAACCCCAAATAAGACTGGGAGTGAGAAGCAGTGTTTTGAGTTCCCAGTAATTAGCTCAGAGATAGTATCTCATAGCCCTTGACAGATTTGGTATTTTCACTACACTAAAGAATTACTCTGGCAAGTAGCTTCAGAAACCTTTGATTATGGTTAGGAAAAATCTCACAGGGCATACATAATGGATATATTTCAGGATTTATTTTCAAGTCCACCTTGCCTTTCTTTATTTAAAGAAGCTCTTTGTGAACTATTTCAGGATTGGGGAAGGAGGGAAGATTGAACCCATTTATTATAATGGCTCATGACAGACTTTTGTTCCCTAGACCTGAATTTTTATTTTTATTTTTTTATTTTCTTCCAGGAAACTATGTTCAATTGACCATGGTGATGTTGTGAATCAAAATGTATTCACTGTGCCTATCCCACTGCCTCTCATGATAACCATACTTGCTTCATATAGCAGTGTGGCTTGGAGTTTTGTCACCCTGGGGTCTGGAGCATCTCTTATTCTCCACAGCAGAACAATGCAATCTCCCAAAGTCTTGCTATAAATAGGAGTTTGATTTTGGATAAGCACAGGTGGTGATTTAATTGACTAATCTAGCCATTTCATTCCATGGAGTGTTACATTCCTCTCTGGGTTTATGGATAGGAATTGTCACTGCCACCTGCCTTATTTTGCCTGGAACCAATTCCAGCTTTTGCTTGCTACTTGTAATGTTGCTATCCTGGGTTAATTAGGGTTTTTGGATGCAAGCAACAGAAACCCATATTAAAAAATGAAGGAGATTGATCAGAATACTATTGGAGAAGCTCGTCGAATGGTTAGGTTGCTGGGCCCCATTTTTGTAAAACAGACACAAATCAAGGAACTCTGAAGTGAGGTGGGGGATTGGAGGGCAAAGGGATAGCAGTTAAACTGATTCAAGGACGGGGGCTCTGAGTCCCAATAATTCATATGAGAATTAGTATTCCCTCAAAAATCATTATCTTTATCATGTTTGTTGCTTCTTTAATCCTGGCAAACTTCTAAGCACACAAAAATTAAAATATGCATGGCATGAACCATTGCAGTTGCTCTATCAGAAATTTTTCAAAGTGTGATTGCAAGTTTCTTTTGACAACATCTCTGAAATCACTTTTTATTCAGGTGTTTCCATCAGTACATTAAGAGACAAGAGAATGACTAGTAAGACAATGAGAATTGTGTTATTTAAAACCAATAACAACTAGCTAGGCTACCTCAAGCATGCCCTTATTTAATCAGCTTATAAATATCTACCCTTTCCTCCCACCCCCAAATATTCTCAAGGTAAGAATTGAACAGTAGCTACTCAGATTTCTGTTGAAAAATCAATTTGGTAGGTTTTATCAAAAGCATTGAACACGGTGGGGCAGTTTTCAGGCTTAAGAAGTAAATGTGCTTATTAGTTTGGTAATAGGAAGCAAAGTTGTATGATCCAAGATCTAAAACTAAGTAATTGGGCAGCCTGGGTGGCTTAACGGTTCAGCGCCATCTTCAGCCCAGGGCGTGATCTTGGAGACCCGGGATTGAGTCCCACTTCAGGCTCCCTGCATGGAGCCTGCTTCTCCCTCTGCCTGTGTCTCTGCATTCCTCTCTCCTTGTGTCTCTCATGAATAAATAAATAAAATCTTAAAAGAAAAAGAAAAAGAGCCTATTAAAAAATGAATAAATAAAACTAAGTAATTATTATTGGGAAGGCTTTTATAAACCGAATTCAAGAAGTAGAAAATTCATGCATAAAAAATAATGCAGATTTGGGTTATTAAGAGAAGTACAGCATATAAGAGCAAAGGAGATCAGAAGAGCTGGATGTTCCAGATCTTCAGAAAAATAAGCATACAACTCACAATTCTCCTTTTCTTTATCTGCCGAGACTCTATTACCTGGATGAATAAAAGTTAATCCCTGGCTGATAACTTCATTGGGGGAGACACCCCATTCAAAGCTTCAGAAGGCTTCTGCTATAAGAAGAGTTTTTCCCCTACCAGGGAATAGAGGGACACATTTGAGTTGATTGAATTATAAGGAGCTATAGCTAGAGATGTCTTGTAAATGGATGGATAATTACTAAGGTTGTCTCAGTTGATTAGAGAAACAACAGAGAATTCTAAAAGGCTGGATTAATAAAGAATACTTTCTCTGGCCATTTCTGCTATGCCTTTTGAGTAAATTGAACTTGCCTGCCAACTTCAGAGCAGGCAAGCAGCAAAGGCATGTTTTAGCCACAGCAGTGCCTGGGGAATGGTGAAGACAGGGATTAAAAGTCAGAGACTGTCTTCCCACATTTCTAAAATAGATTTATGGTCAGTGGAATGGATGCAAAGACTGAAATGCAGCTCCAGAAACTAATTCAGACTAATTCTGTCATCCCCAAAACAGACTCAGTTTTCTCTTCTGTCAAATGAAGGTGTTCAGGTCTGAGCTCCTTCTGGATTGATGTTCCCATACTCTGGATTTATTCACTACAGGTCAATGATTTTATGTTGAAAAAAAATATTATTATGCATTTCTTTTTAAATAGTTTTATCTTGGATTAATACTGTCAGACTGCACGCTTATTTGCTGTTAACACTAGGGGTCAGGCTAAGAATAGTCGTTTTCTATCTGTTATGCTCTAGGCCAGATACTATAGGTATCTTGGATTTTTCGATTTTTTAAATTATATTCTGAATTTCTATTATGTATTGTTAGATTACTCATGCATACGTTTTCAACAATACAAATAAATAAAAGTTTTGTCCTAAAAACTAAAAAAAGTAAGGAAGTAAAAATATACTTTCAGAGTTTTTAATGCCGGCATTACAAGTGGAAGTCTAACAGGCATTTTGAAAGTAAATCTAAAAACCAAATGCATAGTTAGCAATCTACATTATCTTTACCTAAATGCACCACTGTTATGTACATTTTCCTAACCTTCCCTATTTTTTTTCTCTTTTTCTTTTCTCTCCCCTGTAGAATTACCCGCACTTTGACAAAAGCTACAGTTTGCCACAAAGTCAAAATCTTGAAAGTCAAATAAATGCAATCACAAAGATGGGAAATTAATGGCATCCACTTTAAAGTTATTTCCCAATGGATTTTTACCATAATTTTACCATCTTTAAGGCTAGAGATACTTACATTTGTTTGTTAACTAAGAGTATATGGCGCCGTATACACAAGCAGTCTCACACATAAGTGCACACAGGAATAGACACAATATGATTTTGTGTAGAATTAGGAAGTTATTTCCCCTTCCATCGGTGATTAAAGCAGAGCAGGGAAGGGTATAAATAAGAGATCAGAAAACATTGAGTGAGGACTTCATGGGCTATAAAAGTGGAACTGTTCTCTAAGAAAATATAAACTGCATTCCATGAATAGAACCTCCAAGGAAAATAAAAAAGCATCTTCTGTATTTGTGTGTATATGTTCCATTCACTTACCTCTTATGTGCCTAGATAGTAGCAACCATCTTTTTATTTTAGCCAATATAAGATAGTGCCTGTGGATCATTTAGATATTTGGACCCCTTGAAAGGGCAGATTTCTTTCAAGAAATTGTTCTGTCTTCAAAGAACCAATGCAATCAACCATCTCCATGTAACCGTTTTTGCCTGAAAAATGATTTGTTAAAAAGTCAAGATACGATGCAGCGGACTGGGAAGATTTTCCTAAGCAAAGTTCTTGTGGTTGGGGCAAATATCCTGAGCTCCAGGAATAACTGTTTTCCCTGTCAATCACTTCAAGCTCGCCCTGACCCAGTGTGCTTCGTAACTACTTTCCTGCTCTCTGAACGCTGATGGGCAGGCTAAGCTCTGGCTGCCTGAATGTTTGGATCAATTGACCTTTGATGTCTTTTATTGTTTCCTCTGCCCTTTAAATTCCCCATCAATGTTCTGTTTTCTCCAGAGCATCTTTTCAGACCTACAGAGGTAGGGTATCTCATTGTGGGCAGAAAATGATGACTCCTCACAGATGGAACTTGGCAGGTATAGGGCAAAGAACAGAGCAGACATTCCCTCCCTCTTTCTAATGCTGCTAGTGGAATAGAGAACACCTCAGCATTCACCTCCAGTTTTTGGCAGAAACCCTCTGCCTTCTCTCCCAGCAGCGAGGTTAGAATAGGACCAGAGTTTTTTAGAAAGTTAAGCATTTCTTAGAACTGTTTCCACCTTTTCCACCGACCACACAGTAGCCAGGTAGACACTTCTGTTCTCATCCTCTTGACCCAAAGAAGCCACTCCACTTGGGCTTTCTACACCATGGATGCTTATGTTCTCTCAAATCTGAACAGCCTGGGCCATTGAGCCCTGAGGAGAGAGAACTCCATTGTTCCCTGACACAGTCATCCAGAGGGAAAAGCAGATACCAGACAAAAGAGCATATATTTTTCCTTTGTATTTCACACTTGAATAACAGCATTTGTTTTGAGAAATTTCAGAAAATATCAAGTCAGCTTATTGACATTAATATCAAGTCACCTTATTGACATTTTTTAGTTTTACAAATGCAGGGCAGATGTCTCTCATTAATAAATGAATAAAATTTAAAAAATCAAAACAAAAACAAAAAACAAACAAAAAAAAACGAGTGGCTCAGTGGTTTAGCATCACCTTCAGCCCAGGGCGTGATCTTGGGGACCCGGGATAGAGTCCCATGTGGGGCTCCCTGCATGGAGCCTGCTTCTCCCTCTGCCTGTGTCTCTGCCTCTCTCTCTGTCTCTCATTAATAAACGAATAAAATCTTTAAAAATAAAAAACAGCAAATGCAGTGCAGAGAAGGTTCAATATAGTTTTTGCTTGTCCTCCAGCTGATTATGATTCAGAATGTACCCACTGGTACAGACAGGAAAAGATTCAACTGCTTTAGCATTACTAAGGATGATCTGTATTATGTGAATGTGATGTGCATATTCTTCATGTAAATAGATCTTAATTGTTTGGTTCTCTCTTTATATGTATTTATGTGTTCATTAAATGTCTCTTGGGAATTATTCATAAAGAATAAGTGTACTACAGTGACTTATAGTTTAAGACGGTTTTGCTGTGGATCTGTTTGGTACAGTAAATAATCCTTTCTTAATTATTTATCCCATGTATTTGTATTAGTATTTGGGGTTTGATACATTTATATAATATGAGTTACATAAATACATGGAATATTTTGTGTTCATAAAAGATAAGGAAAAATGTAAAAGCAATCTATTGACTACTGTCATGTAGGCATATTACTTATGTACAGAATGCAGCTTGGCATTACTTTGTTAGTAAAATGAAAAGCTTTCTTTTAATAGTGGAGTTAAACCCACTTTTAAATATGACTGATAAGTCATTTTATAATTTTTATACATTTACCCAATCATGTATATAATTATACAGTTGTTCTATGTATCATATTTCTTTCTGCATTGGTTGTGTTTACTTTGTTTTCCATTTTTATATTTCATTTGCCATTTGGAATAGTTAATTTTTTTTCTAGTAACTACCTTGTACTTAAACCTTTCTAATGCTATTAGTACCCTGATTTCTTTTATAAACTTTTATTATTTGGCTTGTTGATTTTTTTTAAAGATTTTATTTATTTATTCATGAGAGACACAGAGAGAGGCAGAGACATAGGCAGAGGGAGAAGCAGACTCCCTGTGGAGAGCCTGATGTGGGGACTGGATCCCAGGACCCCAGTATCACAACCTGAGCCAAAGGCAGATAGATGCTCAACCACTGAGCCACCCAGGTGCCCCTGGTTTGTTGATTTTTAGTATCTTTTGATTTTGCCTATTGACTAAATCAATGAGCTTATTCTGTGTTCCTCTTTTGCTCTTCTTTCTTCCATTATTTTAGTTGCATTATTTTTACTTTGTGAGAACACATAATACTTACTTGCCATTCTTTCACCTTCCTCCATACCTTAGACTCAATTTTAGTTCTACATTTCAGTAGAATAAGCGTTTATCACATTTCCTTTGCTGAAGATTCCACATTATCTCTTGGTTGGCTAATTTTCTAGAAGATTCTTCAAGAGCTTGAGATTAAAGTGCCACCTGGGTTCTTGCACATGTAAAGCCATTTTTGTAAAGCCTTGATAGTTAAATGACAGGTTTTCTGAGTATAAAATCTTTGATTCACTTTCTTTTCATGGAAAAATGCTCTTTTTTTCTTTCTTTTTCTTTTTTTTTTTTTGCATCTTATTTTTTTTTTAAGAAATCTGATGTTAGTCTAATTCTCTTGTCCTTTTAAATTATTGATCATTTTGCCTGTAAGTCAAAAGGATTTGCCTGTAAGTCCTAAAGATTTTTTTAAATCATTAAAGTCTTACAGATTTATATATCTTAGAGTTGACCATTGTTAAGGTCCAATCTGGCCAGCTCTCTTGCCTTTAAAGGTATCATATGTCAAAACATACCTTACCACAGAGAGTGGTGCACATAATTCAAAGGCTGATTACTCAGGCAAACGCAAAGTGAGGGGAGTCCCTGGGCTAGGACCCTTTGATGTCTAGGCCTAGAGAGAGACAAGAGGTCTTGATTCTATATATGTATATGACAGGAGGCTGCCAGAGAATTTTGAATAATGCCAAGGATGGACTGTAGCCCTAGTGTAGGGGAAGGCAGATGAGGAAATAGAGCAGTTGTGATTCCAGCTGAGGTGCCTGACAGCAGTCATCCCAGGAAGTGGTAACAGTTGAACCAAGTATCACTTTGCTGTGAGTGACTTAATACTTCCAACTTTATTTCTCCATAGTCATTTCAAGAAAGGCCCTCAGATACCTATTGGGTGTTTTCCATATTTAGATAGAGTTTTTATTTTATTTCCTGGAATTTTTATATTAAGGAATTAAATATGTGTTCTGTTTTATTGGTTTTCATTGTCAGGGATTCTATCATATTATATTATTTTTTTAGTATTTATTTGTTTTGCATTTTAACCACTTTCCTTCTCACTCCTTTTACTTCTTATTTTAACTCGTTCTTACTCCTTTGATTATTTTCCTGCCTCTCTCCAAAATCCTTTACTATTTTCCCTAGGATGCCTCATATAATTTAGTCATTAGTGCTATTATAATTTTCTTTTCCTCTCCTTCTCCCCTGTCCCTCCTTCTTCCTTCTTTTCCTCCTCTTATTCTCTAAATACAATCATATTTTACTTAATTCCTTCCTTAATATATACATTTCTTACCCTGGCTATAGGTTCACAAATGCTTATCTGAGGATATTTAATTCAGTTTACAATATTGTGTTAGTTTTCTTCTGCTTTGTGTTTGGTTTCCTGAGACAGAATTTTCATTGGGTGAAATGTTTTATTCTCTCTGTTTTCCTCCTGTTGTAGCAATGGTAGTAATGACAGTTTCAATCTGTGCCCTTTGCAGACAGGATACCAGTGGAATGGGTTGCAAGTTTTCTGTTTCAAGAATAGGAGATTCTTGGTGGACTTGGTGTATTTGGTTAGTGTGAGAAAAAGTTATGTGCCCTTGATTTTTTTTATTCTCTTTTTTTCCAGTAGGATCCCATTATTCCCCTTTGCTTCTTTTTTTTTTTTTTTCTTTTGCCTTTCATTCCACAAAGGAGGTCACTCCTTTTTTGGTACCCTCATCCCTCAGAAACAGTGCTTCTTAATCTTCACTTTGAGCCCCACATACTACTAGGTCCTTTCTCTGCTGTCAGTGTTCAGGTTTATCAAAAATATTTCTCAGGGGCCGCTTGGGTGGCTTAGTCAGTTAAGCATCTACCTTCAGCTCAGGTCATGATCTTGGGGTCCTGATATTGAGCCCCTGTCAGGCTCCCCACCCAGCAAGGAGCCTTCTTTTCCCTTTCCCTCTGTATGTGCATGCTGTCTCTCAAATAAGTAAATAAAATCTTAAAAAAGAAAAGAAAATGATTTTTCAGTTATTTCACACTCACAGTGGACTTTTTCTTTCTGAGGGAATCTTCGATCAATGATAGGCCTTTCTTCTCCCCTATTTTCTCTTCCTCAGCAGCAATTCCAAGCCTTCCTCCCAGTGCCCTCCCCTTTTCTGTCTGCAAAGCTTGAGAGATGGTTCTGCTGAAAACTGACATTTACTTTTGTACTTAATGGTAATTTGAAGTTTGTGGTCTTCTCTGAATTCTAGTTATGCCAATGTGCTGGTTTTATTCATAATATTGAGCAAGACATACTACAAAGGAGTAGCCAGTGGGGAGAATGTAGTGTCACAAAGCCAGGAGATACACTTTGCTCAAAAACAATGGAGCAATCAGTGTGGCAGGTGCTACCAGGAGGTTGATTAAGTTGAAGACTAAAAACTAACCATTGGTTTAGGATCATCAGTGGCCTTAAAAAGAGTCTTCCTGTTGAGCAGTAGGTACAAGAGACAGGGAAAACAGCATGAGAAAGTGGATACAGTAGTAAATGCAGCAAGTACAGAACACTTAGTTGAGAAGATTAATTACAAAAGGTTATGTAATATGTGGTAATCGAGGGCACTGGGAGTCAAGGTTTTGTTTTTTGTTTTTACCTTTAATTTAAGCATATACTTAGAAAAACTACATGTATCTTAAATATACTTGATGAATTTTCAGTAAGTCAGCACCTGTAGATCAAAGAACACAATGTTACCACCTTCTTATAATTCCAGTGTTCTGTGCCGTTATTAACTACCCTCCAAAGATCCATATCTATATAATGTCTGACACTAGTGTTGGCTACTCTGTCATGTCTGACTTTCTTTGCTGTGCACTGTATTCGTGAGAATTTTTCACTTTGTTGTAGGTTTTCCTTTTTCATTGATTGGTGCTTAATTTTCTACTGTTTGAATATACCATAATTTATTTATTTATTAATATGTTGAAGGGAACTTGGATATTTTTGCATGTTGGACTGTTATGAATAAAGCTGCTAGTACTAGTCATAATTTTCTAAATTATAGTCATGTATTTTTAATGCATGACTTTTGGTGAACACATGATGAATTTATCTAGAAATAGAATTTCTGGGTCATAGGGCACCTATATATTATTATAGCCAATCAGTTCTACAAATTGTTTTTTCTTAAAGCACTGTGTAAGGGTTCCTGTTGCTGAATAAGTTTGCCAACATGTAGTTGCCTTTTTAAAATTTTATTTTATCAATTGTGATAAGTTTGCATCTCACTGAATACCAGTGTCATTTCAAGAATTTGCTCATTTTTCTCTTTGATTAACTGTCTTTTCCTCACTGATTTGTAAGTATTGTGATATCTACAAATCCACTGATTTATAGATATTGTTTTTATATCCTGAGTATAAGTAATTCACTGATAAATACATATCTATTTTAAGATATGGGAAATATTAAAGTATATTTGTATATTGATGGAAATAATTAAGCAACTCAAAATACAGAAATAAAATTGCAGGAGAGAAACCCTTGAGTAGGCAGTAGAAGATAGGCCCCCTTACAGGAGGATTAGGCCCTTGGGCCTGTATTGTATTTAACTTAAACCTTTGTTTAGAGTTAAATGTTTCTGATATTTTACTATTATAAAGGTGATAAATATTTGAATTTAATAAAATTGTATCCGCATATTGGATTACTTTTACTTTATAAATAAGGAGAACCTTTGTTTAAAAAATAAGAAAAAAGGGATCCCTGGGTGGCACAGCGGTTTAGCGCCTGCCTTTGGCCCAGGGCACGATCCTGGAGACCCGGGATCGAATCCCACGTCGGGCTCCCAGTGCATGGAGCCTGCTTCTCCCTCTGCCTATGTCTCTGCCTCGCTCTCTGTGTGTGTGTGTGACTATCATAAATAAATAAAAATTTTTAAAAAAAATAAAAAATAAAAAATAAGAAAAAAAAAGGCCTTTTGCATAGAATCTTTGCAAAGATTGAGTATTTTGTATTGTGCTTACTGGCTTTCCCTTATGAGAACATGTGCCACTGTGCCATGGTATTAAGTCTTAGAATATTATCTTTGAATCATTTAACTTTCTCTTTTTGGTCTGTTTGCTGTTCTTCTATAAGCTAGTCTTTTAAAAAAATGCCCATTTGTTTTATTTTTATCTGATTATATTGTTGTCTCCTAAAATTTCAACAGTTTTATTGAATATTTTAAAGTATATTTTCAATTACTCGCTTGAAATTTTCTTTTTTCTTACATTTTATTTTTGTCTTTGTTTTAGCAAGCTTTTAATTCTTTTGAATTTAAAAAATTTCTCTTTTAACTCATTTATTTTCATTACTCTCTTTACTTTCTTTCATATTTTTGCTGATTTTTTAAGCTTTTAAATTTAAGTATATATAGACTATATTAGGAACAGGTATTTAAATAAGTCATGCCCTAGGTTGAACAATTTTGTTCCTTCATTTGGTTTTCAATAGATCTTTAGCACTTTTCAACCCTTTTTGTATCAAAATGTGTAACCTAAAATCCATAGTCTTTGCTTGCACAATCATGGGTCATAAGACAAGTCAGAATAGGTGGCCATTGGACAAAAGAAAGAAGTTGGCTAATAGTTCTATTCAGGGAAGGTGCCTCCCTCTTAGATTAATTTAATCAAGTAGTAAGCATTCATGAGGTTTGGGGGATTTCTTTTACACTTCTGTATGGTAGGGGGAAGTTGGCTAGGGCCAAGGTTCTCATTATATAATTTCAGAATAAAGACAGTTTCTTCTCTGTGGGATCACCTAACAAACAAAAAACAGTCTCCAAACAAAGCAGCATGACCTTGTTTGATATTTCAGAGTAAAAAGAATCCCGGCTTCATCTCTTACGTTAGCTCTCAGCTGTCCTAAAAGGAAGGTAGACTTCTTAATAGTTATGCTTATGATTTTAGAAAGAATAGTTTTTTAACCAGACATCTGTCTCTGAAAAGTTAGTTGTTAGACTGTTCTGCTCAGCTTCCTCCCTCCCTCTGGGATATTTTCCATCTGCCTTACAATATAATTGCCCCTCCAAATCTCCTCCGTCCTGCAGGATTATAGATCCTTAGTTATCCTCATTGTTCATTATCAGTTACCCAAATGTGAAAGCTTATATGATAATTCTCCTCAACTGACTTCTCAGTTTGCCATACACTTCCACGCAAAACCTAGTCTAGAAGCTGGTGGACTTTTCAACCAAATAGAATTGGTGAGACATGAGGTATCTTAATCTGCATTAGGCCTGCCATGTCCAGTGAGCAAATAGGTCTATCAAGCCAGAGTTACATACTTTTTTCTCTTTCTAAATTTCTGTAAAGTAATAGCTTATTTTTATACTGAAGAAACTCCCAGACTATACTTCCCAGTAGCTAACGTTACAATTATAATAATTCAGATCTTTTTTTTTAAATTTTATTTATTTATGATAGTCAGAGAGAGAGAGAGAGAGAGAGAGAGAGAGAGAGGGAGGGAGGCAGAGACACAGGCAGAGGGAGAAGCAGGCTCCATGCACCGGGAGCCCGACATGGGATTCGATCCCGGGTCTCCAGGATCGCGCCCTGGGCCAAAGGCAGGTGCCAAACGCCTGCGCCACCCAGGGATCCCTAATTCAGATCTTTTATCTTTTCTTTTTTGACTCTAAAATTTTTCTTCTGCTGGATTCCTAGATTTAAAAACATAAGTCCTGGGGCACCCTGGGTGGCTCAGCGGTTTAGCACCACCTTCAGCCCAGGGCATGATCCTGGAGACCCAGGATCGAGTCCCACATTGGGCTCCTTATATGGAGCCTGCTTCTCACTCTGCCTGTCTCTCTGCCTTTCTCTCTCTCTGTTTCTCATGAATAAATAAATAAAATCTTTTTAAAGAAATTATCTTTATTCAAAGCTTTTGGCTCTTTCCTCTCTGGCTATAATGGGAGAAAAAATGCAGCAGAGATAAGAGAGCTGGACATCTTAATTCTATTTAATGAAAGAAGGAAGGTGAAAGATTATCATTGAACTCACAGGCAAACATTTTATTTTTTTTTCCATTTTGATGTTGACACTTCATAGTGAAAGATAGCATGCCTTACTGTTTATACCTACCAAAATTGTTTAGTATTTTGCTTTTACAAAGAAAGCTTCTGTCCATGATATCGTCTATATCCTGGCAACTGGCATAATTATTTCCCAAGATCATAGTATCAAACTTGGTAACAGCATTATTAAAGACTTATGATGAGTCAATCTAGATTTGTAAGGTTGTTTCCTCATTGACTGCGTATTTCCTGATACCTTGTGACTCCAAGGGAGGCACACCTGACCAAATAGACCAATGAGTCAAAGAAAGGAGTCATCACTCAAAATCTAAAACAATAAGGTGAATTTGATGCTTATTAAGCAAAGAAATATTGTGCTTACAGGATGTAATCTCTCTGAATGAAGTAATTACTGATCTCATATAGGTTTGGAGAAACATGAAGTTCAGGATTAGTGATGTACAGAAGCAAGACCTGTTAGGGATGCATTGATCTTTAGCTGTGGAGAATTGATTATTGGAATGTGGCTGTGGCTGATACTTTCAGAATAAGAGGCTGTCACAGAATGCCTGGCATCTAGATGTATGATTACTGATTCATAGTTTTCAGTGATCAGTTGGGATTGTTTAATGCCAGATATGGGAGTTACTGGTTACTATGACCAAAGAACAATCAATCTTTTCCTAGGGAAATTAAAATGTTTTATTTTTCACAAAATATTTTTACATACTGCTTTGTACTAGAGTTATAGGTGCCATGTTTCATCTACTTGACTGTATTTTAGCTCCTTGTTGGACCTTGTCTTATAAAATGATATCCCTATAGCACCCTGGCATAGCATCTTACCAAATCAAGTCCTCAGCATGTTGAGAGATGCTATAGGACTAGCCTCTTCAGGAACTTAGCAGTAGTGCTATCAGACAAGAAGCAGAAAATCCTTTTAATGGTTTCAAAGAAATATGAATGTATAAATAAACAAAAAATTCAGGCAGAGGTTGCTATAGTTACATCAGACATCAAAACCTCTAGTGTAAAGAAAGGAGAGGGAAAGCTGGGATAGAAGCCAAAGCAAAACTAGAAGGCACACTTCTACAGGATCTTCTTTACTTCTCTGGCTCCTCAAACCTGCCTTCATCTATGATCTCATCTGCAAGTCCAGGTCTGGCCTAGCTTCTCAGCCAATAGGATGCTCCTCATTTTTCCCTGCTTTACCTTTCCCCAGTTCAAAATCAGTTGAACATGATTAAGCCTAGCTTTAATAAAAGACCTAAAGCCTAGTTGAGATGTGATCTTTTGCAGAGTGTAGGGCTCTCTTTTTGTCTCCACAAGCCACACAGTGTTGACCACTGTGCAATCATGCTGGTAGCCCTTGAGTTCAGTACACTTGCCCACCCATTGATGCTAATTTAAAAGATTAGGTATCTTCCAGGTTCCACACCCACTTGTGGGTCCAGAGACTCATCTTAAATTTCTGTACTCTAGTCTCTTGATCTAAAAAGCTAACCTTGACCTCCAAAAACAGCTGAAATTGCTGAGGCCCCTTGAGTATCTGAGAATGCCTGCTCTGCTCTGAGACAAGCCTCTATGATCAAATAAGCAACTATCAGATCTTCAACTCAAGGAAGAGTGACCCTAATGGATCCCACGTCTTCTTTCATTATGTTGTGTATTTTTGAGCAACCTTCTTTTTTTTTTTTTTTTTTTTTTGAGCATCCTTCTTATCCTGAACTCAAACACTCACAATATGTAACTGACATTTAGGTAGTAAATACTGGCTGATGAGAAGAGGATACAAAAGCAATTTTGGATAGTAGGAGGCATTGCTGTAACAACACAGTTTATTGTGCTGTGTGACCATGTGGACACTGCTACTGGAAACATCTGTTATAAATTAAATAATGAGTAAGGTAAGAGGCAAAGTAACACAATTAATGGTTAATATCAAATTGAAAACAAATGAAAAAAACAAGTGGAAAAGGGTTTGTTATATGTCAAATATTTATACTCAATATGAAATATATAAAGATGTGATATTGTGGTTTTTAAATATGGCATAAGAAGGGGATATAAGTTTTTCTTATGGGCCATTCACACTGATAGATGATGAGTAACAAAAAAAAAAGTAAACTGGAGTAATAAGACTATCACCAGTAATATACTGTTGACTCCTGAGATCCTTCGGGAATTACAAGCAGTAGGAGCACATCAGAAAGGCAGGATTCCATCATCTTTCTAGGTTTACCCTGATGAATACCTCTTGGATAAACCAAAGAATGAAGGAATGGAAGAGATTCTAAGACAGGTTTCTTTTTGTCATGAAAGAAGAATATTGCAAACTGTGGGCATGACAGAGGAGTTTAATATCAAGGAAGTTGTGCAAGTGGAAAAGAAATTAATACGGAAAGGTTACTTTGTGTAGATGTATTTAATGAAGCTAAGATCAGTAAAAAGTAGAGATAAGTCACTTCAGTTCCATAATTCTGAGTTTATAAATAAAACACAGATGTTTGAGAAAGATGGATGTGGGTCTTTGGTCTAAGTGTGGGGAGCTTTTACAGAGCAAAGGAAGAAGGTGGTCAAACAATGATTCATGCATATAAACACATTCCTGAGACTCAGAATTTTCTGGTTTGCTTTTACCAATATGTCCAGTTCTGTAGTGGCTCTTTTTAATCCATAGCTTTATGCCGGGTCAAAGCCCAAAGGAAAGTGGTAATGCTTGAGATGGAAAATAAGCAAAGAAATTATAAAGATTTGGCTGTAGAATTGGAGAGCAAGAAAGTGAACATGTGCAAAAAGAACTACAGTGATAAAGTCATGAGAGGGCATGGTGAGACAGGCTGTCTCATTCATTAATGGTGGGAGAGGAAATTGTTAACATTGTTCTGCAAAATTAATTTGTAGACTGAACCACATATTAATTTGGCCTTGTGATTCCATTTCTCAGTATGAATTCTAAACTACACATTTAGAAGAGAATTTAAGTAGAAGTAATAGGACATGTGGTACAAAAATAATTAATTAGCAAAAAGTTTAAAAATAAAGTTAGATAAATGATGCTAGATCCATAGGACAGACTTTTCTACTTTGACAGTTATGTTTTCAAAGTAATTTTAGTGATGTCACTCAATGACTATGAAATGAAACCAAGAGAAAATATAAGCGTACTATATTGTTTATGTATGCTTCTAATATGGTAAGCATATTCACAGAAATATATTTATCTAAAAAATAAAACCAAGATGTAATATACAAAAATGTTAATGATGCTTATTTCTGTAGGGATAAATTGTATTTTCTTCCATTTACTTATTATTTTCTAAATTGTCTACAATAAATTTAATCCATGTATTATAATTTAAGGAAATGAAGCAATAGGATTGAGTGACAGCCTGAATGAGGAAGGGAAGAGACAGTGGTATGTTTTATGATTGGTCCTTCCAAAACTGGATTGACTAAATTTGTTTGTGATGGTGAAACAGTTTTTATGCTCTGACATTGTTCATTATTATTTTTATTACTAATATAAAATATTACTAATATAAAATTATAATTTAAAATTTTCAGTATATCCTGCAAGCCAGGACGCAAATTTTTTAGCATACCTAGAAATCACACAGCTAACACAGACTGGAAAGATGACTAAAATAACATCATCACCTAAAATAATAGAATAACTAATTACACAAAAGCATTAGTTGATGATAATACTTTATAAGTATGGTTTGAGCAGGGCAGACAGGAGGAAAGGAATAATATACATGCAGCTTCTGATCCAGGCCAAGGACTTCACATGATTCAAAGGTTGATTTCTCTGGTAACAGGCAAAACAAAACATCTCTTAACTGAACCAGAATGCAGAATCTGAAAATTAGTAAAAACAGTTAGGCAATAGAATCTCCTAGTTACCTTATTCTGCATAGCTAAAGGACACTTAATTTGATAACCAGTTGCATTCCCTAATTTTCACAAGAAATCAAAAATAGGTCTTACTTACCATTGGGGTTCAGATACACAGTGACAATGTACAGCTATGTCTGGCAGACATCATGGTAAAGAGGCTGAACTTTCAAGGTCATCTGATGCTCAATTAGAGACAGATTATGGAATAAGCCTCCAAGGGCTTATAGGAGCTCTCATTCATTGAAGATTGACTGGACCTATGAAAGTGAGCACAAAGTGTGGAAATGTTTGTGTCACAGGTTAGTACACACCTGAGAGCATCCACTGTAGAAGAGACACTAAACATTGAAATGGATAGGATGATTCATCTGGTACATGGCAGGCAACCTGTGTTATCAGCCATCTCAGTACCTAAACAATGAGCTTCAGAATTGTGTAGCCATTTCAGCAGAAGATGGAGAATATAAATGTGGCAAGATATAGTGTTCCTCTTACTTGGGTACTTCTAGCTGCTGCCATTACTGAAACATAACTCAGTACCAGTGTAATAGTCCAGTCTATGAATCTAACACCGTTTATTTAATTTACTTTTTTTTTCATTCACAAGAGACACACACAGAGAGACAGAGACACAGGCAGAGGGAGAAGCAGGCTCCATGCAGGGAGCCCGATGTGGGACTCAATCCCAGGATCTGGGATCACACCCTGAGCCAAAGGCAGACACTCAACCGCTGAGCCACCCATGCGTCCCTATTTAATTTACTTCTATCTTTTAGTCAATTAAAATTTTTTGCACCATGTGTCCTACTGTTTATTCTTAAATTTTAATCTAAATTTATCTTTAGATTTGGAATTACAGAGATAAATGGTATTAATACTTGGCTAATTCCACAAATTCATTTTGCTGAAAACACTTTTTAAAATATTTGTAAACATTTTAAATAGAATATTTTAAAATTTTTCTATGTATTGAGAGAGAGAGAGAATGTGTGCACATGAGTGGAAGTAGGGGAGGGAGAATCTCAAGCAGACTCTACACTGAGTGCAGAGCTTGACCAGGGGCCAAGCAGACTCTACACTGAGCACAGAGCTCGACCAGGGGCTTGATTTCATGGGTCACCCTGAGATCATGACCAGAGCTGAAATCAAGAGTTAGATGCTTAACCTACTGAGCCAACCAGGTGCCCTAATTTTGCTGAATATTTTTAAATGATTTTCTCTACCAGTGTTAATGGATGGGAGAGCTCCTATCTCACTGTACCCTCTCCTGATCTTTATCACTAGAGTTTTTCTTAACACATATTCACTTTCTTATCCTCCAACTCTTTAGCTAAATCATTATAATTTCCATGCTTATTTTCCATTTCAAGCATACAACTTTTCTTCGAGATACCAGTACCAGGTTGAAGTATAATCCATAAAGAAATAAAATCAGCAGTTTGATAGCAGGTTCATTATACCTGTCATTTTCTACATTTTAACAGACAGTTTTTCATTGTGATCAGAGTGATACCTATTTAGGCCTGGTTTTGTCTTTCTTGTCTACAGTACCCTAGTCAGGACCATTATTCAATGATTCATTGAATATCTGCTTACAAACACCACTTCATATAACATTGCCACAGCAAAGGAGATGTAGCAGTGCGTGCGTGATTGTGATATCCTCTGGTTCTACATATACTGCACCATAGAGCGTTTGTTTAATGTAGTGTAATGTTCTCTTAAAGTTGCTAGCTTGGAAATGACGTCCTGTGCTATGCTGTTTGTCAGTGTATTGTACACATCTTAAATCAGAATCTGGCACACATGGTACATTATCCACATATAAAATACATTGGTTCAAAAACCAAAGCAGACTTGTAGGAGTACCTCAATCACCATCAATTTCAGTGACTAACTTGGTGAATTTTTGGAACAATTCTAGGCTCTGCAGACCTGGAGATCCCAGGCCACAGAGCAGGGCACAGTGAAGGTCCCAGTGAAGGTCCCACTTAAACATAAAAGCTAGGGATGCTGCCAATCTTTTTGTACTATAATGAATCACTTCATCCAATCTTTGCCTTTGAGAAATCTGATGTAAGAAAAGATGAATTTTACATTCATTGGAGTGGGTCTTCCAATTAGTTGCTGGTAGAAAGTAGTTCTGATGTAGTACTCATTATTTGCACAAAATGTATGAGTATCAGAAGCACCAGCAAGTAAAAACTTTCAGAATGAATGACAGTGACATGGAAGAGAATTTCAGGGACAATAGTTCTACATTTTCATAACTCCTAAGAACTCAATATTGTGGGGAGAGGGTACTAGAAATTGATAATCACATGTGTTTAGGGGTATTCTTAAAGTGGAAGTGCAAAAAAATTGGTTTGCTCTATACATATGCAAAGCAGGCTCAAGAACCCAAACACTGGAATTCATTGTTTTATGAAGTCATTTAACAAATACTGCATCAGACACACTGTTGATGACAAAGAATGATATTATATAGGAAAAAAAACATGGAAATAGAAGACTGAGTAACAAAATTATTCAGTAGAATGGTACATTGAATGTGAAGTTTTAGTGTACTTTAAGAAATTTGCTTCACTTATTTTCTTTAATGTATTCACAGATGGAATCAATGATAAAAATCCATGTCTTTTTAAATAGGAAAGAGTTTTTTTCAGAAGCATAAAATAAAAATTATAAATGATAAACATTTTATTTTGTGCGAATTGCAGCTTATTTTCTTGCTCAGTAACATATTAAATAATGATATAATTAATGACATAACTTACAATCAATTGCATCATGTATTTAATGAAATAAAAAATACCTACATTAGTTAGCATTTCATTCCTCTGTAAGTATGGGAAGCCTGTCCAACAGTGGAGTAAAAATGTTTATTATGTCTTTAATAAAAGGTCTCACAGGCAATTTGGAAACTCAACGATCAATGACCCAAATCTTTCTTTCCTTTTTCTCTGTCAACCATTTTCATGCTGGTTGCTTCATTGTTGCAAGATGTCTTCTCAATCTTTAGACATCACATCTATTTTCAAGGTAGAAAGAAGGGAAAAGAGGCAGCTTATGAAACCTCTTCTTGAAAGAAACAAATTATCTTACCTATCTAACTAGTGGAGATTTTCTTATGTCTCCTTGGAGAAAACTGATAAATCAGTTTATCTAATCAACCATAGTGGTTAGAGAGTCTGGGAAAGTGTGTATGGAGGAGGGACTATGATTTAAGAAAGTAAAACTTAAAAAAAAAGTGTGTAAATTATTGAACAACCTAAACAACTATATCTGGTTGGAGCTGGTAAAAGTGGGAAGGCAGAGGGAGGAGTCCTATTGATTAAGTGATACAGGACACAATCAATTTGTAGAAAAAGGAGGATTGGGTGAAAACAAGAGAGCAGGAGTGAAAATAAGAGTACTGGCTCTGGGATTCAGTGAGCAGCATCCATCAGAAAGTCATGGACAAATTGTGTCCAACTTGGTCAGTATCCCACTCTTCCAACAGGAATTATGTGGGAACTTCAGGCAACAACATTTTCCTGGAGCTACTGACATCTCATCTACTGCTACTGGTTCTAACCTCAAACCGGCCTCTAATTTTCTTAATGATTTGTCATTTACTTGCAATTTCTCTGAGAAGTAGACTCTAGGATATTTCAGGTTCTGAAAGCTCAGTGGAGAAACTAGGATTCAGAATACAATCAGTTTTGCTTCAAATTGCATGGGGATCTTGGTTAAAATGTTTTCCAGTAACTGGCTTCTTGCTTTATTGTTTTGTCTTTGTCTGGTACCTGAGTTTATTCAGGAACTAATTCCTTACCTCTTAAACTTAGGAAACTCCTTGACTAGGTTCCAAAATCATATAGTCAGTCGACCCTCTCCAAATGCTAGAAATCATTATTTTCTTTCCTGCCTTAGAGTTATTTCAGTTCCTTGCCTGATCCTTTCCACCTGTGCTAAGTCCCTTGAATCCAAGGACAGCATCTCCTTCCTTCTGTCCCTAACAGAACTCTTACCGAAGGTACATAACCAAATGATACAATAAGCCTTGTTAAATGAATGGATATGATGAATTAAGTAATAACTTTCATCAAGTGTTAGAAAACCTCTGAGATAAGTCTAAATCTCAGGAAAATGACCAGTTACTCCCTAGAATATGAACTCTTAAAGACTCACCTAATTCATTCCTCAAATTCATCTAGGACCATGGCCACTTCAAAGTTCTTACAGTGATAGACACAATCATACATTATATATATCAGTATATATATAATTATATATACCAGTATTACTCATTTGGCCTGCCAGAGATCTATCAGTCATCAGCTATTTGCTTATTGGATTATAAGCCCATAAGTATTCCTCATTGCCTTGGGATCATTGTCTCTCTCATTTAAGGTCTATCCTTATTTTCAGTCCTCAAAGCTTCTATCTTTACTTCAGTTAATGCTTCCACTGATACAAATGCACACTTTCCACTGAGATTCCTCAGTTCCTCCGAAGTCAGTTTCTTAAGGAACTGCGCCAGCTATCTCCTGCTGCAAAACTAAATCGCTTCAGATTATAGTAGCTTGAAACAGAAAGCATTTCATTTTATCTCATGGTTTTTGACATCAGAATTTGAGCAGGCCAAATTAGCTGGGTGGTTCTTCTCTATATAACTATATATATATATATATATATATATATATATATATATATATATATATATAACTATACACTATATATATATATAACTATATATATATATATAACTTCTCTATATAACTATATATAACTATAAATTCTCAGTGGAATTCAGCTGGACTATTCTAGAAAGTCCACTGGCTTTCCTGACAATTGCAGAGGCATGTCTGGAGAGTGGACCTCAGCTGGGCTCTTCACCTTCCCCATGTAGTCTTAGATTTTCTTCATGTGGTATCTCTGGCTGGTAAATCAGATTTATTATGACAACTCAGAGATTTAAGGTACCAAAACAGAAACTTGCAGTCCTTTTAAAGTCTAGGCCTGCAACTGGTGTAGTATCATTCCATCCCATTATGACATAATGCTCCAAGGAATCTAGTTCGGTGTAGATTCAATGGAAGGAAAATAGATCCAACCTCTCAAAAGGGAAATTTTATGTAATTCACAGACCTGGTTTCTCTGCTACCATCTTTCCTACAGCCACAAATTATTTACATTTCTTCTCAATGCAGAATTCATTCTCCTCTAGCAAGATGCCCAAAGTTTCATTCCATTATGGCATCATCTCAAAGTCCATACTTTAGTTATCTAAGATCATGACCAGGTTTGGATGAAGTTCCTCAAAAATGGTTCCTTGAGTATGATTCCTCTTGCTCTGAAGACTTGTGAGATCTACACAAGTAGATCTACACACTCAGTATACAATGTGAGACAGTTAGGGCAACCACAGTAGATACCTGCCTTCAAAATGGGGGAAATAGAGGCACATAACTGATTCATAGCAGCTCTGACTCTACCCAGGTGCATGCTGCCAGTTCTAGATTCCTGGGAAATTTTCTCAGTGCTATTTGGATCCACCCTTTGTGAATTTGAGTCATCCTTCCTTTCCCATAAGAAATCTTAGGCACAGCTGTATAGTCTTCTCCGGCTGCTTCCTTTCCATAAACAGATCAAATACCAGAATCTTATTTTTTTTCATCTTGTACTATCTGTTTTAATTCAATCTTTCAGATACAAATCTCTTAACATCATGTAGGGTCTAATATATCAGACTATATTTTACTTCATTAGACAAAAAACATACTTCTGCTACTTCCCAAGATGGCCACTTTCCTCTCTTAGGCAACTGGTGAGAATCTTGGAAACATCAACACTTAAAATTCTTAAAAATACAATTGCCCAAGGAAAACAGTCTGTGAGGCATACCCTTATGTCTTTCTGAAGTATTAAACAAAGGGTCTTACAGCCTCATCTGGACTTCAACCTTTCCCAGAGACCAAGTCTTACTGAGTTTGGTTTGAATTTTGTCCTAAGTTCATTTCCTACTTTGAGAGTATTTTGCTGGCTAGAAGAACTTTCCTGGGAACTCTATATCTTCTCTAAATTCTTTTCAGAAACTGAATAATGTCCACTTCTTTTTTTATGTTTTATAGCAGACTACTTTATCATAGCTGGAATAGTCAACGTTTCAGCATTCTGCCTGGAAATCCACTTAGCTAGATCAATGAGTTCAATAGGTACATTTTTTATCTTCTACATTTCTGTAGGTCATAGGTGTTGCCAAACCTCCTGGCACTACATAAACAAAGTGTCCTTTTTGTCAGTCCTAATAATGTTCTCCTCATTGTCTTTCAAGTATTCATGAACAACCTCCCCAAAGCTCTTCCAGCTTTCACTGCTAGTCTCCTTGAGGTCATTCTGGCTTCTTTTTGCCAGATCCCAAAGCCACTGGTTTTAGATTTCTGTATGGCAGTACCTTACTCCTGGCAACAAATACTGTTCCAGTTATCTATTTCCCTGGAACAAAGTACCCAAACTTAGTGGCTTGAAACTAAAACTATTTGCTGATACTCCCAATTTTCTGAGTCAGCAATTTGGGCAAGGCTCGGCTGGGGGATTCTTTTGCTCTTTGGGGGCATCAGTTGGGATCAATCAGTGGTATTTAACTAATGAAGAGGCTTACCTGAAGGGCCAAGTCAGCCTCACTCACTTGCCTTGCACTTTGGAGGGGATGCTGGGAATATTGTGCTCACTTGAGCCCTTCTTCCTCTTTGTGTAGTCTCAGAGCCTCTCCACATGGTGTCTCTAGCAGAGTAGTCAGATTTCTTAATGCTGTGACTTAGGAACCTAAGGCAAAAGGCGTGAATGGCAGGTCTTCTTAAGAGACTGACCCCAAACTGGCATAGCATTTCTCTCACTGTACTCTGTTGGTTAAACAGTTACGGATAAGCTCAGATCCAAAGACGAGGAAATAGAACCCACCTGTTTGATGGAAGGAATGTTATTTACAGCCCTGTTCTTATTCTTCCTTCAATGTTTCTTTTCATAATCTAAAGTGATGCTATGAGTCGGATATACGAAAGCCTTTGGAAAAAAGGCTTGTACCTTAAGGTCCTGGAAGCATCAACCTCAGAAATTTGCACCTCCAGCATACAAGCATTTTTATTTAATAACAGTTTCATACTATCTCATGCTTTTTTGTCATCCCCCATCATCACTCCTTCATTTTTCATATGCAACACATTTCTTTCTTTGCTACTTCCCATTTTATCCCAGGTAACTGAAGAAAGTCTATCCAACTGTCTCTCCCTCTTTCCTCTCTGTTGTTTCTTTTCTCTTTTATCTATATGTTAAACAAAATATTCTGCTTCTCTTCAGTGTGTCCTCATTGCTTTTAGCCTGTACTTTAGCCTCATTTTATCCCATGCACCTTTCCCCTTTACTCTCTCACATTCCCTCTGAGTTTATACTTTGCAGGCCCTTCCTGCCTAAAACATGTGTACACATTTGAAGCAGTTTTCTATTACAATTCTCTTGTCAGAATGTGTCTTCTAGTGCCTTGTAAGATCTACAAAGACAAGGGCCTCATCTTTTTGATCACTATTATATGTCAGCATCCAGAACAGTACCCGGAACACATTTGGTGCTCAGAAATTATTTGTCCAGTAAATGAATGGAAATATGATACTATCACAGTTAAGTGAAAATTATCAATAATGTTATACCTACCCACGTGAAAAAAGTAAGAAATGTTAAAATGAAATAACAAAGTTACTCATTGCCATACCAAGTACTAAAGCCAATGCAAATGCCAATACATTCTTTGCAGTATTTCTACATAAATGTCCTTCTTCCTCTTCCAATTCCACTATTTAAGATGAAAAAAATGCAACACACACATAAAAACAACCTACTTCCAATTCATTTATTCATTTATTGTTAAGGTTAAAGCAGCATTATATTCATTCTTTAGGCTAAATAACTTTTTGGAGGTTCCGCAGGCAAGTATATCAATGTTGTTCAACAACAAAAATGCATTCTCATTTCCCAAAGCACCAGATTTTGGAGTACAGCCATGCTAAATGGGATACTGACTAAACAATCTATGAGAATGGAAGAATAAAGAGGCTAGATCCCATTTAAAAATAGCATGGTAAACCTCATTTACATCTTCAGGTTCATGTATAATATGAATGGGGGGACATTTTGGAAGATTTCTAACCCCTCTCGTTTACTGAATATATGCAGCAAATGAAGGTCGAGTATTTTGGAAGACTATCTCTAGTCTCACTGCATGAGTTTTATTTATTTTTTTATTTAAATTAAATTAGCCAACATATAGTACATCATTAGTTTCAGATGTAGAATTCAGTAATTCATCAGTTGTGTATAACACCCGCTGCTCATCACATCACAACTGCATGAGTTTTAAATGCTACGTTAAAAACTGGTATATCTTCCCCTCAAGAGTATAGTATCACTGCCACATTTGCAATCAATGAAACTTGGTAAATATCTTCTAAGGTAGCAGGATTGGTTTAGTACATCATAAATGCTTATCATTGCCTCTAGAATATTTTATATTTGCTCTCTTCACATACTGATAAGATATAATTTTTCTCAACACAGATCATTGATTTTAAAGCAAATGAATCATAGAATGTCAGCCCTGTAAAGGACCTTGAGAAGTCATCTCTCCCATATCCTTGCCTTCATATGGGTTCACCCTCACCCACTTTGGATAATGTTCATTGATTCCGTTTTTAAACACCTTTGTAGGAAGAGGGTCCTTCAGTTTTCTTCAGTAGCACATTTCAGTGTTTAATAACCCATAAGGCTCTCAGGAAATTCCTCCTTATATCCATCCTAAATTACCAATGGCACATGGATTTAGAGTCCAGTCTTAAGTAACTGGAATAAATTACCTGTGCTATGGAAACAGACAACCACTCTGAATTTGAGAAAGTGTTGTCTTTGTGAAATAAACTGAAAATATTACTTCTTAGGGATGGAGTAAGTGATTTTCAATCAAGTGCTTTCAACTTCAGAGTGCACATGCTGCAGCAGCCTGGGTGATTGTCATCAAATGGTCCTGGCAAAGCCCTTCAGGGCACTTGTGAGCAGGCTAAGCACCAGGGCCAAAATGGAAAGCAAAATATGAGCCATGACAAGGAGTCAGACAAACTGTGGTCAAGCTGTATGACTGATGAGTTACGCAGACAGTCAGGCATTCCATGCTGATGTCAGCAAATGCACTATGTCTGAGCAGACAAGGACAGGCTGAGCCAAGGCTCCTATGCATGTTGTTGTTTTGTGAGCAAGAGGGGACTTCACCAACAGAGACTGTCTTCTTGGGAATTTTGTTTCTCATAATGCTGTATTACTAGGATCACACAGCTTAAGTATTCTCAGGTGAAGATCTTCCCTTTTGCTTGTCCTCTAAATTATTTTTCCTTTTTTTAAGATTTTATTTATTTATTCATGAGAGACACCGAGAGAGGCAGAGACACAGGCAGAGGGAGTAGCAGGCTTCATGCAGAGAGCCTGATGTGGGACTCGATCCCGGGACTCCATGATCACACCCTGGGATGAAGGCAGAGGCTTAGCCACTGAGGCACCACGCATCCCTAAATTATTTTTCTTAATGTTTGACCTTGGCATTTTTGAGAAGTTCTGATGGTGAAAAGTCAAGAGTTTATGTGAATAGACAGTATGCTCTATGGATTCAAGAAGATGCTGGTTAAAAAATAAGCTACTGGAATTGGCTAGTCATGGAGCAGGGTCCTTATTAGCTGTGTAGTTTTGAGTAAAATTTTTTTAAAGATTTTATTTATTCATGAGAGACACACAGAGAGAGGCAAAGACATAGGCAGAGGGAGAAGCAGGCTCCATGCAGGAACCCCAATGTGGGACCCAGGCATCCCAAATTTGAGTAAATTACTTAACCTGTTTTGAGCTAAATTCTTTCAACAGTAAAATAGACATAACTGTATCTATATCATGAGTTTGCATGGAGATTAAATGATATAATTCGTGAGAAGAACATAGTCCTTTTAGCTGTTATCTTTGCCAATTAATGTGTACAAGCATGAACATGTCAACACCAAAGTAACTTCATTTATTTTTAATTCACTAAGCATTTGCCTGTTGTTGACACAAGTATAAAATCCTGTTTCATGGGCAGCCCGGGTGGCTCACTGGTTTAGCACTGCCTTCAGCCCAGGGCCTGATCCTGGAGACCCAGGTTCAAGTCCCACGTCAGGTTCCCTGCATGGAGCCTGCTTCTCCCTCTGCCTATGTCTCTGCCTCTCTCTCTGTCTCTGTGTCTTTCATGAATAAATAAATAAAGTCTTTTAAAAAAATCCTGGTTCATGCCTTTTGGTTGAATCCAAAAAAATTAGAGAAAATTCCCAATCTCAATCATAAGAAGATATATGAGGCCTACCTAGCACAATGTGGGTATTCAATAAATACCTGTCAATCAATATTTATCTAGAAAATGAAATAAAAATGAAAGAAAAAGTGTCATTATAATGCAATATAGGGAGATATTGGTACTGAGAAAAGTAGAGGAAATGTCATGTAGTTTGGGGGGAAAGGAGGGAGTAGAAAATTTTCAGATGTGTAGATAAGAAAAGTATCATGTTGAACACCAATAAAAATTAATTTATTAAAAAAATAATAAAAAAATAAAAAAAAAGAAAAGTATCATGAAGAGGAATATTGAAAGTTTATGTGGTTTTGGACTAAGGTATCGTTTGTCTCATTTCTGTTCTGAACATCACACTTTATTAGCACTTCTCAGTATCTTATTTTTCTAATTTAACTGTCCACCTGAAAGGATATTGATACCAGGTCTTCCTATCTTTCAGCATCTCTACAGATGAGTAATGGAATCATCAATATCCCGTAAGGAATGTTTTGCTTCTCAATTCAAGAATACTTTTTTCATCCATGCTCCAGATTGTATTTGCTCCAGATTATGTTCCCTCCTGTCTGGTTCTCCATGTGGTTTCCCCTCTTCTCTGTTTACAATGTCTCCCCTTTCTTGGCTTATTTGGTGCATCTTCACATCTCAAGCACTGGTAATAACATCAAGTGATTTTACATTCTTTCACACCTCAACTATACTGCTTAAAAAAGTAGTTTGTAAGGTTTCTATTTTCAGTCCATTGTGCAAGGAGCTTAGATGTTGCCACTCCATTCTAAAAACAAGGAAAATGCTGAGGAACTCTTTTTAGATCCAGAAGAGAAGTCAGGTCACATGGCAAATACTAGATAAAATGGACCAGTTTTTTGTTTTGAAAGACACAATCTGCCAAAACTCACACAAAAAGAAATGATCTGGAAGGCCTATATCTAGTGGAGAAATTGAATAAATAATTGGAGTTCTTCCAAAACAGAAAGCATTAGGTCCAGATGGATTCCCTGATAAATTGTACCAAACATCTAAGAAATAAATTATCCAGTTCCCATCCCCAAAGGAAGAAAATGGAAGGAATAAAGAAGTCACTTTTCTCAAGCAATTTTGAGACTCAATTTTGGGATGAAAATCTCTTTCAGTTTCCAGGGCTGAGAATAATCCTCTGCAACTCTTGGCTCCATCTAGTTGGCCTATGGCTCCACCCTCTAGGACTGAGATTCTGCCCACTAGGCCTCCATATGTACCCTCTGAGTCATTCCTCCTTTTGAATGAAGAGGGACATCTTTGAAGCCGAGTAATTACACCAGCCTTCCTATCTATGGAATCCAACAGCTTTCTTTAAATTCATCCTCTCTGTCCCCTTTCAGTCCAAGCTGGCAATGTTTCTGCTGATACACAGTTGCAAAAGCCTTGTGAGTTTCCCACATATGTCACAGGTATTCACTCCATTAGACAAAGGCTCATTCAAAGGTCTTTTCTGAAAATTTAATCTCTATTCCTAGCTTCTACTGATTTGGCTGAGAGGATACATGATTCATATGCATTCTCTCTCTCTCTCTCTCTCTCTCTCTCTTTATCTCTCTCTTTTTTTTAAAGATTTTATTTATTTATTCATGAGAGACACAGAGAGAAAGAGGCAGAGACACAGGCAGAGGGAGAAGCAGGCTACATGCAGGAAGCCCTATGTGGGACTCGATCCTGAGGTGGTGCTAAACCTCCGAGCCACCTGGGCTGCCCCACATGCATTATCTCTTAAAACTCTTAAAAGTTTTTATGTGTGACTGAATATTTTGACCTTTTGATTCTTCCCAGGAACTGGCAAAAGGTTGTGTAGACACACCCTTGCCTTTCTCTCCACAGCATTCTTTCCTGACAGTGAATCTCCTAATTTTAGCATCTTTTGCAATCTGGTTAGGCTGAGAATTTCCCAAACCAGATTCCTTTTTGCTTAGTGGTTCTTCCCTCAGTTTACCTCTTTCCTCCCAATAATCAACATGAAGAATGACTATAATCAACTTGACTATAATGAACATGAAGAAACCAGGCTGTATCTTTGAAACTTTGCTCAGATAAATATCCATGTTCATCACTTACATATTCTGCTTTGCACATAACTGCATGCCATAGTTAAGCTAAGATTTCTGCTACTATATAACAAGGATCTCCTTTCTTCCAGTTTCTAGTAACATGTTCCTCATATCCTCATATCCCAGTGAGTTCTCACTAGCAACCTTTAATTTTCGTATTCCTTTTTTTTTTTAAGATTTTATTTATTTATTCATGAGAGACACAGAAAGGGAAAGGGAAAACCAGGCTCCTTGCAGAGAGCCTGATGTGGGACTAAATCTCAGGACCCCAGAACCACACCCTGAGCCAAAGGCAGGTGCTCAACCACTGAGCCACCCAGATGTCCCTAATTTTCATATTTCTATCAAAATTCCGTTTATGATGATTTAGGTATTTGTTATAGCAGCACCCCACTTCTAGTACCAAAATATGTATTAGTTTATTATTGTTGCTCAAACAAACTACTACAAACTCAATGGCTTAAAATAACACATATTTGTCTTTTTATATTTGTGAAGATCAAAAGAATAAAATTCGTTTTACTGGGCTAAAGTGCTATCTGTCAAAGCTAATTTCTTCTGGAGGCTCTAGGAGAGAATCAATTTCTTCAATTTCTTGCTTCTTCCAGTTTCTAGAGGCTGGGTCATTTCTAGACTCTTGGCTGACTTACTCCACTTTCTGCTTCCTTCATCACATTGCCCTATGATTGCTAAATCAGTCAATTTTTAGCACATATGCTTTTATCTTGATTTCTCTTTGCTGAGGAACCTGATCAAAAGCAACCGTTGTTACTTGAAAACCCACTAGAGAAATCAGAAAAGAAGAAAAAGAATTGAATTACTCTTTCTTGTATGCCTCACAGTTATTCTTTTCTCAAAGTTCAAGTAGTTAAAGAAGTGATGTTAAGAAGACCCAAGTTCCTAATACAAAGTCAAGTTAGCAAGGATAATAAAGTTTGCTACTGACTTTGCATGTCATCCTAAGATGCAGTTGGTTATCTAAGATTTTGGCTTAAAATGTAGATGTGGGAAAACCTCTGTAGGGAATGTTCTGCAAATTTAACCCTTTCTAACATATAAAAAATTACAATACCAGAACCTTTACTCCATGAACTTAGATGGTTCTCACTTGCCATTTAAATACTGTGACCTTGGCAATATTTCTTTGAAATGGTATATTAATAATAGGCATTAGAAAATAGAGAAATTGAAGACTGTTGTCAGCAAGCTGTGACATAGGCTAATAAACACTGCTAAACTTGTGGCTGATGGAGAAGCCAGGGGAAGGGTGACATACTGATTTGGTGGAGTGTACTTTCAGGGTTGTTTTTTGTTTTGCTTTTGTTTTTTTTAATTTTTTTTAAATTTATTTATTTATGATAGTCACACAGAGAGAGAGAGAGAGGCAGAGACACAGGCAGAGGGAGAAGGAGGCTCCATGCACCGGGAGCCCGATATGGGATTCGATCCCGGGTCTCCAGGATCGCGCCCTGAGCCAAAGGCAGGCGCCAAACCCCTGCGCCACCCAGAGATCCCTACTTTCAGGGTTCTGATAAGGATTGTAATAGGTTGTATAATGGTCACAGTGTTAGATGTGTGAGAAAATAAGAATAGAAATATCCAATGAGGAGAAGTCAAAATCTGAAGAAGTGATGACAACAGAATGGAGAACTTTGTGTGTGTGTGTGAGATGAACCGTGTCAGTATATAAAGATGCAGTGGGAGAATTTAGGCCTGAGAAGTTTAGAGTTAGAAGAGCAAAATAACAATAACAATAATAATAATAATAATAATAATAACAGGTTACACACATTTTGCACCGTCAGGGATCAAGAATTCTTGCCCCCTTCAAGGATCCTTCTAGCTAGACTAAGAATCAAATTAACAGGAGACAGATTAACAGAAGAAAATCAGATTTGTTAGAGTATATATGGGGGATCCGGACAGGCATGGAAATTGCAAAGACAGGCAAAATGAGGTAGATGTGTCAACCTGAAATAAAGGAATTAGGGGCCTGGGACTTCACAGGAAAGGAATGCAATTCACAGACCAGTAGGAAGAGCAGCTGTTGGGTAATTAGATGTTTGTCCTGCCATATAGATAAGTCACTCAGATAAAATTTATCTCTGGTAATAATTCTCATTCTGGGAAGGTCCTCAGTTTACATTCTTCTATGTAGTGAAGGAAGGGGCAAAAGTTTCTCTTAAACTGGTAGGGTCTCGATTGCCTTCAGCTCGGAATAATCTTTATGCCAGAATGGCCCATCTTGGGACTGCCTGCCTTTGGCCCCTACAGTACTAACAGATATGCATGACAGATGACTTTTAGAAGACAGAAGAAGAGTTGAAGAAAGGGAAGGAGAAGGAAGGCAGCACCAATTGCAATGACAACAAGAAAGATCTGATAACAAGTTGAGTTGCTTTGATTGCATGTCTCTGGAGAAACTGATTAGACAGCAGCCTCTTAAAGCCACAGCGTGGCTCATCACGGCTCACACAATGAATAACTCCTCCACAGAACCCACAGTGAGGGCTCCTTCTGGAGAGAGGTGTCTTTCCAGTCGTGGTCAGCACTTAAAGGAAGCTTAACCTCTGCTAGGCACTGTACTAGGTGCTTTGCATTTATCAAATCATTTAATAGTTATAGCAATATTATGAGATAGGAACAAGTGTTATCTTTATTTAACCAGTGAGGAAATTGAAGAACAAAGAGATTCAGTAACTTGCTTAAGCTAGCAAGTGTCGGAACTGGGATTTAAACCAAGAGCAGTCATATTCCAGTTCTATTCCCATGCTCTTAACTACTCTGTTGTACTGCCTCTCACACGAAGTTAGAGGAGGGAGCATTTTGTAATGGAAGTTTTAATAAGTATGCGCTCAACCCCTTGACCTCTGACCAACTGGGCAGGATGAGGACAGATCAGTGCAGCTCATTTAGAAGCATGGCCATCAGTGCTGATCAAATTCAGTGAAAACAACAACAGGAATCTAAACGAGTCACTTCCAAACTGATTTTTTAAAAAAGGTAATATCTTGTATTTGTTTAGCAATATATATTATCTCATTTAATTTTCACAAACATCCTGGCATCAGAGAGGAACTATTATAGTCGTTTTATAGATAAAAAATAAAAATAAGGTTCAGGGAGGTTGAAATTTGCTCGGGGTCATTATTTCTAAAAAGTAAAAGAGAGGTTCTTAACAACAGGTCTTTCATCAAATCATGTTCTCTTGAACATGGCATGTTTTCACGCCATGCTGAAAAATTAACATCTGTTGTCAAAAAAAAAAAAACTATCTGTGAGCATGTATGGAATTTCCTAAACTAGAGGTAAATACAATGTATGTAATTAGGAAAGCCACTGATGAGACGTCATAGAAGACTCTCTTTCCCAGGGATACCCCTTCCCTACTGCCCTCTTGTGGACTGGCCATCCTTGTTGGAGCAGCAGAAATTTAGGATTACAGATGATTTCATTGGCTTTTTGCTTAACTAAACCTCTGATCTATGAAAGTTAAGAATAGAGGGAAGTGGGACTCCTCAGTTCTCTCAATCTCTCCTCATTCTGTCAAAATTCTCTGGCTCTACTGAAATAAATTCACTATCCTGTGATTTTAGGAGCAATATTCAAAATTTTGAATAGTTGGTATGGTTCAGGTACCCACCAACCCACACAGAGTTTGGATGTGGAGCCAAATACTCCTTCAGTTGGGCCACAGTAGGTGCAGAGAAAGCACCAGGGATCCAAAAGATGGATGGGTTGGAAGGGAGAGTCCTTGAGTGGCTTGGGATAATGTCTTAATCACTGGAAAAAAGTATTTCAGTATTTTAATACCAGTATGGACCTACCAGTATGAACTAGCTGAATATTAACACTTACTGGATTTTTTGTGAACAGAAACTATGTTCTTTTTTGCATTAAACACTACAGGTCCAAAAGCCTTGATCTACAATTCTGAAATCCAAAAAAACTGAAAAAATTAAAATGGTCTCTATTACTCATTTGACTGCAAAACCCTTGTCTACCTTGATAAGAGGCCATTTATAAACTTCATTATTCCTAAGTGAATAGTCATGATTTTCACTGCTGACACATTAATGTGTGTGATTATAAGATACTGCTCAGGGTTCCCCTGGGAGTATTTTTTTTAATGGAAGATGCGTGCACTGTTTTACTTTCCTAAAATATGCAAAATTCTGCATTCAGAAGCACATCTGGTCCTAAGGTTTTGAATAAAGGACTATGTACAAATACCATCTAGCATAGTAAATGCTCTGGGACAGAGTGGCTTTGAGCAACAGGTTCTATATTGTTGAATGTATATGGCTTTCAAAATTTTTCTTATATGAGTAAAAAATGATAAAGAGAGTGGAAAAAAATTCTGCTCAGGTTTAGTTTCATACACTTAGTTTATCTAAAGTCAGAGCCAATTATATCAATGGGATTTATATCACTTCATTGTTTTCTCCATAAAGGACAGGACCAATCTTTCACATATGGACCATTTCCAAACATAGATCCTAAACAGAAGGTCCATATAACTAATTCTGCACTTACATGATTTCTTGCAGTCATATGTAGAATCCCACATATAGAAGATATTCACAAACCTTTACATTAGTTATAATGTTAAAAGTAAGACAACTATCAATTCATGAACAACGTACATCACTTTGCCCAGAAATGTTTCCAGTGTTCAAAAATACTCTGACAGTACGTTTTGAATAGTCACATTGCCTTTTATGTGTTTAAAGTGATTAAAAATATATAAGATGTTAGCCTTTAAAGCTACCAGGAATTGTCTCACTGGAATAATGTGAAAGAAGTATCACTGAAGATTAAAAAGAGAAAGATAAGAAATCCCAGTGTTTTAAAACAGATTCACATGGACATTTCTGCAAGATGAATTATCCTGAACCCACTGGAAACTCAAGTTTTATCAATGAAGCATACTCATCGAATTACATTCAACGTAACTTGGATAGAAAACAACACGAAGCCCAGAATAATATGATGAACGGAAGGTAAAGGAGGGCTTGAAATCTAAAGAGATTGAAGGCAGAATGGGGGACAGAGGATATTCCCTGTAGTCGGAAAGGCAAGGTGGGAATGGATTAAAGAGAGTCAACAACTTAAAAGGCTTAGAAACTCTGGGCAGTGAGAGAGGAGAGTGCTGACCTGAAGTACTGTCTGGAACATGTGAAGAATGAATCCAGAGGCAAGACATAGGAAACAAGCAAATGGACTGCAAGACCATTACAATACAGCAGGTTAGGTGTGGTAAGAAACTGAACCAGAGGGCAACCCCGGTGCCCAGCGGTTTAGCACCACCTTCGGCCTGGGGTGTGATCTTGGAGACCTGGGATCAAGTCCCTCGTGGAGCTCCCTGCATGGAGTCTGCTTCTCCCTCTACCTGTGTCTCTGCCTCTCTCTCTTTCTCTCTGTGACTCTCATGAATAAATAAATAAAATCTTAAAAAAAAAAAAAAAGAAAGAAAAAAGAAAAGGAAACTGAACCAGAGGAGTGATAGAGAGGCTGGAAAAGTAGAAGAAATATAGAATATATTACATTTCTCATGTTGCCCTTTCTGTTTAGATCTTAGAATCACACTAATGGGTTGTTGATTCGGGGCTGGTGGGTTGGAAGCTGATGGACTTTGCCTCTTTTAGCATATTTCTACATATTTATCGAGAGGAAACCATGAAGATTAATAACTATGTACAAGGCGGTGGTTAGAAATGTTTTGTGAATGTTTCATGAGTAACTGAAGACACACAGCAGTTCTTGCACAATTGCCACAATCTGATGTATTTCACCATTGTTCTCTGTCATGGTTGCGGGGAAAAGAGCAAAGAATCATGTGCAGGCCTGCCCTTGGTGAGGTCTGACTATAGCGGCACTGATGTTCTTTTTTTAATCAAATCATCATTATTCTTCTTGATAAACTCAGAGTAATGGAAACTACATTGAGGAAGGGAGACTACAATTATATGAGGTCCCTTTTTGCTGTGCTGAAAACAAGTGAAAGATAACATTTCATAGAAATCACTTGCACTATACCATAATCCATCAGGTTATTAAACGTTTCTTTGAGGATAAAATTCTAAGGTTATTAATCTATATAAAACCAAGTTCTTTAGCCTTGGAGAAAGCTGAGAAAATTTCCCATGGGAACTTTACTCTTCTCTAAGCTTGAAGAAAAGAACCAATTCAGATTTTTATTAATAAGCTTTTAAATAAGACAATGCATATTGTTTTTTAAATGAAACACCCCTTCAATTGGGTTTCTTTACGTGTTTGATCTCTGCTGGGAAGCACTTGTTAGAGCTTTTGTGATTTAAATAATTTAATGAAACATCAAGAATTGGATAAATACCTCTCTACCTGTCCACTTAAACTTTCCCTTATTGTCTGCTCTCATATATTGGTATTGGGAGGTGTTGCTCCATTGTATTTTATAGTGATTCTTATGAATACCTTAATATAGCTAAGTTGTTTACTATTGTTAATGATGTAAAAAAAACCTATTTCTTGATGCATATTTTATGAAAAGTGAGGTTGCATATTTGAGTATTGGGTAAGTGTACTCTCCCAGTAGTATGGAAACTAGTTTGTTCTATGACCTCACAGCTAGGCCTCAGTTTTTATATCAGTAGAATTAAGAACAAATAAGACTGATTCTGCCCTCAAGGTATGCAATATATATTCTGGGCACAGAATTTAGTTTTTTTTCATTGTCTCTGACCAAGAGAATTGAAAAAATTGTACATAGGCAATCAACTGGGGGTAAACCCCAGAAAAAAATGAATTAAAGAATACTCATTAAAACATATTTATTGGGATCCCTGGGTGGCACAGTGGTTTGGCGCCTGCCTTTGGCCCAGGGCGCGATCCTGGAGACCCGGGATCGAGTCCCACGTCGGGCTCCCGGTGCATGGAGCCTGCTTCTCCCTCTGCCTGTGTCTCTGCCTCTCTCTCCCTCTCTGTGTGACTATCATAAAAAAAAAAATTAAAAAAATTAAAAAAAAACATATTTATTAATTACCTATAACATATCATAAATGGATTTATAAGTAGTCCTCCCAATAAGTGTTATTACTGGTATTTTAATTATGATGAAAAAATTTGAGGACAAATATATCTTTTACAACTAAAAAATCTAGCATCACTGATATGGATACTTTCTACTAAACTAACAAGTGATTCTGGAAATGCCAGTAGATTTTTTTTTTGGTTAGGTTCCTTTTAGAGTCTCTTTTTGCAGTTCTTTGGAGCCTTCTGATTCAATGATAAACATATAAATTCAGAGCTCCTGAGTGGCTCAGTCAGTTAACTGTCTGCCTTTTGCTTGGGTTGTGATCTCAGGGTCCTGGGACAGAGCTCTGTGTTGGGATCCCTTGAGCAGGGAGTCTGCTTCTCCTTCTCACTCCCTTTCTCTCTCTCTCTCAAATAAATAAACAAACAAACAAACAAACAAACTCAAGATTTTACTGTTAACATTGAATCATGAATTTCTGACCACTGGGAAACACTGTTAGAGAAGCTTATCCAAGGAAGGAAGCAGCAATGTATTTCAGAAGATGATCTTTATAGGTACTTTTTGTTACAGTGTCTTTACTCATTTGGAAGTGATATAATTTAAATCAGTTATTGAAATGTCTCTTTAATCTCTATTCTTAATCTTTTGAGATGAAAGAAATTCATCAGGTAGGTATTTGTGAACAGATCTGAGCTAGTTTCAATTTCAAGTAAGAGAAATCACTGATTTGCTGAACCTCATTCTCTGATATGCCTTTTTTTTTTAAGATTTTATTTATTTATTCATGAGAGACACACAGAGAGAGAGGCAGAGACACAGGCAGAGGGAGAAGTAGGCTCCATGAAGGGAGCCCGATGTGGGACTCGATTCCGGGTCCCCAGGATCACCTGGGCCGAAGGTAGTGCTAAACCACTGAGCCACCTGGGCTGCCCTCTGATATGCCTTCTTAAATCTTCATCCCCACTGGGATTTCTTTGAGAAATATAATCACTCAGTCTGCCTATCCATTCTTATTTCTTCAGTATTTGTTGAGCTATATATATTGTCTTGTCATATTAGCTACCCCTTATCTAAAAGACATTTATTTGCCCTTATATTGTTTGAGAATTCCACTTCATGATTCTGGAAGCAAGTTGGATTTTTCAGAACTTAAATATCTTTGTTGGGTCACTGAATCTTACAGGCTTTTTGATTGTTTCAGGCAGTGATATACTACTTTGTATGTAAGACTGCCTTTAGTTTGGGTGAGTAGTAATTCTACCCAACATGAATTTCATGAGCATCTTTTGTAAATCCAGTACTGTGTTAGACTCTCTATGAGACCAAAAAAGGAAAAAGAAAAAGAAAAAAATGGTGCCCTCACAACTCTGAATCTGGGGTATATTCCCTCTGTAGCTTCTTTTCACTTACCTCAGTTCAGAGATGTCCTCCATCTGCATCTTCTTCCCTACCCTAGGTCTCAAGCCAGATTTCACATTTTGCAGTAAGAGTATCAGTAACTACTTAAGGAACCCAAGTGTACCATTCAGCTGTGTTCCTCAAATGTCAGACTCAGTAGACTGATCACCATGGCTGGGTGCCCACACGCTGCATCAAATCACTACTGACCAGAGCAAGAACTTGAGCAGAAGTGACTCCTTCCCAGGCTAAACTAATTTTAGTTTGGTAATTAGCCTTGGTCTGCCTGGTAAATTACTAAGTAAATAAAGTGTCTAGTATTGTGATTCCCCTCACCTTTACCCTCAGGTGTGGCACAGCTTCCCCTAGATAAGCTCTCATTCTCAGTCTTTCTTCCGTTTTGGAAAACTTTTCCATTTTCCCAATCCAGTGCAAATAACTTTCACCTGAGTGCAACCATCAATCTGTCTGATCCATTAATGTTGAGTTGAATCACAGAAATTATTATTTTATCTTGGTCCTGGGATTGGAGCTTCTCTTCCCAACAGTTCCTAGAACAAGTCTCTATGAATAGTGCACATTGAGCCATCTGCTGGTTCTCAGTGAGGATTGACGACTTTAGATTTTCCTTTAACATAGGGAGAAAAAACAATTTCAAAGCTGAAATCGAATCTACCAACCAGAGCAAATTCCTAAAATGGTGGTGTGAGGGTGTGAGTTCCATACTTTTCAAGCATCATCTTCCATTACAAATCGGTCTGTACTCCCAACAAATGTCATCTTTTGATAAGATCATTATTCTTCCAGTCACCCAGGCTTCAAAATGCAAAGTTATCTTTGGCTCCTCTTATTCTTTCTTGTCCTGTATCCACTTATTTTCTAAGAGATAATTTTCTGTGCTTGTCATTTCCACTACATAACGATTGTGTGGCTTCCCTCACCTTACATGTCATATATCATTCTTTTCATTGTTCGTCTAAACTCCATGTTTTCCGTTCCATTCCGTCTTGCATACAGCCAAGTTTTATCAAGTATTACTTTAATAATATTATTTTGCTATTCAGAGTTTCCAGTGGTTTCTTTTTTCTCGACATACTTAAGAGTGCCCTGGTTTTAGACATTGTGACCTTGCTGATTATGGCCTCACTCTACCTTATTTCTCACTTACTCAAGTTATAGCTTCTTATTCCAGTCAAGCTAGCCTCTTCACTATCCCCAGAACATTCTCATGAGTCTTCAATCACTATATTATTAGTTAGGATCTCTGCATGAAATGGCTGGAAGTTTTAAATTGGATAATTTGAAAGATTTTAACAGAAGAGTACTTAAAAAATTATTGACAGAGGTAAGGAAATGTCTTACCTCTGTAAGTTAATTCCCTAGGGCTAGTGTCAGTGGGAATTGTTACCATGGCTATATCAAAAAGGATCAGAGGAAGAAGTAAATGCTGGAAAGTGCAAAGAGAGATTCATGTTGCTAGGATGACCAGAGGAGTTTTTGTGATTGGTGGAAGATCACAGCCAGCCTGAGGCAGTCCCACAGGGAAGGAGCCAGGAGAATCAGTACCCTCACATTGCCTTCCTCCCTCCTTTGATCTCATGATGGGAGCCCCATGTGGCTATGCCCAACCGAAGACTGATGGAAAGGGAACGTGTGGATGTTACCTAAAAAGGTCAGCCTGCGGGCACACAGAGGGGTGTGAAGGAATAAGAACAATTTTGAAGCAAAAAAAAAAAAAAAAAAAAACCAGGAGATATCCAACATATTTATTTTATTTTCCTTGAATTTATTTTTACCTTTACTCTATACCTTCCTGCTTCCTCTAAACTTTATTTTAATTTTTTTTATTTATATACAATCAACACACTCTTACTGGTGCACGGTTTTATGAGTCTGACAAATGCATAGTGTTCTGCAAGTACTATGACAATCAAGATACAGAAACATTCTATCATCCCCTTGACTTGCTCATGTTGTCACCCCTTCTCACCAACCCCTCAGGCTGGTCACCAATGACATAGTCTCTTCCTTTGTAATTGTACCTGTTCCAGACCATACATACATAGTTTTTTAAGTCTGGTTTCTTTTACTTATCAGAGCATATTTGAGATTCATCTGTGTGGTATATTATCAATTATTCATTTGTTTTGAATCACTGAAAAGTAGTTCATTATATTAATTTCATTAGACTATAATTCATTATATTATTTCATCATATTTCATTTTACTAATGTGCCACATTTAAAATAATCCATCCACCAGCTGAAGGACATAAGGGGTGTTTCCAGTTAGGGATGATTATAAATAAGCGACTATAATCTTTCATACACAGATTTTGTGTGAATCTCACCTAGGAGTGACATCGCTTATCATATGTAAGTGATATTTTTTACCTTACAAAATAACTGTGGTATTTTGCATATGCACTGAATAATGTTTGGGTTTCACTTCCTTCACATTCTCGCTAGTGCTTGATATTGGCATTTTGTTTTGTTTTTTGTTCATTCTAGCATCTATTATGTAGTATCTCATTGTGATTTAGACTTCCAGTTCTTGATGACTAATGATATTAAGACTCTTTTCATTGCCTATTTGATATTCACCTGATATTGTGACCCATCCAAAATTTTTATTCATTTTTTTTTACTGGACTGCTTGCTTTATTATTTTAATAGTCATTTATATATTTGAAAGCATCACAAATGCTTCTCCTAGGAGGAAACTTATCATTTTCTTAGAAGTGGCTTTGAAGGAGCAGAAGAGCAAAGTTTATAATATTGAAAGATAAAAAGGGAATTAACCATAAAATTGAGAATATTTTAAATCACAAGAAACATGATTTATAATACTGTTTGTGTATATTTGAAAAGCTACATGAAACACATGATCTTCTGGAAAAAGTACAATTCACTAAATTTGAGCTCAGAACAATTAGCAAAGAAGAAGTAGAAGATGTAGCCAACAACCACAGAAAAGCATTGGACTCAGATGGTTTTGAGGGATAATTCTGAGAAATCTTAAAGATTAGATAATCCCGATACTACTTAAGCTACTTGAAAGCATGGTAAAAGAAGAGAATTTTCCAATTTTATTTTATGACTTCCTTCAAAATAATGTAGAGGAAACAGGTAGAGGGCTGGTGGAAGTATATAGATAGAACAATACTTACCTTCAGTGGAGAATTATGCAGGCTAGGTGGTGGATACATGAGGGACAATTGTGTTCTTCTCTGTAACTTTGAATTACCTGAAATGTTGCAACAGTATGATTTTGGGGAAATGCATAATTTTTCAATGAATATATAAAACATGAATGATAATGAAAAATTACATAGTGATAAAAAATAATTATTATAATAAATAACAGAGCAAAAAATCAGAATCCTACCAATAATAAGAGATGTGAGCAAAATATTGGCAAGCTGAGACAAGTAAGTAATTGGAACAAAACTTAATAAGTGGGACACCTGGGTGGCTCAGAGGTTGGGCATCTGCGTTCAGCCCGGGGTGTGGTCCTGGGGTCCCGGGACCGAGTCCCGCATCAGGTTCCTTGCGTGAGGCCTGCTTCTCCCTCTGCCTGTGTCTCTGCCTCTCTTTCTCTCTGTGTCTGTCATTAATAAATAAATAAAATATTTTTAAAAACTTAATAAGTAAGGATATGTAATCTAACATATAAAAATAGGCCAAATCTGAATATGTTGCTTTAAAAGAAAAAGTAGTGCAAGCAATATTCTCTGATCATGATACATTAAACTAGAAGTCATTTTTTAAAGAGGGTGGAAAGTCTTTATAATGAGAACTTTAAAATTTCCTTATAAACATCTGTTGAGTCAAAGGGAAAAACAAATTAAAATAGAAGAGTTTCTTTTAGAAATGATTAAAACTGTACAAAAGAGGATTTGCAGGATTGATTAAAACAATGTTCAGAGACAAATTAATGGCTCTTAATACAGATACTAAAAAGGTGAAGGGGTGTGGCTCTGAGTGGCTCAGTGGCTTAAGCTACTGAATCTTGGTTTTGGCTCAAGTCATGATCTCAGGGTTGTGGGACCAAGCCCCAAGTTGGGCTCCTCGCTCAGTAGGGTCCTTCTCCCTCTGCCCCTCCTTCCCACTCATGGACACACACACTCTCTCTCTCTCTTTCTCAAATAAATAAATAAATCTTTTTTAAAAAGTGTGAAGAGGGAATCCACTTCATAAAGCAAGAAAAAGATCAATAAACACAAAGAAAGCAGAAAGAATAAAGTAATAAAGATAAAAGCAGAAATTAATCAATTGGAAAACAAGAAAATATAGCTTACATAATACACAAGCTGGTGTTTTGAACTAATCAACCTAGTAAACAAATCAGTAGCTAAGGTAATCAAGAAAAAAGGAAAGAAACATGAACACACAAAATAAAAAATGGCAAGGAAAATACCTTTGAAAACATAGGCGCATTAAATAAAGTCTTAAGAGAAGACTATACAATATACAATTCATCATAAATCAATATGAAAACTTAGATGATAGTGCTAAATTTCTGGGAAAACAACACTGCCAAAACCAACCCCAGGGAAAAGGGAAAGTTTGAATTTCAGTGTCCTTGGAAGAAGTGGAGAACTATATCAAAGTGTTGCACCCTCAGTAAGGACCTCACTCATGTTTTCACAGAGACTTCTATCAAACCTCCAAAGAACAAATACTGTGATTGTTATTTAAACTTGTTTAGGAGTTTATGAAATAAGGAAAACTTCCAAATTAATTTCTGGAAGGGAATGCACAGTGATACCCAAATCTGACTGTGATTGCAACAATAGTTGTACAACCAACTAACCAACCAAATTACAGGTTAATCACTCAGATATTGATTAAACTTATAAAAAAACATTAGCAAATAGAATCCAACAGTGACCTGTCGGATAATAAAGGTGCATCAGGCCTAAGTGGGATTTATTCCAGGAAAATGAAGACAAATCAACATCAGCATCTTTTTTCAAAATAAGATTTTATTTATTTATTTATTTATTTATTTATTTATTTATTTATTTATTTCGAGAGCTTGCAAATGGGGGGAGGGGTAGTGGGAAAGGAAGAGAGAGAATCTCCAGCAGATTCCATGCTAAGCCTAGAGCTTGATCCAGGGCTCAGTCTCATGACCCCATGATCATGACCTGAGCCAAAATCAAGAGTGGTCTGAGCTACCCAAGCACCCCTCAACATTGGCATCTTAATTAAGACAGATACATCCTTCATATTCTTGATAAAATCATGAATAAGGCAAGAGCTACTAAAATATGCACTACTGCTAATTATTTTTTTTGAAAGAATTAGCCAATCCTTCAGAAAGCTAAAAACATTGGAGGCATAGCAATTAAAAGAAAGGGACAAAATAATTTTTATCTGTAGATTTCATAATAGTATACCTTGTAAATCTAAGGCAATCAGTGAAAAACTTAATACAAACAACAGGAGAATCAGTAATTTAGCAGGTTATAAAGTTAAAATACAAAAATCAATATATGGATCAAAAACAACACATGAAGTATGTTAGAAGAGAAAATCACCACTTACTATATTCAAAATTATAGAAGGTCTTCCCATGTGATTGAACCCATTTTTTTTCCTGCTTTTCAGTGTTATTTTTTCCTTATTTAGATTTTTCCTTATTTGGATTTTTCCTTATTTAGATTTTGCCTGTATATTATTAAAAATATTTTTGGAAATTTGGTGTTGCTATTACTATAATAATTCAATCAAAAGATGTCAGTATTTCCCACGTTAATGTATAGATTTCATGTGATAACACATTACAAGTTTAATTCTATTTTCTTCGTCTGGAGCTATACAAACTAATTCTAAAATTAATAAAACTTAAAAATAAACAAGAACCTTCCAGAACACCCTGGAAAATTAGGATAATTGAGTTGCAGGAGACCAACCATTTAAAAACATAAAACCTGTATAATTAAAAGATTATAGCTCATAAATAGATTGATACACCAATAAAACAGAATGGAATCTACAAACAACTAAAACATGTGGATAATATGTGCAATCGCAGGTACTGAGGAGAAGATGGAATTTTTAATCATAGTATGGAACACCTGAATAGGCATTTAGAACAAGGTAATTTAGAAATTGTACCTCACACAACCCACTTCAACAAACTAAAAATTCTTGGAAATCTAAATGTGTAAATTAAATCATACAAGTATAAGGGGAAAAGTGTGTGAGTTATTGTATAATGTGGGAGTGGAGAATGCCTTTCCAACTAAGATTCAAAACCCAATAAGGGGACAATGATTAAATAAGATGCAGATAATTTTATTTTAAACTCTCATGCCAAAATAATACACCACAACTGTTTCAAGGAGACAAATGAGAAGATACTTGCAACTAATACCACAGATAGAGATGCAAATTCTGTAATGTGTTAACATATCTAAAGAGTCAAGAATAGAGATGACTTCTAAAATGGCAGTGTGAGTAGCTCCACAGATGCATCCCCTGCAATACAACTATAACTTATGAATATTAGTTTAAAAACACACACATACACACACAGACACAAAGTCTCTGGAAACTGTGTTAAGGGTATATAAAAAAAATGAAGAAGCATCTTTTCAGAAAAACCCCTAAATCTGGGTTAGAAGAGTCTGTGTCACAGATTCTGACAATGACCTACTCCTTCCTCCCCACCCAACTCTGCAAGAGGGATGCTCCACTCCTCAGGTGAATGTGGTTAAGAAAGCAGGGCTCCCTGTCCTCACAGCTCCCAGTCAAGGGCTATGGTATCTCCTGGGAGGAGCAGGCTGCCAGGATTTCTTACTGTCTTCCCAGCTCCACGTTGCCCAAGCTAAATTCCAAGTCACCTTAGGAGCTTGGGGCTTTCCTCCCTCTGGTCCCCACTGACAGGGCAAAGTCTCTGCTCTAGTTCTGGCAGGTCCTAATCACCTTCCCCCTCAATCACTCATACGTGGAGGTTCAAAGCTAAGAGAGGCCAGCTAAGAGATGACCTAAGTCTGCTGCCTCTCCCCAGCCTCCTGCTCATAAATCAGGAGTGTCCCAGCTCAAGGGCAGTGGCTCCAAGACTGCTCAGAGACAAGGTCAGAGCTCCACATCTTTCCTGCAAGAAACAGACTATATTTGAAGCTGAGTGTGGGGTGTTCAAGCCTAAGGTTGCTTTCAAAAACAATAAGAGATGTTTAATGGAAAGCTAGTAAGAGGACGCTGGTAGCAGCACTAGAACACCAAGCTAATTGAAGGTGAGCGACTTCACCAGAGACAACCAGAGAAAAAGAGAGAGGGGGGAAAAGGCTCCTCCAGGGCGAGAACAGAATTCAAATACTGGCAGCAAAAGAATATTTCCCTGTAGAGGCTAGTGGACCTTAGAGAAATCTATGCATCAAGGTGTTACTGAAAACAACAGAGCAATTAGCCATTAGTGTGCAGCTGAGCAGCTACAGGGGATAGGATCAGAGGTGGACAGCTTAGGAGGCAAAGAGAGCCCGGCTAATACAGCTGGCAGCCCTGGATGACTGCGCCTGTCCCTAGGCTGCGCCCCCTGAGGGGGGACAGCAAGCGCTTTAAATGTCAGCTGAGCAGTATCTCCTGGCATAAGGGGACAGTCCTGAGGAAGAACCCGAGAGGACCTGCAGACGCTGGCCCTGACATCACAGCACTGTTGGAGCACAGCTGGTAGGCACCTCCCGGCAGAATTTTTGATATGTGAGAAAAATAAATCCCAACTTGAATAAGCTTTTATAAACCAGACCTCACCTAACTTGCTGAGGTCCCAACATGGGGAGGAAGGTTACAATATACAGGGTTTTGTCTCTGCAGACCTCCTAGGGCTCAGTTGGTCAGTCACGTGCCACAGAGGGGGAGAGGGAGGAGTGGACTTCACTTAAGAGTATAGGTACCTGGACTTTAGCCCAGTGTGTTCAGATTCAGTGGTCCTTGGTGAGATCCAGAAACTTGTATTTTTAATAAGCATCCCAGGGACTTCGAAGAAAATGGCACTTAGGTATGCTTTACTTTAAGTTTACTTTCTAGTAGTGGAATTTACTTTATATTCGTGCAATTCTCTTCTATACTTTTTAGTTTAGTTTCCAGAAACATATTTAAATTTATATATGTTGAGACAATTGTTAGTCTTTCAGGGATATAACTATGACTAGGATTTCAGGAATTACATCTATGTGGAAATATAATTTAAAATCATTTAATTAGGGATCCCTGGGTGGCGCAGCGGTTTGGCGCCTGCCTTTGGCCCAGGGCGCGATCCTGGAGACCCGGGATCGAATCCCACGTCGGGCTCCCGGTGCATGGAGCCTGCTTCTCCCTCTGCCTGTGTCTCTGCCTCTCTCTCTCTCTCTGTGTGACTATCATAAATAAATAAATAAATTAAAAAAAATAAAATCATTTAATTAGTGGATTCATTTTAACCACATTTCAAAGGAAGTTTTGTAATATATAAAAAATGAAGTCCTTATACACACCTTCTGTGATAAGCACTCTCAGTGAAAAGTTACTCAACTTAGTAGCACAATAAAAGGAATACCTTAATTTTGGATTACTTGTGGGCACACAATAAGATGTCAGTTCTGCTTCTTCCTCTTGTCAGTCTAGGCAGCACCTCTCTTCTTTTGTCTATTCAAAATAAGTAAGGAAGAGTAAATATTCTTTTACTGTCTTCAACAATTTCCGAGGTCTCCATGAGGTCTGTGGCCTGTTGAGTGCAACAAAAACATTCCTCACTCAAACAGCTTGAAGGGGGTGCCTCCATTCAAAGAACTCATTGATGGCCTGTGCTTCTAGAAAACTGCAAGAAACAGCATACAGAAAAAAATTGACTTCTTGGATGACATGGCAGTCCAGTTTGAATTCTGCACACCCACAGGAAAAATGCCCCCCTGAACTCAGGACCTACTAAAATCAAATTGAAAAGATTTTTGACCGCTCTTATGATAAATAAGTCACTTTTAATCTCTTTTCCTCTCTTTAGAAAAATAAGAGCCATATCCCATATTTCAAAGGCATGGCCATGGAATATACAAGATTTCAGTAAATAATCTGGAACTGGAAACCGCTGAGTGCTAAGTGTTATTTTAACTGCTGTGCCTGAGAGAGCATCTGTCAGCATTCCTCTGTGTGGCACTTGGGTCTGGGAGTTCTGTGAAGGCTAGTCATCCCATTTAGCTTCTTCATGACTCATTGATCTAAGCTTTTAGACACTGCTTGAACTTCATGTTTCTTAGAAAGTGGTTAGAGCTAGTAGCAGACTGCTCACTGGGGACAGCTTGGAGTGCCCCAAAGCAATATTAATGATAGCTTGAAACGGATAGGTAAGGGAATCTGAAAGGTAAAAAAATTATAGGCCTATAAGGTATATTTCCTCCCAATGCTTCCAATTTTGCTCTGGGCAGACTTTTTCTAAAAATATGTTATCTGAGTGTCTTAAAAATTCCAGTAGCAATAACTCGTCTGGCTGTGACTGTGGGTTTTCAGCAACTTCACCAAGTTTTATGGTGAAGATTCTGCAAAGCAGTAGAAATCTGAAATCTGGCACATACCCCAGACCTCATACTGCTCTTGGGCTCTAAATAATAAATATTCTTTATCCAATATTCAATCCGGCTACCCTTCTCGCAGGCATGAGTATATTTGTTACCAGTAGAAAACTGATTTTGGAGACATTTTGTGTGCTTTAGTTTGGTTTCCTTCTAAAGTAGAGCTTGAGGAGGGGTTTCAAGAAGGTAGTTTGAGAGACGATCTTAGGAAGCACAAGTAAGGAAGGGAGGGGTACAGAAAGACAGAAGGAGGATAAGGATATGGGTATGCATTATTGTTTCCACTGCCAGAGGCAACCGGGTAATTTGTTCAGAATCTCTGTGAAATGAACAGAATACTTTCCAGAAACGTTCTCATCAAAGTCAGGAGGCTGAAGCCTTCATTCGCTGGCACTCATCTCCCATGGGTTGAAGGTCGCTTCCAAGGGTATTAGCTTAAGGCTGTGCCTACAAATAAACCAAGCAAGTTCTGTTGGCATCTCAGAAAGCCCTGGAGCATTGACTCAGGCCATGCTCGTTTGTGGTACAGCAAGGCGAGGCAGTCCTCATGCCTCTAGCCACTATAGGTGTGGCTGAAAATGAAATGTGCCAGTGGCATCTGCTACGTACAGTCTGGCCTATTGCACTGTTCACATTGGAGCATGTCCCTTACTAGGTCCACTCTGCCAACACATTTTCAAGATGGAGACTGGCTACAATTTCTAAGAGAGAGCTTTTTGCAGACAGGTTTAGTAGAATAAGCTACTGTCCTCCCTGCTGCAACTGGTATCATGTCCACAGTCAGAATTTGTCATCTCTCTCTGCAACCACGCCTTCTAGATTATCCTCACCCTCAGCCAACACAGCTACAGAACTCAGGTGCTCACCTGGTAGAGAGACCTTCATCACAGAGTGACCCACATTCTTGATTGCTTTGCTCTTTTTTTTTTTTTTTTTTGCCAGTAGTTGTTACAATTGTCTGTTCAGTAACCATGCAGGCTCCAAAGGCCCCGCCTGCATCCCCAAATTACAGCCATATTCCCTATTTAGCTCCTGATAGTAAACAGAACCAATTACACTAAAAAAATAGAATTCCCTTTTCTGCTGAAATAAGGAGTCAAAAATTATGAATCAGAGCTCCCAGTTCCAAGGGAAACAAACAATGTTTGTTGTTGTTTTTTCCCCTGGATCTTTAATCCAAAGGGGCCTAAGATCTGTAGAGCACACATCTTGCATGTGTGTTTCTGGACATGATAGGGAGTGAGGCAGGTCTACTTGTTTCTTTGTTTGATGCAAATGCCTGAAAGTCCCCATCCCAGGCTTCAGGGTGCCAGTATTTCCTATGAGGGCCCCATGAGGCTACCTCTTAAGATTAGACATTGAGCTCTCAGCCTTAAAAATTAATTCTGTGATGCATTTTTAGTACATTTTGCCCTATGGCTGCAGGAGGTATTTCCGTGTTTCCACGAGTCCTGGCTGTCACAGTCCCAGGTTGATGGCTGACTAACCTAAGCCTAGATTCTCTCTTCTGTTCAAGCCTTCTAAGGCAGTTAGCAAAACTCAGGCAAATCCATAGTCTTCGGGAGGCCTGGGTGGCTCAGCGGTTTGGCACGTGCCTTTGGCCCAGGGCGTTACCCCGGAGTCCCGGGATCGAGTCCCACGTCAGGCTCCCTGCATGGAGCCTGCCTCTCCCTCTGCCTGTGTCTCTGCCTCTCTCTCTTTCTCTCTCTCTCTCTCTGTCTGTGTCTCTCATGAATAAATAAATAAAATCTTTGAAAAAAAACCCATAGTCTTCATATTTACCATTGCTTCACACTGCTCAGGTGCTAGGGCTACTGTGTCACTTGAGGCTTGCCTGTCCCTCACCCCAGTCACCTCATGTATAATTTAGTAATTTTGATGTAGTCACTCAGGGATTATGGCCCCCATCTAATCAGAAATGGGGTGACAGTCTGTGATCGACCCCATTCCAGATCCCATCCTCAGTATGTTCTAGAATCACTTCCTGTATCCATTGTAGTTTTAGTACCCTGGTGGAAGAGCCTATGACGAGGATTAGAGCCCACCTGGGTTTTTTTTTGAGAGGGGATCACAGGGGAATGAGGAAGGAGAGAAATTGAGACAGGAAAAGATGAAAAGCTACTATAAGGGCACATTATGTAGAATGCTATTATACTCAACAGTAGCTCAACTTTGCCGTGACTGTTAAGAAGCAGAGAGAATGCCCCTGGAACTGTCCAGTGTCTCCCTTCCCCTGATGGAGCTGCTAAGTTTTCTGCACTTCTAGGCTTCACATGAACATAGAATAATGAAATGAGATCCCACTGAGCTGGATAAAGATCTTAGGAGAGCAGGGCAAAAAATTCAAGGGGTGCGATTTGTTGAGCTGGCAACACAAAAGCAGGCTGAGCCTCACTGGAACTGCCCACCAGTTCCACCTGAAATAAGCTTTGGTGAGGTGAGCATGTGACATATCCACTACAGGTGGTGTTACAGGAGGAGTGATCTCATCACCTGACCTAACTCACACCCTCCCCGTGTTGAGCCCCATTCCTGTAGCTGCTCTGCCCAGATACCACCCCATCAGTGGGGTGGCTGCGTTATTAGTGTTTGGAGAGCATCCAGAGAGTCACAGCTTGTTCTTCTGCATTCCCGTGTACTGCCCTGCAGAGGACACTGGCTGCATGCAAAAAGGGCTTGCAGGTCTTGCATATTGTGCAACAAGCATCCTATAGAGGAGACCCTCATTTACCATCACTCCTCACATTGCATGTCAGGGTCTGGCCACACTGAACTTGAAATCCTTCCCCAAAGGCAGGAGGCAGGGGGTTGTGGTTAGCGCAGGGCTTGAGGGTAATAGACCGGGTTTTAGATCCTGGCCCTTGACAAAGAATGTCAAGTTAAACTGCCCATGCTTTGGCTTCCTCAACCCTAACCTGAGGAAATGATCTCTTTCAGAGGCTTATCAGAACGATTACATTTTGGTTTTATGTGTTTATGTACATATAGTATGCAATGTGTTTTGTACACTGCCTGGTGTGTAGTAAATGGGCTAAAAACATCCCTGTGGATGGCAGCTTGTGCCTGCTGGGTCTGCCTTGTCTTTTCCATCTTCCCTGAGTCGCCTCTCCCATGCATCCTTCACAACCTTCCCTCTGAAGTGTCCTTGGTTGGGCGTAGTCAGGGTTAGCCACCACACGGTGCTAACAACATTTGTAGACCAGGCGTCATAACATGTGAGACACTGCCAGATGCCTTGTGAAACACAAATGTCTTCTGAATTTCCCCCACCCCATGTATCATGCGAGTAACCCTGCTGTAAAAAGAAAATGATTTAAATCTTATGTACACATTTTGCAGTTAGAAGAGCCAGGCTATACTTTTCTCTACCTCTAAACAAACATCCTGATAAATAATCTGGTCTCTTCCACAGATAGTATCTGTAGTTTGCAGGATGAAAGACTGATGGCCACGTAGAGTTTGTAGATGCAGGCATATGCTAGCTCGGGTCCTCAAAGAAGCAGGTGCCCAGGCAGGGTTAGACACACATCCAATTTACTGCTGAAGTGTCAGGAAAGAGAAAGAGGGGAGGGAGGGAACGGATGGAGGAGGAAAGAGTCTTTTTGGGAGTGTGGGGGGGCTTGTGAGAAGAAAGGGAATGGAAGGATTGAAAAGGGCCTCAGACCACCATTTAGTTGTGAGATATCTCACCACACTGATAGGAGGGCCCCAAGCAAAGGTCACCTGTCTGAGGACTTCCATGTCACGCATAGGAGGCCTGCTCCAGTAGCCCTGCCCTACTCTGGCAATGTTGGGAGCAGCAGGGGGAAGCAGGATCTCAGCATGTGTACTGAGCCCTCAGAAGTGTAGCAGCTGGAGGCTGTCAGTCCTCCACAGGAGGTTCTCTAGAAGAGAGGTACTACTACCTGAGGGGCTCCACGGTTGTCACAAGTCTATCTCTTTTCAAAGCATTTTGAATCTTTGAGCGCATATTATTCCTGGCTCAGATTCTCTCAGTAGCTTAGAGTAACATTTGTCAAGACCAGCAGACGGGGACTCGTTGCAAGCCAAGTGTGGAGGCCTATACATCTAGACCCCATGCAAAGTCCCAGATCATCTGCACAAAGCTTAATCTGCAAGGACGTTTTGAGTCAGGCAGGAAGAGACGGTTGTTCTGATATTCAGTGCTCATTATTTCTCCCATGAATGACATTTGGCCCAGCTCGTTGTTCAGTCTTGCCCTGCCCCAGATGTGTAGAATTTTAAATGAATAGTTAGCTAAGTTTGGGGTGTGCTGAATGTTGATCTCTTCTGAGCAGTTGATTGCAGTTGTTTTTGCTGCATCATTGGGCTTTGGCTTCTAACCAAGTCCAGGCATTTCAGGCAATGCCTTTGACTGATCTGGAGCTTTCTGTCTCATTCAGTGAATCGCTCCTTCATTTTTCCACCCCCTGCACATTTCTTGTTAAGAGATGTTCATGTTAGCTGTAGTTGGCAGGTTGAGTGGAGAGCCTCAGACTGCTCTTTTAACAGAGAGCTTTGTCTCTGTCCTGTGGTTTATCAAACAGCTTCACTGGCACTATAATGAGTTTGCCAAGCTCATCTTTTGTCTCTATTGATGAGCATTTGGCTGCAATTTTTTTTCCAGGAGGGAATCTTTCTCTATCTACAGATCAATTTGGATTTGGACGTTTGAAGCTAAGACTTCCTTCTATTTCTGAGCAGTTTTGTTGGTATCACTTTCTACAGTCTGTCAGTTCCAATGCTATTTAGTATCTGTTCTAATTTAGTGTTAAGAGCATTGCAGAAAATATAAACAACCTGGCACTTTTGAGACTTGACACTCAGTTGCAATTCATCTGTTTTTTTTTTCTTTTTGATAACCAGGGACACAGAAGTTTTATCTTTTCAATATCCTACACAATGGCAAATTGAATGCCTTGAAGTTTTCTCTTCCAGGTGGAGTGACATAGTTAACTAATTTTCAATTTTTGGTGTGAGGATGCACAAATGACTGTTGATTTTATCTCCCAAAAGAGAGCTGAGAGTGGCAGCTTCGATCTGATGGGGAGATCAAGCACTCAGGCTCTGAGAATTGCTGTGGGTAAATCTTTGCTCCTCCCTAAGAGACGAGGTCTGGGTAGTAGAATGTCATCCGGACCTCGGCTGCTGGAGTTTCAAAGATGAAGTCACTGGTTAAAACCTGTTCAGCTCTGAAAAGAATGCTTCCTCCTTTGACCATCATCTTCCTTCTTATTACAATCATTATTTAAGGATATAAGTGCTTCACAAACAGCGGTTCATTGTTTTTCGAATCAATGTGTGAGGTAGAAAAGGAAATGGAAGCTTAAAGGCAGAATCTTTATCAGGTCCGAGATGGTGATTTAAAGCAATCATCGATGCCCTTCTACTTCCATGAGAGTAGTTTGATCATTCTACTTAATGTTTGTTCTCACCTTTCATTTCATGCACTGTCTTATTTTTAATTAGGTTCCAACTGTGGCATCCAGAATCAAAGAGTAGTGTACCACTGACAAAAGTACGTGGATGATAAGTCGCACATTACAGGCTGTCTTCCATTGTGTATACACTTTTATTCTGCTGTTTTTTTAATTCTATTTATTTACGGCAAGAGAAAAGAGCTTTTTGTCTTTTTCCTTCGGATACATTTTATGTGTGTTGTATTGCATACTCCCTTATTCTTCCAGGGCCAATGCCTGCTGCTTTGTATCCTTGTTTCTTGCCTTCCATCAGTCTGGCCACTTAGCATACTGTTTCAGGATGGGAGGAAACACAAAGGCAGTGTTTCTCCTCTCCTCAACCTTGAGGTTTGATGTTTAAGGGGGCTTCTTGCACTGCATCCCCATATGACAATGAGAGCACCCTGAATGCCTTGCAACCACCTGCAGTTCAATTCCATTAAGTGCAAATTTATGGAAAGTAGTTCCATGGAGTTATAGGGACACACTTTTTATGATTATTATTATTGATTGAATAGGTTTCAGTCCTGTTCTAAACCTGGTTATCCAAGGTCCATGGTGAGGATGGAGAAGGTACCTGTGACCTTGGACGCAGCTGTTTTCCTATTATTTGTCCTTGATGGATAAGTGGTGGGAATCTAACTATACATGCTGAAGTGGATTTTAATTTTTTATGGCGGTTTAACTTCCTAAACATTACCATTTTCAGGATTAATCAGCCTCTTTAGATTATATTCTCAATCCCCTAGAGTTTAAACTGGAGACAAGTTTGAATGGCACACACCAAAGTCTGACATCACAGGTACTGGCTCAGACAAACAGCTTCAGGGAGAGCTTTTTCAGGCTGGAGGCTTTTATAAAAACATTACAGAGGGACACCTGGGTGGCTCAGCAGTTGAGCATCTGCCTTCAGCTCAGGGAGTGATCCTGCGGTCCCCAGATGGAGTCCCACATCAGGCTCCCTGCATGGAGCCTGCTTCTCCCTCTGCCTCTGTCTCTGCCTCTCTCGTGAATAAATAAAGTCTTAAAAAAATTCCAGAAGAAGAGAGGAAATAATCAGAATTCATTTATGGGCTTTTGTTTTTACACTCCTTCCCAGTTTGATATAGAGTAACTTTTTTAGATCAAAAACAAAGATTACAATACTTCTGGGAAGACCATCATTCTATGATATAATTCTATGATATGAATTGTAACAATCCAGAAATAATAACTGATGTCCCACAATATCCCAAAAGAAGAAAATTAGGACTGGGTTCTCCTGCCCAACACATTACACTAAAGAGAATATCTGTGTGCCTGGGACCACATATGGTCTGTCGGCAGGGGTCTCAGGGAGTGCAAGGTCAAACAGTGGTAGCGGCAGCACAGCAGAAAATGAGCATGGGGTGGGTTGGAAATGCCTGCCCATGGAACGGTCATCCAGGTCTGCAAGTGCTTTGGAAGCAGTTGACAAAGCTGATGGTTGTGTGGAGGAGTAGTTTCCTGTACTGAGTGACCTATGTTAGAGAAGAAAGTCCTGGGGTGGGGGGTGCGGGGGTAGAAAAGAACATGGTGGATGGATGATGGATGGGTGAAAAGCTCACAAAGAAGACAAAATGGAAAAAAGCACCTCTACTGGCTCCATTGTCTTTGCTGTTGGTGGTCTGGAACCCGAGACCCCACTGTGATTTTAGGATGAAGTCAGCCCAGTTCACAGAGTTCCACATGTTAGCACTTTTGCTGGTGACCCTGGAACAAAATAAGGACCTGTGAATGCAAGAAGATGAAGAGAGAGCCTCACTTCTCAAATGCCCCATCTCTCCACTGTATAATGCACCTGTGCCAAATCTCCACACAGCTGATAAATCACCTCCACTACTTCTACGACTGTGCACCACTCTGTCCCTGCTATTCTTATTAAATGGAGATGGAGAATAAATGAGAGAACAGGAGGTTTCATACTGGGAAAGGAAAGGAGAGGTGGGCAGTAGTGCAGACCCTGAAGGTAACGACAGACCATGACTTTTCCTGCTACCAGGCTTGCATGAGCCTTTCCATGAGGATGTGTATTGTTTATATTTTTAGGTGCTTCTGTATATTACTATGTCCTGGCATCTTAAAAACCTTTCTGGCTGAGGAAAGACTACATCTCTTGAAGCTAAAGGGTGCAGGCCAATGCATGCGTTTTATAGGCAAACTGACCAATCCAGAGACCCACCTCCTCTCTCCGGTTGGTGCACCCCAGGAGACAATATGACTCTGCCTTGATCACATCAGGACCAAAGGGCAAAGGGACATTCCAAAAGCTAGGAACCTACTGAAATTATTCAAATAGCCAATCCTAAACTGTTTACCCTGCCCTCCCTGGCTTTTCCCCTGGAACTCCCAATAAAGGGTCTAACCCTAGTTACCTATGCTCCTGCTTTCTTCCTCCTCACCGCCCTGCATCTTCCCCACATGGTCCTGCATGCTGTGCCTGCAACCTGTAAGTATTAAAATAACTTAGTTTTTCCAAATTTTTCCTGTGTCTCCTATGTCGGACCATACCTGGACAATCATCCCATAAAAGAACACAGAACAGCATGAAATGTTTTAAGTGTGCTCTGAGCTATTGAGAAATATCCATAGATTCAATGACAGCAGATACATAAGTAGCTTTTCTTTAAACATGAAAATTTTTCGACTATCCCTTTCACTTTACTGAATTCAGAAACCAGGCACTGTCCTTGGCCTTGTGGGGACACAAGGATGGAGATCTATTCCTGGAAGAGCACATTGTCAACTGGAAAAGAGACAGAGAAACAAATATTTGGAAATTTAGTGCTGTATGAGAGGTAGAGAGCTTGGGGTGCCCAAGAAAGGAGAGGGACTGAGTAGCAGAGAAGGTTGTCTGGAAAAAGGGATCCTTTTTTAGATCCTTGTTTTTGTCACCAGATGCTTTACTTTTTTAATCGATTGTATTGACAGATGTCCATTTTAAGAGGCTGTATGTATGAATTTCCAGGAAAAGTCAAGCATTTTGAGGAAATTCCTTGAAATAATTTCTCAAGCTAAAGGTTTCAGAACGGATGGTGCGTGGTTAGTAAAATTGAGTTCTGAGTGCAGAATAGAGGGCTTTAAAAATGCTGTATTCCCACTGGACATAAAGCTTAAAAAAATTCGGATTTTCCCCCCTCGGACCTTCCCCATTCTCATGCATTCTCTCTACCTCTCAAATAAATAAATAAAATCTTAAAAGAAATTTCAGATTTTTAATTACAAATCATTTCTTTAAGTTTTATTCTATTCCTGTAGAAAATACTCAACTTGATAAAAATATTGTTATTCTCATCTCTACACAATTTTTTTCACTTTATATTGTAAATTCTGATTAATGTTCGTACAGTTAAAAAGAGAGAAAAGGAAAAAAAAAACAGGAGTTGCCAACCCTATTATAGTGAAAAGAAATAGCAAATACACCCTTGATCACTGTGTCTCTAATAGTGTCTAAGGTATCTATTACTGATTTTGTAATTTTTAGAACATGTAATACATACAGAATATGACACTGGGTTTTTTTTTTTTTACATAATTCATGAAAATTACCCTTATAGCTTTATGGTCCCCTTGCATATATACAGAGTAAGGAAAGAAGTCTTTTCTCATGCTATCTCCTAGGAAAGTGCTTTGTGAACTGTGTGGACTGGGATGGAGTGCACATTGCTGCTCAGCCAAACTCATGTTGCAAAGAACACAGGATGTGTGTGCCATCTGGATAGGGAGATGGTGCGCAGCCTGGCTAAACAACTCCTTCATTTAATTCTTTCCTTTTCATCTGTCTGTAACACAATAAAGGAAATTAAAATCAGTGATCGATTGTGTTTGAGTGCATTATCATCAGGACTGAATACGTAAACAGTGCACCCAAATGAGAAGCTGTTTAATCACATCCTTTTTTTCCATGTGTCTAACTTGGTGTATCATTTATTTATTTAATATTTATTTTATTCAAAAGAGGGAAAGAAATTCATTTATTCCATTTGGGTGTTTCTCCTGTGTTAATACATTCTGTTTTCTTCGCAAATTTATTCTTAGGAAAATATACAAAAATTTTTATTTATTAAAAGCAAATAATTGTTTGACCCCTTTGGTAACACTACTCTTTAAGTTTTCCCTTCTAACTATTTGTTATTAGTTTATTTATTGTAGTTCATAGAGGTCGTGGGTATGAATTCTGACATTTCAAGTAAGCCAGGAAAATTAATTTTCTTTTATTAGAAATGACATAGGAGTGCTATTCCTTTTATTGAATCAGATTATCTTAGTACATTAGATTTCGTTGGGGAATTAGTTTGATATTCCTAAAATAGGAGGGAAAAAGTGCTCCAAAGCCTTCTAATGATTAAATTTCCTTCCAAGGATAAGCTTATGCCCTGGAATAATGGGCTGATGTATAGCCTATTATTTGGTTAATTACTCATGTGCTCATAAAGATGTTCTGTATTTCTAAGTGGGTTATGGTACCAATAGTGACTTAAATGAGCTGGTATTAAACAGTGATTGAAATTACAAAATGCAAGGTGAATCTGGAGGAAAATTTGAGATTCTTTTAAAAAATGGTCTTCTCTCCCTCCCTTCTTTTCAGATATTTGACTTGATAATTAACATAGTATTCATTTACTTTATTAACAAGCATTTATAGTGATCAATTTTAGGGAAGGGAGAGCTCCAACTTCAGTGTTTGCAATCTCCTTAAGGTGGGTTATGGTTGTCTATAGTAGGTAGTTTTATACTGATGAAGCAGCATTTCCCAAAATCCACACAATGGTCACATTTCCAACCATTATCTACCTAACAGCTTTGTTTAAAAAAATGGTCCTATCGTGAGAAGTGGCATTGTGGGTTTGGGCTAGGACTCGGGTATATTACACTATCCTGAGTCATAGCAGAGACTGTTATATACGTTATGTTTTTAAAATAATATTTTCTAATTGGTTGCTGTTGTTTTAAAACAACTTCATTGATTTTTTTAAATTTTGATTTTGTGTATAAAAACTTTGTTGAATAGTGTTAACTACAGATTTTCTATGGGTAATTTTAACATTTCCAGACAACAATAATTTCTGTCTTTTTCTTTTTTTATAATATTTGTCTTGCCTTACTGCATTGGCCAGGATCTCCAGAATGATGATAAACACAGGCAGTGTCATCAGACAGCTCTTTCCTTTTCCTAGTTTTTATAGAAAATATTGATTGTGTTTCAACATTAAACATCATGACGTTGACAGTTTTGTTATAATATTTTATTAAGATTTTATTTATTTATTCATGTGAGACAGAGAGAGAGAGGCAGAGACATAGGCAGAGGGGAAGCAGGCCCCCTCTGGGGAGCCCGATGTGGGGCTCGATCCCAGGACCCCAGGATCACGCCCTGAGCTGAAAGCAGATACTCAACCACTGAGCCACCCAGGTGTCCTGATGGTTTTGTCATAGATAAACATACCAGGTTTCAAAAGTTGTGTCCTATTCCTACTTTGGTATGAAGCTTTTAATTATACATTGATATTGGATTTCTTATATATTTTTTTCTTGCATCTTCTGAGATGATCCAATGGTTTCCTCCTCAATCTGTTAATGTGGTCAATGACATTAAAAGACTTTCTGTTGTTAAAGTATTCCTGCATTACTAGATGAAAGCAATGCCATTATTCTGTATTACTGATACATATATAGATACACACACACACACACACACACACACACATATACATGCTGGTTAACTTAGTTTTCTCAAAAAAAAAAAAAAAACAAAACTTAGTTTTCTCACATTTTCAAGAGAATTTTGCATCCATACTCCTAAGCAAGTTGGCATAGCATTTCTGTCTCACCTGCCTAGGGGAAACCAGACTGAAAACCACACAGCTAGAGGGGAGAAGTGACTCTTTCTGCTCCCAGTGTCTGACGCTCTCTCCAGTGGCGGCTGTAGGCATAATAATGCTGCTGTGGTAACAGTTCTGGAAGTACTAACAACATTGCTTGCAGCAGCAGCAGCAGTGCTGTGGAGTCCCCCACGGAGGAGGCTACAGGGGCAGCAATGGGAATAATTCAGGAAGTAATAACAATATTCGCTGCAGCTGGAGCCACTGATGTGAGTCCTCATGGTGGCAACTCCAAGGACAGCAGCAGTGGCCCATTCCTGGAAGTGTAAGTTTACTAGGCTCTGCCTAAGAAGCTGGACTTTGGACATTGGAAGCCTTGAGGCACCTGCCTCTGACCTCTGGAAAACATTATCACTCTTCTAACTTAGAAGAAGCAGAGATTTCTTGTAGTTATTAATTTTTGAACAACTGGACCTTTTCATCTTTTGCTCCGAACACCCTTGTATCTTGATTTATGAAATATGATAAATATGAGTCATTTCTTAGCTTGTACAGTGTTTACATTTTTAATTAATTACAACCGTGGAAAAATTGGGAGTAATCCCATAAAAATCCAGTTTTCAGTCTTGGCAGTTTTCAAGAGTGGGCAATGCTGAGCTAGCTTCCTGCAAGGCAACAATTGGATGATGCTGAGTAATGGCTGCCCTTTAAATAAGACTGTCCTCCTCAGTTCACCAATTTCCCCATTCAGACTGCTTCTAGAATCTTCCTCCTTCTAGCACTATGCACATTTATATTTGCTGCAGCACTGTAAATGGTCAACAAGCATAACAGAGGGGATCACTGGGTGGCTCAGTGGTTTAGCGCCTGCCTTTGGCCTGGGGCGTGATCCTGGAGTCCCAGGATCGAGTCCCATATTGGGCTCCCTGCATGGAGCCTGCTTTTCCCTCTGCCTGTGTCTCTGCCTCTCCCTCTCTCTGTGTCTCTTATGAATAAATAAATAAAATCTTTAAAAAAAAACAAGCATAGCAGAATTTCAGGAATATTAATTATTTTCTTCACTTACAAAGAAAGATGTATTTTATGTCACATAAATTACATAAATTTGACTTAAACTTGAGTTGTAACATTTAGAGCCACCTGTAACTATTAAATGACAAATGTGACTATTAAATGACTAATCACGTCAATGCAGTTTTAAAATTAACTGGTGACAGCAGGGTTTTTGTTGTAGTCATTGGTGTTTTTTTGTTTTGTTTGCTCTTTGTTTTAGACTTTAAGCAAAAAATGACATTATTTGTGCCAGATTCTCAACTCCTTTTGGCTTTGGATTTTTTTTTCTTCCATGTATATGAATCCTTTGAAGTCAACCAGGGCTGACTGCAAGACGACTCTTTGTGCAATCCAATCAGGCTAATTTCAATTTTAAGTGCAGGAGACAGGCATGCTTTTCATCGTCCCCTTTGTGTAGCTATGATGGATTGGCTAGTGTTGAGTTAGTAAGATTTCCAGGAAAGGACAGTACAAATGCTGTCCTAAGCAGCCTGCTAATAAATAGACCTCATGTCTTAAAATCTTCCACTTGCTGTTTTATTTTAAGAGTGGAGTAAAGGTCCACCAAAGCACAGAATACATTTCACTTTGCAGTTTTATCTGAAAAGCTACCAGTATTTACATTCCCATATGACTCTAATAAGAAGTGCAAGTAAAGAATCCCTATTTAAAATAATTTACAGATTTGTAAGAGCAAGAACTGATAAGAGAAAGTTTCATGTTAACTTAAGTATACTGTCTAAACATATTCCTGTTTTTCCTTAAGTACTTAAAAATACTTCCTAGAAATCTCTTTTCCAGGGGTTATTGGTAGAATACAATCAATGAGATAAGCTCTTAGATAACTAATTAAAATTATATTTAAATTATTATCATGTGTGTGTGGGGTTAAGTGTAAAAATATCAAATCATAATTTGATAAGAAGCATGAGCTGTATTAAACTTAGGGAGTAATTAAAATGTTTCCTGACAATTTTCTTTACTTTTTATTGCTTGAATTATTCCAAAAGAGGAAAGCAAAAGTATAAAATAATGAACAACAAAAAAAGGAAAATGAAAGTAATTGTGTAACAAATTCAACATCAATCTTCAATTACAATAAAAAATTTAAAAACTGTACTAATCAAAATAATACCTCCCTCTTACTGCACATTCACCATGAGTCTGGGGCAGTTGCATTGGCTGCATGTTAATTTATTCATATAATCCTCATAACACTTCTGTCTTAAATACCTTTATTACGATTCTCACTTTACATAAAAGGAAATAGAAGTAATCTGTTTCTCAACTCCGTGGAGCTAATCCCTCATAGAGCAGGATTTGAGCCCAGGCAATAGGAGTCTGGAGGTTTTACCACAACACATTGCCACCTTTCATTTGCCACATGTATATGTTTACATGTTTATTTACAGTCAGACTTTGCTAATTCTTTCTCCATTAGACATGGATGTTAAACACATCCTTAGAGATCTTAGCATACATTAATTCTATCTAATTCTATCCAAATCTGCCCCACTCCTTGCCCCCCATCCCCAGCTCAACTTCAGTTTGATTGAAGTACTCTGGGAACTTTGAGGCCAGAAGCAGGAGTTTGGTGAAGCTTGGGGAGGGGAAGAACAGTTAGATAAGATTTAATAGAGCAGTGGACATTCATTTAGTAAAGTCACAGGATATAAAATCAGTGTATAGAAATATGTAGCATTTCTATACAGTAATATTGATACAAAGAAATTACATTTATATTTACAACTGCACAAAAAAAATACTAGGAATAAACTTAGCCAAAGAGTTAAAAGACCTGTACTCTGAAAACTATAAAACAGTGATGAAAGAAATTGAAAGCAACACAAAGAATTGAAAAGACATTCTATGTTCATTGGTGAAAAGAACAAATGTTGTTAAAATGTCCATACTACCCAAAGCTGTCTATAAATTTGACACAATCCCTATCAAAATACCAACTGCATTTTTTCACAGAACCAGAACAAACAATCCTAAAATGTGTATGGAATCACAGAACATCCCAAATAGCCAAAGTAATCTTAAGAAAGAAAAACAAAACTAGGGGTATCACAATTCAGGCTTCAAGTTATATTGCAAAGCTATAGTAATCAAAGCTGTCTGATACTGGCACAAAACAGATGCATAGGTCAATGGAACAGAATAGAAAACGCAGAAATAAGCCCACAATTATATGGTCAATTAATTTTCAGCACAGGAGGAAAGAATGTACAGTGGGAAAAAGTCTACCAAATGGTGTTGGGAAAGGTGGACAGCTGCATGCAAAAGAATGAAACCACTTTCTTATACCATACACAAAAATAAACCTAAAATGCATTAAAGACCTAAATGTGAGACCTGAAACCATAAAAATCCTAGAAGAGAGCACAGGCACTAATGTCTCTGATATTGGCTATCACACCATTTTTCTAGATACATTTCTTGAGGTAAGGGAAATAAACCCAAAAATAAAGGATTAGGACTACATCAAAATAAAAAGCTTCTACACAGAGAAGGAAACAATCAACAAAACTAAAAGGCAACCTATGGAATGGGAGAAGATATTTACAAATGACATCACTGATAAAGGGTTGGTATCCAAAATATAGAAAAAACTGATATAACTTAACACCCAAAACCAAATAACCCAATTAAAAATGGGCAGAAGACACAAATAGACATTTTTTCCAAAGAAGAACCGAGATGGCCAACAGATATATGAGAAGATTCTCAACATCACTCATTATTAGGGAAACACAAATCAAAATCACAGTATCACCTCACACCAATAGGAATGACTAAAATAAAAAACAGAAGAAACAACAAGTGTTGATGAAAATGTGGAAAACAGGAACCTTTTTGCACTGTTGCAGGGTAGGAATGCAAACTGGTGTAGCCACTGTGAAAACAGTATGGAGATTCCTTAAAAAGTTAAAAATAGAACTACCTTATGATCCACAAATTGCATTACTGGGTATTTACCCAGTAATATATATATTACTTAATTATACATATATATTATTATACATATATTATACATATTATACATTATTTAATTATACATATATTATATATAATTATATATACTATAATTATACATATATTATACATATATATAATGGAATACTATTCAGCTATAAAAAGGAATGAAATCTTGCTATTTGCAACAGCATGGATGAATCTAGATAGTATAATGCTAACTGAAATAAGTCTGTTAGAGAAACAAAAAATACCATATGATTTTGTTCATATGTGGAATTTAAGAAACAAAATAAATAAAGGAAAAAAAGAGCAAGAGAGACAAATCAAGAAACAGATTGTTAACTATAAAGAACAAACTAGGGAAGCCAGGGTGGCTCAGTGGTTTAGTGCTGCCTTCAGCCCAGGGTGTGATCCTGGAGACACCTAATCGAGTCCCACATCGGGCTCCCTGCATGAGGCCTGCGTCTCCCTCTGCCTGTGTCTCTGCCCGCCCCCCCCCCCCCGCCCCGTGTGTCTCTCATGAATAAATAAATAAAATCTTAAAAAAAAAAAGAACAAACTAATGATTCCTAGAGGAGAAAAGGGTGGGAGGATGGGTTAAATAGGTGATGGGGATTAAGGAGTGCATTTGCTGTGATGAGCATTGAGTGATATATGAAAGTGTTAAATCACTATTTTGTACACCTGAAACTAATAGAACACTGTATTTTAACTATACTGGAATTAAAATCCAAAACTTGGGCAGCCCAGGTGGCTCAGTGGTTTAGCGCTGCCTTCAGCCCGGGGCATGATCTTGGAGACCTGGGATCCAGTCCTGCGTGGGGCTCTCTGCATGGAGACTGCTTCTCCCTCTACCTGTGTCTCTGCCTCTCTCTCTTTGTGTCTCTCATAAATAAGTAAAATCTTAAAAAAAAATTAAAAACTTAATAAAAGAAATCAATAGGTTAAAAAAAAAAAAAAAGATTTCCTGGAAGTGGGAGCTGTTCGTTTGCACCAAATTACTGCCGATTTCTCAACCTAGAGCAATCTACCCAGTCTTTTCAAATAATTACTGTTCTATTCTTAAATAAAAATATACTGAAGTCCGTGGCACCGGGATGGAATACCCCCTTTCTACCCATTTCTCTATGAGCTTTAGTCTCTGGGTCACTCTTCTAGGAAGAACTTTAGTGCTGGTTCATGGATTTTTTTTGGTCCCAATTCTGGTCATATTCACAGAGGTAGAGTTCTTTGACCACTTGATGTCTCACTATTTCCATTTCTGATAAACATGTTTCTCCCTCCCTCCCATGATAATGATCTGGACCTTTCTATCAGCCAGCATTCCCTCATCTTTGGAATGGCCTAGGCCACTTTCTGTATCTAGCACTCAATAAAGTTGATCTTGCTAAGGATGCTCTCTAGTCTTCCTCCAACTGAAATACTGGCCTTACTGTTTCACTTTGTGTTGCTACCATGTCCCTCCTTCCTAAAAGTCTCCTCCCTGGTCTCTCTGACTACTATTTGTTGAAGATAATAGAGTCTTGTTTCCTATATAGACTTCAGACAGTGAAGGGGCTTCATAATGCAATCACTAATAGAAAATACACAATAGAGGATAAATAGCTAATAAAACTGCCAATAGGAAAATGGCTTAGGATGGTCACTTGGTAAAGCAAGTATTATGGAAGACAAAACTGGTGAAATTTCAGGGTCTTACTGAAATTAGAGAACAATGGAAAAATTTTATTCAAAGGTATGTTTATTTTGGCTTAATAGTCAACTTAACATGAAAAAATAATTGAGTTATCTACATCAAGTCATTAAAATTTGGCCTTCTCTACCCAGCTGAAACAATCGTACTGATCAACAAGTTTTTATATGTACTTTAAGATACTTTATGTAATACAAAGCGTTGAATCATTAACCTTCAATTCAGTCAATGACACTGTAACTTACACCTGAATGGAGCTTGTCTAACACATGTATTTTCTCCGTAGGGTACATCACAACCTTCTTGTGCTTAGAGATACTAGATTACACTTCAGCTGTATGCTTGGGGACCATTTCAAACAGCAAAAGCCCCAGTAAGGAGCATAAAAGAGCAACAAATAGGGCATTAAAATAAACTATGAAAAGGACACTTGTTTACAGTATAAGAACTGACAGGAGAAGGCACAGCATCATGTTGCTTGCTTTCAGTGGGAAAACTACCCTTCAGGCATTTACATTTTTCCCCTGCTCTGCACATGTCCACAAATGACTGCAAAAGTGCTGGGTGTTGATTTGGGGGTTACAAATAAATTTTAACTAGTAGGTGAATTCGCAAATATAAATTGTGTGAATAATAAAGATTGTATATGTCTTGCATGTGTATTCACTGGTGTATTCTCAGGTGTTTTTACTGATAATGGTACATAATAAAGCATGTTTAAGAACTGACCTGTAGGGCAGCCCCAGTGGTCCAGCGGTTTAGCGCCACCTTCGACCCGTGGCATGATCCTGGAGACCAGGGATCGAGTCTCACATCAGGCTCCCTGCATGGAGCCTGCTTCTCCCTCTGCCTGTGTCTCTGCCTCTCTCTCTCTCTCTGTTATGAATAAATAAATAAAATCTTAAAAAAAAAAAAAGAGCTGCCTGTAGACTAAGCCTTACTCTACTCTTACAGGCATTCCAGAAGTTTAATAATCTAGTCATTAATTGTCTCTTCCTACAAGTCTTTTATTGCTACTGCTACTACTACTATTACTACTACTGTTACTACTATTACCACTTACATGTTACAAGGTTTGCAATCACTTCTTTATAATCTTACTTCTCTTTCCAGACCATAAACTCTTTTTTTTAAAATATTTTATTTATTTATTCATGAGAGATACAGAGAGAGAGGCAGAGACACAGGCATAGGGAGAAGCAGGCTCCATGCAGGGAGCCTGATGTGGGACTCGATCCCGTGTCTCCAGGATCACGCCTTGGGCTGAAGGTGGCTCTAAACCGCTGAGCCACCTGGGCTGCCCCAGACCATAAACTCTTAAAAGGGCAAGTTTGTATTCCCCAATACTTATTACAGTGCTTGCTTCATTGCACAGTCTCAGTAACTATTTGACCTAGCACTGTTGTCATGACATTATTTTTAGAACACTGTATTGGATCACACTAGAAAAGAATGCTCTCACATTCTAGAAGAAACCAGTGAAAGAGTGCATGGTTAAAAGTGTCCAATGTCGAAGATTCTGAAGAAACAGAGACTAAGGGCAAGCAATGGGATTTGTAGGTCACCATAGCTATCATCCAAGGGGCCCCTCTCACAGCCAGGCAGTAGAAGAAAGGAGGCAAATTCAGATGTGTCTCTTTGTAAAGCTCATGTTCTCTCTCTCAGGTCATAGTGTTTCCATCTCAGAAAGAGGCATGGAAGGAGAGGAAACCAGATTTTTACCTTGTGGTAGCTTTTGATGACTAGTATTAGGAAGAAGTGATAGGTTTGGATAAGTGGCCCAGATTTAGCCTATTAAGGTCCTTGGATTCCCAAAGTAAGTCTAATGTAGTTTCTAATTTCCTGTTGGGAAAGCAAAATTCAACCTGGTTAGCCTTGGTGAAACTTGTATCCCTGACCTGAGAACTTTGTGACAACTTTTGACTGGGAAGAAAAATCCAGACCCTCTTTTGCCAAATGTCTTAGAAATAGATTGTCTTCTGGGCAGAGCTGCTGGCCATCATTAGCTAGGCTTTTGCTCCAGGCATTAAAAGATAAGCAACATTAAGATTGTAGCCAAACTTATAGTTAAAATCTGGCTTAGAATCAGAGTTTCCGTTCTCATTCAATACCAAAATTAGTATTGTCATGTGCTTTGTATTATGAGGACTAAGCCGTGTATTTTTCCTTTTTTTTTTAATTGTCTAATGATGTCTATGCTTAAAATGATGGTGATGCACTTGAGAATGTTTGCTGCATTTACCTTTATGTAACTTCATCATATAGACTCAGTAGTGGTATGAAAAAACTTTGCCTGAATTCCTCTGCTTTTGACCAAGTAATCACATGAGAAAAAAACTTCCTGTCCTCTTCAGATTAAGTTCGGAGGACGCACTCCTATCTTCTGCAGAATAAGTTATATTTACAGAGATTCATAGCAAATTCCTATGTTAGTTATGATAAGAAGACTGTGCTTTTTTCCCCTCCATATCCCTTTGCAAAGCATTTGGTAAAACTTCCTCTCAGTCTGCTTACAAATACTTAGTAACTTCATCATTTTCTATAAACTGCTTTAATTTCAATGAAGAATGTTATTTCCTAGCATAAGATATAAACATGTGTGAATTTAAAATTAAATCATCTTTATGTCTGTCTTTTAGAGGATATATTGAAAATAGGATTTGCTAAAAACACCAGTGATAATATAAAATATTCAGTGCTGTCCATGCAAAAGATAACAGCAGGCAATAATCTTCTAAGGCACTCATTTTAGGAATAGGGCCAGCCAGTGTTTGAGGGAGTAACGGGCTAGTCTAGAAGACTTACCTGCTTGGGCATCTCAAGTAGCCCAGGCAATGGGTATGAGCATGACACCTTCCTTGCACAGGGACAAAGGGCAGAATTCCTGGCAGCAAATATTTGTTTAATCATATACATAGTTTTTTGGATTAGCATCCTCAATGCTTTCCATTTTTGCTCAGCAGAAATCTCCCCTCCCTACCACTGTCCATTTGCCCATCTACTCATTCAATGAACATTTATAAAATTAGGAACTATAAGGAATAGGCAGACAAAGAATAAGCCAGGGTTGCTGCTTGTGACAATCCAAAGGAGTTCTGGAGGACTTTGGCATAATAGGCCTGCCCTCTGGGATTGTAGCTCTGCATTTGGCATGATAGTTACTGTCAACTATTTTTAAAAAGTATTTTAATCTCCCTACCTCATGTGATTCATGGATGTGACAAATTTCTCAGTGTTCTTATGACTGTCTCCTTTTATTTTTCTACCACAATATAAGGAAATAAGACATAGTATTTAGAGAGTTAAGTATGTTTCTTCCCCCTATACCTTCCCTACTCTGTCAAGGAAATAGCAAAAGTAAAATTCCTGTCACTTATTAAATCACAGCACATAAGAACAGCTATGTGCCAGGGATCCTTGGGTAGCTCAGTGTTTTAGCACCTGCCTTTGGCCCAGGGTGTGATTCTGAAGTCCCGGGATCAAGTCCCACATCAGGCTCCCTGCATGGAGCCTGCTTCTCCCTCTTCCTGTGTCTCTGCCTCTCTCTCCTTCTCTGTGTCTCTCATGAATAAATAAATAAAATCTTTAAAAAAAAAAAAAGCTATGTGCCTAATGCAAATCCTCAATTCATGGACAGAGAACATAGAACTGGAAAACTGAAATGTGATGAGTTAATAGGGGAAAAAAGAAGCATAAAAAAATCATTTAAGCATCTTTTTAAAAATGGCCAATAATAGCATCCTACAAGTCAGGCTAATAGAGGGGGAAAAAAACCTTGTAGACATGAAATAGTAATTATGTTAGACACAGTTAACTGTATTTCTTATTGCTAGACTATATGCAGAACATAATTCTTTTGCCTCTAAATTATATTACCTAATGATTAGAGAGAATCAACTGATGATATAAGATTTAGTAATCTGGCCCATTTTAATATTGTGATGGAACAGTGAATTCAGGCTAAAGGAAAAACACACCATCCTACACAGGCTTATACAGCATTATGGCCCACAATGAGGTTGGAAGGGTACAGCCATACACACTTCTGGTTCCTTCTGCCTCCTAAATCCCCCACTGCGGCATGTTTTTATGATAACAGCAGGCAAAAATTTTCTAAAGAAGTCATATCAGGAATAGGGCCAGCCAGTTTTGAGGGAGTGACAGGCTGGTCTAGAAGACTTACCTGCTTAGGCATCTCATGTTCATGTTCAGCTGCCACTTGAGAACTTCTAGGATTCTATCTGAAGTCGTGTTCCCTGGCATAGGATTGTGGAAATGGCTGACAGTAAAGTCTTTAAGGATGACCTGTTCCATGGACTTAAACATTGAGTTTTTCTCCTCTTGAGTAGGAGACTAGTATGCACAAGTTTCTACATGTGGCTAGAAGAGCATCCAAATAACCTTGGAGACTTTTTAAAATTGCAGATTTCTAGGTCCCACCCTGACTAGTTAGAAAATAATTCGGTTGGGGGAATTTATTAGTTATCTCCTGTTTCAGTAACACTGTAATAAACACTGGTAAAGAGGTAGGTAGCCTACAAACTTTTTTTTTTTTTTCTTGCTGAAAGATGTGAAGGTTAGTTGTGACTCAGCTGGACTGGGTTGGGCCTGGGTTCAGCTTTGCTCCCCATGTCTCTCATTCTAGAACCCAGGCTGAGGAACAGCAGCCATCTGGGGCTGCTCTTTTCATGGCAGAAGGCAAAAGAAAGGTGAATGAAAACGTATGATGGTCTTTATTATTATTATTTTTTAAAGATTTATTTAGTTATTAATGATAGAAAGAGAGAGAGAGAGGCAGAAACACAGGCAGAGGGAGAAGCAGGCTCTATGCCGTGAGCCCAACATGGGACTCGATCCTGGGGCTCCAGGATCGTGCCCTGGGCCAAAGGCAGGCGCCAAACCGCTGAGCCACCCAGGGATCCCCAAAACGTATGATGGTCTTTAAAGCCCAGTTTTGGACTGACCCATCCTTGCTTTTGCCCACATTCCATTGGTCAAAACAAGCCACACGATGAAGCCCAAGGCAGTGAGTTTGGAAGGTACATTCTGCCCCAAGGGGAAAGGGAGGAGGAATGATCACTTGAGGGGGGGGGACTGTAAATGGTGAGGATAGTACTGAGGGACTAGATATAGCAATTCAACAGGTAACTTTCATGAAATCAATCCTACTACCTATTAGAGGATTGCCATTTGGTGCCACCAGAGAATATGTCATAGCAAGAGAAATGATGGGCTTCGTTCCTTTGGTAGCTCAGCAAATATTTTTCGTCACCAACATGCACTATCCAAAGATAGAAACTGTTAATACAGCTAATGTAAATCAATAACAGAAGATAATTAAGAGTAGAAAGGGAACAAGAAAATAGGCACCTTATGTACATTGAGGGTGGAAATGAGTGTATCAGGGAAGACTTCTCAGCAGAGGCAACATCTGAGGTCAGCTACCATGATGGGTGAATGCTGTCTAGAGAAAGAAACTGCAAGAAGGGAAAGGAATATTCTACACAGAAGAGATTATAGGACAAAGGGAGGAGTTTAGAAGCATATTTGGCAGAGAATACTATGTGTTCTCTAAATCCTGCTTCTTTTCCTCTTGGTCCTAGAATTAGATTACCTTTCCTACCCTCCCTTGCACTTGGCTGTGGCTGAGTATTGACCCGAGGATGAGCCCAGAAATGGCGTATTTTTTTCCAGGTCTGGCCCTTATAAACCTGCCACATGCACATCCCCATTTCTCAGCCTTTCCCCCTGTCTGCTGAATGAGACGAGTGTGGCTCCCCAAGTTGGAAGGGCCTGAATCACTGGATGATGCATGGAAAGTTTTCCCCATCAACAAGGAATATTTGTGTGTGTGAGAGAGAAAGTTGTATTGTGCAAAGCCACTAAGATTTAGGATTTGTTTATTATAGCAACTAGTATGTCCTGCCTTACTTTGTAGAGCTTATATGTGCGTTGCTGATAGTAAGTGAGGACTATGAGGGAGTCAGAGAGCCATCACTGACCAGCTGTGTTAGGTACTTACTGTAGGCACCTCTGGTTATTTTTAGAACCAAGTGAATTAAAAGATATAATAGCACCTTAGAATTATAAGTCTGGGCAAAACATTAACACGTGAACATGCCCAGCTTAAGGGGCACTTCATGCTGCAGAGACCATGAGTCAAGCACAGTCACTTATAGTAGGCATTTATGGCAGAAGAAATGACAACACTGTTCTTCTGGAAGCCTTTTTATTTCTAATGTGCATTGACATGTGTCCCCAAAGGTTCAAATTCAACTGCAGCTGAGAGGGGCCTCTCTCTCCATCTTTCAACCTTGGAAGTGTCTGTTATCCATGAAACTTAAGGAAGAAAACCCAGCTCATTAATCAGTATGTCATCACATGACTGGAAATTAAATAGTAAAGCGGTAAAGCCTCTGAGTTGATATGATAGCAAGTATCACAGGTGTATGTTTCTGTTTCTATTTCAAAGTAAGACACCATCTGGAAGTTATCCTTCCTGCCAAAAGGAGTAGAGACATAAAGGCTCCCCGTCCTCTTCCAAATTAGAACTCATAGATGGAATTGAACTCTGCCAAATGGAGAAAGAAGCCCTCGTTGGAGATACAAGGGACTGATGAGAGAGGCAAGCAGGAGAAAACTCTTCTCAGAAGCAACTTTTTCTGAATACAAATGATAATAACTTTGTATTGAAAATGGAATTTGAACTTCACACAAGCAGAGACAGAATTTTTGGCACAAGGGCAAGATTACTCATTGGAGATCATCACGATACAGAATATCTAGAAGTAGGCCTGGCATAATTCATCAGTGTTGGAAGAGAAACATGGATGCAACCAAAACAGAGAGTTTTTATAGTCACCTCTTACTAAGAGCATTCCTAATACTTAGCGAGGAAATAAATTCAAGGCAGCACTCCCACTGTGTAAAATCTCTATATGTGGTATGTTGTGATGCTTGGTTTAATGATCATGGGTTATATGCAGTTCTGATCCTATATTGTGCATGAAATCATTATCTGCCAGTCTTTCTTATCTTCATAAAATCAGGATTTGAAGAATCCTTCAAATTGTTTTCATCTATAAAAAATGGGAGTGAATCCTACTGATTATTTGTTCAAGATGCTGGTGCCAACAATGGAAGATTAGGAGAGTGTCACGGTCTTAATTTGGGCTTTTATGGAAGCAGACTGTTGGATGAGAATTCAAATGCAAGTGCAAGCAGGTTGTTTGGGAGATAATTCCTGGAAACCACAGCAGAGGAGTGTGGATGTGAAACCAAGGGGAAGGGCCAATAAAAGGCAGACTATGAAATGGATTATTCCCATGGACTGCTGAAGCTGGGAAACTCTGGAAATGGTATAGAATGTGCACCTCGGAGTCATCTTCTCCAAGGGCCCAGGCAGTTAAGGTATTTACATACCAACTCCTAACGTTTGGCATTCCAGAGTTGCTCTTGGGAGGTGATGTTTCCAGAACTGCAGTCTGCTCTGAATGTGAAGTATTGGCACTGCCAGGAGGAAATTGGAGCCATGCGCACTGAAATGGTAGGAGCAAGGGGATGGGAATGAGACAGCCAGAGCGCCTATTCTAAACCCCTATTGGACAAGGCTTTTTCTAAACTAGATGTACTGCTTGGGGAAATTACTTTTGTGCATTTCCCACTCTGTCCCAGCACCAATGATATGGCCACAAAGCTGAGGACCTCTTTGCAGGTATTCAAGGTTGTTTATAACCACGAATTGGACTTCTACTTTTAATTTTAATCAATTTATTTTTATATATGACTCACATTAAAAATTGAACTATATTTCCACCTGTACTCAAAATCTGTCAGTTCCTTACCACTGCTCAGTATACACAAACTGGAAATCATTCTAGGCAAATCTGAAAGAAAAGGACACTGTATAATAAAATGTGCCCTCCTCTGGTAATTTTTTTTTTTTTTAATTTTAGGTTTTTTCTTCCGTGGTGATTTGCATCTCTTTACATGAGACCATGGCCTTACTGAGGGCACATTTGGGACCTAGTGAATGCAGACGGAATCTATGCTAATTGGCCATTCCTAATTTTCAAGACTGCCTCAGAATATCACAGCGATCTTACTAATGACTATTCATTTTTGCTCTCTACCAATTATATTTTCTTATTTTGCCATTCAGAAAATAAAGGCAAACTATATGATTGTACTATCTTTATTGTTTAAAAATGTCTAGATTTCTTAAATAAAAATGCATGGGAAAAAGCAAAAGCTGGTTCAACGTGAATTGTAAGCTTGTATCACTGATTTAAAAAATAACACAAATATATATTTATGTGCACTCGTATAATTTTGAGGGATTTTATATGCATATTAAATTATCATGGACAAATAAAAAAAACGTCATTCATATATTTCTAAAAAAGAATTCGCTCTGCATTAGCATGAGCCAATGTACTTTATGTTAGGTTTTATATTTCTGACGGACAACTTGTTCAGTACTCTATATGCCTGCTTTACATGTGTAACACATTTTATGTGATTGTTTCCTATTTTTAATGATTTATTTTGGAATAGTCTTAGCTTACAAAAAGGTGCCAAAGTAAATCAGAGAGATCTCATATATTTTCCTCAGTGTTATCATCATACATAAGCATTATACAATAATATGAGACTGATCCTTAAAACAGACAGAGTTGAGGAGCCTCTAAGGGTTCATTATCTTAGAGACGTATTCTATGTACGGTACTGCAATGGAGAAAAATGTGTTTTTCTTCTTGTTGTTGTTGACGTCCTGGGCTTAAAACTGGGAGAAAAAAATAAAAGTGTTCCCTTTAATTTGGAACACTTAATGCAATCCAAGATATATAGGCAGATTGATAGATGTATCAATACACATATATACAGAAACATGGTGGTGGTGTCAGGATTCACTAAGACTCAGTATTAATGTTTTCTTTTTACTTAGAGTTATGCTACCTTTCCTCTTCCTTTGTTACTGTCAGTTGTTGGGGGTCTAGCTAAGTCACTGCGCAGAAAATTCTGATCTGATCTCCTAGAACCTTGAGAAAAACAGAGGGCAGGGGAGCAAATGTTAATAGTAGGAAGGGAGTGTTTGTCTCCAATTTGAGGACTCTGACATAAGAGGCACACAGCAATGTTTGCTGCATAGAAGTCAACAATAGTTGCCAATACTCAGCAGTAGATTAAATGGTGAGAAAAGCTTGAATTTGTCGGTGTCGGTTGGGGCTGCTCAGCGCATGACATTAGAAAAACTCTAAATGCCTATTACTGCAATACTAATTATGATAATAGCAACAACACAATCAGTGTTGTTCGACCGCTGAAGAGTTATGATAGATAAATATTAATTGAGGCTTATTTTTTAACCCAAACAAATTAAAAAGATGTTGCTTGGTTATCCCATTCACATTTTAAAACTGGTCATTACCAACATTTCTTGAAGCAAAATATACAAAAGAATTTCCTTATTCTTTCTCTTTCATAATTCGTGCATCCTTAAGGCTTTGCAGTGGCCTTCAAAACTCCCATACCATATATCCATCTCCCACTTCTTTCTCACTTCACCTCCCAATAAAACAGGCCTTGGGGGATCACTTTTAAATGCTGTGATGTAAAGTGCTTACAATAGCAGGAAGTGTCTCTCTCCTCAGGGAGAAAAGGAATATTGAAATGATAACTGCCGCCTCTCCCCTTGCCCCCAACATTCTGGCACATTCACTGCTATGCATAACACGAATCACTTCTAACTCCACAGGCGTTGGGCAGCACACAGATGTACTGAAGCCTTCACAGCCATGCTTCAAACTCTCCACACGCATGTCTCCAATTTTGTTTCATTGTAAACTTGATTTTTGCTCCAACTGAGCGGCCATTCAAACAAAAAGCTGAACTAGAAGACAGAAAAAAAAAAGAAAGAAAGAAAGAAAGAAAAAGAAAGAAAGAAGAAGAAAGAAAGAAGAAAGAAGAAAGAAAGAAAGAAAGAAAAAAAAAGAAGAAAGTGAAATAATTAAGGAAGCACATTTATTCCTTCAAGCTCAGGTCTCCAGTCCTAATACAGTTGACCCTTGAACAACACAGGTTTCAACTATAGGGAACTGCTTACACTCAGATTCTTTACAGTATAGTACTGTCAGTGTATTTTCTCCTCATGATTTTCTTAATGACATTTTCTTTTCTCTAGCTTAGTTCATTGTAAGTATATAGTATATAATATCACATACAATATATTTGTTAACCAACTATTTATGTTATCACTTCTGATAACAGTGTTATTGCTGTTAGAGGCTTCTGATCAACAGTGAGCTATTAGTCAAAAACTGGGGTGCCTTGGTGGCTCAGTTGGTTAAGCATCTGATTCTTGCTTTTGGCACAAGTCATGATCTCATGTGTCCTGGGATCAAGCCCCGACAGGCTCCGAGCTCAACGTGGAGTCTGCTTGAAGATTCTCTCCCTCTGCTCCTTCCCCCTATTGCCCAATTCTGCTTTCTCTCTCAAATAAATAAATATATCTTTCAAAAAGTTGTACTTGGAAAAAAAAAGTTGTACTTGGATTTTTGACTGTGTAAGGGGTCAGTGCCCAACCCTTGTGTTGTTCAAGGACGACTGTTTGAAAGTCCTATGAAATTTAGAAACCTGCACTTCCAGGTCTGGTCTCTAGATGTGCTCCCTCCCACTCAATCCTCTTACTCTTGGTATAGATGATTTGATTCTCTCTGGACTTTAAGGAAGATGAGGGTAGAGTCTCCCAAAAGGAATTTTATTAGGGGCATCTCCCTGGCTGGCTCAGTCAGAAGAGCATGGAACTCTTGATCTCATGAATTTGAACTCCACATTGGGTGTAGAGATTACTTAAGTAAATTAAAAAAAATTAAAAAGGGGGAGATTTTACTAAGAAACTGAGAAAAAGGGGCAGCCCGGGTGGCTCAGTGGTTTAGCGCTGCCTTCAGCCCAGGGTGTGATCCTAGAGTCCTGAGGTTGAGTCCTGCATCAGGCTCCCTGCATGGAGCCTGCTTCTCCCTCTGCCTCTCTCTCTCTCTGTCTCTCATGAATAAATAAATAAAATCTTTTTTAAAAAAAGAAAGAAACTGAGAAAAAAATGAAAGAAAAAAACATAGACTAGAATATCCTATATGTATGTATATACACATGTTTAGTACTGAGAAAAAAATGAAAGAAAAAAACATAGACTAGAATATCCTATATGTATGTATATACACATATGTTTAGTACTTACTATATATACTACATTTATGTGTGTATAAATATACATGTATACACGATGTGGGAAGTATGATGCTAAATATATGCATTATTATAAATTAACATTATTTTTGAGTGGAAGAGGCAGGAAATTATAAAGTAAACCAATCACTGTTTTGGATAAAAATGCAATTGAGTGACTGGAGTGTTATTTCCGACAGTGTGGTCAGTGAGGCCTCTCTGAGATGTGACATGAGCCTGAGACCTGCGTGAGGCGAAGGTACAAGACACATGTGGATGGAAAATAAAGAACAGCATAAGGCTTAGTCCTGTGGGTGAGTCATACCATCATACCCACTTACATAGGCAAGGCAGACTAATGGAAACTGACTGACTTCTCTGAGATTCTATAGCTAGGAAGTGGCATAACCAACCACACACTGGATCAGCTGTTCTACTTAGATTATCATTCCCTCCTCAATCAGCTTATCCACCATCCTCTCTAAGCCTCACCCTTTCCATTGTTCAGTCTTTTGCTACTGTCTTCTCCTCCCCCACCCAAGAGACAGGCAATTCTTCTTTTAAACCCTCCCTTACCCTCACAGAAAGAAAACACAGTGACAGCACTCAGTGCTAACTTTTCTCAGAGTGGGCTCTACTCCATTTACTCATCTGCTTTCCCTTCCCATACCAAGCCCTTAAGGGGAAGTGAAGGAGTATATCACTTACCTTTGCAAACCTGACAACCAGCATGGCCCTTGACATAATAAGCAATGTGGAAATGAAGCAAGTATGACATATTGGAGGGTGGGATTGAGGAAGGAATGAAATGAAGGAAGGGAGGAAGATTTTTAGTTCATGAGGCAGTTAATTTAGAAAATGCGAGTAAGAAACTACAGAGACTTCACACAGTTTCTAGACTTGTTACTAGCATTGTCTTATCTTTGCTCCTTCCCTCTTCCTGTGTTTGAAAGCCAAATGCATTTTAACTGTCTTAAATGATTCAAGGAAGAAAGGCTGGGTCCATCAGTAGAGGGGGCAGTTGGAGAGGGAAAAGTACAGGAAGACTGTCTTGGTACCTGCATGGGTGGCATTGACTCCGGAGGGTAAGTAAGATCAATACAAATTACTATTCCTATTTCCTAGAGAGCGGTTGGCTCCAGTGCAGGTGTTACTTGGGTCCTAAGTTTCAGAGGCAACGGTGAGTGCATAAATCAAGGAGCTCTTGAGTCAGATTACCTGGCTTTGCCTTGCTGTTCCTCTGGTCAGTAGCCATGAGACTCCCTGTTCCCATTTCCACATCTTTTTGCTGGAGATGCTCAAGATGGTCCACCAATCTCCTAGGCTCTTGCGAGGATTAAGTAAGTGAATACTCATAAAGCACTTAGACTGGTGTCTGGTGCCTGGCAAGGATCCAGTTAGCTGCAAATTTCATGCTTCCTCAGTGAGTAAATAAAATGATGATTTTAAAAAAATGTATATTTAGGTAAACATGTGAAATGTGGAGAGAAGGAAGAGTCATCATGTTTATTATCATCATCCATCACAATCTCCAGAGATGAAGAGGGTGTGATAATTTTTGGAAGTTGTAGATAGACTTGATCATGTCCTTACCTTCTTCAGCTGCCTCCTACAGCTTTTGGAGGGGTTGATGCCTGAAATCTTCTGCACCATCCTCTAAAATATGCTAAATTATTTACATGCCAGGGTCCACTGTCCCCTGTTTTCTTTCATTCATCATAAATCTCATGGTGGTTACATTCATTGCGTATAAAAGAAATGCTGATCCTTGATGGCTTGATGTCTTAAAAGACTGGGTCAACAACAAAGGCTCCGGATTCCATTCATTTTTCCCTTCTCTGTGATAATGGACAGAAGTGGAAACTAAACAATGAATGCTGTTGGCCTTTTTATTGACCCAAATCCTGAGGTTATTATGTGTCCCTACTACAATTTCAAAGTTACCATGGAACGATTTTTCTGGGAGCTGTAGCTGTTTTCAGTCATAAACATAGGTCCTGGAGGAACAGTTCAGGAAAAAAAGGCAGTTAATTGCAAAACAACAACAACAACAAAAAGAAAAACCCCTAACTCCCTTCAGTGCCTGCAGGAATGACCTGAGCAGAGTTTCCAAGTGTAGAGTGCATGTTTTAAAAATGCAAAGACCGCATCCTTTTCCTGCTAACCTCCCACCAAGGACCCAGGAGGGCAGCAGTAGGTCAGAAACGGGGTTTCTGTGCCAAGTTGTGAAGAAAGCCTCTCCTGCGACAAACGGCCCGGGGCTTGCTCTCCGCTCCTCCAGCGTGCTCGAGCCACGTGCCTAGTTCTGCCAGGTACAGCAAATGTGCCCGTGGAATTTGACTTTGGGCCCTGATGAGATCGGATCCCCCGCAGACCTCCTGCGCTCCGTTCCGTTCGGTGAGCCGGAGCGAGAGAGGCTCCCTGGGATTCGTGGGGAGTTAGTCCGGGATTTTAACGCTCCGGGACGAGGTCTTGTTTCCAAGCCCTCCTCAAACCATCTAATTTCCCCCGCGGAGAAGTCCTATCCCCCTCCCGGAAATCTGCTCCGTTCCTAGAAAAAGCCGCGCGTGGTCCTCTGCGTCGCCGCTTCTCTCCTGCCTGGCGACAGTTTCCAAGCGCCCGGGTTGGGAGCCCCGAGCCGGCTCTCGGCGGGGCGTCCCGGCTGCCCCCTGCGCTCCGAGCCCGCGCTGCTCGCCGCCGCCGCCTCGCCGGAGCAGGACCAACTCGGTCCAACTTGGGCTCCCGGGCTCCTGCGGGGGCGCCCTCCGGGCAAGCCGACTGCGGCGGCAGGAGCGACCGCGACCCCGACCGCCCGGCCCCGCGCCGCTGCGCTCCCCGCGCCGCCGAGGGGACCTGCCAGCGCAGCGCCCGCTCGCCCGCCCCCGGGACCCGCTCGCCCGGACCCCGCGCCCTCTCGGCGCCCACCGTCTCCACCTCTGGGGCCGCTCAGCGAAACGCAGTCCTCTCCTGGACACGCTGCCCCCCAGCCCGAGCCCCAGGGAGAAAGCCCAGCCCGGTCTCCCCAGTTACACCCGCCGCCGAGGGTCTCCAGCCGCCGCCGCAGCAGCGCCCAGATTCACGCTCATTCATATTCTTCTTCCTCCTCCTCCTCCTCCTCCTCCTCCTCCGCCTCATCCCCTCTCGCCCTCCGCCTCTCCCTCCAGACTCCCAACCAGACAGGCCGAGCCTCCCCCGGGGCACTCCCTCTCATTCATCGCCTCGCGCCGCGCACCCCGCCCCCGCCCCCGCCCCGACAGCCCACTGCACTTTCCAGACGCCCACCTCCTCGTCCTCCCCTCCCCGGAGCAGACTTCCACCCACTCGCCATCTGTAGCCTCCCTTCCGCCCGCCGCCCCGCCCGCCCGCCCCCCTCCCCGAGAAGCAGCCCGCACAGTGGGAGGCAGCGACCCGGCCAGACGCGCGGGGCGAGCGCGCGGGGCTCACCTCTGCCCGCCCGGGAAACTAACAAAGGCGGCGAGCGCCGGCCCAGACCCGGGAGCGGCGAGCGGCGGCCGCGGGGCGGGCGAGCCGGGGCGGGCGAGCCGGGGCGGGCCGGGCCGGGCCGGGCCGGAGGACGCACACCTCTCCCCGCGCGCGCCGCTGGGACGCCGCCGGCACCATGGGCTGCTGCACCGGGCGCTGCTCGCTCATCTGCCTCTGCGCGCTGCAGCTGGTGAGTGCCCCGCGCGCCCCAGCCCCGGCCCCTGCGCGGACCCTCCGCGGCCCCTCCGCCGACCCGCGGACCGCACCTCCCCGCGCGGGGCGGGCGCGTGGGCGGGACGCCGGCTCCGGCCCCCTCCGGCCCCCTCCGGCCCCCGCCGCCCCGCGCCCGGGCGCACAGCCGGCCGCCCTCGCCCGGCGGGAGGGCGCGGTCCCCGCGTTGGCCCCGCGCTCCGGGGGTCGCGGCGCAGCCGGCGGGCGTCGCCCGGGGGTCCGGGGGCGGCTGCCCGGGCTCGGGAGCCGGAGCGGGAGCGGGTCGCGCCGCCGGCCGAGCACCCCCCGCTTGCCTGCTCAAGTTTCCCCGGGGCTTGTGGGCTCTTTCTTCGCGGGATGATTTCCAGTAACGTTGTTTAATTAGAAGGCGCGTGCGAGTGCTCAGCTTCTGCGGAGACACAAACAGCTTTAACTCTTAGTTAAGCCTGGGGTGACTGGGGTGATGCTCACCTTCGGAGGTTTGCAGGCTGGTGGTTGAGGATCCTTGGGTCTCCAGGAAGGAGGGCTGGGCTGGCAGCGTAGTTTTGAACAGGGTATTCCAGCCCCAGCGCTTCCAGTTTCCCTATAGATTTTGCTGAAATGTTGCATGTTCACAGCGACAGACTGACATTTGTCATCAGGGAGAGAAGGAGTGAAAGGCTCCGTTGGCACGGTGGCTGGCCGAGGCGGTGCACGTGCTGGGAGGTGAGGGATCCAGAGTCAGGAGGGAGAGGCTCTCCTGGGGGGGGGGGCGGGGAGGGGGACGCTTTTCTAAGGTACGTCCCATTGGGACCTAGCTGGGCCCTGTGTTCTCTTGTAGTCGCTTGAGGTCAAGGCTGCAGACCCATCGTGTCAGCCTTTTGTGTGTGAGAGGGTCATAGGCATCTGTTTTTCCACTTACATTCTGTGGATGCCCTGGCAAGCGATCTTCGAAGTGTTGTTTGTTTTTCAAAGTCACGGGGACATTACCTGGCGCATTTTGACTAGCGAGGGGAAAAGCTTTCCGGTGAACTTTACCGGGTAATGTCAACTCTTGCAAGCTCGTTAACTGGGAGATGAAATAATGCTCCTTCTTGAGTAGTTAGTCCTGGTTCCCATGAATGTATTAAAAGGTGTCCCTCTTCCCTTGCATCAGTGTTCCACTCTCCCATGAAAACCTCACTTCAGACGTGCCCTTCATTGTTTATATGCTATGTTCATAATTTCTGTATTTATAGAGTTGCAACCAGTGGCAAGTTTTCTTTATGTCTATGAGACAGTCCCTTCTGTCCTGTAAAATAGGACACGTTATACAGAATTTCTTGAAAAAATAATTTTAAAATTCACCTGGATGTGAATGTTTTCTTTCGCTAAGAAAGGTCATAGGATGATTTACATTTCGGTTATTAGAAATGAACGTGGCTTATAAGGTGAAAACACTGAATATTTAGTCAACCCCTGAATACGCAAGTATGTCATTAGGCACGCTGGATTGGATAATGTATAAAGGCATAATTCTTTCTGTTGTACACGGAAATTACACATAAGGGTTTTTGATGTGGTGGATTTATCAATAACAGTTGTGATTTCCTAAGTTGGTATTGTAATATTTGTGATGATAGTGTGTTTGGTGTTTCATCTCGCAGCCTGGAATGCCTCCACTGTCCACACATACCACCTCAATTGATACAAATGCAAATTACTCTTCAAAACTTATCTCATTATTCTGTCTTCTCTATAAAGTCCTCCCTGGTGCTCCAGGTAAAAATCAATCACTTCTTTTCCTTGAATTGCATAGCACTTTGCTTTTTTCCTCTGTTGGATCACATCTCATCATCTTAAATTATTTTATTTACCTATATCTCTCACCTCTAGACTGTAAGCAACCTGAGGATAAGGATTAAACATTATTCATCTTTGGAAACCTTGAGAATTCTTAAGAGGGCTCATATTAGGAGCTGAAATGTATTTGCTGAATGTTTGATAGTAATTAACATTTGCAATCCATGCAGGATTTTAGCATAAACTATTTTATTTTACTCCTAGAATTATCCTCTGAGGAAGGCACCCATGTCACTGGGTGGGAGATGAGGAAGGTGATACTCACAGAGTTAATTAAACAACTTTTCCAAATCAGTGGTGTTCCCCTGGTAGAGACAGGAGTGATGGTAAACCTTTAATGATCAGATCTCAAACAAAACAAGTATGTATTATATTACATATATTATTACATTATGATAGTATATAATACATTATGTCTAATGTATTTAAAGAACGTGTAGCTCTCACTTGACAAATAATAATTAATAATATATGTCCTTTACTGTGAATTTTGTATCGCCGGTATAATGCTGGCAGAAGCTTTTTGTTGAATTTGGTAAACGCTTGCTTCTATACCTCTGACATGAATGCTGAATGATGTTTTTATTTATTTTGACAAGTACTAGGAGAGTGAAACAAGGAAGCCAGTATTGGAATTTCACTCCATCAGTGATGTGACATTGGTTCACAATCTCAGAAGCCTCTGGGGTGAAATTCAAAACTGGGCCTCCCATACATGGAAAGCAAGGAGGGCCTGAAGAAAGAGGCAGGCCACTCCAGATTGGTAGGTGGCAGATTTCATAAGCAAGATAGTTTACATACCAAGTTGCTGCAAGATGAGTAGATCGCTGCCCCTGCCTACTAGAATCTTAAAAGTTTAAACAGACTCCTTAACTGGGTTCACTCATGTATATCATCTTGATGGTCTGAACAGCACATTGCTTTCTTAAGGCTCTATCCTTGAAATGACTCCCACGTTCATATATTCCAAGGACAGGGGAAGGAGTAAAGAGGCTTGAATAAGTCTTGGTCCAGCTTAAGGGTCACCTGGCAGTCCCGTCCTCTCAATGACCTCCTCCTTTAGCAGATTCTTTGCTGAATAAGGTAATCATTTTCGCATGCTGGAAAATTTCCTCAATTTTTTTGTGTGCTATTGACAGGATAATGACTGGACACATTGTAGGTTCAATATGTATTATTAGAAAACACTCTCCATGGCCTTGCTAAGCCTAGATAATCAACGGAACAGAGTTACACCCTGATTTTTAGCATTTGCCAATTTCTTTGGTGTAAATATTCCCACCTGGGCCAGTTTGAAGTATACCATTACATATTTTTCTAGCGTACAGATAGAATAGGCATAAATAACCTCAAAAGCATGGTGAAAGTAAAACACAGTAAAACAGGAAGGGATGCATTTTGAATATCTAGTACCTCTCTTTTACTATTATTTACTTAAATTGAAGTTTATATGATTTAATTGTTAATAGTGGCTCTATTTAACAACTGGCTCACAAAATCATAAAAATGTAACTGACTCTCTGAGCCAGTATAAGCCTATTCCAAAATATTACAGGGTAAAACCGGTAAAAACTGGGTAAAAAGATCTAGTGTTCTTTCCACTGAAGCCAGCTGTCATTTTTTTCCCCTTTCATGTTGTTTTTTTCTTTCTTTCTTTCTTTCTTTCTTTCTTTCTTTCTTTCTTTCTTTCTTTCTTTCTTTCTTTCTTTCTTTCTTCCTTCCTTCCTTCCTTCCTTCCTTCCTTCCTTCCTTCCTTCCTTCCTTTCTTTCTTTCTTTCTTTCTTTCTTTCTTTCTTTCTTTCTTTCTTTTTTTGCTCCCACCAACTGTTGGAAGTTGGAGGTTATGAAGCAGTAAATACGAGTGGGTGTTGAGAGGGGAATGGCATGTGGAAAACACATTTGCTGAAAAGAATCTACATGCTAATGACTAGGAGTAACTGTGCAGGTCATTAAAAGATGGCACATTAGCTCCTTCTAAAAGTTAAAGAAACAAGGGAAGGTTTTTATTATCTCATTCACATTTCCTTCAAACCCCACTCCAGAGTGAAACATCAGGTGGGAATAAGAATTGGAGGGAACTCCTTTACTGGCTCGTGTATTTAGGTGAGCTTTGCTTTGCAAAATCTCAGTCTTTCTGTTTCCTTCTTTCTCTTGGCCATCTCCCATCATTCCTTTTTCTCCATGCTTCTACCCCTGAGCGAATTTGCGTGTTTGCCCCAGATTTTACATTCATGTTCTTAATTCTGCTACGTGAATTTAAAGACAAATTGAAAAGCCTGAACGTACATCCATAGAAGACTGTGCAAAGTAAATCCTTTCTGAAAAAGCAATTCACCACTGTGTAACAGACTCATCAAGTCACCTAAGAAGTCTTAAAAATATTTTTTGTAAGGATACTTTTCATTTTGCTTGTTTTAGAATAATGTGTATTCTGTTATCGTGTATGTGTAATCTAAAAATAAAAAGGAACACCTGATTATATGCTCTTAGTAAATTATTTTTAATGAACACATTTAAAGAAGTCTTAATTGCATTTCTTAAAGTCTAAAATTGACTCCATGAGCCGCTTCAGAGCCATCTCCTTAGAGTCGCCCTAGTGAAGTCTTGAACTTATTAGGTTGGCAGAGACTGTTCCCACAGAGCTTAAGACATTTTCTTGATATCACAGAGGTGACTTAAAGACACAGTCAACAGAATTTTTGTCTCTGGATGTTGTATTACCAGAGGAGATTTATTGTTCCTTGCATCACTTTATGGAAAGGTGACATCCATATGCCTTTTAGGCCTAATAATCAGTCATCAGTCAGGAACAAAATTCAAAACTTTTACCTTACATATCTATCGTAACAGACACTTGTAGAAGATTCATAGAAAACACACAGCTTTGAACACATTCATAGGCTGTATGTTTTTATTTTAGAGAACATATTCTCAACTTAAAACTAGTGTTGTTTTTTTCCTCACAGTGAGAACCAAGTTAACTTCCCCTCCATGCCACATTCAAGCTATCTTGTCATCACCAGTGACACAGTAATGCTGAGGTATAAGGTATTGAGAGGTGTCCAAATGATGGTGGTGTAGTTGTGCTAACGTGCTTTAAACTTAGTTTTGTGAAATGTAGCACTCATCTGGCCTTGTATTTAGCAGTGGATGCATAGATATGTTTATTTACTATATGGATATACTGATACTTTTGTTCTAACATGTTTTTCCTTTTATTAGCTTTTTCTTTTCTCCTGTGAAGTATAACTTTTAATCATTTAGTTTCCATTCTTTTTCTATATTGAAAAACTCTGGTTCATCTTATGAAACTTAGGAAAGGTCAGGGAAATAAAATTACGGCTAATGATGAGACTTGAGTTATAATGTGGTTGCTGTTAAAATCCTTAACAATATTCTGCATTAGCGATTTTTTTTTTTTTTTAGAAAATCCAGATCCATTTATAGCTGTTATTGAAGTATACATTCTGAGTATTGAATTTGCCTGGGAAATATTCTATTCTTACGGTCTTGTTATAGGTTAAATTGTGCCCCCCCCAAAAAAAAAAATTCTTATTTTGAAGTCTTCACCTCTGGTAATTTAGAATTTGATCTTATTTGGAAAAGGGGTCATTGCAGATGTAGTTAGATGAGGTCATATTGGAGTAGGATGCCCACCTAATCCATATGGCTGGTGTCCTTATGTAGAGGAGACATTTGGACACAGGTATGCACACAGAAAGAATGCCATATGACGAGGAAGGCAGAGGTTGGGTGATGGTTCTACAAGCCAAAGTTTGCCAGCAAACCACCAGAAGCTAGAACAGAGGCATGGAACAGATTCTCTCCCCTGACCCTCAGAAGAAACAACCCTGCCAAAACCTTGATATTAGTCTAGTCTCTGTATAATCTAGCCTCCAGAACTATGAAACCATATAATTTCTGTGGTTTAAGTCACTCAGTTACTGGTATTGTATCACAACAACCCTAGCAAACTAATACTGATCCCTTTTTTTCCCCCTTAGGACATTAATCACACGTTTCCTTGTTTTTGTCTCTTTGTATGTGTGCTAATTCTTTAACTGGATTTTAAGAGCACAAAGGACAAAGACTTTGATTTACTCACAGAATCTTCCACTATACCCTACAAAGGGTAAGCACTTAGTAAATATTTGGAGAATAAATTAATGCATAAATGAATAGCTAAACTATATTGAATTTTTTTAATGTGCCAGGCATTGTTTTAGCCACTTTATGTCTATGAAATCATATCATTCTCACAACCAATCATTTTAGAGATTCAGAAATTAAGACAAAGAGAATTTGAGTAACATGCCCAGAGCCATACAGCTGAAACCAGGGTTCAGATTTGAGTCTGCACTCTGTTTACTCTGTTGTATGCTTCCTGTGCTTGAAATAATCAACAACGTTCAACAAATATTCACAGAGTCCCTCAGCACTGAGTGTAGCAGTATGAATTATGTCTGAGGGCTGAGGGGTTGTCAATAGATATGTACACAAAGATGATCTAATCACAGATGTTGTTAAAATGTCATTAAGGAGAAGAAAATTGTATCATTTCGATGGGGTGGTCAGGATGACTTCCCAGTATTTGGGAGCTAAGTCTGAAAGAATGACCTGGAGTCAGTCATGCAAAGAGAGGGGAACCATTCTCAGCGGAGGAAACCAAATGAGCAAGGTCTCCAGTTTTAAAAGAGCGTGATATGTCTCTAGATATGCAGGAGTCCACTGTGGCTAGAGTGCAGCATGAGAGTGAGTGCTGTCAGGTGGTGTTGGCCACATGTTGTGATACCTGACTTTGTCTACGGAGCAAAGTGGATCCATTGGAGCATTTTAAATAGAGTCATGCCATCATCTGACTTACATTTCAAAATACTCTCACTTCTGAGTACGGATTAGAGGGAAACCAGAGGAAATGGGAGACAGGATGCTCTTCTGTTATTCTGAGCTAGAGATAATGCGAGTCAGGCACATGTCATAACAGAACAGATGGAGAGAGGATGGACTTGAGACATGCTTTAGGAGATAGGAAGCCTAGGACTCACTGATCTACACATCTTGTATAACAGAATATATATAATTGGCGTTTTTTACTGAAAGTAAGAGAATTGGGTGTTATGGGGGTGGAGGTGGAGCAGTTTTTGTCTAGAACCATAAAGGTTCGGTTTTAGACACTTTGAGATTCTGATACCTAAGGCCAAGTAACTGTAAGGTTTATGAGCTTGGAACTCAGAGAGTAAGACTGAACCAAATATTCAGAATTGAGAATCATGAGCAATATTGGTATTTAAAGCCCTAGATAAGATCAAGAGAGGGAGAGGGAGAGGGGAGCTAGAGGGAGTGAGGGAAGGAGAGGGGGAGGGAGAGGGGGAAGAGGAGAGAGAGAAAGAGAAAATAAGGATAGATGAGAATAGAACCAAAAACAGGACTCAAAGTTGTAAAACCTCTGAGAAAATGGAAATGAGCAAAGTGCACCAAATGGGAGTATTTGATATACTTGTGTTATTTTATTCTTCACAAAATGTCAAGTCATATTGATTTTTTAGAAATTTTCCCTAATTTTAATAAATCATTTTCATTCTGGTCACTTCAGTGTGGATTTTTGTTTTGCCTAGATTTCTTTTTTTGTTTTGTTTTCTCTGAAGAGGATAATCCTTATCATAAGATTTTGAGAAATAAATTACTTTCTATCCCCAGAACTTCATTAGTGCTTTCTACTTTAAAAACATGAACTACTTTGTTCATATTTTTCACCATTCTGTCACAGATTTTTCAATGTATATTTTGGGCATATAGGAAGAATTTGAACAATTATCCAGATTATATAAAGAAGAATTTCAAATGCTTTCAACATAAGAAATTTTGGCTTAATATTACTTACGATTTGGGTATTAGAGACAAAATGCACATTAACATAAACTTTGCATACTTTCTTGGCAAGAGTTTGCACAAGTGAGCAAAATATAGAACAGATCTATGTATGTATATTTTGACTGTTTTCTTAAGCACTTGTTTTTATCGGATGAAGTATGTTTTGCCTAAAATAACAGGATTTCAAGTACTTAATAACAATTACTTATTAAAGATGAAAACAGAAAACAGAACAGAAAACGCAAAATTTGAGGGCTTTTAAAAACAAGATGACAAACAATAGAAGAATGTACCTTCCTTTCTCCCAAGGCCCCAGTGTCCAAATGGAACAATAAGAGTGCTGGGAAGAAAAAAATGGAATAGACAGATGACCAGCAAGATTGAAGAGTCCAGGGGGCTATGAAGCAGGGTGTATTGGGAAGAGCAGGACCTTAATCTAAGGTAGAGGTTTTGTGCACTGCACAGACGTGTGCTCTGTGTTGAGCTGAAATCTGGCACTTGTTCTGCTTACCACAAGGGGAGCCCTGGCATGGGGCTGCAAAATTGGGAGCCTTTATTCTGGCATTTTTAGAATTAGCTGCCTAATGTCATTGTGGAGATGATATGGAATAGGAGAATAAATATATTAATTTTAAAAAAGATTTGATTTATTTATTCATGAGAGACACAGAGAGAGAGAGGCAGAGACATAGGCAGAGGGAGAAGCAGGCTCCCTGCAGAGAGCACAATATGGGACTCGATCCCAGGACCCCGAGATCACGCCCTGAGCCAAAGGCAGCCGCTCAACCACTGAGCCACCAGGTGCCCAATATATTAATTGTTTTGAAAGGAAAGCTGACTCATGGGCAAGTTAGGGTTTCTTGTAGTTTTGACAACAATGAGATGGTGAAAAAGAAAACTGCAAATGATTATTTTTTAATTGCTTATTTTGATTTTCTTGTAATACTTTTTATGTTACACTTGTAAGTAATTTCAACGTTAAAAGGTGAGACTTTCCAAACATAATTTTGAAGGTGTTCTGAACGTCAGTTTTAGGGAGATTATTTGGCAAATATTTGATAATGTTCAAGTGGATCTTCTTCCTTGGGTGCATCAAAAATTCATGCTTTTAATCCCCATTAACACTAATTGGTATTAATGTGTGTGAATCTTCATACATTTACAACAGAATATAACCTTAGACCAAAAGATAACACTCTATCAATGATTATTATTCAAAATGCCAGTTAAATGGTAGTACAAACAAATGACACATTGCACAAACTAATTTACATTTTTAATTTGGTACATTTTGCAAAGATACTAAAATAAAATGGGACACAGGCCCTAAATCCCTTTAAAAGAACATTTTTTGTCTTATGCTCTAGGTAGGGAATTGGAGAACATATATTTTAACATGGGCATTAACAGTTCTTGTGGAAGTATTGCATCTTTACTTGATGCCATAGGAAAGTATGAACTAGTAGATTACTGTTGTGTTCGGTGCTGGTGAGAGAATCCCCAGTTCCTTGATTTGGAGGAAAAACATCTGTCTATTCACAAAGATATAAAGGTGAAGGCCCAGTGGGTAACAAGGGTCAGAAGTACTGACGAGGGCTCTGATGATCAGAATTAGATGGTCCCTTGTTAAGGGAACCAGGGCAAGATCATGGCGGTGTTAATGATCTTGTTCCTTTTTTCTTTTCTGCATTGAGGACAATTCTTTAGAATGGTTTTCCTGATTGATTGTATTTCAGAATTATAAAGTAGAATTAAGTGTTTGAGTTTCTTCGCTGCACTCCCCTCACACGTACTTGCATTATGAATGCTTTCCTATGAACACCCGGTTCCTTTATTAACAAGAGGTATTGGAATAGGGTTTTTTGCTATCAGATTCTCGTAAGAGATGTGACGTCAATGGATATGATGATAAGTCGTAAATATATTTCTGATGGTTTCTCTCTATTCCAGTAATTAGAGCCAAGGCTGTACTTCACTATTGATTAATATGTAATATAATAAGTGCTTGCATGTGGGAAGCCCTAGGCGATAGAGGTTGATTGGTTAAATCGCTTAATTAAGGTACGAAGAAGAATGCTCTATACTCAGGTTATGTTTCCTGTACTGATAACTAGCTGTAACTGATCATAATTAAGATAACAGGAAATATTAAATTCTCATTAATGCAACTCTTTTTCAATTTGTATTTAAAATATAAATTCTTGATGAGGGAACTCTTGCAAGTGCTAGTTTATGAAAGGTAATATATCTTAGATTTGAGGAGTCCTTGAGAAATGATCTAGAACTGTCTTCAGCACCATGGCAGGACTATGCATAATTCTTCAGTACTGAAGACTCTCTTCTTGATTCTTAAATATCTCTGCGACTGGAATTTTTTTCTGTTAGGAAAGTCATCCTTATGTTTAAATTGAATTTCTTGTGCTTGGATTCCTAGCTTCTCTTCTATGCACGTGCTTTTTATCTGGATGAGGAATAGTGGATGGAGGCAGAGGTACTGGAGCTGGCTAGTACCAGCTGGGGAGAGTTCACCATTACATTTCTACAAATTCTGCGAGCCCATTGTTAAACCTAGCCTTTGTCTAAAGTTGATTGTATAAGTTTTAAATTAAATTAAAAACTTAGCCCTTTCTGATTATTTTACCGCATTGTACTGTTACGTGTGCTATCCATTGTGTCTGTATGGTAGGCGTTCCATATAGCAGTATGCTATTGAACTTCTCTTCCCAACTCTGCATCTAGTGAGATCATACTGGTAGCTAAAAATCTATTATATGGTGTAAGTATTTACATCAAGAAAATATACAATCACAAATCAGGCCCTTCTGTCACCCCTCAGAGCCAGACATTAAACATTTACCAGCATACTACTGGGCAGGGGCTTTCCTCAGAAGAAAGCCAATTTTCTTGTACAAGGAGGGACTGATTTATAAGCCCGTAATGTAACTAATTAATGCATGAATAGAAAGTATATTTCCTAACCTAAATGTTTTATTTATTGCCTTGAATACATCGGTAAAATTCTTTAAACATAATGGAGGAGTTTTTATTCTCAAAAGTTCCAATGTTAACTAACCCCTTTTATATAATAGCTTCCAGACCTCCCTATACATAACTGATATGTGACTCAATGATCCAGAATTGATCACGGTTCCTAAATTTCATTTCTAGGTGACCGACTACAATCTAGAAACCCTCACTACGAGAGAAAACCATTTCTGCCTATGTGTATTAGTCAATTCCCATGAGTGATGGAGGACTTACTCCAATGCCCAGCTTGGCCACCTGGCTGTGTTTTTGGTTCCAATTAGCTCCTTCCACACGGATGCCAACTAATCAATGGCAAATAGATCAAAATACCTTCTTGCATCACATCTGGTTCTTCCAGCCTTAGGATGGGCTTTCTGTTCTCCCTGCATTGAAATCCTAAATAGTCATTCCTGAAGGAGGCTGTTGAAAGGTGACTTACTTATACTAAAATGTATTATTTATCTTTTTTTTATTTACTAAAAGAGCTTTTAAAAAAAGTAATCATTGTTGCAAATAGGGAACAAATTCCTATTGCACCTCAGTTTCCTTGTCTCATTCTTTTAATACCTCTATAGGCAGATAATTAATATATTCCCATTTCCAGATGAGAAAACTGAAACATGGAGAAATTGAGTATATGAAATTGTGTGTTAAGATATGGCTTAAGCCATCAGAAATGCAGAAATGTGGGTAAAAATTCTATGAAACAAAATTCTATGTGTGTTACCTTATGACTGGATTAAATGAGTCATTTTTCTGGGCTCAGGCCAAACCTGCTGGAAAGACTAATTATTTAAGCAAGCGATTTCTTTACATAATATGTAATTTAAAAAATGTGATCCAGGTGCTTTAAATAATAATAAGAGGCACTGTAACTCTTTGAAACAGCTTTTATTTCCCTTCTGCTTCTGTTAGTAGGAGGTAGTTTCCTCATGATTGATAACTATATTTGGAGTCCCTCAGGAGGCACCCCAATTTATCCTAAAACAAAAGAATGAAATGCAAGTGTTCTGCAGACCAGATATTTCACAATTTTTGCATGCTCTATTTTCTTCAACATATAAACCACTTCAGAAATGCTTTTCTTGTCCAGATATAACTTTCTTATACCACTGGGACATCTACTCACAAATATCTTTCCTCTCTCTGAGAGTTTAAGACACATTTTTTTTTTCTCTCTCTCTGATGGGAAACTTGGCCTTGGAGTGTATGACTGTCAAAAGATCTGAATGTTACAGCCACACCCTTGATTGAGAGTCTTAAATGCAGGGCCAATTAGAGAAGTCATTAGATGAAGCCTCTGAACAATTAAGCTTGCAAAGATCCCTAACAGTCTTTTCATCTGAACAGAGAGCTGTGGTTGGAAATATAGATGGAGTCGTCCTCAGGGATCTCTCCTTCATACACATGGTTCTGTTGAAGCATTTCACAAGTAGGAGACTTAACGTTTTGTAACATTTCACAGACTACATCATGCAGAGGAACATTGGTCATCTATTATTAATATGTTTGTTTGACTAGTCCTAAAGTATCTGTATACATACTTTTAACTCCTTCGCCACTGACTATATTTTTATTGGAGGACAGAGGTTTGGGGGAGTTTGTTTTTAAGATATAAGTAATAGCTTGATTTTCTTTTAAGACAATACAAAGTATAGAATATTGATTTTCTTCATGTATTTTCTGATGACAAACCCATTTGGTAATTGAAAAAAAATATGTGGGGATCCCTGGGTGGCGCAGGGGTTTGGCGCCTGCCTTTGGCCCAGAGCGCGATCCTGGAGACCCGGGATCGAGTCCCACGTCGGGCTCCCGGTTCATGGAGCCTGCTTCTCCCTCTGCCTGTGTCTCTGCCTCTCTCTCTCTCTCTCTGTGACTGTCATAAATAAATAAATAAAATTAAAAAAAAAAGAAAAAAATATGTGGACTCTAATTAAGATGCTTTATTTTTGTTTTATTATATTGAGGAAATAATACTATTCTCATATTTTAGAGGACCGTATCAGAACTGATGAGATATTAGTTTTAAACGTATTTTCAGACATCTGAACTTTATTATACATTTGGTCATTATAAAATTTGATTTGATTTTGAAATGTTGATTAATGGCCATTCTATCAAGGAAAGGTTTAAAATGCCCTTAGGGAAATGATAGTCAAATCTCTTTTTATAAAAAGAAATATACTTCTTTGGTCACTATGTATTTTGCATTATATTTAATTAGGAGGTAATCTGAAATTTAGATTTGGGTTAGGCAATACCTGCAATGTCTGTGTAGTTTCCATGACTCAAAGCAGAAGAAAAAGCAATAGGGAACCCTTATCCCAGACACATCAGAATTAGGCTAATGGGTGGTTAGCTGCTCTGTAGCCATGATTTTCTCCAAGGTGCTCTGGAGGCTGGAGGTTGGCCTTGCTCATTGGGGCAATCACAGCTAGGTGGTGGTAGGATTAGCACTGTAAGAGCAACACTTAATGTTATATAACTTAACCCAAGATAGCGGCAGGGACAGATGACATTAGAAATAGGTTATCCAGATTGAACTAAATGTGAGTTAAAAGATAGTGCAATCAATCATGGCAAAATTTATCAGCTTAATCTATTTAAGTCTAAGGAATGAAATCATGAACATTTCTAGGAGTTTCTGATAATCAGACTTCTTTTCCTCTATTACATTCATGTATAGGGGCAATGGTGCTTTTGGTGGGACTAAACTACATATTCATGTATATACTCCATCATGTGCAATGAGAACAATTTGCAAGAAAGTTGTGAAGATAACAATCTTAACAGTAATAAACTACAGACAAAAGATGAAGGAACATCGAATATTGGAATGCATAAATATAAACATGATATGTAGCCATCCACTTTTGTTGGCATTTATCAGATATATTTAAACAAAAGAATGTGATAGCTTCATGTTTTTCATAGTGGAATATTTTGAGAAATGTACAGTCAGATTTAAAGGGAATGCTAATTTGGAAACAATTCAGAAGGACAAATGAGGGAATTCAGATTGTTGAGCTTAATGGTAGATTATTGGTATAACAAGATGCTGTCTTAGAATGTTGAAATGTATATTTTCCTTTCCTTCCTTTCCACCACCCCCGTTTCCTTCATCTCTGGAACCATTGTCTCACTGTGCATATATTCTGACCTACTTTAATTATTGAGCCAATGTTGACAGAGTCAGAATAGTACATATGTTATCTTCAGCTCTTCAGTTGGTGGCCAGTAAGACTTTAAATCATTTACTGAAACATAGTTTTTTCTTAGAAGCAGAAAGAATGAAAGACAATGACATAGTAAGATGACTTATCAAAGATGACCTTTCCAAAGGTGCCCCGTGTTGCTCCTCACCCACTGGGTTCCTGAGCTTTCTTGGTGGTTCCTAAGTCTGAATAACTGATCCTACCCTATGTTGTTGGCCCCGGGCCCAATCAATGTAATAAGATGCAATTGATGTTAACTTAGCACAAAATTTACTTACATCCTTTGCTTGTGCTTCCTGCATCTGTCTCTGACCACCATGAAAGATGCAGACACGGAAGTTTATACACATTTGTCATTACAGACCACCCTCACTCTGCAGATCCCAGCTGCAGCTTGTTCTGTTCAGCTATCCATTGTGATGATAAAATTACAGCATAACAGTGCCTGTGCCACTGTGCCTGTGACCACCGTCTGCTGGTGTCACACCATGAATTCTTTCCTCAGTTGTATTTTGTGGATGTGACACTCTTATGGAGACTTTCAGAGACCACCTGGAACAATGTTTTATGATCTGGCCTTTTCCACCCATATGGCTGAAAAAGGAGCCATGTGACATTTTCTAACACGATCACTTCCTTGACAAAAAAGAAAAGTGATATCAGAAACTCGTACCTTATGGTAGCACATGGCAGATAAAAACAGATGCGTAAAAGGTACCATTACAGAAAACAAGGTTGATGTTAATTTAGGTGTGTAAGTAATCAATTCTTAACTGTCTACTTCTTGAATCATTGTTTAAAATTACTACCTGGGGGATCCCTGGGTGGCTCAGCGGTTTGGCGTCTGCCTTTGGTCCAAGGTGTGATCCTGGAGTCCCGGGATCGAGTCCCACATCGGGCTTCTTGCCTGGAGCCTGCTTCTCCCTCTGCCTGTGTCTCTGCCTCTCTCTCTCTCTGTGTCTCTCATGAATAAATAAATAAATAAAATCTTTTTAAAAAAATAAAAAATAATAAAATTACTACCTGGACTTTGAGAGTAGATGCATGTTTCTTTCTACTACTCCATTTGCTATACATATGTATGTATGTGTGTATCTATCTATCATCTATCTATCTATCTATCTATCTATCTATCATCTATCTATCTATCTATCATCTATCTAAAGCCAAATGTGTGTGTATATGTGCATATATAAGCCACAGCAGTGACTACTCTATAATTAATCTCTTCTACAAAGTGGCAGGTATGATCAAATTCTATAAACACATTTGTCTAAACAACATGTCTTGTGAAGCTATGGAAGAAGATTTTGAAAATTATTTCTATTCTATGAAGATTTAAAAATTTTTTTATTATTTTGTTTGAAGATTTTTATTTATTTATTTTTTTGTTTGAAGATTTTTAAAAAGAATTTTTAAAATTTATTCATGAGAGACCCAGAGAGAGAGACAGAGACACAGGCAGAGGGAGAAGCAGGCTTCCTGCAGGGATCCTGATGTGGGACTGGATCCTGGCACTTGATCTTGGCACTTCGGGATCACACCCTGAGCCAAAGGCAGCCGCTCAACTGCTGAGCCACCCAGGCGTCTCCTATTCTATGAAGATTTGAAGAGTAGAGTAGATTGGGGTTACTTTTATCTAAAAAGATAGACACAGCCTATATTAGTTCTCTCAATGTGATATTTAGATAGGTATTTTATATATATAATATATATAAATATATACATATAAATATATATATATAGAGATTTATTATAGGAATTGGTTTATGTGGTAATGGAGGCTGAAAGGTCCCACCATCTGCCATCTGCAAGCTGGAAAACCAGGAAATCTGGTGTTATGATTCAGTCTGAGTCTGAAGTCTTTAGAACCACAAGGGCTGATATCCCAAAGTAGGAGAAGATGGTTGTCCCAAAGCAAAAAGAACAAATTCTCCCTTTTGCCCTTTTGTTTCATTTGGCCCTCAACAAACTACCTGATGCTCACCAGCATTCCTGAGGGTGATTTACTTTATTGATTCAAAAGCTACCGATTCAAATGCTAATCTTTCCCCAAAAACATCCTCACAGGCACACCTAGAAATAATGTGGATTTCTTTCCCAGTTTTGTTGAGAAATTTATCACAATAGGTTCGGCTAACATCCATCATATCATAGAGATACAATAAAAAGAGGAAAAAAGAAAAGAGAAAAAAAATGAAATGTGTATTCAAGTCCTTTGTCCATTTTTCGTTGGATTATTTGGTTTTTGTTTTTTGCTATTGAGTTGTATATATACAATTTTATGTATTTTAGATATTAATCCCTTATCAGATATATGATTTGCAAATATTTTTTCACATTCCATTGTTTGTCTTTTCGCTTTGCTAATTATTTGTGTGTGTGTGTGTGTGTGTGTATAGAAGCTTTTTAGTCTGATGACTCCCATTTATTTATTTTTTATTTTGTTGCAGGTGCTTTAGGTAGTAATTGTGATTTCAAAAATCATTACCAAGACTCCTATCAAGGAACTTTGTTTCTGTGTTGTCTTCTAGGAGTTTCATGGTTTCAGGTCTTATATATGGGTCTTTAGTTCATTTCCAGTTAATTTTTGTGAATGGTATAAGTTAGGGTCGTTTTATTTTCTTTATATGTGACTATCCAATTATTCAAGGGACTCTCTTTTCTCCATTGACTATTTTTGGCTCCATTGTCAAATTCAGTTGACTATATATGCTTGGGTTTATTTCTGTGCTCTTGATTCTGTTCCATTGATTGTTTTCATGCCAGTCCCATACTGTTTTGATGACTGTAACTTTATCATATAGCATGAAATCAGGAAGTGTGATGCCTCCAGCTTTGTTTTTCTTTCTTAGGATTTCTTTCAGTATTCAGGGTCTTTTGTGGTACTATACAAATTTTAGGATTTTTTTTCTATTTCTATAAAAAATGCTATTGGAATCTTGATAGGGATTGCATTGAAACTATAATCACTTTCGGTAGTATTAACATTCTAACAATATCAATTCTTTCAACCCATGAGCACCTTTCCATTTAATTGTGTCTTTTTCAATTTCTTTCATCAGTTTTTTTTTTTTTTAGAATACAGATCTTTTACCTCTTTTGTTCAGTTTATTCTTAAGTATTTATTGTTTTTGATGCTACTGTAAATGGGATTGATTTCTTTATTTCTTTTTAAGACAATTTATTGTTAGTGTATAAAAAATGCTACTGATTTTTGCATGTTAATTTTGTATCCTACAACTTTACTGAATTCACTGATTGGATCTAACAGTTTTTTTGCTTGAAACTTTGGGATTTTCTCGATATAAAACCATATCAATTGCAAATAGAGATAATTTTACTTCTCCCTTTTCAATTCTGATATCTTACTTCTTTTTCTTGCCTGGTTGTTCTAGCTGGGACTTCCAGTACTATGTTGAATGGGAGTGGTGAGAATGGGTAGCCTTTTCTTGTTCCTGTACTGAAATGGCAAGCTTTCAACTTTTTACCCTTGAGTATGATGTTAGTTGTGGGCTTGTCATGTATGGGCATTATTATATTAAGATATATTTCTTTGACTAATTTGTTAAAAGAGTTTTTATCATAAATGAATGTTGAATTTTGTCAAATGCTTTTTCTGCTTCTATTGAAGTGATCCCTGGATTCTTTTCCTTCATTCTATTAATCTGATATATCACACTGATTGATTTGCATGTTTTGAAACATCCTTGCATTTCAGGGATAAATCCTATTTGATCATGGTGAATGATCCTTTTAATGTGCTGCTGAATTTGTTTGCTTGTATTTTATTGAGAATTTTTGCATCTATATTCATCAAGGATATTAGCCTGTAGAGAAATAATGTTTTATCAACTATTTGGGCATCCCTTAGCTCTGTCAAGTTGACATATAAAAATTACCATCATAGAGCCATTATTGAGGCAGAAAAATAAAACAAGAAGCTTTCAGTAATGTTTATAGGCATTTAATAGGTATATTCCACTTGCCAAAGCAAACATTTTTGACATTTGTTTATTTTTAAAGTTGTAAATTTTAATTGTGGTTTCACCTAAATATGATATAAAGCATATTTTATATTTTAATGATGTCATTGAGTCAGTTCCCTTCTTTTTTATTAACACTCAAATTTTATATTCTAAATTAGAATCTATGGAAGCTCTACATCAGTGAAACTTTGGTTGCATTCTTTTCAGTACACGTTTCCAGTATGTGGCATCAAAACTATAATTAGGTGGCTTTAGATTTGTAGGCACAAGGAAATTTGAAACAATTCCAAACTTTTTTTTTTTTTTTTTTTTTTACAATTCCAAACTTAATATTGCATACTGCCTTCTAGGTTAGTTTGGCTTGAAATTTTAAGTATCTGAAAGTCTGTGGACTCAGATATGTAGCATAATTCCTGCATTATTATATATGACCACAGTGAAAACTCACAGCACCCGGGGGACATATTCTTCAGGATATTCCATGCCCCACAAAACTGATTTAAATTGAATTTTCCTTTACTTCAAAAAAGAGCTCATTCTTTCCTTCCCTCTCTCTTTTCTCTCATTTTTCTTCATCTGTTCTTTCTCTTTGTCTTTCCTTCTGCCTTTCCTATCTTACATTTGTTTTCTACCTTCTCTTAACTTTGTGAAGAAAAAGGGAGTTTGAAAGGTTAATAATGTATTTTATAGTGTTACATATTTTTCCTGAGTGCCAATTTACTTTTGGACCTTATTATTTCCATTTGAGATACTTGCAGCACTTAAAATTAACTGATTTCTACCAACAAGATTATTTGTGAGGCTTTTTAGAGCCTCATCAATGAAATCACAACAGCAAATGTGATTAGATAGATCAGAATCAAATTTCAGAAGCCATTACATTCGTTCATTCTCCCAAGCATGTATTGATTTATTCATGACTTTATTCAGGTATAACTACTGAAGGCTCTCCATGTGCTCTGCACAGTGCCAGACACTGGCTGAATAAGGCATACATAGCTTCCCCCTCATGGAGTGGGGTGTATAATGATAAAACATAGTTTAGGTATAGCAAATATCTGAAGCACAGAGGATTAAAACATGAGGAATTGTTATAAGTCTGAGGGTTTTTGGCTAACATTTGTAATAATGTTGTGATTAATATTAACATTACCTAATAAAATGTTTGAAATAATTTTTATTTACTCTTTTCCATACTTAATGTGTGACTGTCTATGAGAGGAATTAAAAATCAGGGGTGCCTGGCTGGTTGAGTCAGAAGTGCATGCACTCTTTTTTTTTTTTTTTTTTTTAGGATTTTATTTATTCAGGAGAGACATGCAGAGAGAAGCAGAGACCAGAGACATGGGTAGAGAGAGAAGCAGGCTCTCCATTGGGGAACCCTATGTAGGACTCGATCTCAGGACCCCAGCATCATGACCTGAGCTAAAGGCAGATGCTCAACCACTAAGCCACCCAGTTACCCCTTAAGAGCATGCTACTCTTGATCTTGGGGTTGTGAGTTTGATCCCTGTGTTGGGTGTAGAGATAACTTCAATTAGTGAAACTTTAAAAAAAAATCCTATTTGTCCTGAGGAGAGACTGGAGACAAGTAAATAGATAATGTCAATGTAATGTGCTATGTTATAGACTGAACTCTGGGGCTGTGAGTAGGCATCCAACTCTCCAACTCAGGTTAAGAGCAAGCAAGGCGCTCAAGGAGGCTTCCAGGAGTAAGTCATGGAACAAGGTGTGGAGTATGGCTCAGTGTCAAACAATTTGGATGAGATTACCTGATTGATATGGTCATGAGTAAATAATGTACACATATTATTGTGAACCAAGTAGAAGGTCAAGCCACATGGAACATTCAAAATATCTAAAAGAATGAGAAATATCAATAAGCAGTGGAGTTTTCTAGTACAAAAACAATCTATCATATCTTCTCCAATAGAGGGAATAATAGGGGTGAACATTTCAAAAAATGTTGCAGCAATATGTTCCTTTGCACATTTGCTAAAATGTCCTAAGGAATCCTAGTGCCTCTTGTCTCCCCAGAAGGGAGCAATGAGGGAATCTCAGTTAGGGGGCTTTGGACTCCACTCCTGATCTAATTCTGTAGGACAGCAAGGTTAACATTTTCAGCAGGGCAGTTAAGATTCTTTTTTGTTTGTTTGTTTTTTAAGATTTTATTTATTTATTCATGAGAGAACAGATAGAGAGAGAGAGAGAGAGAGGCAGAGACACAGGCAGAGGGAGAAGCAGACTCTATGCAGGGAGCCTGATGTTGGACTCAGTCCTGGCACTCCAGAATCACACCCTGACCCAAAGGCAGATGCTCAACCACTGAGCTGCCCCGGAGTTCTCAGGGCAGTTAAGATTCTATGTCTTACAGAATGCTGAACTCTAACTAAGGCTGTAATTTGCGAAAGTGATTCTGCTACTGAAAAGACTCTTAAAGCCGCTAGTTTAGAAAGTGTTAGTGGTTGATTTATTAAAATCGAGATGATTTCTTTTTATTTATTAAAATGAAAAAAAAATCCATATTAAAATTCTAGCTAGGAAGTTACCATATTTAAAAAAATCAAGAATTCTCTCTTCACATGCATACCTTCTTATTAAAAGATGGCAAATTCATTTAGAAATGTACACACATATGAAATAAAAATGATAATTTTTAATACCTATTATCAAAACTTCAGACATGTTCAAAGGGGACCATAGCATGAAAGAATTAATCTGCATAGTGTGACTTTTAGGGAACCCCCTTTTTAAAAAATATTTTATTTAAATTCAGTTTGCCAACATATAGTATAACACCCAATGCTCATCCCTTCTTTAGGTAACTTTGAGAATTGTAATACATATTCCATTGAAGAAGTGAAGGAGGCTGCATCCATCCCTGCCATTGTGCAATAATTATATTTAAAGCAGACATTTTTACTGTTTTAATTTCCAAAGTATGCAGTTTTCTGAGTTATGGCAGATAATAAATAGAACTCTCTTTTTGTGTTCCACAACTAAAATTTTGGCTTGTATAGATTATTTAGAATTATAGCAATAGAGCAAATGAATCAACTTGATTTTCTTGCACAGCATTTTTCCTTACATGGAACTCATTTGTTTACTTTTTAATACATTACATAAGTGTGCTCTGGTGGAATTTCTATGAAATTTCAGTTTTTAGGTCAAATATAGGTGACTTCTTATATTTCCCCTAATTATTTGTGAAATTTCTCTTGGGAGGTATGAGTATATCTTAACATGAGTATGTTTTCTATTTGAAAATGGTTATCTTCTCTAAATTATTAGTCTGTGTCAGTGTTCTAAATTGTTATCACTTTTTAGCTTATTTTTTATTATTTGCATGTATACTTCCCCCATTGTAAGGATGGAAGGTTCCTGTTCTACTTGTTTTTGTGTTCCTCATGGTGCTTGTACTCTGCTATAAATCAGAGTCAATGGATATCTGTTGGATTCTGACTAAATGAGTTATTGTTTCCTTAACGTCAGGATGCTTTTGGTTACACGAGGAAAAACACATAGGTAAAAGTTACTTAAACCAGTACTATGCAAAGTATGATCCATAGACTGCTATCAGCACACAAACTTCATTTCTGATCTGTAAGGAGCTAAGTAAGCATTTGGAAATATTCATAGCAATTTGAATTTATCATAGCATTCAAGTATCTGACCATTAACCTCGGAATTTTTTATTTTAAACAGTTTTTTGTCTTCTGCTAATTGAGAATTTTTTTTAAAAAGCAAACAGTTCCTGTATTACAGAGCATTAGAGAAGCAGACATTTAGACACCGAGTGTTTCATAATAACTCTCACATAACAAGAAATCAAAGGGAAATAGTTGCTGGGGTTGGCTTACTGGTTCAGCAGTGTTAGGGCTCTAGCGGTGTTTCTGGAATTCCCTTTCTTCTATCCTGGTTCCAACATGCCTTCAGTGGGTTCCAAGTCTCATATGTTTTCCCACAAAAGTATTTGTCTCAGATAAGAAAAGGACAGATGGAAAAGAGCCGTTCTTCTCTTGTAGCTGTCTTTTCATCTAGAAAGAGATCTTTGCCAGATTGCTACTCATGTTTACTTGATGAGATTTGGGTCACTTGTGCTTCCTCAGTCAATCCCTGCAGAACTCTCAAGGCCTAAGTCTAGCATGGCGCATCCTCTAGGCAGGACACCTCGCTGCATGAACAGAGCCGGGGTTCTATCAGCGAAAAGGACTGGGGGAATGGCAGTTCTGCACATTTCTCTAAAGACCTAACATTATCAGAAATTGATGTAACCTTGAGAATATTTTCGTAAGTGGGGGATGTAATAATAGTTCACATTAATAGAGTGCCTATCACGCTAGGTATTTTCTGTTTCTTTATATTTTGTATAACTACCCTGCACATAACCAGTGTTACTCTATTTTACAGATAGGGAAAATGAAACAGAGAGAGGTTAAGCATCTTGCCCAAGGTCACATCCCTGGGAGATAAAGCAGAGCTGGGAATTTAGCGCTGCATTATGAATATCTCAACCCAGCCTCCTTCTACTGTGCTACAAAGGTTAGTTTTGTTTGGTGTCATAGGGTGACCAGGCAGTGTACATGATATCAGAAACCTGGGAAGGTCTGATCCAGGAGACTGACTTGAGTGATGCCCTCAATTAATTAACTAATTAATTAATTAATTTTTAAGATTTTATTTATTAGGGAGAGAGAGAGCATGAGCAGAGGGAGAGGGAGAAGCAGACTCTCTGCTAAGCAGGGAGCCTGGGCCCCCAGGGCTTGATCTCAGGACCCTGGGATCATGACCCAAGCTGAAAGTAGACGCTTAACCACCTGAGCCACCCAGGTGCCCCAAGCGATGCCCTCTTTTAAATACCAAGTGTGAACTATCTTAATATTTCCAATAGCTCTCTGGCACATGGTTCTATACTTTCTTTCCTTCAGGGTGAACCCACTCTGCTACTGTCTGAAAAACACTTTCCCTCATACAACATCTGTCACTGTCAATTGCTGCCCCAAGGGTCAAAGGCCCCCCGCTCTTGTCACAGGGTTGGACCTAATAGGTAGATAGATGTATTCTCTGTAATCCTGCAATCTACAAGACTAGTGCTCAGTAAAACTCTTGTGCATGGTGAATAAGTATAGCTTGAAACTTTACCAATATGTCAATACTATATATCAATAGCACTGTCACTTACTTAGGCTTTCATGGGCTTCAAGAAACTATTTTGAACCCAGACAACCAACTTTCAAAGACTTCTTTACAACAACGCTCTTTGGTAAGCTGAAAATTGCTCAGTTTATGGGGTTTTCTCTCAATCCTATAGTTTTTCATATTCCAATTCCCTAGAAAATTGCTTTTGAGATAAGTTACATGATATATCTCTAGAGCAGTCCATTTTTTTTTTTCATTCTACTGCAGATCTGGGCATACAATCCTAATTATCTTTGACCATGCTCCTTTCTGCAGGTGATACTCTATTCTAGTTAATGCATGAAGCATAGCAAAATTTATAGGGCTGTGAGAATAAGCTTTGGGACATTTGTGTTTAATGCCCAAATATGTGAATTTTATTATCAATTGAAGATTTTAGCATTTATCAAGCTGTGTGTGTCCGCCCTGAGGTCTGTTTTTCCTATCACAGCCTTTTATTGTCAATTTTATTTTTTTTATTTTATTTATTTTATTTTATTTTATTTTATTTTTATTGTCAGTTTTACTCAATTGTAAGTTAGTTCAGGTCAACAACTTTGACATGCATGGAATTTGATGATGCTCATTTAATGTTGCTGACACTGCCTTTGAATAGAAAACTCTAGCATGTACAAAATATATAATTATTCTCATCAGATTCACCATTTCATGAGAAGTTATAAAAATGACACATGAGGTAAAATAAGTCCATCAGTCCTCTAAAACTTTCCATGTAGGTTTAGGGAAAGTAAAATAAAAGTAATATTTTATGTTGAAGTACAAATACTGAAGAAAAATTTAATGAATTCATTTTATTTTAGCTCATCTGGAGATCTTCATGCATTTTCTACTGTTTGGTAACTCAAATATCAAATGTTTACTTCGAAAACATGATACAACATTGATGTTGCAATGTTGAAGTGTAGCTACATCCAAATTTGGAATGTCTTGTGAAATAATTTATTATTCTTCTGAAAATTCATGAAAAGATTAAAAATTAGTATTAAAGACATAACTGATATTTTCAGAGGTCATAAGAAGATACATATTCCTTGGATTTTTCTAGAATTGAAGGTGAAACACATTTAGAGTATTCTGTCTCTAAAAAAAACTTCAAAATACTTACAAAGCTGTTTTAATTTTACTTAACACAGAGAGTCAAAGATTGAAACTATAAATCAGAATGGATCTACTTCTATCTGGATTGGAGTACAGCATAAATAAGATTTACTGTGACCTAAACATTCAACAAAATGGTTCATGACAGTGAGATAGGGCCACGAATGAGGGTTTTTTTTTTTTTTTATTGCAATAAACACTGTGACTTGTCTGTTCTTCGTATTGTCTTTATACCTGAGCTTTGTGGCAGGCCCAGAAATTGGGAATTTTAGAAAGAAAGCTCTACAAGGACTGACTCAGGGAGAGAATTGAAAATAGCTTTGTTTTGTTGTCTGTGATGAAGTATCAGGGTGTGCCTAAGAGTCGAACTGTATAATTAAACCCCAGCTCTGGACTGGCAGTATTAGGAGGTTTACAGGGTAATATGAGCTAAGAATTTCAATCATACTTTGTAAAGCCAATAACATAATGGTTTCTTAATGCTACAGTTTCCTTGTAGTGAAGAGTATCAGGTGTTATGTTTCATTCTTTTAGGATAGCAAGGGTTCCATTGGTGTGACTGGCCCTGGAAAGGATTTAGAATCTTTTACCTTTTTTTTTTTTTTTAAATTATGCTTTAGAGGTCATTTACTACAATCCCTTTCTTCTGAGAATAAAGAATTGGTTTCTGCTGTCATGTTTCTTCATCGAGCATGCAAGGGTGCTGAAATCCTGTGGTTCTTCAGCTTTATTCTCCATAACACTTCACGAAAGTCCACAAGGATCTGTGGTGAGCCAGAAGCAATTTGCCTCCCCTCTGTGGTTCAAGGCAGGATTGTTGGGTGGAACTCTACTTGCATAGTTCAGCCAAGCAGTTCATAAAAAGATGTGGCTAATGATAGAGGCAGTTATTGGTGGTTAAACAATGGGAAAAAGTCTGCCTGCCAGCCAGACTCAGATGAAGTAGTAGGATCATAGCGTCTTGCGTGTAAGAGATGCTTGGTGAATATTTGTTGTACAAGTGAATGAAGGAGGGAATGAATCGATAGACTTTTCAAGTGGAAGTGGATCCTAGATTCAGATCATTCAATATTTTTTCTTTGGAATTCCAACAGCATATCATCTCAGCTTGGTCCTAACCCAGGACAGTGGTTCATCCTTCTGCTCACCTAGGACATTTGGATTTGTGTGAGGACATTTTGGTTATCCCAGTGTTGGGATCATTGGGGTGTGTGAGTGCTACGGGGATTTAGGGATTATCAAAGGGTAGAGAGCTAATGCCTTTCAGTCAACAGGGAGTCCTGCCCAATGGGAAATTCGTGCCTTAAATATTAAACAGCATCCCCTTGAGGAGCACCGAGTCTCCATCTGAGTTCTTGGATAGGAAGGTTACAGACACACAAGTCATCACTTTATTAAGTATCCAAATACCTTGCTGGACAGACTACATTCAGAAAAAAATCCTTCGGTCTTGGTAGGCCATTCAGTCTCTGTAACAACGACTCAGCTAGTCATTGTAGCTTGAAAGCAGCGGTAGACAATACGTAAATGAATGGATGGTTTTGTCTCAATTAAATCCTATTTACAAAAACAGGTGAAGGGATAGATTTGGCTCATGGGACAGTTTACCAACCCCTGTTCCGTACTTAATTATTTTGTTAAAATCCAAACATTGTATTTTTTTTAAAAGATTTTATTTATTTGAGAGAGAGGGTGAGGAGGGAGGGGCAGAGAGAGAAGCAGGCTCCCCGCTGAGCAGGGAGCCCAATACAGGGCTCATTCTCAGGACCCTGAGATTACAGCCTGAGCCGAAGACAGACGCTTAACTGACCAAGCCACCCGGGTGTCCCCAAAAGTAGTACTTTCCTATTATGTCTGTTTATATTATTGTATTGGTTTCAGCCAATTGTTCCAACCAGCTGAGAACCTCTTGAATTTTAATTATTCCAGTTCTGGTTATCCCATAAAAAATTAAACTCCTTTTTCACTTTGTGTCACCTAATACATACTTCTCTACTTTTATCTGGTTTTTCTCCAGACCAAAACAAAGACACCTTAAACAGAATAAAGCCTAAAAGTGGCTCTGTACCACATAACTAGTTTTTTAGTTTAAAATGATTAGTGGTCTCAGTAATAAATATCTTTGATTATCATAGTTGAACCATCAATTAATTCATGAAACGATGCCCAAGTTCTATTATGCAGTACATTTGCCACTTTGCTTCACAAGAATCATAAGGGGATTGTCAGTATTGTATTTTCTCCCTGGAATCAAGATGTGTGTCTATGACAAGCTCTTGCATGCCACTCTATTAATGCCAACAATATTAATATTGGTCATATTAAACCGACTTTTAGTAAATCATCTGTTTGTTCATATATATTTGCAATTTGCCAAGAAGAGATGTAAATCTTATCAGGCTGTTTCTTTTAGATATTTGCCCAAATGTGTAGCATGACTACACAAATGTCTGCCTGTGGTCCTGAGATCATAGTTACGGATTCAGTAGTACCTTATGTGGGAAGGAGGGAGATAACAGTGGTCCTAGCTCCCTCCTTCCCTTCTCAAGGACCTTACTGCCAAGTGCCACTAGACATCCTGTGGAGATTTGGTAACAGGTTATCTAAGAAGTTCATATCTGAGAATGTTTTTTAACAGGGTATTCTTCTTCTATGACTACCTATTATAAATAAGCCAGGAATGGATATGATACAGGTGGCTGAAGAGCGGTAGTCACATGAGCTCTTTATTTGCATGAAGACTGAAATATAAAACCTAAGGAAACTTGGGGCACCGGGGTGACACAGTGGTTGAGTGTCTCTCTTTGGCTCAGGTCTTGATCCTGGGGTCCCGGAGACCCGGGATCAAGTCCCACATCGGGCTCCCTGTGTGGAGCCTGCTTCTCCCTCTGCCTGTGTCTCTGCCTCTCTCTCTGTGTGTCTCTCACAAATAAATGAATAAAATCTTAAAAAAAAAGATTAAAAAATACAAATCAAGAAATCCTAAACTGTTTTCCTTGAGGCAACGCGTGTGTGCACACACACACACACACAGACACTCATCTGTTACTCTGAGACCAAATTGTATCCCATTTGAAAAAAGGAATTTTTTGGAAGCTGTGATACATCAGGGCTCTTCAGATTACAAGTGTGCCTGTAGTTACTTACACTGTCAAAGATAAACAAAGCCTAACACTAGATAATGTGGTGAAAGCAGATTTTATTTGGTAATAACTATTATTACTAGTATTGAGTTCCGATGTGAATGCTCAAGCCCAAATTATACAGAGGCAATGGGACATTTTAAAGGGAGAGTGAGGGAATAGGGAGGGGGGTAAGCAGAGCCTTTGTAGAGTCAGGGAAGTGAAAGATTACAAAAGGCAGGAACTGGAGGTTTGGTCCTTGTGAAATGCTTCTGGGTTTGCCAACTGGCACGTATGGAAGTCCAGCGCCACTCCTCCCACAGAGACTGGGAGATGCATATCTTCAGGTGTTGGCTGGAACAAACAGTACACTTTTTTGGCAACCTTGAATTTTCTCAGGCAGGCACTTTGAGGAGGACTAGGGTCATCCTAGGGATGTGACCTAGAGCTGTTAGAAACTACCTTAGTGCTTGTTTAAGTCTTTTTAGGTCACAGTTGATGGACCTAATCAAGAAGCAGACTCAGAGGAACCTGGCTAGAGTTTTCAAAGAGAAACTCTTTGTCACTACCCTTCACTCATCATTTGTGAAGTTGAGTGCTGGTCTAGGGTCTTTGATTCCTTGAAGTCTGCTGTGATCATATAACTCTGGGATTCAGCATTTATAAAATTCAGTTGGATTTGAGACTTTCTCTGAGTTTTCTCTGCCATTTCCCCCAAGTTGTAAGCCTACCCTTGCAGCTGTCACATATTTACATCAATGTCTTCTATTTTATACCAAATAATTTTGTCCTTTCCAGTTTAAAGTCCAGGTTTTATGAAGAACTAATAGAGTAAATCTAAGTGCTATGAAACATGGTCAAATATTATTTATATTGAGGTAGTAGAAGAATCTTTTGTAATTTATATTTATATTCAAAGTATTATTTAGTATAATTCAGTGAATCACAGTATACCTTTTTTGTAGTATATAATTTTCCTAATACAATTTCATTGGCATAAAACGATTTCTGTGACTAGTACAATAATGTGAGCCTTGTAATTATTTTAATGTCAAAGGGAGAAAATATACTGAACAGTATTCACTCTTCTGAATTTGAAGGTTACCATTTGTTTTGTTGGAATTTTTCACGACTTCTTAGATGCTGAAAAAAAAAAAAACTCTTCAAGGCTATTACTTAGTTATGTAGAAACTCAGCTTATCTTTTTCCTGGATTTAAATAGGACCCGACTGGCTGGGAATGTAGGAGGGAAATTCAGATAGAAGAGCAACGAAGGTTACTAGTGTAGGTCTATTATATCAGTTCTGATTTTTATTTCTTAAGTTAGTAATCAAGGAGAAGTATTTTAGAGTGGTGACAAAGCTCTACATTGCTAAGCAACATCACTGGGCTTAACGAGAGAAAACTAGAAATAAAGCAATTATTGTGCTTCAGATGACCTCAACCTCTATCCTAATGATCATTTATAAAAATTAGAGATGATGTGCTATGAAGTAAGCATATGCTTCATATTAATTTTATATTTATCCACAAATTCAGCTTTGTCTATTAAAATTATGTTTCTTGTGTGTATATTAGGTAGGCATGTTTCCCAATTTATTAGTTCATTTATTTATTTCAGGCACTATTCCATAGAGTGCTAAGGAAGGTTAAAATTAAAAGTCTAGGAATTTATAATTACTAGCAGTCATGCTTAAATTAATGGAAATGGCAATTTCCAATGCTTTCTTCAATAGGAATAGGTTTGAGTTGTTTAAGTCAATCATCACAATAAAATAATTATTTTGGCTCTATTTTTTAAAAGATTTTATTTATTTGAGAGAGAGAGAGAGAGAGAGAGAGAGAGAAGGCATGAATGAGGGTAAGGAGAGAGAGGGAGGGAAAAGGTAAGCTGACTCCCTGCTGAGCTCAGAGCCCCATATGGGGCTTAATCCCAGGACCCTGAGATTATGACCTAAGCCGAGGTCAGATAGTTAACCAACTGAGCCTCCCAGGCACCTCTTAATTCTTCTTAGAATTCAACTGATATTTCTACAATTTATTTTCAATGGCAAATAAACGCACATTTTCTCACTATTTTTATGAATTTTATTTTTCCTAGTACTCTCTACTTTTACAACAAATATACTATTCTTTTGATTTTTGATTTGTATATTTTTTCTTTTGATTTGTATAATTTAATTAATTGTTAATAGTAGTTAAATTTTATTGATCACTGAATTTCCATGTTAATAATGGTGTATGGAATGCACTTTTCAAAAAATACCCCCAAAGTAACTAGTTTTGAAGTCAAGGATAAATACTATCTAATGTAAGTTTATTAAAGAATAAGTGTAGGGGCACCTGGGTGGCTCAGTCAGTTAGGTGTCTGCCTTTGGCTCAGGTCATGATTCCAGAGTCCTGGGATCAAGCCCTGCATCAGGTTTCCTGCTCAACAAAGAATCTCCTTCTCTCTCTCTGTCTCTCTGCCCCTCCCTACCACTCATTCTCTCTTTCTCAAATAAATAAAATCTTAAAAAAAGAATAAGTGTATTTCAGCTAAGTTTTTAATGAACCCGTCAAAACAGTATTGGATAGAATATTTTGTACATAAGATATCTCTTTCCTAGGGTATTTTCTGAACCTTTGTAATTATTAGTTTATAATTGAACAGAAAGAGATTTATAGTTCTGAGCATCTGGTTTTCTCCAAAATTAAATTTAGACCCAAGCAGGTTTGTGGTGATGTATGAAAGTGTAAGTGGATGAGTGTTATTGATGATGGCTTTGTCAGTCACTCAGACTTCTGACCTGTCTGAGCTGTCTAGTGTTGCACACTCTCCCTCTGTGGGCTGTGGGTTGTGGGTGATGACTGATCCCTTTCACAGGAAAGGAAGATGAGTCATTATCCTTTATGTGACATAGCTTGTGCGGTATTAAAATTTATCTTCTCTGAAACCATCCAGCATATGGTCATCTTTAAAGTTGAGATGAAATTTATTTATATAAGGCTATTTCCCCAATTAGATATCCAAAACAAGGGGATTTATATCTTTTTTGTTCTAAGGAAAGAATTAAGGTAAGTTAACACTGGCTTAGGATATATGTCCTTGAATAAAGTTGACTTTATTTTTAAACTCCTGCTTTAATTACTTGTAGATTCCTGCTTCTGGCAGATGAGGTGACTGACATTGAATTACTCTTTTGACATAAACAACTATAATGCTGGGCAAAAGAGAGGAAGCAGTGGTTTTTGGGTGTTAGACAACACTCAGAGCAGGACTGTGACCTTTAGAGAAAAGACACTCTAGGGTACTTTCTGAGGGTGAAACAGGAGCTTACCCAGAGCAGTGATCTTACTGATACAAGGAGACAAGTACTGGGGGTCAGGAACTGAAATTCATGGAGCAGAATATAGAGAATGACAGTGGAATGAAGGAGTCGGTGTGGTTTTGTCTCAAGACGCACTGGCTATGGACTGGGCCACATATCTCTGAGTAAGGCTCCGCAGAGCCCAGCACAGAGACGCTGTTGCAGGACCAAGAGAGGAACACAGAGATGGTGTCCTGCAGTCATGGGAGCCACTGGATTTCTGGTGGAGCAGAGTGAAGAAGCCTCCCAGACCACCCCTCAGATAATTTGTACTACCAAAAGCCATTTCAGGAGTAATAGTAATTACACTGTAAATAAAATAAAACAAATGGGGAAGAAAACAAAAAGACCTACTATATAAAGCATAAAACCATGCCTGGCAGGAGACAGAGATCCTGTCATTAGTGTAACAAATACCTATGTCCTTTTAAAAGAAGAGGACAAGGTAATTCACATTCCGCATGACTTGACTCCATCATGGCCAGAATTGAAAAAAAACCATATATATATATATTAGACGTTCAAAGAACAGCCCAATATATAAAAAAGTGATCCAGAATTTAGAGGAACCATACACAAAGAAATGGAATTCTAGTTGATCAAAGTATTGGAATGAACAAAGACTTTAAAAACTCTGTTATAAGTATGTTCAGGAATTTAAAGAAAATCACATCAATGATGCATGCATAGAACTCAGCAGAGAAATTGAAAGTAAAAAAAGAACCAAACAGAGATTCTGAAACTTAAAAGTAATATATCAGAAATGAAAAATGGCTGTAACAGGTTATCAGCAGATTGCTCACTAAGAGAAAGAGCTGGTGAACTTAAAGAAAAACCAATAACAAAATGTAAAACCTTAAGGAAAGGGATAAAGTATTGTAAAAAAAAAAAAAAAAGGACGGAACCTCAGTGACATATGGAGCAATGTAAAATTGATAGAAGAGGATGGAAAAAGAAATAATATTTGAAGAAGAAATGACAGAAATTTCCCAGGGTCATGAAGAAAAATCAACTTACAGATTCAAGAAATCAGTAAACCCCAAGAAAAATAAATATAGAGAGAACCACATTATAATCAAACTGTTGATTATCTAAAATAAAGTCTTCAAAGATGCCAGAAAATACCAAAAAGACACATTATACATAGGGAATATATGTATACTATATGAATTATGGCTAATAGTTCACCAGTAGCAATGGAGACCAGAAGGACAATGGATGTCATCTTTAAAGTTTTGGAAGAAGAAAAGGTCATATGATAATTTAGTATACTATACCAAGTTAAAAAATGTCCTTTAAAAATCATGATAAAATAAAGACAATTTTCAGATAAACAAAGTCTAAAGCAATCTGTTGCCATTGGAACTGCACTACAAGAAATGCTAAAGGAAGCTCTTGCAGCTCGAGAGAAATGATAACAGAGAGAAAATCAGATCCACAAATAGCAAAGAATAGCATCAGAAATTATAAATATTCAGATACATATTTTTAATTTATTTCCTTCAAAGACAGAAATAAAAATAATGGCATTGCATTATCAGGATTATATCACATATAGATGTAAAATATATGAAAAAGAAATGATATGAATAAATGGAATTATATTGTAGTACGATTCTTATATTTTATATGAAGCAGAATATTAAGTGGACTGTGATAAGTAAAGAATGCATCTATAATACAAAAAATATGAAAGATAGTTCAGAGAGGTGTAGTTTTGAACCAGCAGAGAAAATAAAATAAAATGACTCTAAAGAAAGCCTAAAGAGAAGAGGAACAATTATATAAAAATCATAACTGACAAATTAGCAGATGTGTTATAATGGTATAAAAAATTTCAACACATCAGTAATTGCATCAACAAATTTATTGAGCACTCCAATTAAAAGCTATATATTATCAGACAGGATAATAGATCAAAACCTTGATATATGCAATTAAAAATCAAAGGTGGGAGGAGTGCCTGACTGGCTCAGTCTGTAAAGCATGCAGTCCTTGAGTGGTGAGTTCCAGTCCCATGTAGATATAGAGCTTACCTAAAAAATAAAAAAAAAATCAAAGATGGGAAATAGATGAATGGATAAAGAAGATGTGTATACACATACACACAGAGAAGGAATATTATGCAGCTGTTAAAAAATGAGATCTTACTATTTGTGACAACATGGATGGGCCTAGAGGGTGTATGCTAAGTGAAATAAGTCAGACTGAGAAAGGTAAGACAAATACCATATGATTTCACTCATATGTGAAATCTAAAAAATAGAACAAATGAAAAACAAACCATCAAAAAGCAGAATCAGACCTATAGAGAACAAACTGATATTTGCCAGAAGGAAGAGGGAGGGAGAGAGGATGGGCAAAATGGGTGAAGAGGAGTAGGAGGAGGTACAGGCTTCCCCTTTGGAATGAATAAGTCATAGGAATAAAAAGCACAGCATAAAGAATATAGTCAACGATATGCTCATGGTGTTGTATGGTGACAGATGTTAGCTAGACTTGTGAGCACAGCATAACATGCAGAGATGTTGAGTCACTATATTGCACACCAGAAACTATTGTAACATTGTGTGCCAACTATATTATAAATAAGATAAGTTTTTAAATGGGTGTCTAGATACATTAAACTGCTCAATGGTATATTTAAAATCTTCTAAGAGAGAAAATTGTAAAAGTTCTCATTACAAGAAAAAGAAACAGTTGTGTATGTGTGTTTATCTACATGAGATGATGGATGTCCGCTAAATTTATTGTGATAATCATTTCACAATGTATCATGTCAAGTCATTATGCTGTTTATCTTATACAATGCCATGTTAATTATATCATATACAATTAAAAAATAAGAAATTAAAAAAATTCAAAGCTATAGATATACTGTGCCAACAACAAACATAAGAAAGCTAGTGTGCTTTATGAATATTAGACAAAATGGAAATCAGAAAAAAACTATAGCCAGTTACAAAGGGGAAAAGTTTTTATAATGATAAAAGGTTTGATTCAAAAAAGATCTTAATGTGCATTCAATTATTAACATAGTTTCAAGATATATTAAGCAAAACTAACAGCACTAGAGGGAAAAATAGATAAATTCACAATCAGCAATTTTAACAACTCTTAGTAATCAGTAGAAAAATCAGACAAAAAAGTGAATTAGTAAGGCTGTAAAGGAGTTAAACCACACTTTAAGACAGATCAACAGGACTGTCATTTATAAAATAATATACTCAAAAACTGTAAAATATAGATTCAATGCAATTCCAATAAAAAAATCTTAATTTTTAAACAAATTGATAAGCTTATTCTAAAATATATATGGAATATAAAGGACCCACATATACAAAGCAATCATGGTAAAGAAGAACAAAGTTGGGACTCCTGGGTGGCTCAGTGGCTGAGTGTCTGCTTTTGGCCCAGGGTGTGATCACAGGATTCAGGATCGAGTCCCGCATCGAGCTTCCTGCCAGGAGCCTGCTTCTCCCTCTGCCTATGTCTCTGCCTCTCTCTCTCTGTGTCTCTCATGAATAAATAAATAAATCTTAAAAAAAAAAAGACGGACAAAGTTGGAGGCTCATCCTACCTGACTTTAAGATTTGCTATATAAACCTATAATAATCAAAGCAATGTGGCTGGGCATAAAAATAGACACACAGATCAAAGAAACATACAAAGTATACAATAGTCTATACACTGAATATACATATGGGGAAATATGACTTTTGACCTCTATTTTATTTCCATTCACAAAAATTAATTTGAAATGGATCATAGACATAAACATAAAAGCTGAACTTGTGATTTTCTAGAAGAAAACATAGGAGAAGAGCATTGTGACCTTGGAACAGGCCAAGACAGTATACAAAAGCATTCACCTTAAAAAAATTGATAAATGGCAGTTCATCAAATGAAAAAAATTCTGCTTGTTAAAAGACAAATTTTGCAAATGAAAAGACAAGACATTCACTGCAGAAAATGTTTGCATTATATATTCCTGACAAGGAACTTGTATTTAAAATACTTTAAGAACTAATGCAGCCAATAATTAAAAGAGCCCAATTTAAAAATGGGCAAAAGACTTGGAAGAGCTACCCACACAAGAACATATGCAAATGACAAACAAGCATATGGAAAATACTCTTCGTTATTGTTCTTCAGGAAAATGGGAGTTGAAATCACAACAAAATCCTATGTCGTATCCTTTAGAATAGCACTAGCTATTCTAAAGTATATGGTGGTGAGAATATGGAGCAAATGAAACCCTCACACACCAGGATGTAAAATACTACAAATGCTTTGAAAAAGTAGAAGTTTCTTGGAAGCAAAACATATACTTACTTACTCCACTCCAGAATTCTGCATCTTGGCATTTACGCAAGAAAAAATGAAAATATATGTCAAAACACAAACTTGCTTAGTTTATGTAGTTATTTTATTCATAATATTCCCAAACTGGAAACAACCCAAATGTACTTCGATGGAAGAATGAACAAATAAATAGTGCTATTACCCACCAAAGAGAGAGAATAAACTAGGATACACACAATAATTTGAGTTTCAGAAATATATTGAGAGGAAGAAGCCAGACATAAACTTCTAGAAGGAGACATGGAGGTTCTTATTTTATAATATGGTTATTTGAAGTTCAAGAACTTTTATTGTGATAGAAATCAGAATAGCAGTTCCTCGTGGTTGGGAGGTTGGTGAGGGGAGGAAGAGAAGTTGAGTGGAAGGTGGCAAGTGAGAAACTTTCTGGAATGGTGAAAGTTTCTGGATCTCCACCGGGATTGTTGGCTAAAACAGCGTATACATTTGTCAAAACTCACTGAATTCTATAAATCATATCTTTCCATTTCACTGTGTGCAAATGTTTCTTCAATCAGAAAGATGTCTAAGTATTCAGTTCTAGATACCCTTTCAATACACTAAAGGTCTGAATGTTGTTGATGTTTCTCGTTTAAGAAAAATTGTTTTTATGTGTTGCAGAGTTACCTGCTAATTAGCTTTCCAGGGCCTCATTTTGATGGCTGCAGACATTATACTGTCAGCACTGTTAAGTGAGTTCTGCATTTTGTCCGTTCATTAAAAGCCGTGTTTGTGCAGAAACCATTTCTTCCATCTCGTTAACCATTATGTCCATTTTCTGTAATGGCCAATTGATTGTTAATAAATTTCCCATGAACTCCTGAAAAACAGGTAATTAGACTATTTTCCTTTCAAGGTCCGACTTTCCTCGTCTTCTGATCTAAGGATCCTGTTCTGAGGATTTCTGGCTATAGGAAGCATGCACGCAAAGGCCTGCTAGAGTTTCAGATAGTTTGTTTACTAGGCAGATAGTTTGACAGAGTAGTCATGGGCACAGACCTGTGTGTGAGGAAGAGGCCTGGGTTGTTGCCTTTGTTGCTCTGCAGATTTCAAGAATGGGAAGAGAGCCCGTGATGGAGCATAAACCAGAGCTGCTGAAACCACACCAAACAGAAGCTTCACTCATTACATACTTTCCTAAAAATAATCATCCTGGAATGCTTTTGCTTACTGAGTTTCCAAATGAACTGAAAATATTTATGCTTAAAACTTGCAAGTGTGGGGGGTTACTGGCTGGCTCAGTTGGTTAAGCCTACCTTTGGCTCAGGTCATGATTTCAGGCTTCTGGGATCAAGCTCTGCATCAGGCTACCTGCTCAGTGGGGAGCCTGCTTCTCTCTCTCTCTCTTGCTCTCACTCTTGTTCTCTCTCAAATAAATAAATAAATTTTTTTAAAGATTTTATTTATTTATTCAAGAGACACACACAGAGAGAGGGGCAGAGACACAGGCAGAGAGAGAAGCAGGCTCCATGCAGGAAGCCTGATATGGGACTTGATCCCGGGACTCCAGGACTACACCGTGAGCCAAAGGCAGATGCTTAACCACTGAACCATCCAGGGATCCCCAAATAAATAAAATCCTAAAAAAAAAAAAAAAAAAAACCTTGCAAGTGTGGTTATAGATTGGAAAGTTCTTAATTTGAAGCCACAGCTCCTAGTAGTCTATATTTTAGGTGATCTGGAAAAGCACTTTATTTTAAACATTTTGTATTTTACATACTTTATTTATTTATTTTTATTTTTTATTTTTTATTTTTTTTGTATTTTGCATACTTTAAAAATAAATACAACAGGCCCATGAAACTCTTTGATTCCTCTAGGGATACATTTCCGTATTTTTTTTTTTTTACGATGGATTGATTTAAAGGGAAATCGAGCCAATAGTACAACAGTGGCAGGGATTATGAAGGTGAAATGTGAAAATTAAAGTTTGAGAATACTGTTCTTGTCTGTTGGAAAAGCTGAAATGCCTCCGTGCCTGCCTTACTGGGAACTATGAACTCTTCTTCAACTTTTCCTTTCTTACACCTTGAGATCGCACAGCCTAGAACGCCACCTGCTACCATCTGAATGTGCTCCTTCCTCCTAGGAGAGGCAGCCTTGAAAGGGTTTGAGAAGGGGGTCTGTCTGCTGGGGGCCAAGGTGGGCCCACGGGGCACTGGTCCTGGCTGGCTTGGAGAACTCTGGGATGTCGTCTATTTTTTGGTCATTGTAACCCCTCTGACTAGCATTTAGGGGAACACAGTGGTGGCTTTCATTGGTGGCCATTCCTCTTTTTCTGCTTCCTGCAGTGCTTGCTGTCCTTGTTTTGGTTAAAACAGTAGACTCTCATGGTACTTAGTTTCGGATTGCAGGGCTCGTCCAAGATCCAGCAATAATGAAGCACAGTGGGCAGAATTTCAATAGGAAGAAAGGGGTAAAACATGGTATAAATGAGATACAAAACTAAACTCTTAAACTGGAAAATCTCACACGTAATTACCTAAATGTAAGCCAATCAGAATTCCTGGGTAAGTGTAGTATAGATGGCGTCAGTGACGTTCCAGTTGAGTGGTGTAGACACACATCTGTGGGCAAGCTAGTGAGGAACACTGACCTTTTAGTTTTCAGACTGTTTTTAGTGAAAAGCGGCAGAGCTGTATTTTAGAGTGTTGGTCCAGGAATGCACTAGTATGACTCCGTAATTTCAAGTTTATGACTATTTCTGGAAGATAAAAAGGCACTTTTCTAGGATCCTTCAATACTCGTTATAAAACCTCTTCCTTAATCTTTCCCCTGATATAGCCCAGGCTTCACCAGTGCAAAAGCCCCCCAAATACAGATACTCACTGGAGGAAAAAAGTCACTGTAAAATTGAGAATGTATGCCTTCTAAGCCATTGATCTGAAGTTGCCAGCTATAAAATCTTGGCAAAATATTGCTTCTGCTAAGTTATATATTTTATGACCGAGAAAAGTCGAGAGAATACACAAATGTATATTGTGCTCACCTGCAAAGACGCTGTCAGCTCCTTTTTGGAAATTCTGGCTTTTGTATTTCTCCTTATCAGGAGCTCTCACGTTCTCTTAAGGTGTCCCTGGAATAAGAATTACAGTTGAAGGGGCTGACCCTAAAACCGGCTGAGGCTGGAGAAGGGCATGTTATGTGGAACATGGTCATCAGAGCTCTGTCCTGTCTGTGGTCTGTCCCCTCCTGTCCCTCACTGGGCTCTGCATTAGGATTTGGAGGCGCCTTCAGTGTGGCTCTCAGAGCATTCTGTGCTAGTACACCAGTTATTAATCCCACTGCCCATTCTTGATGCCATTTCCTGAATTTTGGGTGAAACTCCAGAGGGCTTTTAGATTCCATCCCTGTCCAGTCCCTTCTCTGGAGTCCATAGATGCGGGTAACACACAACCCTACACAAATATCCAGACCGGGAAGCCTGGAAGCAATTGCAGTTTTTCTTTATGTAGAGCTTTACATGATTTATCAACTCGATTTTCTGTACTTGTATATTGGGGGGGTGGGGGGGGAAGGAAAAAGAAAGGCTAAATTAGACACAACTTTTCTCCCAGAAAATTGAACATATATTATGCATGTGGGCATATTTATTTATAATGTACGTTTTTCCATTTACTGGACTTGGGGTAGCTTATATATCTTTTTAAAGTGCAAGATAAGATGCTTATTTATATCTGCATCCTGCATGTCTAGCCTAGTGCTTGGTATATTGTAGATACTCAGTAAATGTTTGTTAAATCAAATTGAATTGTAAAATAGAGCAGAGATGGTTTATAGGAAGGAAGTGATCATACCAGATGTCTGAATGCAACAGAATCTTATCATTGGGCCATTAATTTGACTCTGAGCTTCCTAAATTCAGCACAGTATTCCCTTTGTAATAAAATTGTTCAGGATTTAGTTTCTGACACGACAGCATATAAGCCTTATTTTGTAAGTAAAAGAATATAAGATTTATCTTAGCAGGCTAAATATAAAGAAGCAGTAAAACACAGTGGTCAGTATCTTTGTGCTTTTTTTTCCCTACTTATATAAAGGAAGATGCAGAAATATTTTTAAAGTGCATAGTTCGTATTTCCACACTCTCAAAGGTAGAAGACACAATACTGTGCCATATTTCAATGACGGGATCCTCTGTGGACCAGAGATAATGCTGTCTAGGAGTCTTCTATTTATATTCCAATTTAATATAATAGGACTTGTATAATTTAAATGAATGGATTCCTATTAAAACTATCACTTTCAGGGCAGCCCCAGTGGCTTAGCAGTTTAGCGCCGCCTTCGGCCCAGGGTGTGATCCTGGAGACCCGGGATCAAGTCCTGCGTCAGGCTCCCTGCGTGGAACCTGCTTCTCCCTCTGCCTGTCTCTCTCTCTGTCTCTAATAAATATATAAAAATGTTTAAAAAAAACTATCACTTTCAAATATTAGTATTGGCAAGTTCCCCAGTGCCAATCAGTTCATGATTCCCTAGCAAATACCAGTGGCCAAGCTAGTCTTGGTTTGTGATTTACAGAAACAATCCCAACATGAGGAGGCACCGTTGACACTCAGTGATGGGCAGGTCAGAAGCCTGACTTGTGTTCTTACCTGGAGAGAAGCCAGTTCATTTCAGCACAAGATGGAGATGCAGGGGAACTTTCATGGGGGAGCTGATGGAAAACAAGTCAGTGGCCTTTGCACTTAGAGTGTAGATACCTGGACATCTGTTTTCTCCTATTGTTTGTTTTTAGAAAACTATTATGGGACATTTCTAAATCCCTTGCAGGTCTCTTTTTGGAAACATAGGAAAGAATGAAAGGGCAGTGTCCGTGTATTTCACATGGGACAGAGAAATTCCTGGATTATTTTCTTACAATCTATTAAAATTTTTTTGGTAGGAAGCACCTGAGTGGCTCAGTTGCTTAGGCATCTGCCGCTGGCTTAGGTCATGATCGGGCTCCCTGCTTGGTGGGGAATCTGCTTCTCCCTCTCCCTTTGCTTCTCACCCTGCTCCTGCTCTCTCTGTCAAATAAATAAATAAAATAAAATCTTTATTTATTTCAAAGACTTTGTTTATTTATTCATGAGAGACACACACAGAGAGAGGCAGAGACAGGCAGAGGAGAGGCAGGCTCCTTGCAGGGAGCCTGATGTGGGACTCAATCCCAGGACACCGGAATCAAGCTCTAAGCCAAAGACAGACACTCAACCACTGAGCCACCCAAAATAAAATCTTTAAAACAGCTCTTAACTATTAAGAACAAATAGCTGGTTACTAGAATGGGAATGGCTGGGGGGATGGCTTAAATAGGGGATGGAGATTAAGGAGTGCACTTATCATGGTGAGCACTATATGATGTATGGAAGTGTTGAATTGCTATATTGTATACCTGAAACAAATATAACATTGCATGTCCATCCTCCCCACGCTATCTCCCTGCCCACCTCCCCTGTGAAGCACACGCATCTCATCCTAGCAATTTGTGCTCCAGACCATGTTAGCTTTCTCAGCCTTGGCATAACCTGTACTGTCTAGTCTCTGTGTTTTCTTACCTAATGAGTCCTTTCTCTTCTTCCCATCCTCACCTGTCAATAGCCTATCAAAGACTACCAGTCCCATGCTCCTATGTTTATAGCAGCATTATTTACAATAATCAGATTATGGAAGCAGCCCAAGCATCCATCCATAGATGAATGGATAAAGAAGATGTGGTAATACAATGGAATATTGTTCAGTCATCAAAAAGAATGAAATCTTGCCATTTGCAATTACATGGATAGAGCTAGAGTAATGCTAATAAAATAAGTCAGTCAGAGAAAGACGAACACCATGTGATTTCACTCATATGTGGAATTTAAGAAACGAAACAAATGAGCAAAGGCAGGAAAGGGAGGGTAGCCAAGAAATAGGCTTTTAACTATTGAGAACAAAGAGATGATTACTAGAGGGGGAATGGGTGGGTGGATGGGTTAAATAGGTGATGGAGATTAAGGAGTGGACTTGTCATGGTGAGCACTGTGTGATGTATGGAATTGTTGAATCGCTATATCATGTACCTGAAACAGATATAACAGTGCATATTAACTACACTGGAATTAAAATGTTTTTAATATATTACAAAAAATATATATATATATATAGTTTATATAGTTCTTCCTTGAATCCTCTTAGTAAAATAAATCTTTCCACATGATTTGTGCTTCCATAGTGTCTTTGTACCATCACGTTATTTCTCGAGGTGGATATTCTTGTTCTACACATGAGATTATAAATTCCCTGAGAAAAATATTTTAATCAGATTTTATTATTATTTAAATTTATTTATTCATGAGAGACACAGAGAGAGGCAGAGACATAGGCAGAGGGAGAAGCAGGCTCCCTGCAGGAGCCTGATGTGGGACTCAATCCCAGGACCCGTGGATCATGCCCTGAGTCAAAGGCTGATGCTCAACCACTGAGCCACCCTTTAGAAAATATTTGTTAAGGTGAATTTATTTGAAGGACTTTGACAAAAAGTTATCTTTCCTCATTCAACATTTCTAATTGAATTGCACAAAATATAATAAAAATTATGAACATTAAACACTCTGCTCAGTAGGGGTTCATTAACAGATATCTGAAATTTTCCTATAGAAATTAAGTACCCTTTTGGGTCATGTTCCAATATTTGTGTCAGTCTCTTGGAAATGAAACTTTAAATGGCCTTGGATTACTTTTTTCTCCTGGAAATCCATGTGGCCTGTGTTCCTCCTCAGGGTTTAGGAGGTCTAGCAAGACCGGGGTTGGCTTGAAGGGAAAGGATGCAAAGACTTCAATAGAATGGTTTCTTTCCTTGAATTTATTTTTTGTTCATCTCAAAATCACACTGGTAGGCCCTTGCAGACCGAATCAAATAATGTATATAGAGGAATATGTCCTCATTTATGACATGGGGAGTATAGTAGCTGCCTGGCTCATATGAGTAAATAAACTTTTATTTATTTATTATAATAATATGTAATTATATAATAAATAATAAAATTGATTTTGTAGCAAATAATTAGTAAATTAAATGAGTAAATTTTTATAAAAGGGTAAAATTAATCTCTGACTCTTCTTTTTATAGCCAACAATATCATTTAATAAAATGCTTAATATCCAAAAACATGCATTACTGAAGCTGATAGGTGTATCAGGCAATCATTCTAATAATTATAGACTCAGTGTGACTCCATGACAATAATATGTGCTTTGGAGTTAGGCTGACTTGAGTTTGAGTTCTGGTTCGCTGACTAGCAGTGTAACCCTGGACAGCATAATCACTTCTGAGCTTCAATATTGTGATCTATAAAAGTAAGAATATTAACACATATCTTTGGGGATTATTCTTATGCTTCTATTTCACAGCCTTTAAAAAGACATTATTAAATACTTTCATATAAAATTTAAGATCACTTTATCTAGTAAAAAAAAAATCCTGGCTGCTGGATTTTAATAAAAACTAGATTAAATTTATGTATTAGAAGGCTTGGTGTATATGAGTTTGAGTGTGTGCATGTGATATTAAATCTTTCCATTGGCTCCCATCAATAAAATTTTCATTTTTTTTCATAGAATATCTGTCTTTCTTCCCAGATGTATTTCTTAACATTCATGGTGTTTTTCAGTTGAAGGTAAAATATACTCTGATTTACATTTCCAAGTGCATATTGTGAATAGAGAAAACCTATTGATTTTGGTACCTTTATCTTGTATTCTAGCACCTTACCAAAATTATATATTAATTCTGCTTTATAGTGGCATATCCTATATTTTCTGCTCCTATCCGAAAAGAGGCAGTTTTATATTTTATTTTTTCTAAACATTTGTATGGATTATTTAATATTCATGATTTATTACATTCACTAGAACCTCTAAGACTATGAAATAAAAATGGAATAGTGGCCATTGCTTTCAGATCTCTGATTTCAAATGCAATAAAGATAATATTGAGTTGAAGTTGAGGATAATATATTATTTTGGTTTTTGTAAAATTCTCTCTTCCAATTTTACATAGTAGTTTCACTAGGATTAAATGCTGATTTGTTGGTTTTTTTTTTTCAAATACTTCCTTAGCATTTAAAAAATGTGATATGACACATGAAGTTTCTTTTGAATTTGTAGATATTGTGGATTTTGTTGGAAGACTTTTTGGTTGCTTATTCCATGGCCGTTCCTCCATCTCGCTTTTTATCTTGGTAGTGGAACTCCAACTTATACCTTGTTCTGGAAAAGGGTGGCTTCTCTCATTCCTTGGGATGGTTAGTATTACCCCTAAGGTAATTGGCATAATTGACATCGCATTTCATTTTGTTGGAGCCAATTCTAAATCCGGGCATGTGGCATAGTCTAATCAAGGAGACCTAAGAACCCTTTTCTGATTAAAAATAGAAGAAAACCCCCACAGGTCTTCAGGAGAGAAAGCTTTTACATTTCTACCTTAATTCTTGCTTGGTTTCTAGTGTGAGGACATGATTGCAGGAGCTGTAGCAACTTTATTACCACTGTGAGGTAATGGAGAATGAAGACATTGAAGAGTTCGTGTTCTAAGGATGGTAGAAGGGAAGGGTTAGAAAATAGCCTGGCAGAGATTCTGGGCAACTGAGCCAATGTAGCTGCCGAGTGTATGATTTCTTGTTCTGTAAGAAAATGCTCTATTTGTTCAAAATCCAAAATCCTGCATGACTTGGTTTTTGGCTTCTCTCTCGTCTTACTGCCTTTCCCCACTGTCAGTGTGCTCCAGCCTCACTGGGAGTCTTTTTGTTATAAAACACAGGAAGAGGGTGCTTAGGTGGCTCAGTCAGTTAGGCATCCGCCTTCAGTACAGGTCATGATCTCAGGGTCCTAGGATCGAGCCCCACGACAGACCCCTGCCTAGGAAAGAGTCTGCTTCGTTCTGCCCCTCTGCCCCTCCTCCCCTGCTCATGTTCTCTCTCTCTCTCTCTCAAATAAATACAATCTATTTTTTATCAAAAAATACAGCAAGAATAATCTCAATTCAGGAAAATGTACTCTCATTATTGCTTTTGCCTTGCTAAACTGCCCAAAGTATATGTGGTATTCCCTGACTCTTCGAGTCTCTGCTGGATTGTTGATTCAACGAATATTTACAATAGCATCTCTCATCATGTTCTGTTTCCTTATCCAGTTTTATTTTTCTTCAGACATCTTTACCATGTGAAAACACATTGTCTATATATTTACTGTCTTTCCCCAATATATAATAAAAGCTCCATAGGGACAAAAACTGTATGGCTTTGGGGTTCCTGGGTGTCTCAGTGGTTGAGCATCTGCCTTTGGCTCAGGTCATGGTCCCAGGGTCCTGGGATCAAGTCCCACTTCAGGCTCACTGCAGGCAGTCTGCTTCTCCCTCTGCCTATGTCTCTGCCTCTCTCTCTGTGTTTATCAAGAATAAGTAAATAAAATCTTAAGTAAAAACTGTAAGGTTTCATTTATTGTTGCGTCTGGAGTCATTGGAAAAATAACTTGTATAGAGTAAGGCAATCAATTCATAGTTGTTGAATAAATGAAATTATTTTTTTAAAATATTTTATTTATTCATGAAACACAGAGAGAGAGAGAGACAGAGACAGAGACACAGGGAGAGGGAGAAGCAGGCTCCCTGAAGGGAGCACGATGTGGGACTTGATCCCAGATCCTGGGATCACACCCTGAGCCAAAGGCAGATGCTCAACCACTGAGCCACCCAGGCATCCCTGAAATTGTTTGTTGCAAAGTTATCCTTTTCCTCTACCTGCCCTCCTCATGAGATCGTTTGCATTGCTTTTATTTCTCCAGTTTTTTCTACCTTTATGTTCACCAGTCTTCCTACCCTCAATAATTCTAGGGTTTACTGTGAAGTAGTTTGGCACTCTTTTTTTTGTAAAAGATATTCATTCATTCATTCATTCATTCATTCATTCATTCATTCATGAGAAACACACAGAGAGAGGCAGAGACAAGGCAGAGAGAGAAGCAGGCTCCTTGCAGGAAGCCCCATGTGGGACTTGATCCTCGGTCCCTGGAATCACGTCCTGAGCTCAAGGCAGATGCTCAACCACTGAGCCACCCAGGTGCCCCTGGCACTCTTAATTCTACCCCAAGTTAGTCTTTCCCTTGCAGTGTGTGTCTGCAATTTTGAGGTTCTTTTTTAGTTGTTTTTTTTTTCTTAAATTCCCAGTCAGCTTATCTTTGCTTCCCCCCGTTTTTATAAAGGGGAAAAAAGTTCCTTGCTCACCCCTGTTTCCTCTTCTCTGTATTCTCAGTATCAGTGTCCTTCAGCTGAAGACCACCAGGAATACACCTGTAGTTGAGCAAGTTGAATTTATTGTTTGTGACAGTGAGGCAGCTAATAGCTTAGAGGATGGTTGAAAGGATTCATAGAATTTGGGTTTATGTTTAGGGATTTGAGGGATGGTGTAAGGAAATAGGTTGGATACTGCAAGGAGCCGATGTAGTTCTCTGATTGGGCATCTTAATAACTCTTATCTTTAAGGAGGATAGATGTGAGTGAAGCTGTAACTGCTAGAGTAGTTGTAATTGGTAGAGTAGCGGTAATTGGTAGAGTACCTGTAATTGGTAGAGTACCAGATGTTGTTGGTGTTAGCTGGGAAAAGAATATTCCACTATTTTCTGGTTTGGACAGTGTTCATATTTTGGTCTGAGTTTGGACATGATTACAGAGTGGTCTTGTTTTTGACATGACATCAAGGACAGAGAGGCTTTGTCTCACGCTCATGTGCTGTGAGATTGTTTATGTTAATGTGAGAATGCGAAGACCTGGCTCTCAGCTACCAGATGTCAGGGGCTACTTTCCTGTTACCCCATCTTTACATCTTTATTCTCTTTCATTTGTTATCCATTTAAATTGATTTAAGTATTTTTCACCTGTAAAGAACACGGATTCGCCTCTAAAGAACTACCTGAATTTTGCTGTTCTCCAATATCTTCCTTTCACTCTGACACATAAATGGTGTAAGTTTGAGTTTCATTCTCTCATTTCAGTATATCTACTGGTAAATGGTATTCCACTGAAAATAGTCAGATGACATGCATATTATCTCCTTTGTAGGTGGCTTATTCTTTCTGCCTGGAACATTGTAAGATATTCCTGATTTTTGAAGTTTAAGAAATTTTCACCAGAATTTGCCTGATGTCCTTTCTTTTGATTTTATTTTTAGATTAAGAATTTATATTTCCATTGTTTGTTTAATTATTGTGACCCTTCCAACTATTTCTTTTTTCCTTCTGAAACTCTTTATTTCTTTAGGTTAAATCTTCTGTACCTATTCTTGTGTGTGTGTGTGTGTGTGTGTGTGTGTGTGTGTCTGTGTCTGTGTGTATTTGATATGCATATGTATTTAATAGCATGTGTATGTATGTATTAGCAATTTTTTTAACTTTATTTTTTTCAGTTGATTGGGTTCCAATTTGGGTCTCAAACAACCATACTCTCCTAATACTAATCTATTAGATGTCTAATTAGAAAATGATCTTTATTAGCTGAAGAACATCTTTGTGGTGCTCCTGAATCTTTTTAGTACTTTTAGTTTTTTATGAAAATTTTCTATCTTTTCCAGGAACTCTGTTGCCCTGGGTATATATGTTTTGGCCACTGGACAAATGGGTCTGGTTGTGTGTATGTCTGTGTGTGTTCATTTTCTTTGCTCATTGTTCAGATATCCCAAGTCTTGGTTTTCTGGAAATGAAGGAAAGGAAATGTTGAAGCACGTTGGCCATTCTCTTCTTCCTGGAAGAAGCTTTTCTGTTCCCCATATCCCCAGTCTCCTTGAAATCTTACTGCTCCAGAGATTAAGGACTCTCAGCCCACTGGTTCAGCTTCTTCTTGCTCTTCAGAAGGCCAGCATGATGTGCTCCTCTTGTGGGGAGCTGATGTTACTCTTCCCCTAGGGGTCTGTAGGTCTCTGTGGGTCAACTCATGCTTCTTAATGCTGGTCTCTGCCTGAGAACAGGGATGAAATCTTCTACCAACCATTTTCACAGACCTTAGAATAGCCCAAGGCCTCCCTCACTGCCCACAGACCCAGAAACTGTAGGCTCTGGAGAAGTTTCCATACTGGAGTGGAGGGTAAGGGAGCTGCACTTTCATTCCCATATTCCCATAATTCTGTGAAAGATTTTTCAGAGGACAATTCTGTCTTTCTAGCTACCCTCTTTGGTTGGTAAGTCTACTAGACATAAAGTAAAAATTTTCACAGTGTTCTTAGTGCTTTTTATCAAGATTTTTTCAACTAATTTTATTTATTTATGTATTCAACAATGTTTATTGAATAGTTACTTAGGGCCATCAAACCTCTATGTACTGAGGATACAGCAGTGAACAAGACAGGCAAATTGTGCTTCCATGGAGTTACATTCCTAGCAACCTCACACCCGATATAAATGTTCTGTTTTAGCCAAGACCAGTTTGCACACTGAAGTATTAAGCTAGTACATGTTTTTGTTTGATCTGCAAAATTACATCAAGTCATTTCAGAGAGCACCCTAGCTTTGACTAAAGCAAAATTGCCTTGTCTTAATATTTGCTGTGATTTGTGAAATTCCATTTGGGGCTAAGAATGTTTTTATGTTTGGGGAAAATAATACTTTTTATGGAAATACAAAGATATATGAGGACTCCTTCATGGAGAAATTGAAGAAATGGATGCTGAGAAACTTGCTGTTATTTCCTGCTGGGATATAATTAAAGGTGGAAAAAGGAGAAATAGGAAGAGTCTGAATAACTTACAGGAGGCAGCCATGTGAACACAACTGCTGGAAAAGCATTTGACTAACTAAATTAAATGTATCAGTGTGAACTATCTACAACCTGTTTCATCATGAACCATCACTAATTTGTTAGGGAATTGAACATGATGGGAACTTTGAAAGTGCTATCCTGAATAAGCATTTAAAAGAAATTCCATGTGGCTGTGTTTGGAAATCTTTGAGTTCATCATCTCATTCTCAGGGATGAGTATAGCATATTTACTGAAATAAAAGATTAGAGATATTCTATGCTGTCATTGCGATTAACGTCTTCAAGAAAGAACAAGAGTTTTTTTCAAGTGATTGAAAACTTGAATTTTCAGTTTAATGTTAGAGAAACTGTATTAGACTTGTAAATTTGCAAGTCTGCATCCAGAGGAGAGAAAGTAAATATGTTCCTTTGGTGTCCAATTGCTATAGAAAGGCCATCTGTCCACAGATGTTCATCAGTTAGGGGAACTAGAATGTATCTAAATATTTGTGAGTTGTTACAATAGCATCATACATTGAAAAATAAATCCCTTTCGTATACGTTTTTAAAAGTCTTGAATTTGTACTTCAATCACATCGAGATTTCTTTTGAAGTAAAGCGACTGTAATGGATTTTCTCCTATTCAGTCACAAGACTTCTCCCACCAGATTCCATTACAATAAAATGGTTAATCTCCCCACCCACTAATCAGTTTCTTATCTCAAACAGTATTTGATGTAAGAAAATTAAATACTATTTATCACTGTGAAATAGTGGAACAAAATAATTACAAAATCCTTTGGTGTTTATTAAAATAGTTGCGCAAAGATATTTTTAAGTTTAAAAAACAAGCTAGGTGGGGATCCCTGGGTGGCGCAGCGGTTTGGCGCCTGCCTTTGGCCCAGGCCGCGATCCTGGAGATCCGGGATCGAGTCCCACGTCGGGCTCCCGGTGCATGGAGCCTGCTTCTCCCTCTGCCTGTGTCTCTGCCTCTCTCTCTCTCTCTGTGTGCCTATCATAAATAAATAAATTAATTAATTAAAAAAAAAAAAACAAGCTAGGGACGCCTGGGTGGCTCAGCGGTTGAGCGTCTGCCTTTGGCTCAGGGTGTGATCCCGGGATCCGGGATCGAGTCCCACATCAGGCTCCTCGTGGGGAGCCTGCTTCTCCCTCTGCCTATGTCTCTACCTCTCTCTCTCTGTGCCTCTCATAAATAAATAAAATCCTTTAAAAAAAAAACAAGCTAATAATCATCAAGCATTTTCAACCTACCTGTCTTATATTTCCATGAGAATAGCCCCAACCAAAGTGTATAAGAACTTTAAATATGATAGGAAAAAAATATTTTTCAGCATTATTGAGTGTCCCTTACAGACAGCGAGAAATGTTTAATTTCTTAACTCTTTTATTGAAAATTTGAAAGTGTTTAGAATATAAAAAATTTATAAACACATATACATCTGTGTCTATACATACAGATGTATAAACACATATAAAATGTTTTTTTATTATTTTGTTTCCCTAAATATTTAGAAATATTAATCTTTATAGACTTTCTTCAGTATGAAAAATAAATTCTGAAAACCATGTATGTCCTAAGAGCATTTTCTGCTAAAAGTGTCTGATGTTGCCTGTCAGCCCTCAGTACTGTTACAGATATATTTTTTTCCTGAATCAAATACTGGAGTTGGAGAGGCTATTATTTTATTAGAGCCAGTGGGTTTTATTTTTAAAAGTGTTTGTTTTGTTTTTGTTTTTTGAGAGGGTGCGAATAAACCAAATTGGAAGATAAGAAATAGTTTTAAGTTTTTAAGATTTTTTATGTAGTTATTACCACTTTAGTCAAAATTTCATGAATGGCTACTCTTTATTTTATGGGGGAGTAAACTGATATTGATGAGTAAGATTTATTAGGAAAATTGAAGATACTTTTGAGGGTCATATTTTGCTCAAAATATATTGAGAATAGCTTAAGAAAACTTTTTTCCTAATTTTCATTTAATTAAATCTAGCTCTATGTAAAATAGATTAGAACATTATGAAATTAACCCAGAGAGCTGGTATGTTTAGGCCAAGAGAACAGAAATTGGTTTAATTATTGAGCACAAGAAAACGTAGCTGGCCAATCTAGATCATACATCACGTATGAAGTATAAATCTCAGGAGTATGTCGAGTGATTTTTTTTTCAAGTAGTTTCTCTATGATTATTAATTTATGTGTGCCTAATGGATACAGGAAAAATATAAACTAACATTTGTTTGCTGCAATGTATGTTTGCAGTCTTTTTCTCACTCAGTTTTTAAACTAGTTCCAAGAGGAAGGTACAGATATTTACCACCTCAAAAACTAAGGCTTCCGGTAAGTATGTAGCTTGTTTAAGACAAAGAGTTGGCCATTTGATTTCCAGTCTGAGCCCTTCACCCAATCACTGTACTGGCTTCCTTGCTTTAACTACAGCAGCGTATTGTTCTTTTCCTTATTGTTATGTGGATATAGAGGGCCCTGAAACGCTCATCTTTGAATACAAGGCCTGGGAATAGAAACTATCTGTTCAGATGTGTAGAAATACAGATTGCAACTTGCCTGAGTTTAAGATACAGAATTGTCTGTCTTTGAATGTGCAAGGCCTGCCACCCTGTGAAGCTCATCATAAGCATTCAGAAAATCAGAATATTGCCTGAATTAAGTCATGCTTCTATCTTCTCTTTTGTCAACATGAGCCTGATTTTTTTTTGTTTGTTTTTAATTGAAGTATAGTTGACATTTAATGTTACTTTGTTTCAGGTGTATAACAGTGATTTGACAACTCTATATGTTATGCTACACCACAAGTATAGCTACTGTCTGTCATGGTACAATGCTATTACAGTGCTCTTGACTAGATTCCCTGAACTGTACCTTTTATCCTCATGGCTTAATCATTCCATAACCAGCAACCTGTACCTCTTTTTCTCCTTCACTTATTTGGCCCATCCTCTCACCCTTTGGCAACCATCAGTTAGTTTTCTGTATTTATGGAGTTGTTTCTGCTGTTTGTTTAGTCCTTTTGTTTTTTACATTCCACATATAAGTGAAATCATATGGTATTCGTCTATCTTTGTCTAACTTGTTTCCTCTAGCGTGATACCCTCTAGGTCCATCCATGTTGTAGCAAATGTTGAGATCTTGTTCCTTTTTTATGGTGAATGATACTCAGTCGTATATCTGTATCACATCTTCTTTATCCATCCATGTTGTAGCAAATGTTGAGATCTTGTTCCTTTTTTATGGTGAATGATACTCAGTCGTATATCTGTATCACATCTTCTTTATCCATTCACCCAGCAATGGCCACTTAGGTTGCTTCCATATCTTGGCTATTGTAAGTAATGCTGCAGTAAACAGAGGGGTGCATATGTCTTTAAGAATTAGTGTTTTTGTTTTCCTTGGGCAAATAGTAATGGAATTACTGGATTATATAGTAGTTCTATTTTTAATTTTTTGAGGAACCTTCATAGTGTTTTCTGCAGGGTCTGTACCAGTTTGCATTCCCACCAACAGTGCAAGAGGATTCCTTTTTCTCCATATCCTCACTAATGCTTGTTATGTCTTGTCTTTTTGACTATAGTTATTCTGACAGTTGTAAAGTGATGTGTCGTTTTTATAAATTTATTATTTTTTTATTCTGATTTTATATTTCCTTGATCATTAGTGATGTTGGGTATGTTTTTTCATTATCTGTTGGCCATCTGTATGTCTTCTTTATAAAATGTCTATTCAGATTCTCTGCCCATTTTTAATCACATTATTTATTTTTTTGGTATTGAGTTGTATAGGTTCTTTATATATTTTGGAATTAACTCCTCACCAGATATGCCACTTAAAATATCTTCTCCCGTTGAGTACATTGCCTTTTATTTTGTTGATGGTTTTCTTCACTGTGGAAAAGCTTTTTATTTTGCTGTAGTCCCAATAGTTTATTTTTGCTTTTGTTTCCCATGCCTGAGGAGACATATCTAGACAAGGCTGATGTCAAAGTGATTACTATGTATAATTTCTTATAGGAGTTTTATGGTTTCAATTCTCATATTTAAGTTTAATCTATTTTGAATTTATTTTTGTGTATGGTGTAAGATAGTGGTCCAGTTTCATTCTTTTGCATGCAGCTGGTCCAGCTATCCCAGCATCATTTGTTGAAGAGACTGTCTTATCTCTATTGGATATTCTTATCCCCTTTGTCTACATTAATTGACCATGTAAGTGTGGGTTTACTTCTGATTGATCCTCATTTTTTGAATCTATTTACTTACTAGTTCATAACTTAGTATTCATTTAAAATTCTCAATGTTGTTTGAATGGGACTCTCAAATCTCCTAATAGGTACTGAGCTTATAAATAAAGAGAACCACTTGGGTATTCTGAAGTTCACTAGTATTTTACTCTTCTTTTCTCTCCTTCCTCCCCCCTCCCTTCCTCTTTTTCTTTGCTAGCAGGGGAGCTTGTCAAATGAATTGATACCTAAGCACATTTATGATTCTAGAATTTTAAAAGTATGGGTAAGAAGTTGTATAATGCAGTCTTCTCATTTTGGGATTATGAAAGTGAAGATCAAAAAAATTATCCCAGATTAGACAGCCAGTTTTTATCATAGATCAAATCTAGGGTTCTATTTATCTTAACACCACCTTACTCTGTGAGAGGTTATACCTAAATGCATTTAGCTCTCATTAAGTTCTATATTTATGCCTCAGCGATTTCTTGAACATGCTATGTTTCCGGTCTTTGGCTTACAGGGCTGGCTTTATGGCTCTGTGACCTGTGTGGCTGTCCGGGCAATACACTTACTTTAGTGCTGTATAATTGCCACTTTGAGATTCTTAATAATTTGTTAACCAGGGCCCCACATTTTATTTTGCACTGGGTGCTGCCAATTTTGTAGCTGGGTCTGTCGCTGGACTTTGGTGACACAGAGGTGAACATTTGATCTTTATTTGAGGAACATAAAGTCTAGTGAGGAGTTGGACACAGAAGCGCTAGGATTGGCAATGAGGGAGTAAATTAGCTTTGCCCAGAAGGAGAAAGGGAATTCCAGGAGAAAAGGGTAACAGAAGGATCTAGAAATAAGCCAGTGTGGCAGTGAACAGTCCCAGTGACTGTAGTGAATAAAGCAATGGGGTTGAGGAAAGATGTCAAGAGAGAAGAGAGCCTGGAGGATGGAAAGCTGAAAGTTACTGCACTTTTCTAGTTGGCAGTATTGAGGGGCCATGCGCCTGAGAGGTTTGGAGTTTAAATGCATAGGGTTGATGAGAAGTTCATGCAGAAGGAGAGTCAGGATGACCCCAGGCAGTCATGTCCAGTGCTTGGGTGGGTGATAAATGCTGTTACTGTAGAGAAGAAGTAGAGGGGGCTGCAGGAAACTGAGTATATTGGTGCTGGTATAAATTCTCTCCCCCCCCGCCCCCCCCCATTTCACCACAGTGTTCAGTCTTTCTGTGAATTCCCAGACTGCAGCGACTCCCACCCATTGTCCGCCTTCTTCAAATCTTCTCAACTTTTCTGTCTCATCCTTCTGCCCCACCGTTCACCTTCACATGTTCCATACATTTACCAAGTGAGAAAATGGAAGCCACCGAGTTCCCCATCTCCCCATTCCAATACCTTCCCCCTTTTTACCTCTGAGCCCACCTTTCAGAGGGTGGCTTGTCTACTCTTGGTCCCACAACTTATGGTTTCTTAGGTGGGTGTGTTTTCTCTTCAGTTCTCTACCTTTCTACTTTTTTATTCCTCCTAATGTATAAATATGCCCTTTATCTTCCATTAAAAACACCCCACAATGTCCTATGTTCTACATTATAAGAATATTTTTAGGATATTCCTATAAAAATTTCTCCGTGTTTTAACACTGATCTTTGCTTTCTTCCAGTTTACTCTTCAACCTAATATAATACGGTTTCCACTTGCAAGTTCTATTGAAATGGCTCTTGAGCATGGCTTTCTTATTGCTAAGTCTAATATTCACCTTTCATTCTTCATCTTGCTGCACTCGACTGTTTTCCTTGAGCTCCTCGTTTGATGAATATCTGTAGTGCTATTTTTCATTTTCTCTCCTTGTAAGATCTTTGCATCCGATGTCTGAAAGTGATAACATGCAGGATGTGGCAAGGATCAGTCCTGGAGGCAGCCTTCTCTCTTACTTCGTCTCTTGTCACCAGTGTCCTTTCTTCGCCTGCCCTCTACATCCTAAGGTCATTTCCCTGGCCCAGACTCCCTTCACTGCTCCTCATCCCTGCAGCCAGTTAGTTGTACTTCCTCACTGGCCTTCCTCATATATAAGAATTCCAGAGTGTAGCCCCTCCCTGTCGCCCATGGCAATGTCTTTGGCCAGTTTTTCCATCTCTGGCACCTGTTCTCATCCATTTGCTCACAATAGAAACCCAAGAATCTCACGCTCCTCCTCAGCTCTCCTACCTGATCCATCACCGGATCTTTTAGGTTCCATCTCCAAACAGCTCTTGAATGTAAATTTTGCTTTACTCCATTGCCAGGACCATTCACTTCTGATAAGCCACCACCCCTTGCTAGATTACTGCTAGCATCTGCTAAATAGATGGCCCTACCTCCTCTTACTCTCCATGTGGCAGCCATGGTGCCCTTGCAGAGTGGCTAAGATCAGACTCTGCCAACAACTTCATACTTCAATTAAGATGATAAACCCCAGACTATCACCAGGATTGTGTGATCCCTGTCTTCCCCTATAGTCTGACCTCCTGCCGGCCTGACCTCCCTCTGGCTACCTTGTGAGGCCACTTGGCCTTTTTTTTTTCCCTGAAAAATCCCATGCTCTTTCTACCCCAGAGCCTTCCCACATGCTATTACTTCTAAGTAAACTGTGTAGGTTCCCCTCCTCCTTGTTTTTAGGGGTTAGCATAATGTCACTTTTTCTGGAGAAGCCTTGTCTTGCTTTCTAACCTTATTTTTGTCCTTCATGGCATTTTCCTAACTTTAGCTATATATTTGTTCAGTGTGCTGCATGTACCTGCGAGACCATGAGCAATCCATATGCGCAGGGAACTGTCTGTTCTCACCAGTAGATCCCTATCACTCACAGAGTCCTGGTGACTGAGTAGGTACTCAGTAAATACTTTTCAAATGGGTAAATGGATGAGGAGAAGTTTAGGGATGAGAAGAGAATGTCTTCCCTGTATTTCTAAGACATAGCTTCTCTGAGTTCAGGAACCCATGCCCATCTCACATAGCTAAGCAGTGTTGGTGTACTAACATTAAGTTGCTAACAAAGTCAAATAAGTGTTTGATTTGGTCATTTCTCTCTTGTTAGTAAAATGTTTGGGAATTTGTGCAAAGTATTTTACGATTCTATTATTTTTTACCTTTATGCATTAATTTTTGTTTTGATTTGCTTTGGTTTGGTTTGGTTTTTGGAATTAGTGCTGAACACTCTTTGGGAAGAGAACCTCTCCCCTCTGTAGCCACTTCTATTGCCTCTGTGGGTTCTGTGGAGGTTCTATGGAGCATTGCTTCAGTGTGGCGGGAGCTGAGAGGAAGCCCTGTCATGGGCCAGTAAATGGAGCCACATGCAGTGCTTCAGTGGCCTGGCTAGAAGGACAACCCCTGACCACAGGCTTTGAAGTGCTCTTCCACTGTTTACACAGTTCTGTCTCCCAGGGTGACTGAGTGTCCCATCATCTTGCTGAAGTCAAGCCTCTTTAGATGGAGAACTTGAGGTTACAAGTGCAGAAGAGTTTTTCTACCTTCTCCTTTAAAGGTTTAGCTTCAGTGAATTTTATTTTATCACCTTTGTTTACATATAGATATGATGTATATTCAAGATAATTTTAGAGACACATTTTGTGAATTTAGGGGTTACTGGTAATTAAGACAAAACAAAACAAGAGATACTGTAAGTTGTGTTGTGTCCTTTATGTACCAGACTTTGATGAAAATGTTCATATAAGATCTATTAAAAGAAGGTTTTCTTAGTTATTCTTAGAAATAGGACACTAATTGAACAATATGTGGATGGAGAAAGGCTTTATTTTATTGCTTTTGCCACATTTTTCTTCATTTAAAAAGAGACTACTTTGTTATCATTTTGAGGGTACAGTCTTAGCTAAAAATGTGGTATTTTGAACATGAGTGTTGATCAGGAAATTGTAGAGATTTAGGAATGGTAGTGCTATCTGTGTTTAAAACCATAGTCAGAAAAAGTGACTTGCTTTTCATTGGTAGAATCTGGCTAAACGATGTTCACCTCCTGTAGTGGCTGTTACAGGTTGATTCTGTTGACTGGAAGCAACATTTGTATCATCCATTTGGACCTTAGTTTTTATGTGTGGTGGTAGCTGTAGTGTCTGTGTGTATATGAGTTGGCAGGGATGGGGGGAAGCCCTCCTGAGAAAGTGGCTATGCAATAAAAATGAAAAAAAAAAGTCATAATAACCTGAAACATAATTATATTATTTTAATTCAAAATAGACAAGAAGAACCCTTTCAGAACAGATGTTATAAACAAAATTAAAGGAGAAGCAACAAATGAAATTATAATCCTACTGATATATCATTTATCTCTATCTGGGGAGCATAATTAAATAAAGTTAGGTATGGATTGTAATGAGATTATCCACTCAAATGGAAAAGCAAAGATAGACTTCAGTAAAAAGTTTAATTTCTAATTATAAAAAATAAAAATCGTGGTCAACTTTAACTTATTACTACCAGCTTCAAAATATATAGTTCTAGGAATTAAAAATAAATGAAATCATGAAATAAAAGTATTACAGTTGGAATACATAAAAGTTTTTTTAAAAAAATCCTATTTAGTTAAAATCAGTCTTTTTATTATAATTTCTAGAACTTATCCTAATTTTAGTACTTGACATCAGATGGGGAAAATGGCACAATACCTTTTTCATATAAGTAATTTAAAAGATTTAGGGAAGTCAGCTAGCAAGGAACACTTCTGGTGGGGCAAAGAGGGTGAGATGGGGTCAGAAAGTGCTCTCAGCTTTTTTGGTCCATTCAGTCATTTATATGATCCTTAAATGGGTACTTTCTTTTCTCCTCAGCCAGATTTTGAAGTTCCTTTAATATAGGAATCATTACAAAATATAAATTACTGTGGAAAAGAGAGTATACTATAAGAAAGTATATATTATAGTATTAGCAAACTTCACAGAAATGGTGAAGGTGTGCAAATAGAAGACTACCAAATCTTATAAAGAATAAAGATTTTAGTACACAAGGAGGGTGGTCATTGCTCTATTTTGCAAACATTAAATATATAAAAAGTATGAATTCTCTGTGATCTACTTTGTATGTTTAAGGAAATTAAATCATAATCTCAAAGAGGAAATTCTGTAAATTCAAAGAAATTATTTTTTTTAAAGATTCTGTTTATTTATTTGACAGACAGAGAGAGAAAGAGCAAGCATAAGCAGAGGGAGAAAGCTCTCCACTGAGCGGGAAGCCCAATGAAGGGCCCGATTCCACGGCCTTGGGATCATGACCTGAACCAAAGGCAGGCACTTAACTGATTGAGCCACCCAGGTGCCCCCACAAAGAAATTATCCTGAAGAAAGCAGTAGTAAAACAAAAGTGAAAAAAAAAGTGAAATGTTATTTAAGCTAGCATAAACATATTAAAAAACAAATTCAACAGATTTTCTGGTTTAGGCACAACAATAGAGCTTTAAACAGGACAGGTTTCCTAAAAATATTTCTTTATATTTTGGAACTTAGTAAGTACTGAAAGAAGCATTACCATAAAATGAAGTTGGAGTAAGATTACTTAATAAGTGGTATTGTGGGACTAACTAGAAATTTAGAGAAAGATCCACATAAAACCTTACCTTAAGCTGTCAGTTTCTGCAAGAAGATAATTCTCTGTTTTTTAAAATTGAGGAATCACAAAAGATCTATGATTACATGAAGAGTAAAAATTATGTGGTGAAAATTAAAAAGTCAAGCAAAAGATTAATATTTGTAACAGTATAGTGAAGATATTTTTATACTGAGTTCAAAAATAATAAGTAGAACTATTAAAACTCAATGAATGAATGCCAAAAGCTATTTATTTTGACATTTCTTAAAAAATGAAAATAAGACAGTTACCCAGTGGTAAAGGGGATACTCAAATAAGGTAGCCACAAACAAAAATGCTTGATACACAGCAATAAATGAGAATACAAGACACAAATTTTGTGCAGTCTTATTAGGAGGTTAAAAAAATATCTAAAAACACAAGAAGGGAATACGTACACATTTTGCAAAAAGTTGCATAAAGACTAAGGATATTTTATTTTTACTGTATTAGAAAGATTTTCTTTGTCATCATCTTATAGTTTCTTTTTTAATTATTTATTTTTATTTTTTATAGTTTTTTATAGTTTCTAAATTAAGCTTAGAAAGTTTACAAATAAGAATTTGTTTTTTAAATAATTTTTACTGTTTTATACCAAGTCATTCTTTTTTTTTTTTTAAGATTTTATCTATTTATTTGAGAGAGAGTGCACATAAGCATGGGGAGAGGCAGACGGAGAGGGAGAAGCAGGCTCCCCATGGAGCAGGGAGCCCGAAATGGGCTTGACAAAGGGCCCCAGGATCACGACCAGAGCCAAAGGTAGACAATCAACTGAGCCACCCAGGCACCTGAAAGTTTACAAAAAATAATTTGAACAGTTCATGTACTTGAAAAATAAAAAGCAAAGGAAAAAAATTGTAACATTTTTATAATTATTTTTATTCTCAAAAGTTTTACTGTACACATCAATATAATATTTCCCATTTGAATATCATGTTAAATATCAGTTTGAAAGAGATATTTTGATTACATAAGAAAATACAAGTAATATCTTTTAGGAGTGGATAATGTAAGTTGTTAAGTATCTTTTTAGCACTAAGAGGATAATTATTTTGTTTTTCATTTGAATTAATATTTCTTGTAGAGTGCCATTGGTGGAAAATCTGGTAATTGTAGATGTCCTTATTTGCCCTTCTTTTTACACATGTAGCATGCTCCTCTCAGAGCCAGTTTCCAGCGTAGACCCATTTAATCTCATGTGTGAGAACCAACCCCACAATCTGCTTTTCACTTTATTGTCCGCTGTCCTGTATACTCAGGATCATTTTAGCTCATCTGAACAGAGTAGAATTGTAGAAAGGAAACTGGATCCATCTATTCTATACCTCTTTCCTCATCCTGTCTCCTTCATATTATGGGATCCCTCTGAGTGCTTGGTAATAGGTACTAGGTGTTATCTGTAGGGCCAAGGAGTTGGGTTGACCTTCTTGGGAATACAAATTAATCCGAAAACTACATAAAAGGGAGCTTAGGTCTAAATTCCAGAGTGGTAAGTCAGGGAAGGGCTAAGTCCAGAGGGAGTTTGGGAGGTAGAGAGGATGACTCATTTCAGAGTAGTGAGCTAGGAAATAATAGATTACAAAAACAAGTTTTAAGTAAATGGAAGGAGGACAGGCCTAGAAGGCTCCAGAAGCAAAATTAAGAATAAAGAAACTGTACACATATTTTTATTCATGTCACATGTATTTACTGATTGCCTGCTCTGTGCACACTCTAGATGGGACTGTGGCAATGTGATGATCCTAGAGCGATGGTGTATGAGGACCTGAAAAGGTTTTGTGTAGTGAGTGCACAAGTAGTTAAATTATTTACTTTAGATATGACATGTGCATGTGTTCAGTAGGCCTGGTCTTACATGTTTTTTTTTTTTTTTAAGATTTTATTTATTTGGGATGCCTGGGTGGCGCAGCAGTTTGGCGCCTGCCTTTGGCCCAGGGCGCGATCCTGGAGACCCAGGATCGAATCCCACGTCGGGCTCCCGGTGCATGGAGCCTGCTTCTCCCTCTGCCTGTGTCTCTGCCTCTCTCTCTCTCTGTGTGTGACTATCATAAATAAATAAAAAAAAAATTAAAAAAAAAGATTTTATTTATTTATTCATGAGACACACACACACACACACAGAGGGGGGGTGGCGCTGAGACACAGGCAGAGGGAGAAGCAAGCTCCATGCAGGGAGCCTGACGTGGGACTCAATCCCGGGTCTCCAGGATCACGTCCTGGGCTGAAGGCAGTGCTAAACCACTGAGCCACCTGGCCCTGGCCTTACATGTTGTGATTGACTCTCTCTTTCACTGGCTCTGTTGGGTAAGTAAGTTAAGACAGAACTAAAAATACATACCATGACTTCAGGAATAGGGGAAATTTTTCTTTACATAAATAATTATCTGGATCTTGTAGTGCTTCAAGCAATACCTATTAGGAATCTATATATGTTAATGATAAAGTTACCATTATTTTCTGATAATATTCAATGTACTGGAGTGGACCCATTATATATACATTATGGGAAATAGACCTTTCCAATTGCTAACTTTCAAGGAATTGTGTTTCCTTATTTTTTAATAGACATTTGTTAGCAAAGAAGTGGTGTGTGTCAAAAGTACACTCCTTTAACATATTTTGCAATGAAACATGTCAGTAAAATAGAAGAGTAGTGATTTATGATTCTTGGACTTGACTGCTTTTAATGGCCAGTGACAGATTATACAAAACCACACAGGTTGAAAGAGAAAACTTGAAATCAAGGCTCACACTGAAATGCTAGTTTAAAGAGATGAACTAGATATTGAGAGGGACGAAATCTTTGATGTTCCATATTAGTTAGGCTGTTGAGTCCTAAAGAATATGAAATTAGGCTACTATTCTTCATTTCTGTTGACTCAGCCATTTAAAATACTCATTGATGTGCTTGGGGAATCATTAAGAATTATAGTCTCTAAAAATGCTGCCCACTGTGGTCCTGTTCCCCTTGTCCCACTTCAGGTTCAAAGGAGTTAGGCTGAGCACTCTTTCTCTATCTGACTAGGTCAAGATTTATGGTTTATCTTTTAAGTGCATTAGCTATAACTCTAGGCTCTAACAATGGTGACAATGATGATGGTGACCATAGCTACAGCCACATTTGTGAAGGACTTATTTCTTCAGTAGGAGCATTTCAGCTTGAGCCTCTCTGTCACTTTCCCCCTGGGAGTTGGGGAGGATGGATGGCCTGAGGCTTGGAGTTTGGGAATTATGTGTGTAGTGTGTAAATTTCAGGAAAAATTAGTTTTTATTGCTTGATATAAGCGAGGTAAAAATAGAGCTTACCTACCATGTCTTCCAGGAGGTTAGAGTCAAGATCACAATTTAAAGTGAAGATTATATGTTCCGAAAATATTTTAATGAGATGTAATATAAATTAGTAGTAACACAGCACATGTATAATAATAAAAGCTTCTATGCTTTTGAACTCATGAGATTGATTCTTGCAAGTCCTGTGAAGTAGATGTGAAAGGCTCAATTCAATCATCATATTTTAAGGTGAGGGAACCAAGGTTTAGAGAGCCTAACTGACTTTCTCAGAGCAGGGAACTAGACAGGAAGATCTTCATGTAGGGGCCCCAAGCTGTATGCCTAAATCATATTCAAAAACAAAACAAAATGAAACAACAAATGAAAAAAAGAATATCTGGTTTTCATGTTATTCTATCAATTTCCCTTTGTCTCATTGAGTCTTTAGTAAAGTATTAATATTTCAGAACTGGTCCCAACAGAGCCAGATATAATTAAATTAAGCATCCTCACTTGGCCCATAATTGTGAAGGGGAGAAACTGTCAAGGCCTGTGGCAGCAGGAGTCACTGAGAAATCCCTACAGGGGAACAAGTGTTAGGGCCATCAGGGCTGACTGCCTGCAACCTCACCACACTTCTCTCTGGAATCCCTGGGAGGTTCAAATTCTTATTTTATGAAGAAAGCCAAGATACTCTTCTCCAGGGAGTAATTCCACTCCTGGTGGTCATCCTGGCTTTCAACCACATCATGAGTGTTGCTGGGAACTGCCCAACCTCTACAGTCTTATACTCTGTTGTCTGTATTCCCAACTCCCACCATCCCTGCTTCTCAACCTCACTGAGATATCCATGTCACATCCCTTGTCAATTCTTCCCTTCCAATTTTCTTACTCATCTTGGGATGTTCATCTCTTCTACCTTACCTATGAATCTTCAGTTCAGCTCTTCTGTTAGTCATTTCAATGCCCTTTATCAATCTAGCTGCCCTGCAATTATTAACCCTGTGTCAATGTAGTCGTCCTCCTGGACTGGGGTTTTTGAATAATGTGAAGAAAATTAACACTGTTGTATAGGTTGTTGCTGATACACAGAGTCTACAATTTAGCTAGACCCATAAAACTTTTATGGGGATTATATTCTTATTCCAAAGATTATGCATTTACATTCCTTAGAATGATTATTCCAAATCTTAATGGATCACTTTAAGTACTTATATCACTAACAGCTTCTCTCATATTCATTAAAAGACAGACCTGAGCAACCTTGCATGCTCATTTTCAGACTTCTAGATACATCTACATTCATAGTCCTTCTCCTCCCTCTTTCTGGTAGGGTCGTAGTGGTGTCTCATTCTTTTAAACTGCCTTTCCCCAATGTCAACGTGGTTAAGCACCTTTTTCATATACATTTTGGCCACTTGAATTCCCTCTTATATGGTGTCTGTTCAAGCCCTTTACCAATTTTCATTTTTTTAAATTAATTGACAATAGGGTTTTTATGGATTCTGGTTATAAATATATTAGTATTTACATGTGTTGCAAATATTTCTTCCCATGTGTGGCTTGCATGTTTACTTCTTAATGGTTTCCTTCTTATACTTTTTCAGCCTCTTTCTTTTTCTGCCGCCTCCTTCATTTGATTCCTTCTAGTTGTTAAAATATGTGCTCTTAAAGTTTGTCTCCACTTGCTCTCTCTTCCTCCATTTTTTTTTTTTTTGAGATTTTATTTTTTATTCATGAGAGACACACAGGGAGAGAGAGGCAGAGACACAGGCAGAGGGAGAAGCAGGCTCTATGCAGGGAGCCTGACGTGGGACTCAATCCTGGGTCTCCAGGACCAGGCCCTGGGCCGAAGGCGGCGCTAAACCGCTGAGTCACCAGGGCTCCCTCTTCCTCCACTTTTATTTATTTCTCAAATAAATGCAGTCTTTTTTTACCTGCCATCCTTTGAAAACTGGCATAGTGTCTCCTTACCAACAGGGCCATAGATACTTGTAGTTTTCTTTTTCCTTCTGGTCTGATTTGAATTGCTTAGAGCATTTTACATAGCTGATGCCTGGGTCTCAATTGACACTCCTCTGCATCCATTGACTTGCCTGTCCTTACTGTCACCTCATCTTTACTCAACATTTTTTGAGCAGATGTTGTATTCCAGGCACATGGAACTTTATCTCATGGAATCTCCAGTCAAGTGGCAAAGATTGAACCTGAAGAAGCAGAACGTGGTTCACAATTGAAGGAAAAACATCAAAGCTTTGTGGGAATAAGAAGGATCCAGGAATGGTTTGGCAGGTTGTAGGGAATGAGGATGGCTTCCAGGAGGAAGTGATATTTCTGCTGAGACCTGAATGAGAAACAGTGTGGCCACCATCAATTCATCATTTTTATGACTACAGAGTTATAAATTGTAAACCTGTGTTTTTTTTCTAGTACAGGGACTTAGTGAAGATAGATGTGGCTTATTCTTTCTTGTATTGCTCACACCAAGTGCTACGGCCCACCAGTAGTGTGGGAGTGATAACTCAGTGAATAGCCAAATCAATGCATATGTGATGGTGATTTTGAGTCATACCAGATATCTATATGATGCTTGACTCTTGAATCTTGAGTTATATGAAATTTGGAATGACCTTAGTCTTTGCAAAATGCATTTGAAAGAGCACATGCCAAGCAGGCTGCAAATATTCATAGATACTGCCCTTTAATTCTTGTAGTGAGGCCCATTGCAGTTTTTTCTACACAGAACTTGGCTTTAATCTTCCCCATATAAAAGTGATTTAGTGGCTTACTGTCCTTTGGCTCTAGAGCCTGGCCATTTGGTCAGGTCAGTAATGGTCCCAAAGGAATAACCTTGTGCCAGTGGACCATGGAGACTCAGACACAAAACATGTTTCCCTTGATATATTTCTCCTACATTGTCCTCAAGCATCTTGTAAATAATAGCCTTTACACATTATGTGCCTACCATGGGCCAGATATTGTACAAGGTGTTTTGTTAATATTATCTAAGACCTCAAGTAATTCTGTAAGATAAGTATTTTATAGATTAGTAAAATGAGACATAGAGAAGTTATGTAAACAGTACCAGATCACATTGCTAGTGGTGGTAGAAAATTTGAGCTCATGTGTATCTGACTCTACAGCCTTATCACTACACATCTCTTTTCAGACTCTGCACTGATCTTTTTCCTTTAGTCCTCTAAGGTTTCATTTATTCTTTGGAGACTGAAGTGTTCAAGAGGAAGTAAATCTGATTTTAATCTTCAATCATTCATTCATTCCACAAAATGTTTTGTGCATCCTGCATGGCTGTGTGTGCCACATGTCATGTTGTGTATTGAGGTTATAGAAAGAGGGATATCACACGGTCCCTATCTTCAGTGAACTCACACACAATAGGGAAGAGAAGCCAATAAACAAGTTGTTACATTCAGGGAGATAAGGACTACCATAGAGACATATACAGGGTTCACAAACAGGGAGCAGGGATTTTTCTTGAGATGGCCGGCATTTGGTAGGTTCCTTCTAGTTACTATCACTGGTCCGGGGACCTCTAATTATAGCCCCAACATGCTGAAGTATATAGCTAGACTGGTTTGACAAAAAGATAAATGGCTTAAGTGCCAGGGTGATAGCGTGGCCTGCCGGAGTTGTAACTCTCAGAGGTTCTCTGTACAGGTCTGCAATTCCAGCTTTCAACACTGGTAGGGTGAGCAGAGAGGCCAACCGTTGGCTAGAAAGGACTCTTCTGGCATTCTCTGAAGTGTGCCTTGTTGCATTCTTCGTCACTGTGGTAGTCTCATCACTGTCCTGTTCCTAGCATGCCACCAAGCAGAGCCATGCTGCAAGTGATACAGATGCTGCCCTCATGAAGAGTACACATCGCCTTCACCAGACAGCTATCTGATTACATTTCCCAGGAGGTCTAGGGCTTCTTACTACTTATAGCCTCTTAATAAGTTTCCGGGAAAGAGCAGAATCAGGATTTGGTCACCTCATTGGACCTCACCATGCGTCAAGCTACACATGAGATGAACTAAAGCTATTTAACTTGGGGGGTGGGTGGTAAGTGGGAACATACTCAGATTTTTCTGTTTCTGACGGCCTTTCTTTCTGCCCTTCCCTTTGTATTTCTCTGTCTCATCAACACACACACACACACACACACACACGCAGCTGTGGTTGCTGTTGGCCTTCATATGATAAAAACAAAACTCCAAAATCAGTCCTTCCATTTTAGTCAGTCTTTTAAAAGAACAAAGGCATGTAAAAAAAAAGCATAAAATGGAAGTAAATAGGAGGGTTACCTTGTGCTAAACCAAGGTTGAAATGAAACCAGAGATGTCAATAGGGCCTTAAACTTTGGATTTCATCTACAAGAGCCCTACTGAGTGTTATCCTATCCTTTGTACCTTTGGAAAATTTTTGGTTTTCAGCAGCTGCCACCACGATCTGTCCCCAAAATAGCCCGAATGCTACTCCTTACTCAATCTGAGTGTTCCTACTTCCCTAATTACCCTACAAGGCTTCCAAGATGAATAAAAACATGCCCATCTAGCGCTGCCCCCTTGACATGTTCAGAATTCTCAAATGAAGCTATTCACTGAGGCATGACTTGGCAGTGTTTTCTATTTCAGGTTCGCCAAATGGGTAAACCAAGGGCATTCATGTGGGTTACCTATTCATTAGGAAGAAAGCACTTCTCTATTCTTGCTCATTAGACTCTTCTACTTCCCTAAACCACATGAATAAAAGGCACCCTTTCTTCTTACCTCAGCTGGGTTCCCAACTTCTTTTGCAGTCCTTATTATCAAAGAGAAATTTACAGGTCAGTATTTCAAAGAGGAGGCATTATTTCTTGATGCTATACAGAAAAATAATTAAGGTTTATTACACAAAAGCTGTTTCTCTTTGGCTCCTTTTAAGAAGTTGTATCAATAACAAGGAAAATGTAAACATTAATTTTAAAATATCATTTTAATGAAATTTATGGTTTGTTATAGTTACAGACTGCCCCCGGTTAGTGACTGTAAGGCATGTGAATATGTCCATTGAGGTTTGATAGTGGTTTCTGGCTTTTGTCATAATGTCAGTCATATAGAAGGTACTGCATGAATACTTGCTGCATAATGTTGTGAACTCTTATCCTCTACATTATTTCAGAGGTGAGAAAAACTAACAGGAGATCACCAAAGAACATGTTGCAGGGCTTGTTTCATTCTTAATAACAAAAGTATGTTCTTTTTAGTAAACATATGTATAAGGGAAAAACAATGATGGTAGGGCTTAATGTAATCATAAAAACTGTTATTTAGGCCATCTCTGTCAAAAGATTCATGTTTTATGTTGCTCATCATCCCTGAGATTTCTCTTAACAACAGTGATATACAAAGGTTTGGGCTGTTAAGTCCTCTCATTTGTGCCTTTTAAGAACACAGTGGCATCTTGACAAGTTCACATAGCAAATCATTTGAGTTGCGTACCTGGACTCTAATGGGTGGAGTGAATGTGCAATGAAAAGATTTTGTTCCCTGCTCATGATTCTGGACTCGTTGAGAGTTTTAAAAACAAGGACTAGAATTCAAATAGAGCAGGGACGATTGGGAAAATGTGTTCTTCAGTGGTTGATTTACTGTTTCTTTTGAAAAGAGCTGTGCTCTTTGCTCACTAATTCTATAACAATTAAAATGAAATGTGTGAAACTGTTGAATGATCCCTGGATGAGCCTAATAACCCTGGGAATGCTCCAGTGTGTGAGCTAAGCTCCCTGTTCTAATTTGCTGAAGTCATCACAGGACTCTTGAAATACAGCCAATGACTGAGGATCTAATTTTTAGCCCACTCATTTCCTACCTCATGCATTTTTAATAAAATTTTCCCCCAAAAAAGGTGTTTACTAACATGTAACTGTTCTTTAGGGTGCCCAAGTGAGCTTTATCCAGGCCAGATAATGCTAATTTTGCAGAAAAGATTGCTTTAAGATGCTTTAAGATGAGGACCCTTTTGGAAATTGTAGCTTAATGTGGTGAAGGGGTATACATACATAATTTGGAAGCTATGAGAAAATATAGTTGACTTACCAAAGAATAGTTCTGACAGGCACCCTGTTGCTTCTTCTCAAATTGGATATAATACATCTTAGGTAGGAATCAACCTATTTTTTAAAAATTTCAGGATAAAAAATAAAATAACTTCAAATTCCAAGTTGCTAGGATTGAAGAATCTTTCAAAATACATATTGAAAATATTGTCTGATTAATAAAAGAAATACAGCACCTAAAACTCAAGGCCTGATTATCTTAATTTTACTGTTATAGGATTCTAGGTGCATAGAATAAAAACAACCAGTGTAGATTGAAAAGTTGTTACAATTGTATAGGTTTAATTTCCAAAGGAGTATTTAATAATTTTCTGTTTCTAATTTCATTTTTTAAAAATGGGGCACCTGGGTGGCTCAGTCAGTTAGACTCCTGGATTCAGCTCAGGTCCTGATCTTAAGGTTGTGGGATCAAGCCCTGTGTTGGGCTCTGCATTCAGCGAGGAGTCTGCTTAGGATTCTCTCTCCCCTCCCTTCTGCCCTCCTCCTACTCTCTTTTTCTCGAATAAATAAATAAATCTTAAAAAAATAATAAAGTGTGATTAGAGCTGTCTTTTTAAGACATTGAGAGGAGCAGAGAAATAGAAAATAGAAAATGGAACAGACTTTATCTTGTCCATGACCAGTCATGGGAGCCTGGGCAAGTGTCTGTTTTGTATTTAAGATGATATAGGACAAGAAGAGTCATCTGTAGAAATACACCCCAGGAGATGGTGTGAAAGTACATTCCTGGGGAGATACGTATCTTTCAAATCCATCTGCTTAAGGGTGTTGTCCAGCAGGAAGGAACCCATGCAAGACATTATCAGTGCCCTATCAGTCCCAATCAGGGGATAGAGGAAGGTAGAGTAGCTGGATAGAAGTCCTGTCCTGATCACTTTGTTCTTATACCAGGCCTATGAAGCTGTTTTCTTTTCTTTTTTTTTTTAATATTTTATTTATTTATTCATGAGAGACATAGAGAGAGGCAGAGACATAGGCAGAGGAAGAAGCAGGCTCCTTGTGGGGAGCCCGCTGAGGGACTTGGTCCTGGGACCATGCCCTGAACCTAAAGCAGACTCCCAACCACTGAGCCACCTATGTGCCCCTATGTAGCTGTTTTCTAATGCATAAGTGAGTCTTCAAAGTTGATTTACCTAGCACACATAGACACTTAACACATATTTGATGAAATGTAAGGATGCAAAAAGAATGAAGAAAGAACAAAGAATTGAAAGCCAACGGGTAGGAGAGACTAGTCTTACTCTGTTCCTGGCATGTAATGGATTAAACACTCCAGGATTAATATTCTATGATTTTATTGTTTCACATGTCAGGAGTTTAAGCACCATTGGTTGCTGTAGGAAAGTATTTGCCTCTGTTCAGCTTGACTAGAGTGGCAGCATCTTGCTGTGATCTGATCCTTGACATAGTGATGTTCAGGGTAAATAAAGTTCATAGGTCAGCAGAGGCTACTCCAAAATTACAGGAAAATTTATTTTGGGGTGGACCAAACTTTACTTTGGAAAGTCTCAGATATGGTGAAAAGAGCAAAACTGAGGGAAATAGCACATTGCCTGGCACAGAATAGCTTCTCCATGAACAGTGACTATTCTCAGCGTTATCATATTTACTGCAACATACTTTACCCTTGATTATACAAAACATAAAGACGTATTTTCTTATCTTTCAACCTTCAGAGTTGCACATCCATTTTATTGCTGTTTTGATTGTTGATAACTGTTTTGAGAACAGGTATTTCTATTAAATATGACTTTAAAGCTTTAATGGTTATAGATCATTCAGCAGAAATTGAGTTTTAGGAGAAAATAGAATTTGAGCTAAGAAATTTCATAATGCACACAGATGGTAATGTTGAAAAGAGGATATTGAAAAGACTACAACAGCCTTAAAAACTCACCTTAATGCAGAGTATGGTTATTAATTTGGATAGGCGTGTAGTAGTAAATTTCACAAAGTGCCTACTGACTTTGTTGTTTCTCATTTACAGATGTACTCCTAGAGGCCACTATCTTTTATTTTAATTTAAATTTAAATTTAATTTTATTTTGCCTTTTTAAATTTTTTTAATTTTTGTTAGTTAATATACAGTTAAGCCACTATTTTTATTTTATTTTATTTTATTTTTTTTTTTAAGAATTTATTTTTTTTTAATTTTTTATTTTATTTATGATAGTCACAGAGAGAAAGAGAGGCAGAGACACAGGCAGAGGGAGAAGCAGGCTTCATGCACCGGAAGCCTGATGTGGGATTCGATCCCGGGTCTCCAGGATCGCGCCCTGGGCCAAAGGCAGGCGCCAAACCGCTGCGCCACCCAGGGATCCCAAGCCACTATTTTTTAAAAGGCAAATAACTTTTGATTTCCTTTCTAGAGACCATGCAAACCATCCCTCTTCCTCTGTGTGTTCTTCCAAAATGCCTCCAGTGTCCTGTAAGTCTCCCCAGGTCTAAGCATGATGGTGTCCCCAGGTTCTCCTCCTTGGTCCTCCTCCTTGGTCCTCAGGCACTAATGGTGTACTAATGGATGAAAAAGAATGAAATAGTGTAGTAATGGATGAAAAGAGTGAAAAGAGCTGTTCCCTACTTGCCTTCTCCTGTTGGGTTCTAAGAACTTGTGGTCCTTGGATGTATTAATAGGTTTGAGAACTTTGATTCATTCCCATGTGTCACTTTGACAAACGGAGAGTTTGGCCTGGGAGCCCTGAGCTCTCTGTGCTCTGCTAGTGTCTAACGATCCAGCCTGTGCCTCCAGTTCTGGGAAATAATTTTGGATACAACTAAGACTCACATAAGAATGAGGGGATGGGGGAGCCTGGGTGGCTCAGCAGTTTAGCGCTTCCTTCACCCCAGGGCCTGATCCTGGAGACCCGGGATCCAGTGCCAGGTCAGGCTCCCTGCATGGAGCCTGCCTCTCCCTCTCCCTGTGTCTCTGCCTCTCTCTCTCTGTGTGTCTCTCATGAATAAATAAATAAGTAATCTTAAAAAAAAAAAAAAAAGAATGAGGGGATGGTGACTCTTCAAGCCTATCACTTCAGTCTATTCAGCCTTTTTGAACTATTTGTATTGCTCTTGGAATTTTGGTCTGAATCAAATACTGTGATTGAACTTCCTTTCCTTTTCTTTTTTTCTAAGCCTACCTCCATACCTTGACTTTCAGATCTATCTATTTCAAATCTGCTACCATTCTGTCTGAACTACCATTATTCCTGACCTAGATTACTGGCCTGGCCTTCTAACAGGACTCTCTGCAATCTACCATCATACCACTGCACAGCTCCAGAAAATGCAATTCACATTATATTCTATTAATGCATTCTTTGGGTGCCATTCATTATCTGATTGAATATAACTCAATATGGGAGTTAGGGAGTGCCTCCTAGAACTGTGCAACAGAGGCCCTGTCCTGCTTTCACTTTGGGCCCCCAACTCATTCTCCGTGTTGAAGCTAAAACAATATTTTCAAAAAACAAATCTGATCATGACTTCTCTGTCATCCCTCACCACTCCTACTTGAAATCCTCAAATGATTTTCCATTGTTTTAAAAATAAAACCAAAAATAAAAAAAAATAAAAATAAAATCAAAGTCCTTAATATGGCCCATGCGATTTTGCATGCCCTGATCCCTGGCCTACATTTCCAGTCTCTTTTCATATTACCCTCTCTTTAGCTCTCTGTTTTCAGCCTCCTTTCTGTTTCTTTTTTTTTCTTAATAAATTAATTTTTATTGGTGTTCAATTAACCAACATACAGAATAACACCCAGTGCTCATCCCGTCAAGTGTCCCCCTCAGTGCCCGTCACCCATTCACCCCCACCCCCCGCCCCCTCCCCCTCCACCACCCCTAGTTCATTTCCCAGAGTTAGGAGTCTTTATGTTCTGTCTCCCTTTCTGATATTTCCCACACATTTCTTCTCCCTTCCCTTATATTCCCTTTCACTCTTATTTATATTCCCCAAATGAATGAGAACATACACTGTTTGTCCTTCTCCGATTGACTTACTTCACTCAGCATAATACCCTCCAGTTCCATCCACGTTGAAGCAAATGGTGGGTATTTGTCGTTTCTAATGGCTGAGGAATATTCCATTGTATACATAAACCACATCTTCTTTATCCATTCATCTTTCGATGGACACCGAGGCTCCTTCCACAGTTTGGCTATTGTGGACATGGCTGCTAGAAACATCGGGGTGCAGGTGTCCCGGCGTTTCATTGCATCTGAATCTTTGGGGTAAATCCCTAACAGTGCAATTGCTGGGTCGTAGGGCAGGTCTATTTTTAATTCTTTGAGGAACCTCCACACAGTTTTCCAGAGTGGCTGCACCAGTTCACATTCCCACCAACAGTAAGAGGGTTCCCTTTTCTCCGCATCCTCTCCAACATTTGTTGTTTCCTGCCTTGTTAATTTTCCTCATTCTCACTGGTGTGAGGTGGTATCTCATTGTGGTTTTGATTTGTATTTCCCTGATGGCAAGTGATGCAGAGCATTTTCTCATGTGCATGTTGGCCGTGTCTATGTCTTCCTCTGTGAGATTTCTCTTCATGTCTTTTGCCCATTTCATGATTGGATTGTTTGTTTCTTTGTTGTTGAGTTTAATAAGTTCTTTATAGATTTTGGAAACTAGCCCTTTATCTGATATGTCATTTGCAAATATCTTCTCCCATTCTGTAGGTTGTCTTTGAGTTTTGTTGACTGCATCCTTTGCTGTGCAAAAGCTTCTTATCTTGATGAAGTCCCAATAGTTCATTTTTGCTTTTGTTTCTTTTGCTTTCGTGGATGTATCTTGCAAGAAGTTACTGTGGCCAAGTTCAAAAAGGGTGTTGCCTGTGTTATCCTCTAGGATTTTGATGGAATCTTGTCTCACATTTAGATCTTTCATCCATTTTGAGTTTATCTTTGTGTATGGTGCAAGAGAGTGGTCTAGTTTCATTCTTCTGCATGTGGATGTCCAATTTTCCCAGCACCATTTATTGAAGAGACTGTCTTTCTTCCAGTGGATCATCTTTCCTCCTTTATCGAATATTAGTTGACCATAAAGTTCAGGGTCCACTTCTGGGTTCTCTATTCTGTTCCATTGATCTATGTGTCTGTTTTTGTGCCAGTACCACACTGTCTTGATGACCACAGCTTTGTAGTACAACCTGAAATCTGGCATTGTGATGCCCCCAGATATGGTTTTCTTTTTTAAAATTCCCCTGGCTATTCGGGGTCTTTTCTGATTCCACACAAATCTTAAAATAATTTGTTCTAACTCTCTGAAGAAAGTCCATGGTATTTTGATAGGGATTGCATTGAACGTGTAAATTGCCCTGGGTAACATTGACATTTTCACAATATTAATTCTGCCAATCCATGAGCATGGAATATTTTTCCATCTCTTTGTGTCTTCCTCAATTTCTTAGAAGTGTTCTATAGTTTTTAGGGTATAGATCCTTTACCTCTTTGGTTAGGTTTATTCCTAGGTATCTTATGCTTTTGGGTGCAATTGTAAATGGGATTGACTCCTTAATTTCTCTTTCTTCAGTCTCATTGTTAGTGTATAGGAATGCCATTGATTTCTGGGCATTGATTTTGTATCCTGCCACACTACCAAATTGCTGTATGAGTTCTAGCAATCTTGGGGTGGAAGCTTTTGGGTTTTCTATGTAGAGTATCATGTCATCGGCGAAGAGGGAGAGTTTGACTTCTTCTTTGCCAATTTGAGTGCCTTTAATGTCTTTTTGTTGTCTGATTGCTGAGGCTAGGACTTCCAATACTATGTTGAATAGCAGTGGTGAGAGTGGACATCCCTGTCTTGTTCCTGATCTTAGGGGAAAGGCTCCCAGTGCTTCCCCATTGAGAATGATATTTGCTGTGGGTTTTTCGTAGATGGCTTTTAAGATATCGAGGAAAGTTCCCTCTATCCCTACACTCTGAAGAGTTTTGATCAGGAATGGATGCTGTATTTTGTCAAATGCTTTCTCTGCATCTAATGAGAGGATCATATGGTTCTTGGTTTTTCTCTTGCTGATATGATGAATCACATTGATTGTTTTACGAGTGTTGAAACAGCCTTGTGTCCCGGGGATAAATCCTACTTGGTCATGGTGAATAATTTTCTTAATGTGTTGTTGGATCCTATTGGCTAGTATCTTGTTGAGAATTTTTGCATCCATGTTCATCAGGGATATTGGTCTGTAATTTCCTTTTTGGTGGGGTCTTTGGTTTTGGAATTAAGGTGATGCTGGCCTCATAGAATGAATTTGGAAGTACTCCATCTCTTTCTATCTTTCCAAACAGCTTTAGTAGAATAGGTATGATTTCTTCTTTAAACGTTTGATAGAATTCCCCTGGGAAGCCATCTGGCCCTGGACTCTTGTGTCTTGGGAGGTTTTTGATGACTTCTTCAATTTCCTCCCTGGTTATTGGCCTGTTCAGGTTTTCTATTTCTTCCTGTTCCAGTTTTGGTAGTTTGTGGCTTTCCAGGAATGCGTCCATTTCTTCTAGATTGCCTAATTTATTGGCGTAGAGCTGTTCATAATATGTTTTTAAAATCGTTTGTATTTCCTTGGTGTTGGTAGTGATCTCTCCTTTCTCATTCATGATTTTATTAATTTGAGTCTTCTCTCTCTTCTTTTTAATAAGGTTGGCTAATGGTTTATCTATCTTATTAATTCTTTCAAAGAACCAACTCCTGGTTCTATTGATCTGTTCCACAGTTCTTCTGGTCTCAATTTCGTTGAGTTCTGCTCGAATTTTAATTAACTCTCTTCTTCTGCTGGGCGTCGGGTCTATTTGCTGTTTTTTCTCTAGCTCCTTTATGTGTAAGGTTAGCTTTTGTATTTGAGTTCTTTCCAGTTTTTGAATGGATGCTTGTATTGCGATGTATTTCCCCCTCAGGACTGCTTTTGCTGCATCCCAAAGATTTTGAACAGTTGTATCTTCATTCTCATTAGTTTCCATGAATCTTTTTAATTCTTCCTTAATTTCCTGGTTGACCCTTTTATCTTTTAGCAGGATAGTCCTTAACCTCCACGTGTTTGAGGTCCTTCCAAACTTCTTCTTGTGATTGAGTTCTAATTCCAAGGCGTTATGGTCTGAGAATATGAAGGGGACGATCCCAATCTTTTGGTATCGGTTCAGACCCGATTTGTGACCCAGTATGTGGTCTATTCTGGAGAAAGTTCCATGTGCACTTGAGAAGAATGTGTATTCAGTTGAGTTTGGATGTAAAGTTCTGTAGATATCTGTGAAATCTATCTGGTCCAGTGTATCATTTAAAGCTCTTGTTTCTTTGGAGATGTTGTGCTTAGAAGACCTATCGAGGGTAGAAAGAGCTAGATTGAAGTCACCAAGTATAAGTGTATTATTATCTAAGTATTTCTTCACTTTGGTTAATAATTTGTTTAAGTATTTGGCAGCTCCCACATTCGGGGCATATATATTGAGGATTGTTAAGTCCTCTTGTTGGATAGATCCTTTAAGTATGATATAGTGTCCCTCTTTGTCTCTCACTACTGTCTTCGGGGTAAATTTTAGTTTATCTGATATAAGGATGGCTACCCCTGCTTTCTTTTGAGAACCATTTGAATGGTAAATGGTTCTCCAACCTTTTATTTTCAGATTGTAGGTGTCCTTCTGTCTAAAATGAGTCTCTTGTAGACAGCAAATAGATGGGTCCTGCTTTTTTATCCAGTCTGAAACCCTGCGCCTTTTGATGGGGTCATTAAGCCCGTTCACGTTCAGAGTTACTATTGACAGATATGAGTTTAGTGTCATCATGATATCTATTCAGTCCTTGTTTTTGTGGATTGTTCCACTGAACTTCTTCTTAAAGGGGAATTTTAAGAGTCCCCCTTAAAATTTCTTGCAGAGCTGGTTTGGAGGTCACATATTTTTTCAGCTCCTGCCTGTCCTGGAAGCTCTTTATCTCTCCTTCCATTTTGAATGAGAGCCTTGCTGGATAAAGTATTCTTGGTTGCATGTTCTTCTCATTTAGGACCCTGAATATATCCTGCCAGCCCTTTCTGGCCTGCCAGGTCTCTGTGGAGAGGTCTGCTGTTACCCTAATATTCCTCCCCATGAAAGTCAGGGACTTCTTGTCTCTTGCTGCTTTAAGGATCTTCTCTTTATCTTTGGAATTTGCAAGCTTCACTATTAGATGTCGAGGTGTTGAACGGTTTTTATTGATTTTAGGGGGGGATCTCTCTATTTCCTGGATCTGAATGCCTGTTTCCCTTCCCAGATTGGGAAAGTTTTCAGCTAGGATTTGTTCAAATACATATTCTGGCCCTCTGTCCCTTTCGGTGCCCTCGGGAACCCCAATTAAACATAGGTTTTTCTTCCTTAGGCTGTCATTTATTTCCCTTAATCTGTCTTCATGGTCCTTTAATTGTCTGTCTCTTTTTTCCTCAGTTTCCCTCTTTGCCATTAACTTGTCTTCTATGTCACTCACTCGTTCTTCCACCTCGTTAACCCTCGTCGTTAGGACTTCTAGTTTGGATTGCATCTCATTCAATTGATTTTTAATTTCTGCCTGATTGGATCTAAATTCTGCAGTCATGAAGTCTCGTGAGTCCTTAATGCTTTTTTCTAGAGCCACCAGTAGCTGTATAATAGTGCTTCTGAATTGGCTTTCTGACATTGAATTGTAATCCAGATTTTGTAACTCTGTGGGAGAGAGGACTGTTTCTGATTCTTTCTTTTGAGGTGAGGTTTTCCTTCTAGTCATTTTGCTCAGTGCAGAGTGGCCAAAAACAAGTTGTATTGGGAAAAGGAGAAAAAGAGAGAGAAGGAAAGAAAAGAGAAAAAGAAAAAAGAAAAAGAAAAAAAAAGGAAAAAAGAGAAGAAAAAGAGAAAGAAAAAGAAAGAAAGGTGAAAAAAAGGGGGGTGGGGGAAGCAATCAGAAATCAAAAAGAAAAGAAAAAAGAAAAAAAAACAAAAAACCACGGGGGAGTATCTTCTGATTCTGTAGACTTTAAGTCCCTTGACTTCCCCTGGAACTGGTCCGTCCAGCTGGTCTTCTGGGGGAGGGGCCTGCTGTGCTGATTCTCAGGTGTTAGCACTTGGGGGAGCTGCTCTGCCCCTGCCTGCTGCAGGGCTCAGCGGGGGTTGTTGACCCCGTGAGGCCCCAGGAGGAACAACCGCAGTGGCTAGGGCCACTCTGAAGCCCTGGAGTCAGCTCCGCAGTCACCACGGAGCTCTCCGTCTGCAGGGCCTGGAGGCTCCGGGGCGGGGCCGCTGATCTGCTCAGCTCCGGGCAGGAGCGTCCTCGCTGTCCTGGGCCCTCCCGGCCTCTGCCTGTCCCGGGGGAGGCCGGGTCCTGGGCTGTGTCCCGGCGCCCTGTGCTCCGGGGCCTGCGCTGTGGGATTCGCGCTCCCGCCCCGCAGCCCCCTCCGCGGAGCCGCCGCCCGAGCCCCTCCGAGCTGCTCCGGCCCCGCCGTGCGCGCTGCAGCCCTTAGGGAGCTCGGCGCACTCTCCCGGGGCGCAGGTGTCTGTTAGTGTCCCCGGGAGCCCGAGGGCATCCCCGCCCTCCTGGGTCCTGCTCTAACTCCCTGCGAGCCCCTTTCCGCCCGGGAAGGTTGGTGCAGCTCCTGCTCCTCCGGGACGGGGCTCTCCTGTCCTGGGGACACTCGCCCCGGCCTCAGCCCGGCTCCTCGCGGGGCCCCTCCCCCTCGGAGGCCTTTTGTTTCTTTATTTCTTTTTCCCCGTCTTCCTACCTGGATAGAAGCGCGAACTCTTCTCACTGTAGCGTTCCAGCTGGTCTCTCTTTAAATCTCAGGCCGAATTCGTAGATTTTCAGGATGATTTGAAGGTTATCTAGGTAATTTGTTGGGGACAGGAGATTTGGGAACCCTACTCTTCTGCCACTTGCCCCTCCTCCCTTGAACTTCCTTTCCATTCGTAAGTTTTAAACTGTTTCAGTGTTGGAAGATGTACTTTATATTTGTCATTAATTTGGCTCTGCTTGTACTACTTCTTTATGTTTCTTACTCTTTCTTGATAGCTTTTTTCATACTATTTGTATTACTGAATTTTAATATAGAAAGAATTCAATTTTATAATTTTTCACCAAGGAGGTTTTTTTTGATTGAGATATAATGGACATATGATGTTATTTTCAGGTGCCTGACATAATTTGATATTCATATAGACTGTGAAATGATCACCATCATAAGTCCAGTTACTATCCATTGCCATACACAGTTACACACTTTTTCTCCCGGGATGAGAACTTGTAATATCTACTCTCAGCGACTTTCAAATATACGACACAATATTATTAAGGATAGTCATCATGCTGTGCATTACATCTCCAGGCCTGATTTATGGTATAACTGAAACTTTGTACTTTCTGACCACCTTGAAAGTTCTTGAAGGAGTTCTGGAAAGGACTTGTTTGCCTTTTACCACTGTATGTGGCAGGTGGGTAATGATTAGGTATCTCCTGTGAATTTAGAATTAAGAACAATAAAACAGCTCAGAAGGATAAACTATTAAAGCAGAATACAAGAAGTAAGAGCTGAGCTGTGAAAACCTTAATGAGAGTTTTTCCCAGCCAGAGAAACATCTGACTGAATATATTCATTAGATAAAGAAAGGATGTGTCAATCATGAGAAAGCAGTGGGGGGGGGGGTTGGGGGGAAGGCAGAGGCAGATATGGCTTGGCAATAGAACATAGCAAAGGAAGAGTCAGAGTGTCAAATTTTGACACTGATCATTCAATAACTGATAGTTTTAGTGAGGTGATAGTTTTGGCCCAAGACCCAGGTAATAGAATTTCACGTTCAGGATGAATGCCCGACCACTGAGCAGACACCTCGAACTGTCCTAGCCCTGGTGCTATTACCCTTTCAAGTCATAGAACTTGCCTGGTTCTGATCCCAGTACTCACAGAGAAGTATGAACAAGGAGAGCATATGTGGGTCATGACCTCATCAGTTCTGCTACAGTTTTATTTCTCCCTGTACTTTAGAAGAGTCAAGTTGCATTCTAATGCACCACTTAGGTTTTTGCGAGCATGGTAATTTGAATACCCTCCTGAGATATGATTCACTGCTGTAGTGTGCTCACATTTCTGAGCCTGTGGAGCCAAGGGCCCTGTCCTTGTCAATCTGCTGCCACTCCAGAGGCCCAGGGTAGCTAAGCAGCTGGCTTCTGGTGACACGCTGACCACCCCGCAGGTGATTCCATTTTAAATGCCATCTTACCTACTCATTTTAAAAGAAACAAATAGCTTTTTTTCCTTATGGTTTAATGCACCCTTTTCTATTAAAAATGCTGCAGAAATAGTTTTATTGTTCTGAAATTCAGTGGAGACTAACAAGTCAAATTTTATGTTCTCTCTCCATTCTTTTCTTTTTTCCTCCCTCCCTCTCTCTTTCTTCTTTGTCTATCTCTTTTTCTTTCCTTTCTTATTTATTTTTCTTCTTTACTTCCTTTCACATGTATTTTTTTTTTGAGCACCACTCTGTGCCAAACACTAAGTTTTATATTCTAGGGATACAAAAACTGTATAATCTTGTAGGAAGAAAGAGACACATAATCAAATATGCAGTAAAAGGTTAAGCCTATTTTTCATTTATGGCATGAATTCACTTTAACTCCACAAGTATGGATTACACTTCCATGTGTGTAAGCACTATTTTGGGTTTTGTGGAAAATGCAAAAAGCAGAAGGCTTAGCTTTAGGTTGTTGTGGTATTAAACATGTAGGAAATATAAGAAAAAACAACTCTATGCAGAATGTGAGAAATGTCATGTGAATTGTATAAAATGGTTTTGTAGGCAAAAACAGCACTTCTAGCTGAGATATTCTTGGTTAAGGTGAATAGTGTTAGGTTGTGCAACAAGACTCTGTGAACTGAATTTAAATGGAACAGACTTAAATCAGGGGAGTGTGATTAAGGTAGGAGTGTGGGTGAGATAGGGTAAGGCAGCTAGAGCTGGTCAGAACTGACTGAAGTGCTAAGGGTTAGAGATGACATTTCCTCAGCATAGGACAGTACACCGGTAACTGGTCAGGAGAGCATAGCACTGAGTTAAGAGCTGTGGTCTAGGATGAACAGACAGGGCAAGCTTGGCTGGATAGGTAGGTGGAAGCCAGAGCCAAAAGCAGTGTCCTCAGATAGCTGTGAGAGAAGCCAGTTAGACTGAAAATTATTTAAAGGAAATTATACATTTTTAATTTTTCTCTCTTTTTTTTAATGGATATGGCCTGGAGTGGTCTAGTCAGCTGTACCTCAAAGGCATGTTTACCTGAGAGATTGCTCAGAGAGACACCTTTCCTCACACTTTGTGTCTGAGGATGATATGGTAGCTTGAGGACTTGGTGTTTGTGGGAAATGATAAATACTTCATTCAAACTCCTGCCAGTGTGGATGTTGAGACAGCTGAGTCAGGGACTCATGAGTCCTAAATCAAGGTAACGAATTGGAAGTCAATTTGTATGGTGATGTGAAGAGTTTGAAGGTATATCAGAGAAGGCCATGATGAAGAGCTGTCACTGAGGAAGATTATTCTGCCAAAAGCAAGTCTGGATATAGGAGGACATTTATGGGTATATTGCCATATCTTTGGAAGAAGTATGAGAATGATCAATTAGAATAATTGTATTCTGTATGAAAGGTCATATTCATGAGACATGGTAGAAATGAAATCAATAGAACTTGGCAATCAACTGACTATGGGCAACGAATGAGAAACAAGAGTCATGTAAAGCAAAGAATTTGAGTCGAGGTGATAAGCCAATTTCTGTAAAAAGGAAGGTACCATTAGCAGAAGTGGGGAAATAAGCAAGTGCATAAAGCGATGTGGTAGCAGAACATTCAGATCTGCTGAAAAATATTGTATTTCACAGCCGAAAGTTCACTTGAATAGCCCACTGACAAATGGGAAGAGGTACTAAACAAAGTAGCTCATCATAATAACGTACATATTCTCTTGCCTCATTCTTAGAAAAGTGAAACATCGATACCAGCATATATTGAAATTTGAAAGGGCATTATTTTGGATATTTTTTATTGGAGTTTGATTTACCAACATATAGTATAACACCCAGTGCTCATCCCATCAAGTGTGAAAGGGCATTGTTATTAGCATCAAGTTATCTTGAAAATTAGTGAGATTCAGATTGGATAAAAAACATCCTATTTTATCCAAATAAAAAATTGAATAATTTTATAACACAAATTATCCATCCATTATGAAGCTGTGCTCAAGTTATCCAAAAGGTGCTTTGTTTTGTAAAAGTGATGTTTATTTTACTTTGGATTTTAGAATTAAAAAAATAATAATAGTATTTGCACATACATACAAATTTATTGAAATAAATTTGTTTAATCATAATTCAGGAATTTGCAAGTGTAGCATTTAAAAAATGATATAGATTGCTGAAAAAATCATTTGAATTGCTAAATTATATATAAGCATAAGATACATCTTATGTTTTTATTGTGATAGAAAACTGAATATTTCCTATTTTGAAAATGTGTGTACAATTCACATTTAGAAGGGCTTGAAAAGCAAGGAGTTGCCTGTCTACTAAATCACTACCTGTAACCTCCCAAATCTTTGAGTTTGCTACCTCCAGAGAACCAACCATGAGGCTTAAGACCTTTCTAGTTGTGTATTTGTATGATTTTTGGTTGATTGTGGTAAGTATTTATCATTTAGATTTTTTGTATTGTTGGAAATAGAATATGTTCTCATATTAGCAGGAGGCAAGAAAGACTCTTAGTTTTGTTGTTTATATGAAATTTTTATTGTTAATATGAAATTTTTGACACATCAGAAGGTCTCCAAAAATAGCAAGCCAAGCTTAAGCTATGTATTTTAAATTAGACAGAGTGGAATATTCCTGAAATTTTTGTTTCCCACTTCTGCTTGGAATTCTATATCTTGCATTATACCTCAATTATAAGTTAATTTCATAAACTCTGATACATAAAGAAAAACTATTTTTTAAGAAAGATTTATTTACTTATTTTAGAGGTGGATGGTAGGAGCAGAGATTGAGAGAGAATTTCAAGCAGTCTCTGTGCTTAGTGTGGAGGGCTTGATCTCAGGATCCATAGATCATGACCTAAGTTGAAACCAAGAGTCAGACACTTAGCCTACTGAGCTACCCAGGACCCCATGAAGAAAAAATTCTAAAGGTAATTTTTATGAAACAGAAAATTATTATTGATACAATGTCAGGCTGGTGATCTAGTAGTGTAACTTGTTTGTTGTATTGAGATTTTTCAGATTGCCTTCTTTATACTGAGTCTTATAAAATACCTTAATGTGAGAGGTGAATATAGACTAAAAGGGATGGGAAACTTTAAGTGAGATTTAAACTTAAAAAGAATGAAAAAAAAACTTAAAAAGAATGTACTTAAAGACTTAAGAGAGTATGTGAGGTTGGTGAAAGCAACCTTTTGGCTATGTTTTTAGCTATTGAAACTTGGCATGATCTTTTAAAACCATTTGATTAGGAAAAGAGCTAAAGGACATGGAAGACCTCTATGTTTAAAACATTACAAAGCAAATTATAGATATGAATTCTTAAATTGTAGAAAAGAACTTTTTTTAATTTTTGAGAGAGAGAAAGAGAGAGCGTGTGCACAAGCATGACTGGGGGAGGGGCAGAGGGAGAAGCCGACTCCTGTGAGCAGGAAGCCAGATGTGGGCTTCGATCCCAGGATCATGACCTGAGCTGAAGGCAGACACTGAACCACCCAGGTGCCCCCAAAAGAACAATTTTATATGCGGTTTCAGTATGTTTGGGAAGTATTTAGAAAATATTCCCGTTTTATAAATATTTCTATACTAAGGTAGGTACATGAATCTTCCTCCTTTTATTTACTTTTTAGAATATTTATTATTTATTTTAGAGAGAGAGGTGAGTGGGGAGGAGTGGAGGGGGACAGAGAGAGAGAGAGAGAGAGAGAGAGAGAGAAACAATCTCAAGCAGAATCCTCAGATTTGGGAGCCCAACTCAGGGCTCAGGCTCATGATCCTGAGATTATGACCTGAGCAGAAATCAAGTGTCAGATGCTTAACCAACTGAGCCACCCATGTGCCCCCGGAGACTTCCTCCTTAAAAAAAAAACTGGCTTAAACTGTGGAAGGAGCCTCGGTGCCCATCGAAAGATGAATGGATAAAGAAGATGTGGTTTATGTATACAATGGAATATTACTCAGCCATTAGAAACGACAAATACCCACCATTTGCTTCAACGTGGATGGAACTGGAGGGTATTATGCTGAGTGAAGTAAGTCAATCGGAGAAGGACAAACAGTGTATGTTCTCACTCATTTGGGGAATATGAATAATAGTGAAGGGGAATATAAGGGAAGGGAGAAGAAATGTGTGGGAGATATCAGAAAGGGACACAGAACATAAAGACTTCTAACTCTGGGAAATGAACTAGGGGTGGTGGAAGGGGAGGAGGGCGGGGGGTGGGGGTGAATGGGTGACGGGCACGGAGGGGGACACTTGACGGGATGAGCACTGGGTGTTATTCTGTATGTTGGTAAATTGAACACCAATAAAAATTAATTTATATAAAAAAAAAACTGGCTTGTAGGCTGTTTAGTCTATAAAATTCTCAGGGTCAAATAAAGTAAAAGTGGGTATTGACTTTACTTGGAGTATCTGATGAACCAGTGAATAAGCAGAGGAGCTGGTTCTGTTTGCCCATCTTTAGGGGTTGTATAATCAGATCTGCTGTCATCTGAAATGGAAGTAAGCTGTATGCATGAGCCCCAGCATCACCCAGGGAGTGAACCCCTTGCTACAGACCTTGCCATGAAGCTAGGTATGGATGGGGCAATGGTGGTGGTAACTCCAGGATCACTCTAAAGTTGGGACTGTTTCTCTCCAGGCTTGGAGGATTTCAACAGCCAATCTAGAGTCATAATCAAGACCACTCAACACCCATAGACAGAAAAAACCAACACAGCAGAATTTCTGAGCAAAAGGGAGGCTCCTTTGTTCCTCGGATTCATTTCATGACTGAGTTATACCTGAAATCTCAGCCTTTGAAGAATCATTACTTAGATGCAAGTTTTGATAACTTATTCTAAAAACCTGTTCAAACCAAACCAACCAACTAACCAACCAATCAACAAAACAACCAAACAAAAGCTATAAACATGTGGAAAATGCAACATTTAAGTTGTTTCCTGACATTTTACATCTTAACTTTATGGCAGAACTGACTAAAATCTATGTTTTGGTGGGAGATTAGTAGAGAGGGATTCTGGATAACTTGTAGAAGAGCGTAGAAAGGGGAACAAATGGGCTCTGTGTTCTGTGCCAGGTACTTCAAAGAAGCATTGCCTCATTGAATCCTCAGGCGAGGTAGTGTTATTAGCTTTATTTTTAGGGTAAGAAGACTGGAGCCTGGAGGTGTGAGTATTTGAAGTTCATTCTCATAATAGGTGGCAAATCTATGCTTCCAGCTCATGTCTATTGGACTCCCAACATCATCATTATTTCAATGCCTGAGACTGCATTCACATGAGGAGGCAAGAAACAGGAGAGGAGCCCACAACTCTGCGAGGCCATCTTGGTGAATTATAGGCTGATGGGGCAAAGAAGAATAAATGTGGGGACTGCACCTAAGAAGTTATACTTGTCTGGGTCATCCTTTATCTAAGGCATTTTCCAGACTGGCTTAAGTCCACTTGAGATCCCCGGTGGCAGTGAACATAAATGTTCACTTAGTAGTTTTTATGTGGGAGTGTATATGCCACCTAGGGCACATGAAGACTACTTGAGGTATACCTTCTTTTTTTTTTTTAATTTTTTTTTATTATTTATGATAGTCACACACAGAGAGAGAGAGAGGCAGAGACATAGGCAGAGGGAGAAGCAGGCTCCATGCACCGGGAGCCTGATGTGGGATTCGATCCCGGGTCTCCAGGATCGCGCCCTGGGCCAAAGGCAGGCGCGAAACTGCTGCGCCACCCAGGGATCCCGAGGTATACCTTCTTATGGAGACTTTTAGGAGAACCAGTTTCCAAATTCTCACCTTCCATACAGTCTTTTATAAAGTCATTCTACCTGTAATATGCCCACATTCCCATTCTCAAATTTCATTTTCCCATTCTGCAGAATAAAGGCTTAACTCTTACTCATCCCTTATTTTATTGTAGTGTGTGGTTCGAGGGGGTAAAAACCACTGGAGGACCAAAGAAAGGAACATTCAAAACAGTGATGTTAGTATTGGGAGAAAGGATAATAAATAGTGACAGAAAATTAAAATCTTAATTATAGACATCTTTTTGCAAAGAAGTAGGATAGATTGAACAAATGTTTTCAGAAAAAAATATGCATGAGAATCAAATTTTTAGCGAGATGTGAAATGTCACTATGAGTTCAAGTAGATAAAAAAACTATATAAAATTCCTGATTCTTAAAGATAAGATGTTTCATGTCTTTTGAAATAGATAATGTTGGGTTCGCTATAATATTTAGATTCAATGACTATATTTAGATGAGTAATATAGGAATTTTATTTCATTTTAAGTTTTATTTTATTTAAATTCAATTAATTAACAAATAGTGTATTATTAGTTTCAGAAGTAGAGCTCAGTGATTTATCCATTGCATATAATACCCAGTGCTCATCATATCCTGTGCTCTCCTTAATGCTCATCACCCAATTACCCCATACCCACAACCACCCCCACTCCAGCAACTTTCAGTTTGTTTCATGTAGTTAAGAGTCTCAGCAATTTTACTTTAAAGTGTAATTAATTATAGTACAATAACAATTACATCTTTTGCAAATTCTTAATCTCTTTAGATGTCAGATACGTAGAAATAGGTGAGTTTAGAGGAAAAAACATTGGAGCTATATAAACAAGGAAGGGTTGAGGGGCACCTAGGTGGCTCAATTGGTTGGGTGTTGGACTCTTGATATAGGCTCAGATCATGATCTCAGAGTCATGAGATCCAGCCCTGGGTTGTGCTCCATGCTCAGCATGGAATCTGCTTGAGATTCTCTCTTCCTCTCCTGCCCCTACCCCCCTAAAAAAAATAAATAAAATCTTGAAAAAAAAAGTTGATAATCACTATAGATTCTGGGTGTCTACAGATTGAATGACTTCTCTCCCATTTGAATCTTCTTTAACACCAACCTAGATAGGATCAACTCTCGGTAAGAAAGAGGAGATAAATGTACAAGGATCCCACCCTCCCCACAACTTCTCCAGTAATGCCTTTGCATGTGTACTTTAAAAGCCTGCTGAGTAGTGGGAGATGTTCCGGGTTTATAACCACAAAGACTGCCATCCCCAAGAAACTACTGGAAGGGATCTGAAAATTTGAAGCTGAGTATTCAAGTCTTCTTCCTAATGAATTGTCATATGTGTTTCTGTCTCCAATTTTCACGAGATAATAGTTGATAGAGTAAGGAGGGAATGTATGAAAATAAATGTCAGGTGATCAGTGAGCTGACATGGGAACATATTGAGTTTAAATGAGCTACTTGTACCCCTCTCCCCCGTGCCATCCCATTACTAACTACTATTTCCAGCAAAGAAACAAACACTTTTTTTCTGTGCCTATTACAAGCTAATTATGGTTGTGTGGCTTAAATCCTTGAAATAGTTGCAAAAAACAAATTTGTGTAAACTCTTTCAAGTCGTCTCTATTATTGATTAAATAGAAAATTGAGACTTTTTCTTCAGGAAATCAGTTCTACAGATTGAATGAAGTTTTCCCATTGCTATAAGTCATTTAAACAATGAAAGTTGTGTTTTTGGGGAAAAAAAAATTTTGCAGAATTTTATTTGGCATTCTGATTTTTCTTCCCTTTATTCCAAAAGCTGGAAAAATGATAGCATAGGTATTGATACACAAATGGCATATAAACTTCCCCATGATGTAAATCAGAGTATTTCTTTGGAAGAGCAAATGCTCAAGGTATAAATGTCAGCAATTTTTAAAAAGCTAGTATTAATTATAAGGAGCTCAAGGGGAAAGAGCAGATATTACTGAGGGGAATAATAAACACAAAGGGCTGAATGCATAAAAAGGTTTTTCTATTTTGGGGAATTTCTACATATTTCAGTCATAGGTTCCAAAAAGCATAAAAGTCTGTCCTTTCAGAAACTATAAGAATTCCAGCACCTTTTGTAAAATGATATAGGCTTAGCACAGCTGTTCACAGTGCACTAAAGCCCACATTCAGACAACTATCAAGCTGCTTATGGTGCTGAATTTCTTTGCTCTGGCATTTATTTATTCATTCACAAAATATTCTGGGGGGGCTACTATCTATAAAGCACTGGAGACATTGCTGTCAATAAAATAAACCCTATCTGTGGCACAAGAGGGACACAACAATGTTTTCAGTTAGAGAACTGCAATAAAATGTATGATGTGCTGTTATCAGAATTGTTTATGTTACTTGTCTCTTTACATTAGACTGCTTATAAGCATCCTTTAGCGGGTGAATCCATCTGAGAAATTATCTCACTAAGGTTCCTATGCAGGCTCTTAGAATAAGTTTATAAATTAAGGGAAGATTTAAAATAGTATGCATTTAATACAATTTTAAATAAAGTGTAGAAAGCATAACTGGATTAAAAAAATTAGTTTCTTAAATTACCAGGCAAATTTTAGCTCTTTCAATATTTAATAGCACCCCAGAAAATTCTCCTGCTGTATTAAACTGTCATTCAGCTGACATGTTCCAGAGTTGTAGTGGCGGTCAATGTCACTTGGGTGTGCCATTATCCAAGCTTTCAGTCAGCTTAACAGTTCCCATTGCAGTGAGCAAGAGAAAAGACTTCCGTCTTGCTATAATGACAGGCCCAAGATATGTGAAGAAACCAGACTCCTGCCCTTGACTTTAGGCAGCATTAACTGTATTGATAGAAGCCAATCTTTCCTTATGAAAGGGATTCTCATTTCTGTAATCATTATCTGGCTCCAATCACAATGCTAGCCTATATGACATACTTCTTCCTCCTCAGCAGAAGTAGATCTAATGATTAGCCCCAACTCCTCATTTGTGTTGCATTAGGATTTGGCATTTTCTTTGATAGGCAGTCTTTAGTTGAAGAGAGCGTTCTGTCCATTTGAGGTATCCCTATAATGACTATGTCTTGCCAAATAATATATTTGCCAATAATCAGAACACCGAGTCCTTTGCAGCAGATATTTTTAATATGCAATTTACCCTGTATTTCATGCTAGCAAACACTTATGTAACAAGGCTCGGTAATCAGGAACCCAAAATTCTCCTGTGAAGGAAAATTCTTTGTTAGAGGAGATTAAATCTTGAGAGCTCTAACTCATGAAATTTGCAGGTAAGATGATTTGTCCCGCTTGCCTGCCTTCACTAGCTGCACTCAGCTTGGAGAACTTTACTGGGGATAGAGTGACTGGGTGTTTGGTGTCAATAGATCATAAAAGAAGACTTAATAGATTTTTTAAAGACATAGTCATCATATAGGATGCATTTCCTTTTTCTGACAAGGATAGCTAATCTGTTTTGGCACATGTTATTGAAGTAACAATCACTGCTTAACTACATATTACAGTTGTTTAAAAAGAAACTAGAAAGGAAAATATTGTTGAAAATGGAATTCATAGAAAGCTCTTGGATAATCCATTTCCAGAGTTCTACTACAAATACAAATTGTAATGTGAACATAATGTCATGCATATTATTATTTTATAGATTTCTGTTACACATATTCAGAGCGCTGTCAGCCCAGGACCCATCTATTAAATGTCTTAACCTCAATTTCCAGGGTAGCCTTAGGGATTCTTTAGAATTTGTTGCAAATGCTAAGGATAGATGATCTTTAGTCCTGGTGGAGTCACCCACTTCACTTGTCCATAATACTTCACTGGAGTTTATGTAGCAAGGAAACTATTTTTTAAAAGTTGTTTATCTTGGGGCCTCAGAATGAGAGGGTCACCCTGCATACAATATGTAAAATATAAAATGTATCTGAAAATAAAATAGAAATATACCTGAAAGAAGCATGTTAACTTGGGGAAGGGCAGAGGTTAAAGATGTGGCCATCTTGGTCTAATGTGGCAATGTAATAGTATAATTTTTTTGCACTGGCAGGTGATGACCAATCATAAAAAGATGAATTTTCTTAACTGAAATGCAAGTATTTGTGAAAGGAGTGGCAGTCTTAAGAGAAGATTGATATATTTCCATCAATCTCTCCTCTGTTACAGGGAAACTCAGATTTCATTTTTGGAGAGTGGATGGAAATATATTAGTATTTATTCTCAATGATTACTGTAGAATATTTGATTATTTCAAAACAAGTTTTTGTTTTTGTTTTTGTTTTTGTTTCTGCAAACCCATATTATAGGGGGAAGCACTTTATTTTTTTATTTATTTTTATTATTATTATTTAGTTATGATAGTCATACAGGGAGAGAGAGAGAGAGGCAGAGACACAGGTAGAGGGAGAAGCAGGCTCCATGCACCGGGAGCCCGACGTGGGATTCGATCCCGGGTCTCCAGGATCGCGCCCTGGGCCAAAGGCAGGCGCCAAACCGCTGCGCCACCCAGGGATCCCCGGGGGAAGCACTTTAAATGGCCTCTGCAAACACTTACTGGATAAATACTACATGATGAATCTATTTTAAGGTCATAAAAGAGGAATAATAAAATTAGTTATTAAAAATGGGTCAGGGGCACCTAGGTGGCTTAGTCAGTTGAGCACCCGACTTGATTTCAGCTCAGGTCATGATCTCAGAGTCATGGTATTGAGCTTTGTGTTAGGGAGTCTGCTTGAAATTCTCTCCTTCTCCCTCTGCACCTCCCACCATGTTATCATGTCTCTCTCTCTCAAATCTTAAATGGATCATATCATAGATGGGGAGAAAATATAAAATATATATATATTATAAAGGATTGTTATCTGAAATATACAAAGAACTCTTAAAACTCAACAATAAGGAAACAAATGATCCAATTTAAAAAAGAGCAAAAGATCTGAACAGACACTTCACCAAAGATGTTATAAAGATAGCAAATGAGCATATAAAAAACTGTTTAGCATCACGTGTCATCAAGAAATTTCTCATTAAAACTGCATGTCTACGTAAATTTAGCCAAAGAGGCGAAAGACCTACATTCTGAAAACTGTGTAAGACATTGATGAAAAAAATTGAAAACAACATAAACAAATGGAAAGATCTCCTATGTTCATGGTTTGGAAGAATTAAAATTGTTAAAATGAAAAAATAAAATAGTTAAAATGTCCATACTACCAGAAGCAATCTGTAGGGTTAATTCAATATCCCTATCAAAATACCAATGAGCATTTTTCACAGAACTAGAACAAATAATCCTAAAAGTTGTATGGCACTGCATAAGACCCTGAATAGACAAAGCAATCTTGAGAAAGAACAAAGCTAGAGGTATCGCAATCCCAGATCTTAAGAGATACTATAAAGTTATAGTAATGCAAACAGTATATGGTACTGGCACAAAAACAAATGTATAAATTATTGGAATAAGATAGACAACCCAGAAATAAATCCACACCTATATGGTCAATTAATCTATGACAAAGGAGGCAAGAATATACAATGGGGGAAAAGACACCAATAAATGGTGCTGGGAAAACTGGACAGCTACATACAAAAGAATGAAGCTGGACCACTTTTTTACACCATATACAAAAATAGGTTCAAAATGGATCAAAGACCTAAATGTGAGACCTGAAACCATAAAACTGGGGCACCTGGGTGTTTAAGTGGCTGCCTTAAGCTCAGGTCACCAACTCAGGGTCCTGATATTGAGCCCCATGTCAGGCTCCTTGCTCAGCAGGGAGTCAGCCTCTCCCTCTCCCTCTGCCCCTCCCACTGCTTGTGCTCTCTTTCTCTTTCTCTCTCAAATAAGTAAATAAAATCTTTTTAAAAAATGAAACCATAAAAATCCTAAAAGGAAACCTAGGCAGTAATCTCTTGGGCATTGCAATATATTATGCAGGCAGTCTGATCAGGCAAGGAAAACAAAAGCAAAGTTAAACAGTTGGGACTATATCAAAATAAAAAGCTTTTGCACAGAAAGGAAACTGCAAACAAAACAAAAAAACAACCTAGTGAATGGGAGTAAATATTCACAAATTATATATTTGATAATAGGTCAATATTCAAAATATAGGGATGCCTGGGTGGCTCAGCGGTTGAGCGTCTGCCTTTGGCCCAGGGTGTGATCCGGGGATCTGGGATCGAGTCCCATGTCGGGCTCCCTGCGGGGAGCCTACTTCTCCCTTTGCCTGTGTCTCTGCCTCTCTCTCTCTCTCTGCGTGTCTCCCATGAGTAAATAAATAAAATCCTAAAATATATATATATCTCCAAAATGTATAAAGAATGTATATAACTCAATACCAACAAAGCAAAACAAAACAAAACAAAATCCCACAAACAATGCAATGAAAAAATGGGAAGAGGACTTGAAAAGACATGTCTCCAAAGAAGACCTACATATGGCCAACAGACAAATGAAAATATACTCAATATCACTAATCATGAGGGAAATGCAAGTCAAAACCACAATGAGATATCTCCTCACACTAGTCAGAATACCTTGTATTAAAAGGCCAGAAATTACAAATGTTGATGAGGATGTGGAGGAAAGGGAAGGAGCCCTTGTGCTCACCTGTGGGAATGTAATTAGTGCAGCCAGCATAGAAAACAGTATGGATGCTCCTCAGAAAATTAAAAATAGGAATACTTAAGTGTCAGTAATTCCACTGCTGGGTATTTACTGAAAGAAAATAAAAACATGAATTCAAAAGGGTATATGCTTTCCTATGTTTATTACACCATTATTTACAATAACCAAGATACAGAAGCAACCCAAGTATCCATCAATAGATGAATGGATAAAGGCAAGGTGATATATACCTACAATGTAATATTAGTCAGCCATAAAAACAAATGAGATCTTGCCTTTTACAACAACATGTATGGACTGAGAGGGTATTATACTAGGTTAAGTCGGACAAAGAAAGACAAATACCATATGATTTCATTTATATGTGGAATATAAAAAAACAAACACTCTTGAATACAGAGAACAAACTGGTGGTTGGTAAAGGGGAGAAGAGTGAAGGGGTGGGCAAAATAGAGGATTAAGAGGTACAAACTTTCAATTTTAAAATGAGTAAGTCACAGAGATGAAAAGTACAGCACAGGGAATATAGTCAATAATATTGTAATAATGGTATATGACAGCAGGTGGTGATTATACTTATGATGATCATTGAGTAATGTATAAAGTTGTTGATTCAGTATGTTGTATGCCTAATACTAATATAACTTTGTATGCCAATTATACTTCAATTGAAAAACAAAGGAAAGGAAAACTAATTATGTCTGTTAGAATGGTTAAATCCAAAATGGTGTCAACATGAAATACTGCAAGGATGTGGAACACAAACTCTCATTCATTACTGATGTGAATGCAGCATGGCTCAGTCACTTTGGAAGAAAGTTTGGAGGTTTCTTACAAAATTAAACATATTCTTATCATATGACTCAGCAATCATGATTCTTGGTATTTAACCAAATGAGTTAAAAAATGTGTACAAAAGCCTACATACACACAAATGTTTATAGCAGCCTTCTTCTCAGTTTCCAAAACTTGGAAGTAACCAAGGTATCCTTCTGTAGGCAAACTGATAGACTATGTTGAATCTGTATGATGGAATATTATTTAACAATAAAACAAATGAACTATGAAACCACTAAAAGACATGGAGAAAACTTAAATATATATTGAATGAAAAAAGGCTACAAACTATGGGATTCCAATTATGTGACATTTTTTTATGTGACATTTTGGATAAGACAAAACTATGGACATAGTAAAAAATATCAGTGGTTGCCAGACTTTGGGAGTTGGGAGGGAAGGATGGATAGATGGAGCACAGGATTTTTAGGGCAATGAAACAAGTGTGTATGATATTATAATGTAATCATACATGTGTCAAAACTCATGGATTGTACATCAAGAGTGATCCCTAATATAAACTATGGACTTTAGTTAACAGTAAAGGGTCAATACAGATTCATCCATTGTAACAAGCATACCACACTAATGAGAGATTTTAGTAATAGGGAAAACTGAGTGGAGAAAGGTGAAAGTATAGATGAGAACTCTATAATTTCTGCTTATATTTCTATAAAACTAAAATTGCTCTAAAAATAAAGGCTGCAGACTTTATTAAACAGATTTAGCTGGATCTCTAAATGGGAATTATTACATTCTAAACTTTTATAATCTAAAAAAATATATAGTTGTAATAAAATTACATTGAAAATCTGATTGCATACTCTCCTTCTCTCCCAAATTCAAACTGACCTTTCAACCAGTAATTAAAAACTGAGATTGATTTGATAACAAACAATGTGTTGAATTAAATACACATATGTTGCAGCTGGGCTATTTTATCAATTGTTATATACTGCATTTTTTTTTAGTATAAGTTGACACACAGTGTTGCATTCTAATGCATTTTTTTTCAGGAAATATTCATTACAAGAGAGAACTAAAACTTTAAATGCCAGTCTCCTTTAAGTGGCTTTATGTTAAATTGAAAAAAAAAAAAAAAAGCCAGAAAAAAACAGAAAGAAAGCACTAAATTCCCAACCAGTCAACAGAACAACAGGGCACATTTAAACCATTTTGACTCCTCTCTAGTAAAGAATGGGATCTTTGAAGATTAACAGTTTGATAAGTCACAGCATCCCACCCATGAAAATGAAATGTAGCTTTCCATTTTGCTGATAGTCCAAAGTCGCAAATTGCTTATTCTCTCTCTTGGTTGCAAACTTGGGCATCTTGGACCTTTATGTCCTTTACTGGCCTAGAAAAAAAGATACTATATAAAAAGAAATGTCATCTTGCAGTGTTTTTCTCTGCCCTAGCCCCCTGGTTATTAAAGTATACAGAATATAATGGATATTTTAACTTTTCCATGAAAATGAATTCAGATGGAAATAGTTCAAAAAAACTAAATGTATGTACTTTTAATCTTATAAAAATTGCTGACACATTACTCATTCTATATAATGCAGCCTTTTAATAATTTATCTTCTATTATGCAATCTATTTTCTGAATACAAAATATAGTTTATTAAATATAGCACCACTGTATGATCTGTGCCCTTACTTGTAGGGTGATCATGGGAATTTTAGTCTTCACCTTATGAGAACTATAATTTGTTTAAATAATAACATAAGATCCATAAGGTTCAGCACATTATAGGTGCTGAATAAATACTTGTTAAATGAAAGGGTGAAAATTAAATAAGATATGTATATATTAACACCCAGTAGCATTAACTACTAATTTTAAGGATTCTCTTTGTATATTAGCTAAAATTTTTATTTTGAGATTAAAGTAGATTCATATACAATTGTAAGAAATAATACATAGAGTCCCATCTATAGTTTACCCAGTTTCTTTCAATGGTAACATCCTGCAAAACTATAGTACAATATCACAATCAGGTTACTGACATTTACAGAGTCAAGATACAGACATTTCATCACTATACAGATCCCACTTGTTGCTTTTTATCTTTCTTTCTAGGTATTTTTTCAGTTCGTTTTAATGTGGCAAAATGCACATAACAGAATTTACCATCATAATCATTTTTCAATGTGTAGTTCGGTGGTATTAAACACATTTATACTATTGTGCAACCATAACCACCATCCATCTCCAGAACTTTGTTTATTAAACAATAACTCTCCACGCTCCCCATTCCTTTGGCAACCACTATTTCAGTTTTTTCTCTGTGATTTTGACTACTCTAGGTATCTCTTATAAGTGGAATGATACAGTATTTGTCTTTTTGTGACTGGCTTATTTCATTTAGAATAATGTCCTGGGTGGCTCAGTTGGTTAAACATCTACCTTCAGCTCAAGTCATGATCTGAGGGTCCTGGATGGAGTTCCATGTTGGGCTCCACACTCAGTGGGAAGTCTGCTTCTCCCTCTCCCTCTGTACCTCCCCTACTTATAATCTCTCTGTGTCTCTCAAATAAATAAATCAAATCTTTAAAAATAAAGAATAATATCCTCAAGGTTTATCCATGTAGTACTGCATGTTACCACTTTCTTCCTTTCTAAGGAATGTATTGATTCCTTATTCATTCATTCAGTTATTCATTCATCCGTCAATTGACACTTGGGTTGCTTCTATATTTTACCTGTTGTGAATAATGCTGCAATGAACAGATGTACAAATACTTCTTTGAGACCTAGCTTTCAGTTGTTTGGGTATATATGTAAAAGTGGAATTGCTGGGTCAAATGGCAAATTTATTTTTAGTTTTTCGAGGAATTGTCAGCTTGTTTTCCAAGTGGCCACACCATTTTAAATTCCTACCAACAGTCCACAATGGTTCCAGTTTCTCCACATTTTGACCAACACTTTTTTCTTCTACTCTTCCCTTCCTTTCCCTCTTTTTCTTCTTTTTTTTATAGCAGCCATCCTAATAGATGTGAGGTGATATTGTGATTTTTTGATTTGCCTTTCCTTGGTGATGAGTGATGTTGAGCATCTTTCCATGTGCTCACTGGTCTTTGTATACCTTCTTTGGAGAAATGTCTATTCAAATTCTTTCCTCATTTTTGTATTGGGTTGTTTCTTTTGTTGTCGTTGAGTTTTAAGAGTTCTCTATATATTCTAGGTAGCAATCCCTTATCAGATATTGGCTTGCAACTCCCACCTTGTGAGTTGCCTTTTCACTCTGTTGAACGTGTCCTTTGAGGCACAAAAGTTTAAAATTTTTATGAAACCAAATTTATCTATTTTTTTTCAGTTGCCTAGGCCTTTGATGCCAAATCTAAGAAATCATTGCTAAATCCAATATCATAAAGCCTTTTTCTCATGTTTTCTTCTAATAGTTTTGTACTTGTTAGTTCTAACATTTAGGTCTCTGATCCATTTTTTAAAAAATATTTTATATTTTTAAATAACCTCTATACCCACCGTGGGGCTCTAATTTACAACCTTGAGATTAAGAGTCACATTCTTTACTGACTGAGCCAGCCAGGAGCCCCCATCTTTGATCTATTTGGGTTAATTTCTGTATGTGGTGCTTATGTGAGGGTTCAGATTCATTCTTTTGTATGTGGATATCCAGTTTACCCAGCACCATTGGTGAAAAGGCTGTCTTTTCCTGCATTATATGCACGTGGCACTTTATTGAAAATCATTTGACCATAAATTTGAGGGTTTATTTCTGGACTCTATTTTATTCTATTGGTCTGTATGTCTGTCTTTATGCCAGTACCACACTATTTTGATTACTGTAGGTTTGTAGTAAGTTTTAAAATCAGGAAGTATGAATGAATCTTTTAACTGTTCTTTTTAAAGATTGTTTGGCTATTTGAGGTCTCTTTAGATTCCAAGTGAATTTTAGTATGGATTTTTCTGTTTCTGTAAAAAAAAATAAAAGTCATTGGGATTTTGATAAAAATTATATTGAATCAATCTGTAGGTCACTTTGGGAAATAATAATATTTAACAATATTAAATCTTCCAATTCATGGACATGGGATATCTTTCCTTTTATTTATGTCTTCTTTTGTTTTAGCAATGTTGTGTAGTTTCCCTTGCATAACTTTCTTTTTTGAATATTTTGTTATTTAAACCAATTACCTTAATAATGATTTTTTTTCTTATTGGCTCAGTTCTTAATGCATTACCATCATATTACAATGTTACATTGAACATCGATCCATCTATTACTATTCATCCAGCTTGGTTTACTTGTAGGCAGATAGAGAAATGCTTATCAATTGTGCCTCTGGGCTAAAAACTTATTAGAATGGCTAAATGACATTTAATGCAGAATAGAATATAGTGTCAGTAGACAAGCCTATTATTGTAATAATTCAGTTTTTGAATTACATCTCACTAAGCTCGGCATTACCTTGTATAGAATTCACAAGTCCAATGAAAGGTAAAATAGTTTAATATCCTTTGCATTGTTTATGGTTCTCATTTTCTTGCTTAATGGACCTGCTATTTCAGACATTGTTTTCCTTTGCTTTTTAATCAGCTTAAATGTTATCAAAATACCCATAATGAGACAAGTCTTGTTACAAGTAAAGCATGAGAATCTATGGGTAGCAATGTTGATTTTTTTTCTTTTCAAGATGTAGAGAGATGGTGTAGATATAATCTCACAGAGCTTTCCTGTCTGCTCACCCATGTGGGAACAAATCACCATATGCCATTTAACCAGTCTTCATTGCTCCAGATAGCATATGCAAAAGAAGACCCTAACAATCCAGAGATTATGGCATACTTTATTTTAGCAAAGAAACATATCTGAAAGATAGTAAATCTGTCTTTTACATCTTTAAATTCTCCAGAGTAATTAACCCAAACTTGCATAGGTGTGTTTACTTTTTGTTCATTTGCTGATTTAGTAATTAATTCTCAGATATCAATTAGGACTTCTAGGGCTAATTGCACAGCTATGCACTGGAGACCGTGAGCTCCCCTAGGGATTCCTGCCTCCTGCTACTCATGCCCTTGAGTAGGTCCCCTCCTACATTACAACAGAATTGGGCTGTGTGACTAATAGAATATAATAGACATCATGGCATGTCACTTCTGAGATTAGATAGTAAAAACTGTAGCTTCTGTCTTGGACTTTTTTATTTCTTGGGTCACCCTGTCTGGGAAACCATGCCATCCGCAGCTCTATGGAGTGGCCCATGTGATGAGAGATCTTAGCCTCTGCTGACAGTCATGTGAGTGACCTGCCAGGTAGATTCTCAAACCCAGGCAAAATTGCACCTTGGTTACAACCACATGAAGACCTGTGTCCCACCACCGCCTAGAAAAGCTGTTCTAGGGGATCCCTGGGTGGCTCAGTGGTTTGGCGCCTGCGTTTAGCCCAGGGCGTGATCCTGGAGTCCCAGGATCGCGTCCCACATCGGGCTCCCTGCATGGAGCCTGCTTCTTCCCTCTGCCTGTGTCTCTGCCTCTCTCTCTCTCTCTCTCTCTCTCTGTTTCTCATGAATAAATAAATAAAATCGTTAAAAATAAAAGAAAAGCTGCTCTAGAATCTCTGACTTGCAGAGACTGGGAGATAAATAAATGTTTGTTCTTTTACCCTTATACATATGGGATAATTTTTTACACAGCAATAAGTAAACTAATTAAGAGGCACATTGATGAACAAGACAGCGTCCCTGCCTTCAAGAAGCTTGTGCTTTGGCACAGTGAGTGATGTGTTGATTTACTGCTGAACTTGAGGTAGGTACAATGAGGGCACGCAGAAGCAGCACCTGTATGTCTTGGGAGCCAGGAACAGCTGCAGAGCTGATGCCTAATCGGAGACTAGAAGGTTGAGGAAGAGGAGGGAGCCATAGGGAAGCTTGGAGAGGCACAGTGTCCCAGACAGAAGGGAGAAGATAAAAGGCCTAGGGCAGAGATAAAAGAGTAGAGTAGTTCCTAGGGATAGGGCTCATGGAGGGGTAATAGGGGGTGATGAAAAATGAGGATGGAGAGGTAAGGAGGTAACCATTGAGGAGGAGTGTGGAAGCTACAGGAGGGAGTTTGACTTCTCTCCTAAAGCTCTAGAACAGCCGCTGAAGATCTTTAGGCAAGAGCTTGGCTATAACTGAGAGTATGAGGGAGGGTAAGTCTCAAGACAAGGAAATGCTGGCACAGTAACAGAAGGTACTAGTGGGAGGCTTTACTTGATAGAGGCTAGTGCAGGGGGACAAGAGAAGCTTGGATTTCAGGCATATTAAGAGTTTACAAATGGCAGAATTTGACCCTGATGTATATTATTAGGCATTTAGCTTTCACTTTCTATACTAAGAACCCAGGAAATATAACTCATAACTGTTCCTCCCCTAGAACAGCTCTTTCAGTGATACATTCCACTTAAGACCCAGTTGCCCAAGATGGAAACCTAGAAATCATGGGAAGTGGCTCCCTTTTCCTTTGCAACTGTACCGAATTAGCAACCAGATTTTATGTTTCTAATGCCTGAAATAATTCCTTTTTCATTCTTTCCCTACTAAGTAATGTTAAGTAAACTCTCATATAAGTGTGATAACTTTCTAACAGTTCTGCCCCTAGCTATTCTTTCTCTTACTCTTGCTAGGGCCACTAAAACACCCATGTGTGTCTACAATCACACACACACACACACACACACACACACACCTGCAAGCACACACACTACTGTGAGCACTCTCCTACCTGCTCAGATGTGTTTCACTGGTTCTCTATGTCACTGAAGTCACAGTCCAGGCTCTGGTTGGACACAGACCTCCTTGTTCACTTCCCTAGCCTCCTCTTATGCCACTTTTTCTCCTCCTCCTGAAGCCTTATGCACAGCTCTATAAACTACCTGTATGCTCCTTCCTACCTGTGCTCGCCTCTGACTGGATCCCCCTCTCTCTTTTCCCTAGCTAACTCCTACATGTCTATGAAGCCTCAGCTTACCTATTACGTCTTCTTGGATTCCTAAGCAGACATCTCCGATTCCCATTGAGGCTGGCTTTCACCCCATTATATAATAATTTGTGGTTCATGGCAGTGTCCCCTACTAGTTGGTGAGCTCCTTGAAGGCAGGAACCATCCCTCATGTGCCTGGGACTGTCAACACAGCCTCTGGTATAAAATAGACAATAAATGTCTATGAAATGGCTGAGTGACTAGAAGGAACATCACATTCAGACATTCCACTTGTTTTTCTGAAGGATACAATCCAAAGAAGCCAATACTAAGCATAAGAAGTCTTTGTTCTTCTTTGAGACTTGGGAAAGCTTGAGTAAATCTTTCTTATCAGCTGTAGAAACGAGTTTGGCTTTTATCCTGAATGAACTGGAAAGTAAATTAATGAGCCATAGGAGCAAATGTCTCCCAACTCAACCTACAGCAACTGATTTAGAGTTCCAGGACTGATAGGTTATTGTGTATCTTTGTCTTTGTTTGTGAAAGACCAATTAGGCAGTGCTTTACAGGAGTACTTTTAGAATGATCAAACAAATCCTTTTTTTTTTTCTTTTTTCATGTGTGACTTTATTTCAGGTATGATTCTGCTGTTTTCTTCTCCAAGCGTTCTTTGAAGTCAGGGGGATCTCCCCAGCTGGATGACCTGGGCAGAAACATGCTCTGACTGATCATGGTATGAATTTGAAGGGAACAATTAAGGAGTTATTTCCATTTTGGTTCTAATAGCAGGCCTTTTTACTTCTATGCCTTCAACCTGTCTGCATTCCAGCTGAAACTTCAATGGAGCTTTCTGTCAGGGCTGTTAAAAAGACTTTGAAAAGGGAACATGTGAAATCATAAATGCTTCAGAAATAAGAAAATGTCTTTCAGTCCATTACATTCTTAACCCCTTGTTTCTGCTTAACAGACTTTGTTAAAGGTCAATAAGAATGTTTTAACAGCTTATGCTTTAGGATTCCAGGAGAGTGTATTTATTGTTCCTATTCTAAAAATCCATTGCTAATAAGTAACTGGTTTGGTATATTCTGAGTTTATATTGTGAGTACAAACAAAAACTCAGCATCACAAAGAATTAAGCATAAACCAGATTGAAACCTAAATTTCAAAGCCTCAAGCTAGAGAGAATGTACATGAACATTTGTAGTTTGGAGTTACTTCCCCAGTTAGACTGATGAATAACATAACATCTGCGTAATGATTTGAAGTTTACTAGGAAAATTTCCATACACCTTAAAAAATTTTCATCATAGTGATTCGATGATATCGGTAATAATATTTCATTCTACATCTAAGGAGCAGAGGGTTATGTGGCACACAACCCTGCTAAGCTATGAATGAGCTGCCACGTGAACCTCAGTCTACTATTGCTTCTACTTGGTATGACATCATGTTTCTGTTTTTATTTATTAGTTTCTTTATAAAAAAAAATTTCTAGCACAATTTACAAGATGGTGTTTGAAAATGCATAAACTAATACTGAAAAATATATTCAGGTTTCCCATTACACTAGCATAGAAATGCATCATTTTACCATCAACTTTTCCCATAAGAAAGAATTTTTTTATTGCATAGAAAAGCTAGAGCTACTTGTCTCTAAAGGATATTTCCTTCAAGTACTCATTGGCATTTTTGAACTTGTGGTTCATTTCACCTTTTTATGACTCCAGAAATTAAATGATTCTTGGCTGTACATCAAAAGATTATCATGCAGTTATTATTTATTTTTATAGCTCAGGTGAATCTGGTACTAGCTTATTATAGTGCATGTCCCATTGGCCAAATGAATGCAATCTGGAAATATGACATGCATTTTTAATAATAAAGAGGCAATAATTCTACATTCTGCAGAGGTGTTCCAGGAGCCACTTATGCGAGGTTTAATGTCAAATAAGAAATACTGCGATGCCCTTACTGAAATCTTGTGATAGTCACATTTATCTGATCTTTTCCTGAAGCCAGATGTAAACAACCACTTTGGAAGAGGATTTACGAAGCATCAAATTGATGTATCATTTTTCTTAACATTTATCCATGTTATCATAAAGTAAAAATAAGCAATGAAAACTTCCCTTCTGTTTTTAGGGTGATAGGTATTGTGAAACATTGATAGAGACGCAAATGTATATCATTAACTGCTTTACCTATGGCTTTGGGCCCAAGTATCATTATCTGAAAGTATTAAGAAAGAGTAACTAAAAGCCATAGAAAACTTCTAAATCCCATTTTAGAGAATAATTACAGTTATCCATCACCAAACTGCTGGCAAGTAATGGCATTGCCTCATTGGATTTTTTTATCCTTTTTTATGGCTCTGGCCTTTCTTCAGGTGTAAAGTCTATAAGCCATTAAGTGGATTTGAGGGGCTAGGAGGAATACTGAAATACTCCAGTCCTGTGACTTTAAGAATCTGCATTAAAAAAAGAGCATTGGCACGATAGGCAGAATCATCCTAAACATTTGGAATTTAGAAGTGCAGGGCCATGTGAAGATTATTACCCAGTATCGGTAATATTCGAAAAGATGTGTTGTATGTTGTCAGCAGTGTTTGTAATAGATAAGTTCTACTCTTATACCACCTCCCGCGGGAGACTATGTTATTCACCCAGTGATGCAATAACAAAGTACTACCTACCAAGTGTCTAAAAATAACAGAAATTTATTCTCTCACAGTTCTGGAGGCTAGAAGTCCCAAACCAAGATGTTGGCAGGGCTAATTCACTCTGAAGGCTCTAGGGGAGGGTTCAGTCTTTGCTTCTGGTAGCTTACAGATGCATTCCAATCACTGCCTCTGTCTTCTTATAAGCACGCCAATCGTTGGATTAAGGCACACCCTAGTCTAGTGTGACTTAACCAAAATCTGATTGCATCTGGAAAGATCTTGTTTCTAAATAAGGTCAGATTCACATGTTCTGGAAGTTTGGACTTGGATAGATCTTTCTGGGAGCCTTTAATTCGATCCATAACAGATATCATACTTTTTGCAACTCAGTGATTTAGGAGATTAGGTATATTAAAAATGTGTTAATTTTTAGTACCAATTTGAAATGTATTCGCTATCTATTGCTGTATAACAACGTACCCCAAAACTTAGTTCCTTAAAACTACAACCATTTTATTATACCTCAAGATTTTGTGGGTCAAAATTTGGGCAGGATTTGGCTGGGCAGTTCTTCTCCATGTGGCATCAATGGTGGTATCCAACTAGTGGCTCTGCCAGAGGGTCGAAGATGGCTTTTATTCACAGCTAGGAGGCTGTGGATTCAGGACCTTTCCACGTGCTCTCAGGGAAGGTTTTATATAGCAGTGTAGGACTCCAAGAGTAAGATTCCAACAGTAAGTAACCCAAGAGAAACTTTAAGTCTTTTAAGGGCCAGGTCTAAAATTCGGGTCAGTAAAGCTTCTACCCTATTATTTTGATCAGTATAGTCTCCGAGCACTCCCAAGTTTAAGGGGAATCGGGGTTACTGTCTATAGAAGGACCATTGTATAGCTTCTGGCCACAGAGTACATATATTCCTCCCACGTGAAAAAATTTCACCTCATTTCAGCATCGCCTTGAATTTAAAAAGCTGATAACTAAATCAAAGCCATGTGTGGATGAAGGTCTCTTAGTAGGTTTCTCTTAGTGTGAAGACATGTGAACTCTTGGGAGCATATATTGGCCCTCCTTCCAATATATAATGGTCAGATGGAGATAGAATAACCCTAGGTTCTCCTCTTCAAAAGAAGAAAGTGGGAGGCACGTAGCAGTTAACTCTTCTACACTGATTTGGAAATCTAGCCAGATGCAAGTCACTGGTTCCTCAGTTAGGGTCCAGCCTTCGTCCCTAGAAGTGATCAGGGTGGCTTTTGATTCTGTCCTTTGAGTCAACTCTCCTTTTCCCTACAAAGTGTATAGGGCTCCTGTGTATCAGATAATCCAATCCAATCCAAACAAAAGCCACACATGCATTGTTTCTAACATAGTGCTTGAAATGGGGCACGTTATACAAAGAAGTCGTTTTGTCTAGTTGAAAGGGTTTCCCAAGCATACATTAAGATTCACAGAGGCCCTCCTTTCTGACAGAGAGTGTGTAAGATGTACAGCCCTTCAAGTTCCGAGAAGCCCTCTAGATTATTTACCCCACGGTCAGATAGTAGTCCAGGTATAGTCTTTGCCTTTTTTTTTTTTTTTAAGATTTTATTTATTTATTCATGAGACACACACACACACACACAGAGAGGCAGAGACATAGGCAGAGGGAGTAGCAGGCTCCATCCAGGAAGCCCGACGTGGGACTCGATCCAGGGTCCCCAGGATCAGGCCCTGGGCTGAAGGCAGCTTTAAACCGCTGAGCTACCCGGGCTGCCCTAGTCTTTGTCTTGAGGCCATTTCTGACTTTGCGAGTTTATGGCTAGCGGAGACTGGGCTGAGAACTGGTTTCCTTGATCACACCCAGCCTGCTCTGGCTCCTTTATATTTCTTCTCATTGTGCTCACAGACTCAATGGCTCCTCCTTTAGCTCATCCCTCTCCTCCTGTTTCACCTTTGGCTGTTAGAAGCCGGTTGGCACTTCCCTCATTCTGCCTGTTAGTCTTCTCTGCCAGGTCCACAAATTCATTAGGTTCCTTTTCCAGTTTCTTTATTATCACATGCAACACGAATGCCAGCCTTTCACCCTGTACACAGAGAAAGTATCCCATATTCTCCAGCTTCCAGTGACATATTTTCTTTGTCCCTCAAGGCATCACCAGGTGTCTTTTCAAGGCCCTTGAAGCTTTTACTAGCAGTTTCTCTAAAGGCCTTCTTTCCACTGACTGTCTCCGTGAGGCCCTTCCAGCTTGTGTTCGCTGCCTGATTCTAAAGCCATTTACACAGGTCACAGGTTTGTATAAAACCACACTACCAGATAATGAATTATGTTCCAGTTTCCTACTGTTGCATGCCCTAAACCAAGAGGTTTAAAACAATAACCATTTTATTAGACCTTGTGATTTTTGTTGATTAGAAATACAGGCAAGGCTTGGCTGAGAGGTTATTCTGCTCCAGCTAGCATTGTTTGTAGTCCTTTGGAAAGGGCTAGAACCAAGTCGGCAGACTCCATGTAAAGGGGCAGATAGTAAACACTGGGACATATTGTCTCTGTCAGCTTGTCAGCCCTGTGGTTGTAATGTGCAAGTAGCTGCAAGTAGCTATAGACAATATGTAAATAAATGACTGTGGTCATGTTCTAATAAAGTTGTATTTACAAAATTGCTGCCCTATGGGCTACAATTATTCCAGTGCTTAATCTAGAAGACCTAAGAAGGCTCCATACATGTGCCTGTTACTTTCGTGAAGACGGCTAGAAGGATAGGCTCATGAGCCTTCTTTCCCTGTCTCGGCAGATACAGGGCCTCACCAAGGTTTCTCTAGGATGGTAGTCTAAATTCTCACATGGAAGCTCAGGATCCAAGAGACAGGAAGTAGAAGCTGCCAGCCTTGTGAGGTTTAAGCTTAGAAATGTGCACTGTGTCATCATTTCTGCCATTTTCATTGGGCAGTGCAATCACCGACTACCCCAGATTGAAAAGACATGACCCTTAATGGACACTCTTAATGGAAACAGTGTCAGATAACTCGTGAACATACTAATCCAACATGTTGGGTGACTTTAAGTCAGTGGTCTATGAGACATCTTCCTACCCTCAAAAAGCTTATAGTATAATTGGATGCAGATAAGAAAACAATTATCTAAAATGCAAAGCAGAATGACATGTAATAAGGACAAATGTAATAAGGATCAAAGTCTGTGAGTAAGGAAAAAAATTTCCTTCACTCTCTCAGAGTCCCTGTCTGGGTCTGAAAATTAAACTGCCAAAGGAAGATAACAGGAGAAATACATATAGATTGGTTTAATATAAGTTTTACGTGACATGGGAGCCTTCATAAGGAAATGAGGACCTAAAGAAACAGACCTGAGTGTTTTTATTCTACGTTCAATGAAGAGTGGACAGTCATGTAAAAATGAGGTTCATGTAGTAAACTGGTGGGAATTCAGCAAGGCTTCTTTTTAGGATAAGGATGTTCCTTTTCTGGAATAGAAAGAGGGCATGTCTACATAAGAGTGTTAGGGCCTTATTCAGGGGAGAAAGGTTGGGGGAAGGTCAAAGTGACCTGCTTTTTCTGGTTTTGCAAACTCCCTCAGCTTAATATGCGAAGATGCCATTTGTTGGGGGTAGAGTGCCCCAAGCCCCATTAGTACCTTCTAGGAGTATAAGAAATCTGGATATATACATATGTTTTACAAGTAGTCACTAGCTCTTGTTTCATTTCTCATACTTATCAGTATAGTGGTCTTTAACTTGTTTTTAACTGGAACCAGTGATTTACATTGTAACTTGGAATAAACATGCACAACACACACACATTCATATACGCTCAAATACAAAACAAGTTTCTTTAAATGACAGTTATTCTACTTCTGTGCAGTGTACTTTGATGTTTTCTATTCTTTTCTATTGTATTTAATTTTTAGAACTTCTAGCCATTATCCCCTGAATTGATTTCACAACTGCAGGGTTTTTTAAAACTTAAAAAAAAAATTATTTATTTGAGAGAGAGAGCATGGGCAGGGGCAGGGGCAGGGGGAGGGACAAGTAGACTCCCCACCGAATGGGAAACCCAACACAGGGGTCTATCCAAAGACCCCGAGATCATGACCTGAGCTGAAGTCAGATGCTCAACTGACTGAGCCACCCAGGTCTCCCCACAGCTGCAGTTTGATTTCATAATCTGTACTTTGAAAAACAACTGTCTAGCAGAGGCAGAGCACGAAAAGTCTCGTGAGTCACAGTTGTACACTGACTGATTTTTAAAATTTATTCTTTACAGGAAGATCTGGGAATTGTTTTAATAGGGGAATATGAAAGAACTTTTAACACCAATTCTTTGTCCAGTGGCTTTTCTGACAAAGCATATGCTGAGTATCTTTTGATATATGTTATTTGATTCTCTGCCAATGATGTGTCTGCTAATTCTGAGCTGCTCTGATAAGACATTAGTTTCAAGGAGCCATGAAACCTTGTTAACTTCTGTAGCTTGTGAAAATAACATTATGGCCTTGTAGCAGTCATCACATTTTATGATTGAAAAGTTTGTCATTTTTCTAGTTTGTGTAGAAACTGTGTATTCATATTAAGGATTTGAAATAGGAAAAGGTGTGGGGGAAAATGGTCATGAAATGAATTTGATTATGGTGTTACTATTTTACAATGTCGCCATTCTTTTGTTATGCTCTAAGCAAGAATTTGCTTGGTGCTTAAAATGTGACAATAAACGGGACCTCACAACTCTGCCATCATGAAGCTTCCTGTCTACAAGGATAGAAGAAAACAAATGAACAGACAAAATAATTGTGATTTGGGATGGATTGTATGAAGGGAAAAAATGAGCAGATATTAAGAATGTTGGAATCCGCTCTTGACAAAGAGTGGTCAGGGAAGGCTTCTCTAAGCAGGTGACAATTAAGAAGGCACAAAGCATGAGAAGGAGCTGCCTGTGATTAGACCATTGGGAAGAGCATTCCAGGGAGTAGAGAGGATCCAGGGTCAGGAAGTGGTTGTTGTGTGTGAGAACTGAAACCCCAGAGTGAGTGAAGCCTAGTGAGTCTGATTAGGGAGTCGTAGGAGGTGGCCAGGAACCCATCCAGCAACCCATCCCTCAGAGGCCACAATGACTATGGATTTTTTTTTCCTTTTGCCCAAGAGGAGGCTATTCAGGTGTTTCTGCAGGAGAGGCCGATTTCCAATTTACTTTATAGGAAGCTGAGTTTGACTGCTTGTGGAGATTGAACCAGAGAGGAGCAAAATGGAAGTGAGAACACTAACCTTATTCCCCTTAAGCTGTAGGGGAGGAAAAATAATTTCTCCTCTACCCTTCTTGGCTCTTGCCTGAAGCACCCCTGTAATAAAGCAAACAGAAGTTTAAAACCATCATACCTCCTGTGTTCAGGGGAGGTACCTAAGAAAACTGAGTAACTCTCCAAAATAGCCCAATAACTTCTCCAGCTAAAGACAAAACAAGACATGGGCGGGGGCGGGGGGGGGGGCAGTGGGGAGGTTATCAGAAAAAGCGTTGTGACAGAAAAAGCGTTGTGAACAAGGGTAGGTTGTTAACAGACTTATAAGTCCTTGCCTACTCCATTGATGAGTTTCTAGAGATTTAGAGTCCTTCTTCTCTTCCTGGTCCAGAGAGGGAGACATCCTTACAAATGGAGATTTCCTTATAAACATAAATGTCTCTTACAAAAGGTTAACCTGTATTCCATTTTAAGTGCTTTTCCTGTCTGTTTTTAAAAAATAACCAGCTCAAAATAATCACTGTGTCACAGAGGTATATTTTAGTGGTGGCATAGTCTGCTCCCCTTCACTACCCATTGAAATAATGACATTTTTATTTATCTAAAAATTGCTGCATGTACTTTAGTGCTATTAGATTACTCTTTGAACTGCTATCGACTACAGCAAGATTTCTGTTTTGCTTATTTTAGAGTTCATGGGACATACACAGACCTCACTTGTTAGCCATTAATCAATCTGAGACCTCTAAAGACAAGGTAAAAAAATGACAGTGGGAACTTTGAAATATTTGTATTCACTTATAAACTTAATAGGCATTGTTTTTCATGTGCTATAGTATACCCTATCTCTTATTTAAAGCACATAATCTGGTTCCAGATATATTTATAACATTACTTTTGTGACAAAAAGAAGAGAATGAGAACCCTTCCATTTTGGGCATCGTGGTTTTAAAGCATGTTGACAATAACAGAAAGTTTAAATGAAATTAATCCTAAAAATTACTGAACTTGTGAGTTAGAAGGAACCTTAGAGTTCATCTAATCAAAAATCCCTATTTTACAAAGAAGCAGGAAAGGTCACAGAGCTACTACTTGGTGACTCCTTCAGTCAAGGTAGAGTATCAAAAGCAATTGACTTAAACTATGTGGATTAACTCTCCAAAGAAATTACCTTCTCTCAAGTACAATTCAATAAAATACATTTAACCTCTCTCCAGAATTTTTGCATTTTCCAAAGAAGAGTCTAAATTGATGCTTTTTTGTATAATGATCCAAAAGAAAAATTTCTTTCTAAAATTTAGAACCAGGAAGCAAAGCAAAAGCAGAAATTACTTCTTTTGTCAGTAATAATACCTGCGAGGTTCATCATGTCTCCCTTTTTTCACTTTGTGTCCAGGAGCCTCAGAGTTAGAAGAACCAGATTATAGAAATTTTCTCCTTTTTCATTCTGTTGTTTCTGATTTCCTGTTCAGTTCTGTTTTTTTTTTTTTTTTGGTATGTGTGTGTGTGCACGCGCATATTTTTATTGCAAATCACTCCACAAGTGCCTTTTGGAAGCTATTGAACTATAAATTGTTCAGGAAAAAATACTTAGGGACAAAGTCAAGACCAGAGTTCAGGTCTTCCAACTCTCAATCCAAATTTCCATCCTAATGTCTTTATTGGGAATTGGATATTTCCATCCCAATATCTTTTTTTTTTTAAAGATTTTATTTATTTATTCATGATAGTCACAGAGAGAGAGAGAGAGGCAGAGACACAGGCAGAGGGAGAAGCAGGCTCCATGCAGGGAGCCCGATGTGGGATTCGATCCCGGGTCTCCAGGATCGTGCCCCGGGCCAAAGGCAGGCGCCAAACCGCTGCGCCACCCAGGGATCCCCCAATATCTTTATTGGGAAACATTCATATCTCTATTTCTTTCCAGTAGAGAAAATAACTGTTTCCAGTATTTATGTAAAAGAGGTATATGAAGCAAAAGAGATGTCTGTCTACCTCTCCGTATAACTTTGACCCAAATTTCAAAAACTTAATCACACCTCTTAACTCTCAAGAAAAAAGTGTTTATTTCTTTAGAAATTTGGAAAATATATTGTTTTATTGGCACTTAGAACTGTTCAGTCTTGTATAAATGCCTATATATTTATAATCAAATAAAATCTGGGACATATTTGTGTTTCTTTTGCATATAGACTTATCCACAAAAACCAATGCAGTAGAAACCTTTTAAATTAAGCTTTTCCTTTGTAACAAAAATGTTTGGGTTCTTGCTTGCTGAATCCATTAAATGCATTTGAATATCACCCAGTCACAAATTGCAGGGCATCAGGTTGCCTCCCACCCCCCCAGTGGAGAAGCCTGCACAAAGGCACACTTAGAGCTCTTGATGTTTCTCATCTGGTGAAACCACACTACAGGGCTACTCTTTCACTGGTGGGCTGAATGGAAGAAGGGTTATCACCGCAACTGCAGCCACAGCCAGCATGGCACAGCTGCCTGAACTCTTTGTAATGTTCTCTGAAAAAAATATATTAATAATGTCAAAAGTTGGGTGAAGCCATCAGTCACAGCAAGAGCTGCCCTTGAGAGGTGAAGATTTGCTTTCTTAGAATCCAATGAGAGTCATGGTAGATGTCAGAAAAATGGAGCAAGGCATACTTTAACTTAACTGCCAATATTCCAGTAATAGCCATTTGGAGGAGAAACTGAGAATGTCCTTAGAGAAAGCACATCTGAGGAGAGGAACTCAGAGTGGAAAATACAAGCATAGAGTGTTATTTCTGATAGGCATATGTCATATTTCCTTTATTATCATTATTATTACAGAGGACAAACAAATAACATTGGTTGTTATTATTAATCTTTTAGAAAATCACTTTGCAGCCTGCATAAGGGTACATAGTCCATTGTCCAGCTGATTGCATTGCATTCAAATCCTAGTTTTGTGGCATAACACCTGGACTATTCTGGACAACAGACTTTCACTTTGCCTCCCTTCTTCATCTGCAAAATGGGGATAATAGTAGTGCCTATTGTATAGGATTGTTGTAAGGATTAATGAAGCTAATATTTGTTAAGTTGCATTGAACACTGCTTGACATGAGATCAAAATTATTTGAATAGTTGTTATTTTTATATAAATTATCCTACTTAGGTGAAAAATTACTTTCCTAATGCAACATGATTCTCTCATTTACATATATAAAACTGCAATCATAAAACCTCCTTACTTTTTCTTCTGGACTGGGGTCCTCCCAGCTCCATTTTCCAGGTAGGCCTGAGGACCACTCAGGAATAGACTGCAACAGTAATGGGTGGTCTTAAGCCCTACCCCTGGATTCTAGCACCTCCAAGAGCATCCTCTCACTTCTCTCCTTGACCAAAACCTCCTCCCCAAGGCTCAGAGTTTAAGAGTCACTCTAACTCTCTGTTCCCTCCCACACCATGTTATCTTTTTTGCCCAACGACTACTTTGGCAGTCTTTTGAAGCCAATGAATTGCTTCTCAGAATAGTATTTTTAAATGTACAAAATAAAACACAATGGATGACAAAGGAAATCAAAGATATTGAAATACTGCTGTCAAAGTGTTTTTAAAATGTGGCAGGAATAGATGTGCTTCTTTATTACTACATTAAACAACAAGCTTTATCAGAGAACTTCCATAATTCCAAAGTGGTGAGCAGCATGACCAATGTTTGAAATATCTGCAATAAGTAAAATGTGAAATAAAATTCAAGTACTGTCATTTTTATCGGTAACAGAGTCACAGATACTGCTAATACTGCTATAGTTTGTTGCCTACATTCAGCAACTGAAGATAATAAATTTCAATTAGATAGTAATGAAAATAAAAATATATTATTTTTTCATTTAAGTTGGCTCCCAGAATTCTCTCCAAGATCCTTTAGAGGACACCAAGTTAAGGATCCTTGTTCTGATCCCAAATTGAACCAGTACTCATTCTCTTCTGGTCTTGGAGAAGGAAGGAAAGAGAGCATTCTAAGTCAGAATCCTTTATCAAGACTGCTGTTGTACCTATATCAACACAGGGTCCTTGAGCCTCATCATCCCAGTAACCAACTCCTGCTGTCACCCTAGGCTATTTTCTAGACCTTGGCTTCCTACTTGCCATTAGTTAGTTTCTTTCTTTCTTTTGATATAATTGACATATAATTTTGTGTAAGTTTAAAGTGTACAATGTGTGTCTTGCAGTATCATTACCACCATAGCATCACCTAACACCAACATTAGGTCACATAATTTCCATTTCTTTTTTGTGGAGATAACATTTAAGATCTAGTCTTTTAGGAACTTTCAAGTCTATAATGCAGTATAGTTAACTATAATCACATTACTGTGCATTAGATCCCCAAGACTTATTCATCTTCCTACAAATAGTACCTTTGACCAACATTCCCCCAGATCCCCCATCCCCTACCCAGCCCCTGTAACCACCACTCTACTCTCCATTTTGAGATTTCAGTGATTTGTTGTTTGGGTTTTTTTTTTTTTGATCCTACATATAGATGATATCATATATTTGTTTCTTTGTCTGATTTATCTGACTTAGCATAATGTCCTCGAGATCCATCCATGATGTTGCAAATAACAGGACTTTTTTTTCTCCTATTGAATAATATCTGTGTGTGTGTCTGTATTTGTGTGACATCATCTTTATTTATTCATCTGTTGATGGACATTTAGATTATTTCTGTATCTTGGCTATATGAATAATATAGCAACAAACATGGGAGCAGATATCTTTTCAATATCCTATTTTCATTTCCTTAGAAGCTGGATTATTGGATAATATGGTGGTTTTAATAATTTTTTGAGGCATCACCATACCATTTTTTATAGTGGCTGTACCAATTTACATTCCCACCAACAATGCTTTTTCACCACATCCTCACCAGTACTTATCTTTTATGTTCTTGATCATAGTCATTCTAACAGATGTGAAGTGCTATCTCATAGTGGTTTGGGTTTGAATTTCCCCAGTGATTGTGGTTTTGGCTTGCATTTCCCTGGTGGTTAGTGAAATTGAACATCTTTTCATGTACCTGTTTTCATTTGGATGTCTTCTTTGGAAAAAATGTTTATTCAGTTCCTTAGCCCATTTTTAATCGGATTACTTTTTTTCTTATTGAGTTGTGTGAGTTCTTTATATATTTTGGATATTTGCCTTCTATCAGATATATGGTTTGCAAATATATCATTTCAAAATATTTTCTTTCATCCTGTGGTTTGGTTTTTCATTTCGTTGATTGTTTCTTTTGCTGTGAAAAAGCTTTTTAGTTTGTTGTAATCCCGCTTGTTGATTTTTGCTTTAGTTGCTTGTGCTTTTGGTGTCATCTCCAAGAAAACATTGTCAAGACCAATGTCAAGGGGCTCTTTTCCCTCTTATGCTTATTTCTAGGAGTTTTATAGTTTCAGGTGTCATGTTTAAGTTTTCAATCTATTCTGTGTTAATTTTTTAAACTGTTGTAAGATAAGGGTCTAAATTAATTCCATGAGATCACAACCTGAACTGAAGCCAAGAGTAGGACGCTCAACCTACTAAGCCACCCAGGCGTCACTCTCCTGTTTCTGTTGGTATTTAAATAACATATTTAGGTGCTCCAAAACTGGGCGTGTATATATGTACAATTGTTATATCTTCTTGATGACTTGACCCTGTTATCATTATAGAATGACCTTCGTTTTGTGTTACCGTAGATCTTCGTTTTGTGTTACCGTGTTTGGCTTAGTTTATTTTGTCTGATACAGGCATAGCTACTTCTACTTTCTTTTGATTTCCACTTGCATGGAATATCTTTTTCCATTCTATCAATTTGAGCCTAGATGTGTCCTTAAAGCTAAAGTTAGTCTCTTAGGCAACATGCAGTTGAGTCTTATTTTTTGTTGTTGTTTGCTTGACAGCCACTCTGTTACTTTTGATTGGGTAATTCATTCCATTTACACTTAGAGTAATTATTGATATGTAAGGACTTAATAATGCCATTTTCTTAATGCTTTCTGATTGTTTCATAGTTTTGTTGTTACTTTTTCCCTCTCTTACTGTATACCTTTGTGGATTGGTGATTTTTTTGTGGTCCCCCCTTTTAAAATCTTTTCACAAAACTTCTATTATTATTCTGTTATCACATTGAATATTCCCTTGTTTAGCAAAAGTTTAGAAGTCATATTCAGTGTGCTGTTTATAGGAACTAGCCTTTTGAAATGAATACAAAATTGCTGTGGTATAGAAACCACATTTTGATTTTTCATTTTGGTCAATATATGAGCACCCAAGTGTTGCTTATTATTTTTAAAATTAATGCTACTAATATTAGGGACTCTATCAACAAGTTTAAGATAAGAAAAAAAGAAACCTGAAAAGGACTTTCATTTTTACGTGAATGTATGGATTGATTGTTGAGATTCAGAAATAGATTTGACAGCCAAGCTGGTGGGTAGAGGGTGTTGTAATGGCTTCTGGGGCCATTGAGCTTATGGGGCCATAAGCCTTGAGCTGGATAATGATGGACTTCTCTGAAAACCAAATAAATAAAGCAGCTTTTGAGGTGAGTTTGAGGTAAGAAACAGTAAATATCAGTAAATAGTACAGTAAACAGTAAATAGTACAATCTCTGTGACTCCCATTTAGAACAGTTGATGTAAATGATAAATATACTGTGCATAAATAAGCACATTATGTACTTTAACTCATCACATATATGTATTGTACATAAATACACAAACATGCACCACGTTCCTTTATATTTTCAATTACTGGTATCACAATAGTCATGTTTGTGGTATTTCAAAGTTCTATACACTAGGGGGAAGAACCAATTAAATGACATTTTAAAATGAGAACATTAGATTGCCTTCTGCTTTGCGTTTTTTTTTTTTCACCTAGAATGTTTAATATTTATACATAGGCTTTTGGTAGAGAATGGTGTATTGTGTTTTCTCTATATTTCGCTTTTCGTTATGAACTGGCAATGGGAAGGGGTGAACTGCATAATCTAATAGGTACTTTATAGTTTCTAATTGCTATATTTTTTTATCCTGCAACTCTGTTGCCTATATGTGTTGGTGAAAGTTAGTTTTACAGCATGTTAAATAGGCAGTGAGTCATTGTTAAAACTAAGAAATTTGGAATTGTGTCGTATGCCCTATTAGGCAATAAAATAGGAAATTTCAGTGTTTTTTTAAAATTACTTAGTAATGAGTTTTATTTTCTTTCATGAGAATGATCTCAGAGATAATCACATGTACATTTCAAAGGATTTAAAATTATCTGCATACAGTATAAGTGAGTGAATCATGTGTGAAGGGGATGATTAATCCTCCAGTTTTGCTTCAAAAGGTAAAGAAGTGTCAAGACTTGGCTATTGCTGCGTCTACCAGAGGTTTCTGCTTTGATGTTATGGGAGCTGGGCTCCACACACCACCAGAAAGATAGTTCTGAGTCATGTTATGCTACATTAGCAGTTGACTCAGGAATCATCAAGGCCACTGCAGACCATAAGACTCAGCCTGAGCTCTCCATATTCAGAGATACCACAGGGTACAATAGTTCAATGACCATCATGCAATGATTCAGATTGTGATTTGAAATGGGCACAGTAACCTCTCAGGAGTTTTATTCTATGAGCAAATGAATGCTAAAACATCCCAGTTTATCGTTCATTTATTATGATTAAACTAAAAATTCTGGTAATGAATGGTAGTATACAATAGAGGAACTGGGGACATTTAGAGAAGTGATGGTGGCATACATTCTTTAAGAACCAGGGCAAAAATCTTCTTTGGATAGATATTGTTATAAGTGATGCTTTCTGTTACACACTATAAATTGGTTCTGGAGGATAGAGTAGTAATTGAAGGTTTTATTTTTTTTTTTAATTGAAGGTTTTAATGTGAAGACATCTACTATAAGTTCAGTTCACTAAAAGCAGAGTGCTTGGATTGTCTATGTCCTCTATAACTCAAAATGACATTTCTATGAAGGAAAGTAGGAGCTTTTGTTGAATTAATTTTATCCAAAGAGGAAAATATATCGGTGCTTTAGATCTGTGAGAACCTCAGGAGCACATGATGCTATTAACTTAGCAGTCACAGTGGAGAGAAAAGAAAATGTTGGGCATCTCCAGATATGACTCTTTCCTTTTCTAAAGAAAATATCAGAAAAGTTTAAAAGACAGATTCATTTCCATGTTTAAAGATTCTAAAAAGAGAGAGATTATCCAAGAATGGATAGTAGACTTTCAAAAGGCAAATCTGGACTATGCAATTACAAATGATCCTAATGTAGATGAAAAAGTAAACCTGTGGCAATATAAGTAGATACATAATAAATCAACCTGTTGAAAGGAGATGCACATAAAAAGAGCAAAGAAAAGGTGCATAACTAAGTAAGGATTTTGAAAAAAAGAATAAACATTTAAAAATAATGTCAGTCTATTGCCTAAAATGGGATGATGTTTTGAAAAATGTTAAAATTTTTTTAAGAAATACTTTTGCAAAGATAATTGGAGCAAGGATAATGAGAAGGATATGATAGGCTCATTTCTGGGATAGATAAGCATAAGTTACAAAATGACAATGAGAAAGCAAGAACTACCTTTTTTTAATTGCTTCCATTTTGTATAAGTAAGAGAATGAACTTTAAATCAGAAGGAAGAAATTCTCCCATCATTCATATAGGAGATCAGACAGTGAGAAAGTACCTAGTTGTTTAAATAAGTCAAACTTCAAATAGAAGAATTGTTAGGTATTAAAAAGAATTTGAAGATATGATCTTAGATTCACTGTCAGTATACATATATTTTCTTCCACAATGGTTTTGTCTGTGACCATATCAGATTGTCAGAGATAAGCAGCCTTAATCCTTATTTCTAAAATTGAGGAGAAGATAAACTCAAACAACTATAAATTATTATACAATTAATCTCTAGCAAGGGCTAATAAATGGGGGCATAAGGTGAGTATTTTGAAAGAATGTAGTAATCACTAGGACACCTCATGGGTTCACTAAAAAACAAGTCATCTGACTTACATGTTGTTCTCTCTTTTGTAGAATTACGAATCCCAGAAAGCCTGCTTATGAGATTTGTAGTTGACACAGTCTTTTAGGCATTGTAAATAAAGTTAGTGACATTACTAAAATTGAAGATATTTCTATTGGCTTATGTGATAGAAAGAAACAGACAAGATAATTTATATCATCTGTCTATCTGGCATCAGAAGGGGCAATGTATATTTAACAACATTAATGTACAAATAGCCAGTGGTTTCAGTTTCTCATGGTTGCTCACAGTTTTTATGGGAGCCACTTATATCTCTGATTCCTAGGAATAGCCAACACAATCTTAGCTTGCTCTACAGGCATGCAGTGCTGAGATTAACAGAACTCTTCACTGAGCAGTCCTCACCTGGAGCATCCAGCTTGCTTTTCAGCTGCGACCTTTAAGACAGACCCTAATAAAAGTAAATTTCCTCATCTGAGGAGACTGAAAACCATGTCATATGAGAAGCTGTTGAAGCAATTGGAGGATATTAGTCTGGAAGTGATTAATAAGCATGATGATTGTACTTCAATACAAGAAAAATCATTTGATCTACTCATTGCTCACCCAGGAAAGAGAACTGACCAACAGATATGAACCAAAGCTTATCTGTTCCATTCAACAGAGACAAGAAGTGTCCCTGTTATACTAGGTTTCAGAGAAGTTCCATCTATTTTCACATTTTCAATTTTAGTTTAGCAGAAGTGGCTACATAATCCTTGAACTTGAATGGGTCATTATTCAAACACACCTGACCTAGAGTATCTAATTCTAGTAAAAATCATTTGATAAGTAACTCCATATGGACAAAGAGTGAGTCTAAGTATTTCCTGAGCCTTAAACTATTTCTCAGTATTTCTCATTTTTATTTCTCAAAATACATCATTGTATTCCTTCTGTCATACTTAATTGTGCAACTGAAGCTGTTTGTACCAGGTGGTAGGTAGTCTCCCCAGAGACCTGGAGGGTCATGTGTCTTCATATGGAAGTATAGCAATGGGAGTTTTAGAAAGATTAATTTCTCTATGTGAGAGAGAGAGAGAGACACACACAAACACACAGAAGGAAAGAGGGTAAGAGTGGGGGGAGGGACATAGAGAGAGGAAGAGAGAATCCTCACACAGACTCCCCACTGAGCGCAGAGCCAGATATAGGGCTCAATCCCAGGACCCCGAGATCATGACCTGAGCCAAAACACTTAACCGACTCAACCACTCAGTAGTGGGATTTTAAAAAATACTTTATCCCAGTAGGGAGTGTTGGAGCAAGCTTCTGTGCTTCAGAGAGGCAGGGAGATGAGATAGCTGAAATTGGAGCAGGGGCTGGATCCAGGAAAGTTAAAAAACTAGGTTTGGGACAGATAAAGATTAGAACTGCACTCAAGTATTAGAGAAGACGAACTGCAATTTGTCCAATTGGTAGGTGTCTGGATACATTTGTTGGATAAAGGTGGTTCTAAACATAAAATCTAGGTAAAGTAGAGGAAAATAGAAAGCTTTAAGAAAGGAGGAGCGGAGGTTGAAACTTGGTATCTGCCCAAACACTGAAACAAAATATGTGATTGGCATAGCCCTGGGTCCCACCAGGATCAAACACAAAAATACAGTTGGGATCCATCTAGGAAGAGGAAACAGGTCAGGGTTAGTTACCAGGCTATTGAAGTCTCTGAAGTTCACTGGAGCCTGAAAAGAATGTGGTCTCTCAGGCCACTTCTATCCAGAAGATAACTAACTATTCAACCTGCCCCAATATCAAAGACCTAACCTAGGTGTATTAGGACCCCTTCCCAGTGAATCCTTGTCTCACGCCTATGTTCCATTTCTTCCAGGGTCTAAAGACAGACATGGTCCCAACCTCCTTACAACATTGAGAGTTGAAGTTGTGTTGTGGTGAGGGCTTCACTTTTCTTGAAAAATTAATATTTACATTTAATTTAGTGTGGTCCAAAATATGTTGGGACTATTTCTGGAGTTTGGAACTCTTGTAGCGATGTAAAATGGCATAGCTGCTGTGGAAAAAAAAATATGACAGTTCCTCAAAAAAAAAAAAACATAACCCATAAACTTAGAATTGGCATATAGCAGTTTCACTCCTGGGAATATAGCAAAAGAATTGAGAGTGAGATTTTGAGGTTCATATGTTCATAGCAGCATTCTTCACGATAGCCAAAAGGTAGGAAGAACCCAAATGTCCACGAACAGATGAATGGATAAACGAAATGTGGCATATCTGTACAATGGAATACTGTGAAATAGTCCGTTAAAGAATGAAGTCCTGACACTTGCTATAAAAAGGATGAGCCTTGAAAACACCATGTTAAATGAAGTAAGCCAGACACAAAAGGATGAATAGTATATGACTTGACTTTATGAGGTACCTAAAGTAGTCAAATTGATAGAAAAGAAAGGAGAATGGGTAACCACAGGCTGGGAGGAGAGAAGACAATGTGAAGTTAATCATTTAATGGGTCCAGAGTTTCAGTTTGGGAAGATGAAAAAGTTCTGGAGATGGACAGTGATATTTGCGCAGCAGTGGGAAATACTTAATGCCATTAATCTGTATGCTTAAAAATGGTTCAAATGGTAAATTTGATGTATTTTATTTTAAAAAATATTTTATATTTTTAGTGTTTGGAGCAGTTTTAGATTTACAACAAAATTGAGAGGAAGGTGTAGAGATTTTCCATAAACCTCTCCCTCCATGCAGTATTATATTATCATGGTACATTTTTTGCTAAAGATAAATCTGCGTTGACACATCGTAATCACCCAAGGTCAGTAGTTTACCTTAGGGCTCACTCTTGCTGTAGTACATTCTATAGGTTTGGACAAGTGTACAATGACATATATTCATTACTATAGTGACATATAGAGTATTTATACCTCCAAAATCCTCTGTGCTTTGCCTATTTATTTCTTCCTCCCTACCACAGCAACCACTGAAAATTTGTTGTCTCCATAGTTTTGCCTTTACTTAGACATATATTTGGAATCATACAGTATGTAGCCTTATCAGTTTGCATTCTTTCACTTAGTCATATGCACTTAAGGTTCCTTCATGTCTTTTCATGGCTTGATAGCTCATTTCTTTTTAGCAATGAATATGGAATAAGTCATGTATATTTTAATCATCAAAAATATCAAAATATGTTGCCTTAGAGAATAATGAGATTTTTATCACTGACGGTGATCAAGCAAAGGCAGGATATATAGAGATAGAGACAGATTTAGATACAGAGATAAAGACTTTTTTTTTTTTGAGAAATGTCTTACAGTTAGAGACTGGAGGTACAGTCTTGGCTCAGTCACTTACTAGCTGTGTGACTTTGAACAAGTTATGATTTCTCCCTCCTCAGGCATCTGATTTATAAAATATATAGTTCCTAAATTGAAGAGATGCTAGATCAGCCAAGTAATATGATAAATATGAAATTGCCCAGAACAATCCATTTTGTGGTTTACCAAATGCCCATTAAAATGTTAATTTCTGTTGGACTAATGTACTGAAAAGTTCCTTACAAGTCTTCAGGATTTATGATTCTAAGAGGAAGTAGCTTTAACAAGAAGTGACATTTTGGGGGCACGTGGGCGGCTCAGTGGTCGAGTGTCTGTCTTTGGCTCAGATCGTGATCCTGGGGTCCTGGGATCGAGTCCTACATCAGGCTCCCCGCAGGAAGCCTGCTTCTCCCTCTGCCTATGTCTCTGCCTCTCTCTCTGTGTCTCTCATGAATAAATAAATAAAATCTTTTTTTTTTTTAAAAAGTGACATTTTTATTTTGAGGTGCTTTCTGGGTATCCTGGACAACCATGGAAGAAACAAGGTTGCAGAAGGCATGTGCCAAAATGGAGACAGATTTTCCTCCAGGGCTGGATCAGTAAAAGTTATGGATGAAAAACAAGGATGTAGCTGGTGGGTTGCTCAAAGACAAGGGAGATGTACTGAGACCAAAGAGTCAGCTAAGAATTGTAGAAGGGACATAGAAGAGAGAATTATGCTACTGAAACAAGTCAGACTTCTTATTAGAACAGGGGTGTTTAGGGAAGTCAGGTAGGGGTGAGGCGGAGTGCTGAGATGCTTCTTTTGTGAGCCTCCTTGCTGCTGAGCTTTGGCATGTGTTTCTCATCTCCTTGCCTATGCAGTGAGCACCCACTCCTCTAAGTGGTCTGATCAAAATCTCTAAAGCCATTCCAAAAACCCCTGATAGAAATGGCAGTTCCCTTCTGCATCCTACACCCATTTCTCTCATAACACATATAGCATTTTATTCACTTATGCTGATTTGAACCTATTTATTAAACTTTAAGTGTTTGTAGAGAGAGACAGCATCTTCTCCGTCTCCCCAGAAGTCATGGAGTAAATGAATTAAATAACAAAGATGTACAGACAAGGAGGCTAAGAAATGGATGATGAGCCAGTCAGACGCTCTGGAAGATTCTTTGAGGGAAAAGAATTAAGCTGCACAAAATCTTCTTAAATGGCCTTACCCCTCACAGCTTTAAAGAAAACTGACATTTGATCTAGATCTTTAAGAATCAAAGAGAAAGCAGTTGCTTTTCTCTCTTGACATGACTTTATCTCACATAGTCTGAACATAATCCGAACTCTCAACCACCACAAGGACATTGTATTTCCAATATTCCCTTCCAGTTCCTGGTGAGCATGCATTCTCCCTCCTGCACTGTGGATGCCTCAGGACCAACAAGACACCATTACCCTTTATGGCACTACACCGCCTTTATACCTAGCCAGTGGCTCCCCTAGTATAGGCACTACATTAATGGTTGTGGAGTGAATGCATTAATGATAAAGATCTCAAGGATTTAACCCCTTACAGGTACCCACTGCATCATAATTATTCAAGCTTCAGGGACCCAGATTTCCCATTTTCTGTCCAAACACATAGACTGATGGCTTGGGAGTCTGTACCAGTTGGAAGAACAAGAGCCCATCTGCTCTCTTATTACTTGATCAGCAATTAAAGCAAATCAACAGCCCAACCCTTGAATATAGTGTAATTTGTGACTTTAAGATGAAAACCTCAAAGCCTCAGGTTGCAGCCCAGGACCAGGTAGGCCTGTGGCATCAGGATAAAAGATCCATGACAAGGGTTAATTGTGCCTTTGTATAGATCCTTAGGTGAACCTTTGTCTGTTTTACACAAGGAAAAAAAATAGACAACCATGAGATAGGGTTAGTTTAAGTAAGTGTAGTTTAAGAGTTTCTATGTGCATTCTTAGTAAGAAGTATTAGCCCAGGGATTTTAATGCAATTAGAATTTAAATTCCAGTTTCTTGCAAGAAATGATTCTTCATTAGTACTGTGATCTGAAATGGTTTCAGAAATCCCCTGACTACCAAAATATATATTTGATGCATAGCCTGGATTTCCCACAGTTAGCATACTTGTATTTATTCATTCAGTATTCATGTATTCATTCATTCAGTGATTATTCAAAAAAAAATTTAAAGTATGAATCATATATTGTCTGCTTTATAAGGAAATTAAGGCTATAAGATATATTACTAGATAACAGACTCCTTTATTTTATTGGACACTTTATGAAGGCAGTAATTATGTTTTATTAATTTTTATATCATAATATCTTTTATAGTTCCTGGCACATAGTAGGAATTCAATAAATATGTTTTAATGACTGAATAGATTTCCTACTTTTATAGAGAATTATGTCAAACATGAGTGAATACTTTTTCTTACCAAATATGAAAAGTGAAAGTTTCTCGTGGCTAATATCCCTGGAATTGAAATAGCCACAAAGACAAAATTTGAATATAAAATAGATCAAATGATTTAAGATTTCAAAGGTATGTTAATAGATATTTTCAGGTTCTGGGAGAACCTTCAAAACTAAAGCCATAATTGATTGGCTTCTTAAAGAAGTGAGTGTGCATGAGGGATTTGAGAGGAGTTTGATTACAGCTCTGTCAGAGATGTTTAAGAGCTGAGGTTTTAACTGAGTGGAGCAAATTTTGTTTTGAAAGTAAATGGAAAGAAGCATTCAAGTCATTGTTTTGTTTTTTAGGAAAGAGGAAACAGGTATAACTCAAAGCATTAGACATACGGAATTCTTTTGGAAAAGCAATTTTAAGAATTATTAAACAATAAAAACATAAGAACCATTTTTGCCAAGGATATTTATATTCCTAATATAAATTATGTGTACTCATTGAGCTGCAAAGAAAACTTAAAGATCATCTAGCCCAGGCTGGTTTCTTTTGAGACAAGGAGGGCATGTAGAGAATTTCATGAAATGTGAAGTATCCGAGATTTCAGAGTATTTGCAAATTAGCAAGTTAGCTTGTCGCAGTTTAATGGATGCTGGTAGAAGACCCAAGACTTCTGGTTAGAGGTGAAAGACAGTTTATGTCACACAGGGATGACAGCAGCCAATCTGTCATTACTTGTGCCCCCAATCCCTCAGCCCCAGGACCCACAGGGGAGCAGAGAGAAGGCCATCTGACAAATGCACATGTAGTGGGTTGCATTGGAGAAGAGCCCTGAGCTTCAGGGCTCTCAGGAGGGTAGAAGGCATGTCTTCCCTTCCCTTTGCATGAAGATTTATCTTTATTATACCAGGGAGTAAATATACCTGCCCTTTTCTCTGAAAGGAGACACTGTCTTTATCTTCCAAGGCAGTTTGCTATCCAAACATCTTTGAAAACACAGTCCAGAGTGAAGGGCAGTCAGTGTCTCACTGCTAAGCTGTGCACAAATGTGAGAGATGCATGGAGAATTGTCTCCCAGCAGAGGTGAGTCACTTACAGAAGACCACACGGCTGTCTTCAAGCCCGGGCCTCTTTTCACACCACCTTACTATTTCCCCATTAACACCCAAGTCACAACAGCATTTTTGGAACATATAGCTTTTCATTTTCTGGAAGCCTTATTCCTCTCAATTTCAGAAGCAAGCTTTGAAATCTTCATGACAAGGTTTAGAGAGTCAGTACTGAATATGTCATTCCTGATTTCACATTGCTTTACTGCGTCCCGTGCTTTAAGGTCAATATTGGCTTCCCAATTTCAGTTTTGATAGGATTTGATCAGGTGTCTCTCGAGTCCATGAAAACAGTGATGGTAGTAAAGAATGGGACAGCACTCAAATGTCAAATAAGCCTGAATAGAAGACAACTCAGCATAAGAAGATGATTCTCCCCATTTTGTGAGTAAGAAGAACTAATATTTTTTGGCCAGTCTAAACATATAACTCTTAGAGATGTAGATGGGAATCTATGGCTTATTTATAATACATGAATTAAAAGTTTAATTGCTTGTATATACCTTAGTCACATATGAAATTATATGGTATATTTGTTGAATACTTTTTCTCACATATCCTGAAACAATGTCATTCAAATTCTTTGCATGCATCTTCAAAATTTAGAGCCACTTTGGGATTACCTAATGTAATTTTTTAGGACTCTTGTTTTCTACATTCATTCAAGTCTTTAAAATTCAACAGTTTTGTTTCTTTTATGATGTTGTCATTATAAAATTTATCTTAAACCATAAATATATTAGGTAAGGTTTCTTTCCATCTATGTTATAGGTATGTCATGATCCTCTAAAATGTAAGAAAGCAATCTACTGCTTTTCAAAGCAATATTTTAAAACTTTTGAGTACAGTGACTTCCAACATTGGCAGGTATGTGGACATAACCCTGGGAATTAATCCCGCATCCAGGTTGTATTTCTTGCCCCCCACTTCAATGAGTTCATTCAGCTGAGCTCCAGAAATATCTCAAATAGAACTGGTTGGGAACATTTCAGGCTAATGCAGTTTCCTCAAAAGACAGTTAGTTATCAAGTGCCCTGAACCATGAGAGATTTTCTAAGAACTTGAATACAGGAAAAACTCCACTTTACTGAGAGTTAATTTGAGGGATGGAGGGGAATCCTCACCTTATTATACATGTGGTATTAGCTTATTTTAGTTGAGTAATTTACAATTCTAAACCTATTTTTCTTATCATTAAAATAAGAAACACTATATGTACCACTTTTGTCTTAGCATTGTTGTGAGTGGTTGGGTAAAATAATGGGAAAGAACTTTGCAAACTATAGTTCCCATGTGTTTGTATATTGACTTATGATGTAATTTCTGTTATTCTCATCTTGATTGTTGGCATGGACTTTCACCTAGTCACTTAACTTCAAATTTGGGAGTCACTTTTGATCCACCCCCTTATCAAACTAATTGCCAACTCCTGCTAAAATTTTTCTCTTGGATATATGCTAGTATTTCTACATCTCTTTCTATAACTACTACTGGCTTTGTTCTGACCTTGCTCATTTTGTCTTGACAGCCTCCATGATCACCTTGCATTCTTTTTCTCACAGAGTCAGCTGTCTTAAATGCAGATAAACCCATAACAGTCCTAAGATTAAGATCTCTAAATGTCTCTCATTTGCCTAAATGTACCTAAAGTGCATTTTTTGATACCAAGTTCTATAAAACATTTTTTTTCTATAAAACATTTCATAGTAAAAAAGGAAATAATTCTGTAGAGTATATTCAAAACTCTTATTGTTGACAAATGCTCATTTGCATATTAAAGGCTCTTCAAAGTCCTGGAATAAAGATGTTTCTTTTCCCAATTAATGTTATATTCCTTAATTATTCGATAATCAAATACTTATGTTTGGCAAAACATTTGTTATTGCTCTAAGAAAGGCACATAGAACAGTGCAAGCCTATAAATAGAGCCCAAACTCCTAAACATGGTCCAGGGCCTGCTCTGCTCTCTCCATCCTCCCCTCTCAACCCATCTGTCCTGTTCTCCTTGACCCCAAAACTCTGGTCTCAGTCAGCAGAGTTTACAAAAAAAGAGGGATTTGATTTCCTCAGAAATTGAGGTATAGCCTTCTCTCTTAAAATGCAAATAAGTTGTAATATTTTTGTTCTACAATATATTTATAATTGTTCTTAGATGATATATATCATCTAGTCTTTTTCTTTGAAACAGACATCATCAGGCTATTGGTTCTTTGTAGGTAGCACATTTATCTCAAAGGACTAATTGAACACTAGATTTCTTATTTTGGTTGATACTTTAAGAGTAAACCTATTGGAATACATTACTGATTCACACTGTGGAAGGTATGGGTAGAAAACGAGCATACAGTATATCAGTTTATCAAGCCAAGGTGTTATTAATATGTCAGGTACACATATGGAGGAAAGGCTGGGATTATGTAACTGACGGTTTCACCAAGAAGTGCATAAGTTTTTAAGATTGAGAGTTGAAGCTAATTAATGTTCTTTGACTTTTTTTTTTAAATACTCAAAGGACCTGAAGTTAGTAGTTTGATAATTAGGCTGTTCTTCATTTTCAGACAGATATTAGACATGATTAGGAATGCTGAAGTACTGGGCAGGTCAATTGTGCATCATTATTAGAGCCATTTAATGCATTTTAATGGTGGTTGATAAGGTACAAAATGCTACGTAAGCCAAAAGAGGAAGTTTTATTCCATTATATGTTAAGTGTAGATATAAATGAGCTCACATTTGCATTTTTTATGCATTAGTTCAAAAAATTAAACATTTTCTCTTAGATATGAGTAGTGGAATATGTAATTTGTGGGAGATGAGCACTGCTGAAGCCAGCACCTCTTCACACAAATGCACCTCAGGATCTGCACGTACAAATCGTCCTTAACAGGGAATTAAGGAAAAGATGTCTTCAGCATTTGTCATGCTGAAGAATCACGCTTTAAGTTATAAGGTTGATTGGTTGAGTAAATAGTTCATTCCATTTATATCCTCATTAATAAATATAAAACAGTAACATACATATTATTGTCTTATTTACTTTACAGATTTCACTGATTTATATAGGTAAGAAAGCAAACAAACAGGCAAAAACTAAAGCGCAAATACATCTTGCACTAAGGAAGATTCCACTTTTGGGGCAGATCCCTACTGAGGAGGAAGCCCTATGTGGGGCTCAATCCTAGGACCCTGAGATCATGACCTGAGCCTAAGGCAGAGCTTAACCACCTGAGCCACCCAGGCACCTCACTTTTTGTTTTTTAACAAAGAGCTACCGGAGCTTGTAGCTTATATCTGTTGGTAAGTTAAGGGAATATACTAACATTTCATGATTCCAGTCTAGACCATGGCCCACTGCATCAGAAAGGAGATTCAATCTGCAGAGGAGAGACACTTTCCCAGGATCGCTGCCTCTCTTTGATCCAAGGGAGGAGGACAGAGACCAAACTCCCCATGTTCCATCCAGCTGAAAGGACCAATTGCTGTCATCCACCAAATGGCTGTCCCACAACTCTATAACTGAGGGAAGTTATAGAGATGAAACAAGAGCCAGATCAAGTCTTCTCTCAGAAACCAGAAGAGGGACAGCCAGCATCTTCACTTGTAAACTCTCACTGATACTCCTGATGTGGGGAACACGTGTGAGTTTTGGAGGGGCACATACACTTAAATCTTTTCTCTAAAAGATGTCTCACGTGAAGCAATGGGGAACCCAGGTGTACCTTCATTCTGTTTCCCTGTGTAAATGGTAGAACTTGTTGATCTCATTCCTGCGTGAGTCCAGAGTCATCACAACATAAATGGTAAAGGACGAACAGTCCTGGTGTCAAGCTCCTTAATGCCCGGAAACATCAGCCATGACCTCTCTCTGTGACCCATGCTGCTATCGGCCAGCCATAACAGAAAATTCACCTGAGCGTAATGTGGTCTCACTGCACTTGTCCTGGAACCCTTTCCAGGTTCCACACCATGCAGTGACCCGGTATGGGAAGGGGGAGAGCTTCCAGGGTGAGGCAGAGAGGTGTCTGTGTGGATTATGGAGTCGCAGTGTAGCTATCACACTGCGTAGCTGTGGTTCATCATGGAGACATCTGCATGTCTACGTGTGGGATCTCCACATGGATGGACCACTTACTGATGGAGGTTCCCAAGCAGCTTGTGCTTAACCCCCTAATTATCTAAAGTCAAATAACATTTCAATCAGGTGGGGTTGCTTGAGAGAAAACCAGCTTTTTTATCATTTGCAATAGTGAATAGCTGTTTCATGATAGCTATTGAGAGCATTAGGAAGGCAGAAATACGTAGTTTATAAACCTCGTGGTGGTTCTAAACAGCAAGTCCTTACTTTTCTCTTAATGGATTATAATGCGGGTAGCTAACATATTTAGAATGGGTTAGCCACTGTTCTAAGAGCTTGACATTAATTAACTCATTTAATATAAATGAACTCCTATGAAGCCTCAAAACAACCCAACTTTATACTAACTTTATTATAATTTATACTTCCATATCATAAAAAAAGAATGAGGTTCTTATAAGATTAGATAACCTGTTGAAATTCATCCAGTTAGAAAATTGCAGAACAAGGGCTAGAGCTGGTTTTTGCAGCCAGAGCACATTACCCTTATAAAAAGTTCCCTGTGAGCAGTGTAATGTAATTGTTTGTTATCCCTAATAAACGAAATGCCATTCTAGAAAGTGAAATCTGTGACTTGCAGTTATTTAGTAAGGTGTAAAGAAAATTTTAACTAATGCTATTTATTAGAAAGGATTTTTAAGTGTTTGGTTTGATTGCCATGGCACTTTAGTAAATGAATTTTTTATGTGACTTGATCTAAAGTTTGTGGATCATTTGCTCTTCTTTGCCTTTAATGTTCATATTTGAAGTACAGCATGATTTATTTGGTTGTTTGCTTTTTTACTACTGGTCTTTCCTTCCCTCCACTAGCATTGTAAGCATCGTGAAAGATGTGCTTGGCAGTCGTAGGAACTCCTTAAATATTTGTGCAAAGATTAAATGAATGAGTGAAGTTAAAAAGTTATTTATCTAGCCGACAGTGGCCCATTTTCTTTCTTGCTATAGCTTTAAACAGGAAAACTGTTCATAACTCAAAATTTTTAGGGAGTTGAGACAAGTGAATTAGTGAAAATCCTTGCAGGTCCATGATTTTGTTAAATGTTGTACTTAATGACTCATATTCTTAATACAAGTATGTGCTTAATGATTCATATTCTTAATATAAGTATGTACTTATTTATTTTTAATTGATGTAAAGTGAAGTGAGCAGTGAAGAGTTAAGTGTTTAAAAATAAAATTTCCTCTGCCATTCACAGCATCAGTAATGAGCAATTTTGTGCATGTCTCTCCCTCTAAGAGGCATTTCTAGGCCTTCCCAAATGGACTGAATACATATTATGTACTCTCTGCTCTGGTCACCTTCAAAATGCACTGTAACTCATTCTTTTGGTCTGTTTCCCCCACAAGACTATATACAGTTGAGCAGCACAAAGGCTAGTGTCACCAGCCCCTCCTCCCACAGTCTAAAATCCACATACAACTTTTGACTCCCTGAAATGTTACTAATAGACTACTGTTTACAGGAAGCCTTACCATTAACAGTTGACTAACACACATTTTGTGATCTATGTATTGTGTACAACAAAGTAAGCTAGAGAAAATAAAATATTATGAAAATCATAAGAGAAATACATTAACTGTATTGTTCTGTTAAAAATGCACATGTAAGTAGACTCATGTGGCTCAAACGTGTTGTTCAAGGATCAACTGTGTGTAGTTCTTGATGGTTGAGATTTTCTTTAGCACCTAGGGTAGCATCTGATACAGCAAAGAATTTCAGTAAATATTGAGTGAGTGAGTGAACAAATCAGCACCAACAGTTCCCAAGTAGGTGTGCTATTAGAACTACTATTTTTTTAAAAAAATATTTTATTTATATATTCATTAGAGGCACAGAGAGAGAGAGAGAGAGAGAGAGAGAGAGAGAGAGAGAGAGGCAAAGACACAGGCAGAGGAAGAAGTAGGCTCCATGCAGGAAGCCTGATGTGGGACTCGATCCCGGGACTCCAGGATCATGCCCTGGGCCAGAGGCAGGCACTAAACTCCTGAGCCACCCAGGGATCCCCTATAACTACTCTTAAGTAGAGGTGCCTGGGTGGCTCAGTGGTTGTGTCTTCCTGCGGCTCCGGTCATGGTCCCAGGACCCTGGGATTGATACTGTTCCCATTCTTGCCTCGTGACCCTCTCTCTGCACACTTAGGGCATCTTCTGGGACTTTTGATTCTCTTGGCAGTGAATCAGCATGATGATGGCCAAGCGCTTATCACTGGAGATCCTTTTTTGGAATATCTTCTAACTTTGTCATCCACAGTTTAGATTTCATCTTGCTTGAGCCCTTAACGCTGGGAACTGTGGGTGGCTGCCTAACTCTCTGGAGTCATGAACCTTCAGTCTTTCTGGACCTTGATGTTGTTCTTGTAGCTGTTCTTCTCTTTGAAGAATTGGGTGAAGGCCATAGTACTGCCCCATTGAATGAACATGTCATCAGCCATGTGACAGTATATTCTAAAACGCTACTCAAATTTTAATGATTAATTTTGGGGTGGATACAATGTACTATTCAAAACATCATAATACAAAGTTATTTATATGTTTCAAGTGTCTTAATTCTTTTTTGCGATTTTATTTATTTATTCATGAGAGACATAGAGGCAGAGACATAGGCAGAGGGGGAAGCATGCACACTGTGGGGAGTCTGACGTGGGACTTGATCCCAGGACCTGGGATCATGCCCTGAGCCAAAGGCAGACACTCAGCCACTGAGCCACGCCAGTACCCCTAAGTGTCTTAAATTATCAGAGGAAAGAGATATCATTTCTACCTGGAATGATCAAACAAAAATGCTAGGGATTAGGGGAAAGTAATTTTGTGTCTGTCCCACAAGCGAACCCCTGAGCAAGCGAACATTTATCATAAATTCTATTGGTGAATCTACTCTCTCACTAACTAGTTCTATTTTAAAGAGATAGTTTCTTTTTCCAGCAGGAGAAACAAATTGCTAGTCTGAAATGAGAAAGGTGTTTAATCAGTTCTTAATGTCTTCCTATTTTTCAATACAGATTAGAAATAGTGAAAAAAAACTATGGAGAATGATACAGTGTAACATAATAATGGGAAATAGTTACCTAGAGGATATTTCTCATTTGATTTTCCTTCTCTGTCTAGAGGTTTATGTGAGTTTAAAATTTTTCACATAGCCTTTTCTTTAAAGCCCATTGGAGTATAAGGAAAAGTGAATGTTTATTAGGCATGTTAATGAGTGAATGAATAGTTTTTTGTACGTGCCCTGTTGTAATTCCATTAAATGAAAGCACTAAAACAAATTAGGGCATTACTTAACGTGTATATTAATAGATTCGAGCCTATTAACATACAAAAAGTCAATTAGCAAAGTGAGACTTATAGCAGTGCCGTAAAAGTGATTGTAAAACTTTTGTAAGTCCCCCCACAAAATCACTGGACTTCTGTAACTTGGAAAGTTCATAAAACTATAGAACGTGATCATGAAGAATTTAGCAAAGCCAATTTTTTTTTTTTACTAAAATTGTTGGCCTACATCTAGCTCTTTGTAATTTTAGACATTGAATGGAACCCAGAGTTTGGATTTTATTTATTTTTAGGGTAGCAGCTTAGGTGATAGACTAAAACATTTTCATACAATGGTTTCTCTCCTCCATGGAATTTTAAAATCATTACAGGTCATTTTGCTCTTCTATTCTTCCCATTCTAATCAATTTTATTACTGATGGGATATTTCTCTCTTTTTTTTAAGATTTATTTATTTATTTATGAGAGAGAGAGAGAGAGAGAAAGAGAGAGGCAGAGACACAGGAGGAGGGAGAAGCAGACTCCATGCAGGGAGCCCGACGCAGGACTCGATCCCAGGACTCCAGGATCGCACCCTGGGCCAAAGGCAGGAGCTAAACCGCTGAGCCACCCAGGGATCCCACCGATGGGATATTTCAATTCCATAGTTCAGTTAAGCTTTTCTTGCTTCAATTAAAATATACGTGTGTTAAACATTTTTATTTGCTGAAGCATTGTCCAAGCTGCCCTTCAAGATGAATCCGTAGAGCTTAAAGGTGATTTGTTAAAAGATCAGTTCCAACACGGACTGATTTGCAACTCTTTAAAGATATCAGAGGATGAAGAATCAAAAGAGACAGCATCTAAAAATTGGAATCTAGATACCTTGTTTTTCAAACCACTTTGCTTCTTTTTATAATTGAGAGGGTTGTTTAAATGAAAAAGATTTGATCTTTTATAGGGCATTATTGTTATTTTAATATATTTCAAACATGCAGAAAAATATAGAGAAAAAAACCTAAACACCTGTGTATTTCTTGCCAATCCCATTCTCTCCCGTCCTTCACATTGCAACACTTGGTGTTCATTTTTCTCAATAATCTTTTTATACTTTATATTTATGGACCTATAAACAATATAGTATTGTTTTGCATATTTAAGCTTTATTTAAATATTAGTGCATAAAATTTAAATATGTGCGGTATCACATTATATTGCTTTTTCTGCTGAACCTAATGTTTTTGGGATTTACCCGTATTGACACATGCAGCTCTAATTCACTTATTTTAATTTCTTTACAGTGAGTTATATAAAAGAATGGACATTTATGTTCTTTCCAGTTTTTATTCCTACAAACTCGGGCACAAATGAGCCGATAGATGATAGATAGATAGATAGATCCTATATATATATATATATATATATATATATATATATATATATATGTATATTGATCTTGTGTTTGTATATATATACACACACACAATGAGCCTGTATATACGTATGTATACATACATATGCTACAAGAGTTTTTCAAAGCTTATAGAAGTGGAATTGATAAACCGTAGCCTAAGCACAAATCTTCAGCTTTACCAAATCCTGATGTTGCAATTTGCATTCCTCCCTGCAGGGTACCAGGGTTGCATACTGCTGTGCTATCTCTCAATGCTTTCGGACCATAAGTTTTCACTTATCTTTTGAGTTTGAAGTGATATCTCATTGATTTGAGTAGTAGTGTGAGCTTGAGCATTTGCAAATTTGCTTTATGTGTTTTTCAAAAATATTCAATGAAAGCACATGCATTAAAAAATTGCAAAAAGAAAATTCAGGAAGAAAGAGATTGCCGATAGCTCCATTATTTATGGATAACTACTATTTGAATTTTCTGTTTTAATCATTTCCTCACTGTCTCATTTCTTTTTGAATGTTATTGTTCATAGTTATGACTATACATCACATATTGATTTTAAGCAGAATTAATTCATGTTCTATATGGAAGATAAATTAGAGGATATTTGTTTCTGGATGAATTATTAGTCTGCATCATAAAAGAAAAAAATGACATATGCCTTTCAATAGGTTTCAGATATGCAAAAAAAAAAAAAGTTCTTCCAGAACTGTGACAGTGTTGATTACTGCCAACTGGTCTCTTATGAAAGGAAGAAAAGAATGTTTTGATTAGTAATTCTAGCTCCAATGTTCAGTATTGTTATTTAAGGAATATTATCAGCAATGTAATAATGAGCACCATCTATTGTATGAAATAATCATTAAAATTGCAAAACATTCTATTTGAATTGTGGGCATGAATGAAGTTTAAGAAACTCAATTCCTGTGACTGGGAGTGGAACAGGTCCAGAAGAAAAGCTGCAAGAATGTTGTGCCCCCAGTTGCCCCCTGCACAAAACACTATAGAATTTTTTTATTTTGAGATTTAAGCACAGTAAAGGCAGATTTAGAATTTTTTTATTTTGAGATTTAAGCACAGTAAAGGCAGATTCACCAGTCCAGTCTTATATGAGCCCTAAGTTGTAAAAGTTGTAAATGTGTTTCAGTTCAAGACTAACTGTAGTAAATCTTAAAGAACATTTATAAACATGAGTACATAAATGTGATACGTCCTGAGCCCTAGCATAACTTGGTTTTTACCCTTCTGTTGCTTTAATACAGCAGTAACAATGGGATTGTCATCTTACTAAGCCATCTTATTCACAAAGTTCTGTCAACAGTATACTCCTGTCCTTTTGAATGCAATGTCCCAGGAAAGCCAAATCCCGCCAACATATTTCATTGTTGTTGTTATTTTGAAGATAGCCCGTTTATTCTTAATTCTATATCTCTTTGCCTCTCTCTCTCCCGCTCTCCCATCCCTCTCCTCCTCCTTTTGTCTTTCTCCTTTTCCTTCTACTTTTTCTTCTTCTCCTTTTTCTTCTTCTCCTTTTTCTTCTTCTCCTTCTTCTTCTCCTTCTCCTTCTTCTCCTTCTCCTTCTTCTTCTTCTTCTTCTTCTTCTTCTTCTTCTTCTTCTTCTTCTTCTTCTTCTTTCTTCTTCTTCTTCTTCTTCTTCTTCTTCTTCTTCTTCTTCTTCTTCTTTCTTCTTCTTCTTCTTCTTCTTCTTCTTCCTCTTTCTTCTTTCTTTGTCCTTTCAAAATACATATATGTAACTTCCTGGGTTTTTTTATGATTTTATTTTATTTATTGATTCATGAGAGACCCAGAAATAGAGGCAGAGACACAGACAGAGGGAGAAGCAGGCTCCATGTAGGGATCCCAATGTAGGACTCGATCCCAGGACTGTGATCATGCCCTGAGCCGAAGGTAGGCTCTAAACTGCTGAGCCACACAGGCACCCCTCTAACTGTTTTTGTTGCCTGGAATGAAATTTGTGATTATATGCATAATAGGAACTTTAAAGAAATTTCTTGAATCAAAGCTTAATTCCATTTTCTTTTATTGTGACTTCTACTTCAGTTATTGTTTCTTCCTCACGGACAACTACAATCCGTAGGTTAGAGAAACTATTTTCTGCTCTCCATACTTCTGATGGTTTTCTTGTGTTAATATCTTTAGCTTTTCTTCTGAATTCTGGGAGAACTTTCCATGTGCTTCAGTTTTTTTAGTGCATTTTCTGAAGTGTAAATTTCTGCTCTCCAGTGTGGATTTTAATTCTGATTTTACATTTTGTAGTAATTTTAATACACTTGAATTCGCTCCTTATTTCATATATCTCCATTTTGTTGCATGCTGTTGTTTTTAGTTTCAGCCTATTCTACTTTCTGTGCACTAGTTAGAATGATAAAGAAGTTTCTAAAATTTATTCCTGATAACTGTGGTAAATTATTTTCAGCCATTTACCTCTCCTTCATTTCTTGTAGCCTAGGCTGTCTTTCCTTTCTCTGACAAGGGCTTATCAAAACGTCATGCTTTTCTGTGTTCCTTTTTTCCCTATATTCTAATATTTGATGATAGAAACATGTCAGAATATGACTTAGTCCTGGTTTAATCAATCAACAAAAAAATGCCTTTCACCCTGATTGGATTTTCTGGGATTGAGAAGAGCATTATTGATTAGCTGGAGATTATAACAAGGATTTTATGAATATGGTAGATATGCCTGTGAGTCTTTTGCCTCTGTGTATGACTGTTTGCTTCAAAAGAGGACAAAAAGTGTATTTTAGGTTACACACAGATACATACTGAATGATATTTAGTCACATACAAAAGACATTAGTTTTTACTATAATTTCTCCAAAAAGACACAAAATGCCATAAATAGATGTCTTGATTTCTCTTAGTGATATTCTTTTTTTTAAAAAAAACAATTCATTATTTTCTCTGAACTTTACACTAATATATTTCCCATTTATGTTTCTAACAAATACATGATTTTCTGCTTGAAGAAGAAAGTTGTCAGCTGAATGAGAACCTTTAGACATTTTTTGTGGTCGTGGCTATTCAACATGACATGTTAAAGTTAGGTAGCTGGAGCAATGGATGTTATTTAGAGATATAATTTCTTACATTTTTGATATAATTTGAGTTTTATATGCTTGTTTATATTCTGGCTTCATCCTGAAATAGTGTTGTTTTTGATTCTTTTTTTTTTTTAATGTTTCCTGCTTGTTTTACAAATGTTTAGCAACCAATTACAATCTAATAAAAATCACAACTTTATGAAGTATTTACAAAAGAGCAGAACACACATAAAGGCAGAGATAGATCACCTTGGGTAATATTCTGTCAACGAGGAGCTATAGATAATATTTTATTAAACCCAATTTATAAGAAGTATTTATTTTGAAAACAATAGCTAGCGTTTACTTTCACTATGGCACAATAGTAAGGGAGGACTGAAGAAATTCTTGTCCCTTCTTCTCTCTGTGAAAGAAATACGTCTCAGGTGATTGCCTAGATATAAAGGTAGAATCAAACATATTTCCATTTACCAATGCCTGATTTTTAAGGATGCAGTAATAGGTTCAAACAGGCTCTGTGACAGGGAACTCAGACATGCTGTTATAAGTGTGCATTATTTGAAGAAAAATCGGTTTTAAGTGTGGAAGTGAGGGAACCTCTGAAGGAAGTGATGCTACCTCCAGGTTCACAGTAAGAGAATGAAATCTGAACTATATCAGAAAATTTAAAAAAAATTCCAAGATAAATATAATTTGAAGGCCAGAGGCTCTAGAAGGAAGTATAGTTTGAGAGGGAGTCAAAGATCTAAAAAATGGAAGATTTGACCATATAACTTTAAATCTCTTAACGAAAAAAACATGAGGCCTATACATTATAAAATACCCTTCAATTTTGGAATGGGTGAAGAAATGGTGGTATGTCCACAAAATGAAATACTGTTAAGCAATATAAAGGAATGACCTACTGATATGCACAAAATGGGTGAATCTCATATGCTAAGTCAAAGAAATTGGACTCAAAAGGCTACATATTATATTATTATATCATCTTATTTATAAAAATATTCTGGAAAAAAGCAAAACTATGGGAATAGCAATTGCTAGGGGAAAGAGATTTTATTACAAAGGAGGTAAAGGGAATTTTGTGGGGGTAATGGAAATATTCTGTATCTGAATTGTTGCAGAAGTTAGCTCATTCTCAGCATTTAACACTATTTGAAGAACTGTCCACTAAACTGGCTGCATTTTATTATGATAATGATGCCTTAAATTAAAAAATGGAAAATATGTGGCTTTATGTGGTATGCAAATTAATAAAAAAGGCCAGTAAAATTTTTTTGTATATTTTTTATTGGATTCGATTTGTCAACATATAGCATAATACCCAGTGCTCATCCCATCAAGTGCCTGTCACCCAGTTACCCTATCCCCCGCCCACCTCCCTTTCCACCATCCCTTGTTCATTTCCCAGAGTTAGGAGTCTCTCATGTTTTGTCACCCTCTCTGATATTTCCCACTTATTTTCTCTCCTTTCCCCTTTAATTCCTTTCACTATTTTTTATATTCCCCGAATGAATGAAACCATATAATGTTTGTCCTTCTCCGATTGACTTACTTCACTCATCATAATACCCTCCAGTTCCATCCACATCAAAGCAAATGGTGGGTATTTGTCCTTTCTAATGGCTGAGTAATATCCCATTGTATATATAGACAACATCTTCTTTATCCATTCATCTTTCGATGGATACCAAGGCTCCTTCCACAGTTTGGCTATTGTGGACATTGTTGCTATAAACATTGGGGTGCAGGTGTCCCGGTGTTTCACTGCATCTATATTTTTGGGGTAAATCCCTAGCAGTGCAATTGCTGGGTCATAGGGCAGATCTATTTTTTACCTCTTTGAGGAACCTCCACAGAGTTTTCCAGAGTGGCTGTACCAGTTCACATTCCCACCAACAGTGCAAGAGGGTTCCCCTTTCTCCACATCCTCTCCAACATTTGTTGTTTCCTGTCTTGTTAATTTTCCCCATTCTCACTGGTGTGAGGTGGTATCTCACTGTGGTTTTGACTTGTATTCTCTGATGGCAAGTGATGTGGAGCATTTTCTCACGTGCTTGTTGAAGGCCAATAAAAATTGAAGAATATATCAATTTGTATTTTTAGTCTGAGTAGAAAAATAAATATTGAATTAAGAGCGTGTGTATGTATGTGTGTGTGTAATCATTTTAAAAGTCATTCCTAATAACATTGAGTATGTTCTAAGACTTAAATTTCCTTTCATTTTTAGTCTATTGAAACCCCGAAAGGACAGATTGACAGAATCTAATCACTGGTTGTAAGAAAGAAGAGATGATCTAGTATTAGAAACTAAAGTAGACCTTACTGGCTTGAGGCTTCTGAGAAGGACAATAGACTGAGCATCGACAGGATTTAGTTTTGACATGACCCAGTTGAGAAATTCTGGTGGAAGTTGGAATAAGTGAAAAGAAAGGCCCTAAGTCTCAGAAAGTGTTAATGATGCATTCCCAGCTGTGCTGTGTTGCTCGTGATGTGCGTCTCCAAAGCCTCTTGCCTTTCTATGATTTAGTTGTAGTTTGATTTGAGTACAAATAAGGCTTTTTAGATGATGAAAATAATTTTTACTATTATGGTTAAAAATATAGAAAATTCATGGTCCTATACTATATGATGTTACTATTTATTTACCCCTAGTAGACTGTTGGTACCTATTAGACCTAAGAAATCACTTCTGCTGTCCTAAGCATCTGAAAACACAGTGCTGCTTCTAAACATGCTGAAAGCAGGCAAAGGAAGAATTTAATGATATATATTATATTCTCTCCTCCCCCCCACCATATTTGTGCATATGATATTTTTTCTCACAAATCTTTCAGTAAGCAGGCTTAATTCATCTATTGCTTGAAATGGTGTCTTTCGTGTAAATTTCAAGTGACTTTTGGGTTTCTGAATAAGTTCTTATAAATATTTTTGTTAGTGACATGTGACCTGAAAGTCCTGTTGGACTTCCCAGTGAGACCATTGAGTAATCCTGAAAACTGGCTAAAATGGGGTAGAGCATGTCATTGCATTTTAATCTTTACTTGGATGACTTCCCTCCTTTTCCTTCACAATTAAAAGAAAGTCAAAGTAGCCAAAATTCTGATGCAGAAGAATAAAATGGTAACTATGACCTCTTGTGCTATCTCTGCCTTTTATTATCCTTCACCTTTTGACCTTAAAGTACACCTTTTAGCAGTTTCCTTTTCCAGTTTTTGAAGGGATTTAAAAGAAATACAGTTTCTATTATTAATTTTGTTTAGGGGGGAATCCCTGGGTGGCGCAGCAGTTTGGTGCCTGCCTTTGGCGCAGGGCGCGATCCTGGAGACCCGGGATCGAGTCCCACGTCGGGCTCCCTGCATGGAGCCTGCTTCTCCCTCTGCCTGTGTCTCTGCCCTCTCTCTCTCTCTCTCTCTCTCTCTCTCTCTCTGACTATCTTAAATAAATTAAAAAAAATAATTTTGTTTAGGAAAAGAAACATTCTCTATCTGCTGTTAAGGCAAACAAATTCTGGAAAGCAATTCAGTAAAATATTTTTTAAAAGTTGTAGAATTCATATATATCCTTTGACTCAAAAATTCTGCTTCTGAAAAATTAGCTTAAGAAAATACCCCTATATTAGTCAAAACTATTAATAGAAAGAAAGCCAGTATGGAGCTCTTTGTGATAATTAAATGCCAGAATTGTGTGAGGTGCTGTGTTTTATCTCAAATATTATCCCTTTTTGGTCCAGATAAATAGATGTTACTTGAAAAGGCTGTAGAATTTTATTTTTATTTATTTATTTTTATTTTTAAATTTATTTATTTATTTATTTTTTGGCTGTAGAATTTTAGATGAATTTTGAAAAAGACAAGTTTTATGTTGAATGTTCTACCATAGATAAAATATGGATTAGAAAACTCTTTTGGCCAGATTTACTTTTAAGATTTCTATATTGAAATTCTCCTATCTTTATTTTAAAAATCAACATGATTTCATAAGTGTTACTAGAGTTCTTGGAGTAACTGTCAGAAATCTCACCTACTTAGCAGTATTTTTTGCACCCTTTATTCTCATTGAGAGGGAGAGATTATACTAATCTATTTTGCTCCCATGTCTTACTGCATTCTGGCAGTTTGGAAATTTAGAACCCTTCTAAACCACAACTTTTGGACAAGTTATTTCAGACTTACAGTTTAGTTCCCAGGAAGAACCTTTACAGTGCAAATAATGGATCATTTGATGTAAAGTTGCAAGGCAAGCAAAGCAAATCAAAAACTCACCTAAATGAAGATGTAGGTTACATTTTACTGCACTGAGGAAATGAGTTGTCATTAATCGCAGCAGTCCATCCACAAAGGCGCTTTCTTATCACAAAGGTGTTCACTGTCACTTCAGTAAGTTGTAGACTTGACTCCCAGTGCACTCTTTAGAAATTATACTTCTTGACCTCAGAAAGCCATCCAGCTTACAATACAATACATACTCACAATGAGAATGGTATCAGTGGCCATCTTTGGAAGAAGAACACTTTGGCTAGTGCTATTCACAAAAATTCCATAGAATATTTTCATTATGAGACCATAGATCTCTACAGAGTCTGAGTCTTAATTCATTAGTATCGACCATTGCAGTCTAACTCTGGTAAGCCTAAATTGGCAGATGAAATTAAAATCATGCCTTGGATTCCCCAGGAGCGATGCAATCCCTAAGGTGCCTGAGAATTCAGGAATCCAGGCCAAGAAGGATTGTTTGGCAGCTTTAGCAAAATGAGTGTTTTCCCCCAAGGCAGGTTGCTGCTGGTTTTCAGCTCTGAGTTTGAACCATGAAATGAGGGCTTCTTAGTGGCAAATTGCACATCGATGCAGTGGCTTTAACTTATAGCCTCACAGTGTCAGCTAGCAAAGGAAATCCTGGCAAGTAACACAATCCTACAGGCAAGGGTGGGGAGTGGGTTGCAGGGTTGAAAGGCATCTGGCAAAGTCCCAGGCAGTGGAACCTCAAGCAAATGTGTTGTTAAAATTAGAAGTTTTAACCTAACTTCATTCGGCAGTTACAGCATATTACATGTGACACACAGTGTATAACAGAGTGTATGGCAATGCTACAGCATCTCCTTACTCCATTTATTTGAGTGAAATGGACCATCTGAATGTCGAACTTCAGGAAAAAATAATCACAGCTAAAACACACATGCAGAAAAAGAGAGATACCCCTTCTTGCAACAGCATTTACACAATATTTGTTTCTTTTATTTGCGGGTTTGTTAAACCTTTGAGTATTTTCAATATTTTTTTATGTGTAAATGCTCTGTTCTGCCCACACCAAATTAAATAATCCATGCTCCTTTAGTTGAGATGCATTATTTGAAATAAATTGATGATTCTCAACATTGGAATCAAAGTCAACCTTGTACATTTTGAATTAACCAGCTGCTTGATGTTAAGCCAGTCATTTCAGCTCAGAGATTCAAATCTGTCACCTATAAAATGGGAGCAATATGATCAGGTCAATGTTGCTCATGCAATGTGAAGATCAGTTATGTCAGGTCTGTGAACACTGTGCTGTACAGCACGAAGACTGTGTGTTAACAGCGAGAAGCACTGCAGATTTTTCCTTTCAAAACACGTTTGAAACCCATAGCTGGCATGCCCTGGAAATGAGCAAATGTGAACCCCCCACCATGACAATGATTCCAGGCGCTGTGCCATGGCGAGAGCTCAGCTTGGAGAGTCAGAGCTGGCTGTCCAGGCTACTTAGTCAATGTGAGCCCACAGATCATTTATTCAGGCACTGAGCTTCAGTTCGTTTTTGATTCGTAAGAGTCCAATAGTGCTATATTTAGGATTGTCAAGTGTCAATCCTACCTACCTAATTTACTGATTAAAGAGACTGGAATTTCATAAAGCCAAGTATATTCAGAACATATCCTACTGCCTGGAGAAGTTACTTGGATAAAGGCCAAGCAATTCCAGAAAGAGTCTTTGACAATGTTAAAATGGGTAACTCATGTGCACTCTTAAAACTCTAATTAGAAAAAATATATATATTTAGCAACAGTACTTTCTCAGGATTTGTTTTTGATAAGGCTTCAGTCCATGTGTGTGGTTACTGCTGTTCTGCGTCATTTTTGTCTGTTCCGCGTCATTTTTGTCTGTTCCAGCTCTGATCTATTGTTTCTGTAACATTGTATTTGCTTAGGTCCATGCACGAAATTCTTACTTGGGTTTCGGTACTACATTAGGTGCTGGGAGTGCAGCAAAGGAGAGAGCAGACATGACTCCTGCCCTGAACATGCGTACATAAAGCCACTGATGAAAATCACTCAGATAAAATACAAAAGGTAGAACTGCCACTCTTGAGAACTATGAAGGAACAGTGTGTTGGGCCATGAGGACCTCCCTGTCAGAGAGAAAGTCGCTGCAAGAGCCTGAAACTTCTCTCACTTTACTCTGGGATCTAAGTGTTCTATATTCATGGACACTCAGTACATCGTGTTCTAGGAGGTATTAACAACAAACAATTAATGAACAATTAACGTCTAACATGGAGTTCAGAAAGTGATCAACTCTGCAGAAAGGCATTCCCTGATGTTCTAAATTCTTGAGCCTCTTTTATTACCTTCACTCTGAATGTATCCTCTTCATGGTGACTCCCGAAGACTCTAGCCCCAGATTGCATCTCCATCTGCTCTGTTCCTGGCTTATCACACCTTGTTGCCATCTCTAGTCCCCTTAGCACCCCCTGGGTACTGAAATCCCTTCCCTTTGAAAATCAGTTTTTCTAAATAGAGACTCCCACATGATACACTCCTCTCTCCAGGGGCCTGCCATTGTCTGTGACCCTCTGCACCTCTGCCCATCTGTTATGCTCCCATGACACTTTCCCTGTGGACGATCTAGATGCAGACTCATGTTTTCTTTTTCTTTTTCTTTTTTTTAAGATTTTATTTACTTATTCATGAGAGATACACAGAGAGAGGCAGAGACACAGGCAGAGGGAGAAACAGGTACGGGGACCCTGATATAGGACTTGATCCAGGACCCCAGGATCAAGACCTGACCCAAAGCAAACGCTCAACCACTAAGCCACCCAGACTCATGTTTTCACATTTAAAGCTGTGATAACTGCCTCTAAGTCTTGCTCCTGGACTCAGATGTCCAGCCTACAGACTTGTTAAAAGGGTCCTGACCTCCCCTGCACTGTTGTGCGGTGCTATGCATCCAGACCTGGGTGTGACAGTTCCTTCATGGAGGAAGAGTGAGTATACCCAGTGGATAGTCAGAAGTGGTTCAAGCAGCTCTACCTTTCTGTGGGAGGTGACTTGAGTTCTTCCTTCAAACAGATTGAATTGAAATGGGCAGAGGAAAAGGAAAAAGGATGAAGGCCTTTTCTGGTTGAAAAAATCTTGGGAGCATAAATGGCAAGAGGAAAATGTATAAGTTGTACTGGAAAACAGTGAATCAACTTGTGTGACCTGCTTGGTCCTCTACACATGTGCTGAGTGCTAACCACGTGCTAAGCTCCTGCAAAATGGTGGGGTTAGAAAGCGACTAAGATTTTCTGCTCTTCAGGAGCTGACAGGGAAGTCAGAAGTTGTATCTGGAAGGAGAAGGAACATCATATTATTGCACTTTCAAATGTGAAATAGGTTCAGATCCCATTCTTTCTATAAAAGTACATTCTGGATGTGGTTCTAGGATAACCTCTAGGATAATCTCTTTTCTTGAGATGTTGGTGAATTTATATCTAATTTTACTGTCTTATCTAGAATGAGGTCTGTGGAAGATACTTAAGTCACAATAGCTACTTTTATGCTTAATTACTTTATGTATATATTTTTTTCTCTATAGAGTGTGAAATAACCCAGTAGGGAAACCTACATTTTATACAGATGAAGTGTTCTAAACTTTTTTCATGAAGTCCTGTCATTAGAAACTTTAGTGTATAAGCATAAGTTTTGATGAGGAGGTTAATGTAATGGAAAATTAACAATAGAATAAAAACACATTTTACTATCTAATTAGCATTTAATTAGGACTGAATTTTCATTTCTACTATTAAGAAATGTTGATTGCTTAGAACATGTCCACTCTTATTTTTAAAAAATTCTTCTCTTTTTCTCTTTCTCATACCCCCCATATACAAATACATACTTTCATACATATAAACACACTTTTCTCTTTATTTTTCCTTCAAAATAAATCCCCCAAATTCCCTTATTTAGGCATTTAAAACTTATTACAGACTTCTTTTTAAGTGCCTTGTTTCTCAGAACCATTTTCAGTATAACAGCAATTTCTTTTAAAAATTTTGATTATTAAGCACATTGTAGTTCTAATTTTTAATAGACTCTGTACATACATATGTATTTAAGGGATCAGGGGAAAAAGGCTGAAAATGGTGCTTATTTTCAAGTCCACGAAGGGTGTTAATTTACTATTCTCTATTACTGCCTTTATTTATTAGAAAATATCAAGTGGTAGACTCTAACATGGATGGATATGAGTGTATTTCCTTTAGCACAGATTCTCCACTAGGAACTCTTACATAGGTTATTTTCTCAAGCTGGCATTTTCACTGTATAGATGAGGGTAATGAGACTCAGGCAGGCTCATCAGTGTAGCACTGGGACTTGAATCTGCATAGATCTTCCTGCCATTCTATCTCACTAAGGGAGTCAACTTATTTACAAAAAATTTTCTTGGCAGCTAAGATTATTAAAGAGTAAAATGGATTGGTAAAGGAGTTTGGTAACTAGTTTGTTAATGTGATTTAAAAACATATTAAATGTTTTTGTTTGAAATGGCTTACATAGGCTTCTGCCTGAAGAGTGAGAAATAGACAACATAGCCTTTGATATGAGCTGGGATGTCATGAGATTTCCCAATGATTACGTACTTTGCACTTTCAAAGGGTACATGCACTCTCTCATGCCTCAGTAGGATAACCAGGACTACCACTTGCCTCTAGACTATCTCTTTTGCCATAAGTCAGGTTGTTTCTGTTCCTCCTGGCTGCTTTCATATAATGACCTTTCCATCTCTTTCTCCTGTAATATAACAATAGGAGGATGGGCTAGAGCATTCCAGGAATATCAGCATCTCTGGCTTATCAGACAATCCAGTGGGTGGATGCTCCAGTTGTCAGCCCTGGCCATCAGCACCCAAGGCCCTAGAGCCCCCATTGCTGAGCATATGCCTCTGTCAGGGGGCTTTAAGAGATGGGACAGTGAGTAGGGCTGAGCAGCTGGTCTCAGGAACGCCTTGTCACAAGAAATAGGTAAGAAAGGCAGTCTAGAATCTGTGAGATAAGCAAGCTTCCATTTTCATCCCTGAGTTTCCAAACTTGAGTAATTTCTGTTTAACATTCAAGTGAGATAAAGTGAGAGCAAAGCAAAGGAAAACCTCTCTCAATTATTTTAAAACATTATAAAAGCCTAGGTTTTCGCAATCTACAGCTGCTACTAAAAATGTGGGCACTTAAAGTAGATCACAATAGGTGAGCTCAATCAAACGTTCATGTGTGAAATATAAGCTCAGTTGTAAGCCATTTTGAAGAACTATAATGCCAATAAAGAGCAAATGGTAATGGATTTTTTCCCCCCGTGAGGCACAGATGGGGACTTTATAATTTACTTCTTATGGAGCCTATTGAAAAAATCCCATTGTGATCTACTTTTTGAGTATCCCTGTTTTTAAAAATATCAATTACTTGGTTTTGCAATTAAAAACATAAATTAACTATGTTTTATTCCATATTATATTTTCTAGACTCATAAAGGCGAATAAAGTACTATTTCCATACTTCTCTAAGACCCCTTATTACTTCTGAATGTTTGGAACTTTAATTAGTTTGCTTTTTATTCCCCTTGGCATTGATAATTTTTCCTGTAGTCAGAAATTTTACCTACTTCTTTATATGAAGACCTTTAAGAATACTGAGAATCAGTTTTCTTCCCCATTCACTAAGACATTTTTATTTTGCCAAATTCAAGCTAAAATTTTGCTCTTTGCCTAAGCTTCAAGCATGCATGAAACCATTTGATAGGAGGATGCCCCTTTACTGTTTCCTTCACCACCCACAGGAGTCAAGCATCTAATCCTTTGGGTTAAAAGTGCTGTTTCATTAGGATGGTGCTTTCTTTAAATTAAGGGGGACAAAAACTTTATAAATTAGATAAAACAAGGAAATGAGGTTTTGGTTAGCAATGTGATGGTATGTCATTTCTCCATGCTGGCCCCAAAGAAGGTAAAATAAAATGGCCAGTTATATAAATAGTTGGATTAAACAGATTTATCCTAGTCTAGGATAGATGGGATGGAGAGAGTTTGATCTGTAGCCGGGACTAAAGCCAAATTCTTCTGACTCCTAGCATATTGCTCTTTCCAGTATATGTTAGCTGGTTTAATATTAATATCAATATATACATATTCATGAGTTCTCCCCTAGACCTGAAGATAGAATTTTTACCCATGTGTATGTGCAGATTGGCCTTTCTCTCTTCTTCCTTCTGGTTAAACTCTAACAATCCTAAGCTAAGAAGTTGTTTGTTAGGGAAGACTAGGGAGCCTGTGACCCCTTCTTGCCCCCAAGAGTGAATGATTGCTGTCTGTCTCTTGGGACTGCATTGCATTCACATGTGAGCTAGCACCTTATTCTTCCGAAGGATGACTGAGTCAGAGGTAACAAGTGGGGTTAGAATGGGACCTCCTAAATTGAGGGTAAATCAAAGATCTGTAACATACCATGGTAGTTTGTTGTAAGAACTCTTTTAGATATTATAAATGCAATTACTACATAGAACATCTGTTTGACAGTGTTTTGTTTATAGGAAGATATAGGCATATCTATCTATCTATCTATCTATCTATCTATCTATCTATCTACTGAATTCCTTCATTTTGGAAGCCTTCATTTTTTCAAAGCCTCATTACTCATGGGAAGCAAGAATCTTTTAGGAGGTATATATTACACAACATAAATTTAGAATCAGAACTCCAAGAACCTTATCAGTTTCCTAGAGGCATAAATGTTTCCCAAATAGTGCCCCCCAATGTAGATGATGGTTCTTCTTCTTCTTCTTCTTTCTTCTTCTTCTTTTTCTTCATCATCATTTTCTTTTCTTTTCTTTTCTTTTTTTCATTTTTTTTCTTTTTTTTTTCATCATCATTTTCATCATCATTATCATGATCATCTATTCCATTATTGTTTCCTTCCATTGAGCACTTTGCACCAAGCTTTCTACAGACATTATCTCATTTAAATCTCAACCATAACTCTGGAGGGTATTATTTGCTTCATTTCACATATGAAGACATGGAAGTGTAAGGTATTATTATTTCCATTTTACATATTATAAACTGAGGCTCAGAGACATTATGGTGTTTACTTAAGTCACTCAGATAATAAAGAACAGAGCCAGAATCCAAATAACCCAGGTTCTTCTTAAGTTCAACTCTATCAATTCTGCACGATTTCAGTTAACATGGAGAAAGAGAACTTTTGAAATTTTTAGTTTGCATACATAAAATTCACTTGTTTTTGTTATAGTTCTATGAATTTTGACAAATGCATAGTGTCATAAAACTACAACGACAATCATTATACAGAATAGTTCCATTATCCCTCCAGATACCCTGTGCTATTCCTTTGTCAAACCCTTTCCTACTCCTAACCTCTGGAAACTACTGATATGTTCTCTGTCTTTATACCTTTGCCTTTTTCAGAATGACAAGTAAATGTCATTCCACTCATATAAATGGAATCTTCAATATTCAGCCTTTTTGGTCTGGCTTCTTTCACTTAGCATAATGCATTTGAGATTCATACAGGTTTCTGTGTGTATCAACATGGATAAAATGGATTTGTATATCTACTGTGGTTTATTTATCCATTCATGGCCTCATCCTAGGAGTAGTGGTCACCAGGCTATTGGCTGGTGAGCCATAATTCTCATCGACAAGATCTCTCCTATGTTAGCTTAGGTTCATTCACATGGAGGCCTCTGGGTTCCAAATGCTGTAGATGGTGTGCACCGGCCCTTTATTTCTCTCACTTGCCTACACATTTTCCCATTGCTGGCTGACATCTCATTCGCTACTATTCTGTGGACCAAAGGTAGTCACTTGGCCAAACCCCAGGGTTATGGCGGGGAGAAAAAGACCCCGCTTTTTGAAAGGATATGTGACAGTCACATTTAAGTAGCATAAAATCAGATACCTTGCTTATGACTTCAAATTTCAATTTACTCATCTTTAAAGCAGTTATAATAATGCCCACCTCATATCTCAATGTGTTATTTTACGTTAGTTATTTGATTTATGTCTAATTTTAAAAATAAGTAATAAATATGAATAATGAAAATAATGAATGAATTTATAATATGATAAGTCTGCTTTCTGACTATTGAGGAACAAGTTAAAAGCAAAGCTTCTTTTGTATATTAAGATATTCAGTACCATTCCAATGGCTAATATGATAAAGTAGCACAATATATTGAAAGCCTGTTGGTCTTAAAGACCAGAATTTAGGGGCACCTGTGTGGCTCAGTGGTTGAGCATCTGCCTTTGGCTCAGGTTCTGATCCCAGGGTTCTGGGATCAAGTCCCGCATCAGGCTCCCCATTGGGAGCCTGCTTCTCCCTCTGCCTATGTCTCTGCCTTTCTCTGTGTATCTTGTGAATAAATAAATAAAATAATAAAAAAAAACGAAGACTGCAGTTTGAACACCAGCTCTGCCATTTACTGAGCTGCCTCATGAAATTACTGAAACTTGCTGAGTCTCAGTTCTCTCATCTGTAAAATGTGACTTTTAACTCAGTGTCATTCACTTTGCATGTTATAGGGAGGATATCAAGTGAAATAGTGCACTTGGAACCTCCAAATCCATACACGGGAGAGAAGAACGGAGCCAATAAACCCCACATCCCATGTCCATGATCACAGATTACACCTCTCAAGATTTGGGATGCACACAAAAGATCATACTGCTTCTAGTAAAGTATTCTATTAATTGATCTGGTCATCTTTACAGATGGTCACAAGTACCAACCCAGGCCAGGCCAGGCAGGTAAAATAATTGAACTGAGTGGAAAACAATGGAGATAGTAGATTCTGTAGTAAACAGAAGAGTTCTTGTCCCCCTGAATAGGCAGCCATCAACCCCTAATTACTTCTAGATGAACATGGGACCCTAGGATGCATGGTATAAAGGCCCATGTGATTTTTTTTCAATAAAGCTAGTATGCTTCATTCCTTTAATTTTTTGCTAAGGTAAATGTCCCAAACATGGAGCTGATCAAATAAAAATATGCTCATGGTGCGTTCACCACGCAGGCTACCATTTAGGACCTCTGATTGAGAACGTCGCTGTCAGCTTGGTTTGCTCCTTATTAAAGCTACCCTGTAAAATGATTCATCTTACCTTCAACAGTTGGTTTTCACATTCAGAAAGAAACCTTTATTTTATGGAGGGTGCACATGAAAAAATGGGTCATATTTGCCCCTCCTCACTTTTGTTCCTCTTAAGGATGATCTCATTCCACTTAGGAGGGGACAAAAACTTGTCTGTTGTGATAATACTCCCCCAGTTTGGCACATGTCTTGGTGCTGCGATAGCACTTTGGAAAAGTCACTTAACCACCATCTTTACTTCTATAATGAAGGCATTAAACTAGATTAAATCTGCAATAATTCTCACCTCTAATATCCTATGCATTTCTAGTGGGATTGGTAGTAAATATAATTTTAAGCATACTGTTCGATATGCTTTTCTGTCTTATCTTGAAAAAGGAGAAACAGTACCTCTGCTAATGGCATCTTGTTGCAGACGCAAAGATTTCTCTTTTATATATTATTTCTATAAATATTTATAGAAATAATATTTATATATTATAATATATATTTATATATGTAAATATATAAAAATTTATTTTATTAATAAATATTTTCCAAAAGTGCTTCCATAGGCCTCGGTGTTTTTAGTCTGTTTTAGTTTTAATTTTTTTTTTAAGATTTTATTTATTTATTTGACAGAAACAGAGAGAGCACAAGCAGGGGGAGCAGCAGGAGGAGAGGGAGAAGCAGGCTCCCCTCTGAGCAGGGAGCCCAACGTGGGGCTCCATCCCAGGACTCAGATCATGAGCCAAGCTGAAGGCAGGCAGTTAACCAACTGAGCCACCCAGGCACCCCTAGCCTGGGTAAATTTAACTCATATGCTTTGCTATTTAATGATATTGTGGGGATATCGGAGTAAATTATTACCTATTGCCATAGAATACTGACTTTTAAAAATGTTTAATACTTTCTCCAAATGTTTGTCAATAGTTATATGGACTTTAATTTACTAATTTTGCGCAGTAACAGCTTCCTGTGAATCAACATTTAGATTACAAATGTTATTGTGAAGGTATTCAATATTGGATGAAATGCCTCGGTTTTTATAAATGTATATTTTAGGACCCCCAAAGTGTTCTCTTTTTCAGATGAATAATTTATGTTGATTATCTCTAACATATAAAGCCTGTTAAATCGCCTTGTCTTTGTTCATTTATAAATATAGCCACTTTCAATTTAATAGTTGAACATTATATGTGGGGCATGAATTTGTTTCATAATTTTGGAAAAAAATCTAGGAAAAAACTTGTTTGTAATACTTGGTCATTGCTTATTCAGGCCCAACAAAATAATATGTGGTTACAAACAAACTTAGGTAGTTGGGGAAAATCTTAAAGTGTAAGTGAACTAAATGCTGTTCACACCTAATTAGCTACTTTTATCAAAGCTTGGACACTAGTTCTACTTTAGACACTTTACAATCATTACCTAAATTAATTTTAAAAATAACCATCGAGGTTATTTTTATCTTAATAAGATAACGATTGCATTTTATCTTAATAAGGTAAAGGTTGCATTATCTTAATTTTAAAATCAAGAGACCAGACCTTAGTGCGATTATACAACTTTCACAATTACCTTGTCTCCAAACTGGGATTTGAGCCAGATCTGACTGCTGGTAGGTCTCTGGGCTGTCCGAGACAGCTGCTGAGTGCTGTTGGGCATAAGGTGTGCCATCCTTTTCCAGACACTAGTCCTTCTGCTTGTAATAAAATCTCTAGCTGACCCAAAACTGTGGTCAAGCAAGAAACTGCATTATCAGCTTTCTTAATGGGCCAGATTTGTATCCCCAAAATATAGACCTCTCTGGTAAAACTGGACAGAAAACTAGAGGTACCAGCTCATATTGACCTCATCTGCTCAGCTGAAGGTAGGGAAACTGGGAAGGACAGGCACCCTGCCTAAAAGTATTTCAGGCAGGGGGAAGGGTGGACAGGGATGGGATGGGGAATGGCAGGCTGGTGGGAGCGTTGCTACATGGAAAGTGGAAACAGCTCCTCTGCCCTCCACTGGCACACAGTTTCATCCACAGAAGACTGAGATCCAAAATATCACCACATACAAGAATCCTGTACTCTAACACCTAATTCCACCTGATAGAGAAACATTGCCCAAAGATTCCAGGCTCTCAAATCACATTGCTTCCTTTCCTGTGGACAAGAGAAAGAGAGAGAAATAAAGGCTAAAATGGCCTCCCCCAGCACTTCCATATTAAGGCCAACGTGGAAATGAGAGGGTCTGGCAATAGTATCCCCCTCCATCCATTCCAGAGCAGACTTCAGGCATGGATGCTTGGGAATTCTCTCAGCTGCCTTCTTTTTAGGGTACAGAAAGATGTCACTGAATAATTATCTCATTCTTCTTCCCAATATATTTTATTAAATGTATTTGCATAAAATGGAAACTGAGTATATTTGTGTAGCATATGTGGATATAGAAATAGGTACAGGTGGGTACCGAGGAGAGCTAATGCATAGCAGAGTAACTTTTCATTATGTAGCTTTCTGATATAGTCTAGTAGTTGAGGGTAATGCAATTAAGTGTCTGTGCCATTTTAGTATCATTTATTGTGCAGTATTAATAGTAATGATTTATCTTAGATAATGTTATTTTGCCTAGTTTTTTGTTACTGTTGTTTGTTTGTTTGAGAATAATGAAATTTAGTTCAGTCTAAAAAGAACCTGATTTGCCTTTCTAGCCTCTGTGGATCAACTTCTGGTCCATACTGGAAGCAACAGTTGCCTATCTGTGCAGATACTTATACCATTTTTGCTTGGCACCCTGGGAACTTCCCTGGGTGGCTCTGTAGAGTCCATATCTCTGTCACAACCATACTGGTCAAAGGGATAACTTTATTTAACACAGTCTTTTAGAACAGTCTTAAATGAAATGGCACTAATTTGGTTGATGGAAATAAAGATCAATAGTAATAATGGCTATTAAAAGGTCAAAATCATGGGATTACATTAAATAAAAAGAGTAGGTATTAACATACCTGGTGGTAGGTAAGGGATGAGAGAATGAAGAGAAGGGCAGGCAAACTTACTATGCAGAAAAGTAATTTGGACACAATGAATGAAGAAGAGACAATATACCTTGAAATGGAATAAAACAAGACAAGAACATGAGGAAATCCTGTGGATAAGAAGTGAAATGCATATATGTATGACTTCAAAATAGATTTTAGTGGAAATAAAGCAACAGGAAAAATTAGAGCAAGTGCTAATCTTTGAGATATACTTTGCAGATTACAATAGGAAATCTGAAATACTAGGTTAGATTTTTAAAACTTTACTTAATGCAGTATGAAAATGTATGTGTGTGAAAAATATAAGATTCACTTGGGAAGAATATATAGTATCAAAAACAAGACAAACATTTTCTCATGTTTTGTAGAGTGAAATTGTTTTATCCTCATTCTGTCCCAATTGAGATAATTCTTGTTAATTAATCTCTGACCTTTTCCTAGTAACAACCACAACAAAAAATCCAGTAGACAACTTGATGAAGTTCTACTGAAACTCCTACAAATATATTTAGTAGAAAAAAATTAAGATTGATAAAATACGAGAGCTGCCAAGTATTTCGACAGTCTAATAAAATAAGCCTATGAGGAAATTTGTAGGACAGGTCCATACTTTTGAAATTTTGTTATTACCAAATATTTCCACTCTGCACAGTAGATAAGTTTATTGGCAATCACATGATTACAGAGCAATTCAAAACTAAATAAACATGGAACTTGGAGAAATAAGTTTATTGCAAATTTAAAGAGCTTTTTGCTAAATATAGCTTTTTAAAAATATGTATAATTGAATGGACATTTTTGTAGTGGAGTGAAGTTCACTTTTAGAGCTAGTCTGCAAGTTTAAGGATAGAATTTAACTAAGTTTTACTTTAATTACAAAGATAAGTTAAAACATTTGAATTGTTTGGGGAAACTCTAGCTACATAAACATCAAAAGTTATCTTGCTTTATTGGCCACTTCATTATGCAAAGAAAAGCACAAATGTATTATACTCGTTGAAGCATTAAATGGAAGTCCAGCAAGCCATTAAAATTAATAGGTCATCCAGGAACCGGGTAGATAAAACAGCAGTAAACACACACACACACACACACACACACACAAACACACACACCAATCATGTTGATTAGCTGTCAAAGTATTGCATCTCTTTGGTGAAATGAACAGAGAAGTGACTATTTTTGGTAATTATCTTTCCATTTCCATCATATTTTGTAGGTGTTGTCATCTTTCAGAGGCAGATTAGATTTAAATAAAAATATTCTAACTACTGTCTTCAGAAATACTGAGAAGAAAATGTATGACTTGGAGATAAGAAGACTTGATTTCATATTCTGCCGTCAGTCAGTCTCCTGAGCCAAACAGCAGCACAAATCTTCACGTTGACAATGTGCAGAAGTGTTGGTTTATTGGCATACAAGGTTAAATAAGAGGTTAAGAAAGGTAATTATAGCACAGGACCCTGTATTCTGTTTCAGTAGAATCTGTGTTCATAGTTCATAGAAAATGTAAATTAAGCATTATTAGCTAGGAAGTGGCACCAGGGTAATACATACAGTTTTCTTGAAGGAACCAACGTGTTTTTGTTAGTAATATCATTTGATATTCCATCATTGGTATTTGAGAAAATTCTTTGCTTCATTGGAAATTCTTCCTTTATGACATCATGTGGTCTTATAAATAGTTTTTGGATAAGAAAAGCATCTTTGTAAATTAGATGTTACTATTTTTGGTTATTGTCTTTCCATTTTTAGAAGAATGATTAGAAATTCAAGAATTCAAACTTTGCTAGTATCATAGAGGCTTATAAAAAAAGATGTTATAAAACTTAGCAGCTACAGGAGGTCATAAAAGCATTAACACTTATCTGAATGATGCATATACACCAAGAAATCACATTTGAAACCTCAGATTGTAAGAGAAGTCAAAATGTATAGAGATGTCCCCTTTGGAGAAGATTACATTATTCTGGGGATAGATCGCTGGTTCCCAGAAAGCCCACTCAGATTTGCTCAGTCCCACCTTCACTGTGGCTCTCACCGTGGGCTTCATTTGGCATGAGGAACCTGAAGAACTCTGATGCAGGAGGTGATGTATCTGAATAAAATCACAGTGACCCCTAATTTCATTCTTCTCTGTATTTAGAATACAAGCATTTTGATCAGCTAACACATATACCTAAACACAATCTGAAATATCGCTATAGATTAAGCTACTTTATCTGTTGTCTCCTTTCTTTCTAATGGGAGAGAATGGTTGGAACTAAATGTATATTTAGTAGGCGCCTAACAATATGCAGTGTGAAAGGAGAGAAAATACACTTATACTGAAAAAGAGAAAATCTCTATGGAGTAAATCAGTACTGCCCCAAATAGCAGCCACTAGCCTTGTGTGGCTGTTGAATACTTGAAATTTGACTAGTGAGACTGAGGGACTGAATTTTTAATTTTAGTTGATCTTAATTATCTTAAATTTCAATTTATAAACAACCAGATAAAGTATTTTTCCATCAGTCATAACTTTACTGTTTCAGTAGAGCTCTCTAAAGAGTGAAAATATAGTATCCAAATTGAGGTAAGACACATATCAGATTTCAAAGACTTAGTATAAAAAAGAATGGAAACAATCTCATTAACAATTTTATATTGATTACATTTTGAAATAATAATATATTGAGTTAAATGAAATATATCATTAAAATTAATTTTACGTATTTTTTTTTTTTTTTTTACTTTTTAAATGTCCTACGAGGACATTTAAAATTACTATGTGGCTTATGTTGTATTTCTGTTGGACTGTGCTGGAGCAGACTCTTCAAATTAAAACTCCAATATAATTTATGTGTCCTGGATATAAATTATTATTTAAAAATAGAAATCTCATTTTTTGTTTTATTGTCCTAAGGGTATAAATTATGTTTTGATTTATATTAGCAACAATTTATTGAGAACGTACTTTGTATTGAGTCCTTTATGAAGTGTCTGGAATCTGTTGTCCCTATGAGGTAGATTTTATTTTATTTTTTTACAATTCTTTTGTTTAAGATTTTATTTATTCATTTGAGACAGAGAGATACAGAGAGAGAAAAAAATGAGCAGGAGCATGGGAGAGGCAGAGGGAGAAACAGACTCCCCTCTGAGCTGAGAGCCCAAGGTTGGGCTCAGTCTCAGGACTGGAGATCATAACCTGAGCCAAAAGCAGATGCTTAACCATCTGAGCCACCCAGGTGCCCCTGAAGTTGGTTTTATGGTCCCAATTTTTCATATAAAGAAACAAAGTTCTAGACATCAAAGATTTTATTGCAATCAACGGTAGAATACAGATTCAAACTTGGGTCTTTCTGACTCCAGAATTTGCCAGATTTGCTTTTCTTCGTTAAAATTCTTCTATTAACTCATAGTTTATGCATGTTCCAGAGAGGATAGATAATGCAAAGGTGCTGAGGCTTCAGTGGGTGTAATGAGTTGAAAAAAGAGAAAGAATTCCAGTGGTAGAAGAGTTTTATGCAAAGAGAAATGAGGTTGGCAGGGACTCAATTGCATAAGGTCAGTCAAGGTTGTATTTGATTCTAAATGACAGAAGTCCTTGAGAGTCATTGACCAGAGGAGTGGCATAATCAGATACTCATTTTAAAGGACTACTCTGGCCTGTCGGTAAAGAATCCATGGAAGGAGTCAATATAGGAGTTAGAAAGGCCACTGACGAGATGTTTTTGCCATTGTCAGAAGTGAAATGAGGACTTGAGGGCTACTACAAAATAGTTAAGGAATATAACCTGAAGGTAAAATTAACAGAATCTGCTAATAAGAATTATTAAATGAATTTCTATTGTTTTTTTCCTAAGTGTCTTGATGAAAATTAACTCTTGAATTTATTGGATTGAGCATTTCAACATCTATTTTTAAAGGGTAAGTGGTATATATTACATGGAATTAAGGAGAAATACGTGAGATAAGTACAGGAATGTGTCAAATCCTTTGGCAAGAAATCTCAACAAAATGAAAAAACTACTAGGAATCTGAGCTGGATCTGAGATAAGGACATGAAGTCCAAAGATGTACCATCAGTCATTCACCTATTGTTATCGTTGCTGTTGTTATTTAACACCGTGCTAAGAATGCGAACACAACGAACAAGAAAATGGAAAGAGTTCCTTACTCTTGTGCCACATTTAGTATGCATTTTGGACTTCCTTTAGTGAATTCTGCATGTGGTGCACATAAGGCTGTGATGAGGTTCTGTTGGATTTTGTATTTTCTTATCTACTTGTTGAGATGAGGCAGTGGGTGATGGTATGTAGGAATCCTCTACTGTCATCATTCAGACCAATATTCTCCTTCTGGTTTAAGAGTTTTTCAGTTAGTCCTCTGCTTGCTGAGAACAATGAAAATTATTCTGGGCCAGTGTAACATCACCAGTTTCCCCAGTGAATCCTTTGGTTTACTCAGTCAATAAATGAATTAGTATTTTTTATTGAAAAGTGTATTCCATTGTATGGATATATCATTTTGTTTCTCTGCTTACCAGTTGATGGACATTTGGTTCATTTCCTGTTTGAAGCTATTCAAGATATTCTTTGGAGTGTTCTAGAGAAATCATCCTAAAACGCTCAGCTTGTGAATAGCATTTCTATTATGAGTGGCATCTTTTACCATCTTCGAGATTTTAGAGTTTCACAGGGATGCCATTGGCCTTGTTGCTCTCAGAATACTGATCCTTACTACCATCTTGACATAATTAGAATAGAAAATAAACTTTATCATCCCATCTGTGCCTTTAATTACCCATTTCCTTAAAAAAAAAAAACAGAGCTTCTAAAATTCTCACTTTATTATTTGCAGAGCAAGGATATGATAGTATCAGAGTTACTTTGTTTAAACTAAAGCATTTCTATCATGAAGTATGTAGTTCTTTTTCCTCAGGAGCACAAACTACTCTATGGCAATAACTCATTTAGATCTTCAAATTCTGTGGAGGGTTGTAGGTGATAAGTAGTATATCCAATTTACAGGGAGGACAATTGAAATAGAGTGATGTGGAAAATTGCTCTGAGTCACTGAGCACTGCTGTAATGGAACTCAGAATGGAATCGAGGTCTCTCGACTCCCAATTAGTTCTCAATGCACTAGATCACACTACCTGTGCCCTCAGTCCTTGGCAAATAGATGATAAATTTTATATAAAGCTAACTCTCAGTTACCTACAGTTATCTACAGATCCTGGTTTATAGTCATATCATTGATCTCTAGCCAGTTATGGGGTGTTTGCCAGCATCCTTCAGGTCGGCTGTCTCATTGGTACTGTGCAGAGGCAGGAAGAAAGGCAAATAGGAAGGCAGTGATAGAAGCAAAAGGATCTTGTGTCTGGGAAACATAACCTAGAAAGTTTGGGGAAACAGAATAATGGTTGCAGAGCTGGATGGTAAGGACTATATTACTCTCTATTTGTACAGATGGATGCAAATTGAAATGACATTTTTAATATATATATATATATATACATACATATATATATATGTAATTTCCCACATATCCATAGGAATTCAATAAACATAAGAGCAAAGCTAGACTACCACATAAGTGAGGAGCCATTGAAACTAGAGCTTTCAGGGTTCCACACAGTTACTGCCCTTCCAATGCACAGGCATATTTCATATGAACTGTTAAATCTCTGATATTAAGGAAATGACAGACCTGTTAGTATGTGATAGTAATGTAAAGATTTCCAGACAGGAATGGTGACAATTAAAACAAATATGTCACAAAATTCAAAAGGAAGACCATTTTGAATTCTTAAATTTATCATTAAGTAGTGATTTGGTCATGGTGCCTTGGAGAAATAAACTGAAGTATGGTCATGATTAGCAGAATGAACTATTACTATGGTGTTTTATTTATTATTATGTTTATTTTGACTTCTCAGTGACTTCTAAGTATCTTCTTGAAGGTTGAGCTGGGCAGTTGGGAAGGAGTAGATGCTCTTCTGTGGAGAGTGACCGGAAGTATTAACTGTAGAGATGTGGAGAAAACATGGATAAGAAGAGCAGTTGGTTTTACAGTGTGATATTAGAAATCATAGCCATAGTTTGTATGGGTAAAGCTACTCAATTTTATTTTTTCTCCTTATTGCCTGGAGATATCTTAAATTATTTTTTTTCAGAAGATGAACTTATAAAAATATATTCATTTTAAAAATTTATTTAGACAAGGGATGGTTGTATAAAAAGGGAGAATAGAAAATATGGTAAGTCTTGAAGAAAATGTAAGTGGGTGTGGGATCTCTGAAAAGGGCTTCCTGTAAGCTTCTGGTTGGTTGGGAAGGTGTATGTCTCATGAATTGCTGTCTTTCAGCACCTAGTGCAGTGCTTTGTCCGTTGACAGCTCTCAATCAATATCTGTTGATGGTCTAAATGAATGATGTAGAAAATCCAATTTCAGTGACTTGCAGAAGGCAAAAGATGTGAAGAACTGGAGAAAGTAAGTGTAGGAGTATCATTTAAGGTGTTTCAAGTACAGAGGAAATAAAAATTGTCTCATAGATATTAGAGTTTTTTTTAGCATTGTCAGAAGGTGAGAAAAAGGTTCTAATATAGCAGAGCCAATGGACGGTATAGGAAAGAGAGGAATAATATATAGGATAAGATTCCTAAACACATAGGAGGGGATGGGACCCCAAGCAGAAGTATCAGGTTAGTCTCAGATACCCCTCAGATAGGGACAAGATTACTTCTGTTCATTTAGGAGTGACGGGGACAGTGAGCTCATATTTAAGGTGGGGTAGTGGGGAGAGTTCCTCTGTGGTGGGTGCTATTTTTTCTACAAATTCACCCTTCTGTGGAGAATGATCAGAAGATTATAGAGATGTGGAGAAAGCATGGATAAGAAGAGCATGAGTTCCTAGTGGCACAGTCACTTAGTGGTGGGTGCTCTAGAAGCCATTGCAGCAGGAAAGCCCAGGGATAGAAAAGGAGATCATAGTTCATAGAACCACCTCATCTAGTGAGTCATTCCAGAGTCCCTGAAATCATCTAGATAGTGGCAAGACTCGGTTGGAAACAAAGTCTAAGGACCAGTAGTAGAGTCTTTTTAAAAAAAAAAAAAATTATTTATTTATCTATTTATTCATGAGAGAGAGAGAGAGAGAGAGAGAGAGAGAGAGAGAGGTAGAGAGAGAGGTAGAGACACAGGCAGAGGGAGAAGCAGGCTCCATGCCAGGAGCCCGACGTGGGACTCGATCCCAGGACTCCAGGATCACGCCCCAGGCCAAAGGCAGGCACCAAACCGCTGAGCCACCCAGGGATCCCCAGTAGTAGAGTCTTGAGTAAATGAGGGAAATGACAGGAAAGTAGACAACAAAGACAAAAGAGAATAGCATTAGCCATGTGACCTAAACTGAATGCACATTCAGACAAGTGAAATATTCAGACAAGATCAGATCATGAGCCTAACTCTAACAGCTGTGATAAATTTGGCTTTCTATTTTCTTGGTTATAAATACTTGTCTTTTTTGTCAATTTCTCCTTGTATAAGGGTAAGTACCTGAGGGAATAAATATCATAGAAATATTTCTAATTATGCAATAGTTTGTTCTCAAGTAGAAAGGGACTCTAAGCTGTAGTTACTTGCACAAATCTAAAGTAAAGATTTTCAAAAGTGTAGATTGATTAATGTAAGCACCAATTGCATTCTTACGTATGTGTTATTTATAGTAAAATAAATTATTGCACACATGTACCTTGAATGTTGTACCAGAATCCACATTTCATTATTTATCTAAAGCTTTTTTGGGAAGTGCAATTGCAAATATTCATATTAAAAGTTATTTTGGTTACTCTTTCTTTAATAACACTCTGATGTTATCTTTATAAATATAGCTTTAAGTTGGCTGTTTCTTTTTCGATTATTTAGGGAGGTAAATGAAGAAAAAAATTATAGATATTTTCTGTATTTTCAAGTGTGATTTAATTAATTTTCATAGTTGCTAAACCAGAAATAGAAAGATCACTTCAAAGTTTACAAATCTGCTGGGTCAGTATATTCAACAAAAGTTTTACAGGAGTTCCAGAAATACCTGCATTCCAGTGAACTCCCATTCTTCAATCCTTGGAGGACCATATTTGCATTTTTGCATTGCTAATTTTGGTAATGTGAAAATATTTTGCATTGATAAGGACTTTTATTAATGCAAAACAGGCTTCTGCCCTAGTTTTACATGGCTTTAATATTAATAACAATATGCCCGAGATTATGCCACATTTCAATGTCAGTAAAATTGGTGGGTGGAACAAAATGTGAATAAATTATTCACGTACAAACGAGAACATTCTTGTTTTTCAAAAGCTGGTCATTGGGGAATCACAGTATAGGTGAGATAAAAAAAACAAACTAAAATAGGAGGCAGCTGCAAAAGGAAAAAGCACACAAGTTAATTTTGCAAGTAGTGCACATTGCTAACTTTTATGTGGGCATCATTGATACGGAATCAGTTTCAATGTTAAATCTCACAGACATTTATATAAATAAATTACAAACAATAAAGTCTAACAGCCAAAGATCAATTTTTATCCCACTCTATTCTGTTCAGTAAAATTCAGTGCCTATGATGTGCCAGGCATTGTGCAAAGTGCTGATGGCACAGACGAGTGCCAGCCCCAGCTGCCGGCTACAAGTGGGAGAGCTTACGAGTAACTTCTATTCCCTAACAAGTGTACACCTTCTAGTTCAGTAAATTGGGCTTGCAAAACTGAACGTGAAACAAAGAATCAATTATTTAGTTAATGTAATTGTAAAGATGGGCAAAATGATTATACACACTTTCCAAAATATGGGAGTTATCTGGATCAATCTTACAGATTCTCAAATCTTAGGGTTTTTTTTTTTCAGATTTTATTTATTCACGAGAGACACAGAGAAAGAGAGAGAGATAGACATAGGCAGAGGGAGAAGCAGGCTCCCTGTGGGGAACCTGATGCAGGACTCAATCCCAGGACCCCCCCCCCCGCCCCCTCTCCCACCCCCCAGGATCATGCCCTGAGCCTAAGGCAGATGCTCAACCACTGAGCCACTCAGGCATCCCTCAAATCTTAGTTTTGATTTTATTTTGAAATAATCATGATCTTCATACTTAATATGCCTATGTCTCACAGCACCTTATATATAGTAAGAGCTCCATGAGTACTTTTTTACAAGAGTTGAGACAAAAAGTGAAGAATGGACAAATTATATATTGATACTCTAAAGTATTCATCTCAGAGAAATACGGGTTTTGTGCAGAGAGGACAAAGTAAAAATATCTAAAAGTAAAAATACCCAAGAATAAAATGTAACGCCTGAAAATTCTGAAGGAATGAATAGTCTGACAGAATTATGCCTGTGTTCTTTTCTGAAATATGGTTTAGCCTGTCTGAATTACATTCCCCCTGAACAAAAGAGGAAAAATAATCCTGAGCCCTTTCTATAAAGGCAAAATATAAAAATTGGGGCTAATTTAGAACTGAAATGGTCCTACGAGCAAAAAAAAAAAATGTGTTTCTGAGCTTTGTGAAAAGACTTTAAGGAAAAAAAAATATATGTAAAGAAATATTTACATTTGACTCTCCACTAACCTCTCTGACTAGTATTGAGTGATTCTATCATTAATTTGGTGAGTGATATCCTGTGAGTTTGACAATACAAATCTGCACATTTGTAAGAACTCCTGTTCAGCACTAAGCCTCCCTACTCTTAACTCACAGCATCACCCCGTGAGGTTACATTTTTTTATTTCTATTAAAATGTATTTTAGGGTAGCCCTGGTAGCTCAGCGGTTTAGCACCGCCTTTAGCCCAGAGCCTGATCCTGGAGACCCGGGATCAAGTCCCATGTTGGGCTCCCTGCATGGAGCCTGCTTCTCCCTCTGCCTGTGTCTCTGCCTCTCTCTCTCTCTCTGTGTCTCTCAAGAATAAATAAAAAAAATATATTTTAAAAAAATGTAGTTTAAAATGTAGCTTAGGGTGCAACTGGCTGAATTCAGGTTTCAAGCTTTTTTTAAAAGATTTTATTTATTTATTCATGAGAGACACACAGGGGCAGAGACACAGGCAGAGGGAGAAGCAGGCTCCCCATGGGGAGCCCGATGTAGGACTCGATCCCAGAACTCTAGGATCATGACCTGAGCCAAAGGCAGATGCTCAACCACTGAGCCACCCAGGCATTTCAGGTTCCAAACTTTTGTCTCTAGTATGATAATTTCAGTTCCCAAATTAAAGCTCATCTAGAACTCTCCATTCCCTCATGATAAAGTCCGCACTCTTGACAAGACTTATGCAGCCCTGGGTGATCTATCCTCTAACCTCAGATTTGTTTTCTCTGTCCCCAGCATGATCATATTGCTGCTCCTCTTACAGTGTTCCAACAGGCTCAGCTCCATTTTAAATCTGAGCCTTGGTGTTTCATAGTCCAAGTTCCTGGAAAACTTTTTCCTACACTCTCCATGACTCTTCTCTGCTCCTCACATCTCAGTTTACACTTTGCTTCCTTTGGGAGAAAATAGGTACATCTTGAGATTCAAGACTAGATATTGTGTCTTTTTACTTACTTCTGAAGTCCTAATTGCTAAAACTATTACTGGCCTGTATTAGTTATTCATTGATTCATTCACTTACCCATTCAACAGTTATATATTGAGCAACTTCTGAAGCTACTCATCACTGTAAGCATGGAGGATACCTTTAGTAAATTAAAGTCCTTTCCTCATGGATGTAGTAAGGAACAGTCAAAACAAGGTAATTGCAGAGAGTGGTAAATGCTATCAAGAAATAAATCAAAAAGAGGGTAAGATGCTCACAGGTTTTAATTCAAGCTGATACTTGAATAATGTAAAGAAAATAGTCATGTGATGGTCTGAAGATAGAGCATTCTAGTAAACAATAATAGCATGTGCAAAGACCCTGAGATACATGAGCTAAAAATAGTCAAAGGACAAAAGCTAGCCAGTGTCACTGGCAAAGAGTGACAAAACTGTGGAATGGTCATGAAGTCAGAGAACAGGAGGAGATAGTTCAAGTGGGATCTTATCGATCATGGTACAGTGTTTTGGTTTCATGTGAATTGCTTTTGGAAACCCTTGGAGAATTTTGATGCTTTAATAAAATCACTCTTGTTATTATATAGAGAATGAAAAATAGGGAGATGAAAGTGGAAGCAGAGAATTTGGGAAGAGGGCTGTTACGGAAGTCCAGAAAGAGATGGTGAGGTTTTATCTAGAGTTAGCAATGAGAAATGATTGGATTCAGGATCTGTGGGGAGGTAGAGTTGGCAAGACTTTCAAATAGATTGAAAACAAAAAGGTGATAGAAAAAGGGACTTCACAAACACTGAATTTTGTTGTTTAAAGAATCATGCATAAACTTAGGTTTTATTTTTTTTTAATTTTTTAATTTATTTTATGATAGTCACACAGAGAGAGAGAGAGAGAGAGGCAGAGACATAGGCAGAGGGAGAAGCAGGCTCCATGCACCGGGAGCCCGATGTGGGATTTGATCCCGGGTCTCCAGGATCGCGCCCTGGGCCAAAGGCAAGCGCCAAACCGCTGCGCCACCCAGGGATCCATGGGTTTTAGAAGCCTATAAAGATGTTTCTTTAAAAAAAAAAAAAGATTTTACTTACTTATTCATGAGAGAGACAGAGAGAGGCAGAGAGGCAGAGACAGGAGAAGCAGGCTCCATGCAAGGAGCCTGATATGGGACTCGATCCTGGGCCTTTGGGATCACGCCCTGAGCCAAAGGCAGACTCAACCGCTGAGCCACTCAAGTGTCCCAAGATGTTGCACTTGTAATAATCATGTTAGCAATAATTATAAGGGAAATGTTAATACCTGAAACTTCCAAATACACATTATGCAAGTTTCTCTTTAAACTTACTAGTGTAAGACTCTGCCTATGGTACTGTCTCCAGAATTATCATTGATCAGTCAGTATTTATGTGTGTTTATTAAGGACAAAGACTCAAACTGCCTAAGTTTTAACCCATTAGTAGTTTTGTAAGCTGATGCTTTTAGCATCTCTTTGCCTCTTTTCTGATCAGTAAAATGGAGGTAACAATAGAAACTTTTTTCATATATTAATGTGGAAATCACATGAGTTCATATATGTAAACCACTTAGAAACCTGACATATAATTAGTACTCAAAAGTGCTTATTATTTTATTATTATCTACCTTGGGGAGAACTCTGGTGACCTGTAGTGATGATAATATTTTTTTTTACTTGAAGATTATTATCTGTACTCCTTATGAAATGTTAGTACCATAAGAGCTAATTGCATTACCAGTCTTTTATATCGAGTCCTGTCTCCTATTTTGCTGGAGACTTTCCTGCATAGCTTCATTCCCTCCCCTTTTAAATATGGAAACATGTCAAGGAATGGAGGATGACATGGGTTGAAAAACCAGCTTCAGAGTAAGTCCATATACATGCCTTCGGGAAGGTAGAAGCTCTGTGAAACACCTTAAAGATTAGGGTCGTGAAAGAACCAAACAGCAACATGGATAAGCCTTAACCTTACTAGTAGCAAATACCACAGTGAAAAGTAGAGGATGGATTCTTTTTTACCCTGTTGATGTCACAAGCCATGTGGTCCAGTGTTAGAGAAGTGCTTATGATGAACATTACATAGCCCGCCACCAAAAGAGAATGACAACTAGTATTTCTTTCGTGTTTTCCTTTTTTTCCTCATCTGAGTTCCTTTCACGTGATACTTCACGTCTCTCCTCTTAACCCCTTCCCTCCCTCAAAAGTACCCTCTTGCCCTTTTCAGTTCTTCTTTTTTTTTTCTAATTCCTTATTCTCTCACTCTTTCTTCTTGTTTCTGAACACAACTTCAAAAGAATAATTTCAACAGTGGTTTGACTTTTCTCAAGTTGGGAAAGGAGAAGACATGGAAGCCACGTTTGTTTTTAATGGATAAAAAGAGGGAAAAGTAAGGAAAAATACATACATCTATTCATGATTTACTGTTTCCATGACCTATATTATTCTAGAACTCAATGGCTTAAGCCACACACTTTTATTATCTCAGAGCAGGGTCAGGAATCTTTCATAATATGCTACCACGGGCTAAGGTCTCATCTGAAGGCTTAGACAGAGGATCTGTTTCCACATTTGTGAGGTTGTTGGCAGAATTGCAGTTCCTCAAAGGCACTGGGGCTAGGGGACTCAGTTCCTAGTTGGCTATTGCTTGGCAGCCACCTGCAAATTCTAGTCATGTGAACTTCCTAAACATGGCACTTGCTTCATCAAGGCAAACGGGAAAGAGTCTGCTAAGAAGACAGAAGTCAAAATTTTATGTATGGAAATCAAAAAATGATTCCCCATCCCTTTTGCCTTACCCTGTTGGTCAGAAGCAAGTCACTAGTCTAGACCTAGTCAAGGGGGATTACACAAAGGTGTGACTATAAGGGGCTGAGACTTTGGGAGCCCGTTGAGAGTCTGCCTGCCACAATTAATAATTTTTATTTGGTCACAGAAGTGAAGAACTACAGCCTTTTTTTCTTTCCTAAGATTACTCTCTCACCTTAGTTTTGGCTTATTTTTTTTTTAGTGTATGTAGTATATGTGTCTTCAGTGGCCTCAGTTTCATTTCTCTGGCGCAACTGTCTACTGATTTTTCCCAGGTTAATTATAATTATCTTGTGGCTGCTTCCAGCCTACATTTGAATATTCCCTACTGGTTGAAGCAATTATATGGATCAATATATGTATGTATATGTGCATATATATTTAGACAAATATATATAAATTTGTCAAAAACATGCTAATAAAATGTTTCAACCTTATTATAACTCTTTCAATCTTTCATCTGTTCTTCTAAATTATGGAGCACCCTATTTTATCTTCCATGTATCCTACCTACCAACTTTACCTTCCATGAATCCTGGTCACCCCATCTCTATGCCATTTCTTTTGTGTTTTTTTCCAGCTATAACCTCCTTCCTTTTCTCTTTGCCTTAATATTGCTCATGTTTTAAGTCTAAATTGATGTGTTATTGATGAGTCTTTCTTTATAAACTCACTAATTTCTCCGTTAACTAACAAAGTATTAATAATTTATACAATACATAGTTATCACTTGGCTGTAAATTATTTTGAACCAGTATCCAATTGTTTGAAATTTATGAGTCTCCTTTCTCTAATAAGTTCTTTGATCAATATTGCTCACTGCAGTATAACCAAGGATGATTTATATTAGTCACCACTAATGTTTAATGAAATACTGTTCCAGAGTCTTTCTTAGGGAAGTCATGCCTTATACTTAGTCTCTATCATCAATGCCTAGCAGTTGGCTCAATACATACAAGGTATTCTACAAATGCTTATTGACCTGATATGGACAACTATTAAATATTTAAGGCATGTAAATAATTTCATTGAATATATTTTCAACATCTTAAAATGTAGACACGGCTGTACCTTACTAGAATTAGTGTCGGCTGCAATGTAGAAACCATATATAGGAACCCTTAAGATGGATCTGGCATAAATTTAAGAAACACATCAAATTTATATGATGCCCAAGATTTGTTTTCTAAACAGAGGAAAATAAAATTGTAAGTTGCTCATGATAAAAGCTAAATATTTCCTTACAACAAAAGGAAAAGTAGGATGCTTTAGTCACTCTCACTTTAAAATAATATCAATTTATATTCTAAGACTGTTATTCTCTAGTTTCTGGGCTCTAAACTTTGCTCTGACCCTGTGATAGAACTTGTAATTAGAATGTTAAAGTATTATATTTAAAAATATCATATTTGTACACATTGAAATATCATTTATACCATTTTTATTTTGATTTAAAAACATTTTTTAAGAATTTCTACTGATCTAGATAAGGATCTTTAAGCATAATTAATGTTTAAGAATTTTCTTCTTCCAACTATGTATTCTTTTCTCTAACTTGACATCTGAAAAGGGGAATTGTATTTTTCCTAAATTTATATGTGATCATGCAAATAAAATAGGCCATTTTATTGTTTCATGTGTATTTTTCTGGGAAAAGGTCAATGAAAAATATTCATTTGGAATATGTTTCAAGTGGTGTTCCAATTATTTTTAGTTGTCAGTGAGATAAAAACAGTTTCCTTTATCATAATTTAGTGAACCACATTGCTGAAGCTGTAATCATTAGCTATCTTAGTACAGTCAGGCTATTAGGGCAAAAATATCACAAAAAAAGCTTATAAAAAACAGAAATTTCTTTCTCACAGTTCTGGAGACTGGATTTCCAAGATCAAGGTGCTGGCAGATTTGATGTCTGGTGAGAGCCCATTTCCTATTTCGTAGACGGCACCTTTTCTGTGTATCTTCGGTTGCTGGAAAAGGTTAGGGAGCTCTGTGGGGTCTCTTTTTCAAGAGCACTAATCCCAATACTAATACTAATCCCCAATACTAATTGGGGATTAGTATTAGTATTGGGGGGGGAGGACTCCACCCTCAATACTTAAGCACCTCCCATAGGCCTCACCTTCTAACACGATCATTTTGGGGGTTGGGATTTCAACATATGAATTTTGGGACACATAAATATTCAGACCATCCCACTGACCCATGTTTGAATGTTTGTAATAAAGTAGATATGTGAAGATGAGACATTCATAGTAGTTTTTTTTAAAGATTTTTATTTATTTATTCATGAGAGACAGAGAGAGGTAGAGACATAGGCTCCATGCAGGGAGCCCGACACGGGACTCGATCCCAGGTCTCCAGGATCCCTCCCCGGGCTCAAGGCGGCGCTAAACCGCTGAGCCACCAGGGCTGCCCTATAGTAGCTATTCTATTCAGGATTCAATTGCAAAGATTTTTAAATATTGCTTTTTACTGATTTTCAGGATAATACATGGTTATTATAGGAAAAAGGAAATGATAGCAGATATTAACAGAGAAGAAATAAAAGGCACAGGTAATATCACCACTCAGAGATAATTAATATTTTTATATAGTCCTCCCTTTTTTATGTATATGTGTGTGTGTGTGTGTGTGTGTGTGTGTGTGCCTTTTTCTTACTTCCAAAAAACATGGGATCATAGAGATAGGTTTTTTTTTTATTAACTTAATATCGCATTGAATTTATTATCTAACAACAGACAATTTTCAAAAATATGATGTGTAGTGGCTGTATTATAGTCTATCATATATTTATCTACCATAAATTTTTATGTATCATACTTTATGTACCAGGTCTTATGGTACATAATTTGTGTACCATATCTATCATACTATTTATGATGCCATATATGTATCATATGTACCATAGTTTATTATCTAGTTTAGATATTTTGATTGTTTCCCATTTTTTTAATATAATGAAACTTTGAACATAGCTCTAGGTATTCATTACACTGTTCATCACAATAGATTTCCCCAGTGAAACCACAGTCTCCTAAGACTCTTGATAAACACTTTCAAAATGTCTTTTTAAAGACTGTGCAAGTATATATGTGTATCTAGATCCAATAAGTATATTTGTGCATTTAGTTAATAACAACTTCTGGAGTTGTACAGTGCACAACTCACCCAATTAAACTTTGAGTACTCCTACCTTCAAAGTATGAGTATATGCATCTCATTTACTGTCATTAATATTAAATGTAAACACTTAAAAACAGTGACACTGTGAAAGATGAAAAAACTTTGAACATTAGTTAAGGTTCAGTTGCATTTATCAGAGACTTCAAAAAAATGTGGTGTAAAGGAGTAGAAGTTTGTTTTTACTCTTACTCAAAGATCTAGAGGTAAGCAGAAGCGGTCCATATCTTCTAGTTGGGTTCTTCATCATAATGTTTTCCAAAGACTCTTGCTGTTGTAATTATGTTTCTCCACCACAGCATTTTGCTGCCATCTACTTGGTCTAAGATAGTACATCACTACAACCACCATGTTCTAAAAAGCATGATGGAGAAAAGTAAAAGAAGAAAGGGGAGCCTGAGCTTTCCTTCCCTTCAGGGATACAATACAGAGTTTGCTTATAAAACTTCTGTACATATTCCATTAATCAGCACTGAGTCATCCTGGCCAAACTTAACTGCCAGAGAAATTGGAAAATACGGTGTTTATTTTGGCCAGCTAGAAACAAGGACTAATTGAGAGAAAAGAGAAGAACAGTTCTGAAGGGTGGTCTTTCTGTGCCATAAAAAGAATCTTAAATTTATAATGTGTTTGATTACTCTAGAGGTTGACATTTTTCATACGTTTATCTACTTTCTTCTGTGATTTACACATTAATGCTTTCTGCTGATTTTTCCATTGGATTAGTTTTTGGGCAAGATTTATGTTAAATTTTTATTTATCACATTTATTTCTTCATGTATTTTTATAACATTTTTTGTTTATTAGAGCCTCACAGGTTATGTGGTCAAAACCCACAATGACAATTTTATTGCTCTTATATTTAGGAAGTTTTCCCATTCCTCAGGATTATATTCATCAATATTTTACTCTTGAATTTCAAAACAACTTTCACTTGTAATTCTATTTTTATCTGCAGAAATTCTTATTTGTTGGCTTTTTGGTTTTGGTTTTTGAAAATGCTAAGAAGAGAAATGTCCAACTGGAGATCTATTTTTATGAATAATTAATGGTTTTTATTAATTTAAAAATAATTTATCTGACATTATATTGAAAATTTTATAAGATGTTGCATTATGTTCTTATGCAGTCTAGGATCTCTTTAAGATTCCATTTTCTTCTTTGTGTTGCCCTCTCCCAGACTGATGTTCAGCCAGGATATGTGAGCATTGAGTATCTAGCAGGATCCAATCAGAATGTGTGGAGTAACTGTCATCACTATCAAATATTTTGCCTATCACTCTGTTCTTTAGTTTTTGCTTGAGTCTCGCACTCTAGTTTTTCTATATTAGTGGAATAAGAAATACTTATTTGGTGGGGCACCTTGGTGGCTCAGTCAGTCAGTTAAACATCTGCCTTCAGCTCAGGTCATAATCCCAGGGTCCTGGCATCTGGCTCCCTTCTCAGCAGGGAGTCTGCTTTTCCCTTTCCCCCTACCCCACTCCCGGCCTGTGCTCGCTCACTCTCTCTCTCTTTCTCTCTCTGTCAAATAAATAAATAAAATCTTTTAAAATAAATAAACACACACATACATACTTATTTGGTGGTAATTGACACTTCAAACATTTTCTTAGCTTTTTGTATTTGTTTTCTTAGATTTATTTGGTCAAATATTTAAAGAGCTTATTTACTTTTGGTTGAGATTGTATTAAAATGTTAAGCAAACTGGAGGAGTTGGTTGATTTTGTAATATTCTACCCTTTTATTTACAAGCATGGGTCTATATTCTGTTAAAATATTCGTTAGTGTCTTGTTGAAATTTTGTAGTTTTTAAAATGTTCATCAGATTTCTTTTACAGTAATTTTTAATATTTTATTTTTTATTACTATGGGAAATCAAACCTTTTTCTGATATAACTCTAGCAAGAAATGCTATTGGTTATTATGCATCCATCTTTTACATGGCACCTTACTGAATCATCGTATTAATTGCAATAGTTCCTCAATCAATTGTCTTGATTACACATCCTATAATGAAACTTAATGAAACTTAATCTGTATATATATACTTCAAACCTAGGAAAAATGTAATGGAAAAGGTTTTTTATGTTTAAATTAGTATATGTTATAATAAAGTTGATTTGAATGATCATTTTGTTATTTTTAAAATTATTCATAGAAATATCTAAAATATTAAAAAATAAAAATGCCTATGACTATCTTTCCTGGTTATACTGAGAGTTAAATAAGCTCTAAAATATTTCCATCATTTGCCATTTAAACTGAGTTATGGGAAAGGTGGGGGAAAATGGGGACAAAAATATTCAATGATACCATTCTTATGATGCTTTACTCCAAGGTGTAATCACTTCTTAACAAAATGTGTGGTACGGCTCTAGCAACAATTCCATTGCTCATGGCAGGAACTCTGAAGATTTGATAAGAACAGTCAAGGAAATGTGAACAATGATTCTACTCTTCCAGTTACTTTCAGCAAACTGGATTAAATTAAGCACAGTAAATACCGCTTCAACTGGTCTTACAAAACCTTCAGAGGATGCGGACATGCCTGAAAAGAACTGTATTTGATGAAATCGCTGATTGTTCCCTTTGGCTGAGGAACTTAGCCAGCAGTCGGTATTTGACTACTCTGTATGAAATGTTACCTGCTTTCAGTTAAAGATAACATGAATTATCATGGAACTTCAGGAAACAAGCTATATACAGGTAGTATTTTAGCATTAATGACTTGTAAGTACTATCAGAGTAGAAATTTGGACACTGAGGAGGGCATTTACCCAGAACACTTTCAAGTCAATGATTCAGTGCATAGTATTTATAACATAGTGTCATTAGGATCAAGTGTTTGGAATCTCACAGGGGTTGAATCTTAGGCAAATATCTCACCTGTCTAAATTCCAGTTTACTCATCTGTGAATTAGGAATTACTTAGAAATATTGCATATTTCTGACTCTTTAGCTTGTGTAATTTGAGATGATAGGTTTTGTGTGTGTGTGTGTGAGAGAGAGAGAGACAGAGACAGAGAGCGAGACAGAGACAGAGATATCAGAAAAGTCTGGATCTTAATTAACTACATGACATTTCTTCACCATTAACAACAACATTGTCATGATCAACTTTGTACAGAGTCATGAAATTGCTGAACATCTTGGCCAGGTATGTTTTTATTTTGTAATGTAGTGATTAATGATACACACAAAACTAATACAATATTCTAATATTAACTCTACCTGGAATCTACTCTTCCAAAACCTTTCAATTTTTATTGTAGGCTATATTACAAATGATTTCAAGCCCGTTTTGCAATGAGGCATTTGTGGGTGTTTATGTATATTCCTCAAGGACATTTTGATTATAGTCTATAAATTATGGAAACTCCCTTCTTCCTTTTGCTGCTACAAATGGCTCAGTCTAATAATGTCATTAAGAATTCATACCCAGGAGGAGGTGAGGCTCCTTTCCTCCACCCCATTGCTGCCACATCTCAGGCCTTGACCTTAGGATGGGGCGTTAGCTTTTCTAGGAGTATTCTGGAGCCCACAGGGCTGGCTGGCTCCTTACCCTCCTCCATAAAGATGCAGTTCCTGCCTATCAAGGATTCACAAGTAATATCGAGCCTCTCTCTTCAAAAAAAGTCAAGGATTGCTTCTCTCTAGTTTTATGTGTGAGGGGTTCTTCGGTGCTTTCTCACATGTCACCATCGACTTCCATTGCTTTGTCTTTCCCTTTCCTGTCTCCTCAAAGGGTATTTTACTCATTATCCCTCAGTGGTCCTCTAGTATACCTCACTTTGGTCATATCCCTTTTGTAAGAATTGTCAGCTTCTTTCCAGAAAGAGCTTGACAAAGAGCGCTGATGGCTGGTATTTTATTAGGGACTGCAATCCAGAAAGAATGACTGAAGAAGAGGGAGGGAGGGAAAGTAGTAGGGGCTCGTAGGGGTATGAGTATTATCTCCTTTGCACTCCAAGGGTATGCATGTGTGAGCATGGGTGGTGAGAGACACATACAGGGACGGAAGATGAGGCACTGTGTGGGGGTGCCTGCATGAAGATGATCAGAGGTCATGCCAATAGAAACAAGGGGCAGGACAGCCCAGGTGGCTCAGCGATTTAGCGCCACCTTCAGCCCAGGGCGTGATCCTGTAGACCCGGGATCGAGTCCCACATCAGGCTCCCTACATGGAGCCTGCTTCTCCCTCTCATGAATAAATAAATAAAATCTTTAAAAAAAAAGAAACAAACAAACAAACAAACAAGGGGCAGATGAGGTAGGGAAGATGTGAAAAGGTGCCTAATAGGAAGAGTCCAATAAAATCTACCCCTGGCACTATTCAGCTACTTTGGTGCCCTCCATGTACGTGGCTTCCATAAAAAAATTGAGAAAAAGTAAATGGCCCTCACTTCTTTCCAGAGAGAAAGAATCAGTTCAATCAGGTCCCAGGATGTGCTTTAAGATAGTAGCAGCTGTACTCTGATAATTTAGCTTAATGCAAGTGGGCTAGTGAAATTAGCTAGAGTTTGTTTCTGTAGCTGGTCATGAAGCTGTAATTGGTATTTATTGCCTCCTTTCTCCACCACACATTCTAGATTCCCCTCCCTTTTGCACAATTCTTGGGCTGGTGCAGGTGACTTGCCTGGTGGGGTGACCTAAATCTTAATTTCAGAGCTGTCTAAATCTCCCTTTTTTCTTTTGCTGCTACTTTTCTTTGGTATTTTTGGGTAATGGTCTCTACATATCCTAATTTACTCTCAAAACTGGTCACAGAAGTACCAAGAGATGTCCTGTGGAATCCTTTGGGTATCAGACTTACTTCCCTGGCCCCACTGCAAAGTCACAACCTTGACTTCTCATGAATCTTTACCTGCACCGAACAGCAGTTACTTTATTTGCTTGTGGATCCACTGGGATGAGGAACACAGTGTGAATTGGGTACCTTACTATGTTCCTTAGCAGAGGCATTTCCCTCCTGGGATTTAGGATCTCTAACCCTGCAGAGTCTAAGATGCAGGGACGGGAAGCATATATTCTACAGTGGGTCACTGGGAGTCAGTTAAAAAAAAAAAAAAAGGCCAATTCTACTTTATCCCATGGCTTCAGGACCCAAGTAGTCTAGCTCGTGGGGACATAGGAGTGTATACTGGCAATCGATTCAGTGAATGTCCTGTGTCCTGGAGGTCAGCACTTCAACCTACAAGGTATTGATTGTAACCTTGTACTTTGAGACTTCGTCAGGCCATCTCACCAGTCATGACTGCTTCTGGGTGACTGTGTACATAAACCCAATGTGTATGACTGGTCCACTTCTTTTTTCGTAAAATAGGTACCTTTACGTGAGGCAATGCTATATGCAATACCACATTGACAGGTCTGGTACATATTTGGAAAATCATGCTTCCAAAGTCTTTACAGCCAGGGGAAGAAATATGGAAGAGTTGTTATTTTGGGGAAGGACAAGTCATCATTCTCCAAGGTGGAAGACATCTTATGTAACTGATTTGCTGATAAAGGCCAGATGGTATTTCCAGGTAATGGTGTCATGGAGAGGGCTCAAGTGTAAGTTTTTGCTGCTATTAGCCTTGGGCATTCAGCAGTGGCAATCTAGATCAGTCTTCTAGAGGGGGAGTCTGTGCTATTCTATTTATTCACACCCTTTAACTCTGTCATCAGAGCCATTCTGCTCATAGTATAACCCTGAGATAATCAAGAAGAAATTCTGGCTAACATTTATATGATGAATCTTCTTGGTTGTTTAGAGCTTCCACATTGGTAGACAATTTCCAAAGGGCATTAATATGTGGTGCAAAGTTTGAAGTGTGTTGTACTCATTCCCATGGATCCAACTATAGATTACCTCCTCAGATGTCCATCCCTGGTTTTAGTCTTGCTCCTTTGAGGCTCATCACCAAGCAGCCAGGATATTTGCCACCTTTGCAAGGAGTAAAATGCACGTTTATAATTAAAGACACTTCTAGTTACATGTAAAGTAGATGGCTAGTTCTGAAACCTACAAATATGTCACCTGAAAGCATTTCCTTTCCTTACTACATTTTTAGGGCAAAACTTGAGTGGAGCTCTAATGTATCAACAGTCAGCTTTTAGCTAGCACCAACATATCAAATATGAGCCAGGCCAGAGTTTTTTCCTCCTCCATCTTTTGGTGGTAGGGAATATCACATGAAGCCAGACATGTAAGTGAAGGAAGAAATCTTGGTAGGTAAAGTAGGTGACATGAAGTTTGTGTTACCTTATTCATATTTATTCATGCTTTCTGGACCTGCTGAGGCCCACTCCTAGATATATGCCCTCCATCAAGAGATGGGCTAATGCTGTATCCACCTGAACTCATGAATCAGCAGATATGATTATACCCAACTTAACATGGCAGTTATTGTATAGGTGATTTTTATTCTAAAGCAAGACATCCATTTAAAAAATGCAATTGGTATTTCCATGTTACAAATCTTAATGTTTAAGTTTTAGAGTAATAAAGCCTAGGCTTGAAAAATAATATTTTGTAAAAATTTCTTATTTCCTTTTGAAGCTATTGGCCATAAGCATATCAATAATAAAGGAGATACTGAAGTAGTATTAAAAAAAGAAGTGGTATAAAATTTGGAGTTTATTTAGCCTTTAAAAAATAAATGTGGAGAATTTTACAAGTGTAGGCTTCATGAAACTGTCAGAAACTCCCCAAATCACCATTCAGATGAGTATCTTTTGGATTAGTAAACCTGAAGATTTACATTAATGAAGATTACCCCCACTGTTTACATTAACAATAAACCAAATTTTAAGAAGAAAAACATTATCTGCATAGTTTATTAAAAACAGGCTAGGGATCCCTGGGTGGCGCAGCGGTTTGGCGCCTGCCTTTGGCCCAGGGCGTGATCCTGGAAACCCGGGATCGAATCCCATGTCGGGCTTCCGGTGCATGGAGCCTGCTTCTCCCTCTGGCTATGTCTCTGCCTCTCTCTCTCTCTCTGTGACTATCATAAATAAAAAAAAAAAAAAAACAGGCTAAAATAGGAATTAGATCACCCTTCGGATCTCTTTAAATCCATAACCGTAAATTAGCACTTTTTTAAAGATTTTTATTTATTTATTCATGAGAGACACACAGAGAGAGAGAGAGGCAGAGACACAGGCAGAGGGAGAAGCAAGCTCCATGCTGGGAGCCTGACCTGGGACTTGATCCCAGGTCTCCAGGATCACGCCCCAGGCCGAAGGCAGCGCTAAACCACTGAGCCACCCAAGCTGCCCATAAATTAGTTCTTAAAAATATTTCAGTGGGTTTTATTACAGTATGATCCTTGAAATTTTACTGAGATGTGGTTTTGTGTGATATCTGCTTTTTATTCAACTGAGTTCAGAAATTAAACAGCTATACTACTCAGAAATAGCCTAAACATCAAAAGGCAGACTTTATCACTTCATCAGATGACTATGTCAACTCTTAAACATGACCAATGATCCTTTCAACCCGTTCAGACATCCATCTCAGCCTCCATGGCTGAGAGAGCATCCCACACAGGGTTAGGGATTGCAAACCAGAGCAGCTAGGTGCCCAGAAGGACAATCTCCACCAGGAGACGGATTTTTTCCTTTGTCCTCAGTTCCAGGCCTCCAGCTGCCTGGTCCTAAGCAGAGAGTGTCAACTTTCTTAGGCCTTTTGGTACCAAACTCTGTTTCAGCCTGGCCAGGCAGGTGTTGCAGTAGGAGAGAAGTGCAGCATTGCTGTGAGGTCAACAACACCAGGATCCCCTCAGCTCCGCTCTAGTTGGGTACTTAGGGAGCAAAATGTCTCTTAGAAAGTTTATATCAAGTTTTACTCCTATTGACAGTTCCTGAGAATACCTGTTCCCCACGCCCTCAGTAATTTAGCTTTCCTTAATTTAAGTCTAAGTGTGTATCTCCTAGGTGGTGCAGGAGGAGACTCTAACCCCCATGGCTTTGCTCTTTGGGGAAGTAGCCTATTTGGAGAACACCACACATCATTTGCCTGGAGTGGAGTTTATTTTTCTAGATCTGCTGGAAAGGCTACAGGAGAATTTGGCTCTCAGTGAGAGTCCATTTCTCTGCACCTGCCTGAGAATGTGAATCTGCTCTCCACAGCAAAGCAGGTTTCAGTTCCTCACCGTTTGGGAGCAAATGTGTGTTGAATGCTTACAGTAAGCTTTATATTTATATACTGTAATCCTTATAAAAGCCCCAGGACAGGGATCCCATTTTTATATATGGGAAAAACTGAGATATAGATTAATTGAATATAGTGTAGCTATGGAGTCTTCTAGTTAGGATGTGGGGAAGCTAGGTGAAATCTGAAAACTGTAGAACTTTGAACTCATCACTACTACACGGAGTGGTGCAGAGCAAGGCCTGAAATTAGATCTGTTGTTACAGCCAAGGTTTCAGAGGTATTGCTATTTGGGTAGGCCAAGAGTATGATGAGTTCTTTTATCCCAGTCTTAACAGATAACACTCAGATGACAAACATAACGAAGAACTTGAGAAAACTAAGATATGTTGAGTTGTTTTGTTTGGGGGTAAAATGTCATACAGTAAAGTTACATATTTTATTTACCTTGATTGTTGAATGAAATACATCATTAAATATCTAGAGAAGCAAGATTTTTTAAATGCTCTGTTATAATAAGAATTGTTTCTCGTCTGTGCTGTCTTTCCCAGCAAAATGATGTGGTTTGAATGAACAATACTTTAATTGATTTTTAAGATTATGAGTCTTTCCCTTTGTAATGACTGCCACATACTGTGGCAAAATTGGAATGCAATAAATATTCTGAATGCAGGGTCAAGTGAATGAGGTCCCTAGTATCTGTGAGAAGAATTTAAGTACAAAATTTCAGCTTTCCAGGTTTGCTGGATACTTTGGTAAAGGCTTGCCTTTTTAAACTTGATTTTGAGGATCCTACTGAGGTGACTTAGAAAATCACAAATAGCAAACACCTAGTATGTGTCCCAACACTCCCATCTGGCATTCCTGTATAACACTACTAATCAATCACATGCTCTTTCTCATTGAAACTAAATGTATCTCAGACATTTTTCAAGACAGGGCTTGAGGCAACGCTTAACAGTTGACTGGAGTTAGCACAGGTATTAAATTTATTTTCTATCTCTGACATAGACATTTCTACCATAGCTATGTGTAAATCTAAAAAGGAAATATTGATTTCTTACTAGTTATGTTTTTATGTATTATGTTAGACAAAGAAGATAAAATAGTTAAAAAAGTAAGATAATTTACTATTTGGAGTAGGCAAACTTGTTATAAGAAACAATCACTAAATCTCAGTGACTTCATCAAATAAAAAATTTGTCACTTGTGCAAAGCCCATTGCAGGTATTACTGATTGGGTGGCTCCGTGGAGTAGCTGGCACCCAAGGAATGTTGCAAGACCCTGCTCCTTCTAACATGTGACCCTGCCATCTCCAAGCTTATTGAGTGTGTAAGATACTTAACCACAGCAGCCTGGAAGTGACACCAATCATGTATATTCACATCCATTAGCCAGAAAAAGTCACATGTCCTAACTAAATGCAAGGAATCTAGAAAAATATTACTAATTGGACTTCCTCTTCCTTAGAGAAAGTGTGGAAGGACAGCCTGAATGTTTTAGTGATCAGCTAGTTAACTCTGGAAAAACAGGCATGGTACTTTACTCATGGAATTTCCTAGTTAATGTAAGCTTTATTCCCCATCTGTTCTGTCTTGAATTCTTCATTTCCAGCAGCATATGTGTCCTTTTAGAAATTTAAGATCACTTATATATTCAAGTAACATTCATACTATAAATATAGACGTAGGTGTAATACATATATGTGTAATACATATATATGTATATATATGTATGTGTGTGTATATATATGTGAGTACTCATATATATGTATATACTCACTCATATATATATATACTCACATATATATACACACACATGCACATACATGCACTTTTATATAGTGTCGAAATTTAATGCTATCCATCTTTCTCAAATTAACATGAACTTGTATGCCTCTCTATTATTGGTATTCTTATTCTTCATAGCTTTACCATCACAGAGCTGTTTTCATCACTTAACACCCTTACTTAACCAGGTCTATTTAAAAATAATGTTAAGATTATTTTTTGGCAGTGATTTTTTTTTAGTACTTTTTCGCAATTCCCCCAATTCTATATCAACTTGAAATTAGCATTGCCTTTTTCAAGAGGTATTCCTGTTTCCATCCAAATCACATACTTTTCACAGCTGGAAAATTTAGCTCCCCATGACTTTTTCTAACGTATGATTTTTATACTGAAATTTCCATTTTTATACGAAAGTTTCCTTTTTCAGTAAATACTGACACTTTCTCATCTTGTCAGAACATGCAGTGACATGATGCATTCCATATCTTTCTTTGTATCTGGGTGAACACTGGCTTTGTGGGAATAGTAGCTGTTGTTTTTTTATCTTCTCTGCTTTTGAATAGAAACCACACCCTCTGCTTATTCCATGTAAATTTTGAGGGCTAAAGCAGAGGGTTCCCTACCTATTCTTTAACTCCTTCTCCCAGGAAGGGAAGAATTACTCTACACTGCACTGTTTAGTGTGATAAGTATGAGTCACATGTGGCTATTGCACGCTTTAAATGTGGTTGGTCTGAATTAAGATGAGCTCTAAGTCTCAAATTCAGATGAGATTTCAAAGACTTTTCTAATGGATATTTCCTTATCTGTTTTAAAATTTTTATTTGTTTTTTGTTGTAATGATATTTTGGATATATTGGATTAAATAAAATAGATGATTTCAGTGAATTCCATCTACTTCTTAAAATTTTTTAGTGTGTCTAAAAGAAAAATTTTACTTTCACATGTAGCTTACACAATATGTCCACTGGGTAACACTGCTCTAGACAGGCTTTTCTGAAAATATGAATGAATGAGGGCACCTGGGTGGCTCAGTCTATTAACCAGCTGTCGTTGGTTCAGGTCATGATCCCAGGGTCCTGGGATAGAGCCCTGCATCAGGCTCCCTGCTTGGTGAGTAGCCTGCTTCTTAGTCTCCAACGCTTGTGCTCTGCCACTCTCTCTTCTTTCTCTTTCAAATAAGTAAAATATATATATATATATATATATATATATATATGGATGAATGAATTTGGTTGTATAGACTTTGTGGTTAAATAATGGTCATGCTATATGCAGTTTAAAAAGACTGATGCTGGGCAGCCCCGGTGGCTCAGCAGTTTAGCGCCGCCTTCAGCCCAGGGTGGGATCCTGGAGACTCTGGATCGAGTCCCACGTCAGGCTCCTTGCATGGAGCCTGCTTCTCCCTCTGCCTGTGTCTCTGCCTCTCTCTCTCTCTTTCTCTCACTCTCTCTGTGTCTCTCATGAATAAATAAATAAAATCTTTAAAAAAGAAAAAAGAGTGATGCCAATAAGTCTGCTGTTGGTTTGGTTTGGAGTCCATGGATAAGATACATATTTTTTCTACTTTTTGTTGTTTTTCCTAATAAGTTTTATCATGAAAATAAACCTTTAGATATTATGAGAGTCTAATTTGGTTGAAAAGTCATTTGAAGAAGGGTGATGAGGGGGATCCCTGGGTGGCGCAGCGGTTTGGTGCCTGCCTTTGGCCCAGGGCGCGATCCTGGAGACCCGGGATCGAGTCCCACATCGGGTTCCCGGTGCTCGGGTTCCCGGTGCATGGAGCCTGCTTCTCCCTCTGCCTGTGTCTCTGCCTCTCTCTCTCTCCCTCTCTCTGTGACTATCATAAATAAATAAAAATTAAAAAAAAAAAAAAGAAGGGTGATGAGGGGCGCCTGGGCGGCTCAGTGGTTGAGCATCTGCCTTTGGCTCAGGTCGTGATCCTTGAGTCCTGGAATCCAATCCTACATCAGGCTCCTCACAGGGAGCCTGCCTCTCCCTCTGCCTATGTCTCTGCCTCTCTTTCTGTGTCTCTCTTGAATAAATAAATAAAATCTTTTTTTAAAAAAGAAACAAGAGAAAAAGAATGAAGAATTAATGTACCAGTTGTCTTAGAAGGTCAGCTGGCTTTCTTCAAAATGTAGGTCTTGGCAGTGTGATCGTTAGTGTCAAATACATGCTTTCTTGAGTAGATAGTTTTGTTCTAGTGTCAAAGTCTCAAAATATATGTCTGTTTTACCTACATATATTATTTGAAAATCTGCTGTTATACTATATGAATGTTTTACTTTGATGAAAAATTAGGATATCTGTCAGAATAGAAAAAAGCAATTATCATCTCATCTACTTTAATTGATTGGTTCTACTAGTCAGAAGTCTTTCACATTCTCCCCAAATTTACTTACATTATTATGAGAAATCATCAAGACCATTTAATCATTAGGTTGAGAATGTCAGGTCAATATCTATTCAAGTCTCTGAGGTCTAAAATGAAAGTCTTGTCCATTTTGAGAGGATAATGATGAGAACAGTGAATCCACAGTGACTTCATTACCCAGTTTCCAATTTCATGAGGATAAAAGGTATTTATGGAAAATTTGATCATGGATATTTGTTAATAAGAAGTCCACGTTAACTTCTTCAAGTGAACCTTCCTAAAGAAGAACTCCCCAATCACTGAGCTGAGCTGTAATTTTTTAAAAGCTCATTATTTCAGAATATGAATTTACAGTGAGAATCTACTTCTTTGATGGTCAGACAATGTAATCATAAGGTGAAGGGATGTGTATGAAAAATCAGTAGTGGCTAGTAGCCATTGCCATGGTGGCAAACACCTTTAACTGTAAAGTGGCCTTTTTCATATTGCAATATTCCCTTTTAAAAACACATTTCCAGGACACCTGGGTGGCTCAGCAGTTGAGTGGCTGCCTTCAGCTTAGGGCATGATCCAGCGGTCCCAGGATTGAGTCCCACATTGGGCTCCCTGCATGGAGCCTGCTTCTCCCTCTGCCTCTGTCTCTGCTTGCCTCTCTCTGTGTTTCTCATGAATAAATAAATAAAATCTTAAAAAAATAAAAAGTAAAAACACATTTCCTTTGCAATAAAGACTTCTTTTTTTTTTAATAAATTAATTTTTATTGGTGTTCAATTTACCAACATACAGAATAACACCCAGTGCTCATCCCGTCAAGTGTCCCCCTCCGTGCCCGTCACCCATTCACCCCCACCCCCCGCCCTCCTCCCCTTCCACCACCCCTAGTTCATTTCCCAGAGTTAGAAGTCTTTATGTTCTGTGTCCCTTTCTGATATTTCCCACACATTTCTTCTCCCTTCCCTTATATTCCCCTTCACTATTATTCATATTCCCCAAATGAGTGAGAACATACACTGTTTGTCCTTCTCCGATTGACTTACTTCACTCAGCATAATACCCTCCAGTTCCATCCACGTTGAAGCAAATGGTGGGTATTTGTCGTTTCTAATGGCTGAGTAATATTCCATTGTATACATAAACCACATCTTCTTTATCCATTCATCTTTCGATGGGCACCGAGGCTCCTTCCACAGTTTGGCTATTGTGGACATGGTTGCTAGAAACATCGGGGTGCAGGTGCCCCGGCGTTTCATTGCATCTGAATCTTCAGGGTAAATCCCTAACAGTGCAATTGCTGGGTCGTAGGGCAGGTCTATTTTTAATTCTTTGAGGAACCTCCACACAGTTTTCCAGAGTGGCTGCACCAGTTCACATTCCCACCAACAGTGTAAGAGGGTTCCCTTTTCTCCGCATCCTCTCCAACATTTGTTGTTTCCTGCCTTATTAATTTTCCCCATTCTCACTGGTGTGAGGTGGTATCTCATTGTGGTTTTGATTTGTATTTCCCTGATGGCAAGTGATGCAGAGCATTTTCTCATGTGCATGTTGGCCATGTCTATGTCTTCCTCTGTGAGATTTCTCTTCATGTCCTTTGCCCATTTCATGATTGGATTGTTTGTTTCTTTGCTGTTGAGTTTAATAAGTTCTTTATAGATTTTGGAAACTAGCCCTTTATCTGATATGTTATTTGCAAATATCTTCTCCCATTCTGTAGGTTGTCTTTGAGTTTTGTTGACTGTATCTTTTGCTGTGCAAAAGCTTCTTATCTTGATGAAGTCCCAATAGTTCATTTTTGCTTTTGTTTCTTTTGTTTTCGTGGATGTATCTTGCAAGAAGTTACTGTGGCCAAGTTCAAAAAGGGTGTTGCCTGTGTTCTCCTCTAGGATTTTGATGGAGTCTTGTCTCACATTTAAATCTTTCATCCATTTTGAGTTTATCTTTGTGTATGGTGCAAGAGAGTGGTCTAGCTTCATTCTTCTGCATGTGGATGACCAATTTTCCCAGCACCATTTATTGAAGAGACTGTGTTTCTTCCAGTGGATCGTCTTTCCTCCTTTGTCGAATATTAGTTGACCATAAAGTTCAGGGTCCATTTCTGGGTTCTCTATTCTGTTCCATTGGTCTATGTGTCTGTTTTTGTGCCAGTACCACACTGTCTTGATGACCACAGCTTTGTAGTACAACCTGAAATCTGGCATTGTGATGCCCCCAGCTATGGTTTTCTTTTTTAAAATTCCCCTGGCTATTCGGAATAAAGACTTCTGATTGGCTGTTTCCTCTTAAAGAGTCTGTTTACTGTGGTACTTTCCCCAGACTTGCTCTATCTTCTCCTTGATTCTTTGTTTATGGCTAATTAAGAGCTTTAGTAAAACAGCCTCGAGTGAATATTTCATAGAGATGTTCCATAGAAGAAATACTGAAGAAGTTTTTGACTTTAGTTTTCTGTGGTTTGCTTTCCAGTTTGTTTGTTTGTTGTTTTGCTCTGTTCTTTATTAAATGTATCCATGTTAAGATGTTATTTCAGAAGCTGGTAACTTTGGTAAGAAAAAATTATAATCTGCCCATGTCAATTAGCTTGACCATGGTGGAGATAAGGTGGGAGTATGGGTAATAAAAATCATACAGGAACCTGAGAAAGCACCTGTGAATGATAAAGATGCTCCCGAGCCTGAGACCTTTGTATAATAAGGTAATGCATGTAGAGGTGATTTGCACCCTTGTGCTTGACAGTAGCTACTCGTAGTTTTGCTATTATAGATAAAGGATGGTCAAGATGACCATAAAGCCAAGGTATTTATAAATCTAGGAAAGCTGTAAGTATATCCTTAATATTATCTGCAATGAGCTTATTTTTATGTCAAAATTATTAATATAATAAATGTAAGTTCAAACATGTAATTTTTGGAAATCTAGTGGGTTGGATTCTTTTTTTGACATTGAAACAAAATATTCCAAGATACTCAAAAACTGGAAATATCCTAGATCTCTCCAGATTCCTCCTATGATCCAGTGAAAAAGTAGCTGAAAGACACCTTGACTGATGGGAAAAAGCCTCTGAGGCTATCATGTGGTCTCAGATCCTTTCTTTAATAGTTGCTGGCTGGAACAGCTTCAGGGCAGAGGAGGGAGGGAGAGGAACAAGCAGGCTCCTTCGAAGAGCACAGAGTCTGATAAGGGGCTTGATCTCAGGACCCTGAGATCATGACCTGAGCCAAAACCAAGAGTCAGAAGTTTAACCGAATGAGCCACCCAAGCAGTCTGCATCTATTCTTAGCATATCCTTAAAAGAAGCCACAATAGAAACTTTGCATTTTAGAGTAGGTATTTTTCTGAAGGATAGATTAAAGAAACTGTCTTAAGTTAGAAATATGATAGGGCTATCGATGAGTTATTATGAAAATCAACCCCTAACGGTGAAAGCACTTACAATAGAGTTCTGAATAAGTTCTCTGTGGTACATCCAGTAAGAATGTATGAAGATTTAGGTATCTGAATAGTGGAGGACTTCTACTTGGGAAGGAGCAGCCAGGAAAGAATCATAGAAGGGATGGAAGTCCCTGTGGCTATACTAAATAGTTCGTAATGTTTCTGTAGACCCTGAAGAGGGAAGCAAGCACCACAGGCTTGTGGCACAAAATGAGTATCAGTGAAATGAATCTGGCTTCCTGAGGAATGGCATAGCAATATGATTTTAGGATAAAATTTGTAATAGAAAGATAGGGAGATAATGCATTCTTAACATTTTACAAATATGTTTATAAGGTTGCATTTAATCTTGATGTTACTCGGAAATCATTCTTCCTTTCATTAGATGAGTTTTCTTGAGTCACATCCAAAGACAGTTTGAATCAAAGAGTGATTCCTGATTGGGTTACTTTAATTCTAACCATTAATCAGGTTGTATTCATTGAAAGTGGGTATTCTGAAAACATGAGAACTAATTCTTTAAATGCACTTAACAATGAACACAAAAAACTAACATGTACCTGATGGGTTCTTCACTTGTATGTCCACTTTTAACTATAGCTTGCATTCAAAATAAACATATTAATAGCATTTTCTTTGTCAGCCTTTTTCTTTTATTTGCCCAGAGCTCTGGTTGAGCTGATTTATGTTAAATTGACTAAGACAGATGACCCACAATAAACCAATATTGTATTTGTAATTGTGAATTCAGAGAGGTGAATGTGGGAAACAATAATAATTTCAGGTATCTTTTAACAACTAGATTAAACTATCACAAAATGAAACAAATATCTGTGTTTGGTCTTACCCAAGGCTTGTATCTGAAAAGCATTATTGCTGTAGTAATTGATTTTCTTGTATTTTAAAATAACAAAGGATTTTTTAAATGTTTTCAGGTAACCTTAAAAAAAAGGGTGATTTATTTTCTGCTAAGTCTTGTTAGCAATCGATGGTAACAAGGCCTGTAAAAGTGCCTTAGAGAATGCTTAATTATCTGCTCAAGATGCTCTAAGAACAACCAAAAGAAAGGCATATAAAAAGTTAATTAACTTGCGCTAAGAACTGTATCCACCCAATTAAACCGTAACTGACATATAGTTATTCCATGTCATAACCTTTTAGATATTTAAGTATATGAGAGAAAAGCATTTTTAGCAAAAGAAATAAAATAAGTAATAGGAATTGAGAACCAAATAGTTGACTACATAAGTTTAACCTCAAAAAGCTTCTAATTTGATCATTCACTTTTATAGTCTCCTCAGTTTGCTTTTCCTTAAAAGATAGCCAAAACACTCAAAATAATCCATAGAAATGCACAAAAAGAAGATCTCTGATGTTGTAAAATACTGAAGAAAAATGGGATCATTATGATGGTTCTTCACAAGTCTGAAATCATGAGCGATGAGAAATCCCTGCAGAAGTGGTTTTATTTAATTTCCTAGCTGAGTACTGCCTTTCCAGTCAAGGGAAAACTTAGCCTAAGAGCTCTTTTATCACTTGGAGGAACTTCGAGAGATAGGGAAATTATTTCTTTACAAATAGACAATCATTTTAATGAACTACTTCTATGTTAGAAGAGAGGACTATAGAATGGTCTAGATTTGTGACCCAGAAAAACCCTCTGTGATATTGATGTGACTTAAGGGCTTATGCATCAAATTAATCTGTGACAGAATTAGCATGATATTTGATGTCTGTCATAATATTGTACATTATCTTCTTCTGTGCTGTCTTTGATCCTTCTTGAGGGCCCTGTCAAGGGAAATAATCTATCTGAAGTATAATGCATTATCTAACAGGGAATGCACCCCATTTTAAGCCCTTCAGTTTGTACCATGTGAATTGAATTTTGAATATAGATTTAATATTTGCTCCAAACATTTGCTTATCTCTCAACCAGAGCATGCAATAATGAGTCTAAGAACTAGAGGTTGTCTTGTCCCTGGGAATCTGATTTATCATTTAGAAGATGGCCATGAATTTTATACTACCTCATTCCTCTTGATCCCAAAGCAATTCTTAATATTTGATCAGCACTCAGAATCATCCATTACACCTGAGCGTTGGTATCTATTCCAGCAACTTGGACCATTCAGATCCAGGGAGATGAATCTGTCTATTCTGAGCATGTGACAGCTCACTAACCACTTAGAGAAGTTTGTTGCCCTCTCAATCCCAAACAGAATCATCCTTAATTAATTACTTTGACAAAGTGTTTTTTATATTTGTGAAAGTTCAATAAATGTTGTAGCCCTTTAAAAGTAGTTTAAGTATTCTTGGCATTTCTTCCTTTAGTCCCTCCCTTCCTCCCTCCCTTCCTCCCTTGCTTCTTTCTTTTCTTCCTTCTTTTTAAAATAAATTTTAGGCCCAATGTAGGGCTAGAACTCACAGCCCTAAGATCAAGAGTTCTACCATCTGAGCCAAGCCAGGTCCCCCTGATATTTCCTTATTCAAATAAAATTCTAATGATTTCAGTTCAATACAACTGAAAATTTAGTGTTATTAAAGGGCATTTCCTGCTAAATTTGAAGTCACAAGTTTATGAGCCATCTCTGAGCAGAAGCATCAACTTCTAAAATTACTTCAGGTTGTTGACAGTCTCTTGGTAGGAAGTGAGGAATCAAAATGATCAACTCATAGAATTTGATTAAGAAAGAGAAAAAAACAGTAAGTTCACCAGTTGTAACAAATGTACTACTCTGGTAGAGTGTATTGATAATGGGGAAGGCTATGCATGTGTGGGAACAAGAGGTATGTGAGAGATCTGTGTTCCTTCTTCTCAGTTTTGCTGCTTGAAAAGATAAAGGCTTAAAATGCAAAAGACAGAGTGTTTATGGATATAAGTAAAATAAAAATACCATCTGGCATATTCATCACTTGAACTACTAGAAAAAAATATAGGCAAATGTATAGCAAATACTGTCTCAGATTTGGTAACTTTATTTGCATCTTATAGTGATTTCTTAAGCCCTGTGTCCAATGAATCCATTTTTTTAAAAGCTCTATCAGAAATGGGAATTGAGATATCTATTAGACTTTTTTTATAAGGTGATGGGGATTTTTCTTTAACCAAGCCGCAAATTGGGGGTTATTACTTTAAATTTCATTGACATTCAGTTTAATTAATTGAATTAAGTGCACTGAAAGGAGCTGGAAATTTCCTTGGCTGCAATATCTATAGTTTCTCCCTTCTGTGGTTTCTGAAACTAAGTGTTTAATGAATATGAAAGTCAAGGGAGGGCCTGAAATCAGACCTTTAAGATCTTGTTAGCCTTTCGTGCATTTGATGTCCATCCAGCCTACAGTCCTTTTGTCCAGCATTTTTATTGAGCACTCACCAAGTGGTGATACAGGTACAAGCAAGACAGGTACACTCTCTGTCCTCATGGGACTTATAGTCTGTGTGAGCTTCATGTTGAGCCCACCAAGGTGAATAGGACAAGATCTAATGAAGGAAATAAACCTAAAACACACAATCACAGCCTGGGATAAGTGCTTTTATAGAGATTTGTATTGACATTATAGAAGAAGATCTCTACTCTTCTTAAAAAATACAGAGAAATCATCCTTTGTCCAGGGACATTTGTTCTGTGTTGTGAAAGACATTTTGCAGGATGCCAGGGATACTACCAAGATGGGTCAGTCAAGGGCTCTGCTCTCAAATTTCACAATGTGAGAGAGGAGAGGGAGAGAGAAAACAATGAAACAAGAAAGAGATGGGCAAAATATGGGATGAGAGTTCAAAAGATGAGGGCTTTACTCCCATTGGGAGTAATCAGGGGTACAATTCCTGGGTGCAGTGACAATGGAGTTGACTAGAAATGTGGCCACCCACTTTTCAGCCCTGGGTAGGTCCTGCTGGGTAGCAGGGGTGTTCTGCTTTATGAGAACCAGGGCTGTGTTAAGGTAGAGACCCCATGATGTATAATTTAAGGAAAATTCTAAGGAAGGGACACATCTTTTCCCTCAACTCTCTGCTCCTACCCCTGATGTAGGTAATGAAAGAAATTGCAACATAATCAATTCATTTCTTTCTATAAAGGCTTCAAACTCTACCTAAAAGAAAATACCACTGGATTTAGGCAAAGATTTTTTAAAATGTCTTTTGAAAAGCGTGAGTCCTGGATATGCTTTGTGATGAAAAGGGTTTCGTGATGATTAAACTTAGAAAGCATTCAGTCTGTTGACCTCTCTTGAAAATCAGCTATACCCGTGTGTATTAAGGAGCTTAGAAATCCTGTGGTTAAAAAATAAACAAACTAACCTTGAACACCTCTCTCTTCCCCAATTTTTTACAGAACATCCGTTAACACTGAAGGAGCTTTGAGATACATCAGTCATTCTTTCATGTCGTAAAATATGCTCCCTTTCCCAATAGCAGGCATTAGCCAGGAGAGTGCTAGAACACACTGAGCTCTGAGAAATGGATGGAAAGATGAAGGCTGGGGACAGGGAAGAGAGGAGAAGAGAGAAAAAGAGAATGAAAATGAAGTGGAGATTTTTGATAAATTGACAAATTTCTAGTCGTGGCTAATACTTCCAGCTGCTGAGGTAAGACACTTTAGGCTCTGAAATTCTACCCTAGGGTTTGCTGGGATTTTTTGTGGCCTACCTTTGGCTACTGGAAGTATGAAGACTTTATTGGACCTCAGGGCTCGGCTTTTTGATTGTTAAAGGCAGTTCCTCCTGGGGGCCTAATAACCAGTTCGTGATTCACAGCAACATCAGATTCTGACAACTGAAGGTTGTAGACACAATAAAATCTCTCCTAACACAGCTTCCTTTATGTGTACCTTTACCAAATCCACATGCTGACAGACTTACAATGTGAGGGGCATGGGGATTGGCTTGCTGGGCAAATGGATCCTCTATAAAATAGAAATAACCAACTTAAGTCGATGTATAAAGTAAAAGAAATAATTTTAATACCTTACAAACTTTGCAGAAAAGGAGTTGTTGCTAAAATCAACTATGGTAATTTTTAATTAGTTTTCTCCAGGTATATAAGTATATATAAGTGGCCCGAAGATAGAGTTCACCTCTTTTCACCCCTTTACACTGATTAGAAATTAATATGTATTGTTATTAAACATTACAAAGTAAGATATCTTCATTTGAAATGTAGAAAATATTTAAAATATTTAAAATCACCTCTCTGATGATAAATGATATTTTGATGTACATCGTTTTAGGAATTTTTTCTAAGATGTACATTTAAGCAAGTATAAGTTTTAAAACTTCGTATCATACTACAAACACTGTTTTGTAGTCCTTTTTCATTCAAAATGTAATGACAGGGGGTGCCTGAGTGACTCAATCAGCTAAGTGTCTGACTTGATTTCGGCTCAGGTCATGATCTCAGAGTCATGAGATGGAGCCCTCAGCGGGGCTCTGCACTGGATGTGGAGCCTGCTTGAAATTCCCTTTCTCTCCTTCTCTCTCTACCCCTCCCTACTCACACTCACTTACTCTTTATAAATAAATAAAATAAAATAATTAATTAACATGTAATGATGGTACTTTCCCTAGTCATTAAATATTGTACATAGTATGCCTTTATATGAACAGACTGTAATTCTTTAACATATATAATCCTCCTCTATTTTATCCCGAGCTTTATTTTTTTATTTTTTAAAAAAATTTTAAAGATTTTATTTATTTATTCATTGAGAGACACAGAGAAAGAGGCAGAGGGAGAAGCAGGCTCCCTGCGGGGAGCCCAGTGTGGAACTTCATCCCAAGACCCCAGGATCATTACCTGAGCCCAAGGCAGACGCTCAACCACTGAGCCACCCAGGCATCCCTTTATCCCCAGTGTTTTAATCTCATAAAGATATGCTGAAATAAATATGCTTAGATGTAAATCTTTTCACTCCCCTTCAATTTTTTTGTTTTCCTTCAAGATAAATTCCCAAAGGGGAATTGATGGGTCAGTGTATTGGAACATATAAAAACTATAATGTAACAGATTATCAAATTGCCCTTCAGATATTAGGTGTCTCACCATCCACCAGAGGATATGTGGAAAAGTCCATATCTCTCCATCCTCACTGATAAAGGAATATTTTAAAGTCTCAAAAAGAGCTCTTTGAAAGTTTCACTTCACTCATGTTTTACCTTGAGTCTTGGTAGCTGTATTCTAATTAAGGCAGCCAGGTGAAGTTTTTCTTGTTCTTGAGTGGAGTTGAATTCAGAGCTAAGAACTGTACACTAAAGGTATTTTCTGAGAAGAGTCTAAACTGTGCTGACATCTTTTATTTATTTAAGTAGAATTTAATATGGATATTTTGAATGAGGCAGAATAAAGCCATTACATTGTTTCTTGTCAGTTTAAGTGGTTATAAAACAGCTGTGAACACCAGCTTAATGAATGTAGAAGTTCTACTTAACTACTGATAGATTCCAATTCTCATCTTTTTTTATTATTAGTTGTTGAGTACACTATAATCCAATAATATTAACACATAGAAATTGGAGACATTCTCCTTTTTCAGATATCATCGTTTTATTCACTTAATTAGAAGTTATTACATGTTGATCAGTTTCCTAAAATAACAATGATATAAATGTCGACTAGGTTTCTGTAGAAATAATATAGAATCATAAATCTACTTTGTAGAATGAATGGTGATGGCACAGGCTATTGAACGGATGCCATTTGCCCTGGCAGTTTGCATTTTTCATGTTTCTCAAATGTAGCAGGCTTTGCACAAGCAGAATTAAGAAATTGAGTTCCCTGCAAAGTGAAAAAAATTTAATTTTGATGTGTGAGATAACCAAGAGGGGGCTGTGTATTAAAATGAATTAGTAATTACATTTCAATCCAAGTATCATGTGCCAAAGTAAATGAAAGATTGTTTTAGATTCTTCAATATATTGTTTTCCTAATCATTTAAATTTTCATTTCATGAGGTTAAAACAGAGGTAAATGAGTTAGAAGGAGAGACATATGTTTACAAATTGCTATTATGGGATGTGAAATTTGCAAGATTGTTAGTATGAGCAGTAGAATACCTTTCTTCTGGCATAGAGGGGCTAAAAGCATATGAAAAACCATGAGACCAATAATGACCTATCATATCACTCAGAATAACCACTGTAACAAGAAAATAAGTACAACCAATTTATTTAAATTGCCCTTAAAGAATCATCATAAAATGCCTCCTGAGTTGAAACAAAACTTTAGCACTCTTAGTTAAAGAAAGAAAAATTAAATTTGCCTTGCAAAATAAATTCTCCCAGGCTTAAAGATATACACAAATAACAGAATATTGAGATGTTTTATTTATACACAGTCTCCATTTTACGTGTGAATGTGGGCATCCTGAAGTGTTGATTGATGACTGGGCAGTGTTTTTCTGAAACTTCCAGCAGTGACTTAAAATGACTTATAGATGCTGCAGGGTAAGAACTGTCTTCCTGTGCAAGGAAGAGTCTATGAAACTCTGAAGTTATGGGAGCCACCGAGAGCAGTGAAGACAACATTTTGGAAGTCCTCAGTTTATACTTAGAAACTGTGAACTTAGAAATGTCTAATGGCAAAAGTAATTGCCACAGTGAATATTTATATATGTGCAAAACCGGAAGGGTCTTCCACGTAGGAAGCTTAGATAAAAATATGATGGTCCATCTTCCTTTTGGGATCAATATAGTCATTTAAATTTAAGATTAGGAAAGATTTAAGACAGTTTGGGAAAGTGCTACAAAAGGGGTAAATTGTCCACTATGTAAAAACCTAAACGTAATTGTGAAAACTACATATGTCAAAAAAGACTGGAAGAAAATAGAGCAGAGGTTTAACATTTTTTGGTCTTTTGTGCACAGATCTTGGGTGATACTTTTTATATCTTCCTATGTTTCCAATTTTCCACATTTTCTGTAATGAACATATTAATTATTTTTATAAGTTCATAATGCTCCCTCATTTGAAAATGTCCTATGGATCCCATGAGCAGGGCATCTTGGGATCCATAGGACCTGCTGCTCCCTACCCATCCTTCGAGCCCCTTTCTCTGTGCTTCCTTTGGCGAGTTTCATGTTTTTCTTGTATTTCTTTCCACGGGTCATAGTCCCATCCTTATCTGGAAGAAAAGAATAAAAATAATTTTTATTCTTTCCTCCTTTAGCATTTGATCAGTGTGCTAAGATCAAATGCAATCTGTGTTCACAGATAGTGACATTTACATATAAACCCAATTAAGGTTGCTGTGAGCTCCACCTCCCCTTTTTGTGGCTTATGAGTGCCCCAATGAGTCTCTTAGCTCACAGACCAGTCTGTCACCCAGAATCACCCTGGACTATCTACCATATTGCCTCTCTTCTCAAATTCCGCTTCTCAAAGATGCCCTTGAGGCCAGTGTCAGGAACAACTACCATGGTGTTGGGGATTAAATGACAGTATAGCTGAAGCATAGAACCAATCAGGAGTGTGGCACAAGTGGAGTAAAGAGGTAGGCAGGCCAGTCATGCAGGACCTTCCAGGCCAAGTTAATTAAGGACGTTAGGCTTTATTCAAGGGTCACTAGATAACTCTTGAAAGATTTGAAGCAGGGGGGAGTGATTTATCTGATGTGATAAATAAATGATGATTCTGGCTATGGTCCACATTTGTGCAGGGGGTGGTTGGGAGGCGATGTACCAGGGTTAGCATCCATGTCCTCTGAATTATGACATATGGACACTTGCCACAACTTCGAAGATGGCTCTGTTAAGTACAACTTGCAAATCACAAATTGAAAGGGAGGCATCACATTTTAGGAGACTGTTGGGACAATTACTATGCAGCTCCAGCTTCTCTGTTAGTGTAATTTTGATCCCGGCTAGGCCATGCTTTCATTTCTTAAAAAGTTCAAACTTAGCAGGTATTTGAGCCTGGAAGCAAGAAAGCAAATTAAAAATGCCAGCATCATTTTGGCTAACGAATAGATTTCCGTCAAGTGTCTCTGCACTTCAGCATTCATCCTGAATTTTTTTAAAAAATGTATCCAGCACACAGATTGTCACCCCTCGAGTTACTCCAGGTGTCAGACTTGGCAGTCTTCATACTCCATCCAATCTAATGCAGACTCATTAACATTTGTACTTAGCCACATGGACTCAAATGCTGAGTGTTCTGAACATTTGCGGGCAGATGTTACCAAAGATGCTCTCTTTTCACAGTTTCCTCTGTTCATTTGCATTGAACAACCATTGCCACCAAACATGAGGTGCAGTCAACAGAGAAGCATTTTTGTTTGTTTGTTTGCTGCTAAGTTATGAGTGTGCTGCTTGTGTTGGGGAAGCATTTTATTTTACTGCTTTGATTTAACTATTGTTCCCATACTGGTTTATAGTTGTTGTTTTGCTTACTGTGTGGGGAAGCAGATATGATTAATATGGGGGTGGGGAGGCTTTCTTGCTTACATTTGGATGCTAATTTTAATTGATAGACATTCAGGACCCACTTTTTCATTGAATTCCGCCTTTCTTTTTGTAACCAGGATTGGATGCTCTGCCTTTCCTAAAACGTGCATTTTGTTTACTCCCTTATGCAATTCCAAGGTCAGGGCAGTTCTTGAATTAGGAAAACATCATTATCTCTACTATTGATTTGTCAGTCTTTTTAGTTACCCTCCATTCTGAACACTGAAAGGACCCAGGAGATAAGTACATACCAGAACAGAATCCAACCCAAACCAAAGGTGCCCTTGAGATAGGAATTTTATGACTTCTTAGGTCTCGTTCAGAAATTAATGTCAATCAAGCAATTCTTGTTCAACCTCCACTGGGGATGAAAAGCTGATCAAGATTCGGAGAAAATTTGCAGCTGACGGGCAGCATTTTTCAGTGGATGTGGTAAGAATCAGTTTAGCCAATATAATGACAAGTGTGTCACTTTTGCGCGGTCTTAGAAAGTAAGGTCCCCTCCTGTTGTCCTAAGCCGTGGTCTAACTCTGCTCTTCGTTCAGTCCTTTTCTCCTTTCATTGCCCTGAGGTCTCCTTCATCCACACTGGCTCATTTTCATTTTTCTCCTGTCTGCACCCTGCCGCCTGCATACATGTTCATGCTTGCTCTCTTGCTCTTCAGTAAATTTCTCATGGCTACACTGCTTCTCCTTTTTTTCATCAAGAGAGTGCTAAGGACTGTGCAATAAAGATGGCAATGACATATCTTCACTCTCAGACATTTTTTACTCTCTTGACATACAGTGTTCCAGAAAGATTAATCTGCTGTGGGGTGCCACAGGCAGGCAGATCAGTTTTGTGGCTATTGCAAGACTGTATTAAGTGTGAGGCAATAAATGTTTGCCCAGAACTTCAGTTTCGAATATCCTGACTTATTTCAGAACTTCCATGACTTTTGCAAGTTTTGCTCTCAGAATCAGCCTCAGTGCTGATCTGTGTCCTCTCATGCTGCCAGGTATTCTCTATTTAGAAGGCTTCATCTGGTGATAGTCAACACGCTAAGCTTGGTTTATCTGTTTTCTATCCTGTTTCTACTTTGTTTTTACCTTTTGTTATTACATCTACAATTTTAAAATACAGGTAATCTATAGTTTAGGTCTCATTGGTTCAAGCAAAGGGCTATGCTTTTTATTCTTTTTCTTTTTTCTTTTTTTAAAGAATTAGCACACAATCCAACTGATAAGAATTAAGCTCCCTACTATTTTGACTTACTATAGGTGTGATATTTTGCTTCTTCTTGGTATGTGTGTTCCTATCTGATTAGATGAGTAACTTACCTCGTCTTCAGTATAAATATGTTTAATAAGAGTTAATATATTTACAGTGTTGTCTCCATTTGTTTGGGTCTTTTTATATCTGTTAGTAGTGTTAATAAGTAAAGGTTTTTTTAAAATTTTATTTAAATTCAATTGGCCAACGTAGGGATCCCTGGGTGACGCAGCGGTTTAGCGCCTGCCTTTGGCCCAGGGCGCGATCCTGGAGACCCGGGATCGAATCCCACATCGGGCTCCCGGTGCATAGAGCCTACTTCTCCCTCTGCCGATGTCTCTGCCTCTCTCTCAGTCTGTGTCTCTCATGAATAAATAAATAAAATATTTAAATATATATATATTAAAAAAATTTGCCAACATAGAGTATAACACCCAGTGCTCATCTCATCATGTGCCCTCTTTAGTGCCCATCACCCAGTTACCCTATCTCCTTAAGTAAAGTTTTAAAATAAAAAATTTTCACTGTAATGTCTTATGCATTCATTATACTACAATTGCAGTAATTCCTAGATATTTTGTCTTTTTGCTAGTTTGATTAATATCATACTTTCTATTCTATTTTCTATTTGATTCTTCCTTGTATAGAGGAATTTTTTAAAGTTGATCTCATATCCAACAACTTTCCAGAGCTGTCTTATTATTTTTAAGAATTTATCTGTTAATTCCATTGCACTTTCCTTGTAGATGGACATATATTGGTCAATAATGACTACTTTATCTCTTTATTTCCCAATCCTTGTACCTATGTCATTTTATCTTATTTCATTTTTTTTAGGACTGTCAGTACTATGTAGAAACAAATAATATAAAATAAAATAAGGTAAAATAAAATTAAATTAATAAGGAACATCTTTGCTTCATTTCCTCTTTTAAAAAATATGCACCACTGGAAAAAAAATATGCGCCACTGCTGTATATTCATAAAAATTGTTAGGAGAGTAAATCTTAAGAGTTTCCATCATAAGAAAACAAATTCTTTTTCTTTTTTCTTTTTTGTATGAGATGGATGGTAACTAATTGGTAATCATTTCATGATATATGTAAATATGTGGTAATCATTTCATGATATATGTAAATCATTATGCTGTATGCTGTAAACTTCTATAGTACTTTATATCAATATTATGTCAATAAAATTGGGTAAAAATGTGCCAAAGTTAGTCCATTATGTTTGGTTTTTGGTACACTGCCTTTATCAAGTTAAGGAATTTCCCTTTAATTTTGCTTTTCTCAGAATTTTTATTTTGATACAAATTTCATCAAACACCTTTTATTTAAGAAAATCCTAATTTTTTCCCATTAATTCATTAGTTTGATAGATTGAATTGACAAATGTTCTGATAGTAAAACATGCTTGTATCTCTAAATTAAATCCTACTCAAACAGTATATTATTTTTGTTAAATTGAGGTAGAAGAGCTAATTTATTCAATTTGGCTTTTCTTTCACACTTGAGAAGTGTCCATACAAATTTCTTTTTTTCATTATCCAGTTTGTATTATTTGTTCCTTGAAAGTTTAGCAGAATTTTTTGTAAAATTGTCTGAGCTTTGGATCTTTTTTGGTGGAAAGGAAAATGTTTAATTTATATTTCAGTTTTTCAGTAGTCATTGTCATATTCATAAGACCAATATTACCAGTTTTGGCATTTTGCCTTTTCCTAGAAATGTATCTTTTTATTTTATTAATCTATTTATTTAAAATATTTTATTTATTTATTCATGAGACACACAGAGAGAGAGAGAGAGAGAGAGAGGCAGAGACACAGGCAGAGGGAGAAGCAGGCTCCACGCAGGGAGCCCGACGCGGTACTCGATCCCAGGTCTCCAGGATCACGCCCTGGGCTGAAGGCAGTGCTAAACCGCTGAGCCACTGGCACTGCCCAAAATGTATCTTTTTAGAAAGATTTTTATAGTTATTGGTATATGGATGAAGGTCATATTATTTTAAGTTCTTATATCTGGAAGTATTTCTTTTCTTAATTTGTTTACTTAGATCTTTTCACTTCCCATCTACGTTTTTAAAAAAAGTATTAACAGAAGCTTGTCTAACTTAGTATTTTCAAAAATTCAGTTTTGAAAAAAAAAATTCAGTTTTGTTTGTTCATCTCTTTGAATTGTTAGTGTTTCTTGGTTATGTCACTGATTGCTGACTTTAATTTCATCTTCTCTTTACTTCTTTGGCTTTATTATCTTTTTCTCTTCTTGTTTCTTATTTCATGTGTTTTCATTTCCCTTTTTTCCATTAAATCCATTTCAAGCTGCAATTTTTCTGTGCCCTTTGTTAGCTGTGTCCCATTTTTGTAAATGTGTAATTTTTTTTGTCATTTAGCTTTATCTTTTTTAAAGATTTTTATTTATTTATCCATGAGAGACACAGAGAGAAAGAGAGAGGCAGAGATACAGGCAGAGGGATAAGCAGGCTTTCCGCAGGGAGCCCCATTCAGGATTTGATCCCAGGAGAGCAGGATCACGCCCTGAGCCAAGGCAGATGCTCAACCACTGAGCCTCCCAGGTGTTCCTGTCTTTTAGCTTTAAACTGTTCCTAATTTCCCATACTATTACCATTTCAGCTCATTTACTTAGTAGTATGTCTTAGTTACAGATATATACAGTTTTAGTTATTTTTTTTTACTGATTTCTAATTCCTACGATTAGTGAATATAAAAATATATCAATTCTTTGAAATTTACTGAGGTTTCCTTTGAGAGTTATTTCATCATTGACTTTTGTGTGTGTTTCATACATAAAATGTTTATTCTGTTTGGCATAAGAGTGTGTATGTATCTGTTAACTTTAGCTTATGAGTCATCTTATTAAAAAATTCTGACATTGTGTTATTCTTTTATCTTTACCTATCAGTTTCTGTAAGAATTGTCTTCAGAGGGGTGTCTGGGTGACTCAGTGGTTGAGCATCTACCTTTGGCTCAGGTCGTGATCCAGGGGTCCTGGGATTGAGTTCCACATCAGGCTTCACCCTTCCTCCCTGCCCCACCCCCCCAAGCCTGCTTCTCCCTCTGCCTATGTCTCTTCCTCTCTCTGTATCTCTCATGAATAAATAAATAAAATCTTTAAAAAACGAAAAAGAATGGTCTTCAGAATCTCCATCACAGTTGTTCATTAATTTATTTTTCCTAGAGATGTGATACTTGATGCAGTTTTAATGTCAATATAGACAAACGCATACATATTTATGATATTAGGACTTTTTCACCTATGATTTTTTTCTGGTAGTATATATCATCCTTCATTGTTGCTTTTGATTTATTTTTTGTCTCAAATTCCATTTATCAGTTACTTTAATTACCACTGTAATTGTCAACTAGTTCATATTATTTTCTTATTTTATCGTTTTCCTTCTCTCCTCACTTTATTTTTAATTCTCCTTCTGCACCTTTTTGTCACTAATGAATAGCTCTTATAGGTAATTTAATATTGTTGAAAAAATTCTTTAAGCATTCTATCGAGAGTCACTATTAAATACTTTATCCATTTATATTTATTGTAATTTTAGTTATAACTTATTTCTATTATACCAACGTTTTCAATTACATACAAGGTTATTTTTCTTTCTTTGAAGTGGTAAAATATCTTAATTGTAGAAATTATGTATTTGTTTTTTCCTTTTTGTTAATTAGACCTAATATAACGTATTTATAGTTCTTTTATTACATCAGCATCTTGCATATGCCATTATGTACATCTTCCTCTGGAAGAGATATATCTCCCAAGACACTCTCTTTCCTCTACTGACCCTCTTTTCCTGACTGTCACCCTTAATTACCATGTGGCATATCATCTACAACAGCACTGTAGAACAGAACTTTCTATGATGTTGGACACATTCTATAACTGTGCTACCCAACGGTAGTCACCAGCCACATGTCTATTGAGCACTCAAAGTGTGGCTACTATGACTGCCTGAGGAACTTAATTTTTAATTTAATTTAAATATCCAAATGTGGCCAGTAGCTACTGTATTGGATAATATAAATAACTTAGTTTTGTATATTTATGGATATAATTTTCTTCCTGGGTAGAAGGAACAAATTTTTATTTAGACCACAGTAAACTTTATTTATTCATTCATCCTTATTTTCCATATTTCTTAGTACTTTTTTTTTTTTTTTTTTTTTTTTTTTTAGAGAGAGAGAGAGAGAGAGAGAACAAGCAGGGGGAGCAGCAGGCAGAGGGAGAGGGAGAAGTAGGCTCCCTATTGAGCAGAGAGCCCGATGCCGGGCTTGATCCCAGGACCCCAATATCACAACCTGAGCCCAAGATAGATACTTAACTGACTGAGCCATCCAGGCACCCCTCTTAGTACCTTTTTGAATTTATTTTTCTTCTTGTTGGTTTACCTTTTTAAGAATGCATTACAGAGTATTTTGTTGCGGAAGAAATTCTCAGATGTGGTATACTTGAGAATGACTAATTTTAATCCTATAAATTTTAGGCTTAAGCTTTCTTCAAGGCTTTGAAATATAATTTGTATATTTCTTATATACATTATTGCTATTTTGTAGTACTATGTCAATTTGAATTTTTTTTTCTTTTTGTTGGTAGTGTTTTCCCTGGAACCCTTTAGAATTTTCTCTTTGTCCTTGGTATTGTTTAAATTTATTACAATATGACTTGTTTGGATTATTTTCTTATCTAAACTGTCATTCTGTGACCCACTTTAAGGTTTTTATATCTTTCTTTAATTTTGGAAAATTGCTGATTACTAATTAGCATGTTTAAATATATTGTTGCTCCTCCACTACTTTTTCTTATTTTTAAAGTATTTTTTATAGTGTAGACATGTATTTTCTCCTCCATAGCCCTTCTTTTCTATCTCTTCAACCACCTCATGCTTTCTACTGTAATTCCATCACTTGACCATTTTCATCTGTGTTTCCTTTGCCATTCAACTTATCAAAGTAGCTCTTTATTTTGACTATTATATTTTCACACCTGTTATCTCCAGTTAGTTCTTCCTTTAAACTGTTAATTACCTCATTCTTATTATCCTCCCTTATATTTTTGAGGGTACTTCTTATGTTTTTTAAAATTATTTTGTCTCTCCTCTATTATTGTTTCCTCCTAGGAAGATTTTCTTACTTATTCATGCTTGCAGTTTACAGAGATATTTTTTCATCAGGTACTATTTGATAGGCATTGGGATAATTGTTTCAATACACATAACAAACCTACAAGTAAATAATAAAAGTATTCCTATTCTACTCATTAGGAAATTCTGCATCAAAAAATCAGGTAGCTTGTTCACATTCATGCAACTCAATGAGTAATGGAACCAGGATTATAACCTACACATTCTGACTACTAACACCCTTATACTGTAGTAATAGATTCGAAGGGATAAGATAATATATCCCTCTCAATGACCATATAAATATAATAAAGGGAATAAGAAAGAGTGGTTACTTAAGGCTTATACTTAATGATTGAGTTATTTGAAATATTTGGAGCTTGAATTGTTATTTTTCATCAAGACTGAGTATGCAATTATCAAGTGATAAAGGAATCATGTTCATGAGGAAAGTTAATAATATTTGATTTCTAGCAATATGCCAAGTATTTTTAACAATACTTTAAACATTTTACATAATACCCTCAGAAGTAAATGATGTTATTATATCCACATTTTTTATTTAAAAAAAGCAAAAAAAAAAAAACAAAAACAAAAAAGAAAAAACAAACTTGAGCCCTAGAGAGGTTAAAGAAGTTGTCCAAGTTTACATAGCAAATCCTAGGGCTAAAATTTGAATCTGGAGCGTCTAGCTCCCGAGTACATTCTCCTATTTTTGCTTTACTCATTGTATTATACAATTACACAGAGCTGAGAAGAGGCAATACATTTGCGGAGGCACCAAGGAATGCAGGAATGAAAGAGATGAGGCGGATTAAGAATAGTGGCAGTCCCATTTTCTATTGGCTCTCTTAGCTTCTGGCCTCTCTAGTCTTCCATATGGTTTCCCCTTACTCCAGTTAAAATCTACCCTCAAAATGGGAGCAGAAACAGCCCTTTATATTGAAGTGTGGGGTCTGGTGACTTAGCTGTTTCTTCTGAGTCTAATGGTGAGAGACTACAAGAGAGGAAAAGTATACACTCCAGAGTGTTTCAGGCATATGGATAGTTGTGCTTGATAAGCAGGAAACTGAAAACCATAGATTACAATGGTAGTTTTAAAGAGATGAGTAAAGGAAATGTTGTGACAGCAATTCAGAGTGGCAAGAAGGTGATGAGGTGTTACGATAACAATTGGTAACTTACAGGCAGTAACAACTAAATATCCTGAAAAGGCTTTCTGTTCTGATCTGAATTAAAATAATCAACTCTGATGTATTCATTGTGATTGCTGATTTTAAGATTTGACCTTAAGCCAAAGAAGTTTAGGTGAAGCTAACAAAATGCTTTTGATAGTTGCAGAGTCAACTGACAAAGTTTATGTAAAATGGTTGTAGAGTCTCTTAATGATAACATAAAGAAGGGATCTTAGGCATATGATTATGGCACTTGAGATACAGCTAGTATTATCAAAATTCCTTGTGTGGCATCAAGATCTTGACACGTGGCTAGCTTTTACTGGTTTTCAATAAAAACAGCTATAATAAATTATTAAAACATATGTAAAAATTTAACAAGACTTGTATTATTTTCCTTATTTTTTATTTTTTTAAAAAAGTACAGTTGACCTATATATAATATTTTGTTGGTTTCAGGTGTATATGATAGTGATTCACTGTTTTTATACATTACAAAGTGAACCCAATGATAAATCTAGTTACCATCTGTCACCACACAAAATTATTATGTTACTGACTGTACTCCCCATGCTGTACACTAGGTCCCCATGAATTATTTATTTTATAACTGGAAGTTTGTACCTTTTAATTCCCTGCACCTACTTTTAATACATGCCTTTTTTTTTCCATTGTGGTAAAATGTACCTAATATGAAATTCACCATTTTAGGCATTTTTAAATGTACACTTCAGTAGCGTTAATGTTATTCATGTTATTGTTCATGTTATTGTTCATGTTATTCATGTTATTCATGTTATTGTTCATGTTATTGTTCAACCACTGTCAACCAAAACTTTTTCATCATCCCAAATTGAAACCCTAACCCTGTAAATAGTAACTCTCTATTCCTCTCTCTCCCTAATCCCTGTAACACCCCTTTCTGTATTTTCGAATTTGATTTTTCTAGGTAATCTAGTTTATTCACTTAGCCTAATGTCTTTAAGGTCCATCCATGTTGTCCCATGTGTCAGAATTTTCTTCCTTTTAAAGGCTGAATAATATTATATTGTACGTATATACTGCATTTTGTTTATCCATTAATCTGTTGATGAACATTTGCGTTGTTTCTTTCTTTTGGCTATTGTCAATAAACATTACTGTGAAAGGCTTACTCTTTATGCATATGATTTGCGTATCTAAAAAATATATCTTTTGGCATTAATACAAATTGACAAGATGCGAGAAATCTAATGCTTTGTGTTACTAAGGTGCCATTCCTGGTGAGATTTTTGAAGTATTTTGTGAGTATCAAGTATAGTTAAGAAGACTATGTAATTTATAATTCAAACCAGGATGACAACAGAAAATGGCATGATTAATATTACCCAGAGAAAATAGACATTAATCAGGACTGTCTCAAGCAAACCAGACCATGTTGTACCTCTCATCTTTTGAGACGTAGTCGATTAGAATCTTTAGTTTCTACTACCAGTGATTGGTAAATGTGAAATGAAATTATTTTACTTAATGTCATTGGAAAGTGAGGTCAATTAGGAAGTATGTTAGTAATTTTAAACCATTAGGATTCTATTTAGTGAAATAAAATCAAATTCATCTATTTCCTTTGAGTAACCACTTGTAAATTCTTTGTTATTTGAGGAAATGGGTGATTATTAATAGAGTTGACATCAAACAGATATGTCTAGATGTCTGTTGTTTCCCATTGCTAGCACTTTTGTCACTAGTCAACCCAAATAGTGCATGAGAAAAGGATCATTGGACACAATATGAAAGAATCTTGTACTTTTTTTTGCATTCTCTGACATGGACATAGCCAACCGATGCACATGGTAAAGGTCTAAAAATTGTTTCTAAAAGTAGTGAATAATGTCTGGCTCTCATGACTTCTTGCTTCATTCATCAGAAGCAGAAATTCAGACATCCCAGTGATCCATTGATCCTGGTAGTCAATTTGATTTCCCTTCTTTAAGTGTCCAAAATATAGGGAAGGAATCCTGATTGTATGATGAGACTTCCAAGTCAAATGGATACAGGATAATCAAAGATATCTTTTTCTTTGGCAAATGATATAGATCAGTGGGTGAAGGGGCACCTGGGTGGTTCAGTGGTTGAGCAGCTGTCTTCGGCTCAAGATGTGATCCCTGGGGTCCTGGGATCAAGTTCTGCATCGGGCTCCCTGCTGAGAGCCTGCTTTTCCCTCTGCCTATGTCTCTGCCTCCCTCTCTCTGTGTGTCTCTCATGAATAAATAAATAAAATATTTTTTAAAATAAAAATAAATAAATGGGTGGAATATTGTTTGAAGTAGAAGGTCTTTATTTGAGTACTCTGGGTTAATACTGTTTGTTGGTGGGATGGAACATTTTCCTTCCTAATGAAAGGAAATAATCTTGATAAGTTAATATAAGGGGAAAAGCCAACATAGTTTTCTCTAAATTTTGAATTTCAGAATCTAATTAAGACATGAAGTTTTATAAATTTTATTTCATATAGAAACCATTATTGGGTATAGAAAAGAGAAAGTTGTGAATTGCTTTTTTGAATCTATTAATAAGTGGATAAGTTTATAATTAATAAATTGCTTATTATAGATGATAGTTATTATATATAAGATAATACAACTGTCTTTACTGTGTGATATGTCACATTGACATCTAGGATGAATTTTTTTAATAAAACTTTTTTCACAAAGATAAGGGACACGCTATAGTTAAGTTTTGCTAAGTCTCTCATATTATAAGATGATATCAAATAACATTATTTTTAGCAAACTAGTTTAAGTCACTTTCCAAGGGTTAGTCAAGGAAATATCTATTTTATATTGGGATGTACACAATATCATTAACCTTCTTAGAAGTTTTTATTTTAGAAGTATTTCAAATTATTGTTTGACCTAATCTCCAAATTATCTCTTTTTTATGAAAATTAATTGAGATATTTAATAGTGCAAAACATAATTTCATCTGAATATAAATGAATGCACGTGTTTCCAATGAGTATCAGTTATCACAAATAGCAACAAGGATCTTAGAGCTATGTTAGAAAAATATATAGCTCAAATTTAACTCTGCAGTCTCACATGCTCTCAAGAGAACACATCTATTCCAAATCAGTGTCACAAACTACTAAAAACCAGGAGAGTAGGAGTGAGGATTGTGCAGAGTGGTAAACAGAGGGGCCAGGACACAGGCGATGAACAGAAATACAGCTCTCAAGGAAAGCAAAATCAGATTAGAGCTAAGTACAAGGAAAAGCTTATGGGTTTCAAAAAAACGACTTTTCTGCCAGTGCCATACGAGTCTTAGAAAGAGATGTGCGACAAGTTAACTGACTTAAAAAGGACAGAGGCTACACTTTCAGATCATTTCAACTACAAATGGTAACCCTTTCCTTTGTGGTTCTGCAGTGAAATTAGCGTAGTCCAGAAGCTCTATGTTGGATTTGCAAATACAGTTTATTTGACAGGAATTCCACATTATAAACATCAGGCACCTCCCATCTTCCCCTTCCATTTCCCTCCCTCTCCCCTCCTCATCCCAATCTGGCTGGGTGCAGACCACTACACAGAGAGTGAGCAGTGATGTGGCCCTGCTGCTTTGGAGGAAGATTCAAGAAGAATGAAGAGGAAGAGGACAACATGAAGGAAACATAGAACTGGGTTGGAGCCATTGAACTGGTCCCGTGTGGGCCGGGGCTGGCCAGACCCTGGAAGCCTGTGCAACGGGTAGGTGTGTGCATGTGCCGGGCAGGCCGGACAGGGTATAGGCAGGTGGGTTTGATGGTAAGGTTAGAGAGGGAACATTTGGAAGAGGGACTGGTTCGGGTCCACTTATTTGCAGCAAATTCCTGTCCAGTTCCTCCTGTTGTAGTTCTCATTCTGCCAGGAGCTCATCCTGGTCAAACTCTTCTCCAAATCCTACAGGGTTTGAAATACCTGTTGAAGTCTCCTCTGCTTCGTGCCTGTTGGTCAGCCATGGCCTGCATTAACTCTTCATCTTGATCAGTGTCGATGTTGTCCTGGGCAACCTTCGTGGCCTTGGAGGAATAGCCCACATTCTAGAGCACCTCGGTGTCAGTACTGGCATTCTCCAGGGCCTCTCGCTGAAATTCGATGGTTGCCCTCGATCTGCACCAGCTGCTGCTCCTACCTCTTATTGCACTTCAGTGCCCTAGGGGCTGCACACTTGTTCTTAGTGCTGTGTTTCTTGGCAGCGGTGATCAACTCCTCCTGGGTCTTTATCTCCAGGAGTTCCTGCTTCTTACTTAGCCCAAATAAATTCATAAGTCCTATGAATTCATAAGGCTTTATTGATAAAATAAAAATACATATGTAAATGCTTTCCTCACTTGTTCATACACTCAAAGCATTTTAGGAAATTATGTAGTGAACTCACCCTGTGTGTCTCTGTCTATCTCTGCCTCTCTCTTTCTCTTTCTCCATATACATATGTATATATGGAGCACCTACTTATTTATATATAAAATATATATTATATATAATGTAATATGTAAATATGTAAGTTTCTCGATATCTGAGTCAAACTTAATGCTAAAAAAACTCATTTCTGTAACACAGATAGGATGACAATTTGACCATTGAGAAAGATGACTGAAGAAAACAGAATAGTTTTTAAAACTCAACTTGTAAATAAGTGACTGAGTTGTGCCGCGATCCAGCATCCATTCCTGCATACACTAAAATGAGATTATTTTTCTCAAAACTGGTGACAGTCTTTGAAGTTCAACTTAATAAATATAAAATTATCCAAGACTAACCAGCTCTAAAAATTTGAAGTGTAAAAACAAACAAAACCAAATTGTCATCTAAAATAAAATTTCATTAAATTGTCTTTGCCTGAGTTACCCGATACTGTTTTGAAAAATCAAAGCTAGTGGGGATCATGTATCCACTGCAGCCTATGTGCTAGAATTTTTTAAAGTTTACCTATGATGATTTCCATTTTGTAGATGAGAAGCTGGATCAGAGAGGTTCAATAAGTTATTCAAGGTCAGGGTCTCCTAAGTGGGGAGACATTGTTGGTTTGACCTCAGCACTCATAGTGTTTGCTCTACCTCATACTGTCTATGTAGAAAAATGGGAAAAGTTCTTTTAAAGAAAACCAAAGGTTTAAAAAAAGTTTGTTCCAAAGTTTTAAGGCAGAATGGTATGCTGGAAAAAAACAACAAAACACATTATCACAGGAATCAGAAGCACTTGTCTAACTTGAGTATTGCTGGATATTAGCAGAATCAATGACTTTACATCTCTGAATATTAGGACTTAGGAATGATAGTGTTTGTCCAGCCTCCTTAGGTTAATCTCACATAAGGAAGCATCAGATAAGAAAATATCCAATTATAGCATTTTCAAAATTATGGAGACTTCCAAAGGGAAGGAGCTAGTGGATCTTACTGAAAATAGAATTTACTACAACAGTTTTAAAAATTAATGTTTGTCAGTTATCTTCTTTACTATGACCTATTTCATTATAGAACAAAATATCTAGTAGTCACATCCGAGTTCTCAATGGCATTGGATCACGACCATCAATATATAGTGTTTAGGCTTCATGAAAGATCTTACTAATTTTTTTATTTTATGAAAGATCCACAATTCCTCATCTGAAATGCTTAGGGTGAAATGTGTTTCAGAATTCAGAACTTTTTAGGTTTTGGAAATATGACACATGGACTATAAATTTTGTAAAAACCCAGTGAAGTCTGAGACAGAACTCCATAATCAAACACATTAGTATTTCTGCAGAGTAATATGTCAGGATTCTCACAAGATGGATAAAGGCTGTAAATAGTTTCTTGCTAGGTCAGTTCAGGTTGTGCTGCCAAATGAAGGAGTGCTAAAATCATGAGAAACTTCATTTTCATATTTCAGATATGTGGATAATGGATTAAAAGCCTATAATAATGTTTACTTTCAGATTTATAAAAACAATACCAGTATATTTTAGAAGTGTTAGAAAATGGAAAAAAAAAAATGCAGAGGAGACCTGGCTGGCTCAGTAGGTAAAGCATGTGGCTCTTGATCTTAGGGTTGTGAATTTGAGTCCCATGTTAGGGGTAGAAATTATCTAAATTTAAAAAATATATAATTTAAAAAGAAAAATGCAGAAAATAATAAAGAAAAAGCCACTTAGAGTTGAGAGAATGATGATGTCTATCCTTTTATACAATTGAGATTGTACAATACATATCATCCTATACTTCATTCTTTTAATATCATGAATATTCTTAACGGTATTTTTAAAACAAACAGAAAAACCAAAGAAAAAGGACAGCAGAGCTAAGGGAGGCAGCTCTATGAGTCAATGAAAGAAGAGGTAGAAGGCGATTGTTATAACTCAGAGTTTTTTGTGAAGAGCCACTGAACTAGAGTCTAGATCAATTTTTAATGTTATAAGGGATATGATACAGTATGGATTTTTTAAAGCACACAGAAAACCTTCAAACTCCATTTAACGCATCTTTCCAGCTTGCTTTCTTTCTTTGGTTCTGTTTCCAAGGAGAACATAGTCCCTAGTTTGAGCATACATTGTCTTATCAATGTCTGTTGAAGAAGCAAATGTTGTCTTAGGATTTTCAAGCTATGTGGTCTTTTTTCTTTGGTAGGGTTTATATTTGCTCACTCAAATGTTTACCATGAGAATATATCCACAATGTGATCTTTGGAAGGAACTCTGAATATTTATTTAAAGCACAACAGAAATCTCCAATGCTTTTCTTATCTGGGGTTAGACAGTTTCATTTATGTGAAAAACAACTGGTCTTTAGAAACCATGCTTAAAAAGTTACGGAATCTACCATTCTGCATACTGTTCCAGGATTACACAACATTGAGTTTACAAATACTTTCTTGAGATTCTAAGTGAATGAAATAAGCCTAAGTTTAGAAGCCAGGCATACTCTATAGTCTATTAAATGCGTCTGACTGCTAGAAATACCTGCTGTATTTCCCTCTATATCTATATTTGACTGGAAGCATTAACAAATGGGGAAGGCATAAAATATTTAGAACCCATGAAGCACTCAGGACTGTCAAAATGATCTATTTCACATACATGACTATATGCAGGGCTTTTAGGTAAGATTTGTCCATTTATGTCAAATATAGCCACAGTTGCTGTTTTCTTTGATTTCATTGAGTTCTATCGTAAAGCTAACAATAAACTTTGAAATGCCCTTAAGTTCTTTTTTCCCCTTTCTTTTCCAGACTTTGGGTCATGTGTACATGATTGAGAGAGATAGAACTAAGTCTTCAGAATGAGTGAGTTTTAAGTACTAAGACACTGAGAGGTAGTTTATAGTTTAGAAAGAGAACATTTCCCAGATGTCCCCCACCTACTCCCTTTACTTCTTGATGAGTTTATGCCTTATTGAATTGTCAGAAAAACTTGTCTTTATTGAAATTTAATAAGCCATTTTAAAACATTACATGACACACCACAAGGAAAGCCACCACATGTGGTCCTTCCTTACTGGGTTTGTGATCTGTCAGTAGTGGATATAAATGGCTTTGACTGAAGTGAATCTTAGTGAGAAGATAAATTTGTATCCACAGTATCTCAAACCAGAGCCTCAGGGAAAAGCAAAATGATATATTTTTAATTTCATTTTTTGAAAATTAAAGTTAATTTTTCATGAGAGACACAGGGAGAGAAGCAGAGACACAGGCAGAGGGAGAAGCAGGCTTCCTGCAGGGAGCCCGATGTAGGACTTGATCCCAGGACCCCGGGATCACAACACTAGCCAAAGGCAGATGCTCAACCACTGAGCCACCCAGGTGCCCTGATATATTTTTAATTTCAATACTCTTTGTATTGAAGTTAGTAGTGAGTTTTCATTCCTGTTTATTTTTCCCTGTACCTTGGAGTGGGGCAGTATTTATGTTGTGCATTTGGCGACTGATGTGCTGCTATTCCATCTTTATTTCAGTCATTTCTTGCCCTCCACCTTGCCATCTCTTGTTACTTCATGCAGAATGTTGTAATCTTCCAAATCAAAAACTGAGGCTAAAAACTTACTTTAATGTATCAATTTGCACTTTAAAAATTCTACTAAATCACTGTCTTCAGAAATCAGATAACCAAGTTTTAGTTTTAGTATCTAATTTATTATTAGATAATAAGTTTTAGTGTTACTAATGATAGCATTGCAATCTTTAGTCTGAACAAAGATTGTTTTTGCTGCTCTTATGGTGAGGGAATTAATGAAAGTTCTAGCTTGCCTTCACTATTAACTAGAACCTTATTTAAGGACTTGTGTAAGAACACAAGAAAGAAAAATCATCTGAATGATGTTTGAGGGGAATGATGTTTGAATTAACCTGAATCCTAATCTTCAACATCCAAAGCAAATAAATGGCTACTTATTTTCAGTATGGTCTTAACGTCTACATTGTCTTAGAAGTATTCAGTAATGTGAACCAGGGATGATACTTGGTGTCAGAGCACAGGTAAGGTGGGAGAGTAGGACAAGTACAAAAAGTATTGCTTTCTCAGACCCAGAAGAATTACAAGAACAAGTGCTGGGATCCTGCCCCAGTTATATCTTAAACATCTTCAATATTATACAACAGGCCAATAGTTGCCTTAGGTCTGCTTCCCCAAAGCAAATGACACTTAACCAACACAGTGATAATAATTAAAATACACCCATGGATGTGTGTGGGGGGAGGGAGGGGTCTTACTATGCCCATTAAGCACTTTAAATGGCTTGCATTAAACATTTTAAATAATGACTCATTTCACCTTTAAAACAACCCAAGGGGATGATGTTACTACCACACCTTAACAAAGAAGAACTGAGGCTCAGAAAGGTTGCGTTAGCTTGTCTAGGTCACACAGCAAGTGAACTGTAGAGCCAAGAGGTGGAACCCAGGCAGTGTGGCTCTAGAGTCTTGACTACTAATCTCTACCATGTTCTCTTTTCATATATCTACAACATAGCTCAGGATCAGAAATTAGAACCTTGAATCCTCCCTGCAGAAGAAATTTTGATCCAATTCTTAAATAACTTAAGCTACTTGGAAGAATCATATTATTTCATTGTCACTACAACCTTGTATAAGAATAAGGTAGAGATAATTAATTTAGTTTATTTAAATTAATTTAGATTACATTTGTCTGGAAATGAGGCAGCTGTCATCCATGGCTCTATTACAGTAATTTTAAAGCAGCATATACCTATCATAAAGTACAATTAACTAAAATCAAGGGCTCACCATTGGATCTACTCACCCACTCTTCTTCCTTGAAAACAGTTCCAGATGCTGAAAAGTCTGTTTGGGTTAAAAAAAATCCAATGGCTATTCTAACATGGATATCAAAGAGAGCAATGTGTTGAACCTCAGAGAATTCCCCAAATCAATTTGTAACTATTTAGATGGTTATCCAAAGCATGAATAATATATGATTATAGATTTATAGATTATCTAGATAGATAGACAATTTATGTAGAAATTAGGCTCCAATCCTCAGAAGTACATGTTTTTTTATGAGACTTTTTGGAAGACAAGCAAACCAGAATTTGCAATACATTTTCTAAATAACACATACAGGGCAGCCCCCGGTGGCGCAGCAGTTTAGCGCCACCTGCAGCCCGGGGTGTGATCCTGGAGATCAGGGATCGAGTCCCACATCGGGCTCCTTGCATGGAGCCTGCTTCTCCCTCTGCCTGTCTCTCTCTCTCTCTCTCTCTCTCTCTCTGTGTGTGTGTCTCTCATGAATAAATAAATAAAATCTTTAAAAAAATAACACATACATTGCTACTACCTAAAGGAAATAAATATTTCTAAACAGTATTTGAAAAATACATTGGGTACTGTGTATTTTCCTCACCAATCTCATCCTGAGCGCATTATTTATAAACACACTCACATTCTCATCTGCATTTCAAGATCCAGAATAACATTAGCAATTCCCTTTTTCTCCAAAGTGGTAGGTATTAGATATCTCAACTGACCTTTTGCCAGTTAGGTTACTACTCATATCTGATAATTTACAAAGAAAGGTAAAAACATTTAAGGGTAGGCAAAAAGTTAAGTAGAAGTTATTGAGTTTGCAAAACAAGAGTTCAAATAAATGTCATAGTGATGCAGGATAAAATCCCAACATCTATGACATCTGCTATTTTTCTGCATTGATTATTACTCTCAGAATATTCTAAGCAGCAGTTAACTTAGCTAGCTGTACAACTCATCCAGAACATGCAAAGGGGTAATAAACACCATGTGAGTAATCTGTTTCTAGACTCATGCTCATGCTGTTTCATGGATATTTGATTGAAAAGATCTATGCTAAAATCTGCCATAAAAACATTTTATAGAATTATAAGAACTGATTGTTTCAAAAGTGGAAACAGATTACTTAACATCATTTGTAGTCAAGTTTCTTGAAACTTTTAAAATTTTGTTATTTCTTTAATATTTTAGTTAGTCTTTTAATTACCGAAGGATTTCTTTTCTATACATTATGGAGATGGTTAATCTAAGCTTAATTAAACAGTATTAAGATTCATAGGACATTAAAGCCAGAAACAACCTACAAAGCTTCAGAATTGACATCTTGACTTGCTAGACAAAATATCCAAGGCCAAAAAAAACCAAAAAAAAAACCAAAATTGAAGTGCATGAAGATTATGCAGTTGCTTTAGTAGAATACTACCTGTTAATCAGCAAACTACTTTTTGCTTACCTATGTATTTTGTAGGATACCTTGATTAACAGTTGACATCATCTGAAGACCACAACATGATCTGCTCGTTACAGTAATGCAACTCATTCACCATACTCAGGAAAATACAGCACAAACTACTCATAAGGGGAGATATATGTCCAGGCAGGATGGCATTTGGAGGAAATTATGGGTGATGTCTGTAGGGAATATGATTACACATTCAGTAATCTTTATATTGATATAAAATTGCTAGCTCGTTAGCAGAAAATAGTTTAATTTACAAATTTCCTTTTTGCTGTTCTTCATTATTTTTAACATATGATGAATCTTAAGAAATGGAAGGGGATCAAACCCCTTTCTACCTACGTGAGGACCCTGCTCTTGATATGCACTTTGGTCATCTGAACAGAGCACTAACTAATTGAACCAGGTGGCTTCCTTTGGAAGTTTTCCTTAAGATAGTTTATACTTTTACTTGGAGAAGCATGGGATAATTATAGAAGTCAGCAGTTGCTGTGAACTATATGCCAAAATGTTGATTTACCTCAGCCTTAATATGACTGTTTTCTATTCTGATATGTGATTTCTGAGTTATTTCAATCTTAGCCAAATTAAAAGAATCGTAAATTGGATCAAGGTGATAAATCATCCTAATGTACCTTGCCTTCATTAAAACAATTCTTGGAGTTTTACATACAGATTTAGGCTTTCCTTTTTTTTTTAAGATTTTATATATTTATTTATTTATTTGAGAGAAAGAGTGCAAGTGAGAGCGAGAGAGGATGAGCTGGGGGGAGGGGCAGAGGGAGAGGGAGAAGCAGATTCCCCACCCAGCAGGGAGCCCCGTGCAGGGCTCAATCCCTGAGCCCCAGGATTGTGACCTGAGCTGAAGGCAGATGCTCAACCTACTGAGCCACCAAGGCACCCCCACAAAGAACTGCTTTTTAAGAATTGAATAGTAACTGTGACCTTCTGCTTTGTAACACACATTACATTTCTAATTATCTGTGTTAAAGCATTTACCTTTCTTAGGAGACTTTAAGCTCCATGAGTGCAAGTACTATGTTGTTCATCCATCAGCATATCCTCAATACCTGGCATGTGGTGGGTGCTCAATAAAGGTATATTAAATGAATAAAGACAGCAACTAAAATCATAAAAGTTGAGGAAACCATGCACATGGGAAGTGTTTGAATTGGGACTATTTTTTGCTTGTTTTTTAAATTTAAATTCAATTAATTAACATATAGTGTATTATAGTTTCAGAGGTAGAGTTCAGTGATTCATCAGTTGCATATAACACCCAATGCTCATGACATCCCATGCCCTTCTTAATGCCCATCACCTAGTTACCCTATCCCCCATCCCCTCCAGCAACCCTCAGTTTGCTTCCTATAGTTAAGAGCCTCTTATGGTTTGTCTTCCTCTCTAATTCCATCTTATTTTATTTTTCCCTCCCTTCCCCTATGGTCCTCTGTTTTGTTTCTTAAATACCACATATGAGTGAGATCATATGCTATTTGTCTTTCTTTGATTGACTTATCTTGCTTAGCATAATACCCTCTAGTTCCATCCATGTCATTGCAAATGGTAAGATTTCATTTTTTGATGGCTGAGTGATATTCTATTTATTTATGTACCACATCTTCTTATCTACTCATCTGTCCATGGATATCTGGCCTCTTTCCATATTTGGCTATGATGGACATTGCTATAAATATTGGGGTGCAGGTGCCCTTCTAATCACTATGTTTGTATCCTTTGGGTAAATACGTAGTAGTGCAATTGCTGGGTCATAGAGTAGCTCTATTTTTAACTTTTTGAGGAAACTTCATACTGTTTTCCAGGGTGGCTGTACCAGCTTGCATTCCCACCAGCAGTGTGAGAGGGTTCCCCTTTCTCTGCATCCTCCCCAACACTTTTTGCTTCCTGACTTGTTAATTTTAGCCATTCTGACTGCTATGAGGTAGAATCCCATTGTGGTTTTGATTTGTATTTCCCTAATGGCAAGTGATGTTGAGCACTTTTTCATGTGTCTATTGGTCATTTTTATGTCTTCTTTGGAGAAAGGTCTATTCATGTCTACTGCCCATTTCTTGACTGGATTTTCTGTTTTCTGGGTATTGAGTTTAATAAGTTCTTTATAGATCTTGGATACTAGCCCTTTATCTGATAAGACATTTGCAAATATCTTCTCCCATTCTGTAGGCTTTCTTTTGGTTTTGTTGACTGTTTCCTTTGCTGTGCAAAAGCTTTTTATCTTGTGAAGTCCCAATAGTTCATTTTTGCTTTTGTTTCCCTTGCCTTTGGAGATGTGTCTAGCAAGAAGTTGCTGTGGCCGAGGTCGAAGAGGTTGCTGCCTGTGTTCTCCTCTAGGATTTTGATGAATTCCTGTCTCACAGTTAGATCTTTCATCCATTTTGAGTTAATTTTTGTGTATGGTGTAAGAAAATGTCCCAGTTTCATTTTTCTACAAGTGGCTGTCCAGTTTTCCCAACACAATCTTTTTGGTGTCTTCTGTTGAAGACACTGTCTTTTTTCCCATTGGATATTCTTTCCTACTTTGTCAGGACTGGGATTGTTTATGGAGATAGGACAAAGTTAGAGATAAAAAGTCATTTTCAAATATTTGGAAGGTCTTTAATGGAATATATATATATATATATATATATATATATATATTTAATTTTGTGTTACTCGGGATGACATGGAGTTCTGGTACTACTTATAAATGTTTTGGCTTTGGAAGACTCAAAGTAGAATATTCACATATGAACAGATAGAGCTACCTTGCAAAGTAACAGGTTCTCTGACACTAGTATTGTTCAGAGATGATATAATCGACTTGCAGTGATGGGTGATATAGCAGATTCTTTCATCTGGTGGGGGTAGACATGCTGACTTCTAAATCCTCTGCAACTATGATCATGTGGACTTTTTTGGTGGTTCTTGTGATTCTTTTTTAATTTCAGCTTTATTGAGATATATGATTGTGTGGCATTAATGTAATTGAACACACAATGATTTCCACTTGTGGTTTCTAACTCTTATTTTTCTTCTTTTCAAAACACTTCCTAATTTCATTTAAAAATCCATTTTCCCATTTTTCTAACTGTGAGTTCTTTTTTCTAGGTTGATAATGATTGATAAAAAATATTGAGTAAGTCATCATTAAGCACAGTTTACCATTGATTCAAATTTACACAAATAGTTCTTACTATACTTAATTAGGCATATGTGGATGTAATCAGAAACAATTTGAGTCTGTCATATATCATAAATTACTTTTTCTTACCATGGCCATTAGCACCTGCTTATACTCAATTAATTTTTGGTGGGAGGAAGGATTTATTCAAGCATTTTCCAAGTGGATAAAATAGGCATGTAGCCAAATTAGCTAAGCCACTACACTGTAATAAGCTCACTATTGATCACCTACAGATTTTCTGTCTCTTTTGTTTAGATCGTGTCTACAGGTAGATCATGTAGATTCCCTCTGTAGAGGGAAATGGTTAATGTATTAGTCTAGTTTTATCCGATCTTCAAATCCTCTAATTTTACATGAAACAAAAATAACAGCACTACAACAGACAACTCAAAGCATATCATCATCTTCCTGAGTATCTGCAAGTCTGACTATGTCACAATTAAACTCTTTGTGTTATTCAGTTGCTTAGTTGAGGCTGCTGCTTCTGAAATTCAGCCGTTTGACTAGGTCGTTTACTCCTCATGCTATCTCAACAAAAACTTACCTGCCAAACCTACAGAGTAAGAAAAATTATAGAAAGGATGTGTGTATAAATGGACATGTTAAATGGATTAATGTTAATTAAAAAGGGGTGAGGTATTTTAAAAGTACAAACATGTCAAAACATATCTGTTCATGGAAAGGAGACTGGAGAGTGATGTGTGGTTGGATTTGGAAGTTATCGACCAAACTTGAATGTGAATAATGACTGTTGATAATTTAGCTCCAGATCCTGAATCAGCTGTCACTATGAAGGACAAGAAGAAAGCATGTCCTGCTGGTCATCTTGATTTGGAAAAGCAGCTGAGACAGATGGTTTTCCAAGTCTTTGCCTTTGTACAACAACATGCATTTGTCAGATGGAAGGTCTTTCTGATGATTCTAAAACATTGTCCATCCATTTGACAGCTAGCTTCTTCCCAGGCTGTAGGTACTCCATATGCCAGCTTTACAAACCTTGGTTCATAACATTTTCTTTTCATAGAATGACCTTTTGTCATATTACAGGGTACTCAAAATATTCTAGTCATCCCTGCAATCTAAAGGCTGCTTCTTGCAGACTTGTGTATTCTCAAAATTTCCACTGCATTTTGTAGGCTCAACTCATGCAGCATTTCATGTATTTGGTCTTTTATGAAATCTTGCTTGCTCTTCCTTTCTGTCTCCTTCTACATTTCAAGCTCCTTAAACAGGCCTGGCATTTCTTTCAGTTTGTTATTTCTACTCAGAGCTAATAAATATTTTTACATAGGTAGAAACAACAAAATGTGTGATGAAAGGAAGCTTGGTCCATTAAAACTGAGTTTAATAGAATCCAGCAAATTTTCAATCTATTTTAGGCACAGTACAAGGCTTATTAGCAACTAGCGTTGATGTTATCTTGGAAAATGTTGAAAAACAGTGTAATTCATCTTGCAACACATAGCTACTTTGCAGAAATACAAAATCCCTATTATGTTCAACATTATAATATTGTAACTCGGTTTTAAAGTTCTTTTAAAGTTCTGTCATAAAAGTTAGTAGACATGTCCTAAAATGCACCAAGGGTCTGTTGAATGCAGATTTGTTATTAAAACTAGCCCTTGGACTAAATTTTGTGTATTTAAAAGCTGTATCATAACATGGAAAACCATATTAACTCATGGCAATTTGCTCATTTTCTTTGCCCCTAAAGCTGAATCTGTCCCTAAGTGCTTTCCTTCCCCCCTGCCCCCCCCTCAGGTAAGTAGCTGATGGACCAAAAGTCTCAGAGAGAGTCTATTGGCTTCCGGGGGCTATGGGACCTGGGGAGCAGAGCAAGTCCCCATAGTACCACACTCTTCCAAACCCACCAGCTTGCACTCAGGACCACCCCCCAGGTCCTGACCACCAAACCTCATACCACACAGGGCCAGCCTTTCCTGTGCCTATGTGAATTTGTAGATGTATATCTCCAAATCCAGGCCAAAAAGTAAGGTATTAACAATGAGAAACTGAGTGAGGGATATAAAGGAACTGTCTATACTATCTTTGCAACCCTCCTATACATTTTCAGTTATTTCAAAATTAAGTTTATTGAAAAATAAATGAATGAAAAGTGCAGAGTTTAGAAGGTATCCTTAGATTAAAACTCAGAAAACTGGTGCATCCCTCAATTTTTCTTAGATCATGAAGTCAGAAGAATTACTCTTGATAATAGCATATTTAGCAAATAATTGTTCATCTACCATCTCTCTAGGTATAAATATACATGTATGTGTGTGTTTGGATTAACATAGAAGCAAGTTAAAAAGAGGACAATTAATTTTGATTCATAAAATAACATTTTAAAAAATGATCACTATGTGGGCCTTTGTCTTGTTTTTGTTTGGCAACATTTTAATGCCTGTTAGAAGTGTAATGCTGAAGAGTATGTCTTAAGTGCTAGCTAAAATATTCCATTTGAAGATGTTCACAGATATATCCTTATGATATTCTAAATCTTCTAATATAAGAAAAGTCCCCCCATGATGAGTCAAGAGGATCTATCTTCAGGTATAACCATTTTTGGAAAGCAAAATTGTTATTATCAAATAAATTTTCCAATTATTCCTTGCTGACACTAAAAAGTGTCAGAGGTGGGAATCTTTCTTGATATCAATGATATTTCACATGCCTAAATATATAATGTAGTTATTTATACCTTGATACAGAGATATACTGTGAATGATCTATCACTAAGCTAACAGTGCTACTTACAATTTGTTTGCAAAAACACCTGGCACTGTAATTCATACATGAACATGAAATGGATATTTCAGCATCCTGGGCAGGAATTTGTGTTTTCTATGCAGTTTCCTAAGTGACTTTCTGCCTATTTGGAGAACATTTTAAAGATTGGTACAATATAGTATTTTCAACTATGAAATGGGAAAGTATCAATTTACAGCTTTCTTTTTTTTTAGAATATTCAACCCATATGTTTTTATAGACTAAATGGTTCACTTAAGTCAATAGTATCCAGAATTCTAACTTTACAACCTCTTCCTTTAATTGCCCTTATCATATGCATTGCAAGTAATATACCATCATCAGATTTATACTCTAATTGTAAGTTGCAAATGTATAATTACTAGAATTTAACCTCTCCAAATTGATGTAATTCAACCTAATTATCCTGGCTACATAAATGCATACTAATCAGCAAGAAAATACTTAAATAAAACAAGAATGCTAACACAACAACTCCAGAATAAACAAACTTTTGAGGAAGGAAAAAAAATCAGGAACTAATTATATCTCCAACAATAAATCATAAATGCATACTATTTTAAAGTCTTTTTCCAAGAAAGAATGAAAGAAACGTCTTTTTCCTGTTCATTTAGACTTAGATGTGGCCAGAATTGTTTCAGTATGTGTTTTGAACTCTATCCACATTGAAAGTCATTCCTCTATTCATGTCTCTATCAATAAGCCATCTGATCTTATTTATTTAGTAGATTTTTATTCTGAGCTTGTTAGAACTGGACAGTGTAGAGATGTCAAAGAAACAAATAGTCCCTGTCCCAAATCTAGTTAGGTTACTTGCTTAAATAAACTAACTCAAAGAAAAAAGATACCATCATTTTAAAAGGTTAATGAAATCATGCATTTGGGTCACCTGGGTGGCTCAGTCTGTTAAGCATCTACCTTCAGTTTAGGTCATGATCTCAGCTTAGGTCATGATCTCACGGTCCTGGGACCTAGCCCCACATCAGGCTCCCTGCTTAGCAGGTATTCTGCTTCTCCCTCTGCCTCTGCCTTTCCCCCTTACTCATGCTTTCTTCCTCTCTCTAAAATAAAATCTTTTTAAAAATTTTAAATGAGTTGAATTGCTCTATCCAGTCATGTCATTAAAAATAAATAAATAAAATCATGCATTCGTCTGCTTACTCCCTCAATGATTCCCCATGGGGCTTGAATTCAAATCCAACTTTTAACCATAGCCTTTAAGACCCTCTGTGACCTAGCTCTGACCTCTCCCTTCTGTTATCTTTTTGCTATCCAACTCTACTCTGCAGCATCCACAGGAGATACATTTTAATTCCTAAACAGTGACTAACACATTCCTGCCTCAGGGCCTTTGCACTTGCTCTTGTTACTTCTGTCTGGAAAGCTGGCTCTTCCCTTATTCACCTCCCAAACCTCCGTAAGACAGAAATTCTGGGCAGTGCTTTATTCACATTAATTTCATGTATATCTTAGAAATTGTATCAAAACCAAAAGATCATATATGTCCTCAGGAAATAAAATATTAGAGAATTCCTAACCAAGGATTTTGTAGTAAAGAAATCATAGGCATCGTCAGCAACCTTATGAGAACAAAGTTACAAACACTCTAAATTCCTGTAACCAGTTTAATGATCTTGAAACACCTTGTAAATCAGTGCTTCTTTTTGAACAGTGGGTGTAATAATACTTGTAAGTACTTGACAAAAAAGTATAATTGTCTTTGTCATAAATTTACCTGAAGTTAATATGGTAGCATATAAACCAATAAAGCATGAGCCATTTCATTATTATTTTTATTGTTGAGAATTTACAAGGCTGAGGGAAGCTGATCTGGATGGTCCAGATCTCTCTTAAAAACTACTGAAGTAGGTTGTGTTTATGTCTTCTTTGTCTTTCTGTGACTTTCTTTACATCAAGGAGAGTCACTGTGATGCTCAAATATTATGTTTCTTCCATTGAAAAAGTTTTTATTTTTGAGCTTATTCGACATTTCCCCCCCCCCTTTTTTTAAACGTGGCTGGTGTCTTAATTCTATGAACAGCTAATCATGTGATGTCAAGAAAGATCATTTGAAAAAATAATATATTTAGTATTTGATATTTTGTCTGGATGTATTTTGTATAACAGTGCTAATTGAATAGAAATGAGATTCATAAAAAGAGCAAGGGAATACATTGACCAGAAGTACAATAGCTGGGTCTGAGGTTTTTGTTTTTTGTTTCTTTAAAGATTTAATTTATTTATCTGAGAGAGTGAGAGCAGGCACAAGCAGGTGGAGGGGTAGAGGAAGAGGGAGAAGCAGACTCCATGGAGCCCAACTCAGGCCTTGATCCCAGGACCCTGGGACCATGACCTGAACCAAAGGCAGACACATAACTGACTAAGCCACCCAGGAGCCCCTGATTCTAAGATTTTAAGAGAACAGTGGTTTGGTCTCATTAAATCTCAGTTTTCTCATTTAAATACTAAAGAATTAATCTAAATCAGGGAAAGCAAGTAGGTCCTCTCTTTGTGCTAAATGAAATTGGTTAAAAGAGGCTGCTGCATTGTATTAAGAAGTGTCTTGAGGCCATATATGCTCTCATTGGGGAAGAATACACATTGCTCCTTGAGGTTGGCCAGGAACAGAATTCTGAAATGGTGCAGTTGTGGCCTATATTGGCAATTCCTAGACAAGATGAGAGTTTTCGGTGATTCTTTTTAAGTTTCTTTGCTGTGTTTGCACAATTTTTTACCCTATGGTGAAAACTGCCCACAGTCAAAAATAATCTAAATCCACTATTTATCCACATTGTTTTCTATTTTGGTGTGCTTCAATTTCAACAAATTTATAATAAATATATGGCCACTACTCCCCTTTTCTTATGTCCTTAAAACTTCTTAGTTCTGCTTAATGTCCTATCTGTGCCTCCGGATAAGGCTTCCTATAGTAATTTCTACCACCAGAATGAATTGTCAACTCCTCACTTGTTTTCCTCTGTCTTTGCCGGCTTCTCAAGATTGGATCAACTAATTCTGGTAAAGCAACCCAAATACCAACACCTAGTTGGGATTTGTTGGATTTCTGCATTCCTCCCAAAAATCAAACTTAATCTCATCCAACCCAGTGTTGTGTTACTTTTCCTCAAACCCTGAAGGCCTAGAACTTCATCCTTTTCCCAACTTCTGTGTTGACCTGGATCATAAATTTAGGCTGTTTTCTTTTTTTTTTTAAGATTTCATTTATTTATTCATGAGACAGAGAGAGAGAGAGAGAGAGAGAGAGAGAGAGAGGCAGAGACACAGGCAGAGGAAGAAGCAGGCTCCATGCAGAGAGCCCTATGTGGGACTCCATCCTGGGTCTCCAGGATGAGGCCCTGGACTGAAGGTGGCGCTAAACCCTGAGCCACCTAGGCTGCCCTCTTTTTTTTTTTTTTTTTAAGATTTTATTTATTTATTCATGAGAGACACAGAGGGAGAGGCAGAGACAAAGGCAGAGGGAGAAGCAGGCTCCATGCAGGGAGACCGATGTGGGACTTGATCCTGTGTCTTCAGGATCACAGTCTGGGCCGAAGGCAGGTGCCAAACTGGTGAGCTACTCAGGCATCCCCTGTTTTCTAAAATATGCTGGTGACTCCACCTGAGACTTCACATCCCTGAGACTGGAATCCTACCCTAAACCAGTACCAAAGGCTGGAACTTGGATCATGCTTTTATTTTTCATTAACCTTCATTTCTTAGGGATGGATTCTAATCTTGAATAATAATGATCATAATGGAAATCATGTTTTTAGCAGCACTATTGTAAGCAACACCTGGATTATCTCAACCTTAAAAGTCACACAGCAGGTGAATAATGGAGTTGAATATGAGTCAAATGGCCTGAATCCAAACTGGTGCTCTGAAATCCTGCTTTATGCTCCTCTAGAATTACTGATTTACTGCTCCTGGTGGACTGGTCACAGGTGAGGGGTGGGTACACAGAGAAGACCTACCTTCTCAGGACTGGTACCCAATAAAACCTCTCCACTGGGACCCTTCCCCTCATATCCCTTTAACTATTTTTATGACTCTATTATTAAATAAATGTGTTCGTGGAGTTTTGTTTGATACTGGGGACATACAACAAACAAATGAGGCACAATTCTTTCCATCCATCTAAGTATGTGGCAGAGGAAAGAAACCTTAATCACATAATCTTACAGAAGAGTGCATACATAGGGTCGTGGTAAGTTCGCTAAGGAAGATTGCATTGTATAATAAAAGCCTACGGTAGTACAATGACCTAACCTATTCCGGCAGGTCAGAGAATTGCTGCTTGGCCTTACCTACTCAGGTGGGTGGCTCAGTACTTACTGTCCGACTCACACATTACTTCCCTTCCAAGCTCCACCACAACTAAGTTTCTTTAGCAGAATTCCAGCTCTGAGCTGCACAGGTCCCAGCATGCTTTGCAGCTCTCCCAGTTCACAGCAGCCTCATCCCCACTAATAGAGGTTTTACTAAATATATTAACATATTTCAGGTTACCATTACCTTATCAGACCTCTGCTCTGCTAAAATATTAAGCAATATTGTTTTATTGATTGGGTGCCTACTGACGGTAGCAATATGCACACATGCATTATTCTCATACCACTATAGCTTTAATAGTCTGGAGGTAATACTGAAAGTAATTTACTGTCATCTATATATGGTGGTTCAAACGCTGTGGTAGTTAGAGATGCCAATTTGGAAATTCTGGCCTGCATACAAATGAGGGAGGTATCTAAAGTCTTTTTCAGAACTAACTTGATAAAATCAGATAGCAGGAAAGACCAAGTCTCTGAAAAGCATCACTGATCTGATTGCCATACACAAATATAGCAAATGGGAATAATTTTTTAAGAATGAAAGATATTTTCCTTTATCCTGAGTTTTCAGTGGAGTCTCCTTACAGAGACTGAATGAGAGTTTGCTAACATGATGACCTAATTTAGTGTTAAAATCCTGCATCTTTCTGCTACCCTCATAAGATAGACCAGAGGCTTAGATGAAGAAAATACCGGAAACACTTGTTGATTTTTTGGCACCGGTGATAACACTAAGAATCATTCAATGTACGCACTCATTCAATGTTTTATTTTTTTAAAAGATTGTATTTATTACTCATGAGAGACACAGAGAGAGAAGCAGAGACATAGGCAGAGGGAGAAGCAGGCTTCCTGCTAGGAGTCTGATGCGGGACTCAATCCCAGGACCCCAGGGATCACATCCTGAACTGAAGGCAGATGCTCAACCACTGAGCCACTCAGGCATCCCCAATATTATCAAGGGATCAATCATAAAAAGAAGCAAACAGAAACCTGCTATGGTAAAAACTCACTTTATATTCATCGCTTTCCTTGGCCTAAATACATTAAAAAAAAAAAAGGAACTTGAGTTTTGTAAATATGTGTAGATCTTGTTGATCCATTTTAACTGCTGGATAACATTTTTTGCATTCCATTACACAAATCACATTTATGTAAACATTGCATAAGACAGTAACAGTTAGGTTGTTTCCATTTTTTGTTTTACTAGCATACAATGATTCAGTGAAAATTCTTAGACATAGCTCCTTGAGGTAGCTCATCCAGTTTCTCTAAGACAGATACCCATAAAAAGTGGGAGGAAAACAAGTTGTAAAAGATATGTACAGCTGGATTCCAATTATATAAATCTTTAAAACTCACAAACATATTGCTTGTGGGGGAATTTATTCATATTACAGAAGTTCAAAAACATGCGTGGAAATGATCCACACCAACTTCAAGAGAGAAAGGCTTCTAGGGAAGAAGGGGTAAGGAATAGAAATAACATTTTAGCAGTATCTACATTATATTTCTTTTAAAAAATTATCTGGAGTGAATGCAGTATGTTAACATCTGTTCATTCTTGGTAATAAGTATGTAGATATTCTATTTTTCTTATGCTTTTAATTAAATATGCTTGCAATTTTTTGTAAGTTCTGTTAAAATTAAGTTCTATGAAACATTGCAGGCTAGTATTTAAAAGAGGAAAATCACATGTGCCATAAAAAGTATTACAGTTATTGGTAAAAAGTCTTACTTGTATACACCCAGCCTTCTGTGGGAGGAGGTATGTATGAGTTGGAAAACCGGTTGTGAAAGATGATCAAATCCCCACATAGCAGAAGAACTCACAGGGTTATTAACCTAAATAGCACTTTGTACTTTAACTCACTCAGGGTGAGGGCTGGAACGAGGAGAAATGCCTAGAAATCTTGGGTGTTCAGGGAGGTGATTCACACATGACCTGATAAGGACAACTGGGCCTCCGTTACAGATAGGACTCAACCTCTGAGTGAGAAGGAAGTTACAAGGGCCTTTAATTCCACATGAAATCAGAACCGAATCAGGGATTAGTGATAAAGAAAACTGGAGTTGAAGAGTCTACAAGACAGGCAAGTCTATGTGGTTGAGACTACGTGAGAAGGTGGGAAGCCAATGCTGTTGGAGGCCACCTACCTGACCTTGAATTATGGACGAGATTTTATTTTATTTATTCATGAGAGACACACAGAGAAGCAGAAACATAGGCAGAGGGAGAAGCTGGGTCCCTGCGGGGAGCCCGATGTGGGACTTGATCCCTGGACCCCAGGATCACACCCTGAGCCTGAGACAGACGCTCAACCGCTGATCCACCCAGGTGCCCCGATGGACTAAAGCATTCTGAGACTCCGTTTCTTTACCTCGAAAATAGGAGTTAGCCTTACTCTGGATGATATTCTTGTCAGAATAGAATTAAACAACACATGGAAGGTCTTGGCACCTTAAAAAAAAAAAAAAAAAACAACTCTTTTCCCCTCCACCTAAATGAGGTGAGTGTAAGTGGGGGTAAAATAGGGAGGAGGCCCAGAGAAGCAGCGAGAAGGCTTCCGCTGCCTGACCTGAAGTGCCCCTGCAGATCTAGGGATCTAGGAATAAAAATCCCGTCTGGGCTACCCCTTTCTCAGACCAGACCCTAGGGTTGGGGGGAGTGTTAGAGCGCAGTGGCTGAAAAGAGTTGCAAATTAGTGACCAGGGGATTGATGAGGTTGTGAGGTATTCCTAGGATCGGTTAGGGTGCCGGTGGGGCATGGCAGTCCCTTGACTCCCTTATGTGTTGGGGGGCGCTCGGATGCTCAGCACGGAGGCCCTGGCTCAGGTTCTAACCAGGGGTCAGCAGGGCAGGCAAGGTCCCCCTGGGGGACAGGCCTGCCTCTTCTGGGAGATCCTCCTGACACAGGCTCACCATCACTGCTTCTGTGCCTGCCCCCTGCTCTCTGAGGCTGGCAGACACTTTAAAACAGGCATCCCAGTATAAATTTCCAGTGGATGATTCTGAAATCAAATAAGAATCTTTAATCCGGGCATTCTCTGTCGGTTAGCACTCCTGCTCGCTGCTGCTTTTTTTTTTTTTTTTTTTTTTTTTTTGCTGCTGCTGCTTTTTAATTCTCCTTTTATTCAAATTAAATACCTCACAGTCATTCAGAAACTGTGCCTTATGTTGCCACATCTTCCCACTGTCAGAGCAGTTAATTAGCTCTTGGCAGGTCTGAGATTCTGAAGAGCTTGAAAGATGATTTGTAATTGTGCACTGAAGTACAGCGAGTTGCTTCAAATAAACATGGTTAAAAAGTCTATTGTTTGGCATTTGTCAATTTCTACACGATCTAGATTTTCATTCATTTGGCAGAAATAGAAAGTCTTATTTGTTTCACATTCCTGGAGGTAGAGCCATCATCATTTCTTATACCCGAACAAAGGGAAGACTGTAAAACCTAAGGAAAAACATAAAAAGGAAAATGGGATCTTTTTGAAGCAAAAAGCCCTATAAAATCTGAAAAGGGCTTTGCTATGGAAGACCTATACCATAAAATTGATTCTTATTGCTACTGTTACCTTTAAAGAGGTCAAAAATGAGAGACTTACAGAGAGTCTTTCTTATTCATCTTTGCCAGCAAAATAGAGTCCATTCTTTTTAGATTGGCATTCAGAATCCTCTGGGGTTTTGAACTTGACATATTTCTCTGATCATTTCTCCCACGACTTATCTGCATACACATTATGTGGTAATTTTTGAACATCTCAGTTCTGCCTTAATAGCCTGACCTAATTTTTATTTGCTTCTAGATACTTCTGTCCCTACTAGTGACCCCCCCCCCCCACCAGGGAAAATTTAGGAAAAATACAGGATGTCCAGTTAAATTTTAATCTCAGATAAATGAATATTTTTCTAAATAACTGTACCCCATGAAATAATTGGAATCCACTTGAACTAAAAAATGTATTCCTTGCATATCAGAAATTTGAGTTTAAATGCATGTGCTATATTGTACCTAGTAACCCTAGTTCCTACTCTGAGCCCTTGGGAGATTGTCTTTATCATTCACCTATCAGTGACATTTCCAACCAGTACTGTCGTGTGTCTTCAGTCAAGTCTTAATCCCCTTAGAAACAGAGAGGAGTTCCTCTTCTAGTTTGGATACAAGAGGATGTGCAAGATCTCCATTCATGTGATAAAAATCAGAAATTACCAGGCAACATGCGAACAGAAACAATCACAGTTTTTCTTAAATACCTTGAAGAGTTGTGGATATGAATAAATTTTAAAACACCAGAGGGAGAAGTAGATGGAGGTGAGGCCAGTTTCTAGGCACTGATGGCTTGGAGGAGGCCATCAGCTAAGGAAGGACTGTCTTTGCTCTGACTAGCAGAAACTGGCACATGCTGGGCAAATCTGTATTTGGATCTCATGCTGCCACCAACACAAAGGTAATCCTCTTTGTCTAGTAATTCCCTCTTTGGGAATTGCACTGAGTAAGCAGAAGCAGGGAGCTGAGATGGAAATGGCAAAGACCTCATGATCTTACAGCCAGAAGGAAAAGGCCAATACCTACAAAGGAATAATAATAAATATGACAATATAAGAAACAATAGAGACAAAAAGAAAATAGAACATAACCTCTGAAGTACTAAAATGCAAAACTAAATACTCTCAATGTAGAACTTTGCATACAGTAAATATATATATATATATATAAGAACAGTCTTTAATTTTTTTAAAGATTTTATTTATTTATTCATGAGAGACACAGAGAGAGAGAGAAACAGAGAGAGAGAGAGGCAGAGACAGACATAGGCAGAGGAAGAAGCAGGCTCCATGCAGGGAGCCTGACATGGGACTCGATCCCGGGTCTCCAGGATCAGGCCCTGGGCTGAAGATGGCTCTAAACCGCTGAGCCACCAGGCTGCCCAGTAAAGATATATTTTAAAAATTATGGTTAAATAAAAATAGTGTCAGGTAAACAGAAGATGAGAGAAATGGTTGGTGACAGATTCACCCTATCAAAAATGCTAAAGAGAGTTTTTCAGTCTGAAGGGAGATGGTGCCAGATGGAAATTCAGATCTAGAGTAACAAATAAAGAACCTTGAAAAGAATTTTTTAAAAAGCAATAAATATGAAAAATTATTTGCTCTATTAAATTTTTAAAAAATCAATTAAAACATCTTATGTTGTATGTGAAAACATGTAATATTAATTCAGGGTTGATCATGGTAAATTAAAAATGCATATTAATATTCCTAGAGCAACTACTATAAAAATAATAAAAAGAGGAATAGCTAAAAAGCCAGTAGAGAATATACTAAAACATCCTTGTTTATAGAACTCTCTAGAAAGAAAAATATGAAATGGAAAGAAGGAGAAAATAATAGAAAAGACCAAAAAGAGAACAGAGACCATGTGTCCCTCTGGGGATCTCTTTGTCATACAGTACTTTAATTATTCAAAGTGAATGAAAAAACCATGACACTTCTAGCTCAGAGAAAGGATCCATCCCAGCCCTGTTCTTTGTGAGCCCTGTGTGAGTCTGTGGTCATTTTTGCTCATGACTTTTTTTTCAATGGCCTTATTGAGATCCAACTTACGTGCCCCATAGTTCATCCATTTAAAGAATACAATTCAATGTATCTTAATATATTTAGAGATTTTTGCCACCATTACTGTAACCTAATTTTAAATTTTTTCATCATGCCCAAAGAAAGCTTATCCGTATCAGCTCTTTTCTTCTCTCCACTCTGTTAAATTTGGACTCCTGGGACCTCCAAGTTCACTGAAACCAAATGCCAGCTGGAGCCTTGAATGTCTGCATGCATAACAACCACCCCCCCCCATGATCTTAGACAACACCCGAGTTTGACAACCACATCAGAAAGCCTGCTCTTTTCTCACCAAATCCATTTCATTTTGCCCCTTTGTGAAATCTAGGAAGTTCATGAAGATCTCATTCTTCTATGGGGAGAATAGTCCCTTTGAAATGAATGGTACATCCAGGATCCGGGCACAGCCCAGCTCCAGAGGCACACCTTACATTTCATTGTTTGTGATGGACTCCCCAGGGTGATGTGATCTTAGAGAGCATGGAAACTCTCATTGGTTTAATACTGAAGATTTTCGCTAAAGGATAGGATCATTTTATTTTTTTAAGATTTTACTTATTTGTTGATGAGAGACACAGAGAGAGAGGCAGACACAGGCTGAGGGAGAAGCAGGCTCCCTGCAGGGAACCCCATGTGGGACTCAATCCCAGGACCCCGGGATCACACCCTGAGCTGAAGGCAGATGCTCAATCACTGAGCCACCCAGGCATCCCAGGAAACAAACATTTTAACTAATTAATATAAAGCGTGATAGAGAGTAGTGGTTAAGAACAAGAGCAGTGGAGCACCATATGATCAAATGTGGCTTACTATCTTTGTGAAATTGAGCAAGTGTCTCGAACTCATGAACCTCAAGTCCCCTCTCTGATACAAAACATTTTTCATGAGGTTGTAATGAGAATAAAATGAAACAAAAGAAGTCGATTACTTGAGATAATCCCTAGCACATAGTAAATACTCACTAGATGTTAATTATTATCATCATTCTAGTGTATGGCTTATAATTCACTTTAGGATTATTCTAAGACCAGTTTGAAGCATTTCACTGCTCTTTTCCACAATCAAGTAAAAGACTTTGGATTTTATAACCATGGCACTTATTTTATAGAACTGTTGTCACTGAAGAATACATATATGAAACAGAGAGCCAAATGGCAGGGTAGTAAGTTATTCATCTTATTCAGATGAAATTTAAATAAGTGGAGTGTACACATTTTTGAAACTATTATTGTGGAAGCTTAGAATGCAACCATGTTTTGTTTGCTATTAAAGGATTGTTAGAAGCCTGTGAGTGTTGTACAGTTAGTATCGGTTTGTTTCTATAGTAATGCAAAAACCTTTGTGCCCTCCTCCACCTACACCTTTTTGGGGTTATTTATTTATTTATTGACTTCTATTTGTCTCTGTCTCTTATTTCATAAATAAGATCCTGCTTTTCTCTGACACTTTAAAGTGGTCATGGGAATTTTAAAATGAATTGCTATATCAAGACAAGAGGAAACAAGAGGAGAGAGAGTACACTGTGACTTTAGGATGGAAAGAAATGTGATTTGAGTGCAAATGTAGAGGCAGCTTTGATTGGAGAAAACATAGGAAAGGTACAAGAGCAATCAGGAAATTATTACAGATCTCCCAGGCAGAGGGGAAAGTCTGTGCAGGAAATGTTCATGGGGGGAGGAAACAGCTGGTTAAAACTGTACAGAGTATCAATCATGTGGGGAAATATACATGGAACTGAGCAGCATGAGAGTACAGGCTCCTTGCCAGGACTGGAATGAGGACAAGGATGGGCTTAGATTTACATATTGATTCACACACACACACACACACACACAGAGAGAGAGAGAGAGAGAGAGACATCTTTTGGAGTCCTTTGCCAAGGACAGGGACAACAGCACATTATTTTTCCAGGAGGAATGTGCTCTTGGTGCTGGGATGAATGAAGAGCTGTGAGCTATCTCTGTGCAGGCCACTGCAGAGGCATGTGAGGGAAAGAGCCACATAGGCTGTGATTTTCATTGATTTCATGGCTCTCAAAGGGCACTGCTGCTCTGTCATCCTGGCCACAGAGCCCAGGAAACAATTTCCCCAACAAGATGGTTTCTTACAGCTTTCTCTTTTATACTTGCATATATTGAGCCTCCTTGGTTGAGAGAAATAGTTTTTCTAAGAGATAAGGGTGCTTGCTTATTGTGTGAAGGGGGCTTCTAGGAGATGTATTATCTTAGGACGTAGAAAGTCCCATGGAGAAAGAAAATAGGAAAGAGGAGTGCAGCAGTAAAACAAAGACAATAGTGGTGACCCCCATTGAAATATAATCAAAAAGGCAAGAAGTCATGCGGGTGTAGGCCAGAAGTAGAGAAAAAGAGGAATGACATCCTGAGAATGAGGGCAGAGAAACAGGCCCACTGGTAAAATATTAGAAAAAAAATAAGTAGTTTTCAGAACCGACTTTGTATCTAGGAAACAAACCAACTCCTATAAGCTCAAATGAAAATATATAAATAAGATTATTTTTTAATAGGGTCATCAAAAATGGAAAGTTCTTAAAAATCACACTTCAACATCATACTTTTTATTGGACTGACATAATCTGAAAATGATAAGCAGAAAAGGTAAATGGAGGAATGTTCTGTTTTATTGTACTTTGTGGGTAGTGTAATAAGGGAAGGGAGGGGAAACAACCAGGTTTTTATGATCATTCTATCCTATATCTAAGGTGCTTTTGAGACCTGAAACAAAAATTGTTCCACAGGAAAATATTGGCAAAAAAAAAAAAAAAAAAAGCTTATAAAATGAATCCATATACTGTGTGCTTTGGGAAAAGCAAAAAATGCCTACATAAAAAGTCAGACAGAAGAGGGACAGTCCGTGAAAGTGTAGTAAATATTAGAATAATAAGTTGCTTCCAGTGGAAGAAAATGCCACTTCAAATAAGAGCTGCAGATGTTTGCAAAGAGAGTTCTAGGTTTCATTCTAAAAGTAATTCCATTAGAGGAACGAACATACCAAAACCTGATAACATTTTACAGAGTAGCACATACAGGAAAATATAACCGCCAAAGAAAACAATGCAAATGAAAGACATCAAAATTGTAGAAATGTTGGTTTTTTTTGTGTACTTTTATATTATCTTCAGCAGTGTATAGTACCAAATTAAATAGGACAAAATCTACTCAGAGTGTTTTATATTGGCCCCGAAGTATGGTATATCTTCTCATGATAAACAGCCAGTTTATAGCCCATAAACAATAATTTAGAAATGACAGCAGAAAATAGATATAAACATGTTTAAATTGCACAGGATTCCCACCCAGTCAAGATGGACTCGCTCTTAAATAATGTATTTACTAAAGAAAAGTCAAATTTGAAATTGAGAAAAAGTTCTCACAGATGTATCCACCAACCCTCAATTAACTGTCATTACTATGTAAATTATAAAAAATCAAGAGGGTTCACCTAATTCTCTAAAGAATCATAATCTCTAAAAGTTCTCATATATGCAAAGATATAGGAAAAGTACATTCAATTTAATTAAAAGGACAAGTCAAAAATATAAAATTCATACCTAAAACTTAAAAAAAAAGGAGACTGTTATCTTCATTTGGGGGTTCCTCACCTGCCTAAAAGTGTCTGTTTATAACACTAGCATCATCCTTACCACTAACTTAGAAAGTCATTATAAGCTTATTAATTTTTCATTTTATAGATTTTTCACAATGTTTTTACTCTTAAAAGAAAGAAAAACCATACATAGTCCTATTATTCTAACTCTTGCTGATTAGAGCAACATTTGTTTTTACTTTTTCGTGTCTGGTCCTTGCTCATAAGCTTACATATTCTGACCCAGTAATTATAGCATAGCTTGATAAAGAATGTATCCTACCTATAGCTTGGGGCCCTGAATTTCCAGCCTAACCATTGTGTTTCAGTCTTTATTATACTTTTCCCCTGAAGCACCCCTCTTCTGCCTAGCAAAACTGATTTTCTATGAGCTGCCAGTCTCGTTTTCCAAATATTCTACTTTATGTTTCCTTCTCAAAGCTAAAGGCATCTTACAGTTGCCCTTGTCTTTCTGACCTTGTGATTAAAATCTTTTGTATGCATATTTCTCTGGACTCTATGCTGCCTCCTAAATGTTCCTCAAGGGGATGTTATTGCCATTGAGGGTGGAGCAGTTCTCCCTTGAAGGGAACATGAACAACCTTGGATTTTACCCACTCATCTGAGTAGGGTCCACCTTTCCTCATGACAAATGAAAATGCTCCCACACATGGGTCACTTGGATGGCACAGTTGAGTGACTGACTCTTGGTTTCAGCTCAAGGCATGATCTCAGTGTTGTGAGACTGAGCCCCGTGTTGTAACTCTGCGATCTAAGCAGAGTCTGCTAGAGTTTCTTTCTCCCTCTCCCTCTGCCCCTCCTCCCCCTGTGCTGTCTCTCTAAAATAAATAAATAAACCTTAAAAAATTAAAAATAAATGCTTCTACACATTCCAAAATTCTCTTTAGAAGGTAGTATCACCCCCACTGAGAATCACTAACATACATAATTCACTGTGTATGCTAAAGATTCAGAACTGAATTGCCACAAATGTAACATGATCCTAAAAATGTGGCAAAGAGCTAAGCATTCCAAAGTGTCACCTTTGCCAGGCTTCCTGAAATTCCTGAAATTCTCACTGTTGGTCATTGCCTCAATTAGTTATGTAATGATAAAAAACAAAACCAAAAACCTTATATAGCTTTTACTGTATGCCAGACTGTATTGTAAGCACTATACATGTATAATTTAATCCTCTACAATGGACTTTGTAAGGTATTATTATTATTATTAATATTTCCATTTTACTGAGGAGAAAACTGAGAAACAGAGAGATTAAGCAAACGTAACTAGCAGAGCCAGATATTCAGCTGGCTAGTGGTTGGGCCAGTATTTGGACCAATGCTATCCAGGTCCAGAATCTATACATGCTTTTAATTACCACCTTTTGAAGCATTTATAAAAAGCCACGGTCACAGGCTCCAGTGGCCACTGCTAATATAGACTGTACATTACCTTGGAAGAAAATAAATTCATGCAGTATGCTAATATTCAGCTATACTATATAGATGGCCCATCAAATATAAGGTTAATACCAGACATAATATATGGTACCAGTTAAAAATACAAGTGTTGAAGTCATCCAGACCCAGCTTCCTATCATGAATCTACCACCATGTTGTATAACCATGCACTTAGCATAGAAAGTATCATGAAGTAAACATTTAGTGCATATCAGTTTTATTATCAGATCAGATTTATTAAAGATCATCACTATTATTAATGATTTTTATTATGAATATAAGTAAAGGAGCACTTTTCAACGGTGCTTCTCAACCTGGTAGTTCTTTAAAATCAACTGGAAAGGTTTTAAAAAATACTTATTTCCTGGGCCATATATCATGCCAAATAAGTGAAGATATTAAGGGTGGAGGGGTGAGGATGGGGTCTGCTTATTAGTATTGTTATAAAGCTCCCCAAATAATTCTAAAGTGCAGCCAGGATTAAGAATAACATCAGTCAATTAATATTCATATGACCTGCAAGGCAGTGTGGATGTAGCAGTGTTCTGGGCACCATGGTAGTCAGTGAGGAGCTTGTTACAGAACTAAACACCCTGGCATATAGAGCACACTGTGTGGAGTTTTTTTACACGGACCCCAGGACCAGGAAATCTGGCCTCAGACAAAGTCTCTACCACCTGATCTTTTAATTTGCTGGGTCTGTTTCCTTACTATGCATTCAGTGTAATCTGCAGGGGCTAGCCTCTGGGGTCATAAGAGACCCTAACATGTATTATGGGAATTGATGTGTTACTTAGACTGATTGTTCACTGAATATGAGGAGTCTCATAATTCCAGGATGTGAATGTTTTAGCGGGAAGTGACTTAAATCTTTATGGATTAATTCTGGTATTATCATCACTATTCTTAGAACTATAACATTAAATATCTGTTCCATCCCAGGTTCTACATATATTGCCTCATTTAATCCTTAGAACAACTGAGATAGGTGTCATTTTCCAGATTCTTCAGCTGAAGAAAGCGATGCAGAGAGAAATCAAGTTGTCCAGACTCGCATAGCTTCTAAGTGGGGAGGTAGAATTTGAACCCACATCCTAGCTCCAGAGCCTCCACTCTCTCCATAATGTTCGTATTGTCCTGGGTAAGACTGCCTGAGTCACCATTGTACTGCCAGAAGCATCATGTCAGGTTTGGACTCACCCCAAATTGTCCTTAACCTTGAGTACAATAGATCAATTTTGGTTCCTGAGGGGAGGGATGTACCCCTAGAGACTAAGATGGTTCTAGAAACACTGGATGCTTTCAACAAGAATCTTATTCAAAGGTGAAGGAGGAAACAAAGTATATCATTTCTCTGATCCTGACAGTTATTGCTCTTGGAAGAAGAGATAAGAGATAAACTTAAAGGCTCAGAATTAACTTCCAGAAGCAAATCAAACTTAGAAATGTGACTTTAGCAAACTTCATTCCATCCAAATTTGGTCAGCATTTTTGTGTCTCCCATCCTTGCAGTGGAATTCCAAATAACAAAGAGACAAGGGAGCAAGGTAAAGGAATGGGAATGAAAAGAGACAATGAGAATGATCCTGGCTGCATGTCAGAATATTCTAGAATTTAATTTTTTAATTTTGAACCAACGAAGTTTTTTAAAGCAACATTTAGTTTTTATGTAACATCTCTCTTGACAGGAACTTAAAGGGGAATAAAATCACTGATAGTTTGCCATGTTATAGAGTTTTCAGGATAAAGTTGGGGAAGAAGTAATTAAATTATCATTCCTGTTTAGATATAAACAATAAAGGACAGAGAATTGGGATTTCCCAAAGTCCTCCAAAGAGAAGAAGTCTGCTCAAGACACTTTCAAAATGTTCCAAGAGGAGGAATGCCTCAGGGCTTGTTGAGAAAAGCCCTGTGCTTCTATTTAAAGGACAGTTCTGAAGTGTACCCAGAAAAAGACATTTCTTGAATAACTTTTGAAGAAGCTTTCTTTGAAGCTAGACCCCAAAGTCATAGATTTATGGAGAGCACTGAGGAGTGGAGAGCAATAGGCTCCGAGGAGGGGGGGAAGGCAGAAATCGGAGCAGGGTTTTTTTTTTTTTGTCAATGTCTATAGAGTGAAGAATTTATGGAGACAAAAACAAACAAACAAAAAAAAACAAAACTGAGAGGTGATCAGAATAGAATTGTTCCCCAGGGATCTGCAAAGAGGCAGGAGAAAGGAAGCCAACAGAGAAGTCACTAATCCCAGGAAAACTTGAACAGCCCTACCTTCCTGGACTGACCATGACTATAAAATCTGAATGGCTGGCCAGAGACATTTGAAAACCCAATACCTCTCAGGCTTTTCATATTTATAATCACTGTATCTTTGCCATTTCATATTTTTGATTGATTTTGTGACAGATAATGCTAAATTGTCCCTTGATTTAGAATATTCACAATGATATTAATAATTGTTCCAAGTATTCTTTACTGCCATTCTTCCTCTCATACTTGCTGCTCCAGCAACACTTAATTGCCTTAATTCCTTGTATATAGCACACTGCTCCTGACATTCATGCCCTCTCCTTTTTTTTTCCTCCCACAGTCTAGCCAACTCTTACTCATCTACTAAGATACTCTCTAAGGCAGCTTGAGGTTGGGTGATGTATCCATCCCATATGGACATAAAAATTTCTGTGCATGACTCTGTCATTGAACTTAACCCATCATATATTAAGTATCTATTTATTTCTTTCACCTACACTATAACTTTGAGCTACTTGAGAGCCATGAGAGCTTTGTTCATCTTTAAATCTCCATCAATTAGCACAGAGCAGTTCCATCATAGTATTTGGTAATATCAGTTGATTAATAACTGATGGAATAAAAACAAATGAAAATTTATAGGTCATCTAGAAATCTACAGAAATAACCCAAACTGAAAACCTACTGTATTGTTTCCTTATGATTTGTCAGAATACAAGACAATAGGTCCACTAACCAAAGAAAGTATCCTTATGCTCTGAGATACAATTAAATGTTCACTGCAATAAAATCCCATATCATGTAGATGTAGAGAATTCCTCACTTGAGAATAGGTTAGATTCCACTCCATTGAATATCTCATTTATCTGAACCTCAGAATGTATTACAGAATGAGTCTGTGCTGTGAATGGTGGTCAGGTGCCCACACCAGCCCACTAGCCCATAAAATCCTTGGTAACCCACAATGTAGCTGACTTTTCTCCCCTGAGAATATTTGTGTTGTTTCTCTTCGCTTAAGGTGTTATGGACCCAGAGGCCTTCAGGATTCTTCTATCTCCTCATTGTCACTTTCAGAATGACAATTTCCAATCCTACATAGAACTCTTCTTCCTCTCTTACAGCTATCCTTTTCTTTTGCACTCCCTTTTGCACATTTCTTAGTGTCTTAGACAGCCCAGGTTGCTATAACAAAATACTATAGATTGAGTGGCTTAAACCACAGGCATGGGGACACCTGGGTGACTCAGTCTGTTAAGCGTCTGCCTTCAGCTCAGCTGATGATCTCAGGGTCCTAAGATCAAGCCTTGCATTGGGCTCTCTGCTCACTGGCAAGTCAGCTTCTCCCTCTCCCTCTGTGATCTTTCTGACTCTCACTCTCAAATAAATAAATAAAATCTTTAAAAAACAAAACCCACAGGCATGTATTTCTCACAGTTTCGAAGGCTGGGAAGTCTGAGATCAAAGTGCTGGCAGGTTCTTTGGTGAAGGCCCTCTTCCTGCAGACTGGTGTCTTCTCATTATAGTTTTTCCTTAGTACATTCATGTGGAAAGACCTCAGATCTCTTGCTCTTTTTATAAAGGCATTATTCCATCAGGAGGGTCTCTCTCTCTCATGATCTAATCTCATCTCACTACCTTCCAAAGGCCCCACCTCTAAATACCATCACATTAGGGATTTAGGGTTTCAACACCTGAATTTTGGGGGACACAAAAATTCAGTTCATAGCACCTAGATTCTGACTCCCAACACAGTTTTCCCCTCTTCTCCATCACTATACCTATTACCTAAGTCCAGAGCATGCATTCTCATGGTATGCATGACTAATTGGTCTCTCTGTTGCAATTCAGCTGCCCCCTCAAATCTGTCCTTCACTTTGTAGATATAGTTACAACAAACTGTTAATAGATGCATGAAGTGAAAGGATGATATAGAAACTTATTGACATATCTTCAGCAGACCGTCAAATCTACAAGTACTGCCCTCCTTTGTAAGGCCTTTTCCTGGCTTCCCGTGCACTGAGATAAAGTCAGCCTTTCTTCATGGCACTCTCTGATGGACTCCTATTTTCCTCACTGGACTGATATCCTGTCACATCTCATCTCCCACAACATGGTCTTGTCAGACTCTTAGCTTTTCCATGTCTCCATGAGTCTCCCTCTTTCCAGGGTACCTCATGCCCAGCCTTCTTCCTACTCTAGCTCCCACCCACCACTCCTCCACTCAGAGAATGTCTACTCATTTCTCATGATTATTCAGCTTAAAAATCTCCTCAGTGAAAGTTTTCCTGAGCCATTCATCATCCCTCACAGTTGAGCTGATCCTCTGTTCTATGTGGGGTCTTTGCCCATGCAGATCTCCATCATAGATAGCTCTTTGTTAGGAGTTTTAATGAGGAGGTGGCATAGTATTTACTCTGAGCTGGATCTGATTTCAAATCTCAAATTTCCACTTACAGGCTTGGCAATCCAGGACAATTTATGTAACTGAAAACTAAGTGCTTTCTATGGCGCGGGGAGAGAGAGAGAGAGAGAGAAGCAGGGATGGAGTAAGGAGAATGGAAAAATGTACTCTAGTTTGTCCTCCAGGATAAGTAAGAATCTATTTCCTTCCTTCTCACTCTGTAAGCTATTTCTTTTCCTCTCAGACATAGGTAAGGGATCCAGAGTGGGAAAACCTGTCTTCAGCCTCACTTCTCTCTCTCTCTCTTTTTTTTTTAAATTTAAAACTCTTTATCCAAGTCACCATCCAAAGCAGGATTCTTATTCATTAATCCTATGTTTTGCTCACCTTCTTCAACGAACCTGTTATTCTACAATGAGGTACCCCGTGTGAGGCACCTTTTGTACCCAACATTGATTGGTTGCCAAGCAGACTGCTGCCACCCTGGGGAAGCTCATGATTCCTCTCGCCCTTTCTGCTAAAAGGAGGGAAATTCATGGTACAGGGTCAAGGGCAAGACGGGAGAGTAGAGTACAGATCCAGCCTAATAGAGATTTGAGGTGAATAGTAAGTTCTCTCTGTTCCATCCATCAGCAGCAAAAGTACTTAAGTTGAAATGATAAAACATGAAGCCTGTTAGGTCCAATGGTCTTGTATCCCTGGCTGCATCTGAGTCAAATTTCCCTATAAGAGAAACACTGCTACTCTGAACAAAATTGTCCTTTATAGTAGCCCCCGTCAGAGGTTAGGATAGTTCCTTCAGGGTTGCAGCTGTAAGTACAGCACGGGGAGGAACTCAAGTCATCACCTCCAGGTATATTGGACCTCAAGTCATCACCTCCAGGTATAGCTTTTGCTTGGGCAGCATCAGCAATGATGCTGGCAGAGACTTCATTCAGGTGTGGACAGGTATTCACTGGGCTATGGACTTAGTGAAAGCAGATCTTCATCCAACCATAACAAAGAAATCCTGTGTACAATCCTATCACTGAACTTACAACATTGTGTATTAATTATTTACTTATTTATGTTGACCCAACAGGAACTGAATAGTCCTGGCTAGGCAAAAGCCCCTGAGCCAGAAGGAGACATGACCATTATTGTACCAGAGTCGAGACCTTTTTCATAGCTTATGCACAGCTGGGGCAACTCATATTTGCTTGTTTTGTTCTCATGGCATCAGAATGTGGAAGAAAATCCTAGAGAGTGCGTTGGTAATGGTGGTTATGAGAATCCATGGGTCAACGTAGGTGTATTTTCTTAATATCCATTCCTAAGAGGCTTTGGAAAGCTATGTGGGGTCTCTATGTATAATTTCAGGTCAGATGTGTTAGATGACTTTTGTTTCCACTGCAGGAAGGGGAAAATAACATTTTTATAGTGCAAATATGCTAAATCCTATTTTTAAAAAAATCATTCATGTATTCATTCAGTAGATGTTCATTGTGTACTATGTTCATTGTCTGCTGAACTAGAAGGTAGGTTATAAGGTTAAGTTGTATGTACAGGGGTCAGTTTTTTGAAGATCTTTTTAGTCCATGCCTAGGAAGTCTGGACTGATCATAACCCTGGGTCATACAGAGCGGCAGTTTTGAGGATAGGGTGAAGCGATGAGAGTGGTGATTTGGGGAGACCCATTAAGAGGCTATAGCATTCATTCAGGGAAAAGAGAATAAAATCTAAATAGGATGATGACCCTGGTAAAAGAAAAGAGAAAATGGGTTTGAGAATGGTTCTGGAGGTTGACTTGGGAGATTTAATGACAGATCAGATAGGAATCCTGAAGGGAAGTGTTTTAGCCTAAGTCAGAAGGGGATTGATAATGCATTAGCTGATTTAGGAACTGTGGGTACAGGGCATGGCTGAGTAATGACAGTTTGTCCATGTTAATGAAGAAATACTTGGAAATGAGAATGTCATCTTGGGAGTAAGATCATGATTGGAGATGAAAGAAAATTTGGGAAATAAAGCTATGAGAGACGATTGAATCACACAAGACAAGCAATCAGAAATTGAAATTGCTGAGGAGAGTCTTGGGGGAAACACCAACATTGGAGAGGCAAATTAAATGAGCCAGCAAAGAAACTGAAAGATAACAGGAGAATCAGACCAAATGGATGGAATGATGATGTGAGTGAGATAAGAGGGTTTCCGGAGAGAGAGGTAGACGTAGAAGTCAAGAAGAAGAGGGTTCCCATAAGTCGGTATTTATCTCAAAGATGGAGAGACATATAAGGAATTAGTTCACTGTCTGCTTCACTTAGGGTCATAGCATTTCTTTTTTTTTTTTTTCTTCTCCTCCTCTTCCTTCTCACCAACCCCATCCCTCCTTCTTCTTTTAAATATTCTTTGTGTAATTCTTTCACCTAATATTTGGTACTCCAATAATTAACTTACTAGATATTTGGAACATCTCCTCATGGTAATTGGAAATATTGCTCAAATTAAGCTTGAAAGCAAGTTTCATCTCTGGTACAGCTAACCACAAGCTGAGTAGGATGTCTTGCTCACTTGTGCTTGATTTTTGACGTGATATCTTTGACCTAAGGCAATGTGAGGAAGCAATATTCTTTATTACAGTTTCATAAACACACAGAGAGGAAACTTCTGACACACGCCATGGAGTGGAAAAGTGAGAAAGACATTATTAATCTTCCCAAGGCAGTTCTCCTGTTATTCTTATTACTGCTTGTGATTTTCTTAAAGCTCCACAGTCGTGACTGGCAACAACTTCATTCCACGTCCTTTTTCTGAGGAAAGGCTGCAAAGGGGAAGAATGAAAGGAATGGGGAGGAGGGTCATTTAAAATAGGGGAGAGGATAGTTTGGAGAGTTCTATCTGGATATCTGTTGGTGACATGGAATGGGGCAAGCAGGGTAATGGAATCAGTCATGTCATGCAGACCCAGCCTGAAGCCACAAGCACGAAAACTCTTCACATCTTTACTGTCTCTTACTTTCAATTAGACTCTCAACCAGAATTCCTGAGCTCCAGACAATGCCAGATCAGAGAGTTCACATAATCAAAATAAAGCCTTAACACTGAAAATATCTTAAGAGGCCTTAATTAGCCTCCCTGCACTCACCACACAGCTCAGGCAGTCATTGGCCATGGTGCATTAATGAGCTTGCAAAGGCAGAGCAGTCGCTCTGGTTTGGTTTCCAAAATGGCGTAGGGAGTGCTAAGGAATTGAAAGAATCTGTACTTCCTTTGTAATCATAAGAACCTCAGAATTATGGGGTTTACTCAATGGGAAAAGGATATGGAGGCAAAGAGTTAAGTGGGCTTTGGACATGGACAAATTGAGGGGCTTGTTTTGTAAAAAGAAAATTCACTTCTCATTTTTAAATAGGAAGTAGTATTTTTTTGGAGGTAAAGACACAGATCATGTTTTAATTCAAATAGTGATGTTATGCTATAGAGAGACAATTAAGTTTCCATGTTGGCTCAGTTGGCGACTTTACAGCCTTAAGGTTTCAGTGAGTGCAAAATACATGTGATATGACTACAAAATACATGTGATAATTCAACAAATAATGACTTGGTAGAAGAGGATTATTCTTTATTCTTTTTTTTAATTTTTTTTTAATTTATGATAGTCACACAGAGAGAGAGAGAGGCAGAGACACAGGCATAGGGAGAAGCAGGCTCCATGCACCGGGAGGCCGACGTGGGATTCGATCCTGGGTCTCCAGGATCGTGCCCTGGGCCAAAGGCAGGCGCTAAACCGCTGCGCCACCCAGGGATCCCGAAGAGGATTATTCTTAAACTATTAATAGCAGTGTCATTCAATTCCATTATGAACAGGCATCCTGTAAACCTATCACATTCTCTTGAAATGTGCCCATTGTCATTCTTTGTAACAGCTGCATTTAGGCCAGTTCCATTGCCTGCTACAAATTACAGGTGGGAATAGAGTTTGGGGGAATGTACCAGAAAAATGACAAATATATGTCCATCTTTGAGTCTTGATGTGATCAATAAATATCAGAACTTCACTTTGTAACTTGTTAGATTCCTGGGAACACAGCTGTATCACTGGGGAGATTTATTGGTCCATTTCATTGTTGGCAATGTTTTGTTTTAAAATCCAATTTGTATTTTTATAAGCTTAAGCATTGTATCTTTAAACTGAATTTTATAAAGTTAGATCACTTTGGCTGAATGGAATCCAATGCAGCAATAAATTTAGCAATAACTCAAACAAGTTTTAGTCCAGCTCCCTTATCGCCCAAAGACACTACCTCTTTACCTCCTTTTCCTTGCTCACCCACAGAGAACATCTCTGTGTTCTGGAAGCATTTCAGACTCTACCTTACTTGATTCCATTATGCATACTGTTCTATGTGCTTTAAAGGCTTTCCTTCTTTTCTCTTCCTAATTCTGACCTATTCTTCAAGGATGAACTAAGTGTCAGCCTCCCTGGGATTTCATACCTCCCATATGCCTCTTTGTCATGACACTTACCATTTTATGTAATTGTCCCATTGCCCCTCCCTAATAGACAGTGAGTTCTTTGACAGTTCTTTCTTTTTCGTCTATACTGTTGCCTACCAGAGTGGATAGCACATCATCTTGGTAAATACTTATTACAAATGAGTAAATCAGTGAGGTAGTGCCTCATACATTCTTTGCTGGGAATCCTGTTTTCCTTTTATTTCATGCAAGGCTTATGGTAAACATGAATGTGTAGGCTCCTTATTACCCTGGGATAATGGGATCAATAGAGGCAATTAAGGATACCTGATGGGGCTGCTGCTAATAGAAGGAAAAGAATACCCAACTACTATGAACAATACAAAATCTTTTTAAAACTTGAGTTGTTGAGGAATATCTACATGTAGGACTGCACTCATTTGCAAGGTAGTTAGCTAGTGGTGCTAAGAACCGAGGGCCTAGAGTTAGACCTCAATTCATACTGTGGCTCTACCACTTAGCAGCTGTGTATCCTTGATATCCCCCATAACTGAAGCTGCCACCTAACTTAGCTGGGTAGAGTAAATTACATTTCATGTTGAAGTATCCTGGCAAAATGGCGGATATGCTAAAAGTTCAATAATGCCTGTTATGATTGTTATTATTAAATATATGACTTGATCATCAATTTATTTATTTGAAATCTTAAAAGTTAAACATATTTGTTTAGGTATTGAATCATACATTAATAACATTAAAACTGTATCCTGAAATATTTAAAACTATGTATACCTTTAAATTATAGAAACATATTAGCCTCATTAATGATCTATAACACATTTTATGGGAAGGTGTCTGAGAGTATATGAAAACTTGAAAGTTTCTGAAGGCCTCTAGGCCTCCGTATGCTCCCCTGTGCCTAGCTTTTAATATCTGAATAATAGAGAACTTTTAAAAACCAAAATCCACTGTAGATGGGAACTAAGAAATAACAAGTTTGAAAAATGATGACAAAACCTTTAGCATATTCAAAAGAGCTATGAGTTTGCATTTTGTTTTAATTATGTTCTTTGCTTGTAAGAAATATCAATAAGGCAATCAATAAACCAAGTATATGATACACTGAATTTAAAATAACTTGTGTTATCTGAGAGAGAATTTCCTACTTTGCTAAATGAAATTCTAACATCATCTCTTCCTTTATATTGCCTGGAGCCTTCCATGAATAGTTAGAGCATGACCTCTATAAGGGTGTACTGCCAAGAGTAACCCATGACACCAGAGGTCTAGCTTCAGGTCCAAAGCAACCTATCAAGTCATAGTGGAAAAAGCAAGGGCTTTGGAGTCAAACAGACCTGTGCTGGAATCATGTCTTGGTGAATCATATCTAGTTGTCTGAACTTGGACACATTATTTTTAACCTCTCTAAAATTCACTTATATTACTTTTTAATGTAAATGTGGAATAATCTCTCAATGAATGTGTAAGAATTAAGAGATAATATATGTGTAGGGCCAGCATAAAATAAACAGTAAATAGTAGCTAATAGTATTCCCTTGGAACTGTGGACTCTCAACACACTATATACTCTTTCTCATTCTCCAAACTTTTACTAAGAACCAACAAGCATCTTTAGTGGGTAATTGTTTACTATTTAAGAGCATTTACATACCCTCTACTTATTGTGTCACAAGGAAGAAGAAATAGTAAATGTCCAAAGCAAGTCACCAGATCATGCTTCTCAAATTGTGTAGAAAGATTTATTAGTAATCTCACCATACTTGCTCCTAAGAGATGGACCCTTTACCATGTCCATTGACAATGTATGATTTCCTCTATATCATACCAGTCAGCTGAAATTGCAGGCACACCACAGATCAATTCTACAGGCCAGTGGTCAACTGTTGTTCTAGCCTCTGTCCATGTGGTCTCCTTTGTTATTATGCCTAGATTACTTTAGTATTCCTACCTATTTATACATTAAATGTTTTAGATGTAACTGAGTGTAGTGGCTCTCTTTGCTCTCTCAAACTAACTACTATATCTGAATTGTCTTTTGAAAGACTTACTCTAGACTTTTCTCCTTTTTCTTGATAGAGACAAACACAAATAATGGCCCCTACGGATTTAATGACATATATACTAGCAGTTTACTGTGGCCTGTATAAAGTTTTAAAACCATTGAAAATCATATAAATAGAGGAGAAAGAGCAAGTGTCATGTGTGGGAGGGCAGGGCTGGTGGACATAATTCCATCTTGGACTTTGAGTCCCATTTGAGTGACTGTAGGAGATAACGAAGTTAATTAGAATAATCTGAGCATTATCACCATATTCTTGATTAGTTAGTAAAGGAATCTAGAGTGGGAAGAGAGGGATACTGAGAATAGAACGCTGGAGAATACCAAATGTTAAGCTGCAGGAAGAGAAAGAGAAGCTCATGGAGGAGACTAAAAGAAGAGATAAAAGAATGTGACTCTTTTAAAGAGGATGTAATCAATAATGTCAGTTACTTCTGAGGGGAGAAGCCAAGAAAATTGGGACTACAAGCACTCTAGATTTTTTCATTAAGGACATCACCAGTCACCCTAGTTAGAACATTTTAATTGGAGCTGTGACTATTGACAATGGATTACAATAGTTTGAATCAAGAAGGGTAAGTGAAGAGAGACATGGAGAATTGTAGAAAGCTTTGCCAAGAAGTTCAGCTAAGAAGGAAAGAATGAAAAGAGGGCCATGCCAGGTATTTTAGTAGATCTAATGGTCCATAATGGTGTTCAACAAAAAATGATATTCAGTTTCTTCTCTCCAGAAGTGAAGAGTGTAGTTAGTATTTGTCTAGTGAGTATAATGATGGGATTTGACACCTATGTAGTCTTGATGTTTTATCTGGATTACCTGTGAAACTTTGTAAATAATAGGTGCTCAAGCCTTACCTCCAATCTAAAAACCAGTATTTTAGGAATGGAGTAAGTCTTCTTTGGTCCTGGTTTTCTTCTTATCTTACTAGATGATATAGATATAGATATAGATATAGATATAGATATAGATATAGATATAGATATAGATATAGATATAGATATAGATATAGATAGATATAAATATATGCATATGTATATGCATCTGTATGTATGGCCCATGACCCACCATACTGGATTGTTTTCTTTGTATCTGAGCTAACATACTAATTTCAAGATGTTACCCAACTCTATTTGCAATCTCTCAAATTTTACTCTGAGCACATACCTTCCAACTGTTATTCTATTGTTGTAGCTAGTTCAAATGTTCGATTTGTTATTTCAAAGTTCTGTAAAAATGTTGGAAGTACAAATTTCTACCAATTTTGCAATTATGCTTTTTGCAGCTGCATGTGAATAACAGAAAATGTTATCAGTAATTTAATTAGTAGCAATTTTGGAGGGCAAGAGCAACGTCTGGTCGAAGGGCTCTTTAGAAATCTGTCCCTCCATTATCAGAAACTCTTTATTTTCTGGCTACCTCTTATCTCCCGCTATCCATTATCATATTTTGCTATGGCAGCTGTAGTTAAAATTATTTGCTTGCTACACTGCAGTTTTGCTCTGTTTCATGTCCAATTGCATGTAGGTTATGTAAATTCTTATTAAATATTTTTGATAAAAAAGCAATTATGGGCTTCAGGGCACCTGGGTGGCTCAGTTGGTTAAGCATCTTGCTTGCCTTTGGCTCAGGTCATGGTCCCCAGGTCCTAGGATGAAGCTCTATGTCAGGTTCCTGCTCAGCAGGGAGACTGCTTCTCTCTCTCCCTCTGCCCCCTCCTCTTCTCGTGCTTTCTCTCTCTCTCTCTCTCTCTCTCTCTCTCTCTGTCAAATAATTAAATAAAGTCTTTTTTTTTTTTGAAAAGTAAGAATAGGTTTTAATCAGAGATTGAAGTAAACAGAATAAGAGCATGGTTATATAGTCCAAAAAGTTCACAATCCCAAAAGGAAAACAAATCTATGGCTGAGAATTAAAAATAAATAAATGTGTGCAGAATATAATGAAATGTTAAAAATCAGACCTATGAGAATTACATAGGCTCATGTTTAGTGCTAATTTTTTTCAGCAAATTCATTTGATCACAAAAGTAGAACTGTTATCTCTTCTTACTCTGGGGAGTAATTAAGCAAATAATATGCAAAAACATATTAAAAATATACTTTTATGGGATAAGAAGTGTCTTAGATTTTTGTTAAATAAGTGAAAAAAAAACAAGAAAGAAAGCTGAACTACACAGAGTTAACTGAGGTACTCAAAGTATAGGTATCTTTATCATGTATTGACTTGTACTGTGCTAAGTCATTCATCCACATTACCTAATTTAACATCTCAATAGATCAGCGAGCTAAAAATCCTACCTTATGGATAAAAGAATAGAGATTCATAAGGGCAAAGTAACTTGCCCAAGGTCACACAGCTAATAGATTAGCCCAAGGGCTGACTTCTAAGCCTGCTCCTTCCCCCTAGAAAGTTCTTTGGCAAGGAGTCCCCCTGTGCTGGCAGCAGCCCAGGGTTCACAGCACAATAAAGTCAAAGTTTGTTTCATTAAATTGGTCTAAGCAGGGAGTTTTGAGTCTAGTAACTGGACACTGGGTGTGAACACCTTTTATGTGTAAGTATAATCTGTGGCATATGCTTTTGTTAAAATCATCATGCCTTATTAATTTAACAGCTTTTAATGATGTGCTTACTGCTTATAATGTGTAAACATAAAAGGAAAGGCAAAAAACTGTAAATACACACAAGAAGAAATAAGCTATTTTAAACTAGACTACTAATGATATCTTCTTACATTGCCTTCCACTGGGCATAAACAGCTGACACAGCCAGTATTCTCATCAGAGCTTTACTTTATGGGGAAAGACACATGTTTCAATAACTCCAGTGAGTTTCTAGTCTTTACTTCAGTCCCATCTGAATGGTGTTGAAAGCACTGGATAGCAAGGTTTGTCCAGGTTGTCCTTGCTGGGTGATCAGAGATGGACAGAGGAACAGAACTGTAGGGAAAGGAATTCCACAGACCACTGTCTTGCCACCTGATCCTGTTTGACACATAAAACTGCTGAAATAAGTTTAGGAGGAAGTCACACTAGTATTGCTTGTTCAAAGCGTATACTCATCCATTCATTTATCTTGATTCACAAATGCATTTATTCAGCAGACCTCACAATGGAGATAACATGAAGGAAGGGTGGATTTCAGTGATATTGGGGAATATGGGGAGAATTCTGAAAGGCCACTACAGACCTTCTTTCAAAGAAGCAGAGCTAAAATGGGTTGTGTGATATGATTAGAGTAGATTGGACTGACTGTAGTTCGTCTTTTGGGGAGCAGAAGTTTCATTTGCTCTGTATTGCTTATGCAATTAGTTTCTTAGTGGGAATGTTTTAATTATGGTCTTTGGCCTCCTATTTTCTTGCCTCCTTACTGATGCAGTGGTTCCCTAGTATCTTAATAACTACAATGGGTGTGCTGTGCTTAATGGGTATGAGCTTTAGAGAATAATGCCATTTCTGAACATTTAATGAGTTTCACAATTAAGAAGGCATTGGAGTTCAAGGTCTTAAAAAAAAGACATTTCCCTAATGATACAGCTGCTAACTAAAGAGTTGATCATCTGGAAAAAAAAGTTTAAGGCTAAAATAAATTCTTTATTTCTTACCATGACCAAATTTAAAGTACTTGAAATGCTTTCTGGCTGCTATTTCAAAAAGGGAAAAAACTACCAAAATATACAATTTAATAGTTTTCAGTTATAAAAATACAGGATTTAAAGGAAAGAGAATGACAAATTATAGAAAAATGAACTACTAAACATAGAATATGTGTCTCAGTTGTAGACTTGAAACTAAATAAATGGAAAACAGGATATAAATTCTGTTTCAGCAATAAAAACAAATGATGATAATTGAGGTGTTCTCTGAAATGCAAGATATATGGGCAATGACTTCGAGATATGCCCTGAATTTTCTTATCAAGCTGCCGGCTATAGTTGTAAAAGTGTCTACTGCCTTACAGGCAGTATAATTTATAATAAAATCTTGCTATTGGAGTAGAAAATCCTCTGCTAATCCTACAATTCACTTCCTGTCTGTAAGTCACTGCTTGGTTCCAGACTTATTTTTATTGGAGACATATCAGAGACTTTTCATTCTGTTTTAAGGAAGCCAATTCCGATTGGGAGTATCAGGAGGCCAAGACTAAGTATCTGGTAGAGGCCCAAAACATCCCTGATAACATATACTGGCAGCCAAATTTGAACTTGATCTTGAAGTCCAGGAATCCTATGCTGTGTTGTTGGGGTTTTGATTCCAATGCCCTTGTACATTTATGGCTCTGTGAATTCCCAGTCTTAGGGAATTTAGTTTATTAATTTCTGCAGGTTGAGTTTCTGGTGTTGTCAGCTTGAGCATATTAACTATAAAATACAAAAATCTTAGGATTAACATCAGTAAGCCTGTTGGCACCTACCACTGAAGTGGCTGAGTAGTTAAGGAGAAAGTCACTAAGTTACTTTACTTGGCATTCATGAATTCAAATCCTCTTTTGTTGCTTAATTTCTTTCCTTGGGCTTTTAGAACATTGCCAGTATGCATGTGTAACAGGTGTACATGGGTTATAAGTGTAGCCTACCATCAAAAGTAAAGAAGATTGGTAATCACCAAATGTTTGGGTTGGATTGAGGATAATATTTTAGCCAGGACTGGTATAGATCACATTATAACACAAGATCTGTGGCTGTTTTTCCAAAAAAAAAAAAAAAAAAAAAAGTGACATAAAGATAACAGATTGCAGCCCTTGTCATTAGGCAGTGCAAAATTCGTCTCAAGAATGCTTTATTTTCATAGTCTCTGGCTTTTGCTTTATCTTACTCAACTCCATTATAAACATTATACAATAGAATTACTCTTCTTCCCAGACCCTCTACTGAAATGTAAATTTTTTTATTTATTTAGGAAGACGATGCCTCCACTGCTTTCCCCTCCCCAGGTTCCTACCTACAGCTCCACTCTCTAACACATGGAGTGTCCTACTGCTTCAACTTTGTTCGTTAGTCCAAATGCCCCCCCAGCTCTCGTGCTCTACCATCATATGCTCCCGCTGCATGTTCCCTGTGGTGTTGGTAGAAGCACAAGGGACAAGGGAGGTGCTTTTCAAGTCTCTGTTTGCATCACAGCAAATCTCTGCTTGGCCAAAGCAAATCACACAGCCAAGCCCAAAGTCGATGAGCGTGTCATGGTCAGCTTGGACTGCCATAGCAAAATACCATAGACTGGGTGACTTTAACAATAGACATTCATGTCTTGGTTCTGGAGGCTGGGCAGTCCAAGATCAAGGCATAAGCAGATTCAGTTCCTGGTCAGAGCCTTCTTTCTGGTGTGTACATAGCTGTCTTCTTACTCTGTGCTCACATAACTTTTCCTCCATGCCTGAGCCTGGAGAGAGAGATATCTCACTTCTTACAAGGTCACTCATCTCACCCATGATGGTTCTACCCTCATTACCTAATCTAAATCTAATTTGATCTCCCAAATGCCCCACCTCTAGATATCATCACATTGGGGATTAGGATGTTAACATATGAGTTTTGGTTGGACGTAAACATTCAGTGCATAACAGAGAGATAAAGTTCACACTCTACTGTTTTAGGGAGGAACTATAAATTATACACACATACACACACATGATGAATAAAGAATTGGATCATGATGAGTGATGAATAAATAATTGGACCAATAATGAATTCTACTAAGTGATATCTGTATTTTCCTTCATTCAACTCATGTTGCTGTATACTAGGACTTGGGATTGTAGCTATAAGCAGACAAGAGTCTCAGAGTTGATGAATCTTACAATGCAATGGTGATGACTAACATGGAACAAAGGGCAGGCGTGATAATTATTATGATAAGACTTCCCTCACCATAAAGTATTTTTTTCTGAGCATCCTTTCCCCTTAACACCATTTATTTATATCTAATAACAGTTTCAAGAGTGATTCAAATACCACTTCTGGAGGAAGTTGATTTCCAACAGTAATCCTTTTTATTCTATGTTCTCCCACTTTTATCAATTAAGATTCTCTACACCAATGAAGGGATCCTTTTCGATACATAGTTCTGCAGTACTTGTCAGATTGTGCTAAACATAACTGAGGTGCAGGTAACAGTGACCCCCCACAGGGAGGACTGCTTTAAGTATGTAAAGGTATTCTCTGTCCCATGACAAAGCCCGGTAAAAGTCATTAAGTATCACACTTCTGAAGATGGAAACTATTTTCTGATCTTTTTGCTGCCTGCCGAGGACAGAATGCCATTGAATGTTTCCCATATCCAACCTTGCAATACTCATGGTCTCCAGTCTATTCAAGACATGTTTCAATTAATTAAAGTCTCCAGAAAAAAATAAATTTTATTTATGATAATTTAGGAAAAATATGACGTTTCATGTACCATTGTGGAAAAGAAATAAAGCATCAAAGGATACAGCATCATATCTCCTAAGGGATTGGAAGTCATTATAAATAGGTACTGAAATCAAGGTTAGTTAATAACAAGATTAGGACTATTTCCCTTAATTAATAATTTAGACAGTATACTTTTAAGGATATAAGCTGGTCATCCTACAAATAAAATCTTGAAACCTAAAATAAACAAAGATTGCAAAAAAAAAAAAATGCTGCAGCTAGGTTTTTTTTTTTTTTTTTCTTTTCCCCTCTCTTTCTTTTCTTTTTGTGTCCTTGTCACTGCAAGGACTTTTCAGTTCACCAATTAATCTTCCCTTTTATTATGTCTTGTCATGGTTGAAGCATCTTCTAAGAACTGATAACAGGAGGGGAGAATTGATGATTTATTTCAAGAGGAAGATCAGACCTAACATTTTCAGGTTAACACCAACTTCAGTGAACACTTGATATGAGTGTGTTTGGATGGGTCTGAGTGTGTGGACTGCCTGTCACTGACTGAGCAAGGTTATGGGGCCTTGGGGTTGCAGAGTGACAGAGAACTCTATAATCTTCAGCCCTGGCATTTTGCATATGAGTGATCTGAGGCCCAAGAAGTTAATGTCCTATTTTAGTGCATACAGTGAGTTGGTGTCAGGGTCTGTATTTGAACCCAAATATTCTGTCTCTGATCTTCTGCTCTTCAAATCTTGTCAGCTCTCTTGGAGATTTATGTCAGCAGTTGAAAGCTTTAGATAATGATATTTATTGTGTCTTTCTTAACCAGGGACAAATGCTACAAGGGTTTAAATCCCTGGAGAAAAATGTCAGCATTTATCCTAAAAAATAAGAAATGACCAAAAAATTAGATGTTACCTCTGTGGCATCACATACCAGTAGAAAGGACGAAATTGAGGGGAGCAGTATCTGAGGAGGATTTGGTCAAGGAAATGACATTGTAGCTGGACTTTGAAGAATAGACTGTGTTTAATGTCAGTGTAGTGGGATATGGGTTTTGACAGGGAGGCGGTAGGATATTGCTGGGAGGGGGACAGAGTCATCAAAGAGAACCAGAGAGGCACCAGGAAGGGAACGTGGTCAGATCAGTGTTCCTCCTGGGAGCAGTGAGCCATGGTTCACAGGCTGCCATGAGGGAGGAACTGGAGTTTTGCTGTGCCAAACGTGATTGCAGCACAAAAGCAGAACATTTCAGTGTTTCAAAGAATTTGAGACTAAATCGATTATTCTTTTGTTATGCTAGTATACGCACGTGCACATATTTTTACACAAGTTCCTTTATTCTAGTTATTCTATTTATGTTATTTCTTTACTTTTTCCAACTAGATAAGCTGAGAATTTGGGGAATGCAAGGAGCATGTATAGTAATTGTATTCTCTCTAAATCCCCTGGTATTTTTTTATGAATACAGTGTGAAAATATTTTGAATATATGAAAGAATAGGGTGAGTGCCTTTGGAGGTCCCGCCCCCCATAACTCTACCAAATCATCAATCTGCGTTTGTTTTTGTTTTTTTTTTTCTCTTTTTAAAATTGCTCTTCTAGGGACAGAGTAGCCTAGGATGCCACACTGATTTTGTTCTTTGGGGCTTTCTCTCCAAGGCTGACATATGTCTTTTGCTATCTTTCATTTGTTTTCTCAATTCCCTCAGAATTACAGAGCTTTCTATTTACTCTTGTCTTCCAGTCTCTTCATTTCTCATGTTTGTTGTTGGTTCCAAAGTTTTGTTGCTCTTGAAGCTCCCTGTCTGGAGTCAAGCTCTATTCTACTCTCCCCACCATTTATGCTTAGCCATTTTGCAAAATGTGCATTATTACTCTTCTGTATTCTGTAAAGTATGGGCCTAGACCCTTGCAGATATTCTTCCTATGGTACTCTGAGTATTTGTATTGTGGTTGCCCAGTTAAAAGCTAAACTCCATTTCTGTAGCAAACATAAGGCACTGGACTTACATTTGCTGTGTTTAAGTATTCAAATCACTGCTACTATATAGATACAAGAAAAATTCATAAACTTCAGTGAATGTCCTTGTTATTTACTAACAATATAACTATGCTAAGTGATGAGTCATGTCTAGAATACAGCATTTTTCCTCAGTGAATGTGTTTTAAGTACCCATATAATCTTTTTGGATATTATCCTTAAGTTAAAGAGAGTTTAAAAGTGGTCCCAGTTTTTGAGATGTGCTATAGAGCTGCCCAGAGCTCTGTCTGCAGTCCATCCGTAACAGCCCATGTGGTCATAGCAGATGGCCATCAAAAGGATGTGGCCTAGCACTAATGCATCCTTCACACTGCTTCCAGATGATCTACCAAGACAGTGAGGAGACTCTCTCTCTCTCTCATTTATATTCTTCTCTCTCCACTGCATGATTACACCCAATAAACCTTCCTATACACATTTAAATATACAAGGAAAAAGAACCTTGTCTTTTTTTTCTCCTTGTTGCTTCATTCTCTGTCCCATCTGTAGTCTTCCTGTCATTGTTAAATGTCATAAAGAACAGGCTCTATTTCTTCACTACTCCTTACCATGCAGCCCTACCTACAGTCTTGGTTCCGGGTTCAGTCAATACCTGATGATTGACATCTCACTGCCTTTTCAGAGTCTCTAATGAATTTCCTTTTGCAAAATTCAGTGACCCCTCCCTATCTCTCCCCCTCCTGTAATTTTTCTAATTTATTCCAGTTGATCATCCATTCCTTCTTGACATCCCCCCTCTTAACTTATGGAAAACTATATACTCTTCTCTTTAATGTCTCCCTTCTCATTCTACTTCTTCTCAGTTTCCCCTTCTGACTTTTCTTTCTCCATCTATGCTTTAAGTCTAAAATTATTGGTCTGTTCTGTACCCATGTCCTCCTCAAATTACCTCTGACACTTCCCAGCCATCATCTACCCTCAGATGATTTGAAATCTGTGTACATCAATTATTTCTCTAGCCACCACATGCACATATGCATCAGTTTGCTGGGCATGGACGTTCTTCTGGTTTTCCAAATTCAACAGGTCTAAAATAGGAAATTGGACTGTGAGAAACAGCACAGAGAGCATGACCTTTGTACTCATCTCATGGCCATTTTCTCAATTATTGGTCATGTCATGTCCTTCCCACTTCTTTACAATCCTTCAAATCCATCCGCAGCTATGTATGTCTTGGTCCTTGTTATTTGTTACCTGGATTATTGCAGGAACATCTAAATTGATTTCTCTGCTTTCAGTTTCTCATTTCTCCAAAGCATCCATCATATTGCCATCAGAGTTTTGTTTTGTTTGCCTGAAACACAGCAATGAACAGGTTAGTCTTCTCAAACTTCTTCCGTAGCTCCTGTTGCCTTAGCTTACCTGTCATTGCCCTTTACGGTGTTATTCCTACTGTCTTTTCCAGATTCTTCTCCCACAAGTTTACATTCTAGTAACTCTAGATGGCTCAGTATCCCCCAAACAATGATCTAGATAAACGACATTCCTTCTCTTTGGAATGCCCTTCTTCCTCAAACAAAATGCCAGTTACATGTAGCCACGTTTCCTTTTGGCTCCCATAATACTTGAATATCTATTTAGTGATGTTCCATTCTATTGTAATTATTATGCAAGTGTTCTCTTTCCCCACAGGCTAAGTCCTTTGAGAGCAAACAAGATCAATGTAATAAAGCTAGAAAAAAGAAATAAAAATGATCAAAGAAGAACCAAGAAAAACAATTGTGCCAGTAATAATGTCAGTAAAGCAATAAAGGCAATTACTATAGCAGCGCACAACATCTAGCTCTGAACCACGTATTAGTCCAGATTTAGTCATTGATTGATTCACTTCACAAATAATTTTGGGGTGAATCACTTGTGTGAAGCACTAGGTATTGAAAGGCCACTAAGAACAAGACATATCTGGCTCCTACTCATAAGGAATTTAGAAGAAAAAGTCATAGAATTGAAATAGACACAGAGGAGTATATGCAGCAGTTCATCATGAAGAGCAAAATTTCTCCTGGGTTTACACTTTGAGAGTAATTCCCATTTGGGACATTCCACAAGGTTTATTGAGTGAGATAAAGGGTAAAGACCTCAACAATGCTTTCATCATAAAAATAGGAGCATAGCTTTGTATGTCTATTAACTAAGGCATAATACTGAAAAGCACTTATTGTCCCCTATTGTATTATAGGAACCTGGAAATGATTGTTGAAGTCAAGCACTATTGTCTGAGGGTGTTAGTCTTTTTATCAAATATAGCCAGACCCATATCCAATAGTATCATTGACATCACAGTCAAAAATGGTTTTGTGCATTCATTTGAGATGTTGGCACCAAGAAACCTGTGTCTGCCAGTCCATAGTATTAGTTTCCTATTGCTGCTGTGACAAATTACCACAAAATAGTAGCTTAAAACAACCACATTTACCTTCTTAGAGTTCAATAGGTTAGAAGTCCCATAGAGTTCTCACTGGGTTAACAGTCAAAGTGCTGGCAGGACGGGGGTCCTTTATGGAAACTCTTGAGCAGAATCTGTTCCATTGCCCTTTCCCACTTCAGAGGCCACCCCCATCCATTGGCTTGTGCTCTCCATCTTTAAAGCCAGTGATATTGCATCTCTCTGGTCCTTATCACAAAGTCACATCTTCCTGTGGCTATGACCAGAAAAGATCCTCCATTTTTAAGGACTCGTGTGACTAGATTGGGCACACCTATGATAATCTAGGATAATCTTTTCATTTTAACCTCCTTTTGTTTAATCACATCTGCAAAGTCCATTTTGTCATACAAGATAATATATCCAATAATTTTAGGATCAGTAGGAGTACGTTTGGGGAACCATTATTCTTGGGGCACACCATTTTACTGGCATGTTCTAATTTACACTGGAGATTGTGACTTCCCCACTATCTGTTCAGGGGAGCAAAGTGTGTGATGCAATTCTGAACCCTTCCCTAAAACAACAACAAAAGTTTTATTTCTTTAGAATCCATGGCCAATTAGGTAGGGAAACGTGTGCATGCATGACTAGATCACATACATTTTCTTCTGCTTTCCAAGGTTAGAAAACAGAAGAGGATGTCTCGGGTGACCATGTCTGAATCAGCTTCCTTACAGGGAGGATTGGAAGTTCCTCCCCTCCTCCCCCATCTCTTTTTAATGCTTTGCACTTCCTTAGTCTATACCTGATGCAGGATGGCTAATGGGTTAAAAACATCGACTTCACTTCTCTGGTAGAAGCAAAATGAAGCAACAAAAATACCTACCAATGCTGGGAAGCTCCTGCATAAATAACTGGTGTTTATTGCTAATGTAAAATGTTTTTGATTGTGAACATGCTGCTTACATGATCTTCTGAATAAAGATAATTTTGCACTGTGTGAATAGTTTCCCACTGTTTTCCAAAATGGATGAGTGGTTAGAGAAAACATACTTCTATTATGTGTTTGTCAGTTTCACTTTGCAAAATTGAAGCCATCTTGGATATTGTGGATATGACCAGATGGATGAAGATTTTCCATTTAAGTCTGGAAGGTGAAAAAAGCATCCAATGCTCCTTGTGCATTATGAGTTACTCGGTGGGATTTATCTAAAACCAGTATAATTAGTACCTCAGCATTGGTCTAGCTCTACGCACAGTAGAGATTCAATACATACTTAGTATTTGAATAACAGAGTAATGTTTTAGTTTTTCTCTCTAGTCCACAGTTGTTTGTTGGTATTCTTCCCAGGCAGCGCAGTTTGAATCAGGTAGAAATGATTGACGTGCCTGTCAGATTAGTGTCTCGTACTACAGTTGTCCATGACAGATCTCAGGTTGATGTCCACTCCCAGTCCTTTACAAGGCTTTCTGCTGCACACTATCATCTTCCTCCACATTTAGAAATTATACACCACTGGTTGAGGCCACAAAGCTGTCATCTGTCTCACTCTTTTAAAAAAAATAGTGTCCCAGGAAGGATAAAGGAGACATCATTAATATGACCCTACCTTCCTTTCTGTTAGAAACCTGCTTCCACATCCCACAGTTGGCAGAAATTATTTAGCAGACTAAAAGCTGTTCCATGTGGGATCTGTAAAAGTAACCATCCTTGTGCCAGGCTGCCCAATGCACAGGCCAGGGATAGAGTAAGGGCTTGCAGAGAGGACATATAAAGAGATGGGGCTAGGGCTCCTGGGTGGCTCAGTTGGTTAAGTGTCTGCCTTTGGCTTGGGTCATGATCCCAGGGTCCTGAGATCAAGCCCCACATGGGACTCTTTGCTCACTGGGGAGCCTGCTTCTTCCTCTTCCTCTGCCTGCCATTCCACCTGTTTTTGCTCTCCCTCTCTCTCTGTCAAATAAATAAATAAAATATTTTTTTAAGAAAAGAGATAGAGCTGAGGTGGAATCAGGTGACCTTTGGAGAGGTTCTCCGAGTTCATCCTTTGCTGCCTGAAGGTGCTGTGTTGTAGTTGGTGTGCTGTTTCTCAGGCTCAGCTAAAATAGACATGTCATAACTTAGTGATGGAGCTTCCACAGTGAAGGTGAGACATTATTATTTCTAGGAAATAATTCCTATTATGTCTCCTACTTAGGTAGTCATTGAAAGCTGTGTGCTGGGCTGGGAAGGAAGCAAGTCTGTTAAAACCTGGAAATTTGAGTCAGAGAGCAGTGAGATCTCCCCACAAATGCAGAGGAAGGATAAGGAAGAAACAGGCAGTCCTTCCAGATGGTAAACTTGAATTGTTCCCCCCAACCTTTCACAACCGAAGAACAGGTTTTGGTTAGTTATAGGACATGCCCTCTTTTCAGCACTTTGCTTTAGACCCTTTCTGTGCCTCCATCCTCTACCTTAGACACCACTTTTTGGATCCTCTTTACTTTCTAGCTCACTCAAGCTGAGACCCAACCACTGATAACCCTTTGCTGTACTTTCCAAATGCCCTATCCACTGTCAGTTTAGGCTGTGGCTCTTGTAATCACAGTTGGAGCCGTGCCAAGCCCCTGATATGCTTGAGACCAGTTAGAGGTGCCTATTTCATGGGTTTGTTAGGAGGAACACTCCCCATCCCAAAAATAAGGTGATTCTAAATGCTTGGCCAGCTCCAAGACAGTCTTCTAGGATGACATAGTTAATATTCTACAATGGTGGTCATTTAGTCCCTCACTGTCCTCACCTCTCAGCCAGACCCTCATAATCCTATGGGTTTTCTTTTAGCATAGAGATTTCTCAGCATGACTTTTTTAATAAGTTATTTTAAGTTGAAATTTTGTTGAAGTGTAATGTACATTCTGAAATATACACCAATTATAAATGTATGATGGGTTGACTTTCCACAAAGTGCCATGTCGATATAAAAAACACCTGGAAAAAGAGAAAAGATTGCCATTATCAGTTGCTCCAATGCCCCCTCTTTCCCCTTCACAATTCAATAGACTTTTAAGAAAGGATCTTTTTAGAAGTCTTCTACTTCTGCTCTCTGCGCTCCTGGATGCACAGTTAGGTACCATCTTTAGTGACGAGGTGGCTTTCTCGGTAGGGGTGTAGCTTGCAGCCTTGTTAGGAGAGCAGAATATCCAGGACGAGGGAAGAACATGCGGAAATGTATGCAAGATCGGCGTGAACTGTATCTGTGACGCTAAGACACTGATCAAAGGGAGTAGGGGAAGGGAGTGCAGTGGGTTTTTGCCAAGGAAAGCTTTGTCAAAGGCTGAGAAGAGCATTTCTAGACACCTTTCTTTGTATCCTTCACCTCACTTCCTAGTTTGTACTCACAGACCTGCTCTACTGTCTCAGAATAGTGTTGGCCACCTAGCTTACATCTGTCCAGGTGACGGGTCCCACCCAGTGAGATTTGTGAGCCTCATTCTTCACATCCTTTATCTGTCACTTTCACTTATGTCTGTGCTCCTAGGCTAAACCTTCATTTACTGCCAATGTTGCACATCCTTGGCTTAACAGAAACAGCCGTGGGTTTGGGATACCTGATCTATGGGCCACTAATGAAATGCAGCAGTGGTTGCATTCTTATCTCGAAGCACCATAAGCATCCAAGTGCCAGAAGTGTACTCTGGTCACTAAATTGCCCTGGGATCTGGGTTCACAATTCCAGTAATATGTCATTTGCCATGAAGCATATATGAAATTGCTATTAACTCTTTCCTCTGACTTTGATTGTCCTACTAGGAGCTTTTTTTCTTATCATAACTCTCCTACATATTACATTTTCCATATCCCTTTATTATTAGCTTCATGGATATAAAACTTTCAGACATTTTATTAAGTAGCTCAATTTATTAAAGGCCTACTATAAACAAAATATTGTATTAAGCACTGGGAAATTAAAATAATTTGGACATGGATCTTGCCCTTGAGCAGATTAAGATCCAGCAAGGGATATAGGACATGTGCATAAATACCTATGTTCTAAATAGTCAAAGAGATTTAGAGAAAGGGAAATAGATGGCTGAGGGATGAGAAGTAGGAATAATTCCTTAGGCCTGGGAAGAAGAGAGGAAAACACATGATGAAACTAATGCTTGGAAGTTGGGTTGATTTGGGACACATGAAAATTGGGTATAGAAACTCCTGGCAAGAACAAGCAGAATGAATAAAGGGAAAAGTGAACACACAATGGAGTTTATATAGGGAAGAATGAATAGTTTGGTAATATATCTGTTAGTAATGTTTTTCAGATGGAACAATAACAAATAGAGCTAAACTAGTTTAACCTGAAAGGACTTTCAGGGTTTAGTCTATAAGGATCCTGCAGGTAGTGGGTCCTGGGATCTGCTGTGTCATCGGGGACCCAGCCTTCTCCTGTTTCACTCTGTCATCCTGAGTACATTGGCTCTTTGCCAGTTTGCCCTGACAACTTATGTCGGGACTGAGTCTCAAGCCCATCTCCAGGCTAATCAAGGGGAAGGCAGTGGACTTAGGATGATTGTGTTCAACCAGTTACGACTGAGTCCCTTAAAAAAAACAAGGTTTGTTGGCAAGAAGGAGGAAGACGAGGAGGAGGAAGATGAAGAAAGGGAGAGGAGGACATGAGGAAGAAGAAGGAGGAGGAGGAAGAGGAAAAGAAGAAGAAGTAAAAGAACAGTGAGGAAGAGAAGAGAAGAAAAGAGCCTAAAAGTTGAGCTTTTATCATAGTGCATGATTATTCTGGGTAATATTTGGGGGCTATATTATAGACAAGCCCCATTTGCTAAAATCCAGTTGTCTTCTTACTTGACCACTTCTTGGAGTTTGACTCCTGATGCACCTTGCTTCTCTGTGTCAGCCCTTCCCCTGTGCTCTTCTTGTACAAAACTAGCTGCTCCTTCTTAGTGTGTTTTCCTGGTGCCCACTCTCTTATTCCCAGGTAAGTGGCGGTGCCCCAAAGTTTCTGGCCAGTTTCTGTCTTTTACTCACCCCTTTCTAACAAAACCTACATCAAATTACCAGGCTATTTACACTCACAAGCTTCTGGCACAAACTCTTGGCTGTGCTTTCCACACTGGTGTGGCTCTACATCTGCCCCCATGCTTTCCACAGGTGGTAGACTACCACATCCTCTCTTTGGTCTCATTCAACCAATAATTCCTTCTTCAAAACTTCACTTAGTGGGCATTTATTTCTGGATCTTCTCCTGCAGTTTGATTTCTTTGACTCCCTTCTGGGTCCCTATTCCTTCAACCCACTTTTTAAAAAAAGATTTTATTTATTTGTGAGAGACACACAGAGAGAGAGAGGCAGAGGGAGATGCAGGCTCCACAAGGGAGCCTGATGGAGAACTCAATTCCAGGACCCTGGGATCATGACCTGAGCCAAAGGCAGATGTTCAACCACTGAGCCATCCAGGTGCTCCTCCTTCACTTTTTGAGGTATTTATCTCACTATATTGAGTCATTGACTCAGTGACCAATGACTCCCTAAGTCTCTCCAAAGCCATTGTAACCTGCCCACTCCAGGCCATTATCAGTTTCCATCCACATCACTGGAGAAATCTTATTAATTTCCTTGCATTCCTCTGGCTGTTCCCCCCCCCCAAAATATATATATATATATATATTCTGGACAAAAAATACTATGATGACTATTCTCTACTTAAAACCTCTCAAAAGGTGCTTGTTATTTTCAGGGGACAAAGATCCTTAGATTTCACACAAAGCCTTACTAGGGGTCTCTCTCTTCCACTTTAATGTACATTTATCTCCTTGCTTTCTCTACCAAAATCACACTGGCCTTCCATCATTTACTCAAAAATACCATGCCATCTCCTTCCTTCACAGAATATTTACCAATTTCCCCTCCTTTGCTTTGAATACTATCTTCTCCACCTTCACCAAACAAACTCCTACTCCTCTATCTGATCACAGCTCAAGAACTATTTCCCCAAGGAAGCCTTTCTTAGCATTCTGGTTCACATTTTAAGGGAGTCATGTCTCACTCATTCACTTTGTTTATCTTTATTCATGACCATGGAATTTTTTTTGTGATTATTTAAATATCTCTTTCTCAATCTAAATAGTAATCTCTGTGAAAGTATCCGTTGGGTCTATTTTACTCAGACTTATAGTTCCAGCATCTTGCATGATTCCTGGCATGTAGTAGATGTTCAAAAATATAGTTTCTCTTAGCACAAATGAATGAGTGAATTACTTTTGATTTTATACCATGAAATTCTAGAGAACTGAGATAATCTTTATTTAACACGACATTTCCAGGACCATGGAGAGTTCTTTTCCATGAATGTTACTGAAATTATCAGTGGATGATTGATTTAGTAATTGAGTGATTGTGAATATCAAGCTAATAAATTTATGGCTATCAATGGGAGATTGTGAGTTTGTAAGGAGTCTGTTGCCCTGGTCAGCTAATCCCTCATGCTTACCTAATACTTCTGTCATCCCCTTAACCCATTTCTTTTACCCAGTCTTCTTTTTTCAATAATTATTGAAGACCTGGAAACATCTTCTCATTTCTGCCTCCTACGATGAGACCAAAGAATAAATCTCCTCCAATATGTGACCACAATTTCCCTGGTTTTATAGGATTTGGTATTTTAGATCCCTCTGACTGCCTTTTAGACTTTATAGTCAGTTCTGTTTGAGGTAGATACTTATTTTGGTTTTTAGTCCTCTGAAACACCTCCCTTGATCTCAAATTCCACTTTCATATTTGTTCATTCTTTCATCTAGAAACTGCACTGGGGGAATAGGCACTTCACAGGACTCCCACAAACCCAAGTCCTAAAGGGCAGTGTCCACATCACAGTTACTGATACTGGGAAATCATTTGTAATGAACAAACTGTGCGTTGGACTGCTGGTATCCAAGCTGCTACCACAAATCAAACCATGCCTTTCACATGGAGAGTCTGTGTATGAAACCACATGTGTAAATTCTCATTTTCTGTTTCATCTTTGCTTTCTTTTCTGTTTAGGAAAACTTTTATTTATCATGTTTTCATTTCCTCTGAACAGATAGTACATTACCAGCAAGTGACATTTAAATGACTATCTTCCTAAGAAGTATTTAGACACAAATAAAAGTAACCATAAAGAAAAATATTGCAACAGGCTGTATGGGCAACTCAGAAAGTAAATGAGTTTATCATGCTATTTGCTCTCCTACTGCTATCATAAGACCCATTTCTGGAAAAAAATATATATAATGTCAAAAGAAACTGAATTGGAGAGTTCAGCATCACGTACACTTCCTTTGGAACACAGTTATTGGGGAAAAATAACCTCTTGTTAAAGAATTTGCATTACTAGAAGACAGAGGTCCTGTTTAGCCTCTTGTATGTAAATAGTGGTAATGCATTATAATGACAGATGCCTCACACCTTGCTAGGCAAAAATACTCTAAGGCCATTTACTGCAATGAAATGTAGTGCAGGATTCAGACAACACATCTGTAATGTTGCATTGTGTCACTTCAGCTCATACTTAGTAACAGACTCTATTCCGATTTTCTAGAGGTAAGGCATGAGAATAGTTATGGCAGAATACAACAGTACATGTCTACTTGCACTGTATTCTAAACTTTTAAGTATTGATTTCCTAAACCAAATTTCCCTATTGGAATATAGTTAACAATACATGTAAGTTTCTCTACATGTCATCAGAAATTGTGTTTGTGTAGTGAAGATATATAGGGTCAGGTCTTCTCTATTGGGTTAAGTAGGATTTAGATTATATGCCAGATTATAGATTTACTAATAACAGCAGCTCAGTTCCGTTTTTATATGTAGTATCCTTGAATAGTACCCTCAAGTAGAGATATATCATTTCAATATTGTTTTTGTCTGTGCATATTTTCAAGAAGGGAAAATTATGCTAAATTTAAAGAAAGCAAAATTGTGCCAAGAGTCATTCTGATTTTAACATTTGTTTTACATACATTACTATTTTTAAAATCTGTTTATGTTGTTACATGTACCTCTAACATATTTCTTAAGTTCCATAGCATGAACCTTCCACATTTTACTTCCCCTCTGCTAAACTGCCTTTGTCTCTTTCATGCCATATACAACACTGTGGTATTTTTACGCATATTCTCTTTTGTCATGAGGGAAATGTGTGTGTGTGTGTGTGTGTGTGTTCATATCCATCAGGGGTGGTTCTATTATAAGGAACACAAAAAATTAATTTCACTAAGTCCTGCCAGATTGTTTTCCAGAAAGATTTTGTTAATTTATGCTTTCACCATAACTGCATGGATTTATGTTTCCACACATCTTCACCAGCACTTGATATTGTTTGTGTTTTCTCATTTTTATCACTCTCACAGAAGTGAAGACATATCTTGTTTTAATTTGCTAGTTTTATTTATTTATTTATCTTGTTTTATTAAATTGTTAGTGAGCCTGGACAGTTCTTCATATATGTGTTAACTATTTGGATTTCACTATGAATTGTCTGTTTATATTCTTTCCTTGCTTTTCTGTTGAGTTTCCTATCTTCTTGATTTTCAGTTTTCTTACATTTTGAAGATATCACCTCTTATTTATTTTAGATATTGTAATTATTTTCCAGTGTATGATCTGTTAACTTTTCTGAAGGGAACTTATGCTGAACAAAAAGTCAAAATATAGGGTGCCTGTCCCTAAAGCCTCTCTGCCTTTGACTCAGGTCATGATCTCAGAATCCTGGGATTGATCCCCAGGTCAGGCTCCCTGCTCACCGGGGAGTCTGCTTCTCCCTCTGCCCCTCTTCCTTACTGGTTCTCTCTCTCTCTCTCTCTCTCTCTCTCTGTCTCCTTCTCTCTCAAATAAATTTTAAAAAAATATTTTTTTAAGAAAAGGTCAAAGTGTAGATGTAATCAAGTCCTTCAGGTATTTTTGGATATATGGTTTGTATATTTAGGAGTCTGAAAACATTCATCTATTTATTCTTGTACTAACCTGATAGTTCCACCTCTCACAATCCATTTCTAATCATGACTACCTTTCTTATCCATCTTAACCTGCCTCCTGCCCCTGTGTAGTATAAAGTTAGGATTCAACTGTTATTTTTTTTCTTTAATTGATAAGCAAGTTTTCTCCCAGTACCTTCCACTAAACAATCTATCATTTCCTCCTTGATTAATGGTCCAGCATGATCATATATCAAGTTAATACAGATGCAATATTTTTTGCATATATGCAGATATAGTTATCTTACTAAACCAGTACCACACTTCTGTTTCTTTACTAGGACTTTGAAATATGTCCTCATGTATGATAAAGGAAGATCCTTGTTTTTGCCCTTTTTTGTCAAAGTAACCTAGGATTCACATTACTTTGAAATTAATTGTCCAATATCTTCAAAAAGCTTTCTCTGCAAATTTAATGGGCTAATGCTCAAATTTACAGATAAACGAGAAAGATGAAGATTTTTTTTAAAGATTTTATTTATTTATTCATGAAAGACACAGAGAGAGAGGCAGAGACACAGGCAGAGGGGAGGAGCAGGCTCCATGCAGGGAGCCTAATGTGGGACTCAGTCCCGGGTCTCCAGGATCACACCCTGGAGTTAAGGCAGCGCTAAACTGCTGAGCCACCAGGGCTGCCCGATGAAGATCTTTAAAGTATGAAACCATCCATCCATTAACAAAGTATGTTTCTCCTTTTTATGTATATATGATTGACATTCTCTAACAAAGTCTTAAAAATATACTTTGTACATATCTTATGGGTTCCTGGTTCAGTTAATTCCTAGACACTTATTCATTTTACTGTTTCAGTAGTTCAAATCTTTCCTTTGGGAATCAACCTTGTATATGTACCCAACTGCCATGTTGACATTTCCATTCTGGAAATCTGTTTTTAAACTTATTGTGTACCCAACTGAGAACTTGATCTTCACCTAACACTCAAAATGACTCTTCCTTCAGTCTTCTATATTTTAGTAGTTGGCACCACTTCAGCTCCTTCCAGACATCTGGCAATAAATCCTTTACTGATTTTCAACCTATTCTATCCTCTTCATTACCATCCCATTTAATCCATCATTAAGTTCTATTTTAATGCCAAAATTAATTATATAATAGTATTTTTAAGAACAAAATTGATACATAAATATTTATTGAACAAATGAGTGATTTATTGTAGTCATTTCTTTCCTCTGATTACACAGGTTGGTTATAACTTTTAGATTGTGGCATATTGTTCTTGTTTGAACTTAAAATAAAGTAATGGTTTTTCTGCTAAGCGTATTCTCAAAAATGCAATGGGTTAATTGAGTAGTTTAAATTTGTCACTATAGCCATAAATATTCCTAAATTCTGAAGATTTATTTCTTATTAAGTAAAGTCTGCCACAAGTTTAGGTAATTCTCCAAGACAATTGCTCTGCATGCAGTTTTGTAGTGATACAGGTGAATGAAGTCTTCACCATCCTGTATCCACATAATCTGGAATTCACAGCATTTCATTAACATTGGAGAAAACAAGAATACTATATGGCTGTTCATCAGTAATTAGAAGTTTTGGATGGAAGTGACACATTTTCTACTCATTGACCATTGTCCAGAACCAGCACCTAACTACAAAACAGCAAGGAAGTTTAATCTCCCATGAAGAATAGGATGTGGCCGAGCACTAGTAATTTCTACCACACAGTGTGCATGGCTAAGAAAGTAAAAGCAAATAAATATCCTCATCCATAACCAGATGTTTTTCATGTTTCCTTCCAGCACTAGCATCTTGTGATGCATATACTTTGTTCTCTTAGAACCATGGATTTTGAGTTCTACTGAAATACTGTGGTCAATAGTTTGTTTACAATGGGTCTGTTGACTTTTGAAGTATAATTGCCATACAGTACTATATTAGTTTCAAGTGTATAATATAATGATTCAACAATTCTATATATTTTTCAGTGCCCATTATGATAAGTGTAGTACTTTTAATCTTTTCTACCTATTTCACCCATCCTCCCACCTACCCCTCCTCTGGCAACTACCAGTTTGTTCTTTGTATTTAAGAATCCTGTTTTTTGTCTCTTTTTTGTTGTTGTTGTTGTTCTTTGATTTTGCTACTTAACTTCCACATATGAGTAAAATCATATTGTATCTGTCTTTCTGTGTCTAATTTCATTTAGTATTATACCCTCAGAATCCACCCATGTTATTGCAAATGGCAGGACTTCATTCTTTTTTTATGGCTGAGTAATATTTCATTATATATACATGTCACAGCTTCTTTATCCATTCATCTATGGATGGACACTTTGGTTGCTTCCATATCTTTGTTATTATAAACAATTCTGTAATAAACATAGAGGTGCATATATCTTTTCAAGTTAGTGTTTTCATTTTCTTTAGGTAGACACCTAGCAGTAGAATTACTTAATCATATGGTAATTCTACTTTTCAGGTTTTGGGGTTTTTTTTTAAGATTTTCTTTTTTTATTCATGAGAGACAGAGAGAGGCAGAGACATAGGTAGAGGGAGAAGAGAAGCAGGCTCCATGCAGGGACCCCAATGTGGGACTTGATCCCAGGACCATGGGATCATGCCCTGAGCCAAAGACAGACGCTCAACCACTGCGCCACCCAGGCATTCCTATTTCCCGTTTTTTTGAGACACCTCCATACTGATTTCCACAGTGGCAGCACCAGTTTGCATTCTCACAAACTGCGTATGAGGGTTCCTTTTTCCTTACCAACACTTGTTATATCTTTTCTTTTTGTCTCTGGCCATTCTGACTTGTGTGAAGTGATATCTCATTGTCATTTTGATTTGCATTTCCCTAATGATGAATGATGTTGAGCTTCTTATTGTGTATCTCTTGGCAAATTGTATATTATTTTTGGGAAAACATCTATTTATTCAGGTCCTCTGCCCATTTTTAATCAGATTATTTGTTTTTTCTTTATTTTGAGCTGTATAAGTTCTTTGTATATTTTAGATATTAGCGCCTTATGTGATATATCATTTACAAATATCTTCTCTCATTCAGTAGTTTGTCTTGTCATTTTGTGGATGGTTTCCTTTGCTCTGCAAAAGCTTTTTATTTTGGTATAGTCCCAATAATTTAATTTTGATTTTGCTTTCTTTGCCTAAGGAAACATGTAGAAAAATGCTTCTATGGCTAATGTCTAAGAAATCACTGCCTATATTTTCTTCCATGATTTTTATGTTTTCAGGTCTCAAATTTAAGTCTTTTATCCTTTTTGAGTTTATTTTTGTGTGTGGTATAAGAAAGTAGTCCAGTTTCATTTTTTTGCATGTAGATGTCCAGTTTTCCCAGCACCATTTGTTGAAGAGATTGTCTTTTTCCCCATTGTATATTCTTGCCTCCTTTGCTATAAGCTAATTGACCACACAGATTTGGGTTTATTTCTGGGTTCTCTCTTCTGTTGCATTGATCTAAATGTCTAGGTTTGTGCCAGGATGATAATTGTTGTTGATAACTACAGCTTTGTAGTATCTCTTAAAATCTGGGATTGTGACACCTTCAGCTTTGTTCTTCTTTAAAAAAAAAAAAGATTTTATTTATTTATTCATGAGAGACACAGAGAGAGAGAGAGTCAGAGACACAGACAGAGGGAGAAGCAGTCTCCTTACAGGGAACCTGATGTGGGACTCGATCCTGGAATTCCAAGGTCATGCTCTGGTCTGAAAGCAGGCACTAAACCGTTGAGCCACCCAGGGGTCCCTGTTCTTCTTTATCAAGATTGCTTTGGCTATTTGGGATCTCCTGTGGTTCTGTACAAGTTTTAGGAATATTTTTTTCTAGTTCTATAAAAAAACATTGTTGGTATTTTGACTGGATTGCATTAAATCTGTAATTGCTTTGGTTAGTATGGACATTTTAAGAATATTGATTCTTCCAGTCCATCGGCATGGAATATCTTTCCATTTGTTTGAATTATCTTCAATTTCTTTCATCAGTGTTTTATAGTTTTTGGATTATAGGTCTTTCACCTTCTTGGTTAAGTTTGTTTCTCAGGTTTTTTTTATTCTTTTTTTTTAGGTTTTTTTATTCTTTTTGATGCAACTGTAAGTGGGACTGTTTTATTAATTTCTCTTTCTGATACTTCATTATTAGTGTCCAGAAAGATTTGTCTATTAATTTTGTATCCTGTGACTTTACTGAATTCATTTATGAGTTCTAGTAGGTTTTGGTGGAATCTTTACGGTTTTCTATGTATTTATCATGTCATCTAAAAATAGTAAGTTGTACTTTTTCCTTACCAATTTGGACGTCTTTAATTCTTTTTCTTGTCTGTGTGGTTAGGACCTCCAGTACTATATTGAATAACCGTGATGTGAATGGACATCCTTGTCTTGTTCCTGATCTTAGAGGAAAGCTTTCAGTTTTTCACCTTTAAGTATGATGTTGGCTGTGAGTTTTTCATATATGGTTCCTATTATGTTGCAGTATGTTCCCTTGAAACCTATTGTGTTGAGAGTTTTCATCATGAATTTGTGTTGTACTTTGCCAAGTGCTTTTTCTGCATCTATTGAGATGATCATATGGTTTTTATCCTTTCTCTTGTTAATGTGATATGTCACATTGATTGATTTGTGAATATTGAGCCACCTTTGCATCCCTGGAATAAATCCCACTTGATTGTGGTGAATAAAGATGAAGGAAAGCTTCCAAGTTCATTCTACAAGCCTGAATTACCCTGAAAACAAAATCAGACAAAGACACTACGAAAAAAGAAAACTACAGTCCAGTATCTCTGGTGAACATAGATGTAAAAATCCCCAACAAAATATTAGAAAACCAAATCCAACAATACATTAAAACAAGAGATCTGTCATTAATTTTTTATTAATGACTTTATTTATTTATTTATTTATTTATTTATTTATTTGAGAAAGAAAGCACTCTCATGAGCAGGGGGGAGGACAGAGAGAGATAAAGAAGCAAACTTCCCACTGAGCAGGGAGTGCAATGTGGGGCTGGATCCCAGGACCCTGATATCTTGACCTGAGCCATAGGCAGATGCTTAACCCACTGAGCCAGCCACCTATGTGCTCTGGGTCTGTCTTTAATATTTGCTTTTCAGAATTTCTTTAGAAATGAAAATATTCAGGAGAATATATCTATGTCTATGTGTGTGTTTATAACTATATCTATATTCATATTCATCTATGTCAGCATGGGAATCACAGCATGAGCACACCTGACTGGTCATTTTCAGCCAAATGAGTTGATTGTGAGAGCAGATGTTGAAGGATCAAGTGTAATTCGGCACCTACAAATGCCCAATTGATTCTATTATTGAAATAGATTAATGTTGGACTTTGGGCTATTAGGTAACCACTCTGTGTATCAGTTCTCTCATTGCAAAGTATTAATATAGTACTATAGCCTACCTCCTTGGGATGTTGGAAGATTAAATGAGATAATGCATGTGAAGAGCTTGATACAGTTCCTGGCACAGAGTAAATGCTAAGCAATGCTGGATATTAAGGAAATATAATTTCATCATATTATAAACATTTGATTTTAACTTTTGGCAACAAGAACATTAGGTATCAAAAGATTAAAAATTGCTTTTCTAAAAACATTAAAAATTATTTTTTTCTACCATGGCTCTTTCAAGTTAAAAGGAGAGACCAAAAAGTGGACTCTGAAATATTTTGTCTGTGAATTTGAGTTGTTCATAAAAGTCCACCTAAGTAATCTCAGCTATTGCTAAAACAGCATAAAAAAGTAAATCTTTCCATGACCTGGATTCTAGCTACAGTTTTCTGCTAACTAGCTATAGGATTTAGAAGTGACATTAATGCCTGGGTCCCAGCTTTGTGAGTCCTACCATGAAAGAATTTACTAGACAATCTCTCAGAGTCATTTTAGCATTAAAATTCTAATATTTAATAACTTTAACAACATGCAAAGTGGACATACTTTTCATATGCTTAAGGGCTAAAAAAAACCCATTCAATATTTCATGTAGACTTTTGTACCAGGTCATGTACATAGCAGGACTTAGAGCACCCAGAGGTTAGAGACACAATCCATGCCCTCAGGGAGCTTCTGATAGCAGTGTGGTTACATTCCTGTCGGTGTTTGCATATTTTTAAAAAATGAAATAACAGGAGGCTGTATTTCAAAATGTTGAGGAAAAGTTAGAGGAGAAAGTTAAGTTGCTAAAATTCTCATGATGATTCATTAAAAGATCTGGAAACAGGTATCTCATGTGTTCTGTGTTCATCCTCTTGGGGGCTCCTCTGTCAGAACAGGCCAGATTCACTTTCCAGATCCTTAAAATGTTGCTGTCACAAATATATCTCATATCAAAGAAAAGCTGCTGGTCATTAAATGTTACTTTCTTAGAAGATCAGAATCCATGAGAACATATAAAATATTAATGCTTATAATCACAGGGGGTACCCACATAGAATGTTCTTTTAGTATGATTAAAAGACACCTGAAGGGGGGTCCAAAGGAAAATAAAAGCCAGCTTTTAAGTTAAGGTGATAGAAGTGAACATTGACGCCCCCCTCCCCGCCCCAGATCAACTTTCTGTGGGCATCTCTGCATGATTATCTTTCCTCCTGGACAGGGTTGGGTCTGACAATGGGCCCTTCCTTAGTTCTAATCTATGAGGCAACATTTTCAAAAATTATTTCCGAGTTATAATGCTGCTAATATTTTTATACCAAGTTGCAATCAAAATAGCTTGCTAAATTTTCAAATTGCCAAGACTCTTTATCTCTGTGAATTTGCCTTGGAATACAAGTCTCAAGCCACAAACTTGTGCACATACATCATACCATATATAACCGAGCATAACCCTGTGTAGATGGGACTGTCTGAGGCCTTCCCAGACCATCCTGAGGATGTGTAAAATTCCTTTTGCAGCATTTTCCCTGTTTTTGCAGACTCCCATTTCACATCTATCATATGCATAATCATATCAAGCTGTGAAACAACAATACAAAACAAAACAAAAAAAACCTTGAAGTTGACATGCTTGTATACATTAGACATTTGATTTTGTAACTAGCTGGAGGGCTAAGTCCATGTAGAAGACCTTAAATTCTTTTCCCTGGGCTGCTTTTAATCATGACCTTATGGTACAACATTTAAAATTCTGCTCTTCCAACTTCCTTTCCTCTCTCGACCTTTTAGTCCTGTGTCAGATTTATGATGCTTATGAGAGGCGATATAGTAAAGTATAGAATGCCCATTAAGGGATTATTTTCAGGATTGTGATTAGTTATATTAAGAATAGTTCTTTTTTAAAGATAAAGTTAATTTTGATGACATATTTTATTTAACCCAGTGTCTTAGTTCAGGCTGCCATCACAAGATACTGTAGACTGGGTGGCTTCAACAAGGAACATTGCTCACATTTTTGGAGGCTGGGAAGTCCAAGGACAGGGTGGCAGCATAATTGGATCCTGCTGAGGGCTCCACCTTCATGTCCTAATTATCCCTTAAAGGCCCTACCTCCAAATACCATAACACTGGGAATTATGGTTTCAACATAAGAATTTTTCTGGGGAAGATACAGAAGCCTTTAGTCTATAGCACCCAGTATATCCAAAATATTATAGTTTCAATATGTAATCAACATGAAAATATTAATGAGATACTTAAATGTTCTTTTTATATTAAGTCTTCAAAATCCTCTGTGTATTATACACTAAAAGACATCTCAAAATGGATGCTAACTTTCCATTAGCATTACTTGGACATTATTCATGTCATAAAATTTACATTTGAAAAAGTAAATGTGCAAACCCAAAATGTCCTAAACATATTGAACGTCTTCCAAACATTCAAATACAAAAAAAAAAAAAGTAGCAAATACCAGTCTTTAGATCTAAACTTAAATTTAGTACAATCAAGTAAAATTTAAAATTCAGTTTCTCAATCACGTTAGCCATATTTCAAGTACACATATGATTGGTGTCTACCAGAGTGGACAGCATAGAGACTTTTTTATTTTACTCATATCTTGTTAGACTTTACTAGAAAATAATATTTAACTCTAGAGTTAAGAGCTAAGGAGAAATAGAGATAACTTTGAGAACCAAGTGAATGTCACTCCCCAAAATTTAATATTTTATAAGTTATGTGAGAATATGATCCGCAAGGTAGGAAGTGGCTTCCTGTCCTGTAGAGAATGTGTGATTTAGGAATTGTTAGAGAAGACCTTCTCCATCTCAAACCACAGCCAGACATAATGAATAGACTTCAGCTCTAAAGGGAGAGATTGTGAGAAAAGATTTTTTCCTATTCTGAATAGGAAGTCATGAGAGCTCTGTCCCCTGAGCTCATTAAAATTCGGGCAAATGTACCTCTGTCTGAGATGATTTAGTTGCAAGCTTCCAGAAGGACCAAGGGATTGCATCAATGTTCTCTCAAGGTCTCTCTTCCTGCCTGATTCTCTGATTCTTGGATAACCCGTGGGTAGAGAGGCCACATGCCAGCTGTTTTTAAATGTTGCTACTGGAAGAACAATTAATCTGTCTGATTATGTGACTGGCTCTATAGAGTTTTCTTTTATTCTTCTTGCCTGGGAATGTGTTAATAATCGAGCAAGTGCTCAACTATGAAATTAGGAAAGTTCTGGAGTGGTAGAGGAATCCTTTCCATGGCTAAAAGTGTGATCAAGGTCAATTGACAGTAAATCCCATGTGCGTCTCTGAGGGGCACACACAGAGATCTCATTTAAGTGGTCTGCAGAAGACTGCTGAGGCCAAGGACACATCCACATTGAATTAAATGCAGAGTCAGCCCATTGATCCCACTTGGAAATCATCTTGGGTAGCTTTAATTGTTGGCAGTGTAGCTGAATCATGAACAAAAAGAGCATCTTGGATCTGGACCTAGATTGAAGCATCCAATTCTCCATAATATCAGTTCTAGTTTATCTTAGAAGGTTCATTAATCCAGAGTATTTAGGACTTGCCAGTTCTAAAAGGAATGATTCTAGAAACTGGAAAACATCTCTGGCTGATGTCATCAAAACCTTTATTCCTGGATAAGATTTAGTTAAGGTTTTCCCTAAACCATTTTTATCCTTGGTCCAGGGAAGTCTGATTTATTAAATGTTATAATTGCTTTTAAAACATTGTGTATATGAAACTGAAACTTCTCCGTGTTTTGGCTGAGATTAGGCGTGAGTTCTCTGGATGAGACAGTTGTTAGGAAACAGTGGCGGCAAGTTGCATAACGACCCTAGTCCTCTTGTGGAGCTGAGAGTAAATAAAAAGTAGAGTCCAAAAAAGGCAGCAGTCTAGGATTTGCTCTGAGGTTAGATCCCATCATACTCCTATGTGAAACATGTATTCATTTAAATACTGTTTTGGTGAGAGAGTGCTGGGGAATTTTGGCCCTTGGAACATATAACGCAGTGACCAAGTGCCCCAGTATTGACCATGTTCCTCAATATTTGACTTACCTGAACAGATGCAAAATGTTAAGTTTGATAAGTGAACAGCTAGGCAAACTTGTGAGAGGGAGTAATTAAATAGCCAACCGATATTCACTGCTGCATACCAGAAATCAAAACATTTAGAACTGGGAAGTATTTCCCTGGTGCAGGAAAAGGAAAAGAGGAAGGTCCACACTGTAGGCATGCACAGCATTCCCATGAGGTATCACAGTGGAGGATCTCTGGGTTTTATCTTGACCTCCAAGGTATCAGGGCTCTGAATATTGGGAGAGGGTAGGGGGGTAGTGCATTAAGGAGAATATGTTTCACATTTAAATGTATGTTCAGCTGTACTTAAGAGCATGTAGTGGAGCAAGCATAAGAGAAAACAATGAAAGAAAAAAAAAGAGAAAACAATGAGTTCTGACTGTGATACCAACAGCACTACACTGGAACCAGACTTGCCCAAGCTTCAGAGAGAAAAAGATGAATTAGAAAATCCAGCTAGTTTATCCAGACTTATTATTTTATAGTCCATTGTTTTATAGAGTTTTAGCAAAGCCACAAGGGATTTCTCCTGTGTGACTTTTTGGTCCTCAGGGATGATGATCTGGCCTTAAAGTAACGATAGTTACTTTCATATAATTTTCTCTATAACATTGAGCTGATGACAAGACCTTTTATGTCAGTGACATTGCTAAATCTGGTACTCTAGAATAGTTGCTGTGTAGGGATGTGAAAAACAAGAGAAGATGAACAAAAGAACTGTTAACTTCATCACACTAAACCCAAAAACAAAAAAAATTTTAGCTAATGTATCTTGACCAGGATTTTAAGCCAAGACTTAAATTAGTTTTAAGAATAACAAACATATCGTATCTCTGAATTGTCTAAAGATTCACGTTGTCATCTCCAAAGTTTTCCACTACAGAGATTTATGCTGTCATTAGATCTAATTATGAATTAGTGATTGATTCATTTAGGGAATAACTCAACCAAATGGCAGTGAATTGAAAAATGAGCAGGCCCTGAAGGGACACATTGGCAGTGATAACTAATTCTATCTGCTGATGGGAATCAGCATAGGTCATTCAGAAAATAGCCCTGGATGGAACAAATTATTCACCTTCAATCCAATCCATAGTGAGTGGTTTCCTTAGCCTTGCACTACTGACATCAATTAACCCTCATGGCATTCTTTAATTATTTGAAATCTCCAGGCATACCCCATCCTTCTAAGGTAGCTCTCCAGAATTTTCAAATTTGTTGTGCTTTCTTTGCAAAGGCTTTAAACTAAACAGTTGTACTATTTTCACTGTCTAGTCCTTTTTTTGAAGTTTTATTCATTTATTTAAGAGAGGAGGGTGAAAGACAGAGGGGGAGGGAGGAGAAGAAGAAGGAAAGAATCCCAAGCAGACTCCCCATTGAGACTGGAGCCCGACATGGGGCTCTATCCCAGGACCCATGAGATTATGACCTGAGCCGAAACCAAAAGTCAGGTGTTTAACTGACTGTGCCACCCAGGTGCCCCTCACTCTTTATGCTTAAGAGTACCCTGTCCATCCCATGTTGGTGACTTGTTTGCTGCCCTACTGAGTATATCTTGAGATTTTATAAAATGAATGCAAGCCTTCAACAAATTCTTGAGATACTCTAGGTTAATAGCTGCATTAGTTTGGTGATGTATATGTTCGTATTAAAGATGTATTAATTGCACTTAAGGATTGATTTTACAAGAGAGTCCATACGAAAGAGCCTACACAGAACCAACTATTGCTCTGTCATCTCATCTTTTACAGAGGCTACTGTGGTGGGGGGTGGTGTGGAGAGACCCTCGAAGGGTAAATGATTCCATATAAATTTCTTCAATTGCTAACAGCTTTATAATTCCTGCTGTGAGCTATCAACTACACTCAGATTAGCTTTAATGGGGAGCTCTGTACCGTGAGTTCTGCCGCAGAACCCCCTAAGGAGAGCTGATTATATATTTTTTTTCAAATGCTTACTAAGGGATGCATACTTAAGAGTGAATTGTAACCTTTTCAAAATTGACATTTCAAAAGAAAAAACAAATACTGAGTAACAGGTGGAGGAGGAGGAGGAGGCAATTGCATACATAGAGGAAAGGATCACATCAGAAGGACCCCTTGTTCCTAACAAGCATTCCATTGAGTGGAATCACCTTTTTCGCTCTCTCTCCTTTTTTTCCATACCAGTATCTTGCTCTTCTTTGGAACGGAATAGCATTTGGTGCTGACTAGAGGTGTTTATATCAAAACTTTAATTGGAAGAGTTCCTGGTGTCTTTCACTATATAAATAATTGAAAATTATATTTAATTTCTTTTTCTCACCCATATTTTATCCATTAAAAATTTAATAACATTATTTTACTATCAGACATGACCCAAGTAAATGGTTTCAGGACTTGTTAAGTAAATTCCTATATTGGACACCTGGGTGACCCAGTGGTTGAGCACCTACCTTCGGCTCAATGCATGATCCTGGAGTACTGGGAAAGAGTCCCACATCAGGCTCCCTGCATGGAGCCTGCTTCTCCCTCTTCCTGTGTCTCTGCCTCTCTCTTTCTGTGTCTCTCATGAATAAATAAATAAAATCTTAAAAAAAAAATAAATGCCTATAGTTTTTTTGTATATTTTTTTATTGGAGTTTGATTTGTCAACATATAGCATAACACCCAGTGCTCATCCCGTCAAGTGCCCCCCTCAGTGCCTAAGTTAGGTCCGTTCTTAGTATTTTCTCTATAAATTACACATGGAAGACAGCTTTCCATGGCATACTCCTGCCATGGGTGTAACCACACCATAATTACCAATCTTCTCTATTTCTTTCTCAAATAGGAATATAGCACTGTTGTTTCTTCTATTTGTCAGGACTGCAAATGCAGAGTTTGTCAAAACACATAATATCTATACTGACTTAAGAATCAGGAATTAAGAATAACAGGAACCTGAAACTTCTCCATTGTCTCGAAAGCAGTAGAGGTGGTCCTGCCTTAGAATGGGAGCAATGGGGCATGGGAGAGCTACTGTGGGAACAGAAGAGTTAGAAGTTGAACTGGTGCTTATGGAAAGTTGCCAGACAGGCCTAGGGATAAGATGTGGAAGTAGAGCTATCTGAAGCAGGAAAGAGATGGCCAAGATTTAGAGAATATTAATCTGACAGCAGTGTTCAGCGAGAAAGATGGCAGGATTGAGGGCCTAGGATTGGAGAAATTAATGAGGAAGAAAACACAGTGGTCTAAGAATGAGATAAAAGAACCGCAAGCAGTAGGGGTTGTACAAGAATATTAGAAGGATACCATAAAATAATACAAAAGAATCAGTTACATGGTGACTAAATATATCTGGTGAAGGTGTAATAGAGTCAGAGATGATGCTGAGGTTGCCTTCTTAGAGGGCAGGGATTGTGTCCATCTCACTTCGTATTCCTGATGCTGAACATAGGATACACATCACCCTAACACTTAGAACACATGCTAAACAATCCATATTCATGCTTGAAATGAGACAAAGAGAACTCCAAATTTCTGTATTACATAATAATACTTTATATATAGGCAAGGTTGTGGAGGGAACTAACAAATTATGTGAGTGGAATCCCCCTTCTCCACTATCTTACCACTATTAATAATATGCATAATTACTTTTATTATGTAAAATAATAACACATTTTTGATGGGATATCAGAAAGAGGAGCCTATTTTGTGAGGAAGATGATGAGTTTTATTTTAGAGTTTGAGTCAATTGTAGGTCATTTAACTGGAAATGTCCAGAAGGTAGTTTAGAAAGCAAGATCAGAGCTTTAGATTTTGATTGTAGTTGATGGGGAACAGGGCTAGTGGAGGACAAAACACAGCTGATATCCCACAAACAACCCTGCCCCCTGCCCAGCGTGGAATATGTGTGACCTTCCTCAGGAAGTTTCCAATTGTCTTAATACCTTGCACAAGGGAAAAACAATCTTTAACTTGACAATGGCAAGGCCTCCAGTATCCTGTAGGTCTTCCTTAGCATATGAAAGTTTTTTTGAAATCTCCCTTTTCCATACCTCCCCCAACTCCCAGGTATACAATCAGCCACCCTCACAAGCCCAGGGCAGCAGCACTTCCTGCCCGTGCCATGGGTCCTGTCCCCATGCTTTAGTAAAACCACCATTTTGCATGAAAGACATCTCAAGAATTCTTTCTCTGTCATCGTCTGGGTACCTCACTTATATTCTAAAACTTTACTATAGAGATTTATTTTTCTCACTTTTTCTTTCTTTCTTTTTAATGATTTATTCTTATATAACCCATCTCACTCCAAAAGGGATTTGAGGAAGCTTATAAAAAACACTAATATTATCACTGAATGAAATAAATTCATGGAAAATTTTGTTGGAGAGAGGGTAAGAGAGGGTATGAGTAGGAAAAAAAACAACAACTGTGCCAAGCACAAGTTTATTCTATCACTCTGTTTTCCATTGTTGTCAATGGTGGTCACACATTTGCTTGTGTGGTCAAAGCTTCCCACTGGAAGCTTTGGTCAAAATAAAGAGGAAAATATCAACATTTATAAAAGTTATAGAGTAGAGAAAATAAAATTAAACCAGATGTCAAGAAGTACAGTTTTCTTACAGTCCCCACAAAGACATCTTTCCCATTGCAGCTACAAAGGAGCCATTATATAATACAATGGACAACAACGAGAAGAGCATTTCTCCCTGTACTAACTATAGTGGAGAATTTCACAAAACCTTTTCTTAAAATGTTCCTCAGTGCATCCATTTTACCAAATAGTGACGTTGGGTTTGAATTTATCTTTTAAAATTATTTTTTTATTGTTTTCTCCTTACACTAGCTCATAAGTTTATTGAACATTGTAGGGGTTGAGGAGGAAAATTCCCCCTTACCCCTCAGAATTCTTCTGGCTGGTTCAAGAATTAAGTTGACAGGAGACAAATTAACAGAAGAAAGTCAAAGGTTAATTACTTACATAAGAGGAATCCATATAAACCTAAGAGATTCCAAATAAGGTCAGGCAAAATGAGGTTTAATGATGTCCTGTGCTAAGGAGAGGGATGGGAGTCTGGGGGCACAAATGGGAGGAAGGCTTTTAATAGGAAGGTGAGAGAAAATGGTTAGAAGACAAAGGCTGCCCCATGTATAGATAAGTTTCTTAGATAAAAAGGAGTCTGTAAATAGTTCCCTTCCCTTCTGGTACAGGCCCCTCTTTCCAATATAAATTTAGGCAAATGAGGGGGAAGTATGCCCTGAACCTGCTGGGTTTTGATTGCTTTTAAATCAGAATAATCATGCCAAAATGGTACATTTCCAGGATATTTGTCCTAAACCCCTTCACATTTTACTTTTTGTTCAACAAAAGAAAAATTTTGTCTTATCTTTATATAGAACAACAGCTTTTCTTCTAAACATGAATATAACCATTTAAAGAGCAATTTGTAAATAACCTGGAGAGTTGAATACATATACATGGTCTGACTTCACAATTCCAACTTTGACGGATAGACCCTATGAAAACTCTCACACATATACTAAAAACCATACTGGCTGTAATGGGGGGAAATCAAATGCAATCAGTTGACCTTTCCATAAAAGGTTTGCTAACTAAACTAGCTAATTATTTAGAAACTTATCATATATATGTCAAAATATAGATATACATATATCAACATGAATAAAACTGGAAACATAATACTGGAAAAAGAAGGAAAGTTGCAAAAAAGATATATACAGCATGATACCACTCATATAAGTGTTTGAAACAAAATATATTATATATGGCTTACATATATACTTGAATATATAGTAAAAATATAAAAATATACAGAGATGATCGACACCAACTTCAAACAGTGTTTACCCCTAGAAAGGACAAACAAGGAAGTGGTTGTGAACAGGACATTAGCCACAATGCTTTATTTATGCCTCAGGAAAAGAAAAGGAATCCTGGTATGAATATAGTGATAAGTACATTATATGTATTTGAAATAATTCATAGTTAAAATAAAAATAGAGAAAATAAGATGAGATCATTTAGACATTAATAATTTTCTCCAAATATTCATATTAAGATTTTATCAGATGATGTCATGAAGGTTAAATCAACTATATAAAGCTTATAAAGCAATTAAGATCTATGTTAAAACTTTCTTAGATATTTAAAAGATTGTTGCTAGTGGTCTTCTTATCTAAATTTCAAAAATCTGAGTTAATTATCGATAGAACCACAATTATATTTTCCTATCTATGAATTCAAAGATTTGCAGGGAATGTAACTCTGTTCTGACACAGGGTGAAAGCATGACAGTTGTGTATAGTTAGTGAAATGAATATGTCTCATATTGAACTTTTGAGTGGGAATCAAACAACAATTCACATTAAATAACTGGCAGTTTTAATAGGGCACAAGTTACAGTGTGACTTTTAAAACACCTTCCTTTTGTGCCCAATATGTACATCATACCCAGGTTTATGGGGCCATACCCCATCTGAAGATTGTGTCTGGTACATTGTATGAGAGGGATTGATCCTAAGAGTGGATCAGAGAGGGCAACCTGCAGGAAGAAAGCCCTGGAACCTATGGAATGAGAGAAAGATTGAAAGAATGAGAATTTGAGTGAATGAGCACAAGATGGGAAAGGAGGGGCATATATAATAACAATATTCAGTGTGCAAGACAAATACAAATATAGAAAGATGACTACAGAGGACAGAAAGAGGGGGAAAAATTTTGGATTCTACAGAGAACCAGAGTTGAGCTCAAATACATAAGTACTTTCTAACTTAGAGCATTCCAGAAGTGGAATGAGCCCCTACACCAAATTTCCCATCATAGCAAGAAGCTGACTATTGATTAATTAGGAGCATTTTAAAGTAGAATTCTGCATTGGAAGAGAGGTTGAACTGGATTCCCTCTGATTATTATATATCTGTTCACGTACAGGGCAACATTTTAAGTAATGGATTGTTTGATTTCTTTGTAGTACTTGACACTAGCTTCCCAGAAACCAGATCAGCTTCTAAGATATTCACAAAGGAGTATTTAGTGTTATTTAGCATTATTGATCTCCAAACTTTACTTGATGAGGAAAACAAAAATGCCATGATCTTGTGTAAATATAGAACCATAGAACATTAGGTCTAAAATGGACTTCATGTGAAAAGTGAGAAGCCCAGAGTCTTTAGCCCTTCCCAGGGCTTTTTAGTTAGTAATGGGCAGAGCACTGTTCCTTGATAAAAGCTCCTCAGTTCTTTCTATCTTGGTTAAAGCTAGGCCCATAGTAATCTGTATTTCAACAATGACAGCAATGAAAGTCTCTGAAGCCACCCTCCTGCATCCCCCAGCCACACACTTCTTGACATGTACTCCCCCAGATGAACCAATATTGGGGATCTTGCCTCTGTGGCAAGCATTAATTTCATTGCCCTCCACTCATATTGCAGCATCTGGCATTTCCATGTATGATCACACCAGTGTCTCTAAGACGTAAACCTTGGTCTTTCTGATCCTTGGACTGGAATCCCTTTATGGAATCGCCAAACCAGATGTAGAGGAGCTCATGACTGCATTTGTGACAATCCCATCTAATCAACCTCCCCACCTGGGCTGTGGTGAAGCCCAGAATCTCCCGTCTCAGTTTCAGCCAAATGACTCCACAATCAAAGGACTGGACCTTTGGTGAAAGCTAAGTAAATGAAGCAGCCAGACCTACTCTTTTGAGCATCACCTTGAGGTTTACTGCTTCCTCATTTTTCTTTTTTTTGTTTTTTTTTGTTTTGTTTTTTTGAGATTTTTTTTCTTTGCATTCTTGTCTTATGGCCTTACTTTAAAGAGCAAAATGCAATATAGTATGTAATATATGTGACTGCATCTTTCTCTCTCTCTCATTATTTCAACATAGGAAGTTTGTCTATTTGCTAAATCCATAACACTTTCATTTCAATTATTGGGAAGGCAAACACAAAATTTCATGATAAATTTAGTACATCTTGGTGCATCAGACAGGATGTGATGAATCACTGAAAGAAATACATCCATCTTTTAACTCCTTTGCCACTCCCCAATAGTAGCAAAACTGGAGGCAGGAAAAAGCTTTGTATATCAAATAAAAAATGCATCAAGTATTTAAAGAAATAGAATCTACACAGTACAAATAGGTAGGACATATTTTGAAAATCTATCAAATGTAACAAGTAATCTTGATTTTTTTCTAAAGTTGATACTTCTGCTCTTGCATTCAAATCCTTGGACTTTTTTTTATAGGATGTTGGAGTTGAGATCAACACACAGTGGACTTTAATATTTTCAAAAGTAAGGGACAGTGGTACTTCTTGCATTCAAATCCTTGGACTGTTTTATAGGATGTTGGAGCTGAGATCAGCACACAGTGGGCTTTAATATTTTCAAAAGTAAAAAAATATATATCTATATATATTTTCAAAAGTAAGGGACAATGGTAGACACTCCTGATTAACCTGAAACTTGAACATATTACATAGCAACTGTAACTCTTAAAACTTTAGTTGTCACATTTTGTTAGGGAGGTAAGTGCTATTGAGAATCATATAAAAGGAGAAAAATCTCCATATCACACTTTCTGTTTCTTCAGGTAGGTTATACTCATATTTCAAGTCTATCTTCCATTCTTAAAGATTAGAACCTAAAACATTTAAAAATAAAATTGAAAGAAGTCACGATGTGCAGAAATAAAAATGAGTCATGTCATATAAACAGAAAATATGTATTAAGAGCTTAGACCCTTATATTCACATTCCTTAAATATAGAGGATTTTTTATTAAATTTAAATCACTTTATATTTGGATTTTTTTTCTCAATTTGGGAAATGTATCTGCCACATCTTGATAAACACATTGCTCAAAATGCTAGATCCCAGAGATGCTGCTGCTTTTTTTTGAGTGTGTTGTTAGGATTCCAAATGCCCTGAAAAATCAAATACAAGATAGTCAAAAGACGAATGAAAACAAAGGTAAAAGGAAAATTATTTTATTTTATTTAATATATCTCTACCCCAGTTGACTGTTCTAGATGAACTTAGTTTTAAGGCATTACCTTTAAATAGTATGTAGACAACTTTGTAATTTTTAGACGTTATTATATTTCCTTTTTAAAATTTTGTTATTTATCAGGAAACCATCCACTCTATTTTATTCTTAAAGCATTTTGAACGTTTATTTTTCTGTCACAGTGAAGGCCTCATAAAAGCTAGTAGCCATGCGGACAGGGACTGGCTCTGTCGATCATCCTTTGGGGTTCCCTTGTATGTAACAATTGCTTCTTTCAATATTCTCTCCTGTCTTTAACTTTTAACATTTTAATTACAGTAAGTCTTACTGTGAGTCTCTTTGGGCTCATCTTCTTTGGAACTCTGAGGGCTTCCTGGACCTTATATGTCTTATTTCTTTCCCCAGGTTGGGAAAGTTTTCATCTACTATTTCTCAAACAAGATTTTTGCCCCTTTCTCTCTTCTCCTTCTGAGACTCCTACAATGTGAATGTTAGTCTGCTTGATGTTGTCCAAAAAGTCCCCTTGAGTCATGTTCACTTTTTTTTTTCCTATTTTCTGCTCTGATTGCATGAGTTCCACTGCTTTGTCTTCAATATTTTCTTCTGCTTCATCCAGTATGCTGTTGAACGCTGCTAGTGTATTTTTCAGTTTAGTTATGGTATTCTTCAGCTCTGTGATTTCTCTTTGGTACTTTCCATCTCTTTATTGAGGTTCTCACTGTGTGCATCCGTTCTTCACTCCAGTTTGGTAAGCATCTTTATCACCATTACTCTGAACTCTTCATCAGGTAAATGACTTACGTCCATCACATTGAGGTTTTCCCTGAGATTTCATCTTGTTCTTTCATTTGAACATATTCATCTGTTTCCTCATTTTGCTCATACTCTTGTTTCCTCTGCGTTCGTTCTATATAGTAGATGAAACAGCTGTCTCTCCCAGCTTGTAGGAGTGGTCTTGCGTAGGAGATAACCTTGTCATTCAACCCTGGCCCTGTTCTGGTCTTTCAAACTTTTGTGCTTACCCAAGCAGCCTATTGTATTTTAATAGCTCCCAGTAGTTGAGGGTGTGCCAAGACTTGTCCCTAAAGGATCACAGTCAGCACCTAGATTCAGACTGTTTGGAAGCCAGACTCTCAGGCAGCAGCTTTTAAAAGTACAAATATATCTGTTCTGTGGGATCACAAGTGTAAGCCCTGCTGGCCAGGTCATCTGATGGTGTTTCCTGGGTGGCGGTCATAAAACTTAGGGCTCTAGATAGTGTATAAGCTCCTTCCTGGGAGGTACTGGTAAGCTGGCAGGTAGAAGAGCACCAAGATGGTATTCATAGTCTACATTCCTTGAGAGCACTTCCGTAGTTTACTAGATGTGTACCAAACCTGAAGCTTCAGGCCAGGCAATGAGGCCTCTTCACAGACAGTCTGAAGGGTGTGCCTCAGTCTACTGTCTACACAGTGCCCTACTGGTGGTAACCTGCCAAGAACCATCTCTTCAGTTGCTACAGTCCTGTGGGACTCAGAAATGCAAGCCTCCCTGCCACTAGAGCTATGTGGTCAAGTGGTGTCCCCTGGGTAGAGTTGCAAAAACTGAGGTGACAGACGTAAAGACTAGCCATGTAAGACTTCCTCCAGGAGACACTGGTGTTCTGGAGTGTGCAGAGGGAGAAGATGAAGGCAGTGCCCACCCTCCACGCTCTCTGGAAAGGATTATACTCAGTTCCCAGATAGGCATTTAATTAGAGGTCTGCAGCCATGATACTTAACTAAAAGTCCTCCTTCATAGAAAGACTGAGCTCCTGGGTCTCTACTTCTTACCGTGCCCTGGGCATGGTAGCTATTGTGAAAACTCTTTGTTGGTTACGATCCTGTGGGACCCACAGGCATGAGCAGCACTGGCCGCCAGAGCCAGACAATGTAAAGGCATCCTCTAGCTACAGCTGCAAATATCAAGGAACCATACATGGGTCTGATTTCCTTTCTAGGTGACATCAATTATTACAACCCCATGGGCATACATCTGGTGTACATAAGCCTTCTTGGTCTCCAGAGTCAAGCAGACAAGAGAAATCCCCTGGGTGGCAGCCCCCCAGATCAGAGCACCAGATGTGTAAAAGCTTCCTTCTGGGAGATACCGGTGCTCTGGATCACAACAAAGGGAGAGCATAAAAATGGCATCCACCATTCTCTGTCCCCAGAGAATGTTCCAGCAGGCTCTTAAATCTGTGTGTTAAATTAGATGCTGTACTTTGGGCATCCCGGTCAGCATCCTTTTCCTAAGTTCTGTCTCTCTGCTACATCAGCCTTCCTCACTGATGAGGAAGTTGTGAGGATCAGAGTTAGGGAGCCAAAGACCAAAAGTTCTGGAGCCTATACACGTGTGTCTCTCTCTGGGACACAGTAGCAAAATCCCCTGGCCACATCCACAGCTGGCTAGGGTCCTGAGGTTACCTTACATCCTTTTAATAAGTCATAAAGATTAAGAGATCATGAACAATAGGTAACCTCTGGCTCTCTCTGTCCCTTTCTACCTGTGTTCGGCACACTACACTCTGCTACATACACCTAACATGTCTCATAGGTTCGTACTAACATATCTTTAAAACCACATAGGAATTCCACCTGTCTCTCCTAAGTTATTTCCCTCAACGCTTAGATAAGATTAATTGCTCCTTCTGTGTACTCCCAGCCCATCAGGACTTTCTGTTTTTTAATCACAATGCCACCATGTTCATTGTGGGGTTTTCCCAACACTGGGTACTTGAAGGACAGGGATCGTGATCTCTTTTCTGTTGTATCCCCAGCCCACTATCTGGTGCAGAGTAGGTGGCTTATGTATTTTTTTCTGGGTAAAGGAATGAAGGACTAAATCAACCCCCAAAATAGTTTAAGATACAATGACATAGAAATGATTTGAAGAAAAAAAAAAAACCAGCTGGTGGGATTTTTCTACCAACTCTATTCAAAATGGTGTCTGGTTTGATTGGAGATGAGCAGACAGACTGGAGGGACTGCTGAAGAGCAGCAGCACAACTGCCTACTTTCCTCTGTGAATGTAGCTTTCAGCTCCACAAAAGTGTGCTCCCTCCTGGGGAAGAGGAAGTCTGGATGATCCCCCATGTGCCCAACTGCCTGCCAAGTGTTATCATGACTGCCCAGTTCCCTCAGATAACAGTCATAAAGTAGGGACTCAATACACCTCACCTCTGTGTCTGGGAAAACAGGTTGTTATTTGGAATCTTCTTGTGACACCCAATGGACACGTTCTTTTAACCAACTTTGGCATCTGTCCTTGGCTTAAAGCTCCCAATCTGGTGCTCTCTTCCTTGAACAGAGCTCAGTTTGGCAGGGGGCTCTATTGAACTATTGTTTGTCAGGGACATCCGTGAGAAATGAGATGATCATCTAACATGTACCATGTCATCACATTGACCGTGACTGCTAACTGAAGGTTAAAGGACCCTCACGGTGCCTGGCAGAGAGACAGACTTAGCCATGCCAAGGCTGTGATCCGGTTTCACCAAGCATACCCTACTCAGTCCCCCATACTGAGGCTTCGTGCCTGCATGAGCCAGTCCAAAATATAACATCTATATTTGTGCTGAAGCCCCAACAGGGAGAGGAAAACTGCATTATAATGAATGTGTGCATTGCTAGCTACAGCATAATAAACATGATGCTATAATTATCCATGTATTCATAGAGCTGGGAAGCTAATCTCTTTAAGAATTAGTGTCCCTGGAAGACAGGTTCAGCATTTTGCATTTGTTTTGCGATGATACATGGCTTTGTCCTATGTTTACTTGTGTCAGCATTTTGTCTGTATCATATTGGAAATATTTTTGTAGGTAAGTCTCATTAGAAGTCAGTATGATTTATCATTTTATCATTTTATCATTTGGCTCTGCCTTTCAATTCCACTCCATGAGAAAGTTTATTAATGTAGCCTAAGACTTAATTAGGGTTCGCTCTCCCCAGAACCTTCTGGAGGTTCCTCATCACTCTACATAGAGTTTACAAATTGATTGAGATTAGTGATATTTGAGGGTATGTGTGGAAAATTCTACTCCCCATCCCGTATCAGTGTTGGGTTTGATGCTTTACATTCCAGTACTGGTGAGTCAACATTTTAGGTTTGGAAGATAGTATCTCCTAGAATATTCATGTATTCATTCATTCAACAGATCTTTCACTGTCTTCCTTGTGTTACTCACTTCTCTAGATACTGTGGATACATAGATGGCCAAGCAAAAATCTCAGACATTCTAGTGAGAAAAAAATAGAAAATAAGTCAAACACAAAAAATATGTAATTTTGGAATGATTCTATGTGCCACAGAGGAAAAGAAAACAGGAAAACAGAAAAATGAAGAACTCTAGGAAGGGAGTTGTAATTTATCATTTGATTAGGAAAGGCTTCACTGAAACTATGACTTAAGGAAGTACTGTGTTAAAAAAAAAGGAAGTACTGTGTTAAAGTGTGATTCTCACGGGAAAAATTGTTAAAGGATGGAATTTTAACTAGTAGTGACTAACGCCATTAACAGTTGAACCCTCCCTGGAGATTATCTTACAGTAGAACCCAACTGAATGGAAAAATGTGGAGAAATTAGATTGGGAGTCTATATGGCGACACCAAAAAAAATTCTATTTTAAACGTAGCTTGGAATCACTTAGTCTTCCACGGCTGCAACACCCTTATGTGGCCATCATCCAATCCTACCTCAGAAATCAGCATTTGAAGATGCTTGGACTGGCAGAAACATCTTCAAGGAACATGAATTAGGTTTGGAAGACAGTTCTCTTCACTTTGAAACCCCAGGAGAGGTCTCCGCCCTGATCTCTGCTGCTTCTTTCCTTTGTAGATGGTTTTTAGAAGCTTCTTAAACTTTTGAAACTTTTCTCCCTTTTCCTAGAGAGTGTGATCATTAGTTAGATAGAGAGGAAAAGTCAGTATGTATAAATTGGTAGTTCAGATTACATTCACAGGAATGGCAATTATTCCTGGATTTTTAAAGTCTTCTCTCTAGACTCTGAGTAAATAGAAGTCCTCCACCATGGATTTATGGAAAACAAAGTTGTGATAATAGTTTTTCTGTAGTATCATCCAATTTTGCAAACTGTCAGACATGAAAGAAAGGCAGCAGACTGAAATTGAGAACTGGAGCCCACTGGAGAATGTGGAATCCACAGAGGGCCTTGAGAGGTAGTGATTGCCCCAGCCTTCGGGTGCATCATCATCACCATGGCAACTCCATGAAAAAATGGGAAGAATGAGCTGAGCTTTGCCCAGCTACTGAGTTTTCTGAGGCTGTCTGTACTCTCTGATGATTTTCTTGCTTAGATCTTTCTTTCTTTATTAAGCACTATGATCATGAAATTAAAGATCTTTGCCTCAGTAGGCTGGCTCCGATGTGTGTGTCCCAATCGGTGTGCACAGAAAGGCTGGCTGTGAACTAGACAGCAGCCATGTGTGGGAAGAATTGAGTTGCTTCCTTTGAAGGTTTGTGAGAACCAGGTGAGTGACATAGAACATCTAGACCTGTCTGAAGGAAATACATACCAGCCAAAAGGGATGCTAATAAATAAAACAGCTCCCCCTCTAGGCTAACTCTGTAGTGTAATTTCTCTTTTGCAGGGAGGATATTGCTGAGTTATGAAATCTCACCCATCCACACTTCATTGTAGTTGGAAATTATGTAATTTTGATCTTAATTATATCTATCTTCCTCTCCCCCCCCCCAAAATACAACAGGGGATAAGTCTCATATTTGAACTTTAAAAGCTGTTTCTCATCATTGATAACCTAACAATGGTTTTCATACTGTAGCATGTGTCAGAATTACCTGGCCAATTTGCAAAGAATACTGGGCCCCACCCCAAAATTCTCTCCTGTAGATCTGGGTTTGGGCCCAGACATTTCTGACAATGTAGAAGAATTTATATTTGTTGATGCTGCCGCTTCTGGACTACACTTTGAGAACCACTGTTCTAACAGATACCCTTGCCTTTGCACACAGCTGCCACTTTCTGTCAGAAAAAAAACTTCTTTCTTCATGGCAAAAATGGGATGACGTTCCATTTATTGTTTTTTTTTTTTTCTTTGTGGATTTTCTGATTTTCTGAAAGTACCACAGAATGGTCCCAAAGGAAGTGTTCCTAAGCAGCTTCTTGTGAAACCGAGATAAACAAATAACACTCTACCCACTGCAGATGGATATTGGAATTCAAACTGATTTGTGTGCATGCTTTGTTTATGAGTAGCATTATTTATAAAACTTGGAATTGGACTGTCTTTATGGAGTCATTACCACCATTTGGTTCAACACTAAGTGATTCCTTTTTGCATTCAAAATTGATAGAGCTAACAGATGAGCACTGAGTTGAATCCATATATTGTTCATCTTATACCGTTCATCTTACTAGCAGCATATGCCATATACATGCCCTGTCTCAATCATATTAAAATACATGTCATATGATCTCTGTCATATAATACATGCATACATATATAGACATACACACATATATGATTCATATATATGTATAATCTTTAATTTCCCTTGTACTTGCATTAAAATTTTTTTTAAATTATTTTTTTTAATTTTTTTATTTATTTATGATAGTCACACAGAGAGAGAGAGAGAGAGAGAGAGAGAGAGAGAGAGAGAGAGAGGCAGAGGGAGAAGCAGGCTCCATGCACCGGGAGCCCAACGTGGGATTCGATCCCGGGTCTCCAGGATCGCACCCTGGGCCAAAGGCAGGCGCTAAACCGCTGCGCCACCCAGGGATCCCAAAAATTTTTTTTAAATTTAAAAGAAGTGACCCTAAGTATTTTTTTGAATATAGAAACATAGTAAGTGGAGTTCTTTGGGCATGGATAAAGAATGTTTATAACATTTTTAAGAGTAAAATGCAGTAAAAAATAAATTTATCCTTCTAATGCCGTCAGAAAGCAAGGCTACAGACTCCTATGATGCCAAGCCCCTAGCTGAAGAAGAAAAGGGTGACTTGACTCACCTGTTTTCTCATTAGATCTGGAAAAAATATATATTTAAGGCATAAGCATATAGAACAGTTTTTAAACACCTATTATGTGCATGTCAGGCATTAATTTAACAATGATATTTATATATGTCCTTTCTCTCCATGGGAGATAGAACTTAATCGGTTGGACTTGCTGAATTGCATTTGCTTTTAGTATATTCTCTGTAGAAATTGGATAAGGGAACCAGTAAAACAGCAGTGAATGTTTCCCAGATGTTCCAAGTGGTAGATCTGTGAACACAGTTAAGAAGGCCTGGAAATACAGATTTTGTGGCCATGAATCTGTCTCTGGAAGAACCTGTAAAACCCTCTTGAAACAGTTGCTATTTCTTTCTTGCCTCTTGAAGTAAATTCTTTCAACAAATGAAAGAGTTTGGAGAGGTTGCTTGCTTAGATTCTCTTAAATTGTATTTGGAACACTGGCAATAAACTTCCATTCGTTTTACCCAAACTTAAATGCATTTTATAAGAGTACAAACCATCCTCAGCCTACGTTCCAACAAGATTCCCAACACTCCTGGAGGGGGAATTGTGATTTGTTAGTTCAGTATTGCTGAGCTCTACCTTACTGTCAGGAGAGAGAAGATTCTAAAGACAGCAGTAATCATCAGAACTGAGGCCGGTCTCATTAGGGAGCAAGGACATGCATACATGACAACACATAAATAGTGTTTCTGTGATAAGCACTGTAGCATTGCAGGAAGGAGAAAGAAAAGATGAAGAATTACCTTGTGCCTTTACTTTGAATAAATTCTGGGTAGGACCCATTTCGAATGAGGACAAGATGCTAACATGTCCTGGCAAGCTGACTTAGAAAGAACTCATTATGGAATTCACTGTTTAACCAAACAGAGTCTACTCCAGAATCTCTTTATAGGTAGAGCTCTGGGACAACAAGCTAGTTGGAACAATTTGTTCGGAAGCCATGTTTGTCAAGTAAATAGGACAATTTTACCCAAGGTGTGCTGGCGAAGTTTTTAAGAAGATGCCTTTGTTTGTCTTTTATATATATTCTTCTATTTTTGAAGTTGTCTGTTTATGGTGGCTGGAGAAGAAGCCAGTCGAAGTTCTTGGGATTGTTTGAAAACGTACAAGAACCTCATTATGTACAAAATAGAGCTGGTGACTTGAAAAGTTGATTTCTGCTTTCTGGGCCCCTTTGGGTTGATTTTGAAAGATGCCCCTGCTCAACACTGAGTTTGCAGAAAGTTGGGCAGGATAATTTTTACTTTTTTAATTTATTTATTCATGACAGACACAGAGAGAGAGACAGAAACATAGGCAGAGGGAGAGGCCAGCTCCCCACAGGGAGCCCGATGTGGGACTCGATCCCAGATCCCAGGATCATGCCCTTAGCCAAAGGCAGATGCTTAACTGCTGAGCCACCCAGGCTTCCTGAAGTTTTACTTTTTGACACAACCTCGGAGAAGCCAAGTTCAGTGACAAAGCTGTGTCATCTTCATCCTGTTACTTGTAGTGATGGCAACTGCAGTTACAGCCCAGTCTCCCCAAGTCCTGTGTCTCTGCCAGGAGCTGCTTCCCCTGACAGGAGGCAGTCTAGCAGAGGGAGACAGGGAAAGAAAACAGGGGACTCTGGAAAATTGTGAGGTCTGCCTTATTCTCTGAACATGTCATTCAGAAAGGTAGCTCTTATTATGAAGTAACTTTAGAGTTGTCCTCATTTTTTTCTAAACAAAAAATACAACTTAGACACAGTTCCAAAAGAAAACGGTTTCAGAGTGTTGACCACCATAAAATGCACAGTAGTTAATCTCAGCCACCAAACTGATTCTCTTTGGAATTATAAAGATTTTTCTACTAGTGACACATGTCAGTATCCCATAGCACTAAGTCCGATTCAGCCTTAGTGGTCTAGGTTGAATTTACTGCTGATTGCTGTATTCTTGTGCTATCAATAGGTTCCTCTATATCACATAGTACTTTTTCTTGTTTTTCCTATTACCTTGAACCCTGGTGGATCTCTCTGCTAATTTTGGAATACTAATTTTGGATACTAATTTTGAGAAATTAAATGGATGCAAGTTCATTTAAGTGGGTGATGAAATGAACACTCGCATCTCCCTTAGCTCTTTATCCCCTTACCCTCTTTCACTTTCCTTTGCACTATTGTACACATTAAATGTTTGTTTCCCTATTCCCACTTTGTTCTATTCTCTAAGCAGGTAGAAGAGTGAGGGGGTCATGAGAGGCATTCAGTGGATGTTTAGCCCGTGAATAAATGATATTAGTAGGGCTCCAACTTCTCCTAGTTTCAAGCTTGGTATGCTCTACCTGTGATTCCTATGGAATGTGTGTGTCATTCTTACATTGTCTCTGGAACTCTCTGAATCAATCATGACTTCCTTTTGAACTTGAGGACAGAACAAGCAACATCACTCTACAAATGTGACCCCTGGAAGAATGAATTCCTGGAACGATAACTCAGCAGAGTAATAGAGTTCCAAAACAATGAAGGGAAGTAAAAGGCTTTGCCTGGAATATTTGAAAAATCAGTTGTAACACTGGCAGAAAACAGGTGTAGGAACTTATTTCTGCTTTACTGCGCTATGCTATTGGCCAATTGCCGTAGACTCTTCCTACAAATCACCAAAATCAGAGATGTACTGTGTGCAGATCTTAAAAAGATTCAAACGGTTTATTTTGGTTAGTCACATGAAGACATCAAACAAGTTGTGTGCATTTTTTCCACTTCTCTCTATAGTAAACATTCTAATGCATGTTGTATATTTCGTCAATTATACTCCCAACAAAAGGCAACAAATAGCCTGTGCATTGCTTCATTTTGTGTTATTAAGTGTATCAGCTTTTAGTCAAGAGGAACAAGAACATTCTTGCCCAATATTATGGTATTTTATTATTTTTATTCATATAATTTAACAATCAACTACTTAACAATCATGAAAAGTATTCCATCTCTTGCCTGCCCCCATTCCTAATTCCTGTTCTCAAAAGGAAACAGTTTAAGACTTGATTCTACTTATTTCTTTGGTACTTACCTCCAGATCACTAAATAACATGTTTAAGCTGCTTCTTCCTGACTTTTTAGCTTTTTTTTAAAAAAAGTATTTTATTCATTTGAGATAGAAAGAAAGACAGTGAGAGAGAACATGAGCAGGGGAGAGAGGGAGAAGCCCTTCTCCTCTGAGCAGGGAGTGCGATGTGGGGCTCAATTCCAGGACCCTGGAATCATGACCTGAACTGAAGGCAGATGTTTAACACCAACTGAGCCACCCAGGTGCCTCTTGACTTTTTAGCATTTTTCTTTTATTCCTTACCACTCTCAATCCCCTCCGATCCCTGTAATTTTCTCCTACCACCTAGCCAGTATAAATAAATCATAATTTTGGGATAGATCAATATTCAGTAATAACATGATTGTATAAGTACTATTCGTAACTGAGCCATGTAGTTTACTACAATTAGATTTCCATTCTTATAATCTTACCTTTTTGGTTACTGATTTTCTGCATATTTGCTTCTAATTGACTCCCAACTCTCATCCAGAGTGTAAATCTGTCAATATGTTCAAATGTGTTGGTTATCCTATCAGTTTTTTCTTCTCAAAGATATCTCCCTCGTAACCCTCCAGCATGGGTACTCTCTTGGCCTGCTCTTCAGCTGTCATCTGAAGAGCCACCTCCACTATAATTTTGGGTATTTGGGATTTTTTTGTCTTCTACATTGAATATCCTATTCTCTAAATAAGTGTTACATTTTTTTGTTTACTCTTTATTATGTTAGAGCACTCTCTCCAATAGATTTCTGGGAAACAGAGTGAAAGAAGTAATTTTTTAAAGACTTTATAAAGAGGGGTACCTGGGTGACTCAGTGGTTGAGTATCTGCCTTTGGCTCTGATCATGATCCCAGAATCCTGGGATCAAGTCCTGCATCGGGCTGCCCATGGGAAGCCTGCTTCTTCTGCCTGTGTTTCTGCCTTTCTCTATGTGTCTCTCATGAATAAATAAAAAAAAATCTTTTAAAAAGAATAAAGACTTTATAAAGATATTTTATTCAATGCTAACATTCAATTAAGAGTTTGAATAGGGGGCACCAGGCTGGCTCAGTCAGTAGAGTATGCAACTCTTGATCTCCGAGTCACAATTTCAAGCCCCACATTGGGTGAAGAGCTTACTTAAAAAATTAAAAAGCCAGGGCGCCTGGCTCAGTCTAAGTGTCTGCTTTTGGATCAGGTCATGATCCCAAGGTCCTGGGATCAAGCCCCACATCAGGCTTTCTGCCCAGTGGAGAGTTTGCTTCTCCTTCTTCCTTCTCCCCTGCTCATGGTCTCTCTCTCTCTCTCTCTCTCTCTCTCTCTCTCTCTCTCTCTCTTTCTCAATCTTATAAATAAATAAAATCTTTTTTAAAAAATTAGAAAGCCAAAACCTTCTGCCTGAGGAAGAGTTTCAATAGGCATAGAATTCTGAATTCAAAATTGTTTCCCTCCAAATTTTGAAGGCATTGTCCATTGTTCTCTACCTTCTTGTGTTGCATCAAGAACTCTAGTGTATTCCTTTCTTATCTTTACTAAAGTATAATTGACATAAAAATTGTGTATATGGGGATCCCTGAGTGACGCAGTGGTTTAGCGCCTGCCTTTGGCCCAGGGCGCAATCCTGGAGACCCGGGATCAAATCCCATGTCGGGCTCCCGGTGCATGGAGCCTGCTTCTCCCTCTGCCTGTGTCTCTGCCTCTCTCTCTCTCTCTCTCTCTCTGTGACTATCATAAATAAATAAATAAATAAATAAATAAATAAATAAATAAATAAAATTCAAAAAAACATTCAAAAAATTGTATATATGTAAGGCATACAATTTGACATTTTAATATATTGTATACATTGTGAAATAATTACAATTAAGCTAATTAACACATTCATCACCTCACATAGTTACCTTTTGTGTGTGGGGGGGCAGGGGGGGTGATGAGAACACTTAAGAACTGCCCTCTTAGCAAATTTCAAGTGTACAGTACAGAAATTGGTACAGCCATTATGGAAAAACACTATAGAGTTTCTTCAAAAAAAAAATTACAGAACTACCTTATGATCCAGCAGTTGCACTTCTGTGTATATATACAACAAAATGAAAATCGAGATCTCAAAACAATACTGCACTCCCATGTATATAAGAGCATTATTCACAATATCCAAGGTAATGGAAACTACTTAAATGTCTGTCAGTGGATGAATGGATAAAGAGAAAGTGATATTTCTATAATGTAGTACTATCCTCTCTTGGAAAGGAATTCTTGCCATTTGCAACAATATGAATGAAGCTGAGGGCCAATGCCACTGTGTTTCTAAATTCTTTGTATGGGTTTATAATCCACACATACCCCCAAGAAAAGAAAAAAAATGAAGAACAAAACCTTTTTTTGTAGCCAATGTGCTGAAGTGTCACGATGATGTAGCTTGTTAGGGTAGTTTCCATTCATTTTGCTGGGCCCTTGGTTGAGGAGGAAGATTGTTTATCTGGAAATTTTTATTTTTAAGCTCTGAGAAATTTTATTGAATTACTTTGTTTTCTCTGGGAACTCTTATTATTTAGATATTGTATCTCTCATTCTTTTTCTCCTATTTTCCTATATTTAATTCTATTTTCTGAGCTATTTTTCAAATTTATCTTCCTTAACAAGTTTTCTATTACTACTATATTTTTAAATTTCCAAAAGTTCTTTTTTGTGTTAAAAGTGTTTCTTCCTTATAGCATCCTATTCTTGCTTTATAAATGTGATCTTCTACCTGTCTAAGAATATAAATGATAGGTTTAGGATTACTTTAAATTTTGTTGTGGAAATTTCTTCCTTCTGCATAGTCTCTTCTCTGTTTCTTTTTAAAATATTTTGATGTCTTTTGTGTTAAAGATGTGTTATGTTGTGTGTTATGTGTCATCTTGTATATACCCATATACCCACTATCAAATTTTAGAAGAAACCCTTAATGCACAGTTAAATGTGTCTTATGTTCTCTCTCTTTGGCTTTTCTGTTTATTTTCACTACATGTATACACCTCAGCATTATGTACTGTTTGTGTGTTGTTAAACATGCAAGTTGTTTTTTTTTTCTCAACATTCACAGTCTATCTGGAAGTTGACTTATACCTGAAGGGGTGATCTTTTCAGCAAAGACACACATTAAAGGATAAGCTGTTTTATGTGTGACTATTGACTTACTTCCTTCTGTAAGCAAACCACCCTGTTGCTTGAGACTGCTGGTGACACTCAGTTCCACTCATCTTGGTTTTCTGGACTAGTTTGTTGCCTGGTGGTTTTTCCCACCATTCCAGGCTACTAGCCTTCCTTTGAGTCACTCTATTCATAGATGCCCCATTTAGTGTCTGTAGAGAATTTAGAGATGACTCATTTTCTTTGTATGCCCGTTCCAGAAGACACATGTAAACAACTTTATAAAAATTTCACTCTATATGATCATGCCTTCATTTTCTAAAGAAATAGTGGTTCAATAAAGGTGCTATGTTGCTCAATAGCTTTGATGGAACCCCTCTGAGGGCTCCATAAGGGACACAGTCAATCACATTGTAGAACCCTCCTGGGATTAGTGGAATCACAGAAGGGATTTGAGCATGGATACTTAAAAATGCCCCGAATTGCCTATCACATTGGTCTAGAATGTAATAATTCATGGGCACCATACTTTTAGCACTCAGAGAATGCTAATCCTTATCTGCTTTATTTAAGCTTATTGAGTACTTTACCTAAATTTTTTCCAAAACGTAACATCTTTGGTGCATAAGAAACTGGAAAATTCAAACTGGTTTCCTGAATTTAATTCCTTTCCCATTTTGATGTACCTTCTATTTTAGATGATTGGCAGTGTTTAACTGTTTTGGCTTGCATCTCCCAGGATTTAGAAGGTTCTCATTTATTTTTAATTTTTTTATTGGTGCAAAAGGATTATATATAGACAATTTTTATTTTATTTTTTTAAAGATTTTATTTATTTATTCATGAGAAACAGAGAGAGAGAGAGAGAGAGAGAGAGGCAGAGACACAGGCAGAGGGAGAAGCAGGCTCCATGCAGGGAGCCCAATGCAGGACTCGATCCCAGGACTCCTGGACCACACCCTGGGCTGAAGGAAGGTACCAAACTGCTGAGCCACCCAGGGATAGACAATTCTTAAAATCCAGTAAAATTTTAAAAATTATCTGGAATTTCACTAACGAAAGGAAATTTCTGTTAATATTTTTGTACTTTTTTCAAGTTACTTTTTCCTCTTTACTATGTTGATAGAAACAACATTGGCATACTAAATTTAAAAGATAAACATTTTTGTGATTGCAGTAATACTATGTATTCACTTTAAAATATTTAGAAAATACAAATAAAATAAAATAATAAATAAAAATATTTAGAAAATACAGAAACACATAATAAATTTAAATCCAGAATCTGACTATTCAGATATATGTTAAAGCCTTATACTTAATGTATTTCTTCAAGGGCTCATTAAAAAAAAATAAATGTAATCACAACAGTAATAAATATTTATTTAAAAATATAGGTAACAGAGGGGCTTCTGGGTGGCTCAATGGGCTAAGCAGCCGCCTCTTGATTTCAGCTCAAGTCATGATCTCAGGATCCTGTGATCAAGCTCTGAGGTGGACTTCACACTCAGTGGGGAGCTTCAGGATGCTCTCCCCCACCCCCTCTCTCAAATAAATAAATAAGTCTTTAAAAAAATATAGATAACAGAGTTATGGAACAAATAACTAAAATTCCATTTTTAGCTTTATTTTTCTCTAAAATTCTTTAGGTTTAGTGTCTTTAAAATTTGTTATATATTTTCCCTTATCTTTCTATGCATTAAAAACTCTTTTTGTTTTTTTTTAATATTTTATTTATTTATTCACGATAGACATAGAGAGAGAGAGAGGCAGAGACACAGGCAGAGGGAGAAGCAGGCTCCATGCCAGGAGCCTGACACGGGACTCCATCCCGGAACTCCAGGATCATGCCCTGGGCTAAAGGCAGGCGCCAAACCGCTGAGCCACCCAGGGATCCCCTTAAAAGCTCTTTATAGCATTTATATAAAGCACACTTTCTAAGATCCAAAGATACTAACATAAATAGGTATCTATACCAACCTTTAATATTTCTTACTTAAATAAAATTACAACACACATACTATTCCACAACCTGCTTTTTAAACTTGGTCGTTTACAATAAGCACATCTTCTATCTCCGTGAATATAAATATATCTTGTTCTTTTTAATGACTCATGGGCTTGATATACAATGATTTATGTTTTAAAAAACCCAGTTGATAAATACTTAATATTGTCTAGATTTGTTTTCTTTCTTTCTTTCTTTCTTTCTTTCTTTCTTTCTTTCTTTCTTCCTTCTTTCTTTCTTTCTTTTGGAAGTGGGAGGTGCAGAGGAGAGGGAGAAGGAGAATCTTAAGCAGGCCCCATGCCCAATATGGACCCTGACTTGGGGCTCAGTCTCACAACCCTGAAATCATGACCTGAGCTGAAGTCAAGAATCAGATGCTTAAGCGACTGAGCCACCCAGGCATCCCATAGTTTCTTACTATTATATACAACACTGTTGTATGTATCTACACACAAACTACTTTTCATACCTGTACAAAATAAACCTTTTAGTCAGATAAAGTCCTAAAAGTAGAATTATTCTATCAGAGGACATATAATGTAAGGTCCAATTGCTTTCCACAACGGCAGTATGAGCTACTCTAAGAATATATAAATATGCTTATTCACACTACCATCAACACTGAATATTGTCAATCTTTAAATGTTTTGACAATTTGAACACTACAAAATACTAATTTTTATTTGAATACATGTTTCTTGGAGTTGAGGCATCCATGCAGAGTGAATTTTTTGCAAGTAGACAGGTTGCTGTGGTTGTCTGGCAATTTGTGTAGAAAAGCTTCATTCCGCAGCATGCACTGCTTCCAGGGCTTGTCTTTCTGTCTATAGTGTTCTCCTTCTGTCTATACTAGATTAATGCATTACTTGTGTGCCCATATCCATCTCAGAATGTAGACAAAAGATTCAGGAGACCTTCATCAGAACACTCATACTACAGTCAGACCATTCATACTACAAGTCATTTTCTGGGCATCACATTTGGAATGGAAAACTTACTTATCGGAGCAAAACTGATGTGGTACCTTAGCTGCCTAAAAGAGCAGATGTTAGTTTCAGAGTTGCTATGAATCTTGCATTCCTGGTCTCAGCAGCACATAATGAGATACTAAAATGATGGGGAGAGGTGGCATCTAGGAACCTATACACAGAATTGCAGCTTTGCTTGGTTTCCAAATGGCAAAGCCCAAGTGAGTGCTTTCTGGACCTTTTGTTAAATCAGTTTTTATGTCTTCCAGACCCTGTAATTAGCCCTTTGCTTGTGTTGCACACCGCTGAATTTTCACTATTTTAGTGTCTTCATCATTATCGTTGTATAAATTTGGAAAGATCATAAGGATGAACCAGACAGTATTTTAAATCAGAAGTCTCTGGATTGTCTCTGTGTGAAATATTTTCTATAATTTCACTTCTTTAAACATAAGCCTTAAAAATATTGGAAAGAGTAGTAAAAGAAAATGCAATAGTAGATGTGTAAATCTTGCCATTATATTTAGCATGCCAACCCCAGGATTCTGAAAAAGGGTGTCAGGGGACCCAATGCAGCTTTAAATATTGAATGATAGGATTTGTGACAATGTAGCATATGGTTTTGTGTGAACAATGAATATTCCATTATATGATGTGTGATGCCAGGGAAGAAGTGGGTTTTTGAAGACCTGGTGAGCCTACATCAAAGACAACTCTTTTCATGACTGGTTTTTAAGATCAAAAAGATGGATGGAGACTCACTTGAAGAAATCAGACAATGGTGAGGCCATTAATGAGTTACAACTGTGCCCAAAAAAGACACCAACAATTGCCACAACCACATAAATTTTGAATGACTTGACAGTGTCCCTAGTGATCTGTGCATGATCCAAGCTGCCTAAATTCTCTTACATTAGAAACATGATGATTTCATCCCTGTCCTTAGAAAGATCTCCACTGGTACACCTCTCTCTTGCAGCTCCTGACACCATACCATGTCTCCTTCTCTTCAGCCTTCCAGATTCAATTTTCTTAAGAGTTTGTCAAAACTGAAGGCAACTAAAAGAACATTGTGTAAGGAGGAATATCATGAATAATTAGTAACAATAAGATCTTGGTTTCTGGCAGCTTGAGTTGACTATCAGCAGCTTTTTCCTGCTTATTCATTTCTGATCCAAAGGGAAAAACTCAGAGGCCAGTAGGCTGATGGTGAGAAAAAATAGTAATCTATATTCCATGATGTTAGTGATTTCATTTCCATTTGAATCTGCTTTAAAATGCTAGTAGAGGGATGCCTAGGTGGCTCAGTTGGTTAAGCATCTGCCTTTGGCTCAGGTCATGATCCCAGGGTCCTGGGATTGAGCCCCATGTTAGGCTCCCTGCTCAGTGGAGAGTCTGCTTCTCCCTGTCCCCCTACCCCTGCTCCCACTTGTGCTCTCTCTCTCTCAAATAAATAAATAAATAAATAAATAAATAAATAAATAAAATATTAAAAATAAAAGAAAATAAAATGCATGTAGAATCTCAGAGCTGTCTCTTAAAATGGCTCCTGGCCACAAATTCAGTTATGATCCACAAGTCATGAAATTGCTTCTACAAAGGCTAGCAAGCAAATACAGTGTGAAAGATCAGCTATTACTGAACTTCAGGTTTCTTTTTTCTTTTCTTTTTTTTTTAAGATTTTATTTATTTATTTATTCATGAGAGAGACAGAGAGATAGAGAGAGAAACAGAGAGAGAGAGAGGCAGAGACATAAGAGGAGGGAGAAGCAGGCTCCATGCTGGGAGCCCGACGTGGGACTCGATCCGGGTCTCCAGGATCACACCCCAGACCAAAGGCAGCACTAATCCAATCCGCTGAGCCACCCAGGCTACCCGAGCTTCAGGTTTCAAGGAAAATCCTGGATTGATTGTTTCCATTGTCACATGGATTGGCAGGCCCTATGGCACGCAGTCGGTATAAAGTTGTCCTTTAAAGCTCTGCTTCTCAAATTTGAATGTGCATACAAGTTCTCTGGGGATTGTGTGAAAATGCAGGTTCTGGGTTCATATTCTTCTGTGCTTGGTATGGCCCAGGACTCTACAGTACTCACGACTTCCAGGTGCTGCTGGTCCGCAGCACATTTGCGTATATGAAGTCTTATGTTCTAAATCTCTTCATTGTAGCTGAAGATATAAACACAAACTCTGTTGGTTTGTGATTCTTTGGGTTGTTCACCTTGAGGGAACTTCCACTTCCATGCACTAATCTGGACATAAGTGAACAGAAATTCAATTTTTACAGTGACAGAAGGACATATTTTTTCTGATCATCCCTTCATTTCTTATGATGTCACAAAGTAAACTAACCAGAGTTAACATTGAACTTTAATAAGTGAACTGAATATATTCAGTTCTTGAAACATATTTCACAATTTGCTGAGCTATAAATACAGTAGTTGGGAATGTTTGCTAAGAATGGTAATGTTGGGTGCCTGAGTGGCTCAGTTGGTTAAGTGTCTACCTTCAGCTCAGGTCATGATCTCATGGGTCCTGGGATTGAGTCCCAAGTAGGGCTCCCTGCTCAGTGGGGAGTCTGCTCCTTCTTCTCCCCCTATGTGCTTTCTCTCTATCTCTCTGTCTCTGTCTCCCTTTCTCTCTCTCTCTCTAAAGCAAATAGATAATTTTTTTTTAAAAAAAGAATGGTAATGTTAAATAAACAGTTGCAAATCTGTGAGTTGCCTATCAGGACTCAGGAAATCCTGGGATTACTGCCTTCTTAGCACTTTGGCTTTGCCTCTGTATGGGGCTCTCACATTGCTCCAAGGACTAGCTATGCATCCATTCATTCCTATGTCCACCTGCCACACACAAGCCCAGGCACCTGCAAATGCTCAGTGAATGCTAGTGTGTCGCGGCCGGCGTGAGAAGGTCCGGATTCAGGAACCGAGGGCAAGGGGATGAGAAAGAAACAAGAGACTAAAAGTTCATGGGATAGGAGGTTCCATGCAGCTGATGGCTGCAATGGACAAGCTTTATTTTTGCATGTAGAGTTTATATAGCTTCTGTAAGCAGGCAGCTTATTTCTTTAAGGAGAAGTACATCTCACACACAAACATACATTGTTTTTAAGACTGACACCTGTTATTTGTTTAAGCAATAGAGCATGAAGGCCACATATAGACTAAACAGTGAAGTTTGTTTATTAAGTAATGTAAGCCACCTTCTTGCTTACTTTATGGGAACTTGTCTCGATAACATTTTAAAGGAGAAGCAAATATGTACATTTACTTCCATAAGGGGGAAGAGCTAGGTGCAGCCCCAGCAGGTTGGCCTTTGAGCCTTTGCTCAACCCAGAACCCTGCCTCGCGCCGCAGGACTGCGGGTTGGCCAGGGACGACAAGGAGCTTTGGCTCAACTTGGAACCTTGCCTCGCACTGCGGGACCGCTCCCAACACTAGTGAAAAAAAAGTCCTTTCTGAAATAAATATGTAAAGGTAATTATGGCATATCAATCCAACTGGAATGGCATATCAATCCAGTGGAATAAAGATCAGGAAGTAGTAATTGCAACAACTCTAACAACATGAAAATTTCATATTATTATGTTAAGTGAAAAAAAAACGATGCAACAGTGCATTTTGTGTGTGTTTACAGTTTTTAATATATAAATAATGAATAAATAGCAAAAAGGAACATGGGAAAGTGGAAAATAGGCTAATTATGGATGAGTTAATATCCTCTTAAAAGTATTCTTTTTTTATATTACAGTTTTCAGTAAATTATATATAATAAGAAACCACAATGAGTTGTATTTTACTATCATTAGACATCATTCTTGCTTCCCTCTACGTACTTAATTGTAAAATCCAACTCTACCTAAGACTCCCTTAGGGAAATTAAAGACAGATTTTGAAAACATTTAAGTCTAAGAATGCATAAATTTTTATAGATTATGTTAATGCTTTCATTTTAATTGTAAACTCTATAGTATTCCTTAAAGCTTGATGAAACTCACAGGGCCTTGAAGGAAGAGCTCTTGTATTCATTTTGTTCTTTCCTCATCCAGACACTCAGCAAAAGGAATGATAGGCTGAAAAAAAAAAAAAAGGAATGATAGGCTGTCTGGAACCTATCATTCCTTATCAAATGGAGTGTAAACTCTCACTTGCTTAAATCAATTGGATAGTGTCTTCCCCACTGGACTTCTTTCAGCCTCTGTTCTACACAGTTATTTTTTCTTTTTTTTTTAATTTTATTTATGATAGTCACATAGAGAGAGAGAGAGAGAGGCAGAGACACAGGCAGAGGGAGAAGCAGGCTCCATGCACCGGGAGCCCGACATGGGATTCCATCCCGGGTCTCCAGGATCACGCCCTGGGCCAAAGGCAGGCGCTAAACCGCTGCGCCACCCAGGGATCCCCAGTTATTTTTTCTAATTTAGAATCATGGCTTTGTTTTCTTCTTATATAAAATCTAGCCTCATTAACAGGTACGTTCCTTCATCTTTCTGCTACAACAGTTAAATTTGAAAGTGACGTTATCAGTTAAAACCAGCTAGCAGCTGATAAGGTCACGTTAACTCTGCATTTTTACTGAGAAGTAAAATTTCTGCTTTGAAATTGACAACATGAGTCCTTATTGGAATAGTGTGACTAAGGCAGAAGACAAATTCTTTTTCTTAGGCTAGCCTATGGATTCCTTTCTCTTCTGCCAGTGGACATACTTCTTATCTCTCTCCCCTTCTTCTCCCCACCCCCATCAGTTTCTCTCTTTTTCTTTATTCCTCTTTTTCCTCCCTTAAATGATCTCCACTTCTAACTAAATGTCTTCAAATTGATTTTTATTCAGATATATGAGTGTATGTCTACACATACAAACACATACATACACTCACGCCTGTACACATCCGTTATGGCATCCTCATGTTCTGGGAGGCACAAACAACTCTCCTTTTGCTCACCTTTGTACCTTTAGAGCCTAACAGATCCCTCCATATATGTCTATTGAAAGAATGAATATGTGAATTAAAGAATGAACAAATGCTATTACTAGTGAGGTAAGAAGTAGTGTTGAAGACCAACAAATGATTAGAAACTCCTTAATTATAGTTTGCATATCCACATTGACTGTCCTTTTCTTTGAATCTTCAATCATGTCACTTTTGTTGGCAAATTTTTTTTTCTCCTTTGCTTCACTATTTGCCACCAAACCATGGCCTTTAAATCCTACTCACCTTTTTTATTTTCATACCATCTCCTCTTTTCCTTTTGAAAAATACGGACAACACTCAAGAATCTGTAATTCCATCTTCTCCATTGAACTAAAACAGCATTTGGTTTGCACTTCTCTTATGTCATTTATCTCATCCTGCTTTGTCATTTGGGAAGTTGACTTTTCATCCCTACTAGGTTTGAAACCCTTTTGGGAAAAGTAATGAATTCTCTAATTTAAAAAAAAAAATCTCTGGTATTGCTGAGATTGGTTCCTAGAACATCACTGGCAATGGTTGAAATCAAGTTAAAATTTGAAACATTCTACACAAACAATGAAACACAGTTAAAAATGTTCAAACTATTTATCCAGAGATGGAGAGTAGAAATCATTTCAAAAGAGTAAGGTGCTCAAGGAAAAGTCATATTTATTAAACTTCTCTGAGGCAAATTAGCATGGCATTTTAAACAAATAAAGAGACTTTGATGTTCCTAGAAAATTAAATGTGCTATACATTGTAAGAGCTTTTACATATTCACAAAACAGGATTGCCTTTGTATACGAAGTGGAGTGAGGAAAGAACATACAAGAACAGACCAAACATGTCTTTGGCTGGTGCAAGGAGAGCAATGTAAATTCCTTATTTTGTTTATAAATCCTGACCTTGGAGCTACCAGTTATCTGCTGGGATCCTGATGACATCTTGATGCTTTGTCCTCCCCTCCACTGTCTGACAGTATTTGAATGGCTGATTTATTTGCCCATTTCCTCAACTTAAGTGTGAGCTTTGGATGGACTCTGCCCCATACTTAGTCTTTGACACAAAGTAGAAGAGAAACTTTTTATATTGAATTGTTGATGCAAAATCCCATAGTGAATAATGATTTGAAGAAGAAAAAGCTTCTATCTGTGGCTACTCTGGAATGTGTGAACAAAATTTCATCATCTAACTTTAGCATTTTTCAAATGCTGCTCCTCCAGAGTGGATAGGGGGTCATGGGATGACATGGCAGAAGGCAAGGGCAAAAGTTGAGTCTCTAAAACTCCTCAACTTCACTTGAGTTTGGTATCTTTTTTATTAGGGCTTCTGTAATATGAAGAGAAAATTTTAGGACCATAGAGTTTTTGGTGTTTGTTGTTATTGTTGCTTAACCACAAACTAGCCTAGTTTGAAATATCAGTGCAATCAAATCATGATGAAGAGGGGAAATGAAGGACATGTGAAAATAGTGCTTGGGATCCCTGGGTGGCACAGCGGTTTAGCGCCTGCCTTTGGCCCAGGGCGTGATCCTGGAGACCCGGGATCGAATCCCATGTCAGGCTCCCGGTGCATGGAGCCTGCTTCTCCCTCTGCCTGTGTCTCTGCCTCTCTCTCTCTCTCTCTCTCTCTCTCTCTCTCTCTTTCTCTGTGTGTGTGTGTGACTATCATAAATTAAAAAAGAAAAAAAAAGAAAATAGTGCTTATCTGTGCTTTAGCATTTATTATAAAAGAGAAAAATAAGGAAGTCTCTTTAAAGCTGAGGGAAATTAGTATCATATTGTTTCTGAGTGTGTGTTGCTGGAATAGGGCTCGCTCCTGACTTAGAGGCTTTTAACTTAGCCTACAAAGGTCAGAGAGGACAAAAATCTATTATGTTTGAACAGGTGTTTTGAGACCTTTGGAAATGAGTTTGTAATTTGAGTTACTTTCATAGACAACAGGGGTATATCACTTTAAAAACCAACCAGTCACTGTGCCAGTACATTCAGCAAGAAGATTTTTGCGTATAGAAGTCAGATGGGAAATGTGTAAAATATGTTTACTCTTGAAATATTGGTAAATAAACTTTTTGTCAGAGATACTGCTGGCCATGTACATTTTATACGATCCTGAGTCTTTGGCTGGAGTAACCTCTCACTTGAAAACATTTGCTGTTCCTTTACTTAATCTGGGTGGAAAAATTAACTTTGGATCACATTTTTTGGCAAGTGTTTTTCATCGTCTTACAACATGCAAAATGCAAAGTGGCTGAGGATGTGGATCTTTCCATTGAGTTTCTTAGGCCTTGATCCAGGACATAATTCATGTATTCAACATGCAACTGTTGGATTCAACACGTTCTAAATATTGTGGTGCAACAGATATATAATTGTTGAAGAAATAAAGAGCAAGGACTTTGTTGAACACTCTGAGCTGCATTCACATATCATAATCTGTTCTATTATGCCCTATGTTTTAATTTCTAAGGATGGCTTCCTTTCCTCATTTATTTAAAGATTTATTTTGATTAACTTAACAGTTATTAGAATAAAAATAGTATGCTGACTCTAGTGAGTTTAATGATTTCTTTGCATTGGCGATCTGTTGTGATGAGATGCCTGCATACTCTCCTTAGTTAAACCATAAAAATGAATGAGTCCAGTCTTGATAAGCGGTTCATTCACATTTTCCATTACTATGGATGTTAATATTCAGTGACTAAAGAAGCATCCAGTTCTCATTAAACTGTATCCTGAATGGCACTATGCAGAATACAGGGGAAAGAAACATGCTATTTCTGAACTTGATGCCAGCTGCCCTCTTCTCTTTTGTCTGGTTTGATACGTTAAAATCTTAGTTAATGCTGTTTACAAGTATGTACACTTGAAGTTGCTAGTAAGGCCTTAACTTTCACAAAAGAACTGCTGGAGAAGTTCTGGCCCTTAGCTAGCTGCTGGGATAAAAGGCATCTTTGATTAAAAAACACCACCTCTCCCCTCTATGGGGTGTGCCCTAAAATGCAGCAACATGGCCATAGAAGGTGACTCTGAATGCAAAGGTAGGAAGAGAAAATTGCAGAGTTCATGGTTGCCAGTACAGGGTTACATAAAATTGGCCATACAATTGCAATCATGCTGGTAAATCAATATGTGTTGCCATGGAGAGATGGCTATAAGAAAAAAACAGATGGTGGTGATTGTGGTGCAAAGAAATAAGAGCCCCAAATTCCCTTCCATATAGAAGTTGTATAGAATTTGACAATTCAAGGAAGAATGTCATCTGTATAACTTGAAGACTTACATTACCATTAATATGACATGAATGCAAAAATACACCATTAAAATCATTGCATTGTCTCATTTCCCTTATGTCCCAAGTCAAAAACTAAATTCCCCCACTTCACTTGTCAGATCATTGCCCTTATTAAATTATTATTAAACTCAAGTAAATATCCATTTTATTTACTAAATCTATCATGATTTATTTTTTTAAAAATCTATCATGATTTAAAGCAAGATTGCCCACCAAATATTTTCACAGTGGAAAAAAAAGTATCCTCCAAAAAAAAAGTCTCTTGCCTTTCTCTGAAGAGAATATTGTTTGACAAATATTTATCATATTGCCACTATATGCAAAGCACTGCTCTATTCCTTGTATGTATGCTACCTGATAAAAAAACATAAGCTGACCTAGGTTCTGGATTACTAAAACCTTGTATCTCATGCTACAGCTCTGCCCTCTGTTTACATAATTAGAATGAACATGCAGTATTTTTTCTATTTAACACAGTCTGATCCATGAGTTTCTAAAAACACATAGCTTAATATTGAAAAGTCAGGTTTTAATCACTATTACAAACAAATAATTCTTTTATTTGTTCTAATATATAGTATTATAGTATTAAGCAATAAACATTACTTGCTAGAAAACTAGATAAGTACAATTTTCTACTTTGTCCCAAAACATAAAGATGACCTATGTCAGTAATGTCCTAATAAAGTATATTAGTGGAATTTTGTTTCCTTGAAATAAGACATTTTTCTTTGTAATTCTGTAAGAGAAACATGTAATAGAGGCAATATAATACTTGATATCAGAAACATCTTTGGAAGACATATTTCTGGCAGTATGGTAGGATAATTTTCCTGAACATCACTGTTATTAAAAACAACTGTAAATGTCAGATTTAAAAAATGTTTTAACCGTATCACTGAACTAAAAAGGAACTAAGTTTTTCTAAACCTGAGCTTCACTTTCCAAGAATCAAAAAACAATGAAGGGATTCCTGGGTGGCACAGCGGTTTAGCGCCTGCCTTTGGCCCAGGGCGTGATCCTGGAGACCCAGGATCGAATCCCACGTCGGGCTCCCGGTGCATGGGGCCTGCTTCTCCCTCTGCCTGTGTCTCTGCCTCTCTCTCTCTCTCTCTCTGTGACTATCATAAATAAATAAATAAAAAAAAACAAAACAAAAACAAAAAACAATGAAAAAGAGATAAATCTTAAAGGACCACCCAAGCTAGAAGTTTAATAAAAGGACACTTTCATAGAGCTGGAACCCCAAAGAGCTACAGCTTCAAAGTGAAGGTGAGAACTAGACCCAAGTCCTCCCACCCACCCAAAGTTTCTCCTGAATGTTCATAAAAATGTATTAGTCCCCACTTGGATTTGTAAACTAAATTCACACCACTTGGGTGATCCAGAAAATCTATAAGCAAAGAATTTAAATTCAGGTGGTAGTAGGCTATTAATTAGTGTCTCAGGTCACCTGGCAAATACAAATGAAAATCCAAAAGCAAATAAAACCCTTTTGGAGATTATCTACTTTAAAAACAAATCACAGGGGATCCCTGGGTGGCTCAGCGGTTTAGCGCCTGCCTTTGGCCTAGGGCGCCATCCTGGAGTCCCGGGATCGAGTCCCACGTCGGGCTCCCGGCATGGAGCCTGCTTCTCCCTCCTTCTGTGTCTCTGCCTCTCTCTCTCTCTCTCTCTCTCTCTCTCTCGATGTCTATCATAAATTTAAAAAAAAAATCACAAAAATTTCCCACAGGTAAAGTTTGAAGGAACTAGACTCAAAATCAGCACTTCAAACTATACAGAGAACCAAGGCACCATAGCTGTAAAGCAATAGAAGAGGCAAACTGAATTCAACAAGCTGACTTAAAGTCACAGTGATCAGAGATAAAATACAAAATAAGTATAAATTTATATACTCAAAGAAGTAAAAGAGAAGTTTGACATAAGGAAAGAGCAAAAGACTGAGCATATTTGATAAAAGGACCATATCTGATTAAGAGATGTAAAAATATAAAATATTAATTTTTTAAAACTCTATGGAGGAGTTTAGAAAATTCAAAAGAATGGGGGGAAATGATGAATGAGAAAATATTTTTGAGGGTATTATACAGAATGCAGTAGAGAAAAACAAGAATTAGAAAATATAGAAGATGAAGAGAGAGAGAGAGTTGTAATGAGTTCTATATGCCTATATAGAGTTCTGGTAGGAAAAAAGAGAAACATAATAGGACGAGTGTTAAGTATTTGAAGAGAATTTTAGCTGAGAAGTTTTCAGAACTGATGAAAAACACCGATCATCAGATGCTGGAAAACCAAAAATTACCAAGAAAGATAAATGAAAAGACATCCAAAGATACATTATAATCAATCAGCAGACTTCAAGAACATACTGAAATCTGTTGGTGGAGCAGGAGGGAGACATTGTGTTCAGAGGAAAAATAATTAGCTCACTTCTTACTAGAACAACTATGATCTAGCACATTTTTTAAGTGCAGAAAGTAAAATATACTTAATTGACATTGTGTTTAAGTATTTGAATGAAAAAAATATACTTTCAAATGAAGAAGAATGAAGAGTTTGCCATCAAGATGCCCTCATTTAATAAATTTGAAAATATATTTTTCAGAACAAAAGAATTTTTCTCAGAGAGAAGGTCTTAGAGACAAGAATAAATGATGAATAGGAAGGTGGTATATATGTGGAAAAATCAGATACAGACATTGACTGAATAAAACAAATAATAATAATAATAATGTCAATATAGAAATATACATAAAAATTGTTACTTTGGGAATTATAGTGTTCTAAGGTCATTGCATTGTTTGGAAAGAAGAGAAATATAATGATTAACTGTAGACATTGATAATTTACATATGTATATGCTAACAAGTCTAGTGTAATTGTTTAAATAAAGTCCATGCACTTGAAACTAATAAGGGGAGAATACAGAAAGGGGGAAAAAAGATCATTCCAAAAGAAAAAAGCAGAATAAAAAATGGCAAGAAAAATAAACACAAAACTAGAATAATAAAAACAAAACAAACATATCATTAAGCACACTAAATAATATTGCACAAAATGTTTGACTTAAAAGACAAAGATTCTCAGGTCGAATTGAAAAAAATAAGTCCAGTTATATACTTATGTCATTTATTTGAAGTGAATTTTTGTTGATAATGTATAGATGGGTCATATTTTTTAGTCCACTTTGTCGGTTTCTATCTTTTAATTGATATATTTAGACCATTAGTGTTAATGTGATGCATGATATATTTAGGATTGAAATTCTAACATTTTATTTTGTTTCTCACATTTTTCATTTTTCTATTTTCTTTTCCTGACTTCCTGTGGATTACTTGGACATTTTTCAGAATTCAATTTTGATTTATCTATAGTGTTATTTAGTGTATCTCTATGTGGAGTTTTTTAGTGGATTCTCTTGGGATGACATAATTTACCCCAGTCTATTGGTGTCATCATTTTACCAGTTCAGGTAAAGTATAGAAATATGACTTCATTTTTTCCCTGTACCCTACCCTTTTAATAACATAATTATTTTAAATATTTCTTCCACATATATTTGGGACCATAACCATGTTATAAATTTTGCTTCAATCATAAACTATACTTTACAAATTTCAAGAGGAGAAGGAAAGCCTGGGTAGCTCAGTGGTTGAGCATGTGCTGTCAGCTCAGGGTGTGATCCCAGAGTCTTTAAATCTTTTAAAAACAAAACAAAACAAGAAAGTTCAAGAGGAGAAGGAAAGCCTACTGCATTTACTGGTATTTTTTGCTTATTGTGTACTTTCTTCTTTCTGTTTCAAGATTCCTTCTTTGGTCATTGTCTATTTTGAAAACTTCTTTTAGCCATTTTTTTAGGGTAAGTCTGCTGATGACAAATTTTCTCAATTCTTTATCTGAGAATGTCTTTATTTCCACAGATAACTGAAAGATACTGTTGCTGGGTATGAGATTTTCAGTTGACAGTTCTTTTTCTTTCAGTATTTGAAAAATATTGTGCTACTTTGTTCTGGCTTCCATTGTTTCTGGTGTTAAAATTATCCTGCTCTGTAATTTAAGTGTTTTACTCTGGCTGCTCTCAAGATAATTTACCTGTCCTTAGTTTTCAGAAGTTCAACTATAATGCAACCTTTCATGGATTTCTTTGGATTTATTCTGGTTGAAGCTAATTCAACCTGCTCAATCTCTAGGTTTATTTCTCTTGCCAGAATTGGGAAGTTTTCAGCCATTACTTCATCAAGTGTTTTTTCAGTCTCACCTTCTTAGTCCTCTCCATCTGGGAGTCCAATGACAAAAATATTAAATATTTTGTTATAGTTTCATAAGCCCTTGATCTCTGGTCATTTTTTTTTCTCTGTTTTCTCTGTGTTTCTCAAATTGAGTCATTTTTATTGTTCTAGCTTCCATTCTATTGCTTCTTTCCTCTGTCCCCTCCTTTCTGTTGTTGAGTCCATTCATTGAGCTTTTTAATTATTGTATTTTGAGTCCTGAAATTTTAATTTAGTTTTTCATATCTCCTATTTATTTACTGAGAATTTCTATTTTTGCCGAGGCTTTCTAATATTTCATTTGTTTCAAGTATGCTTATTGTTTATTGAATCATGGCTTTTTATTATGACTGCTTTAAAATTTTTGTCAGATAATTTTAACACCTCTTTGTTCTTGGTGTTGGCATCTATTATCTGTATTTTTCATCAAGGTTGAGTTCTTTCTGGTTCTCAATATGACAAGTGATTTAAAACCTGGACAACTTTGCTTAATGTTGTGAGATTCTGGATCTTTATTTAAACATTCTGCTTTGATGACATGATACTGTACATAGGAAACCCAAAAGACCACCCCAAGATTGCTAGAACTCATACAGCAATTCAGCAGTGTGGCAGGATACAAAATCAATGCCCAGAAATCAGTGGCATTTCTATACACTAACAATGAGACTGAAGAAAGAGAAATTCAGGAGTCAATCCCATTTACAATTGTACCCAAAAGCATAAGATACCTAGGAATAACCTAACCAAAGAGGTAAAGGATCTATACCCTAAAAACTACAGAACGCTTCTTTCTTTTTTTTTTTTTTTATCTATTCATGATAGTCACACACAGAGAGAGAGAGAGAAAGAGACAGAGGCACAGGCAGAGAGAGAAGGAGATGCAGGCTCCATGCACCGGGAGCCCGACGTGGGATTCGATCCCGGGTCTCCAGGATCGCGCCCTGGGCCAAAGGCAGGCGCTAAACCGCTGCGCCACCCAGGGATCCCCTACAGAACGCTTCTGAAAGAAATTGAGGAAGACACAAATAGATGGAAAAATATTACATGCTCATGGATTGGCAGAATTAATATTGTGAAAATGGCAATGCTACCCGGGGAAATTTACACATTTAATGCAATCCCTATCAAAATACCATGGACTTTCTTCAGAGAGTTGGAACAAATCATCTTAAGATTTGTATGGAATCAGAAAAGACCCCGAATAGCCAGGGGAATATTGAAAAAGAAAACCATAGCTAGGGGCATCACAATGCCAGATTTTAGGTTGTACTACAAAGCTGTGGTCATCAAGACAGTGTGGTACTGGCACAAAAACAGACACATAGATCAATGGAACAGAATAGAGAATCCAGAAGTGGACCCTCAACTTTATGGTCAACTAATATTCGACAAAGGAGGAAAGGCTACCCATTGGAAAAAAAGACAGTCTCTTCAATAAATGGTGCTGGGAAAGTTGGACATCCACATGCAGAAGAATGAAACTGAACCATTCTCTTATACCATACACAAAGATAAACTCAAAATGGATGAAAGATCTAAATGTGAGACAAGATTCCATCAAAATCCTAGAGGAGAACACAGGCAACACCCTTTTTGAACTTGGCCACAGTAACTTCTTGCAAGATACATCCATGAAGGCAAGAGAAACAAAAGCAAAAATGAACTATTGGGACTTCATCAAGATAAGAAACTTTTGCACAGCAAAAGAAACAGTCAACAAAACTAAAAGACAACCTACAGAATGGGAGAAGATATTTGCAAATGACATATCAGATAAAGGGCTAGTATCCAAGATCTAAACTCAACAGCAAAGAAACAAACAATCCAATCATGAAATGGGCAAAAGACATGAAGAGAAATCTCACAGAGGAAGACATAGACATGGCCAACAAGCACATGAGAAAATGCTCCGCATCACTTGCCATCAGGGAAATACAAATCAAAACCACAATGAGATACCACCTCACACCAGTGAGAATGGGGAAAATTAACAAGGCAATAAACAACAAATGTTGGAGAGGATGTGGAGAAAAGGGAACCCTCTTGCACTGTTGGTGGGAATGTAAACTGGTGCAGGCACTCTGGAAAACTGTGTGGAGGTTCCGCAAAGAGGAAAAAATAGATCTCCCCTATGACCCAGCAATTGCACTGCTGGGGATTTACGCCAAAGATACAGATGCAGTGAAATGCCGGGACACCTGCACCCCGATGTTTATAGCAGCAATATCCACAATAGCCAAACTGTGGCAGGAGCCTCAGTGTCCATCGAAAGATGAATGGATAAAGAAGATGTGGTTTATGTATACAATCGAATATTCCTCAGCCATTAGAAACGACAAATACCCACCATTTGCTTTGACGTGGATGGAACTGGAGGGTATTATGCTGAGTGAAGTAAGTCAATTGGAGAAGGAAAAATATTAAATGGTCTCATTCATTTGGGGAATATAAAAAATAGTGAAGGGAATAAAGGAGAAAGGAGAAAAATGAGTGGGAAATATCAGAGAGAGAGAGACAGAACATGAAAGATTCCTAACTCTGGGAAATGAACAAGGGGTGGTGGAAAAGGAGGTGGACGGGGGTGGGGGTGACTGGGTGATGGGCACTGAGGGGGGCACTTGATGGGATGAGCACTGAGTGTTATGCTATATGTTGGCAAATGAACTCCAATAAAAAATAAATAAATAAATAAATAAATAAATAAATAAATAAATAAATAAACAAACATACATTCTGCTTTAACTGTCTTTTTTGTGACACTGCTCCTGCAAGAGAAGAGTGTGGGGCAACCTCCAGGTGGAGGTGGAAATACAGATTTTCTTTTCAGACCCCACTGATATCTCTTTACTGCTAGGTGTGAGTGGGAGTTTTATCTCCACTGGCACCATGATGGGAACAGCCTCATTACCTCTGGACATTCGTGAAAGCCCTAACTCTCCACTAGTTTTCAAAGGGAGAGATGCCTCCTCACTGTCAGGTAAGAGTGGAAGTTTCAGCTCCCCATGTGGTCACCACTATCACCAGGGTGGAGAGGACTCATTATTGGCTGGCAGGGATGAAAGTCTCAACTTCCTATCTGGACTCTGACACCATCCTTGTCTTATTAAATTTTCCCTAAGGCAGCATTATAGGGCCCTCACTCACCCTTCCTGGCATCAGTAACGGAATGACTGCACTTTTGTGTGTGTGGTGTTTGAGTGGAGTAGACTTGTTACTGCCTAAAAGTTTTCTCTCCTCCTGAGCTAGCACTGCCCTTTTCCTGGTTCTTGGGCTAGAGAGAACAAATTTTGAAGAACTTGGTTGTCTGCACCCACTGGTACTTCTGAGTTACCAGTTTTATAGTTCCAAGTCTGGAGTCTAGGCAGCAACAAGAAAACCAGGGGAAATCACTATCTGTCTTATCATTCCTCAGGTTGTTAACTGCTCTACCTACCCTCCTGTCTCCACCTTTCAGAGTCATGTTTGTTTAAAATGTGATGTCTGAGGTTTCGGTAGATGTACTTAGCAGAATAACAGAAAAGTATGCCTACTCCATCAACCTGCAGGAGAAAATCTTACCTGTTTTGTTGAATTATTTTCTAGAAACTATTGAATTTATTCTTACAACCTTGCTACCACAGATCAGAAAAAATCATGAAGCAGTCATGAATGAGAAGATGTCTGTAAACTTTATAAGCTGTATATGTATCTTTTTTTAAGATTATTTATTTATTTATTTATTTATTTATTTATTTATTCATGAGAGAGAAACACAGAGAGAGAGGCAGAGACACAGGCAGAGGGAGAAGCAGGCTCCATGCAGGGAGCCTGACGTGGGACTCGATCCTGGGTCTCCAGGATCACGCCCTGGGCCGAAGGAGGCACTAAACCGCTGAGCCACCCGGGCTACCCTGTATATATATCTTCGATAAAATATTTAAGCCTTGTAGGACTTAATGTCAACTTTCAGGGCAAGGCCGTGCTATGGTATAAAAACATCTGGACTCTGGAGCCTGACTAAGCTAGGTTCTCACGTTGATTCTCAAGTGTATTAGTTTCCCTTTAAATCTGTGTAAAATGAAAGCAAAAATACCGTCATTGTAGGGTACATTATAGGCTATACGATACTAAATATAATACCTCCCACACAGTAGGTGATGGGCAAATATGAGCTCCCTCTTCTTCTCCTAACCTTATCAGAGAAGGAAAGGGATTTGTAAAAGCAACAGTCCTTCTTTCATCTTAAAATGTAACGCTCTTTGAAGTAAAGGTCAAAGCATCACAACTATGTTCTGTAATATTAACATGTTAAGGCTCAGTATGGAACAGTAATTACATTAATTGTACATAAGTTGTGGGGAAAAGCATAATCCCTACAAAGAAATTTACAAATATGGATCCTCAGTAGAAGCAAAGGAATGAGTGGGGCTGAGAAAAATGATGAAGGTGTTGAAAGTGAATCTCTGTATGATCAGCACAGCTGCATCAGAGCTCATAAAATTAACACTCATTCAACCCGTCACTAATACAGGGCCCAGAAGACAGATCATAGGAAAGGTTCTGTTTTATCCAGTCTGTTTGTACACTTACAATCTAAAACACAGGGTGCTAACCGGCTGACCAAGCTCTGAGAATATTTTTAATGTCCCACAGTATGAGCATGGCTAAAAAGTGGTTACATCAGTTTGTCCCCTGAGACTTTGAAGATGAAAGACACCTATATCCAGTTACTGAAGACCATTTCACCAAATTAGGTCATAACTCTTGGTCAGTGATAGTGGTGAAGAAGAAGATAAAATGCAAGTTTACATCAGAAACACCTCAAATGTTGCCCGAAGTTTTCACTGTTTTACTACCACAGATATGTTCTGCTGTCAGCAGTTTGCAGCAGTACTAGGAGCCTTCCCAGAATATGGACAGCAATAGGATACTCAAGCAGCTGCTATGTAGTGCATTCAGGATAGCAAGAGAAAGGCAGAGGATCGTCGGAAGAAGAAACGGTTGATGGTGTTAAAGTAGGTTAATACCATCAACTGTGTCTTACTTAAATGTTAATTGTACACTCTCGTTTTCAAATAAGAATACCATCTTGATAACATAAATGCTTTGACATGTTCACGTTTTTCTCTGTATTATTTTCTGAAGAAGAAACATTTCATTCCCAAGTGAAAAATCTACTTCTTGCTGAAAATGTGTACTTTAAAGGAATTCTTTAAAGAAGGCATTTTTGCAGGTGGTCTCTACTACAAATAAAAATGTGAAAAGGCCCTTAAAGAAACTTTTGGCTCATAACCCTCTCTTCTGTCTTCTCATGCTGGGTTGCCATTTAAGTAAAACCTCCATGGGAGTCTTAAATGCCACTGCAGGCATGTTCCTGCCAGCTGTTTGTGGGATTGTATAGGTCACCCAGCCTAGGGGTTCAACTTTAGTGTTCTTTGGATCCATTATGACTCCACTGGAGGATTGAAATTCAATCTTCAATCACTCTTCTGTAACAAATTGACACTTTGGGCTTTTGCTAAAATAGTTGCTTATTCCTGGCTTGAGCTATTCATGGACTGGAACTGCATTTTTTAAGGTCGACTTCTGCATGGCAAAGTTGGAGGAGTTAGGCTGTGGGATAATTTCTGGCAGGGAAAGGATACTTAGAAGCTGAATTAAATGATGAAACCACACTGTTTAGAGATCAAGAGAGATCCTTGAACAAATACTAACAGATTACTCCCTTCTGCGTAATTTTCTGTGGAATTCTTACTCAGAGTATTACTGACTTAATGTGAAAGAAGAAAGGAGAGTATCCTCCCTCTAGTTTCTTTATGGCTTGGGTTTGTCTTATATCTGTATCAGTGTCTGTGGTGCTAGAAAACAAGTATGAAAACCACTCTCTGGACAAGAACCTATTGGTAAATGTAAGAATCTTTTTTAAAATGTTTGCTGCCAAAGGATTCGAAAAGTTTACTTGATTATAAGAACCTCATTTCTTATAATTCACCCCCAAAGCTTGAAATTGTGTATATTTAGTTAAGCTAACTGGGTTGATATAAGAAGAGTAGTGTTTAAAATAACCCCTAGTAGTAGGTAACCCAGAAGTTATTTTTAGTAGGCTTTAGTTTCCTTAGAGCAGGTTTTTTTCCCCCAGTACTTAACTATTATTCAAATTATATTTGGCTTAACCTATATTGACTTTTTATGTACATACTGACAGAGCATGGGGGGCTTCATACCTGTATTGAGTTCAGTGGCAGAGTTCAAAGTCCCTTGCTTTGAGTATTATGCACAATGTACAGGTGGACGATCCATACCAGGTTGTAATATATATTTGAAAAAAAAAGAAGAGAGGAAAAGCCCACAATTGGAATATGTAATCTGATGCTGTGTAAGATCTGTAAGGAATTCAAACACATCAACTTCAAAACCTATAATTTTTCTTCCTCACTTTCAATGATTGTAACTGTCCACCCAGTCAGCTTTCTTTATTCAAAGCAAAGATGTAAGCCAAGGTGACCTGGGTTGTCCATCACCTCTCACATATAAGTGGCCATTAAATTCTCATTCTTGAACATTTCCACAGTCTCTGTTGTGATTGCCCTCATCTTACTTCTTAGTTCAGGGTTCCATTGTCTCTCATGTGAAAGTTGCAATAGCTTCCACCCCATATGCCCTACCTTCAATCCAGGTCTTATCCTTACTCCCAGTACCTCCCTATTCCTGTTACAAAACAGGATAAAAACACTTCCAAACCTCTGATGGAGGGATTTTCTAAAGCGTAATACTGTTCATGAAACTCTTTTATGCCTGAGATAAAAAACCTTTAATGACTTTGGAACACTTAACAAGGTAAATCACAAGCTCTTTAGCCAGGCACACCTTGCTCTTCATCCTCCTTTGATGAGGCACCTTCCACAGCACGTGTGCCACACCAGTGTTTAACAAACTACAATTCTCGACCAACTGGTAGGGTGGAAATCAATTTAGTTGGTCTAGACTTGCACCACTAATGAAATGCAGGAAAATAGACCAGACTATGGCAGGCATAAGATTAAACATTGCTTCTTGATGTTTTGTTTCAGTATGTGTGCTGTAGAAGATGTAAAATGTATTTCATAGGATTAAGGTAAAAGAACACTCACACAGAATGAGAAGGGAAGAGAGAGAGTGAGTGGGAGAAAGCGATAGAAGGAGAAAGCACAAATCTTTTTCTTAAGTAATTCATTTTGTTGAGTAAAATTTTTAGAAAAACTGGAATAGCAATAATGTTTAAACAACCAGGATTCTACTATTCAGTTACAATTTAGACAGGCGAATTTAATATTGTATGTGTCTATACACACATTTACATGGATACCTATAAGAGCATTTCATACACTTGGTAGGGTCTCAAACTATATGTTGATTGAATGACTAAATGTGTTTCTTGTTATCAAGTAGAGTGTCATTATATGTACACATGATTTTGTCCTACATAATATATTATGATCAATTTTTAAATTAATACATACTGATCTACATTGTTTTGTATGGATATGTAGTGGTTTACTTTCTCAACATATACTTTTAATATCTCATAATATTGGACACTTAGTTTTCTGTCTTCCCTCATTTCACAAACACACACACACACACACACACACATTTTGATCCTCATTTCACAGATGTGGACACTGAGGGTCAGAGGCGGGAAGTAACTTGCCCAAGATAATACAGCCGTTAGGATAGCCAAATCAGGGTTTAAACCTAGAGATGTCTGAGTTCAAACCCTCTTTTTTTTTTCAGTGCCTTATGTTAAATTTAGAAACTTAAGCTATGCTATGCAAATAATAGCTAGTTATAGGATGGGTTCCAGAGCAGGATGCAAACTCAAATGCCAGAGGGGTTTGGCAAGGAGCATAAATGAAAATGCTGTGCAGGGGATCTGTGGGTGGCTCAGCGGTTTAGCACCTGCCTTCCACCCAGGGCGTGATCCTGGAGACCTGGGATCAGGTCCCACATTGGGCTCCTTGTATGGAGCCTGCTTCTCCCTCTGCTTCTCTCTCTCTCTGTGTCTCTCATGAATAAATACATAAAGACTTAAAAAAAATATATGTGTGTAATATATGTGTGTATATGTGTACTACAGGCACAGATTTAAGTGTCTTAGTCTACAAAACAACATGAGGAAATAGATTATCATTTTACAGATGAGAAGCCATGACACAGAGAATTTAAGTATATTGCCCAGGATCACAAGCTAATAAGTGACAGAGTTTTTGTTTTTGTTTTTGTTTTCATTTTTTTTAAAGATTTTATTTATTTATTCATGAGAGACACAGAGAGAGAAAGAGAGAGAGGCAGAGACACAGGCAGAGGGAGAAGCAGGCTCCATGCAGGGAGCCCGATATGGGACTGGATCTTGGGACTCCAGGATGACACCCTGGGCTGACCACAGGCTCTAAAGCGCTGAGCCACCCAGGTGTCCCAGTGACAAAGTTTAGATTTGAAACCAGCCAGTCTGTTTCAAGAGTTTTGTGCCTTACATTATGCAATGTTGCCTCGACTTGTCCAACTAAGATAAATTCCTGAAAGTTGACTTAAATTTAGTGGAACTAAAATTGACATTTTATGGCACTTTGATATGTTGTGCTGCTTTTTATTTAGTTGTTCTTTAATTAATTTAACGAAGTGTTTAATTATTTAATTGATTTCCTTAATTATTGTTCTTTAATTGTGCTTTAATTGAATTTCATTGTTAATCTAATTGCCCCATTCCCGTTTGTATGAAAAATTTTGACCATTCTTTGGGAACCATACTCAATAGCCACCTCTTTTGTAAAGGTGTCTGAAACATGCTGGTCATGCAAGGCAGAGGTTAAAACACTTTTCTCTGTGTTCCTATAGCTCTTTGAACACTGCTGTACCACGGTATATATATTTTATTATGACTCTTTGATCTACGTCTTTCTTCCCCACTAGAATATGAACTAGCTTCTCCAGTCCAAGAATTCGACCATTCATCTTTGTACCCTCAGAGCCTGCATCCTAGCAAATTGTGAAGTGGTACATGTTGAACAAATGAATGAATGAACACAAAAGAAAAAAATAATTGGTTTTAGGTTCAAAAAGCTGAAGCAAAAAGAATGACATTCTAAATGACTGGATTAATTAAAAGTATTTTTGAGACTATTTTATGCTTGTCTCCAATCTTTCCACATTACATTCATTAATCATTTCATATATGATCTGGTATCATGTGATTTTTGTAATGCCGGCCATTCAGGGTATACTCTGGACTCTAGAAAGACCAACTACTACAAATTCTCTTTCAGTTAATTCTTCTTGAAAATGCCAGAGTATCTTGAATTAGGTTAACCGAGTGACTTGAAAAGAAAAACTGCTACTGGGGAATCCCTGGGTGGCTCAGTGGTTTAGCGCCGCCTTCAGCCCAGGGCGTCATCCTGGAGACCCGAGATTGAGTCCCACATCGGGCTCCCTGCATGGAGCCTGCTTATCCCTCTGCCTGTGTCTCTGCCTCTTTCTCTCTCTGTGTCTCTCATGAATAAATAAATAAAATCTTTAAAAAAAAGAAAAAGAAAAACTGCAACATAAATGTTGAGTATTACTATTGATCATTAAATATCACATAGCAAAAAAAAATATCACATAGCTCAAGTAACTTTCCTCATTATTGGCATGAAAGTGATTTTCTCTAGGCCAAAAATAAATAATAATATTATAATAATATTTCCATTTCAAATAAGGTGTTACTGGGATATATGATATGAATCCTAGTACATGTACTGGAAATATTTTTCCTTTCCTTTCTATTGTGCTTTATAGATGCTTCTATTGACTTAAAACTTTATTTATTTATGTCAAGATCCTAATACCCACATCACAAATTTTGAAATTTAATACTACTTCAATGAATTTTTCTGCAAAGAAACGTTCTGATTGGTGCAAGACAGTTTGTGAGAAGTCCTAGTAAAGTTAGTTCAAGGAACAACTTAGACAATCACACCTGTTGTTAAGGAGAATACTCCTAGCATTTATGGTTCCAAGACATCTGGCTACATAAATACTACTGGCCATTCAGCCACTGGAAAGGGTACTAAAAAATCAAGCAACAGAAAAAGGAGGTTATATATTAAGCTTGATTTGGCATTATTCATTTCATTAAATCATTGGTTTCTGGATTCAGTGGAATAATCTTTGCCATCTACCCCTCCCAAAGATAATATAAAACTATGCAGAAATTGTGAAGCCCTTGACATTATTACTGTCTTTATTGGATGAACCAATAAAGGTCATATCTAGAATTCTTGGATCCACTGAAGTTTGTGTACCTCCTAAGTCTTGGTTACCTGTCTACAGACACATAGAAGCTCCTCTGGAATAGCAACTGCTTTAGCATAGTGGTAAAGCTCCAAGTTGTTAGAAGTCTTTGTGACATGTCTCTATGAAACAGAATCATGACATAAATGCTATTGATCCTTTTTTTAGAGACATGAAAAAATAGTCACAAAGTATACCTTGAAATATAAGACCATAATTTGGCCTAGGACAGGTCTATGAGGATACAAGTTGGACATTATCACCTCCAAGCATGAAAAGTCCTCTGGGAGTTGAGTAGCTATGAAATTTTAGAGCAAAGGAAGTAAGGATGATGGTGGTGTAGAGGGCTACATGGACTTCCTAGACATAAACCTACTCTGGTAACTCAAAACTTACTTAAAATGGCCTGAGATATATCAATTTAGCTAATAGGAATATTATTTAGAGCTTTTAAATTCCCACTTTAAGGAAAGATTTGATCCTTCATGGTAATAAAATACTGACTGCATGAATCCCTAGGCTAGAAGTTATACAGATGAGAATATCAGTCCTACAATATGCTTTAATTTCACAGTCTTTTGTGAAACTATGGTTTGATCAAATGTTTCCTTACGATTCTGCTAACAGGAAAAACCCTGTTTTGATCTTTTTTATTGTGCTTGCCTCCAGTGAGCTGGGGAAAAGTCCAAGGGGAATGAGAGCAAAAGCCAGCTCACTTTTCTTACTGGGAAGTTGAATCTCCAAGGGTACTTCCTGTTTAAAAATGAACATTCTAACCCAGCTTTTCTTTGGCCAGAAGCTTATCCTGTAGACCCAGCCTAGGTAAATGCCCATGGAAATGTTTGGTCACCTGGCATTTTTATAGCTCTTTAATTAAGTATAGATTAATATTCACAATTAGTAATAATTATGAGTAATTAAGCAAAATACTATGTGAATCATTAAACATAATAGATGGATCAATAAGAAAGCTATTGTATTTTAAAGGTGCTCATATTTGGAGCACCTCGGTGGCTCAGTCAATTGAGCATCTGCCTTTGGCTCAGGTCATGATCCCATGGGATCCCTTGATCCCATGATCCTGGGATCAAGCCCTATGTCAGGCTCCCTACTTAGCAGGGGAGCCTACTTCTCCCTCTCCTGCTGCCCCCTACTCATGTGTGCTCTCTCTTGCTTACTTGTTCACTCTGTCCCTCAAATAAATAAGTAAAAATCTTAAAAAAAAAAAAAAGGTACTCCTATTTGTGTGGGCATAGAATAAGGAAACAGAAATGTTTCTTGAGCTATTGGTGTGTGTGGTTAGTGTGTTGCAGTTAATGATTTGTAGATTTATAGGGAATATTCCCACCTAGGAGCCTGGTCAAAGGAAATATCTGACCCTTCAGAAAAAAATTTAAAGCACACTCCATTCCTGTTGCCATACATACAGAATATTAAGCCTTTCCCAACTTTTGTTAAATATATATGGTCATATATATTTATGGTCAGATTACACTTTATATGGTCAGATTGCACTTACAGTTCATTCCATAACCATAATGAAGACTTTCAGACTTCCTACAATTTGATTCTGAAAGCTACAATCCAGTAAGCAACAATTTACATTATAATGAGTATGGAATATTTTTCATGCAGCTCCAAATATGAGCCATTTCTCTCCTATAGTTCCAATAGTCCCATCCCTCTGCCACTCAAAGAGAATGTTTCAATGGCTTCTTCATATTTACATTCAAAATAACTCTCCATTCTAATCTGCTTGGTATCTTTGAACTATGCTTTCCTTACATCATTGGTTTGGTCTTTTTCCCTCTCTCCCTTCCTCTCTCTCTCTCTCTTTCTCTCTTCCTCCCTTCCTTCCTCCTTTCCTTCTTTCCTTCTGTTCTTCCTTTCCTTCCATTTTATTAAGATTCTGATTGCATTTATTTGTATCTTATTAGGAAAAGAAATATATCCTTTTTTATCATATTCTTATAGCTTTCAGAATCTTACCTACTTTACTTTTCACTTAGAAATGATTCCATTGTTCTTTAGATCACTGCTTCCTGTTTTACACTGGTGACAGATTGGTTTTTGCTTTCTCTGGAATGTCTTGTTGCCTTTATATTTTCTTGAATTCTCTACTTTAATTTAAACCTCAAATTCTTCAGACATTTCGGTCATTCTCTTCTTTGCTATGGCATCCCTGTCATCACCCTCTTTGAGCCCTCCATCTTCTGTGCTCATCAGAGCTGGGTGCTTTATGTTCATGCTGCATTGCACATTTGATCACTTCCTTTTATCGCCTTTCTGAATCAGAACTAGTTTTCTAGGTACTGTAATTGGTGGTGCACAGGTAATGCTTAACAATACATTCTCATAGCAAACAAAACCCTGATTTTTAGGATTTCCCAATGTCCATGTTGTACATATTCCCATAATGTTGATGTCAAGTTCCCTACTTGAGGTTACTGACCATGGATTTGGAAGAGATGCACCCAATCTGCACTCCCAGGCCTGCTCCATTGATGAGGACCATTTTGACAGATATATTTCTAAAATAAATTAATACTCTCTGTGTTAACCAAGCAACCTGGATCTCACTTAACTTCATTTGGTGGCTGTGGGTCATTATTGTTAATGTCAAGCTCTAAGGCAGTAAGTGATGTCTCTAGAGATTATGTCATTTAGAGAGAAGATATTTGCCTATAAACTAAATGACAAAATAAATTAACATGGACATTAGATCAAATAATTAAGTCAAAAATGCAATAGTGTTTGTCTATTTCTGAAGAGCTTTTGGTTGTTATTTCACTTTTTAAAATACAATACAGCTGACCCTTGAACAACATGGGGGTTAGGAACACCACCCCACACACACAGGTGAAAATCCAAATATAACTTCTGACTCCCCCAAAATTTAACTTCCAATTGCCTACCGTTCGTTGACTGGAAGCCTTCCAATAACATAGTCAGTCAGTACATATTTTATGTTTTATATATTATATATTGTATTCTTACAATAAAGTAAGCTAGAGAAAAGAAAATGTTATTAAGAAAATTGTAAGAGGGATCCCTGGGTGGCGCAGCGGTTTGGCGCCTGCCTTTGGCCCAGGGCGCGATCCTGGAGACCCGGGATCGAATCCCACGTCGGGCTCCCGGTGCATGGAGCCTGCTTCTCCCTCTGCCTGTGTCTCTGCCTCTCTGTCTCTCTCTGTGTGACTATCATGAATAAATAAATAAAATCTTTAAAAAAAAAAAAAAAAAAAAAAAAAAGAAAATTGTAAGAGAAAATACACTTACAGTACCCTACTGTACTTACTGAAAAAAAAATTCTCATATAAGAACCTGTGCAGTTCAAACCTGTGTTGTTCAGGGTCGACTACTGAAACCTACTTTTCATGGTTTGTATAGTTGTTACAGCTGCCTCTCTTTTAATCTTTGATATGATCCCCTCCCTGTTTAGATTGCTTGTGACCTTTCATTTGGCTCTTATATCAAGCCACCATGAATCAATTTTTAAGTAAGTTATCAGAGAATAAATTTAATAGATATAATGTCTCCAAGAAAGAATGCCGATTTTCTAATAAGTGGTGTTAATTCAGCTTCTCTTTCATTATGTGTGTTTTCTTTAATATCATAAAAGAGAATGCTATCCATGCATGTTCTGACAGAAAAGAAAATGGATTTTTCTCTGTTTGAAAAGTTCCCTTTAAAGGTTTTTGTGATGCGCGACAGCTTTAAAATAGGGTTGCTTTTCAGAATAAATTGCCTGCAGCTGCTCTTCAGGGTTTCTTTTTTATCTGAAGACATCCATCCTGTTTGGACATAAAAAAAAACTGCATATTTACATCGCTGATGGGCCAATAAATAAAATGCTGCATTTTTAGGGGATGGTTCCTGGGAACTAATTAGAGCCACAAACAGACTAACAGGGGATTGAAAACATGGTGCTGCTTCTTACCTTGTTCTGATTATGTTGTGTTGTAGCCATTTCTGTGCATCCTCTCATTTGTGCAAGCAGAGGATGGTGACAGATCGCTTGATGATCAGGAAATGCCCATGAAATGAATGTGGTTCTGGTGTGGTTGTCTTTAGGCATTTGCTCATTTCTCTTCTCCTCCACAGCTTGCTGAAGGTGAATTTTAACCAAGGTAAATTCAGCTTTCTGGATGGAGGACATTTCTTTATGTCCAAGGAAATTAAAGCTATTCAAGCATACACCTGCCACATAACTAGAAAAATACCTAGGGTACCATTTTCATTTCAAACCTGTGGTTTCTAGTGCCATCAACTTAGCTAATCGTTGGATCATTGTATTAGAATTATTATTTTATCGAAGTAAAACTAGAAAAATGCCTGGAATATATAAAACTGGTGTCCAAATACAGCAGGTGGAACTATAACATTTTTAGATATAGAATACAATGATTATAATTTTTATATGATAATGACATTATTGGCACTTACTGGACTATATGAAATTCATCTATGTCATCAGTCACACAAATTATTTAAATGTATATTTTAATACATCGTATAATTGATTAAAATGTAATTGTATATAATGCAAATATAATAAACTCTAAAATTTTAGATATCTAAAATTTTGGCTATCTAAAATTTTAATGGTCCCGTAATTTTTACTTCTGCATTCAAAATGGATTTTGCCTAGTCTAAGATGAATTTTCACGTAGGCATATGATCTCAATAAAATATGATTCAAAAGAATTATTTAACTTAGTTTTACATGGGAGCCATGAGCTCAGAGTTAAATAAGTCAGTAAGCTTCATGTTGAAAAAGTGGTTAGTCATTATTATCAATGATAGACTAATGAAAGCAAAGAAACCACATAGATTTGGTAATTTATGTTTCTTACGAAGGCAGGGATGTGCAGAAGATTTGTTTTGTTTTTTTTTCTTTCCAAAATCATACCAGTTCTAGCATTCAAGCTGTGGTTGTTTTTCCAAGTGTGTTATACTAAGCCAACCATTTTACTTAAAAAAAAAAATGATGAACTCGGGGTGCCTGGGTGGCTCAGTTAAGTGGCTGCCTTTGACTCAGAGTCCTGGGATGGAGCCCCGAGTTGGGTTCTCCACTAAGCAGAGGGTCTGCTTCTCCCTCTGCCCCCCTCCCCACTTGTGCTCGGTCTCTCTCAAATAAATAAATTAAACCTTTAAAAATGATGCACTTATACCATAGAATATGATACTCTAAAATATCTGCCTGGGTTTTCTACTGAGAAAATGATTTAAGGAGTATATGTCAAGCTCTCCAGAGGTTTAAAATCCATTTATACTTTATAACCTCAAAATTATCTTATTGTATTTTCTGAGAGAAGTTGCATAAAACAGTACAGGAAATGAGTGTAATAACTCTAGTGATGGTGATGTCCATAAGTGTGACTGAAATTAAATATACAGACTTCTAGGCATGAAATAAATATTAAAATGGTGTGAGGATGCTTGGATTAGACACTAATGGACTCTCTTTGCTTTACTGTAGCTCTCAGCATTGGAGAGGCAAATCTTTGACTTCCTTGGCTTCCAGTGGGCACCAATTCTTGGAAATTTTCTACACATAATAGTCGTCATATTGGGTTTGTTTGGAACCATTCAATACAGACCTCGATATATTGTTGTGGTAAGTCTTCTTTTTAGCCTGTGTCTTAACAATAAATGCTACAAAATTACTAAAAGAAGATTAATGAAATATCTTAAATTGTTCCCTTGTATATTATGTAGCATTGCTGTTTGAGCCTTTAGGTATTGAATTTTGTTCAGAGATGATAATCTGTAGGAAAAATGACTCAGTGAATGTTCTTAATGAGAGCAAAGCAACATGACTATAAGTGTGAGACACATAGTCCGACACACCATGTAACTGAATTCAAGTTCCACAAGGAAATTTGAAACAGAGTTGGATAGAGTAGGAGGTCTGGCTGTGGTCCGGATGTCAGAATGAGACGTAAATGTGCATTAACTGTCATTTCCGTGACAGATGTCACTAAAAAGCAAACCTACACAGCCATAATTATTTACTAACTGATGACAATAATATAATTTAATTTTAATTGACTTAGGGCATTACAAATGCATGTACTGAAGGGTATTTAGTACTTGTCCCTAATGTATTTCATAACTTATACCATTGAACATGCCTCCATTCTGTTAAGATAAATTTGAAATATTAATTCTATACTCCCACTATACCAAACATGGTCAGCACGTCCCCCATTACGGGGCAGTTTAATGAAGTGTGTGCTGTGTTCCACAATTGAATGGGAATTATTCACAGTAATTAGTTTTCTATTTAAAAAAGGCAATGTTTAGGCTACATGTATAAGGTTGTGAGAAATAAGCATATATAAGTGATTGTAACTAGGAATAACATACCTACTCATAAGCCTAAATAAATATACAGTGTTCAGTAGGATTAGTGAATATTTTCTTGCAGTGCAGTGACATTGGTTTACTAGAAAAAAAAAAAAACTATAGACTTAAACATACGCCATCTTTCAATTTTGATTGAATCCAAGCACTACTGTGGAAAGAATAAAGCTACACATTTTTGTATGAATGTATTAATTCTCTATTTTGAATCTCAAAATTGGCTTTCTTATATCTTTCACCGTATAGCAGAGGTGAATGTAAATGGCCCACAGCTGACTCTGCACTCAAAATAGCTGCCCCAGGGCATTAGGGGCGTTTGTATCACTCAGCCAGCTGCAGGCGCTAAACAATTTCTGCTTTGCTCCTCTTTTCTGAAAGCCAGTCTCTGCTGAGGCACTGTATAATCTGCTAGAAGGGTGTCTCATGGAGTTGGACTTGTAGCATAAAACACTTCCATATGCATAATATCAAACTACTATATCAATTCTGTCTTCTAGTTTGTTGCTATAAACATGGCACTTTTGCTCACTGTAGACTTTATCATGTTGGTGTTCCTTGGAAGCCCCAAACACCAGATGGCTTGAAACCAGTGGCCTCTTTGGAATAAAGCTGTTGGTACACATTAGTGACATTACCTAGTCCTGTTGCTTGTACCCTCTACATACTGGCTCTACACACTGGTCACACAGCTACTGCCTTGGTTGAGGCTTCTATCTTCCTGCCTTCCAGTGTGTCCTTTGCACTTTGCCTAAATCGCTGGCTTAAAACTCTTTGCCAGCTCTTTGCAGGATGAAATCTAAGAATATCCTTGGCTGACCACCTGTCCAAGCATGGATCTCACAGTCTGTCCTCTCTCCCTCCCTTCCTTCATTCTCCCCTTCCCCACTCCCCCACGTCCTTCCCTTTGTTGTTTTTTAAAACTTTTATTTATTTAAATAATCTCTATACCCCACATGGGGCTCAAACTCAGGACCCTGAGATCAAGTCACACATTCTTCTCACTGAGCCAGACAGGTGCCCCACCTCCCTTCTTTCTTAACTTCCTCCTTTTCTTCATTAACTTATTCATTCAAACCCCATTTATTGGGTTTCTGCCATATATTTGGCATTGTGTTAAGTGTGAGCTACATTGGTGATCAAATACAGACACATGTCTTCTCTGCCATCTTGGGTAGTTACCTTACAAATAGTCAAATGATCATTCGGGTAAATGTTAAATGTCAACTGTGACACATTTTACAAAGGAGCACACTGTGCCATGCAATGTATAATGAGGAGATGGAGCTGACCCTGCAGAAGTGAGTGGGGAGCGGAGATCTGCAATTTGTGGGAGTTCACCAGGGAAGAGGAGACCCCAAGGGGGTTGTGTGCAGAAGGTAATGCAGGCACATAGTAGGACGTCAGTAGCAGTAGTTCCCATTCCCTCATTAAGCATTTATTAAGCCCTACTACCCTGGGCTACAGCTTGATAAATAGAAAAGAAGGTAAACTACAGCATCCCAGCTCTCCAGGAATTCATTATGCAAAGTAGGGAGGCACCGGGTGGGGGGAGTGTCTCTGGAGGTGATGAAAGGACTGTAAAAAGGGCATGAGAAGGCTGATGGGGCTGAGCACAAGCCGTCAAAGTGTGGAGAGTTTGTGCACTTCAGCATCACGCACCCTGCTCCTACCTGCTTGTCCAGCCTCTTGCCCTGTAGTCCTGCCTATGTCTCTGAGCTCCAACTCCAGCAGTGGTTTCTGTCTCTGTAGCACACTTCCATCCTTCCACATGCTGTAATAGTTAATCACTCCAGTTCTGTGTCTTGAGCATGTTTTATCATCTGTTCACACTTATGTTTTCCCACTAGGCAGAGTTCTTTGAGAACACGGAATGTAGTAGATGCTCAGTAAATACTTATCATCATTTTTACCATGGAGTTCCTTATCTGTTCAGAGTCCATTCATGATAGAACTGGCATCACTTCTTTCTCTGGTATCTTTTCTTTGCTTCCCTCTCTCCCTTCTCCCTCTGTGCATAGAAGGAAGCAGATTTAGATCTTTAAGAATCTTCAAGAAAAATCTATTAGAAAAACAATCCGTGTTTTTGCTCATGTTGATTTTTCTCTTTTAATGCTGTATGCCAATCAAATTTCTATCTTGTTTGTTACCTTATTTAAGACCATATCCCAGGATAGGGAGAGAAAGAAAGCAATGAATTGGTGGGAAAGCCAAAGATGTTGTTGGGTTTAATTTTCACAAATACCTGTGGGTATGTGTTAGCATCCCTAATTTTACAGACAAGGAAATGTGAAGTAACCTACCCCAGAAACCCAGATAGTAAGTGGCAGAAACGGGTGTGTATCTGCCTCACCTCTATTATTGTTAGGTTTACGAAGTTGATTTATCATGATTATTATACTTTTCTTCACCACCAGATTCCAGATGATATGGTGGCATTGTCGGTATAAATTTTGATATTGAAAATAATGCTGCCCTTCCATCTCAGCTGATCACAGAATATTGTTACCTGTGTGGGATTCCAGACTGTGTCTTATTCCAACATGGGTATAAATTGTACATTTGGGAGAAATGGTTGAAGAGTCATTAATCCACAAGCATGGGAATTCTGTTCACAAAGAGTGCCTTTAATGGGAAGATCATGTTGTTATTGGGAGAATGGCTAGGCCACGTTACTGTCTTCACACCATAGGCAGTTCATCCCTAAGTTGTTTCCATGAATGCTTCAGTTTGAAACTACCACTGGTGACCGGGATTAATTCTGGTATGAAAAGCTAGAAAATAAATATGGCATTCATGTTAATGAAGATGTGCCTCAGAAGGCACCAACTTTTCAGTAGCCGTGAGAGGAGTGCTGGATCAGAAATTCATACTGACTTTTCACTGAGCAGGGAAAGAGCTTTCTGATTGCAGGAGGTTTTCTCTCGACTCACCCACCAGTATTCTTACTATTAGCTGTCTTTGTTGGCTGAAACAATAACCAGTAATGCCACTTAAATTCAATCCATTTCAAACAGACATTTTGGAGTACTGAAACACAGGTGGTAAGTTACTGCCATTTCTGCAAATAGGGCTTATCACAGCTGAATTTAAAGAATTAATCACCCTTATGGAAATGGTTATGGTAAAGGACCATGCAGAACAGCAATGTCTATAGGCGAACTTCTAACTTCTTAGAGTGGAAAATGAAAGCTCATAAAATATGCTCCTTTGCTTAACTCTTCTAGTCCCTGCTGCCCACCGCACACCCCTATCTCATACCAGCCATGCTGAACTATTGTGTTTTCCAAAGACCACATGCTGTGTCTTGTCTCCTCTGTTTGCACACACTGTACCTCCTACCTGGAATGCCCTGTTTCTCCTTACCTTCTTGGAAAACTCTTAATAATGATTAGTCATCTGCCTTCAGCTCAGGTTGTGATCCCAGGGTCCTGGATGGAGCCCCATGTCAGGTTCTCTGCTCAGGGGAGAGCCTGTTTCTCCATCTTCTTCTGCTGCTCCCCCTGCTTGTGTGCTCACACACAATCTCTGTGTCAAATAAATCAATAAAATCTTTAAAAATAATAATAATAATGCTTCCATTGAAGGGTCACCCTTTAGGAGCCTTGCTTGAGCATTTCGCTCCAGGATAAATGCCTCCTCCCCTCTGCTCCTGTGGATCCTGGTGACACTTCCCACCCTAGCACTCTGCACACCCACAATCCTCACTTGCAGGCCTATCTCACTCCACTCACCAATGTCCTCCTGGCAGGCTCATTGCTCCTACCCATTGCTGTTTTCGAGGTCTCTCCTGGCACGTATGGGACTTTAAAGATGCTCAATACGTAAGTGAACAAAGAATAAATGAATTAAAGGTTATTGGATAAAATTATTTTATAGGATGGACTGGAGAGTGATTTCTTACAAGAGCACACCTACAATAGTTCAATAAGAGAAACTGGCCTTATTGCCTTGCTGATCTCAATCTGAGCTTAGTTGAGGATTTACATGATAAACTTATTATGGGCTGTTCTGCCTGCATCTACCATTACCTGACTTACTATGCATCTAATTTTTTTCTAAGAAATAGAAAGTTGTGGACACCAGCTACTGTATTTGAGGAGGTCTCATGATAAAGACTATTAGAAAAATGCAGTCAAGTCCCAAAACGGAAGGATAGTAATTCCACTCTGGATACTATTACTGCTGATAAGGTGCAGTTTGATATTGCTATATTTACTTTTAGAACACCAAACAACTTTGTCATATGGTACTTTTTATATTGATTGAAATTTATTTTAGCTTAGTGCAAAGTGTGATATATATGTATTAGTAGATACCAAGGCCAGTTGTAGGGTTTGAATGCACCTTTCGTGTTTCTTTGACTATAGATGAAATGGAGCAGAAAGCATAGTGTTCTAGAATCAACTGTTTCCTCCTGTCTGTTTACTCCTATATCAAAAATTTTAAATCTTACAAGAAACTCCAAAATGAGATTCTGCCCTGGAATTGTTTAAATCTTTATTATTTCATGGGCAGTAATTTAATTAAGCAATTTTAAATCAATTTAAATGCAAAAGCATTAGCTAATTTAAATTTTTTAAATAAATAACGACTTTGGAAATTAACTCAAAACTGCTTTTAAAAATTAAAAAGAGGGCAGCCCAGGTGGCTCGGCGGTTTGGCGTCACCTTCAGCCCAGGGTGTGATCCTGGAGGCCCTGGGATCGAGTCCCATGTCGGGCTCCCTGCATGGAGCCTGCTGCTCCCTCTGCTGTGTCTCTGCCTCTCTCTCTCTCTCTCTCATTCTCTTCTGTGTCTCTCATGAGTAAATAAATACAAATCTTTAAAAATAAATTAATTAATTAAAGTTAAAATTAAAAAGAAAGCCAAGTTGTTTTGCTAGGTCCACAGTTTAGTTATTGGGACTTTCATGCAAATGCTCATGTACAAACATAAGAACTTGTGTAACTGGAATCGTTACAGGAAAATTTCCCTTCTATGTCATCATAAATCTCCTTCCTGGGCCACTACTCAACCTGACAGTTAAGAGTGTCCATTTTCCATTTAATTGGTCCTATATTAAATCCCCTCCACCAATTACTGGATGTGAACAGTTGGGACATTAATTTGCTTTATTTGTACCATAGTTAACTTCATATGTAAAAATCTGACTTAGGTTGTCTTTAAGAATTATATTATGTAATATATGTGACTTGCTTAACATAACCTAACACAGTGTAAGTGCTTAGTAAATGATCGAACTGTTCAATATATCTTTTTTTGCTTTCACTCTGCTTTTTTAGCCATTAAAATGAAAGGACATGACATTACTCTCTTAAAGTTCTTCTGGAAATTAATACTAAACTCCAGAAACTATTAGAACAATGAGTGAGCAAGAAACCTACTTTTTAAAAATTATAAGTCTAACATACTGTGCATAAAACTGTATCTGATTGATGCACATGTGAATAAATGAATAAATGGCCTTTCTGGTAATTGGAAAACAAGCTCAGGAAGTAAAAATAATTCATGTTATAGACTAATTGCTCAGTGAGGAAGAAATAGACTGTAAGACTTTCAAAATTCATTTCAATTAAAAAAACACTGAAATATCTTTGTAAAACCATGAAATATTCAGGAAGCTACATGGCTTACATGGGCATTTTTTTCATCTTAAAGGCTTTATCTACATAAATTAGGATTTAAAATATGTGTACTGAACATAAGCAAAGAACAACAAATAAATAGATAATTATACAGAGAAAAAAATATATAAGCTATTTTCTATACTTTAAGTATGTGTATCTGGATATATGAACATATAGGTTTGCTTCATGATAACCAAAAGGTATTTCATAAAAAATGGAGTCATCTCTTTTTAAATTCTTGTTTCAGTTGAATTATAAATAAAATCACCATGTCAAAAAGAATACATATATTGGGGCACCTGGGTGGCTCAGTAGATTGAATGTCCAACTCTTGATTTCAGCTCAGATCATGATTTCATGGGTCGTGGGAATGTGTCCCATGTCTGGCTCTACCCTCAGTGGGGAGTCTGCTTGATTCTCTCCCTCTGTGCCCCCCCCCACTTGCTCATGCCCTCTCTCTCTCAAATAAATAAATCTTTTTTAAAAAAGATACATATGTTGTCCTAATACTTCCTGCCTAGCTAAATGCCTATGTATATGTTTGTATTGCTAGAGAATTATTTCCCTATATGTCTATGTATGGACTTATGTCTCCAGTGCAGGTTGAGGTATATAGTTTTCATCTCATAATAGTCTAAAATTCAGTCATACTAATAATATTTGTTCTCAACAAACCAATATATTAGAAGAAGGAAGCTTACGATATTGCTTTTAAAAAACCATAACATTCAGGGCGCCTGAGTGGCTCAGTTGGTTAAGCATCTGCCTTCAACTCAGGTTGTGATCTCAGGATCCAGACAGATGCCTGGCTCCCTGCTCAGCAGAGAACCTGCTTCTCTCTCTCCCTCTGATGCTCCCTCTGCTGCTCCCCTTGCTTGTGCTCTCTCTCTCTCTGTCAAATGAATAAATAAAATCTTTTTTAAAAAACCCATAACATTCATATTACACACAACACAACAAGTTAGTTGCAAAGTACAAAAGAAATTGTTATTCAGATACTTTGCCTGTTGCAGAATTATGTAAATGAAACTGATTTTTGGAAAACTGGAAATTTGATGAATTGGTCATTTGATAAGTTGCAAAATTTGGTGAACTATTAACTTGCAAATTATTTCATAGTCCTTTTCCTAAGATTTTCTAAAACAAAGCCTGTCATTCAATACATAAGCATCTCAGCTCTGGAGTCAGATAGTTAGATTTCCTCTCCCAGCTACGACACTAAGTAGGTGATCAAATGATTACTCTCTTCTTTAGTTTAGTGTGATGACGGAATAACTTGATTTATATCAAGTACTTAGTATAGTATCAGGAACATACAAAGTGCTTAACACAGTACCAGGAACATAGAAAACAGCAGAGTAATATAATAACTCATGTTATTGTTAGGAATTTAGCAGCTGACACTTGAAACCTACTCAACTAATAACCTTTTTATCTTTGAAAGTTCACAAATGGCATGAGTACACTTCAATCACTGAATCTGTGCTGTGATTTTTTTAAATAGATTTGTTTTATTTTGCATTTGTTGTAACTGCGAGTGGATTATCTTTTCTAAAAGGATACTTAAGCATTGAAGTTTGACGCCCTAATAATTAAGAATCATATGGTTTTGCAATTACTTTTGTTTATTTCCTTATGTTAGTCTTACTTTCTTTTATGTCCTTTTTTAAACTTTTATCATTGGCTTCTTTCTCATGACTTAGTGGTCTGCACTGCTTTCTCATTCTAATAGACTCATAATTGGATAAATTTAGAATGAAAAATGTCAGATGCCAGATGCCATCTTAAATTAGCAACAGCTTTAAAATTTGTTGTGGTTATTGTGACTCAGTCAGTTTGCAAAAAGTATGCATTAAGGATGAAGGTTAGCAATTTTCAGTATCCATGGGACTATTTTGTGGTTTATAAAAGTGTATTCCAAGGCACTTGACACATTTTTAAAACTGTCTAAATCCATTCATACCAGAAGATTTTACTAACAGGATATTGGCAGCATCAGTAATATCTACAAATATTAAAGCTTCACTATGTATTTTAATTTGTGTTAATGTTTTAATGTATATGCCAACTTCTCTAAATTTCCAGTGATTTGGAGCCTTAACTCATAATTATAATTGCACTATTCTTAATAACAAAAGAAAAGCAAAACCTCTCCAGAAAGAAAAAAAAAAGATGTTGATGTGACATCAAATGTAACCAGTTATAGAACTACACCACTGGATGAGATCATTTTGATTATTTTGAAAGCCTTTTGAAAATCACAATTAACAGAAAGACAAATGTAAATTAAATTTCATGAGTAGTTCAAAGCTTCAGATAAGGTTTCCAATTGGAACATGGCTATTTTGCACAGTGTTTAAAATTTGTAATTTTATTATATAACACAGCATAGAATAAACTAATGAAATTATTTCAAGAATTATTTTAATTTAAAAAAGAATTATTTTAATTTGGCAATAGCATGTGATTAAAATCACTGGTAAAAAGCAATGATTTAATTAGTGTGTCTATTTGAGAAATTTAGAATTTATAGATTTTTGTGGTAAAGGGAATGAGAAAATCATTGTATTGTGTTCTCACAGTAAATTCTATCCTCAGTCATCCAAGCTATTCCATATGTTAGTTCTATATCTTAGTTTCATCAATGACTGGGTGCATTGCACCCTAAGACCCTCTCCACTGGTGAGTCTTGATCTAAGGCTATCTTGTGAGTAATGGTCAACCTGAATATTAGGCAATTCCTAATATCTAACACACTAATAAAACCAATTAATCAGTAAGGCTAGTGTGTTTGAGTCTGTTGGATGTGATTGGAAGGTATTTTCCCATTATGGAAGTCTGTTGTTTATTTGCTTATTCTTAATCCTATTTATTAGTTTTTGTGTTTTTTAAAAAATATATTTTATATGATTGTATTGGAGGCATACACACACTCTACTCATACTAAAATAGTTCAGTGGGAAAGTTTGTTAATTTTACTCCAAACATCCCTTTTCAGACATGATCTTCATTCAGGAATCTGGAAGTGCTGAGTTTTGACTAACATTCCTAAAAACTTGACAGGTTAATATTATAACTAAAAGGTAGATAACCCACAGAAAATTTGCTTAATTGTATTCCCTGGAAAAGCTAATACTCAGAAAACAGAAATCAAGTCAGCACTTGGATTTATCTTTATCTGCAAGCCAGCAAAGCACTTTAAAAATAAATCTAGCTTTATTGGCACTACTGAAAGCTGTAGAAACTATTGGATTTTTAATTTCTAGATCTTAGGGGACCTCATAAGGAGCACTCTTTTCTGAGCGCGCCCTGCTTCTTCCCAGAAGACTGAGACTTATTGACATTATTATTGATTTATTTAGTATACATGCCTTTCATCTCTACATTATTTCTTCTCTTTCTCCCCCTTGCCCCCTTTCTCTCTAGTACACAGTATGGACTGCCCTCTGGGTCACCTGGAATGTGTTCATTATCTGCTTTTATTTGGAAGTAGGTGGGCTCTCTAAGGTAAGTTTATTATGCTTTCAAAGTACACTTTAAAAAGAGTACACTAATAAATAATTATCATGACTATATGTGTGTGTGTATGTACACACACACATATAAACTCTCTCTCATATATAGAGAGTAATCTAACATTACAAATGTAATACTAATCAAAAATAAGTTTGGATACTGATCAGGAAAGAATGATCTTGGGAGCATGTTAAATTAATGCAACTCCACAACTATTTCCTTACGCTTTGGTTTGTTAAGCTCTGGTGGAACTCAGCTTCCAGTGTATTCTAATGTCCAGTTTAAAAAGGCCTAATGTGACAGTGACAACAGCTCCAAAAGTTAAGTGAAAAATGGTTTTGAACATTCTTGTATTTAAAGGGGAAAGAGGGATTAATGAAAATGTTAACAGAATACATATGAAGAGCAAGTTGCTATCTTTGCTTGAATCATGATCCTGGGGGAAAATATGTTTGAGACATATTTTCAGTGTGAAAATATTGAAAAACCGTGAAAACCTCATATGTGGAAGTGGAGGATACATTCACTACCAACTAAGTACATCTTGAAATTCTGATCAGAGGAGGGTTGTCTTGATGCAACGTGTTGCCATCCTCACTTCTGTCTATGACGAGTGTCAGCAGAGCACACAGTTTTCACTGTGACTCCTGCAGAACTGGCTTTTGACTGCCATCCGAATGTAAGAGCATCTTGAGTAAAGTTTCTAGCTTTGTTTCTCATACATTTTTCTCATAAACCAGCACAGCCTTTACTTGCAGAAATCATAGAGAAGAAAGGTAACAGTATAATTACAAAAAGAATGAAAAAGCTGTAGTTTTGTTGTTATTGTTGTTTATAGATTTCTCATTATCAACTCTATTTGTGCTAACTTATTCTATTGCATGATAGTCTAAAAACTCCTAGGTAACATAATGGCCTTCTAGTAGCATTTGTGGCTTTAGATCTTAGAAAATTTGCCTTGACCAACACAGACTGTTAGGATTGTTAGGCTCCATTGAAGTCCATATGGTAAGAATTTTTGATTCAGCTAAGCAGCAAAAATCGCTGAAGGATTTTCTCTGAACCTCCAGAGGTGGTTACTCGTTATTCTACACTATAATAACTTTATAATTAGAATTTGTCATCATTTTCTCACATTGGCAAATGTGTTCAGGAGCCAAAAATGACATTTCTAATACTGACTTTATACTAATGCATGAGCATCTACCTTTAATATTTGTGCCATTAATCACATTTTACCTCTAATTTTTAAGACAGAAAAAAGTACTTAAATCAGGGCTTAGTTATCTTATGTAACATGCAGATTATAAAGTAATTTTGAAATGCAAATTCTATGAATATAATAATTGTGAATAATAAGTTAAGCATAGCATTTTTCAAACCATGGCATTTTCTATCTTGTAATTTGAATGGTCATTTTAAATCATTACTGTACTGGGCAGTAATTCTCTTCTATTTTCTTTCATATAAACTAATTTTTTGGAAAAAAATAATTAGACCAGAAGAAATTCGTCCTATGGAATTGGTATTGTGGTGTGCTAAAAGAAAACTGAATTTCAAATCCTAAGTCTTTTACTCAAATCTTGTCTTTAACACCTATTACCTATGGGCCCTTAGGCAAATCATTTAACCATACTAAGTTCCTGGAAATATAAAAATGGGGCCAATTTGCCAATAAATGGTAGTAATCAGCACTTGTTGAGTATTAAGCATTGTCTTAAGCACATCATTTATGGTAACTCAAGTGAGCTTCAAAACAACCCTATGAAATGATAAGAAGATAATAATATTAGTAGTAGTCATTTATATCAGTCTGTTTTCCCTCCCTGCTTTCTGTAACTGCTTTTCTAATATCAAAATGCTCATCAAGGGTTTTTTCCTTCTCGTTTCTTTGGGTGCAAGTTTAAAAACAATGGATGTTCTAGTCCCGGTCACTCATTTTATTATGCTTTCAAATACCATTAGGCAAGCAACCAAGTATTCTAGGTCATGAAAAGGATAGACGACTCCGAAGTGAGCATACTAAAGATTTTCTGGTGTTCTCCTTCTATTAACTGCCTCAAAGGCTGGTAGCATTTCCCTGGTTAGCCACAGGTTAGCTTCATTTGCAATCTGTAGGAAATCTATTCTGAGAAATGGAGCAGAGTTAAGGATGCTTGACACAGCCAAGCACCTTTGCCACTCCTTGAGTTTGGACTCCAGCTTTTATAAGAAATTCATTGTCCATATATGCTGGTATGTACTTTTGAAAGCTCTCTACTTCTTGCTAGTTCGTGAAGGCATTTTTTGGCATGACCCATTTGGATAGATTAATAGAAGTCTCCTTTTGCCTGGATTTTTGCCCAAAATATCCATTCTAAAATAACAAATCTCTCTATTCGGTGTTATTGCAATGACAGAAACCATATAACCATTCTTATTAACTATTAGTGCACATTATAGTGGGCATGAATGATCATCATACGTTTGGCCTCTTATGGGGATTCTTGATCTCAGCATCCAAACACTCCTTTCCTTTTTAACTTCATTTGCCAGTCAGCTCTGTACCGTATGTTTGTCCCTGGTCTTAAGGGTCCCAATTCTCCTTAGATCTTCTTGATCTTGAAGAAGATCAAGAACTTGAAGGAAATGACTGTTTTGTGTTTAGGGAATGCATACACATATGATAGGGTCGGGGATGATTGTGGGTCTGCATTTATGTGATCTGGAGCCTCGGTTTCCTAGTGCTGATTTTACTGCATTGTTGAAAGAATTAACTAAGATAATGCATATAAAGGACTGAGAAAGGATCTTGGCATAGAGTGAGGTTTCAGTAAAGTGTGCTTCTCATAATTGCCATCAACATCATCATCTTTATTATTATTGAAGAAATTAGCAGACATCATGATTCTCATCCTGAAACCTTCGGGACATGTATTTATTACTATGCAAAGAGCTGTAAAGGGAAAAAAATGTAGGACTGAGTGACTTGTTTAAAAAATATGTAACAGTCCCTTGTGATAGGACCTCCGATCTGCATATTAACTTCACAGCTGTAACACTATTAATTAAATCCTCTCCTTCAACATGTAAATGGCTTTTTTGAAATACTTCTGCAGTTAGATTCTCCTTGTGTCCCTACTGTTCCTCCTAGGAGAACTTTATGCATCTTTGGAAGTCTCTAAGGCTGTTTTTCTGCCACAGTTTAAGATCACCCAGGGCACAATTAATAAGTTATTGCTGCTTCTTTGGAGGTTGCAAGACTTGAAATCATTTTTTCCTCCCTAGGAATACATTTAGAATGTAAATATGAAAACTCAACTCATTTGCTACATTTAAAGAGACTGAAAAATAAGTCTTGTTGAGGACTCAAGTTGTACTTTCTTTTTAATTCCAAAGGAATTTAAGCTAGGGTCTTACACCATGTTCCTGCTTACTCTAAAGCGTACACATGCTTTATATTTATATTCAGCTAATATTTCTTCTAAGCAACTTCTCTTGGAATTTACACATTGTGATCGTAGGGAATTTTGAGTGTGTCCTATTTTAATAGAATTCAAAATGTACATGACAGCACATGAGCATAATTTAGGCATAAAAATAAATATAAACAAACTCTATGAAGATTTATCTTATTAATCATATGCTTTTGTCAGGGGCCTTTCAAAAACTAATAAACAAGAGGTTGAGGAGAGAGAGAGACTACCCTTTAGTGATTTCTACTCTGTACAGGTGCTTTACATGGCCTTCACACAAAAAGAAACCTACCGTCATTCTTTTCCTCTATATCATGTTTTAACATCTGGACTTTTTTCCATTGTGACCTGATTTATAGGTATTTTGATTCTTAAGGAAATTTAAGTCATTTCTCCCAATGGCAATAATAGCATTCTTTTTGTTCTTCTTTTTTTTTTTTTTTAACTTAAATTGTCACCCTCATATATAAGGGTCCTCTTCTCTTGTGAGATTCTTCAGTTGAATATTTCACCTGAGCAGCCAGGCAAGATCAATGAGATAATTCTTCTTTTCAAGGCTCATCCTTATTACCTAGCCTGAATTGTTCCTTTGTACTTACTGGAAAAATTCTCTTTCTTACTCAAGATTCATTTTCCTTCAAGGTTGGATTCTTCCACTAACTGTGGCTTTGGACAGGCACTTTCAAGTAGAAAACTTTTAGAGTCAGTTCAGAGTCAGGTACAGAAGCAATTGCTTAGGAAACAAAACTTCAGTTTCCTTTGGCTGTTTACAGTCCATCCACTACTTTTTATAAACAGCCTAATCATTTTTATTTCAAAGAATTATTTTTCAGATGACAGTTTCAAAGTAAATCAATGATGTATAGTATATTTCTTTTTTAATTTAAATAAATAAAATTTACTGGATCTACCATGTACATTAAACTTACATTTATCTTTTCCCTTTCATGATCTCTTCCTATGTGGCCATTTTTCAAAAGGAATCTTGAAATATGATGTTTACAGAGGGGTGAAGCTAGGGCACGAAATATTTTTATTTGAGAATAATGTAGCAGCAGATAATACAGCAGCATCCTAGAAACCCAGCAGAACTATGCCTACATTCAGAACTACAAGAATGGTATCCTATTGGCTATTTCGTGAAGTAAATGTCATATCTGTATCAATGAGGCACTTTGGGAAAATGCATAAACTCTTTCAGCTCACTAGAATAACAAAATATTTTGGTATCTGAATTCATATATTGTTGCATACTTATCCTGCTATCCAGAAAGAATTTTTTGTCTCTAATATTGCCTGGCATAGGGGAAGATGGAAGTGGTGGTGGATATCTACCCGGTTATTAAGGATTAATAAAGGAAGAGCCATCACAATCTGCTTCCAGGCATTAAATTGATATAAGACCCAAAGACTTGCAAATGTTTATTTTTATGTTTGGTTCCTTCTGTTTCATTCATTTTTTATGTCTAAAGTCTTTTCTTCCAAAATAATATAATTATGCTCTTAAAAAAATAGCAAAGCAGCATAAATATAGTTATGCATTTCTTATTCCGAAAGACTGAAACTATACTTTTTCCTTTGGCATGGATCTAAGTGAACACAACTTCTTAAAATAGCATTTTCAGTGTCCTTCTTTGTATAGGAAAATGACTGTTTTCCCCTGTAGCTTCTTTTCTACGTAAAGAAAATTATAACCAAGTTTAAACTTAGTATTTTGTTTCTCATAAATTTCATCAAAGGGTAACATTTTGAAGACATTTCCTCTAAAAATATAATCTGCCCCTATGTTGTAGTCCAATAACATATAGAAACTATAACATACTGCTAAATAAATGCTGCGGGGTGGGTGATGTTAGGAATTTTTAATCAGAAATTTGTGTGATTATCTGATGCCCTTCTGTATGTTGTTCAAATGTTGTATGTTGTTGTTTTCAAAAAAGCAGATGGATATATTATTTTATCAACAATAGCTCTATTGTATATGATTTGAATGACTATATTGAAAAGGCCTAGGCAAATATAATTAGAAAACTACACAGAAGTTTTGGTTTTGAGTGGTTTTGGGGGTTATTTTATAGTTTATTCTTCTTATAATGAAAATATGCCTAAGATCAATTTTTGAAGAAAGCTAGACATGGTACCTGTATACCTAGATTATTGTCTCAACTCATTGGATCATAATTTTAAAATAGTTCTATTTCTTTAGAGTGAGTGGTCTCTCAACTATTTTGTTTCAGACCTTATTTGCATTCCTTGTTACATTGTATATAGATTCTGTAACAGATTTGGTCATTAAAATTTAGTCTCGTGTCTGATTCAAATCTGTTGTCCTCTCACCAGAGCTAATCATGCTTAAGGTCTTCACATATCCCTCTCTCCTTCCTTCTTGTGACTCTGCTCCTCTGATGGAAGAGATAGGAAGTAGTCAACTTCTTACGTAGCCATCCTATAGCTGATGCTGGAGATTGTAGACATTCTGACCTTATTGTGGCCTTAGTCTTTCCAGCTTCTACTAGTGACCTCTGCCTATTGACACTCTTCAAATGTGCCTAATTCTCCCTAAATTTGATTAAATGATATTCATTTTTAAATCATTTTGTTTATTCATTTGAGAGAGAGAGAGAGAGAGAGAGAATGAGTAGGGGGAGGGGCAGAGAGAGAAGGAGAAGCAGACTCCCAATGAGCAAGAAGCCCAACACAGAGCTCTATCCCAGGACCCCAAGACCATGACCTCAGCCACCCAGACACCCCTAAATGATATTTATTTTTAACAGACCTATAATTATCCCAATATCTGTATTGTTAAGCCATTGGTTTCATAAGTTAAACCATTCTGAGTTGACCACGCCTGCTGAATTTCCATGTAAGCATTATCTTCAGGAAAATTCTGGTGCTGCAGAGAAACCACACTCTTTAGCTAATAGTCAAATGCTTTGCTATGTTTTTAAAGACAAATTAAAGTAGCTACTGCAGAATTTTTTATGCAGTCAGTTGAACATAAGACATTTTAGAACAATGTGTAGAATGAATAGAACATGAGTAAATGCCATTAAGATTTTAGATTTTCTTGCTGTGATGTTAATTAGTTTGTTGTGAAGACACAATCTCTTTGTTATGAAATGTCAATTAAGAGTATATAATCCTGGTGATGAAGAATTTCAGGTGACATTTGCAGCTTTCACAAGATTAAAAAGAGAGCCTGATTAGCTGCATTTACTTACTTTCTAAAACCGGCATAAACCATGGTGTAGTTCATAAAATAAAATAGCACTACATAGCCAAATCATAACTAAGGAACATTAAGCTGAAGGGCCCTGTACAAAGAGAGGAGCCTATGATAATTACTCAACGCTACTCTCAGATGAAGGCAATCACAAGTCATTTACATGCCTTGTTTCAAATTTTCCTATGTAACCTGTAGGGGGTAAATCACAGATAACAATGATAATATCTAAAAAGTTCTCTTTGCACAGAGAAAGTTTCTCTTGTGCTGTGATGGTATAGGGAATTATGTGCCTGAAGCCTCAAACTGATTGGGATCTTGAACACAAATGGCCCTAGAAGTATCTATGCATCAATTTGTCTTGTCCTAGCAGCCACTGGAAGCCCAGTTTTGTTCTATCAGCTGCCATGGCACAAGAGTTCTGGACCCCTGGCTCAGAAAGGATAAGCTTTGAGAATGCAGGATGAACAGGATGATAAGGAAATCAAACCAGATATATAGGAGAAGATGTGATAAAAAAGATTGATCAGGAGGTTATTGTCATAGATCAGAGGTAGGAAGGGGAGGTATGTTTTGCTTTCTCTTGATGCAGGGAGTATTAATAGAATGACAATTCAAAAATCCTTGGAATGACATGCCCTTTAGTATGAAGGTGCTTCCAAGTCATGTCTGCCCACCTGCAGAGCCGACTGGGACGCTGCCTGCAGCATGCACCCGCCCAGAGTCAGGAGGCATAAGCAATCTCAGCCTTTTATGTCTTGAGGACTGACAGAAGAAAACAGAGAAAAAGTGCCCAGAGCAAAGATTGCCCAGAAAATGAGACAGAATGGGTGGTCAGCACAGCCCACAGAACAGAGGCATGGGAAGTCAGAATGAAAAGGGAACAAGCATCCAAGTGTCTAGTAATCAGGGATGAGCTTCCACCCTTTGGAAGCTCTCAGCACTAATCACCCTCTGCCTGTTTACTGATCCAGGAATAACAGAAGTACAGCAGCAATACAATGTCCAGTTGTGTTTCTGGGAATCATTAGTGTGCTTGTGTGCTACAATTAGGAATGTTGATGCAGCTAGCACTCCGGACTCCCTGAAAGCTTGGCTCTTTTGGGGGGAAACTTTCAGTTTACTACAAAAACCAGACCAAATATTTAAAATTCATATAAAAGATGAAGCTGAAGGAGAAGTAAAGGTATTAAACAAGTAATTCTACTTTATTCTTATAGCAGCTGGTTTAACTCAAGGTCTCTTATTTATGGAACCTGGATATCAGTAATTCTTAATTTTTTAAAAGATTTTATTTATTTATTCATGAGAAACACAGGGAGAGAGAGAGGCAGAGACACAGGCAGAGGGAGAAGCAGGCTCCATGCAGGATGCTGGATGTGGGACTCGATCTCGGGTCTCCAGGATCACACCCTGGGCTGAAGGCGACGCTAAACCACTGAGCCACCCGGGCTGCCCCAGTAATTCTTAATTTACTAAAAGTATTGAAATTTTGAAAGCACACATTTCTAAGATTAAAATTAGATGGAAGAGATGAAAAGTGAATGAAATTTAGATAACTGAACATTTAAAGGAAGGATATCCATTTGTTAAATTAACTTCCAAATGAGAAATCAATTTCCATGAAAATTATGTCATTTTCCTCGTTTTCTAGGTTTTCAACTATATTCATCTTCTATTCATGCTTTTGTAAAAAAAATGATGGCTGAAGTTTCTGGTTACCTTCTGTTATCTATTCCCCCTTCTTCTGATTAAGAGTCAGGAAAAACCCTGCTTTTGTTTGAGACAGAAGTGCTAAAAAACATGTATCTCTTTGTCCCTGTAAGAGTAGGTATGGTCACCTAAGTTCTGGCCACTGAGATAGAAGTAGAAGAATTATGGAGGACTTCTGGAAGGCTGCTAAGGAATTAATACAGTTTAGAAACAGCTCCAAACTCAGTAACTTAAAGCATACACATCTTACACTTAATACAAATCTTACACTTCTGTGGGTCAGAAATCCTATGAGTCTCAATGGGCTAAAATCAAGATATCAGACAGCTATGATGCAAACCAGTATGGGAGTTCCTCAAAAAATTAAAAATTGAACTACCATATGATCCAGCAACTCCACATCTGGGAATATATCTAAATGAAATGAAACCACTGTCCCACAGACATACTTGCATTATTTGCACCCCCATGTTCATTGAAGCATTATTTATATCAGTTAAGACATGGAAACAATCTGTGTGTCCATTGACAGATGAACGGATCAAGAAAATGTGATATAGGGATGCCTGGGTGGCTAGCGCCTGCCTTTGGCCCAGGAGATGATCCTAGAGTCCTTGGGTCGAGTCCCACGTCGAGCTCCCTGCATGGAGCCTGCTTCTCCCTCTGCCTGTGTCTCTGCCTCTCTCTCTCTGTATGTCTCTCATGAATAAGTAAATAAAATCTTTTTTTGAAAAAATAAAATGTGATATATATCTGTATGTATTTGATATGTGTGTACACACACATATATACACACACACACACACACACACACACTGGAATATTATTCAGCCATAAAAAAGAAGGAAGTCTTGCTATTTGTGACAACATGATGGACCTTAAGGCCATGATGCTAAGAGAAATAAGTCAGGCAGAGAAACACAAATACCATTTGATCTCACTCATATGTGGGGTCTAAGAAAATCAAGCTCATGGTTACAGAGATCAGATTGGTGGTTGCCAGAGGTGGGGCTTGGAGAGTTGGGGAAATGGGTAAAGGTGCTCTATAGCTACAAACCTCCAGTTATAAAATAAATAAGCACCCGGGTGTCTTAGTGGTTAAGCATCTGCCTTTGGTTCAGGTCATGATCCCGGGGTCCTAGATTGAGTCCCGCATCAGGCTCCCCATGGGAAGCCTGCTTCTACCTCTACCTATGTCTCTACCTCTCTCTGTGTCTCTCATGAATAAATAAATAAAATATTTACAAATAAATAAGTTCTGAGATGCCATTTACAAAATGATGACCATAATTGACAGTACTGTATATTATATAGTTGAAGTTACTAAGAGAATAGATCTTAAACATTCTCATCTCAAGAAAAAAAATTTATTGCTATGTGAGGTCATGAATGTTAAACTAAATTTATTGTGGCAATCATTTTGCGATATATATGTCTATCAAATCATCATGTACACTTTAATTGTATACACTGTTATATGTCAATTATATCTCACTAAAATTAGGAAAAATAAAGTAAAATCAAGGTATCAGCAGAGTTGTATTCCTTTCTAGAAGATCTAGGAGAGAAACCTTTCCTTCTCTTTTCCAGCCTCTAAGGCTGCCAGCATCCCATCCTCCATCCTGAAAGCCAGCAATGGCAGTTCGAATCCTTCTCATTCTGGCACCTCTGATTTTTCACTGCCGGGAAAACTTCTCGAATTTTAAGCACTCATGTGATTAGATTGAGCCCACCTGGATAACATAGGTTAATCTCAGCATATCAAGATCCTTCAATCACATCTGCAAAGCCCTTTTGCCACAGAAGGTACCATAATCATAGGTACTGAGGATTAGGACGTGGACATATTTGGGGGCCCTTATTCTGCTGCCACACTGGTGGTAACCATCTAGAATTATGAGGTGACCCTGGGGATGTTAACTGTGAGTGAGAAAAACAGAATAAAAAGTAAAAAGGAGCCTTGGCAATCTAATAACTGTGGGGTTTCCATACTACCCTGAGCTGCCTATGACCAGAATTGTTTTATAGCATAAAATGTGTTTGGGAGCTTGATATACGCAGCTGAAAATAATGTCTAACTAAACACATATAATTCTAGAGATAGTTTTATTTAGTATTTACTTAATTTGAAGCACTGTTCTAGGCACTAGGGCTGTATTCGGTTCTTGCCCTCATAAAATGTTCTGTATCATAGGAAAAATAGACATTAAATGAGTCATAACTAGAAAATGTCACCAGTGTTATGATAATGAAGGAAAAACTGCTGGCAACATAGAGCAGGGAAACACAGAGCAGGGAATATAGTCTTCACCAGGATCAGGGGAGGTTTCCTAAGGAAGATGGGATGAAGGTTGTACATACTCAGTAAAGAACAGCATTACGAGTACTAAGCTGACCTTCACAAACACAGACGCTGTTACTGACAAACCATAAGTGAGAAACACACTTTGAATTTTTAAAATCTCCTGAAATGAATTTGTGTCTATCCACCCACCTCCATTCCACGCTCTCAGACTTTCTTCTGGCCAGCAGACATCAGTGAGATAACTTCTGTGGAGTTACAGACATCAGAGCCAAGGTCACTACCTTTGGGAAGTGATCTTGTAGGGACATGCTCTAAAGAAGGAAGCTATCAAGTTAGACCATGACTACCAATGTCCTGGAAATGTATGTCTGGGCAGACACAGTTGGGAGAAAATGCCAACCTGCTGGGGATCCTTTTGTGATGATCTGAAGTTAATTTCCCTGTGCATAAGTAGACAAGTGTGTTCCTTAAATGTAACACTATTGCACTGAACAACCGCACTGTTCAGCTTAGAGCCAGTACTGATTCAAAAAATATTTCAAAGAAGGCTAAATATGTTCCTGAGAGATCCCATGTCTGCTGCTGAAAGAAAAATGCTGTTAAGATGCCCTTTCAAAACAAACACTGTATCCCCCCATTTGTTTTAGCAACAAAAATTCAATTCAGTTGAGCCGTCTGGGGAGTTGATTTGAGCCTGTTTCCAGAACAGTGAACAATGGTTCGATGGCATCATTTCTAAATGGTCCATCAGATGTTTTAGTTTGTACAAATTGCTCATCACATTTTCTTCTTGCCCTGTAATGATAGAATTAATAGAGAAAACACTTCCTCAGTATATTGGAAGTATACAGGGGCAGTAAGGCTGTTTCAAGTATTAGTGTGAGAAAATACTCTGTCCCGCTTCAGGATAGCATAGGAAGCAGAAATGATGGTTGTGCAGTGAGTTGTGCTCCCCATTAGCTGAGATACTGAGACAGAGAGTATTATTATTTCCTGTATGCAATTAATCTTACATGCTGGGAGCATGAATTTCTCGACAGTATAAAAGACAGGCAGGCTACCGGTCCCTAATCAATGACAGGCAGAAGAGCCTAGACATTGGGTGATCTGATGAATAATTTAAGCCTGATTTGTTAACTGTGCAGAAGTGAAGTTCGCTGTGCAGGGGAGACACATTGTCAATTGCCAGCAATTTACTATGTTTTTGAAAACCACAGGCAGCAATTTACAGAAAAGATGAGGCCAGTTACTGTACACGTGTGACATTTTCCTGATTTAAGATGTCATCCTGAAAGCTGTTAACTGACAACTGGAGTTGGGAATGAGGTTATAAAGTTTAGTAAAGAACTGCTTTTATCTAAGAATCTCTCCGTTTCTGCTCTGGGAGACCCCTGAATGCACACCTCCTGCTGGGATGAACTGAGTGTATGCAAATGAGCCGTCATAGAGGGTGATGCACCTTCTATGGAACCATCAAGCACCTTTGCATGACTCAGTGCTCTCATGAACTGACTAGTCCAAGAGAAAGCAAGTGGACAGGCCTTTATTTCTTGGAGAAGAAATAGTTGTCCATATACTTCTTTAGTCCTGTGCCATCTGGGAGGTCTAATCACCTTCATCCTGTACCAAGAGTTTGCTTTACAGTTCTTCATAAGAAGCTGATTAAAGGAAAATCTCCTTTTTATTGCTGTAATTTCTTTCCCCTTCTTTTCCCTTTGGGGATTAAGTCAGTAACAATAATTTCTTCGTATTTGAATTTGTAAAAAAGTGAAATGAAGTAGGCTCAGCTTCCAGAGGAATTTGAAACTCTCAAGTACCCTGCAGGATGACTTCTCTAGGAAGAATACCCATGAAATAGTGTCTCATAGTTTAAACCTGATAAAGTATAACCTATGATGGGTCATTTTCGGAGCTAACCCAAAAAATGGACTTTTGATATATTTTAAAATTTATTCTCAGTGTTGACATTAATTTGTCAAATTCTCCAAGGGTCCCTAGCAAGCTTCAACCTTGCAAATCAGAGTTGTAATTGGAATGTCTGTTCTGGAATCGTATATGTCAAATAACCTTTTTTTTTTTTTAAGACCTTAGCTTTCCATATGAGAAACAAGTCAAGACTTCCTGTGAGTGTCATTATTAGCAATAAAATCAATCTGAAAACTAAAACAAATATCTTTTTTTCTTCTTTCTATGTTCTCTATTCGTCTATCTGGCTGGTTCTGTAAACTCCTTTACAAACTAACAGCAGCTCTTATGTTTTGCTTTAATACATTTTTTCCCCAAAAGGAGTGAAAAAGATGACCACATGATAAGCCTATTTCTGTTTTCCATGACAAATAGTAAAGGAAAAATACAAAATGCCAGAATGTTACCATAACAGGCCAAAATTAAACTGTTTATTAGAGATTCATATTTAGACTCTAACTCTGGCTTTCCCCAGAAGTTTTATTTTTTAATATTAAAGTCCACATGAATGGATTACTTTTAAAACATTATGTTGAAGACTGACAGCTCTAAAGTGGCTCAGCAAATGTATTGTTTTCTATCAAAGGCAGTAGAAAAGCACTTTAGGTAAACACGTGTTCTTTTCTGTGATAGTTTTAGAAGCACAGATCTGGAGCAGCAAAATATAGTCATATTTAACTTTTCCAAAATATTCTCCTTCCTTTATGTACTACGAGCATCTATAATTAAGTCATGTTAACTTGGAATCTAATTTCCTTAAACTTACCATAAAAGTAAAAAATGTATTCATAAATATTATGGAAAGAAAGTTTTAAATGACTTATATAATCTTGGCTTGGATAGGTCTAACCAATTAAATCATATATGGTTCTATTATTCATTCTTTGTCTATAGTATTTTTATTTTTTTATTTTATTTTTTTAAATTTTTTATTTATTTATGATAGTCACACACAGAGAGAGAGAGGCAGAGACATAGGCAGAGGGAGAAGCAGGCTCCATGCACCGGGAGCCCTACGTGGGATTCGATCCCGGATCTCCAGGATCGCGCCCTGGGCCAAAGGCAGGCGCTAAACCGCTGTGCCACCCAGGGATCCCTGTCTATAGTATTTTTAATATAAGAAAAGATATGCTCCAGAAGGGAAAAAAATGTTGACTTATTCAGAAATAGCTATATTGTAGACAACAAAATAAGAATTGTATCTGTTGGGCTAAAAGATTGTGCTAGAGTTAGAATAATGATGGTAGCCTAACAGAATGTCTTGAAGGTAGGAGGCTTTCACCTTTGTTCAGACCATCAGGAAGTGAATTTCTGAGGTCTAACCTACGATGAGTTTACATGTGAAGGCCCCTTGCTGCTTGGATCTTACTATAATACTATAATGATTTTGACTTGACCTATTTCTTTACCTTTAGAAACACCCTACTTTATGTTTCACTAAATCATCAAAAGCCTCATGTACTTTATTAGGAGTACCAAACAGAGAGGTGGTTTATTATTAGTTTGCATTTATATTGTATTTTCCTTCGAGTAGCTCAAGGGGCTTTACAAAACACGACAACCATCATCAAAACACTGTCACGTATGTAAAGGAAGAAATAATGCTGGTATAAATGTGCCAAAGGCATAGAGCTCACTGGAAACTGTTCATTTTCTACACATTTTTCAGAAATAATCTTTTTAGATATTTTCTTTAGGATAAGGTCCAACTTTCTTAAACATTTTCTTTTCTCAGCTTTGGAATCTGACACTTTTCATTCAACAAATTCATTTAACATCTGCTCTGTGCCAGATATTATTGTAGCTGTTGAATATATATCTGGAAGATGAGAGGGACTTGCTCTCACATAGTTTATATTCTGGTTTAAGAGCCGGGATATATAAGCAAACAAATACATGATATAATATGTTGTTGTGCTAAGTGCTATCAATGAGGGGAGTGGAAGGGAGAAAGAAGCCATATAAACATATGGGGGAATGCCATGTCCTCAAGATAGAAGCATGCTCAGTGTGCACAAGAAAGAGCAGGATGCTGTATTGTGTCGCCAGCATGCCATGAACAAGGTGAGGAGGTCAGGCCATGTGTCTAGAGAGCTGGACGGTGGCAAGATCCTGTGGGAATCTCATCTGCCACCATTAGGACTGGGGTTTGGTCCAAATGTAATGGGAACCCGGAGGCATGTTGAGCATCGTAGAATCACAGAGTCAAAAATCAGTGTGACTGCTATGCAGAGGACAAGAGCAAGAGGACCCACAGAGAGATAGTTATGGTGGTCCAGATCAGACATAAAGGTGGCTTGGGCCAGGATGACAACAGTGGCCAGGGGGAAAGTAATCAGATTTGAAATGCAACTGGAAAGCAGAGTTCACAGAATTTGCTAATGGATCAGAAGTGGTGTGTGAGAGACCTTTAAATTCGGTTTCTGCTGCGTGTGATGTCTAGGAGCCATAGTTTCTCGCCTGTAAGATAGCACCAATGAGTAAATCAGAATGTAGCTGAGGATTCCTATAACACAGAGCTCACTCCCCAAGCAAGATGCTGTTTCTCAGTGCAAAGAGCTTGAAGCAGGTAAGAAGAAACAAAGAGGCTAGGCCTCGAAGGTCCACCACATACCAGGCAAGTCCATGAGGTGGCTCTTTTTACCCTGACATCAATCTCTCAAAGAAAGTGACCTTTCCCCTGACATAAATAAGAAAATGAAAGTATTATAGGCAGTAGATAATTTACCCCTGGTCAGACAACTGATATCTGGAAAATGTATTTTTTAATCCCTTTTATGACTAAGATCATATCCATTATTGACAGTTGCCCCTGTTAGGTATAAGAAACACAGCATAGAGGAGAAAAAAAAAAACTAGAGCAAACATATTACTGTACTCATACTTTCTTTTCCTCCCCCACCACCGAGGACACTTCTCCCTTCTCAAAGCAGCCTGAAAGCCAGAGACAAGGGAGATTTATGAATAAGCAAAACACTGTCCCAATAGCTGACACCAGGGCTGCCTAACACAAAATAATGAGACTCAGCATAGCCGTCTAGTGAATTCAGTCATCAAAGACTGTAAATCAACATCTGTGTTTTCAGATTTCAGAAAGGCTTTGGCTTTGAATTATCTGAAAAATTATATTTTCACAGCCTTGTAATTAGGATCTGAAATGTCAACTGCCCCACTTGCTGCCTTCATTGGTTATCTTTGTAACACCTGCCTGGAACTTGGTGATTTACAGCAGCTCCACCCGTGTAGCCCTATGAGTCCTACCCCATGCCTCCCATCCCACCGGGCAGATGAGGAAATCCTAAAATGAGTGGCTAGAGAAAGAATCAGACTTAGAATATCAGACACCAGTTCATCGACATTTTCAAGGAATTGATGCAGGGTTGGGTTCAGAGCCATCTAATTGACTGATCAAGATCCAGGAGCTGCCTTGGCACTCAGCCCAGCCATGACAAGGACAGGAGAGGTACTTTAATGCTGAGCCAGATCAAAGCTACTATCCCATCCATCTAGCTGCATCTGAAAGCAGGTGTAGCTTTATGATTACCTCCCTTGTAATGGACAATTCATTGTGGTGTCTCTTCTTTTTTTTCCCATTTATTTATTTAATTTGCATTGCTTTTTCCCTCACACACACACAAAAAAAAGGTAAGAAATAAAATATCCTTAAATCCTATGCTAATTTTTTAAAAGATTTTATTTATTTATTCATGATAGACATAGAGAGTGGGGGTGGGGAGGCAGAGACACAGGCAGAGGGAGAAGCAGGCTCCATGCAGGGAGCCGGACGCGGGACTTGATCCTGGGACTCCAGGATCACGCCCTGGGCCAAAGGCAGGCGCTAAACCGCTGAGCCACCCAGGGATCCCCAATCCTATGCTAATTTAAGCCATAAAATATAACCAGTGATTTCATGTGAAGATGATGCTGTCTGTGGTGGACAGATACTCAGACTCACCCTTACCTCTTCATTATAATGCAGTCATGTGATGCAAGTATTTGTTTACCTTAGCTGAATTCAACTTGGCAGTTCCCATCGTGGGTCACTTAAATTTTCAAGGGAATGGAAGCATTCAAACCTGAAACAGCCAATGGGTGTTAGTAAGACCTGCGGAAAGAACATGCCAGTGGTTTTAAGGATCTCCCTAATTATTGGCAAGCTAGTAAAATGCTTGTTAAGATGTGCAGAAGAACACAGTCAACAACATTCTTGAGAAAGAAAAGTGAATTAATTGAAGGCAAGCTCTGAAAAGAGTTACAGGGTTGTGTTATACACAAGTGTGGATTAGCAAGGTCCTTTCTGGACAATTTAAGGGATCCCAGGAATAATTTGCAATACATTATACTTGATTTTCACCTCATATGCTGACTGGATACCCAGATCTTCCCAAAAGAGGCAACTGCATTTCTTATAAGTGTGAATTTTAGAACCTGTTAGCCACTATTTATGCTATACCTAATGTGAGGAAAAAGATACTGAGGAAAGAACTCCTATTTGCTCCTAGAAATAAAAATAAGGTTTTATTCATCTCCCTCCACCTACAGCCTCCTACCATTTTCTTTATATATCAGGTCCTTTTCTCAGCAAAAGAAGATGTTAATGATCTTATTAACATATTAAACAATGGCATAGAAAAGGCTGACATTTCCCAAAGCTTTTGGTCCATGATTAAAGTAATGAAAGTTGCCAGTTATTGAGGCCAAGCCTATAAAGGCCTTAAATTCACTCACTGCCTGAAAGGTCAGGTAAATTAAAGGGAAATATAGGGTTGGCCTTGAACAGTCTACATGTGGTGATCCTGAGTGCTCTTAAAAGTGGCTAAAACGAAGAAGCCACGCATTAATTCCAGCCAGCTTCCTGGTATTGATTAAGAAGTAATGGCAAGTGCTCATTTGTGGGCAAATTAAGAAATAAGTCCTTTTCAGAAGGTCATTTACATGTCTTCTTTTTAATTAATATTACTGACTTGAAGATTTTCAGTTAAATTAGCCCATTAATTATAAGTCATCAGTTTGGAGAGTAGAAAAGGATAATTTATTTAATATCAGATCCAGGTTTTCAATAATTTACCATTTCTTCTGGCACCCTACTGGAAAAGGCCTGAAGTTTTGAAGTATGAGTTGGATGGGTGGCCATGGCTTAAACTGTTTTGTTGTGTTGTTGCTGATTATAAATGTAACATAAAACATTTTTTAAAACCTGAAAAATATGTTGAAGTAAAAAACCTATCTTCTATTCTTCCCCCATCCCTCATAGTATTTTAATATTATCCTTTGTTGAGCACAGCAATATATATAGATTTGGGTGTGTGTATGCATGTATACTGCATGTATACAGTATGCATGTATGTATACAGTATGCATGTATACTATATATACAGTATATACATGGGTCAGCATATAGGTCAATATAGACACTCTAAATTTTTCATTACTTAAAATATAGTTTCATATTTTGTTTTTTTCACAGGTTAAATATTGGAAGAGCATTTCCCTATGTAATAAATATCCTTTGTAAACCATGTTTTTTTAAAAAATTTTTATTTAAATTCAATTTGCCAACATATAGTATAACCCCCCAGTGCTCATCCCATCATGTGCCCTCCTTAGTGCCTGTCACCCAGTTACCCATCCTCCCACCGACCTCCCCTTTAGCAACCTTTTGTTTTGTTTCCCAGAGTTAGGAGTCTTTCTCGTGGTTTGTCTTCCTCTCTAATTTTTCCCCCACTCAGTTTCCCGTCTTTTCCTTATGGTCCCTTTCACTATTCCTTGTACTCCACATGTGAGCGAAGCCATATATATGGTAGTTGTCTTTCTCTGACTTATTTTACTCAGCATAATACCCTCCAGTTCCATCCACTTCAATGTAAATGTGTAAACCATGTTTTAATTAAAATTTTTGAGACTGTTGTGGATTCACATGAGGTTTTAAGAAATAATGCAGAGGATCAGTACATCCTTTGCCCAATTGCCACAATGGTAGCATCATGTAAAACTATATAGTACAATGTCACAACCGGAATATTCATGTTAATATACTCAAGATACAGAATATTTCCATCACCAATGGATCCCTTATGTTACCTTTCTATAGACACATACTTATCTCTAGTCCTTAACCTCTGGAAACCACTAATCTGTTCTTTAATTCTATAATTTTGTCATTTCATGAATGTTATATCAATGGAATCATACAGTACATAACTTTTAGAGATTAGCTTTTTTCATTCAGCATAATTCTCTAGAGACTCATCAGAGTTATTACATGTAGCAATAGTTCATTCCTTTTTTTTTTTTCTGAGTATTTTTTCCATGATATGGATATACCACAGTTTGTTTAATCAGCTACCCATTGAAGAATATCTGGGCTTTTTCCAACTCATGAGGCTATTATGAATGAAGCTGCTGTGAACATGTGTATACAGATTTTGTGTGAATATAAGTTTTCACTTCTCTGAGATAAATGCCCAAGTATGTAATTGCTGGATCATTTGGTAGTTGCATGCTCAGTTTCATGGAAAACTGCCAGACTGATTTCTACAGAGACTGTACCACTCCCAATGTATGAATGATCTAGTTTCTCTACATCCTCGTCAGCATTTGGTATTGTCACTGTTACTTATTTTAGCATAATGCACAGTGATATCTCATTGTGATTTTAATTTTTAAATGACTTAATTTCCTTAATGACTGATGCTGTTGAATATCTTATCATGTGATTATTTGCCATTGGTGAAATACCTCTTCATATCTTTTGCCCATTTTCTACTTGGATTTATTGATTTTTTTAATGCTAAGTTTTAACACATCTTTATATATTCTGCATATGAGTCCTTTGTCAGATGTGTGGCTTGTAGACATTTTCTCCCTATCTGTAGTTCACCTTTCCTTCCCCCTTAACAGACTCTGTAGCAGAGCAAACGTTTTCAATTTTGATGAGATTCAATTTATCAGTTTTTCTTTTGATAAATAATACTTTTGGAGTCAAGTCTCGGAACTCTGCCTAGCCCTAGATTCTGAAATGTTCCTTACTTTTTTTAAAACTTTTATTTTTATTTTTATTTATTTATGATAGTCACAGAGAGAGAGAGAGAGGCAGAGACACAGGCAGAGAGAGAAGCAGGCTCCATGCACTAGGAGCCCGACGTGGGATTCGATCCTGGGTCTCCAGGATCGCGCCCTGGGCCAAAGGCAGGCGCTAAACCGCTGCGCCACCCAAGGATCCCTGTTCCTTACTTTTTAAATCAATATTAAGTTTTATATTTAAATCTGCAATCCATTTTTATTTGATTAGTTTAGCTGTAATTTTATTCTTTTTTTGTAATTTTATTCTTTATGTAGGATTGAATTAATATGTTCACAGTGGGAGAACTTTTTTCTTTTTCTTTTTCTTTTTTTTCTGTTAAACCAAGAAATTTATGGGTGCATGAGGCTAGGAGAAAAGAAGCATAATTAGATATTAACTAAGGATTAACTATAGTCCACTGGAACCAACCTGAGACAAGGAACTCAAACTGACTTGCCTTCTGGAAGTCTGCTTTTTCCAGTTCTCTAAAGGTCCAATCCAGAATGACATTCATCTCTTCACTCCTCAACCCTCGTTCCTACTGCTGAGCTATTTTAAAGTCTTGGATCCACTAAACCCTCTCATCATCTTCTTCTTTCTTTACACTTATTATTTTCTTTGTGGTTATAAAGAGTATCAACCTAGTGCTAATGTTGGTGAGCGCATTCAACTATTATCAAACAACCTAAAATCAGGAAACTCTTTCCTAGAAATGATCTTTGTGTATATAACCACAATGGCATTTTCCTTCTTAATTAAATATATAATAGCCTTCAATAAAGCAGTATACATGTATTTGTGTATAATCCAGATACATCTAACATAGATGCTAGATTAGGAGGCAGGTATAATCTCTAAGAATGCTGCTGAGATTAGCAAATTATGAGGAAGAATCACAAGACTCAAGAGAGGACAGAAAGATATCAGAGCACATCCTGGGAGAAGAGAAATGGGGAAAATTCATGGACCTAGGTTCACTGGAATTTATAAACACTTTTTTTTACCTGTCTCCTCTTATTTATCTCATAATTGTAATGATTAATATGTTTGGGGGGGTGATGGAAATGTCTCAGAGTCAGCATTTCTTTCTTTAAATAGAACATATACATGGGATGCTTGGCTGACGCCGTGGTTGAGCATCTGCCTTTAGCTCAGGGCATGATCCTGGGGTCCTGGGATGGAGTCCTGCATCGGGCTCCCCACACAAAGCCTGCTTCTCCCTCTACCTGTGTCTCTGCCCCCTCTCTGTGTCTTTCTCATGAATAAATAAAATATTTAAAAAGAAAAAAGAATACATACAAGAGAATGATGAAATAGAGGAAACATGTCATTGACTACAAGCTCTTACAGGGGGCTAAAGGCTCCAGAGGGGGGGGAACAAAAAACGTGTCTCTCTGGAGACACAGAGATAGAAATGAAGAGAAAGTCTATTACCCAAGGCCATTAGCTTTAAGGAAGGAAAAATCTCCATGTTTCTGTTTGGGTAATAGCAATAGAATGTTTCTCAAAACCACCAGCAATGAAGGAAACTTCTGGACAGGAGCCAGGTCATAAAGTGCCCCTTTTGTCACAGGCCTGGCAGATGATTTAGGATGTTCTTGTTCTCTTATGAGATCAGTGGTGCCAGAAAAAAATTTTGCATCACTTTAAATTTATATGAACGAACAGCATATGCCAAGTGACAGGGTACTTATTTGAGGAACAATAGTCATAATAAAAACATTATATGGAGAATCAATGGTTGATGGTGAGATTTTTCAGTAATATAATGAATAGTTGTTTCTAAGCAACGTAATGTAAGTGCAAATGGAATATTATGATTAGGAAAAAAAATCATGCATTTGTACATTGTTTAAACATCTAGAAATGTTAATCAATATAGCCATTTATAAAAATTATGTCTATGTCTAACTTTTATATTTATATTATTTTTCCTACCTTCATTACTTTATGCACAAAATGTCCAGTAAGGAATATATTTGCATTAAATAACTATTTACATTAAAATAACTGATACATAATATTGCTTTGATGTGGTATTTCAGAGCTTAATTTTCTCAGTCCAACTTAATACTTCATGTCTCATCCATCCATCCATACCTGGACATGCTGGACACCGTGCTGGGGATATAAAGCTGGGATCAAGGTCTGGTAGTGGTAGATAATTCTAGTAAAAGCTTCAGTTAATTAAGTCCCCTCTGATGCTCCGTAAGTGCTATGTCACTTAATCCTCACTTGTCCCAAGAGGTAAACACCATTATTCACATTTAACAAGTCAAGAAACTAGAGTTTGCTGAAGGTCATATGGATAATAAATGTTGAAACCTGGACTCCTACTCAGCTTTTTCTGATTCAAAAGCCAATTAAGCACTGTGCTACCCTGAATTATGTAAATCCAATGATTACATTTTGGCTCCCTTTGAGTCTTGTCTCCACTGCGTAGCAACTCTGTGATGGAAGCAGATTGCTGAACATCACATCTCAGATTCTTCATCTGAAAATGAGGACAGTAGTAGTTCCTGCCTCATCAGATTGTGATGAATGTGAGAATTAATCTGACAGAGAAATAAATAAAGCATGTGACCTGCAGGAGGAGAAACAGTTTGAAGAATTAAGAAGGGCTCCAAAAAAGAGACAGCATGAGACAAAGCTGAATAATGAGAAGAAACTGGAAATTGCCATATCCTCCCTCCTTCTCCTTTCGTGGGTCTGTTTTGACATATAGTCATGTTTTTCCACTCTTCCGATCATCTATTCAGGAGAGTCAGCAGCAAAGAGAAATCACAGTTACTGAACACTCACTGCATGGATGTCCAACACCATTACAAACATTTTACATAAGTTAACACAAAATAACCCAAACAGCAACCCTATGATAAGGAATCAGAGGCACTGGAAGTTTAAATAATTTACAGCAGGACCACCACTCATGAGTTGTGTGTTGCTTAATTTCTGAGAAATCTAACTTTCCAGCTCACTAAGACCTTGAGATATTTCTGTCTTTATTAGCTTCTGACCCCACCCTCCCTAATGGAATGTAGGCACCACCTGAAGCCTCCTCCCTTCCAAAATAAGTAGGAGGGACACATAGTGAGTCTACTATTAGCACGTTGATATGAGCCTGAGTGCAGGCTCTTCAGAGCCATGCAACTTTCATTGATTTCCATGGAGAAAAAGCCTCATTCTGATGGGAATGCAAAGATGGATCTATTTGTTCTTGACATAAACTCATATTTCATGCTGTGCTCAATAATTGTCAAGAATAAGGAAGTTGAATTCAGATCAATGAAGATTCTAGAGTTTGTTCCTACTGTGTGAGTATGCACATCAAGTGGCCTGTTGGGCACAGATGCTGGGAAAGCATCAGAAATGTGAGGTCATGGCTATCTTCAGGCTATCGGGCATAGCTGCTAGTGCCCTCATCAACACCAAACTCTACAGCATTTCACAGGGTGAAAGAGCTAGATCCATGGGAGGCAGTAGGGCATCAGTTCTAAGGTAGGGACTCCGGGACACACTCAGTGTTTGCATCCCAGCTCCATCTGCTAGCTCTCAGACAGGTTACCTACCTATGTGTGCCTCAGTCTTGCCATCTATAAAATGCACATAGTGATAGCACTGTTCATCTGAGGGTGGCCATACATATTAAATGAAACAATGTATGCAAAGTGCCAAAAATAGTACCCACCAAACATTAAATGAAACAATGAAAAATTAATGCGCTTTTGTTGGAAGCACCTTTCTATAAGGCTTACATAGTAAGACAGTAAATCATCCACTTTTGCTCCTATGTTACCAAATTTAACAATGAACTCTGTTTAAAGGTCAGTGAAATATGAGAGAATATTTAGTAAGTTTTTTACCATGTTTGCTAAATCACTGACTGTATGATTTGTACTTGTTATGACTCAAAGAAAGGGTGTCCTGGTGGCCAGAACTAGAAAAGAGGCAAGAAAGAAGGTTATCCTCCCGCTCTTAAAAAAACAAAACAAAACAGAAAAACAAAAAACCACAGTACCCATGAACAGCTGTAAGAGATGACAGACAGAATGTGCAATCATGAGTGAGACGTTCTGCATTTAAACTATGGCTCTGCCACTTAATAGTAGAATGACTCTGTGCTAATTACTCTCTCTCAAACTTAGTTTCCCTATTTGAAAAATATGGATAACAGCACCTCACAGAATTAATTTTTTTTTTATTTATTAATGATAGTCACAGAGAGAGAGAGAGAGAGAGAGAGGCAGAGGGAGAAGCAGGCTCCATGCACCGGGAGCCCGACGTGGGATTCGATCCTGGGTCTCCAGGATCGCGCCCTGGGCCAAAGGCAGGCGCCAAACCGCTGTGCCACCCAGGGATCCCACCTCACAGAATTAAATGTGCTTTCAGTAGCTCTGTGAGCAGTAGTGCTCTATAGCCTTCCTATATTGTGTATGTCCTAGGAGGGTTGGGTTGCTCTAGCAGTCATTGTTAGGCTATTGTGAATTACTTCAAGACATAATGAGGCTGCTTTCCTGTTAGACATGGCTGGGACCAGGGAGGCTGGATGATGGGAACACGCTCTGTGCTGTGGATAGGATGATGGGGAAAGAGGGATTTCTTTCAGCATAGAGCACTCAGGGACTGGGATGGGAAGGGGTCCAGAGAGAAAGACGGCAGGATCTGCTTTGTCACATGCCTTGATGGAGCCTGGATATAACTGCTCATCAAGAGTGAGACATGGTAGTGATTGCAGCAATTCTAGAAACATCCCTTTTCACAACCCTTCTGAAGTTTAAAAAAACCCTTTTCACCTGAAAAAGGCATCAGAGTTCTGATGTAAAATAGAGCAATAGAGAGGGTGCATCTTTTGTCTTTAGGTTGCTGGTTTCATGGAGGTTTGAAGGAAAGGCCCATTTTTTAGGTAGTAATGGGGCCCAGAGGACAGAAAGTGGTTGCTGGAGTCAGAAAGGTCTTTCCTGGCTCTGCCCCTTACTTATGATGCACTCAAGATGAGCTTCTGGATCCCACAAAGACAGGGCCCGTTATTGTCGTAGCAGCATGCATCTGTAAAAGCATCTTGCACTCAGAAACACTGCAGGATCTCTATAAATGCTAGTTATCGTTTTCTTCACTGTGAGTTAAATCATTACCCTCCTTCACAGATGGGGACAGTGAAGCCCACAAAGTTCAAAGGGCACAATCAAGACTATAAAGCTATCTTGCGCATCAGCTTGGGGAAACATCTCACGAGTCAGGGGGCCTGGAGACAAGACTGGGCCTTTATCCAAGCTTATGTCAGTGAGATGCTGAAGTGTCATTATCCCAATACAGAATTAAGTGCTCGTATATGTTGCTGCACAACAAAATACATTATTGATGTGCTAATGTTTTCCCTGCTGGGTTTATACGTGGTTTGCATAACAAATTTTACACATTTTGTCATCACCTGTATTGAAAATAGGATGTTTCTTGACAAATTATCCCATTATCTAACCAATTTTATCATTACCAGGTTTTTTTCCATTTCCAATCTAAATGTTTCATTTTTAGATTGTATAATGTTGTTTCTTATTATGCAACCCTCAATCACTTTTTTTAAGTAATTCTTCTAGCCAGTTCTTTTATTCTATTCCAGATATTACTAAATAGTTACCCTTTCCTCTCAGTATTATTTGTCTCCAATCTATACATATGCTATGTCCTTAATGTTTCTGCATAGGTCATGCATTTAATCACTGCTACCACTTTAGTTTATGTTCCAGTTTGCCAAGAAGTTTTTATAGATTCCACATGTATAAGACATGGTTTGGATTATTTCCTATTCAAGGCTGTAAAAAAAGAACACATATATTGGTATCTTTCCCCCTCCCTAGATTGCAATTTCCATGAGGGCAGGGACTGTCTTTTCTGTTTTTTTCCAAAATTTTATTCCTTTAAGAAAAGGGGGGGGGGGAGTTTTATTTATTTATTTGAAAGAGAGAGCGCGATAGAGAGAATGATCTTGGGGGAGGGGCAGAGGAGAAGGAAGAAGCAGGCTCCCTACTGAGTAGAGAGCCCAGTGCAGAGCTGGATCTCAGGACCTGATGCTTAATCTACTGAGCCACCCAGGATTCACCAACATTTTATTCCTAACACCTAGCAGAACACCTGGAATATGGTAGTCCTTCATACATATTTGTTGAATGAATATTGAATAGATGACTTAAATTCATTTTATTTTTGTTAAAAAAATTCATTAAGCTCTCAGAAATACCTCTTTGAAAACACTTTCTCTCTCAAAACATATTTGTGAACTACCTAATGTGTGTGACCCACTGGCCCTGGGGTAGAGAAATAAATAAGGCCTTGCCTGATCAGGAGAGAAAGACACAAAAGTAAATAGATAATTCTAGTAATGCTGGCAAATTCCCCTAACAGTGTTTAGGATGCTCCGGGCGCTGTTTTATCAACTCACAAATATGAACATATTTCATCCTCACCATTACCTTATTTGAAGTATCTTTCTTATAGTTGCTCATTTAACTTGCACTGTAAAACCTTAGGGAGTAAGGCTAGTTATTTAGCCTCTCTGTGGCTCAGTTTTCTCATCTGTCAAATGGAGTTTTATTTATTGAATAAATATGTTTTACATGTCTACCCTTTACCAAATACTGTTGTAGGCAGCAAACACAATGGAAAAGTATCCTTTACCTCATGATCTTACATTAATAATAATACATACTGCATAAAATTGCTAGGAGTATTAAATGAGAGCCATAGCAAAGTCACCTAAAACAATGCTGGCACATAGTAGGTACTCAATAATGTTAGGCATTATTATTATGCAACAACATACTTAATAGATTAGTAGTTGTTTCTCCTTGATTAAGAGGGAATTGACAGAGAACAAATAGTTCAATATAAATTCATTATCACTCTGTTAAAAAAAATTCTAAGTGTTAGACTATGTATGATGGATCCAGAAACTTGGGGGTGACATATGCTCCTTTAGACCAGAAAAAACTAATCAAAGTATTTCAGATTCACTCCTATCCATCAGACATATGAATTGGAGTTTATGAAATTGATGTATGTATCTGTATCCAAAAGCTGGGTTCATTTTGGAGTCATAAAAAGGCACATACTAGTAGTTCTAGTGTAATTACACTGGATAATTGTTTGAGCAAGAGGTAGAGTCTGACTGTAAAAACATACTATAGGATGGAGCCTTTCTTCTGGTTATAAATGATACTCTGCAGTGAAATGAGTTGTAAACCATACACCAGACAGTTATAATGAGATTTAACCTAATGAGTGATGGAGAGCTGAAACTCTTCATTAAAAGTAGCACTTCATAATCATATAATAATAAGGCTTTGGTTCTTAAAGGCAGATGGAAGAATCTGACAATCAATCAATCCCAGATTTTCCAAGAATATTCAACAAGTCGCCAAAACTGTGACAAAGGTATCCAGGACATCATACATGCTTCACCCCACTGCTCCATCTCCCTCACTTGGTCCCAATTGCTGGCCTGATTCTGCTCGTGCCCCAGCTCTACCCATGACACTACTTGCTATTTCAGAGTGAAATAGGGGTGAGCCGTTGTAACTTCCTCAGTTTGCCTTCTCTCTGACTCAGAGGAAGAGATGTGCTGCTGCCCCACACCTTCTGTTTCCTCCAGAGATTCCCTCTTTCTTTCATGTGTTTTTATTCTCCACCCCCCCCACACACACACACACACCACTGGGTGTTTCTTTTTATCATGTAACCAGTCTCAAATCTCCTCTGCAATATTAAGAGCAAGGCAACTTGCCTCTATATCCTACCCTCGACAGTCAAGTTTCTAGGACAAACCTGTCTCCACTTCCAAACCCCCAATCACTCCGCAGATGCAGGGGTCCATACCATTTAGATGGAGCTACTCTCTCAGGGGTCGCAAATGACCTCTCTCTGCCACTTTAAGTTGGCACCTGTCAGTCCCTCTCTACTAGAATTTTCTGTAGCATTGAAAACTTTGGACCACACTCTTTTCTTTAGCTTTCTTTAGAACCCATGACCATCTTTCCTGACCTCTGCACAGGTATCTCTAGCAGTGCCTGGGCATTTCCTCCTCCACAGCTGCTCCACAATCTCTTGTGTCAGAGGCTGACCTTGCATTCCGCTCCCTGCATCCTGCTCTTTCTCTGATATTCTGTACCTTAGTGGGGGATGCTACCCTTCACTCAGAGCTTCACCCAGAAATATGGAAAACTGATACCCTTTCCTGTCACCCATGCCTACAACATGCTGATGCTAGAATAATTTCCCAAAAATAAAAATCCAATTATGTCACCCCTGTATTTGTAACCCTCTAGTAGCTTTCACAGCTTTTAGAAGAAAGCCAAAACAACAAGATACTCCAAATCCCTTACAAACTGATCTTGCTTATATTTTCCCACTTTCTTCTCTTGACCTTCCCTTACAGGTATTTTTCACTCCATCTGTTTCAAAGTAATTTTAGTTTCCACAGACTTCTCTATACTCTCACCTATCTGGAACACTCCTACTCCTTCTGATGCCTAGCTAACCCTTTATCCTACAATCTGGGTCCAGCACCAACTCCCCCACAATCCTTTTTACTAAAGATTTGTCTCTTGTGAACTCCTAGGGCCCCTCTCCTTTCTGCTATCTTAACATCTGTGTACTAAGCATGCATGCAACGCATGCATAGTTGATTTGAGAGTCCATCTGCCTGGGTTATAAGCTGCGTAAAGGTGGGTACAATATCTAATTGACATCTTAGTCATGGTGCCTATTTCAATGTCTGGCACAGATTAAGCATCAGAAACCATCGGATGTTGAATTATAACACAATGTCGACAGCTGAGTGAACATTAAAAAGATAAGCCCAGTGCCACTTGGAGATCTTGAAATGTTGCTGATTTGTCACACCCCCATGCTTGCCTTTATAGAGTGGGTTCTCTGTAGCTACTTTCTTTTCTCAGCTATGACATTTCTTTTCTTTTTTTTTTTAAGACTTATTTATTTATTTTTAGAGAGAAAGAGCGCATAAGCAGGAGGGGCAGAGAGAAAAGGATAATCTCAAGCCAACTCTGCACTGAGCGAGGAGCCTGATGTGGGGCTGGATCTCACAACCCTGAGATCATGATCTGAGCCAAAACCAAGAGTTGGACACTTAACCCACTGCTCCACCCAGGCACCCTAGACATTCTTTTACTTACACATGCATATCACTTAAGTAAGAGCAACCATTTATACTGACTTAGTAGTTTCATACATCTTTCTGTATTTTTTGATACAACATTTCTGTATTATTTTTTAAAATTTAAAAGATTTTTTAAATTTGAGCACCTGCATGACTCAGTTAAGTGTCTGCCATTGGTTCAGGTTATAATCCTGGGGTCCTGGGATCAAGTGCCATGTTGGGTTCCCTGTTCAGCAGGGAGTCTGCTTCTCCCTCCCTGTCTACCCCTGCCTTTCCTGCTTGTGCTCTGTCAAGCTCACTCTCTCAAATAAATAAATAATAAATTTTAAAAATCTTTTTTTTAAAAAGATTTTATTTATTTATTTGAGAGACAGACTGCACAGAGGAAGAGAGAGAGCAGGAGAAACACTGAGCAAAGAATCTAACATAGGTTTGATCCTGGGACCCTGAGATCATGACCTGAGCCAATGGCAGACACTTAAGCAACTGAGCCACCCAGGCACCCCATAACATTTCTATATTTCTAATACAGTCTGCTAACATTTTTTTTTTACTTTGAGGCACATGTTAACCCTTCAGGGAACATAACTGAGAAATGCTGGACCAGGGTATAATATGAAAATACCAAGGAAACTTTTACAAATGTTAACATAAACTTTGCATTGTTTGCTCCTCTCAATTCTGGGCAGGAAACTGAAATTTCCTATGGGGTTGAAGAGAAAATGAGTAAGCTTTTAAGACAGTTGATTGAGGGGCAAATGGGTGGCTTAGTGATTGAGCATCTGCCTTTGGCTCGGGTTGTGATCCTGGCCTGGGGTCTTGGGCTCAAGTCCCACATCGGGCTCCCCGCAGGGAGCCTGCTTCTCCCTCTGCCTATGTCTCTGCCTCTCTCTCTCGCTGTCCCTTATGAATAAATAAATAAAATCTTCTTTTAAAAAAGACAGTTGATTGATAAATATGTTTAATTAAGAGTTAGGTTTCAGTGATCCTGAAGGATGGGGAAATCAGGGAATCACACCCCTGATTTCAAGGAAAATTAATAAAAATATGCCTTTCACAGATTTTTCCTACCATGAGGCAAGGCTCCATCCATACCTTATTTTGCAGCATGGGCCCTAGGAACAAAGACAGAATGGTCCTTGGCTGCAGGAGCAGAGCAGCATGGCTCTGTGGTTCTTTGGGATGTATGGAAGCTTTGAAGGGTAGGGTAAGAGCAAGGGGGCCTGCAAGTACTGACTCAAATAGTCACTCCACCTCCTGATGCTGCCTGACTGAGCAAGCTCCCTCTCCTCCCCTGAGCTTCACTTTCTGCATCTTTTTTTTTCCTTCATATTTCATTTATTTGAGAGAGAGAGAGCACAAGCAGGGTGGGAGAGTGGTGGTGGGCTGAGGTAGGAAAGAAGCAGGCCCCCAACAGAGTAGGGAGCCCAACTCGGGGCTCAATCCCAAAACCCTGGGATCATGATCTAAGCCAAAGGCAAATGCTCAACCGACTCAGCCACCCAGGAGCCCCAGCAGTTTCTGCATCTTATAAAATGGGAAAAAGTCATTCACACCTCATGGGCTCTCAAGGGCATTATAATTTCAGAATATTTTGCAAGCATAAAAATAAAAGTATTTCTCTTCTTGTGATTTTCCATATGACTATTGCATCCCGTGTGCTGTTGATCACTCCATCTCCTACCATTGCAGGGCCTGAACTTCCAATCCCTGCAACACTGTGTCTGTAGTCCTGTGATCACAGATGAGGGGTTTGTGTCTACATCTGCAGCCTGATTTGTGTCTTACATCCCATGTTTCTTGCAGTGGGAAAGACCCACCAGGCAATAAGATAAAAATAATAATAACCAGTCACTAGCCAAACGTCAAGTCTTTGCATATATTATCTCTAATCTGTACAGTAGCCCTGAGGAAAGGTGTCAGTGGCCCACAGTAGACCGAGGCACTGCTGATAACAAAGAGGGATGTATGCTGGAGGGAAGTCCATAAAATGCCTGATGTGATGGGGCCACAGCCCCTTGTAAACAAAATTGCTCTCTCTGCCTCTGGTTCCTCCCTCTCTAAAATTTTTTTTAATTTAAATGCAAATCTCCACACAATGTGGAACTTGAAAATCCATGTCTATGGCAGGTCCCAACAACACCAGAAAGGTCTCAATCTGAACTTGAAGTTGTCTACTTTGAGACTAATCATTAGTTTGTGAAATGCAGTGGGCATACTTTCATTGATGAAACTTTTATCTCTATTTAGGACTTTCCTTATAATTAGAGAACCGAAGTAATTATGCTGATATCCTAAACAAAAGGAAATCACGTCACTGGTATAAATTTTGCTACAAAGCACCTCATTAGAGAACTCGGAAATCTCCATTAATCTTATGTTCATACTCTGTAATGATAGTAATTAGTGATGATAAATTGATAGTTGAAAATACACAATAGTTAGCAATTCTCATTCCATCATGATGAACTCCATTCTCTCCTGCTTACAATTGTTTAAAAACTGAGTTTTTTGCTTCTTTAGAGTGAATTAAGTTCCTCACTTTACAGAAAAATATAGATTTTTAAATTTTGTACATATAGCAATAGCTATCAGTTTTCTCTAAAAAAAAAAAGGTGAATTTCGTATGTTTGGGGAAAGTATGGTTTCAAGCTTAGGACTATGGTACAAAAACATTTTAAATAACAAAAGTTAATACCAGACATAACCAGGCATGAAACAAATGTTTTCCTCTAATTAATGAAGTTCAGTATTTAACCAAAAGACCTTTTCTTCCTTTTCATTGCCTGGAGTCTTTGAAGAGCACCCCTGAGGATGCTCAGAATTCATAGGAATATTCCTTTGTTATATGGACCAAGCAATCTGTGGAAGAAACACAGCACCTGTGTGCATGCAAATGAGCTTCCCATCTTGCCAAATCCTGCCAGACCAGGTGATTTCTGCTCTTTTCCTGCCCCACAGGAAAACTTTAGGAGGAAGACACTAATCACATTACTGCTGAGAAATGAGAAGTTCTCTCAGCTTGGAGTTTCCTGTGCAGAAACAAAATAATGAAACCAAGCAATTAGCGGGCTTCTTAGGGGGAATGTTCTTATCTGCATTTAGTATTTCATCACAAGGAATTCTCAGTCTTTTGGAGCCAATCTTAGAAGACCCTAAATGAGCTTCTGGGCCAATTTTGTCCTGCAAAGGGGAAGTACTATAATTCCTAGGCATTTATCATTAATTTATTCTGGAGAATCAAGAGGCATAATGGTGTTGCAAATAGTACAGCAAAAAGATACCTCCCAGCAGTTGGCTAGACGCCGCCAGTGTTAGGGACCTCGAGGCAGGGTCCCTCTTCTTGCATAAGAGATTATTCAGTCCAAAAGGAATAGCCAGTAGATTAATGTATGGGGCTTCAATTCATATCCTCAATCTAAGAATATACAAATAATACGTTCTACTTTATGGAAATATGTTAAAGTCTTGGAAATAGGGCCTTGATAAAATATGGGTGCTTTTAGACTGTTTGATTCCTAGTCAAAAACCTTACAAAAAAAAATTATTGACCCATCCCAATAAGGTCTGTAACCTCCTAATAACATTTTTTATGAAACCATGATGGTAGAAGGAAGATTGATTTTGAATAAAAACCCATCTCCAGTATTTTTTCACTGTTATTATTTTAAAAAAATAACACAAAGACAAAACGAACAAACCTTTCTTTTCTCCATGCTTCCTATTAATCCTTGGCCATAGACCAGGTTTTCCAAATATGAAAGTAATCTACTGCAAATCAGAGGCTGATGGTAGGAAGCAGTAACGGGAAGTGAGAGACACAATTAAGCAAAGCTAGAGACAAAATAGGATGTGTGTCATCAACTTATATCCACTCAAAATCTGCAGCCATATTGCCCATCCTCCAAGTTGCCAAAATGGCCTTATCATCTGAGGGTCTATGTGCCCTTGGGGTAGATTTAATGAGCGGAGTAACTGTTACATGGGTTTAGAACTAGAGTATATTTGGGTTTACACTGAAATGCCAAAAATGGCAACACCTATTAGTATTGCTGATCTTGTTTCTTTTTCTCAAGATTTAATTTGGTAGTCTTGCACTAGTTTAGTGCTCAGAACAAAAGCCCGTCCAGTCCTTTTTTTTTTTTAAGATTTTATTTATTTATTCATGAGAGACACAGAGAAAGACAGAGACATAGGCAGAGAGAGAAGCAGGCTGCCTGCGGGGAGGCTGATGTAGGACTCATCCCAGGACCCCAGGATCAGGACCTGAGCTGAAGGCATACTCTCAACTCACTGAGCCACCCAGCTGCCACAGCCCCTCCATTCCTATTGCTATTGATTCAACTCTGCTTTCACAAACCTGTGCCATATTTTCCTTCCCTGAACTTTGATGCAGCTTCGCTGTACAATTACCAGCATGCTGTAAGTAGAGGGATGGATAGTTCACATAGTTCCAAAAGTACATGAAGGAGATTGTGTGGTCCACAAACTTTGGCCTGCTCCCAGAGGGAACTTCTGCCTCATTCTTTGCTCTTACGAGTTAACTCTTAATGCTTAAAGGCTACTAAACCAGCTGAGACTGCCTTGCCTCTGGTCTTCCCTGGAGAAGTCTGCAAGTTTGTTCTCTACATTGTACTCTTTCAACTCTCTTCTAACATCTCAGAATTTCAGAAATACATCTCAAATCCTGACACCATGCCCTATAAGTTGACTTAAAGTCATAGAACTCAGTGAGATCCTTTCTGTAGACTAAGTGCAGATAGAGAAAAGGAATCAGGGTTTGAGCCTGGGGTTCTTCAAAATCTGGAGTTTGCATCAGGAAGAAGCTTCCAGAGAAACATAGGGGAAACCAAAAATATGTTGATATGGACATCAAGAGAAGAAGTTGCTTCCAGACGAAGAGAGATGGTCTATTACGTCATGCTACCAGGAATTCCAATGAGATAAGGACAGCAGACCTGCTACCAGATCTGGCAAATTAAAACCCATGTTGATGGGCAGAGGAGAAATGAAGGTCACATAGGGTTTTGAAAGAAGGAATCCCACTCACAGGGTATAAATGAGGAGAACAGGAAAAAGGAAAAACTCTCTTTGAAAAACTGTACTGAAAATGAGCTAAAATATAAGGCAGTGCCCAGAAGAAGATATAGTATCAATGGAACTTTTTTTTTTCTTAAATCTAGGCAATATTAAGGCATATTTGCAAGTCCGTGGTAGTGGTTCTGGTAGAAAAGAAGTTGACTTGCAAAAGAAAGAGGGGAAGTTGCAAAAGTAAGATCCTTGAGCGACTAACGGTGATAAAAGTAGAGAGCCTGGGCATGGGCAAGAGCAGGAACATGCGAAAAGAGGAAAGGAGGAGAACATGGGTGCAGGGAGTCTAAGTTTCCACTAATTTGGTGATGGGATGATAAACTGGTTCTTTTCTGATTAATTACCTTTTTTACCAATACAGAATGGGGGAGGTCATAGCTGAGAATCAAGAAAGGGACTTTGGACATGGAGAGAAAACTAAGTCAATAATCATCTTGGAATATGGGAACACAGATGTATGTATGAGTGAAGTACAGTAGGATTCCTAGGCTTCACCTAGTATTGGTTTGAAATTTGTAGTCATAACTTTAGTCCTTTTCTCTTATTTGGCTTTTTTTTTTTTTAGATTTTATTTATTTATTCATGAGAGACACAGAGAGAGGCAGAGACACAGGCAGAGGGAGAAGCAGGCTCCATGCAGGGAACCCAACGCGGGACTCGATACCGGGTCTCCAGGATCAGGCCCTGGGCTGAAGGCAGATGCTCAACCGCTGAGCCACCTGGGCTGCCTTTATTTGGCTTTTAGAATATAGAGCATCATGTTACTAGTGACCAAGAAACCGTTTTGTGTGTGAAAATCATGTTTTCCCAAATCATTTGCAAGTTTCTTAGAAGTAGAATCCCAATATTGTGTATTACTTTATTAATTGGTATCTTCTCCAGGGTATGCTTTAGAGTCCTGGCAAGTAGGTATCTTATAAACATTTGTGGAATTTAACCTGAATAATCTGAATGAAACACTTCAGTAAATATTTCTAGTATTTCTTTCCTTGGCCCTGCTCCTAATTAACATAGGTGTTTATATAAATGATTGCACACACTCATCTTGGTCAACGCAGGGTCTGGCTTAGCCCATGTATCCCTAAGAGGATCCAGTGGCACTCCTGTGAGCACCCCGCAGTCTAAGTTTCACAGTCCTTTAAATATGCCCTCTGTTCTTCCATCTGGTCTGGAGCCAGAATGAGCACCAGCGTGAGACATCTGTTTCTAGTTTGTTTCTTTGCAGATGGAAACTAGGGCCAGTCCTTCTCAATCACATTTTGGTGCTCACATTCTTTAATCTCAGTAATTTCTGACGCTCAGCATTATGGTTGCAAAAATCACGGACTCTGCCCTAGAAATAGAAAAGAAATATTTCATTCATTTTTTTTTAGACCTTTACTTTTTCAGTGTGTGGTCCTTGTGCCAACAGAGTCAGCAGTACCAGAGAGCCTATTAAAAATGCAAACTTTGGGGCAGCCCGGATGGCTCAGCGGTTTGGCGCCTGCCTTCAGCCTGGGGCGTGATCCTGGAGCCCCGGGATCGAGTCCCACGTCGGGCTCCCTGCATGGAGCCTGCTTCTCCCTCTGCCTGTGTCTCTGCCTCTCCCTCTGTCTCTGTGTCTCTGATAAATAAATAAAATTTAAATAAAAATAAAATAAAAATGCAAACTTTGGGCCCACCTATTGAAGACCTATTGAAACGTAATCTGCACTTTAACAAGATGCTTGGATGATTCCTAAACCACCAAAGTTTGCCAAGTACTCTTCTCTGTGATAGGAGATGCTTCCAAATAAGGTTACGTAGTTGTGCTGATGAAAAACTTTGCAAACAAAAACTTTAATAATTGCTTTGATTTTTACTCACAAATAAGAGCATGCTATACTCCATATTTCTGGTAAGTAAATACAGACCTAAGAAGTAGAAAGGTTTTGGGATAATTGTTAGCAAACCTGTTTAATATAGGCTGACTCTTCCACGTAAATTGCATTTAAGAAATGAGACAGGAAATCCCTACTCAGAATAACAAAAATGCTCTCAGTAATGCATTAATACTTTGTAGCACATTCACTTTTTGTAGATTTTTGATAAGTAGGGGTGGCTCAGGGGTTGAGCGTCTGCCTTTGGCTCAGGGCATGAATTAGGGATTTCAGGATCGAGTCCCACATGAGGCTCCTGCCTCTCTCTGTGTCTTTCATGAACAAATAAATAAAATCTTAAAATATTTTTGAAAAGAGGTGTGCAGGACACTTGGCTTTCAGGAAAACTGCAACAGTGTTATTCAAAAACCTTGCAATTTTATTTCAAGTTGGGTAAATGTAGGTGGTGAGTTCAGACTTCAGGTTCTCAAAGGAAAATCTCCTCTTTATAATTTGAGTTCCTCTTTTCTGGTCTGTTGTTACAGTGCTAAACAATATAATGCACACTATGTAAACAAAGTAAATAGTGAAAGTGCACGCCTTCTCCTTTTTTTTTTTTTTCTGGTGAAGCAAATATATCCTGCTGAATTCACACCTAATAATTATCTTAAAAAAAAAAAAAACCTTGTTACTTACTCTCTTTTCTTTAGTGTCTTTCCCCCTCAGTCCCTTTTCCTGCAGAGAAAGTAGGCAGTTTACTTTATTGAAAGTCATGTTAAATGTAAATCAAATAGTGATGAGCTTCCTGTAAGCACATCTCTCCCTCCTTGTTTATATTATCCCTACATGAAGCTGACTTAGGAAGTCTCCATCACCTGTTTTCCTCAGTTAATTCATAGGCTGGCATATTGTAAACACAAAGATATGTTAGTGAATGCAGAAAGAGGCTGATGGTCTATAATAATAAAATAAAAAATTTCCTGACAGTATCTGAAAGTTATACATTAGTAAGCACAGAATGGCCACCTTCAGAAGTTTTAGGAGGACTCTCCTGTGTTCCAGAGATAAGTGGAAATGACTGACGAATGTTAGTGCTAAAAGAATTCTTTGAGATCATCTTATTCAGCCCCCCTTCTTTGTTTAGGGTAACTTAACATCAGGAAAAAAAGGAAATAACCAAGTTCATCCAATTAAAGTCAATACTGTGATTTAAATGCACATTAAGATCTTTAAATCCTGGTATATCCACTATGATTCTACAAAGCTAAAATACTACTTTAAAACTTTGATGTGGGACAGCCCTGGTGGCTCAGCGGTTTAGCGCCGCCTTCAGCCCAGGGCGTGATCCTGGAGACCCGGGATCAAGTCCCGTGTCAGGCTCCCTGCATGGAGCCTGCTTCTCCCTCTGCCTGTGTCTTTGCCTCTGTGTGTGTGTGTGTGTGTGTGTGTGTGTGTGTGTGTGTGTCTCATGAATACATAAATAAAATCTTTAAAAAAATAAATAAAACTTCGATGTGGTAAGAATAAAAATAGTATATGATCAGCTAGGAAGTTAACGCACAAGAACATTACCTACAGAGATACGTGTTAATTTGTCCAAGACTGGTTCCCTTCAGGCTGGTCTCCCAGAGGAGTCACATCCTGCAAGGCACCAAGAAAACTGGTTAGAGTATGGAAGGCAATCAATCCTGGTGGGATGGTGATGTGGGAAATTGGTCCAAGGACTCCCTTATCACATGAGTTGCAGGAATACTTACTGCCTGACCATGCTAGGAAAGCAGCAGTTGGCTTCAGTAGTATGAAGCCCCAAGAGTTGAGTTTTCTTTTCTTTTTTTGTAATGCAAGTGCCAAGGACTTAAACTTTGATTGCTGATGCATCCATTCTAAAAGGCACCCACTTCAAAGACAAACTCTGTTGCCAGCCACAAACTAGATAAAGATTCAGGCCACTTTCTTCACTGTGAGTTGCCTTTGTTTTAGAGATCTCGGTGATTTACAGACCATTTGGACAATGTCCTCCTGTTCTTTCAATCTCTCTCCTGTGTTTTAAATTCATCAATGAAGAGTGGCCTATGAAACCCTAGGCCTCCTCTTTTTTCAAAGTGTCCCGATGGTTGTTGCTGATGGGCATCTTGCAACCACAATAAGATCTACAAGGGTCGGGATCCCTGGGTGGCGCAGCGGTTTGGCGCCTGCCTTTGGCCCAGGGCGCGATCCTGGAGACCCGGGATCGAATCCCACATCGGGCTCCTGGTGCATGGAGCCTGCTTCTCCCTCTGCCTATGTCTCTGCCTCTCTCTCTCTCTGTGACTATCATAAATAAATAAAAATTTAAAAAAAAAAAAAAGATCTACAAGGGTCTGTCCAGTTGCAACACTGCTTTGGAATGGGGAGATATTTGTGGGAAGCTCATGGGGTTCAGGTGAGCGCCCCAGGCATTTTTAGCCAACAGAATTACTATTGATAGGCCGAGACTGGCACAAAACACTTCCCAATTTTTAAAAAAGATTTTATTTATTCATGAGGGACACACAGAGAGATGCAGAGACACAGGCAGAGGGAGAAGCAGGCTCCTGTCCTAGTCTCTTCTGGGCTCAGGGCAACAGCTTCAGGGGCCCTGCTTGTGTCAGGTCCTTGCACTGCCCTTTGTAGTTCTCCTAGACCTTGTCACTGTCTTTGCAATTATTCCCTTCGCAAATAGAGACCTTCTCAAAATGCGCTGATATAAGTGTGCCAACTCTTTCCTTTGGGACTTTCATGGATACAAATGTCAAACTTGTCTATCCTTATCTCTAACGAGGAATCTTAACGCACATCAGGCACAATATTCTGGTTAAGGAGTATAGCTACTTTTTTTTTCTTAGTATCGCCACATTACATTTTTCCTTTTCTAGGGAGCAGAAAAATCCTTCAAAATGACATTTTTTTTAGAACACCAGAAGAATAAATCCCTAGTGAATATGTCTGTTTATCTTTTCTCTTTATATACCTATATCCCAAATTTCCTAGAAATTCAGAATTAGGACTTCCAGGAAGCTTTTTACATTGTGAATCAGTGAGTCATGTTCATATCATGAAGTCTATGGAAAGGGCAACTATACATCAGTTATTCTTGGTTATGACAGAAAACTAAGTAATGACTGCATTGTCAATTATAGGTATTGATTTTGACATTTTCTTTCTGAATGTTTTTGGCTTTTTATTTTTAATTTTTTAAATATTTTATTTATTTATTTGACAGAGAGAGAGAGAGAGAGAGAGAGAGAGAGCACAAGTAGGGGGAGCGGCAGGCAGAGGGAGAGGGAGAAGCAGGCTCCCCGCAGAGCAGAGAACCAGATGTGGAGCTTGATCCCAGGACCCTGAGATCATGACCTGAGCCCAAGGCAGACACTTAACCAACTGAGCCACCCAGGCTCCCCTGTTTTTGGCTTTTTAAGTGGTTCCTCAGAAATTATATGCATTGGGAAGGTCTTCCTTCTTTGTTGTCCACAGTGCCAAGCACAAAAGCAGATGAGTAATAATTGATTGCTGATTAATTTGTTCATGCACTTATCCACATTCAGCCCCCGAGTTCTGTATACAGGCATACCATCGTGGCTATATGATTTATTTAAAAATGGGAATTTTGTTGCATTTTCTCATTAGGTGGGTTAAAGGAATACCCAGAAGAGAATCATAACAAATGTAACTTGTAGGAAAGGTCTTTAACTTTGGTTGATTAAGTTATCATCCCCCTAGGCCAAATCACAGCATACTCTTGATGGCTGATTTCAATGCTAATTAGGAGCAGTGGGTAAGAGAAACCAAGAGGTATAAGAATAGATAGAGGTTGGGTGAATGTAGAACAGTGAGACTTCCTCAGTGGTTTCAGGTCACAGAGTTTGTTTAGAGCACAAAAATAGGGATAATTCTGGGGTGAAGCTGAATCTGCGATTTTTTGAAGCTATTGCATGTTCTTACTTTTGACAAATTTAACCCAAAACTTTCTACTTACCTCAAATTTTTGCTCCATTTTTTTTTTTAGCTTTTAAAGAAAGCCCCACCAGCAACTAATGAAGGATTGGCAGTGTTTATTCAGTCTCTTGTTATAAATGTAATGAAGTCCTGCTGCTCTAGGAAGGGGGTGACAGCAGGGAGATACTTGTTTTTCTGAGATTTTCTTTAAATGTGAATGAGGATAAATATCCTTAAAATAATCACGAAGTAAAGTGATTCTCTGCACTACCACAGATACAGGTTACTTTTAAAATCCACTCCCACTTGTAAGTGAAAGATTTCATTGGATTGAAGATAAAAGAATTAACTAAATTTATATGAAAATATGGCCCAAAGCCTGGCATTTCTAAAGTAGATTTTTCTGGGGTGTTATATGCAAAGGGCAGCATTACTGCTGAGCACAAGCTTTGCTTTAGACAATTAATGATTTTCTGGGCTTGACATTCTCAACCACTGCTGTGGTCATTAGTGCTGTTTTGTGATGCAAATCACCTGAGGCTCCCGTTCTCAACCGTTTAGCCCCCAAAACAACTTTGCAAAGTACTTCCTAGTTAATCTGAGAACTCATTTACATGAAATTAATATTCTACTTTCCAAAAATAGTCCTGTTTTTAATAGCTGTTTCCCATTTTATAATTTTTTTAAAGATTTTATTTATTCATGAGAGACACACAGAAAGAGAGAGAAGCAGAGACACAGGCAGAGGGAGAAGCAGGCTCCAAGCAGGGAGCCTGACGTGGGACTCGATTCTGGGACTCCAGAATCAGGCTCTGGGCTAAAGGCAACACTAAACCACTGAGCCACCCAGGCTGCCCTCCTGTTTTATAATTAAATTTTGAAACTTATTGCTTTGAGATACATACCAAAAACATCTGGGATGCAATCATCTGAAATGATAGAGATACACCAGTTACAATGGACAAAAAAAAAAATCAAAGGTATTTCACTCTTGTTAGGAAAGTGGATGCAGATGTATTGACTGACCAGACCTTGTTGGTCACATATCTACTAGACAGCTTTATCCTCACAACCCCCGTACTGCACCCAATTCATGGTTTACATAAAATAAGTCTTAGAAGGTGCTTTTTTTAGAGAATTAATCCACTCCTAACAATACTGTACTATTATTATATACAATTTTACATACAAGACTGCAAAGCCGTGCACAGGGTCAGATTTTGAATCTGTGCTGGTGGAGCCTTTCATTCATTCACTCACCACAAAACAAATCATTTAAGACACTAAAAATACTGGTGCAGAAGATAGTAGGCTTAGACATAAAATGTCCTTATTCAGCCTGTAATAGCTTGTTCTGAACATAAAACCAAAATGGGGAGGTTAATTTATATGTTCCTAATGTTTATAATAAGCCATTGTATTTATCCATTTTGAATAGGCATAGCTTTTATATAAAGTTGATTTCTTTGGAAATCTATTCCATTTTAGAAGTCCCATTTATGATATGAGCCCATATTACATTTTATAACCCTAAAAATTGCCATCAGCAACTTCTCTTCAACAGATAATAAACTGTAAACAAAGCCAAAAAATATAATGGAAATAGTGCATGTGATCATGTAAAGTAGCAGAGAATAATATAAAAATACACATGAGCAAAAATTACGATAATCAAAAAATATTTTTAAGGGTACAATAGTTTAGAGTAATCACGCACAAAAAAAAACTCCCACATAGCCATTGGGGAAAAACAGCAAAGAAGAAGCATAAATGAATAAAAAGAGGCTGAGCTCAAAGAGACATAAATGAATAAAAAGGCGACATGGAACCTCACCCAGCTCCCTTGCACATGATCCCTGGCAAGCAATGCTGGCATGTGTTTAATTTATTCACTTGCCATGAAATCAGTTCTTCTAGACTAGGTTTTTTTAACTCTGTAAGCCAGAAAGGAGACAAACTTTGAAACACATAGTAACAATTGCATTCTCATTTATGTGGTTTTTTTTTTTTCTTAGAACTAGTCAGTGATAAATTCTGCTTTAGAGCATATGTGCTAAAAGGCGTTCTAATACCATCACTTGTGATTCTGCAGGGAAAGCTGTGCAAAGGGTCTGCAGAGGTGAGATTGTACACAACAGTTGTCCCAAACTCTGAGGAGAAAATTCTGGACGTTCTGGGACTTGACACGAAACAACTAGCTAGGTGGCAAAACTACTTGTAAAAAGGTGCTTATACATTACGAGTATTTTTAAACCAGTCCCTGTGCCAGGTTCTGAGGAAAGCAGTTATGAGCACAGTAGACAGAGGACCTGACCCTGAATAGAAAGCAGAATTAAATGGTATGTCTGATTCAGCACTGTAAGTGCTATGAGAGCAAATGAGCAGGTGCAGTGGGAGCTTTGGCAGTAGGCACTGACCTGGACTGGGGAACAGGGTGGATATAGAGAAGGGCTTCCTGGAAGGAGAGCTATGTAGGCTGAGCTCTGAAGGATAAGTAGAGGTTAGCTAGATGAAGAGGAGACGGAAGACAGTTTTAAGCAGTCTTTAAGTGAAGACTTAGAGGTGAGATAGAACATGGAGCTGAGAGAAAACAAAAATTCAATAGGGCTAAAGCCTGAGTTCCCTAGATTGCTGAGAGACAAGAATACCCCTGGAGAAAAAGGTAGAGCATAGGGCATAAGGGTCACAGTAAACCTCATTAAGGAAGTTTTACCTGAAATAGCAGAAAGCCTTTGAGATCGATGTTTTCAAGGATCTCAAAAACTGCTCTTACTCATAACTGGATGCTTGTATTCTTTGATAACATCTCCCCATTTTGCAACCTATCCTCTGCCAACTCTTGGTAACCATTTTGCAATATGTAATTATATGAAATCAATACATTGTACACCTTAATTTTACGTGCCAATTATATCTCAATAAAGTGGGAAAAATAAGTATAGGGACTGCTTTATAGAAAATGAACTGGAGGAATGTGGGCAAGTAGGAAAATAACTTGGAGAGGTCACGCAGGGAAGATAGAATGAGGTTGTTGTGGCTACAGGCTTTTAGAAGATAGAATTGTTCGGGGTCCCTGGGTGGCTTAGTCGGTTAAGCGTTCAACTCTTGATCTCAGCTCAGGTCTTGATCTCAGAGTCCTGAGTTTGGGCTCCATGTTGGAGCCTACTTTAAAAAAGCATTAAAAGAAAATAGAATTATGAGAGCCTGGTGAGAAACTGGATGTGAATAGTGAGGCATAAAGGAGAGTAAGGGAACAAGGACTCCAGGTGTCTGATTTAGACAGTGGGTGCATGGTGGTGCCATTCACTAAGAGAGAAAGCGTCAACAGAAGAGCAGGTTGAGTTTGGCATGTCCATTAGTTGTGACTCCTGTGAGCCCCCCAAGGAAAGATGCCCAGAAAGAGCTGGGTTCATGGAGATGGAGCTCAGAAGAGGAGCCTGGGATAAAGATAGAGGTCTGGGAGTCTGATTGCAGTTGGCAATAGAAATCAGGGGGTGGGTGATGTTCCCCTGGAAAAATATATGCTATGAGAAGAGAAGTGACCTAGCAATAAACAAAGCACCATAAATGGCATTGACGGAGCACCATAAATGGGCATTGATCACAGAAAGATGGCTCTTTGTCTTAACACAGGTTTTTTCCTAAGAAGCAAAGCCCTAAGTAAAGCACCATGCTACCCTTTATTGGGTGAGAGCGTGCCATAGCGGGGAGTAAGAATAAGAGAAAAAATAGTAGTGGGGTAGAAAAGGCAGGAAAGCAAACAGGTGGTGGTACATTACCTTCTTAGTCTCACATGAAAATAGGGTGATGCTTAGTCAAGGGAGACATCCCCAGAGGGACCGTATGGAACTACCCACCCCCTCTCCTTGCTACCAGTCTGTAAGGCTATGAAACAACATACAATTTATCTTCCAGTTCCTTCCATGTCTTGCTTCTCATTGATCAAAATGTGTCTTTCAGGGTGTTAACTCCCTCAGCCCTTCTAGGCAGCCCCTGGAAAAGTTAGAGCCTCTATGAGTTCAGTCCAATCAAGCCTCAATGCTGGAGCTTCTACTGCCCTTAGTAATGGATGTGATGGAGATTTGGTCACAGGTGAGTCACTGGGAAACACTGAGATAGGAAGTAGTGCCAAGAGATGAAGTGATGTCATTAGTAGCTGGAATTTTGTAAATGATAGAATGATGTGAGTCTCAATGGATTTTCTTCAGCAAGGAATCAGAGCGAGCAACCAATGGCCTGAAATAATTTGGGAAGGAACATAAACTGGGTCAGGTATATGGAGAAACCTAAGGAGTAACAGAAATGAGAGAAAAACAAATAATGCCAAAGATGGCAAGAACATGCCATATTTCAAGAATGAATCTTCAGTGTCAAAAATTTCTGTCAAATCAAATCAAATAAATGCTGAAGTGGAAATGCATGGATTCCCTATACTTCTGATAATGTACTCTGGTTTTCCTGTGGGAACTATGCCTTCTCCTGATTTACTTGGTATGGGTTGAGTGAACCCCACCCAATGGTTCCCAGATGGAAATAAGCAGTGTGTGACCTCCCTGAGCACAGGGATGGCCTGTGAGGAAGACAGGCCAGTGGGACTCCATGCCATGAATTCCACTGGAATTACTGGTAAAGAGCTTGGAAGCCTGGACTTTTAAATATTGTGAGCAATAAAATCCTTTTTTTTTTTCCTTTCAATCAGTTTGAGTTGCTTTTCTGCCATTTGTAACCAAAATACACCTGATTACTACAGAACAGAAAAATATTCATGAGATTTAATGACAAAGGTTGTTGATACCTTCAGTGAGCACAGCTTCAGTATAGCAACCTTGGCAAAATTCAGGGAAATTCTTAATGCCTCTTCATCCATTGTCTTTATGCTTAAAACACAGTTTCAGGGGTGCCTAGCTGCATAGTCGGTCACACGTCCAACCCTTGATTCCAACTCAGATCGTGATTTCAGGGTCATGGGACTGAGTCCCAAGTCAGGCCCCATGCTCATCATGGAGTCTGCTTGGGATTCTCTCTCCCTCTCCCTCTGTCCCTCCTGCCTGTGTACTTGTTCTCTCAAAGAAATAAATTAAATATTTAAGAAATAAAAAACAGTTTAACCTACTTATGAAAGGATGGTGAAAGTCTAACTGAAGGTGTAGAAAACCCATGTCAGAAAGCAGAAGTGACATCTGCAAGCAGTCTTGGCACTATGTTGTTCTGGACTTCATCTAGGAAACAGGTATGCTGCATCACCTAGGGTTAGGGTGGAGAGCACTTCCATGTTGTCAGAGCCCAGTTAGAGCCCCATCTGTTTTAAACAATTATAACATCTCCATGATAATACATAGATTTAATCTTAATTTTCTATTTTCCCCAAGTACTTAACATTGTGCAAAGTATGTAGTGGGTTTTTATTAAATACAGGTCCATTCAAATGGCCCAATCTACCTGAGCAAGGAGCAGCCCACAGGAGTCACTTGATCTACAGTTTGACAGAAAACAGTGTCCTTCCATCCTTCTGATGGCCCAGTAAAGTTGTATTTTGATTACTACATCTGTTCGTCCTAGTAACTGTGGAAGTAGAAATATTTATGTAAATTCTGTGTAGCTCTTCACTATACCACAACTCTTGTATTTCCATGGACTCAAAACAGATTTGTCACTGCAGCTTCAATTTTCTTTCACAACATGTTTCTCATCCACTCTTTTTTCCTGTTCAAAACGTATTACAAAATGTAGACGCTCACTACCTCTGACTTAGGATAGAATAACATCCCCCTAATTAATCTTGGGGCCTCAGACATGGTTTGTTCCATCTATCATCATCTACCCCACTACCAGGTGAATAATCCAGAAGTTACTTAAATATCCTAGTGTCAGTTAAATCATGCAGTATAAGACCATGTTCCTAAATATCTATTGGAGAATTTCACTTATATGTTTGTTTGTTTGTTTGTTTGTTTGTTTGTTTGTTGGAACACATAGTCTTCCTTTATTACTATTAGTTGAATGTGTTTCTGTTTTTTTATCTCTTATTCTTCATGACTTGATTATGATTTCTTCAAGGTTGGGGTGTATTTCAGTAGGTCTCACCTCATGGGTAAGACAAATTAAATGAAGAGATGTTTTCCATAACTACTTTTATACCAATGTATAGCATGTTGATGTTAAGTTCTGCACCTCCAATTATCACCAACTAAGAACTAAAATATGATCTGTGGATATTGACCACGGGCTGTGCTCAGATGCCTGCCATTGCTTTGCATATTCTTCTCATTTCATGGAAGCCAGTGTCAATCCCAATGCAACATGTTTTTAACATATTTTTAGACATACAGAAAATATAAGATTGTATAAGCACCATTGAGGATGTTATAGAAAAATCATACATCATGATTTTATACTGGCTGAAACAATTTTTTCTTTACATGAAAAATCTTCATTCTCTTTCACTTGCAACAAGCTTTTCTAAGAGGAATGCTTTTTGTTCCTTTTTAATGTCTTTTATTCAGGTTCTCTTTTTTTAATTAAGGTTTAATTGGCATATAACATTATATTAGTTTCAAGTATATAGCATAATGATTTGATATTTGTATACACTGCAAAATGATCACTGCAGTAAGTCTAGTTACCATCCATCACCACACATAGTTACCATTTTTTGTTATAATAACTTTTAAGACTTAGTCTCTTAGCAACTTTCAAATATGCAATACAGTATTATTAACTATTGTTACCATGCTGTATATTATGTGCCCCTGACTTATTTATTTTATAACTGGAAGTTTGTACTTCCTAATCACCTTCACCCATTTCACCCACCCCATCACCCTTTTCCTCTGGAGACCACTTATCTGTTCTCTATATCTATGAGCTTAGCTTTTTTGTTTGTTTTGTTTTGATTTGATTTGTTTCTGGGTGGGGGATTTCGGTTTTCATTTTTTTAGATTCCATATATAAGTGAAATCATAGAGTATTTTTCGTTCTCTGACTTATTTCACTTAGCATAATGCGCTCAAGGTCCATCCATGTCTCCACAAATGGCAAGATTCCACTCTTTTTTATGGTTAAATAATTATTCCATTATACATCTGCTTTATGCATTCATACATCAATGGGCACTTTGATTGTTTCCATATCTTAGCCATTGTAAATAATGCTGCAGTGAACATGATGATTCATACATCTATTTGAATTAGTATTTTCATTTTCTTCAGATAAATACTCTTAAATGGAATTACTGGATCATATGGTTGTTCTGTTTTTAATTTTTTGAGAATCTCCAAACTGCTTTCCATAACGGCTCCACCAATTCATGTTCCCACCAACAATACACAAAGATTTCCTTTTTTTTCTTATTCTCACCAACACCGTCATTTCTTATCATTTAGATAATACCCATTCTAATAAATATGATAATACCCATTCTGATAACAATGATAATACCCATTCAAATACCCTTTGGGGTTTTGATTTGTATTTCTTTGATGGCCATCAGTGATGTTGAGCATCTTTTCATGTATCTGTTGGCCATCTCCTTTGGAAAAATGTCTATTCAGGTCCTCTACTCATTTTTAAATCAGATTGAATTTTTTTCTGTATATAAAATCATGTTGTCCTCAAAATAGTGACAGTTTCACTTTTTCCTTTTCAATTTGAATGATTTATTTATTTTTCTTGCTTTAATGCTCTGGCTAGGACTTCCAATATTATTTTGTTTGTTTTTTAATAATAAATTTATTTTTTATTGATGTTCAATTTGCCAACATACAGAATAACAGCCAGTGCTCATCCCGTCAAGTGCCCCCCTCAGTGCCTGTCACCCACTCACCCCACCCCCCGCCGCCCTCCTCCCTTTCCACCACCCCTAGTTCGTTTCCCAGAGTTAGGAGTCTTTATGTTCTGTCTCCCTCCCTGATATTTCCCACACATTTCTTCTCCCTTCCCCCTCTATTCCCTTTCACTATTATTTATATTCCCCAAATGAATGAGAACATATAATGTTTGTCCTTCTCCGATTGACTTACTTCACTCAGCATAATACCCTCCAGTTCCATCCACGTTGAAGCAAATGGTGGGTATTTGTCGTTTCTAATGGCTGAGGAATATTCCATTGTATACATAAACCACATCTTCTTTATCCATTCATCTTTCGATGGACACCGAGGCTCCTTTCACAGTTTGGCTACTGTGGACATTGCTGCTAGAAACATCGGGGTGCAGGTGTCCCGGCATTTCATTGCATCTGAATCTTTGGGGTAAATCCCCAACAGTGCAATTGCTGGGTCGTAGGGCAGGTCTATTTTTAACTCTTTGAGGAACCTCCACACAGTTTTCCAGAGTGGCTGCACCAGTTCACATTCCCACCAACAGTGTAAGAGGGTTCCCTTTTCTCCGCATCCTCTCCAACATTTGTGGTTTCCTGCCTTGTTAATTTTCCCCATTCTCACTGATGTGAGGTGGTATCTTATTGTGGTTTTGATTTGTATTTCCCTGATGGCAAGTGATGCAGAGCATTTTCTCATGTGCATGTTGGCCATGTCTATGTCTTCCTCTGTGAAATTTCTGTTCATGTCTTTTGCCCATTTCATGATTGGATTGTTTGTTTCTTTGGTGTTGAGTTTAAGAAGTTCTTTATAGATCTTGGAAACTAGCCCTTTATCTGATACGTCATTTGCAAATATCTTCTCCCATTCTGTAGGTTGTCTTTGAGTTTTGTTGACTGTATCCTTTGCTGTGCAGAAGCTTCTTATCTTGATGAAGTCCCAATAGTTCATTTTTGCTTTTGTTTCTTTTGCCTTCAGGGATGTATCTTGCAAGAAGTTACTGTGGCTGAGTTCAAAAAGGGTGTTGCCTGTGTTCTCCTCTAGGATTTTGATGGAATCTTGTCTCACATTTAGATCTTTCATCTATTTTGAGTTTATCTTTGTGTATGGTATAAGAGAATGGTCCAGTTTCATTCTTCTGCATGTGGATGTCCAATTTTCCCAGCACCATTTATTGAAGAGACTGTCTTTCTTCCAGTGGATAGTCTTTCCTCCTTTGTCGAATATTAGTTGACCATAACCTTGAGGGTCCACTTCTGGGTTCTCTATTCTGTTCGATTGATCTATGTGTCTGTTTTTGTGCCAGTACCACACTGTCTTGATGACCACAGCTTTGTAGTATAATTTGAAATCTGGCATTGTGATGCCCCTAGCTATGGTTTTCTTTTTTAAAATTCCCCTGGCTATTCGGGGTCTTTTCTGATTCCACACAAATCTTAAAATAATTTGTTCTAACTCTCTGAAGAAAGTCCATGGTATTTTGATAGGGATTGCATTAAACGTGTAAATTGCCCTGGGTAACATTGACATTTTCACAATATTAATTCTGCCAATCCATGAGCATGGAATATTTTTCCATCTCTTTGTGTCTTCCTCAATTTCTTTCAGAAGTGTTCTATAGTTTTTAGGGTATAGATCCTTTACCTCTTTGGTTAGGTTTTATTCCTAGGTATCTTATGCTTTTGGGTGCAATTGTAAATGGGATTGACTCCTTAATTTCTCTTTCTTCAGTCTCATTGTTAGTGTATAGAAATGCCACTGACTTTTGGGCATTGATTTTGTATCCTGCCACACTGCCAAATTGCTGTTTGAGTTCTAGCAATCTTGGGGTGGAGGCTTGTGGGTTTTCTATGTAGAGTATCATGTCATCGGTGAAGAGGGAGTTTGACTTCTTTGCCAATTTGAATGCCTTTAATGTCTTTTTGTTGTCTGATTGCTGAGGCTAGGACTTCCAGTACTATGTTGAATAGCAGTGGTGAGAGTGGACATCCCTGTCCTGGTCCTGATCTTAGGGGAAGGCTCCCAGTGCTTCCCCATTGAGAATGATATTTGCTGTGGGCTTTTCATAGATGGCTTTTAAGATGTTGAGGAATGTTCCCTGTATCCCTACACTCTGAAGAATTTTGATCAGGAATGGATGCTGTATTTTGTCAAATGCTTTCTCTGCATCTAATGAGAGGATCATATGGTTCTTGGTTTTTCTCTTGCTGATATGATGAATCACATTGATTGTTTTACGAGTGTTGAACCAGCCTTGTGTCCCAGGAATAAATCCTACTTGGTTATGGTGAATAATTTTCTTAATGTATTGTTGGATCCTATTGGCTAGTATCTTGTTGAGAATTTTTGCATCCATGTTCATCAGGGATATTGGTCTGTAATTCTCCTTTTTGGTGGGGTCTTTGTCTGGTTTTGGAATTAAGGTGATGCTGGCCTCATAGAATGAATTTGGAAGTACTCCATCTCTTTCTATCTTTCCAAACAGCTTTAGTAGAATAGGTATGGTTTCTTCTTTAAACGTTTGATAGAATTCCCCCAGGGAAGCCATCTGGCCCTGGACTTTTGTGTCTTGGGAGGTTTTTGATGACTGCTTCAATTTCCTCCCTGGTTATTGGCCTGTTCAGGTTTTCTATTTTTCCTGTTCCAGTTCCAATATTATTTTGAAGAAAAGTGGTGAAAGTAATACATCCCTGTCCTATTCCTGACCTTAAAGGAAAAGCTTCCAGCTTTTCATCATAGAATATGATAATAGCTGTGAGCTTAGCATATATGGCCTTTATCATATTGAGTTACATTCCCTCTATACCCAGTTTGTTGAGGCTTTTTATTGTAAATGGATGTTAAATTTTATCAAATGTTTTCTTCATCTATTGAGATGACCATATGATTTTGACCCTTCATTTTGTTAATGTGAGATATCACATTGATTTGCAGATGTTGAACCATCCTTGCATCCCTGGACTAAATCCCACTTGATCTCAGTGTATGATCCTTTTAATGTATTGTTGAATTTGGTTTGCTAAGATTTTTAAATAATTTTTACATCCACATTCGTCAAGGATTTTGACATCATTTTCTTTTCTTCTGCTGTCTTTATCTGGTTTTGGTATTGGGTAATGCTGGCCTTGTAACATGAGTTTGGAAGCATTCCCTCCTCTTCTATTTTTTGGAAGACTTTCAGAAGGACTGGTATTAATTCTTTTTTGAATATTTGTAAAATTTACCAGTGAAGCCATCTGGCCCTAACAGGAATGCTTTGTTTTAATCTTTCACAGGCTCTTAATTAAACCTTTCAAACTGTTTTAAAGATTCAGAATGCCTAAAAGATGTGTATTTTTAAAAGAGCCTTCACTTGAATATAATTCTGATTTCCCACCGGTACCTGCAAAAAAGCAAAACATCTTTTTTGAAAGGGTAGGAGAATGCATTGCAAGATTACTCCCTACTGGGAAAATGGATTTTTTTTTTAGAATAACACTAATAAATCTTTTTGTCTTCAACCTATAATTTATAATTTAATTTTTCACATTTTGTATTCATATTTGCATGATAAAAAAAGTGTCACATCTTTTTTAAAATCACCTCTTTATGGTTGAATTGTTAAAGAGAGACACCCAAGGAATCTAAGAGGAATAACAATTTTCAAGTCTCATATTGGAGCAATTTGCATAACTCTGTAATATTCACCTCATTAAGTCTCATTAGCAAATGATTGTCTCCCTTGTGGAAGGTTTTGGAGAAATCTTAGTTGGCAATTTTCATGGAAGCTCAATAATGTTATTCAATACTTCATATGGAATTATATCCATCTAGAATTTTTGGCTTTCAATATTAAAGAAATCATCCAAACAGTCTTTTAAAAGAACTTAGAATTTAGACCAGTTAAGGGAAGTTAGAATTTAGACCCGTTAATTTAGTACTCAGAGCCTCTCTTTAAACTATCTAGCCATCCTGCTGCTTAGCTGAAGCATTGCCAGACTGGTGAAACCAAACATTTGTTCTCAGAAGGAAGCATACCATTTTCTAGAAGGGTAAGAAAAGCTTCTCATTCTCAAAATGTTAGAACAAAAACAAAGAATGAAAAATATCTATTCTTTTCACTGAGACAGTTAGCAAAAGTTTCTGAGGAGGTCTTAAAGAGGCAGATTATTTGGAGTAAATCTGAGATATGCCAATTCACTGATTTCACTGGTGAGAATCCCGGCAGCATAACAGTGTGGGTGATTATCACAACTACATTTTTTTTTTTTTAGCAAATAATTTCTGCCAGAGCTCTTCCAAGCACTGTATGTTTAATTATCTAAACAACTGGGCAGCCTAGGTAGCTCAGCGGTTTAGCACCGCCTTCAGCCCAGGGTGTGATCCTGGAGTCCCAGGATCGAGTCTCATGTTGGGCTCCCTACATGGAGCCTGCTTCTCCCTCTGCCTGTGTCTCTTTGCCTTTCTTGCTCTCTCTCTCTCTCTCTCTCTCTCTCTGTGTGTGTGTGTGTCTTTCATGAATAAATATATAAAAATAATAATTATCTAAACAACTGTTTTATATAGACAAACTTATTTTTTCCCCTTTTACAGAGAAGGAAACAGCCATGGGTAACTTATGAATTTACTTATGGCCCTACACTAGTAAGTGTTAGAGTCAGGTCAAGACTTGGGTTTGACACTGAAACAATGCTCTGAACTGTGCATTTATAGGAGATGCTAAAAGAAATAGAATCCAGGAAAGGAGGAATGTGATACTCTTTTTGGCACATTAAACCACATTCCCTGTTGCCATTATGAATTTGTATCCAGGGAAAGAGTCCCATTTTGGTTTATTCAGTATTGTTATGGGATTCTTTTATGTGTTAGGTGCCATATTAGTTGGCTCAGGATGCCATAAATAAATACCATGTAGTGGGTATGTTGAACAGAAATTTATATTGTCACAATTCTGGAGGCTTCGAAGTCTAAGATCAGGGTGCCAGCATGGTTGGGTTCTGATGAAAGCCCCCTTTCTGGCTTACAGACAGCTTCCATGCTATGCTCTCATGTGACAGAGAGACAGCAAGCTTTCCAGTGTCTATTTGTGTCAGAACACTAACCTCATCATGAGACCTCAATCTCATGACTCATCTAATCCTAATTGTCTCCCAAAAGCCCCACCTCAAAATACTCTCACATTGAGTGATAGGGCTTTAACATATGAATTTTGGGAAAAGAAACAATTCAGTTTGTAGTAAGTACTAATCCAGGTGTGGGGTTAAAAGTTGAAAAAGACCTAGCTATTTACTTCAAGGAAATAGGAATTAAGGGGATACATAAGCAAGCTATGACAATCTGATAGATTCTAAAATAAAGAAATATGCAAGGTATCTTGAAAGCACTGAGGAGGATGCAGTTACTTTTGTCTGGGATTTAAGGGCAGGATGGCTTCAAAGCAGGTCTTACAAAAGAAGAGACCACACTCCATCTGGGGAATGTATGGTTGGCTAGAACTAGAGGGCTGCACCAGCCCTGCTCTTCCAGTGGAGTAGGATAGAGTTTGATCTGTTACCTATATGATCAGCATTCTTTTATGAGAATTGCTATGATGTCCAGGTTGGGAACACATACAAACCAAATCACCCTTCAGAAAAGCTCCAAATTGACAAGGGCTCCTTAATGCCCTCAATGGTTCTAATCATTGTTTTGATCTCTCAGTTTTAATCATGATCAGACATCCATGGGATTACAGATACCTAAAGAAAGTCTTTGAAATGAAGGAAGTGACCAAAACAAAGCAGAAATAAAACACTTAGAAAAACATAGATTGTGCCCCCCTCAAAAACAAACAAACATTGCAAATGACATATCAGATAAAGGGCTAGTTTCCAAAATCTATGAAGAACTTCTTAAACTCAACAGCAAAGAAACAAACAATACAATCATGAAATGGGCAAAAGACATGAACAGAAATTTCACAGAGGAAGACATAGACATGGCCAACATGCACATGAGAAAATGCTCTGCATCACTTGCCATCAGGGAAATACAAATCAAAACCACAATGAGATCCCACCTCACACCAGTGAGAATGGGGAAAATTAACAAGACAGGAAACCACAAATGTTGGAGAGGATGCGGAGAAAAGGGAACCCTCTTACACTGTTGGTGGGAATGTGAACTGGTGCAGCCACTCTGGAAAACTGTGTGGAGGTTCCTCAAAGAGTTAAAAATAGACCTGCCCTACGACCCAGCAATTGCACTGTTGGGGATTTACCCCAAAGATTCAGATGCAATGAAATGCCGGGACACCTGCACCCCAATGTTTCTAGCAGCAATGTCCACAGTAGCCAAACTGTGGAAGGAGCCTCGGTGTCCATCGAAAGATGAATGGATAAAGAAGATGTGGTTTATGTATACAATGGAATATTACTCAGCCATTAGAAACAACAAATACCCACCATTTGCTTCAACGTGGATGGAACTGGAGGGTATTATGCTGAGTGAAGTAAGTCAATCGGAGAAGGACAAACAGTGTATGTTCTCACTCATTTGGGGAATATAAATAATAGTGAAAGGGAATAGAGGGGGAAGGGAGAAGAAATGTGTGGGAAATATCAGGGAGGGAGACAGAACATAAAGACTCCTAACTCTGGGAAACGAACTAGGGGTGGTGGAAAGGGAGGAGGGCGGCGGGGGGTGGGGGTGAGTGGGTGACAGGCACTGAGGGGGGCACTTGACGGGATGAGCACTGGGTGTTATTCTGTATGTTGGCAAATTGAACACCAATAAAAAATTAATTTATGAAAAAAACACAAAAAAACAAACAAAAAACAAAAAAGTAAACAAAGGGAAGAGAAACCTTTCTAATGACTCTTTAGAATCGTTAACATTCTAAGAGAAATGAAAAAAAGATTTTACAACACGAGAACAAGAACAGAATGCTTAAAATATTGCAGAAGGCAAAACTTAGTTCTTGGAAATTAAAAACTTAATAGCAGAAATAAAGCACCCGTTAATAATGGACATAATTGGGATGCCTGGGTGGCTCAGTGGTTGAGCATCTACCTTAGGCTCAGGGCATGATCCCCGGGGTCCACGATGGAGTCCCACATTGGCTCCTTGCAGGGAACCTGCTTCTCCCTCTGCCTATGTCTCTGCCTCTCTCTGTGTCTCTCATGAATAAATGAATGAAATCTTTAAAAAAGAAAGAAGAAGAAGAAGAAGAAGAAGAAGAAGAAGAAGAAGAAGAAGAAGAAGAAGAAAGAAATCCATCTCAAAGGGTATATAAAGTGAGACGAGGGAGAAATGTAAACTTGTGGCAAATCATGAGGAAATATTGGGCATGAGAAGTTAGGAACATTGAAATAATTGCTTTCTTGGAAAAACTGTGTTGAAAATAGAATATGCCCCATTTCCTTTGAATCTGCAAATAAAATCAAACAAAAATCATCCGCCCTGGCCAACTTTCATGGCCCTGTTTCCCAGAGAGGCCCAGAGGGATGGCTCCAGGAGGTGGATCTCAGAGAACAGGTGGCAGCTGAGAGAAGAGGTGACAGGCCGTATGCCCTGAGCAGTGGCCTTGCTATCAGGAGAAGCAGCAGCCCCTGTCTGGAGCTGAGTTTGCTACCATTCTGAACCACTGCTACCATTGATTCCCCATTAGGCTCCCTATTTTCCAATTTAGAAAATCTGATTCGGCAACCTGTTTAGATTTCACCCCAGAAAATTGGCATAGATTTTTAAGCTTGAGAATATTTTTGTGGCTGGCAGATTTTCAGCAGCTATTATTTTATACATCAGGAAACATTTAGCAAACTAATGAAACAAAGTGAAGTGGATAGAATTATAGAAACCTATGTTGGGGGTTCTTGTGTGGCTTGCGGCAACCAGCCTCATAAATTAGAGCTCACAAATTAGATTACAAAACACTTTGTAACCTGTATTTGTATTTAAAAATCATGCTTCCCCAAAGCATAAGTTATTTTAGGCTTTGAATTTGTGAATTGGAATAACTGTTTCTCATTTTTCGTGGTTACTCTAAAATGGCTAATTCCAACCATTCCTCTAAATCCCCCAACTAAATATATAGTTCTCACTTTTCCTACAGCTCTTTGGTAACTGTGACCCCTACCATTTTTTCCCTTATTTTAAAGAGAAGCCTGTAACAGTGTTCTGTATTTCTGAGATTGCCTCCAGCTAAGACTCTTCCGGGCAGATAAAGAAACCTACAAATAAGAAAAGACAGGGAAAGAGACCAGTAAATGAACATGTTACCAAAAGAACTGAATTTCGTTAAAAATCCATTTGTGTAAATGAATCCTTTTTAAATAAGAGAGTATTTGTGTTTTCTAAAGCCAAGCATTAGAATGGGCCATTTCAGTATATAAAAGCTATCAGAAAGAAGAAAGAAAATGATTCAGCAAGAACAACAGGCAATCAAAAACAAGAATAAGAACACTCAGACCCCCGTTTACAGAGCAAAGAACTTGCACAATTTGGGATAAAGTAAATGGCCAGTAAATCCCCAAATATATCCCACCTCCAGATAATGAAAGAAGTGCAAAATAAAGCCCTTCAACATATGCCTGTTTTTGTTTTAAATAAACTTTTTATGTGAAATAAATAAATAAATAAATAAATAAAATAAAAATAAAAGCTATCACTTTCATTGTTTTGGCTATTTTCTTCAGGCTAGAAATCACATCTTCAGTTTTCATACTGTTTAAAAACGCTGCTTATACAGGGAATGCTGTCTTCCAAAATAGCCATCTAAGCATGTCTGAAGTTGCTATTATTTATCAGCTGCCCAGAACAGTTTTGTAAATATTTCATAGGTATATAATGAAACCTCTTAAGATGTCAGAATCCATTTTAGCAACTGAAATAATATACTATTACATGTACTGAGTGACATTCCCTTTAACAGACCGGTTGGTCAATATCCTACGTTTAATTATATTCATTTGGATTCATTTTACATATGCATTATATAAGAAGTGAAGCATATCCCGCTGTGTGCCCACAGCCAGTTCTCAGTAACAGGAAACCAGAACTCTCACACATAAGCAAATCCTCTCTTCCTCATCTTTTGTGTTCAAAGCCCATCCCCTAATTGTTCATTGCTCCTATTAGAAGGCTGAAAGAAGAAAAAGAAAAGACCTTCATGGTTTCCATGTTGCAGGATCTTTATGCTTTTCATCATTCTATCTGCAGTGCCAAAAATGTCTATCCCACACACACAATGAGCTCTCAGTATGTACTTGCTGAATGAGCGAATGGTGCCAACTGCGTGTGCGTTCTATACAATATTCCATGTCTGTACTACAGGAGGAAGAGCCCTCCTTGAAGAAACAGAAGCACTAACGTCGATTCAGTTTTCTGCGCATTCTAGGGTGACCTTGACCAAGTCCATATCTCAGAGTTTGGGGTTCCTCATTTTAGGAAGGGGGATAAAGCATTCTTACCCTATCCCTCAGCAGGCATCCATTGGAATAAATGGAGAACATTCTGTAAACATCCAAATAACCAAAAGGACAAAAGAGATCAGAATGACTGAAGCTAATACAGATCTCTTGGTTTATCTCAGCAGCCCATGTGCCTCTCTGTTTACAGTCCTCTTTTAATTATTTGCATTAATGAAGGACAGCCAAGGCATGAATAATCCCAAGCACTTCTGTTTGGCTTTGGAATTAAATTTGAATGTGCTCTGTGTACATTTCAAGAGTGTCTTCTTTCAGAATCATGAGATCACACAATAAAGATCCTCTTCCATGGCATTGGCTTGGGGGTCAACTTGTGACAATCTATCTTCTGTGTGTGAAAAGATGCTTCTCAGATCCCCAGCCCTGTGATAGTTGTGAGCTGAGCATCATAAACATTAACACACCATCCTTTGGGAAAATTGAATTCAGTCATGAGCATGTAGTACAAGCTTCTTCAGTAAACTTTAGAAACAGTTGTTTTGTTTATTTGCTTGCTTTACCTGGGAAGAAATTAGTTGAGTTTATCATCAGGGAACTGAGGCAATGGATGTTCAGAGTTCTAATTTATCACTGCTTGGCATATTATATGTAAATGAGGTTTACCCATTCAGATAATTTGATGGTGCACTTTTGAATAAATGAATATATCACACCATGAAGATACAGAGTCTTTAAAATAAGTATAGTATTCATAACTTCCCTTCCACTCAGTGATTTATCATCGATAAAACATGGGTTTTTGAAAGAATGTTGAAATAATTTATTTGCTTTCTAGCCAATGCTTTTGTTGATCTGGATAGTAATTTTATCCTCCCTCTGCAGCAATTGGCTGGTAAACTATTCCTTGCAACTTCAGGAAGTGAAGTATTACCTACTCATTTCTCTCCCTTATGCCTGCAGGCTACACTGTAATTCTAACCTGTCCTACTTTGCTACGGACATATTTTTAAGTGTCAGAATGTTCTGCATATTTACACTGGAGTGTATATCTGAAATGCAGGGGTTATTCAAGGCTCTTTGAATAGAGCAGTGATGAGAAGAAAAAAGTGATTAAAAAGTAAGGGGCCCAACCCACTTGGAAGGCATATCCCTGTAGCCCCTTTTCCACATGGAATTCTTCATTTTCCACCCTCCAAGTGTTCATCCAGGCAGAAATCATTTGTATCTCCATGGAATCGATTTGACACTGGGCTTGACTATGCCAAGGTCACAAAGTTAAATTAGCACCACAGCCAAGAGGAAATATGACAGGCACACATTCCACTCCATCTTCTGGTCCCTGGTGAGACAATTTCTGAGAGACTTACTCGAGTTTGTCTCTCCCATCCCCATGAGCAGCACTGACCCCATCCATAAAGGACCCACTGTCATACTGCTTCTGCTCTAAGAGTGGAGGACTCCATGAGACTTGAGTTCAGATCCTGGCTCTGGCACTTACCAGACATGTGTCAGGATAATTATGTGTACCTTTCGATGCTTTGGAAGGGTTAAATGGTTGAGAAATGAGAAATACCTTAGGGCCCTGCGTGTATTAAATTCTTGATTTTTTAATGGATTAATGTGACTGGTACATTGCACCTCTGCTTTTGCTGTGTTGTTATGACAAAGGGTTTAGGAGACTGAGGTTCTCCAGCATGTTCTGTGGGACTGGATGGAGATAGCAAACTACTTGTCATTCTGTGATCTAGTTAGTCTGTGCTGCTTTCTGGTCTAAGGGTCAGAATAGGTTTAGCCATGCTTTGGCCTGCACACTCTCTAGCTAGCCAGATGCTTTGGATGACGTCTGTCTGCTTAGCTGAACTGGAGCTAGTCCGGAGGAGGTGTCATGGTTTGGGGGCAGCAGGGTTTCCTTGATGGAGCACAGGAGCAAGAATCATGGGACCTGGGCTTTATGCCAGGTCCCAGCACTGATTTCACAAGTGACCTTGGGCAAACCACTTCCCTTCCCTTCTTTCTGTTAAAGGAAGATAATCGATCTTATGGCCACACCTCACAGATATGTAGTGAAGATTAATGTAGGATCTTGGGATTCAATTCGGAAGAAAACACTACAGAACACATAATTAGTTTTATAATCTATAATTAACTATATAGATAGTGAGGAAGTAGCCACATGTGAATTATACATTTAAAAATTAGAACTTGGGTTTTGTTTTCTTTTTTCCTTTCTAAGAAAACTAACGACCTCAGTTATGCTTCATCCAGACGTTAGTAGAGCTGACTACCTGGAGGACCCCACTAGATGACATTATGGTAACTTTAATGCATCAAGCAACTATGATACCAAAGCTGCAAGTGAAATGATTAAAGGTAGATCAGATAGCCCAGGACAACAAAATGTGATTGGCCATTCTTGATTCACAAAGAAAAGAAATTTGTCACAGATAGTTAGAGAGTCAGTGTCTTAACCCTGTTCTGGATATGGGCATGCTGTGGACAATAGTAAATAGTCATCCCAACACTGTGCATAACCATATCTTGAAATTTGTCCTCCATATCCTCTGTGTTCATGTCACTTGCCAAAGGAAGAAGAAGGGTGACTGACAGAGTGAGAGCAACTGGTCAGTCAAGTTGGGCGGGGAGCTGTCTACTGGGTCCCTCTGGGCATCAGGGCACTGTCTTCTCCCTCGTCCTGCGGCCTCTACCCACCTCCTTCTGCCAAAGGAACATCCTCACGGAACACTTCAGAATAGCATGGGTTGACGTGTACAAATTATTTCCAACACCCTCCTAGGGTATCTCCAGATACTCAGCACAGGCAATCTAGGAGAGCTGGTGCTCCAAATGGAGACTCCCGACACAAACACACTTCCATTATTCAGTTAGTAGAAAGCAGATTCCAAGCCCCGATAGCCTCCTCCAGGCCCGGTAGCTGTGCTGCCTGGGTCAGCAGGCTCACGCTCTGGTCTGGCCCTCTGGCTGTCCTCTGTGTCCCCAGCCCTCCCTGCTCAGGCTCCTCTCTCCTGGGCCCCCCAGGAATGCTGGGGACCATGATGCCCTTTCCTGCCTGAGCCGTAGGCCACCACTTGGTTTCTGACTGAAGCCCCCCTTCTTGGAGCCCCTGGATCTCCAAGTTGACAGGTCACAAATTAACACACTAGATTCCTAAAAACACATAAAATGGCACCTTTTTCTTTTCTGTGGCTGACCTACTCCCCCTTACCAACCTCTGCTTCCCAGGGCTGGGCCAAGAACATGGTAGAGATGAATGGCCCCTGGTGAGTCTCAGTCTAGATCGCATCTGTCAGGTGAACAGTCATTGGGGTGGCTCACAGACCTGCTCCCCCCCATTCTCCCCTGCACCTTCCCCACATGGTGGCTGGCTTCCCAGGAGTGACAGCTTCCTGTCCTCCCAACACTGGGAGGGAGAGAAGGGTCCTGGCCTCACATGAGGTCTTGGCCTAGTCCCCCTGCATCAGCTTCTTGGTCCTGGCTGTCCTCAGACAGATCTCTGTCCAGTCGAGGTGGATCCAGTCTTAACTATAGAGTCTTCCTGTGTTTCTGCTCCTGCCTTAGCTGGTGTATCTCCCAGTGTGTTCACTCAGTCAGGCCATGCTCCTGGGGAGCCAAGTATCCTGCTGCTGAGCAGGCCTCTTTCTAGCCAAGGTCATTATGCATCCTGAGAGGCCCATCCATCAGCTCTTGGATTCAGGGTCACTTAGCCTGTGCCAATATGAGACCCACTATGGCTCTCAGCTCTTATGGCCATCCCTTACTCCACAGGAAGCAGTCATTTCTGGTCTCTTCTATTCTATAGAAGAGCCCAGGCTGGCTGAGGAGCACTAACCCAGCCTCCTTCCTGCCCAGGTGCACTGAGCTACCACATTTACTTCCTGTGGTTACTACAAATCATAGTCTTGCCCGGCAGTCTCTCCAGACAGTCTGAGATTATGAACAAAAGCATTTCAATGTTGATTTGCTATCAACATTCTCATCATGCCTGTAACCCCCTCCTGCCCAAGCCTGATGTCCACAGCATCTTTCTCGGGTTATTTTGAATGTGTATTTTTCTCAAACATCCCTTCATAGTTCTATTGTTTGCCCCTTGTGTTTGGAAGTTATTCTTGTTTTACTACTTCTCTCACTAGAGTCATCCTTTTCCCTTAACCATCAGAGGGGCCTGCTCTTCATTGATCCTTAGGATCTTTTGAATTACTCATACAACAAATTTTCATTGAGTTTTGTTCTTTGTGCCGGGATTAAAAAAAAGTTAATAAAAGGTTCTGCCCTTGTAGCACTGACAACCTGGTGAATGGCCCAAGATTTGGTGTTTTTTTTAATTTCACTTTTTATGAAATAATAGATTAGTTGGTTGATATATCCATGCACAATTCTTTGAACACCTACTGTGTACATAGCATTTTGAGAGATGTGTGAATGTGTTTGGGAGACAGTTCAATGATGAGTAAATACTGTCCCTCTCTGTAATGAATTGATCATTGAGTAGAAGAAATATACATAAAAAAGCATGTATCTTCCACACAGGACATGAGTTAAGTGCTGCAGTGGCTGTGCAAGTCAGCTTACATGGGGATGTAGAAAAAGACTAATGCATTATCACTTGATATATTTCAGAAGGCTTTGCCAAGAAAGTAGAATTTTTTATGAGTCCTTGCAATAATTTGAAGGCCAAGGTAAGTGTTCTATTTCAGACTCAAAAACCAGAATAAAAGATGTGAAGAAGGCATAAGAAAGGTCATGAAGGACAAGTAGCCCTTTGTGGTTCAAGCAGAGGGTGATTTGATGGATGGAAGAAGGAATGAAGTTGAAAATGTCAGATCTAGAGGCTCCAAATGTCCCATTCAGTTCAGGCTCTCTTTAACTGGCAGTTATGAGAAGGGGAATGGTGAATCTGGCCTGTGATTTAGGAGACAGAGTAAGGAGTTGTTTGAAGCAGCAGAGAGACCAATTAGCTGACTATCACAGAAATTCAGGTGGTAAATTCTGAGGGGGTTATTTTTTTTTAATATTTTAGTTTTTTTAAAAAAATTTTTTATTTATGATAGTCACAGAGAGAGAGAGGCAGAGACACAGGCAGAGGGAGAAGGAGGCTCCATGCCCCGGGAGCCCGACGTGGGATTCAATCCCAGGTCTCCAGAATCGCGCCCTGGGCCAAAGTCAGGCGCCAAACCGCTGCGCCACCCAGGGATCCCTCTGAGGGGGTTAGATGCAGAGGTTGGCATAGAAATGAAAACGAGGGGTCAGGTGCAAGAGACATCAGTAAACTTGGTTGACAGTATGTGAAGGAAGAAGAGAATTTAGTAAGCAGCTGAAGGAAGAGTGAAGGGTGTCCAGGACTTTCCTAACCAGAGTGTCTTGGAGGTGCTGGGACAGGGGGAGATTATGGTACCTAGGACTGCCTCCCAATACCCATTTATATACACTCCTGACGATTCTAGGCTTATCCACTCACACAGGGAAGGGTTTACTTCAGTGATACCAGAACTTGGGCTCCCATATCTTAAGCATCTTATTATCTACCCACTTTTTTTTCCAATAAACTCACAAAAAGACTCATGAGTTTGATGAGACATTAATGGAGGAGAGGGGGAAAAAAAAGGTTCTGCAGAAGAATTCAGCCAACCGTAGGAAACAACAGTATTTGATACCCAGATAGTCAGTCCTCTGTGAGATTTTGCTAAATGAATGAATTGGAACACTACAACATTTGTAGTAGCATGGAGCTGCATACATGGCCCTAACAAGTACTGCAGAGTGGAACATTTGGGTCTTGGTGAAGATATCTGTCCTCTGCTGATATTTTCACTATGTCTCTTCATATATCTGGGGCCTAAACTTGATCCTTACATTCTGCCTCCCATCCTGTTACATGTTCCATGCTTTTCTATAAAGTCAATTCCTCCTTTTCCTGGTGGATCCTAGCTCCTTGATCCTAATAGAAGCTTTACTACTAAGATTGTCACTTCTCACTTCAGTTCTCTACTAGAATATTTTGATTAGCATACCAAAAAAGGCTGTAATAACTCCCATCTCTTAATAAAAAAAAAAAAATCTACCCAACCCCTTCCTGTGAAGTCCAGCTACAGCCCATTTCACCACTCGGTAAAGAACAGTGCTTGTATTCAGCATTTAACCTTCATCGCACTCTATTCTTTCCTGAACCCACTCACATCAGATCTTCTCTCTCCTGCTCTCTGAAGCTGTTCTTGCCAAAATCAACACAACCTGTCTCGTGGAAGGAGAGGATGATAATCAATAATCTATCCTTATTTTTATTTGAGCTCTTAATAACTCTTCATATAGTTGAGCACTTCCTCATGTTCCATGCAGTTTTCATATTAAATTTGATGAAGCCCTAAACTCCTGAAATTACTTGGACTTCCTTGCCAATCTCAGTCAATTGTTTGATGAATTGTTTCTTCTTTTCCTTTATTTTAATTCAGTCTTTCTCAGCCAGAGTTCCCAGAGATAAATCCCTGATGGCCAACAACATCCACTGACCTTAACTCTCCCTTATGCATCTAGAATGGGTTAGTTAGGCGCCACCCTTTGGATAGGTTAAACAGCCACTGAAATCATTCTCTGTGTTCTGTAGTTGAGGTGAGGAATTCCAGTCAAGAAAGGCTGCTGTAAATGTCATTGTGCCCAGAAGTTCAGGCTTTTCTCTTGTCTCTGATTACCTTTATTACTTATGTGATCTCATGCTGAGAACACCCCAAATCTCCTTCTAAACCCCAAGTCTCCTTTTTAATTTTGGAGACCTGAAATCACCACTTGAACTACTGCTACAATCTTGTGACTCAAATGTGATCCCAAGACCAGCACTACAAACAGCTAGGAAGTTGTTAGAGATGCAGAATTTGAGATGCTGACCCAGATTGGTTCAGTCAAGGTCTGCATTCTAACAAGAGCCTCAGAATTTACATGCATATGTGAGTTTGAGAGGCACTCGAGTAAAACATACCAGAAAAAAAGATCTTTTATTTTCCACTTGTTCCTCTTCAATGTACTCAAGAAATTCTTTTTCAATGATTTTATTTATTTATTTGAGGGAGAGACGGACAGAACACAAATGGGGAAGGGGCAGAGGGAGAAGCAAACTGCGCTAAGCAGAGAGCCCAACATGGGACTTGATCCCAGGACCCTGAGATCATGACCTGACCCGAAGGCAGATGCTGAACCGACTGAGCCACCCAGGTGCCCCTAAATGTGCTCAAGAGATTCTTGAACAAATTTCCCTTCTGTAAGCCTGAAACTCCTTTTTAGGTTACCACTTATCTAGTTATGACTTTCTCTCTCATCAAATTACAACAAAGAACATGCCAAACTGTGACTCTTGAACAAAAGAGTATTTGCCACAGACAAAATGAAGCTCAAGTTCCCGGGCCCCTCCTTGCACAGATCCCTTCCAAGGTGCTGCAAGGGGTCCTGGTACTGTGTTCACATACGTTTTAGCAAAATTTGCCAAAGTAATTTGCTCCAACTGCTTAAGACCATCACTCTTTTCCAATTTTGTCACATTCCTGGTGACAGGATGGCATTGGAGTGGCCATGGGTGTTTTGGTCATTTGGTTACAGAGAAATTAAGTGGAGAATATATTCGGTTTTAGTTTAATGAAGTTAACTAGTTAAACAAGTTAGGAGTTTCTTTCTTTTTTTTTTTTTTTTTTTATTTATGATAGTCACACACACACACAGAGAGAGAGAGATGCAGAGACACAGGCAGAGGGAGAAGCAGGCTCCATGCACCGGGAGCCTGACGTGGGATTCGATCCCGGGTGTCCAGGATCGCGCCCTTTTTATTTAAAATAAAAATAATGCAAAATAGAATTAATCAGAATTCTGTCTTTGTAGGGTGTAATTCCATCAGTGAATACATCTGTGGAAGAAGACATATTTTTATGGCATCCCAACTATAAATTTTTTTTAAAGTTTCATCAATCATGCCAGAGTGAAACAGAACTATCTTTACTCTCTATTTTAAAATGATGTAATTTTTGTTTTGTGTTAATGCGATCAAAGTATATGCAACCGAAAGTAGGGAAAATTATTACAGAACAATGTCAGGCAATAACTAAAAATATTATGCTATTAATGTGTGTATTATGTGGTGTCTATGACTTTACTAGTTTTAAATAGCTATCTTTTTGCAGGTTTTTTCTCATATAAGTAATCTCATTCTGATTTTCATATCTATAATTATTTGTTTCTTACCTTGAAAACGATCTTCTAAGTTCTTCAAGCTTCAGGCCAGAAAAAAACGAATTGTCTCCCTGTCTACATTATGGTTCTGAAGGAAGTCCTGCTACTATTTCTGTCTGTCTTTACATTATGTCAAATAGAACATAATGATGCTGCCAAACTTTTATGAGAAAACCCTTATGTAAAAATTGTGCCAGCTTTTGCTTTCTTATTATTACAAAACGCAGAAAAGGATTTACTTTTTTAACCTGCACAATGAGGATTTGATTGGGCATCATCATTGCCAATCATTTCTATCCTAAGCGGGATTGCAGAGGTTAGAAAGCCCCTCCTCTAACGCAGATGCCCAATTATGGTCTAAATTCTGCCCCTCTTCTACCTCCCCAAAAGAGGAACAATCAAGATACATAAAAATTTCAATTCATGTAAGAGTCAACTCCTAGGGTGGTAGTGAGTAGAGAATAAAGTAATGAGTGAAAAATGAAGGACAGCATACCCTCTTCCCCAAACTGAAATCTCCGCTCACTGCTCATGTTAATGAAACCAAAAATTAGGCTGAGCCCACAGAAGGCAATCACTCCTGATTTTTTGCCAAATGCTTGATAACAGATTTGAGCTCCTATTTAGGCGACGGCTCAGGTTAGAAGTCATTCTTGTTCGCTCTCTTACCCTCACACCCTACATCCAGTCCACCAGCAATTCCAGACAACTCTACCTTCCAAATGTACTGTGAAACAGACCAATTACCACCTTTACTGTCTAAATCACCCTCATTGCTCACCCAGGCTAATTAATGCCTGGCTTCTGGCTTCCTTTCTCCTTTCTCTTCAGGTGCTTTCTCTGCAGCAGCCAGAGTCATCTTTCTAAAAGATACTTCATATCAGGTCATCCTGCCTAAAAACATTAGGGACTTACCTTCTGGCTTAGAATGAACCTCAAATTCTTTGCTTGGACTTTACTTCCTGCAAGATCTGCCTTTTCTTACCCACCTCATTTCTGTAACCAGCCTCTTTCACAAAATCTATCCACACTTTACAGGATTCTTCCAAAAAGCTTAGCTCATTCATGCCCTAGAGTTTTACCCTTGCTGTTATGTTTGGCTTTCCCTTACATGTAATCTAGATTTCTGCCCCAGCATCTTCTCCATTAGAGGGTGACCTGGACCACCACAATCCAAGCCTTCACCCTCACATACACTATACAATCGTACAGGCATTCTCTTTCTATCATGTGCTTCATCTTTCTTCACAGCACTGTCTATCACAAATTGTAGTTGTATTTTCTCTGTGTTTCTCTCCTCCACTAGAGCACAAATTCCAAGAAAATATGGACTTTGCTTGTATCTCTAAAGACTTTTGAAAATTTTTGGTGTCATCTCCTCTAATTCTGATAAGATAAAATCCACAACGAAATCATCAATAGGAAGTAAATGGTTTTTTGAAATGTAAGACATAGATATTAACTGTCAGAGGAGAATTCAAGGCCTGAACTGAAGTCTTCTCACTTCCTCCCAGAGTTATTTCCATTGCACCATGCATGTTGTCTTTCTAGATGATATGTTAAATAACTATATTGTTTATCCAAGAGTCCACATGTTAGTCTACTAATTTTTAATAACATATCTGGAGCAGAAATGACTAAGTCCGTATCAGGCGATGCTGACCATTGATAAACTTAAGCAATTTACTTAAAAATAAGCCAGTGAAAGGAAGGGTGAGGAAAGGAGAGATTGTTAATATACATATTTAAATTTTTCTATTTATCTAATTTCTTGATTTTCAAAATATTTTTGCTGTGGGCTGACTGTGTTGTCCCCACAATTCATATGTTGAAGCCTAAATCCCCAGGGTGATGGTATTTGGAGATGGGGTCTTTAGGAGGTGATGAGGTCATGATGAGTGGAGCCCTCATGCTAGGAGTGGTGCACTTACAGGAAGAGACTGGAGAGAGATGATGTCTCTCTCCCCTTGCCCATGGAAGGATATAATAAGACCTCCCACTACAAACCAGGAAGAGTGTCCTCACCACACATAGGATCTTCTGGCATCTTGATTTTGTATTTTCCAGCCTCTAGAATCCTGAGAAATAAACGTTTGTTGTTAAAGGCTCACAGTCTATAATATTCTATTATGGCAACCTAAACAAGACAATGTTTTGGTAATTTTTAATTGGTTTACAGTAAATCATCAGTACTTTCCTTCAATAGAATGTTTGATATAATTAATGGTTTACATTTTCACTTCCTCTGCCTGCAAATTTAGGACTGGGCTCCTCGATAGCAGTCATAAAAATGACAAAGTCAGTATATGACACTTATTCTGGGACTAAACCATTATCTAATTCTAGAGGAACCATTTCCTGTTCTATGACAATTAGGAAGGCCTACCGTTCTGAATTCCCTTCAAGAAAGCACTGCCTGTTTATCTGCAGTGATACTGTAAGCTGACAGTGTTCTGCAAGGTTTGCTTCATCTTTATGAAGATCTTACTCACCCAAGCAGTTCCCTGTAATGACTGAGCATGACTGGAGTGCTAGCTTTGGTCATTTCTGCCTAATGTAGATCTCCAGGGGCCAACCCTTGCTTTAGATCTCTCTTGTTCAATTGGCTCAAATTTTTATGAGATCTGCATTTCAGTCTGAAGGCTTTCCCTGCTCAATTCTGCTTCGTCCCTCGTTTATTTTTAGACATTAACCCTTAACAAACCTCTTCCACTCTTAGCTTTGTCTTAAGATCTGCTTCCAAGAGGACTGAAATGATATATTTTCTAAATTCATTTTTTCTTCCATTTTAAGGAAATGCATCTCATCAAATGTAGTTGCACATAGTATATAATCATGCTGGCATGTACAATCATGACTATACCGCAAAAGAAAAAGGAGAGCAAAAGGCATACATTACAGAGTTATGGACCAACAACATAAGTGGCTTAACAATCTATTCACCTTCTCTTCCCTTTGGCTCATTAGAATGGCTATGCTTTGGTGACATGGTGAGAGTTGTATTGTGATGGATAGAACTATCAGAAACTCATTTGAGTATTTAGGTATTGCATTAGTGCATTACATTTACAAGCAGCTGCACTCAAGGAAAATGTAATTGCCTCTCCTTCTGTATGTTTTCCTGCATGTTAAGGAAATCAGTTACTGGAGAATCACTTGATAAAAAACAATGATATATTTTCTTCTCCTCGTCTTACCACTAGTTTTGTGCTACTCAGCTCTAATGGAAGCAAACTCCCAGTGCTTTTTGTCCAGTCTACGAATCAAATCTGTTTGTTTGTTTGTTTGTTTGTTTGTTTTGCTAGCCTTAAATAATTCAAACTAGCAAAAGCAACACAATTAAAGTCAGGTTCTGCACTATACACTAAAAAATAAATTATCTTTGCTAAAGAGAAACATAGAGAGTGAAGACTTGCAAAATAATTCTACCCCATTTCTTGCTCAAGGATTAAAGAAGTCAGCCCTTTCCTTTAAGGAGAGCTATTCCATATTATGTGTGTGTAATTTTCAAGACTCAATCTCTTTAAATGGCAGAACAACAGGCATTTTCCTCTATCTGTAGTAGAAAGACCATCTAACCAATAGACATTTCCTCTAAGGAATTGCTTCTATTTAATTTTTTGCCTTGAAGAATGTTGGCATTTTATCCTTGAGATATATATTACTAGACCCAATGCTTTAGACTTCTGACACAAAACACAAAGAAGTTACCATGCTGTTAACTCCTTTGGCATTCTATGTCTATCTGAGGAGGCAGGAATTTGCCTTGGGATTCCTGGATCTATATATACTATTATGAAAATGTGTGCTGTTTTGGTTGGCCACGAGTTAGTCCTAGATTTTTTTGGAAATGGACCTCTGCCATTATATATGGTCCTGTTGGGAAGGTGATTCACTACCCACTAGACAAGCTAAAGAAACTAGAGCCTCTCTTTCCTGGGCAAGTATGTGGCCTAAAGAGTTCTCTTCTGGAAATTTAACAAAGACAATTGAAACTTTGACAGAAGGAATGATTGCAGTTTTTTAATCCCATTGGTGGGGCCCTGGAAAGGTTAAAATAGGGGAACTATGGTTCCTATTTCCCAGGTTTTGTCCCTCTGTAGCTTCATTAATTTCCACCTGTTTCTAAGACTAGTCTCTGTTCTCCCACCATTTCTGTGAAGCCCCACATTCATTTATACACACAACTAATATTCTTCTAAATAAATCTGTTATACTCAAGAAGCTAGAATTAGGGCAGCCTGGGTGGCTCAGTGGTTTACCACCGCCTTCAGCCCAGGGCATGATCCTGGAGACCTGGGATCGAGTCCCACCTCGGGCTCCCTGCATGGAGCCTGCTTCTCCCTCTGCCTGTGTCTCTGCTTCTCTCTCTCTCTCTCTCTCTCTCTCTCTCATGAATAAGTAAATAAATAAATCTTTTTTAAAAAAAAGAAGCTAGAATTACTTTCTCTTGCTTATAACCAAGAATCTTAATTTCAATGATGCCATGATTCTGAATATTACGTTTTTAAAAAGCAGATAAGCAAAACCCTAGTAGGGTATGTATTTGTCCCAGTCCTTGAACATTGAGCACTAGCAATCATTTGTGTGAAGAAAGAGTGGCGTGATAGATGTTGTCATGTAAAAAGTGAACTGTATCTAGAGACTTTCAATAAATTCATGCCATTTTCTTCTACATTCTCATCTCTTTTAGAATGTGTTAGTATGCTGCCTTCATTCTCATACACTTGAAACTTCAGTTTATGTGAGAGAAGGGTCACTCAGGATGAGAACAGATGTGAACACATCCTACATCTCTTGATGAGCTGAGCTTTTTGAGAATCTGCCTGACAAAAAAGACTTTATAAAAAATCTATTCGTGCCCAAGAACACTCTGTTATATCCTTCAGGTGCTCTTGAAAACAGTTTAAGATTTAGCTGCTTCAAACTGAAATTTTAATGCCCCGATTTTATTGACTGGAAAATACAGGTGAGTAAGCACCATAACTATCTTTTCCTAATGACATCAGAAAGTTGGTTAAGTGTGGTAGAATCATTTTGAAAGAATGAAAGTATGAATTGTTCTATAAAATATTAATACCAGGAAGCTATTTGCTTTATAGTTCTATGTATTCTTTTCAGGGCTATTATTTTAAACAATTGAGAAAATAAAAATTATTTATGATGATGTGCTAGTGCACTTTTCTGTCAGGGCTCTTTATTTTGTAAGTAACATAAAACTCAACAACTGATCTAAACAAGAAGAAAGAATTTGTTGGCTTATGTAATTGAGATGTCACTCGTGGGTCAGGCTTTAGGCACAGTTTGATTCTTGGAATTATAATATTGCTGAAGTTCTGACTCAGCTTATTTAAATTTTTCCTAGTTTTTCCGTCCTCCTCTGGTCGTTTTTTCAGGACAGTTTTCCTCTTCATAAAAAAAGAAAAAAATGCCTGCTGCAATACCTGGCCTGACAGCCATACCCTTCTCTAGATGAGAAGAAGGTCACATACCTTTGTCTCACAATTCCAAGAAGACCTGAGATTCAGTATGACTAAACTGAATTAGCTCATATGCCCAACATTAGCCAATCACCGTAGTGAGTCATGGAATGTTCTGATTGACCTATCTGGGTCATGAGCTCCATCCCAGAGCAATGGTGGGCACAGTTTCTCCAAAACCACATAAATAGGCTATGGAAAACAGTACCATTGAGCTAAGGTGAAGATTTCTAGTGTCAGACTGAAAAGACAAAATTCAATAAGAGGGAGGCAGGAAAAGACAGTATAGGCAATCAACAAGTGTCCAGGCATTCACCCTTATGTTGTCCAGTCTACTGGACAGAAACTACATGTAGATATGTGATGCAAGGCTCATCCACACCATTTATCACTGTGTACCAAGGCTCTGAGATGTGAAGTGACACAAAGGTGCTTGATAATAGGATGGTCTCAATGTGGCATGGACTTAAATATCTTAGAATATTGACCTTGTGAGTGTCTTAGAGATACTGGACTTAGAAACAGTGATCCACAGTGAAAGAACTCATGATTCCAATCTCAAAAAAAAAAAAAAACAATTTATCCAATAAGATGAAATAAAAAAATATTTTTCCAAGGTGACCAAGTATTTGTCTAAAGCAAGCTATAGGAAAAGCTAATTATCAGGAGGATATCTAATATATATGGAGCCTGAAGAGGCATGGTTAGTTTTATCATTCAGGTATTTAGTGGCATGTAGGCATGTCTGCACCTCCTATTTAGATGCCTACATCTCCTGGACCAGGTCAGAGTAGGCAAATCCTTGACCATGTACTAGGACTTAGACACTAACCAGATATTTCTCATGGTCTTCCCCTTTTCTATGCTTTTTGGCTATCAGTACCTTTTCTGAATGAAAAACTTTATTATTTATTATTATTTCTTTAGACAAACATGAACCTTTAATTATTTTTTAATCCAAGAATCACTCTATATATTCATGTATCTTGGATCATTATGTATCAATTTTAAAGTTTAATTCTACAAGGCAAATCATAGTAGCAAAAATCTGATTTCTGCTCTATATACCAAGTAAATGACTCTTTACTAGTCTATTATAGAATTTGTTGATTTAACATATATAGATGGAGAGCATACTTGAGTATCTACTATACACTGATTATCACACATGCCCTATATTATACTATTTACACATTGAATACTCATGTAATCCAGGTGCCACAAGTCTAATTTTATAGAAAAAGGCACTAAATTTCAAAGAGATCTAGCAATATTCTTAAAGTCAAACAACTAGTAAATAATGAGGTGGGACTCAACTTCATATTTGCCTGATTCCAATATCTGGGAACTTTCCACATGTAACTAGTATGGGATAATATTAAGATGGGTCTTGTGTTTTCCCCAGTTCATTTTTAACTTTATTATTAGAACTGTTAAAAAGAAAAATTCTTCTACCTTAGAGACAATGAAAACTCTTAATTCATTATTTCAAGTTTTATTCATTTAAACTTTTTTACTTGATATATTTCAAGTAATTTTGAAATAATTCTCTTTACTCAATTTTGAAATAATTCAAAATTATTTATTTATAAATTATAAGTTTTTAATTTATTTTATGGATTCTATGCCTGGACTGGGCAAATACCTATAAAAAATGTATATTGTAATGTATAATGATGACCAGGATACCATCTTTATTTGCAATGAAGCAAACTATGCACTAGCATTAATAACTGTTTGATCTGAGAGCATTTTAGATGTTAGATGGTAGTTATAGAGAAGATACTAGAAAGCTATATACTTCTGTTGAAAGGGTACTATGAAGTCTGTGATGAGCTTGGCCAGTCAAGCAAGAGAGGCTTCAAAGAAGATGAATCATATGAGCCAAACTTGGAAGAAATATGGGAGAGATTTATATAAACAGAAATCTGGGAAACACCTTCTACTAGGGAAAAAAACAATATAAGCAAAACAAAAACATAATGAGTGTATTTAAGGAGTAGAAAACAGTACCATTGAGCTAAGGTGAAGATTTCTACTGTCAGACTGAGGAAGACAGAATTCAATAAGTAATGGGAATCCATTGAAGGTTTCTGAGCAGAGAAATGATGTGTTCCAATTTACAAATTTAAGAAGATAAATGTGGGTGTCTAGAATAGATTCAACTTGAGTAAAGAGAAACTATAGGGACTCACCTGCTAAGTATACTGAAATATATCAAGTAAAAAATAATGAAATGCTGAACCAGGACACAATAATGAAAATAGAAAATAAATGGAGAATTGGTTCAAGAAAGCCAGAGGCTCAATCTTAATGACTTGCCAAGTATAAAAAAGGAGGGACCACAGAATTGGAAGAGCCAAAGTTAATTTACTCAGAATGTTTACCTAGGGTCTTGCCCTGCTAAAATAACCTCCATAGCAACAGAGGAGCCAGTTATCTGAGTGTGTCATTCTCTTGCTTAAAACCTAGAAATCACCTGTGAATCACCTCTGGCACTATAAAAATAATTAATTCCAAGGCTTCAGTGGTGGAATTAAATCAATCTCTTATGTGGGGGGTGTTAAAGGATTTGGGCAAGGGACACTTGTTTACAAAAAGCCCTCCATGTGATTCTTTTGTGCAATTGCAGCCAGGCTGATCACTGGTCTACAGGATAACTTCCATCCTACTTAACAAATACACGCAGACCTTATGTGTCTCTCTGGCCTCATCCAGACCTATGGCAGAACTCAAAACTCCCTAAATGTGCTAGGCTTATTCAGGCCTATGCCTCCATTCATGCTGTCTCTTCACCTGGAATTCCCTCTCCTACCAGTCTGCCTGGTGAACCAGCTTAGCTGTCCCTCCTTTGGGAAGCCATTGCTTACTTCATCAGAAGCAGACATCATTGCTACCCTGTTTATAGTTGCACTGCTTTCTTTTAAACATCTACCTTGTGCTTAATTTTGTTTATGTGTCAATCTCCCTCTATTAATGACTCCTTGTGCCTAGCACTGCCCCAATTTGCATTAGTTGTATGAATGTTTCCAGGCATTGTGCTTGGGTTGGGGGAAACACAATGGTGTCACTGTCATCAGAAACACAAAAGGTAGGGGTGCCTGGGTGGCTCTGTCAGTTAAGTTTCTGACTCTTGGTTTTGACTCAGGTGATGATCTCACAGTTGGGATCAAGTCCCATATCAGACTCTGTCCGATGAGGAGTCTGCTTTAGATTCTTTCTCCCTCTCCGTCTGCCCTTCCCCATTCATGTGCTCTCTTGCTCTCTTTCTCTCTCAAATAAATTAAAGCACACACACACACACAAAAGGTAATAGATGACAAAGAAGCAAAGAATTGCAATTAGTCTCGTGGCTTGTTATTAATTTATTTAACATGTAGAAGGGTAGATTTTGATGGGGATTATAACTAATTCCATTTGAACATGATCATCTTTAAGCACTAGTCAGATATCCAGGTAGGGATGGCCAGCAGGCACCTATAAATGGGAAATGAGTTCAGCTGTGAAAGATAACCCAATGAGAGAAAATATGAACAGAAAAGGCAGTGGGATTGTTAGCATCCTTTAACATTGTTACTTCAGAGAGTAGAACAGAGGTTCTTGCTGTACCTTTCATGAGAGTGTGGCCAATTACAAAATGGGGGTCTAGGGGAAGGGGATTTGGCATCCAGTTCTCTGCTCTGTACCCTCCTCCCCTACTCTTACTGTGGAATATGCAGGCTTCCACACACAACTTCCTGGAAGTGCAGAGGTGCAGCGTAGTCTTTACCCAGCTTTTGTGTGGGAGTGAGGAAGTTAATGTTTTTTTCACGTTAATGTTTCTGAGTTTCAATTTGTTCATCTGTACAGTGAGGTTAAGAACATATAGTCTACCTATCTTAAACAATTATCAGGAACATTAATATGTTCAAAAAAGCTGTGTGACCTGTATGGCACTGTAAAAATGAGACATGATTCTTTCTCTATTATACCAAGATCTTTTCCTTGTGTCAGTTCTATAAAATTTCAAATGCCCTGTGCACTGCCAAATATCACTAAATTTGGCTCTCTTTTTCATGATCAATAAACCCATATTTCCGAATCACCCTGATATTTACAAAAATAATTGAATTAGTTATTACAAATCAAATTTAATATTTTTTTCTTACTATTCAGAGTATATGCGTTTTTTCTTCTGCCTAAGCTCCAAGAAATCCATATAAAATTCATAATGGCCATCAAGGTAGACATACTTTCCTGGAAGAGCAGCCAAGTTTAAAGCACTTCACCAGTGGTGTGCTAGGCACCTGTGGAAGGTCTGTGTGGACTTTGAAGATCAGGGATTTAAAAATTCCAACATGGGCTAGAAAGGAAGTAAACCAGGGCCATCAACTATTGTTTCCTCCCTAGCTCATCAAAAGCTGCCAGGTCACCTCAGGACCACCAGGCAAAGGCATACCAGGAAAGAAGGAAGGAAAGCCTGGTAAGGAGTTGCCATGGAAGCAGAGGCACGTGTCATCTTGGCTCATCAGATCACCCTTGACATCATATATAGAGCATAGTACACCAACCATGCCTTCTAGTAATAACTCTGTGATTTTGAGTTTGTTTTTAAATTAGGAGAGGATTCAAGTGGCATTGTTCTTCCTATTACTCTGTATACTAGCTTTATTTATGTAAAGTATCCACCCAAAAAGCATATGTTTCCTGCTGTTCTATTGCAATTATTCTCTTGAGAGAATACTGAACTGGAAGAGGAACTAACATTCATAAATTGCCTCTTCCATGGCAGGCGGAGTGCTAGGATTGTGCAGGGAGGATATATAACTTAATGTTCACAACGGCCTTCTGGAGTAGCTAGGTAACATTGATCCCCACTTTACAGAAGCTCAGAAAGACTAAGTCACTTATGCAAAGATGTAGAGTTAGTAAGTGGAAGGATGGGAATGTGTATCCATGATCTCCAAAGAACACGTTTGTTAGATTAGAACAGAACAGGTGCTTAAAAATACACATTCTTTGTGGGTCCAGTTACATTACCAAAAGTTTTTAAAAACTAGAAATATCTCTAGCTTTAAAGCTGAGTAGGACATAGTTTATATATCTGTAATCAAATTTTGGGGCAGTTCACAGTAAGCCTTTAAATAAGGTGCACAGCTTGATAAATCCTGGTACTTTTGTATTTTTGTTTGTTGGTTTGTTTTTGTATTTTTCAAATCTCCAGTAAGTAGAATTCTGCAGGAAACAGACCCTGAGATGGACATTACTTGTTGCAGGACCACTGTGGTAGGCTCTTTAGACCTGTAAGAAAGGGAGGGAAGCAGGATTAGCAGAAGGATAGTGAGAGGGATACACTTCCAGTAGAGGCCTCTCATCATTCCAGAGTGAGCTCTGAGGTGGAGATAAATCCTCCCAGTAGTCCATCCAGGCAAAGAGCCTTGGCCTTTGTACTCCTGCATGGAGCACTGGATATGAAAAGGGGGCATAACCCTGGGCTACGCTACTTCCTTCCAGAGAAAGTAGTTCTTGGGAAAGGCCTGTACTGAGAGCTATCTGGCCCAGAGGAGACAACAAGAATGCACCAGTCATTGGGTGAGGGACTGGGGGTGGGGTCGGGAATGGAGACTGTCACATGCACTACAGTCCCCTCCTATGCGTTTTTTTTTTTAAGATTTATTTATTCATTTTAGAGAGGGAGAGAAAGAACAGGCACATGAGAAAGAGGAGGGGCAGAGGGAAAGGAGAAAGAATCCCCAAGCAGACTACCCGCTGAGCTCAGAGCCTGATGTGAGGCTTAACACGCAAGTTTGAGATCCCAGGACCCTGAAGTCATGACCTGAGCTGAAATCAGGAGCCGGCTGCTCAGCTGACTGAGCCACCCAGGCACCCTCCCCTCCTGTATCTTCAGAGCCTATTGATCCTGATATAAGGCCAGTTCCTCTGGGATTCTGGATGTTCCCATTTCCTAGGATAATTTATAAAAGAAAGGTTACTGATGTAAATTATAGCCCCCATGGCTGTGCTGGTTTTAAAGCCACAAGAGATACTAATTGCTTTCCATTACATATCACTTACACTTCTCTAGGGCTTACCCATTAGAGTGCCCAAACGTGGCCAAGCTTGAGGCAAGCAGGATGCCCGTCTCTTTCTGTGTTGTAGATTTTTTTTTCCTGAATTATATCTACCCTGAGGATATAGGGCTTGTATATGTTTTATGTTAGAGGGTCTCCTCATGGACTGCCCATGTTGGGAATTTTTCCCACTCTTGGTACATAGAATAATTAGTGTCACAACCAATGGATTAATGGATTTGACAAATATTTCCTGCATTAGTGGGTGGCCCTGTAGATGCCGGGTGGAATCCCTGGAATTTTTGCATGTTATCTTATATGGTAGTCTTTGCCAGTGTGATTAAGTTAAGGGTTTTGAGATGGGACATTATCCTGGATCATGCAGGCCCTAAATGCCATCACATGTGTCCTTAAAAGGGACAGACAGAGGGAAATTAGACACATACATAGGAGAAGGCAGTGAAGACAGAGCAGAAAAAAATCTGAAGATATCGGTCCCGAAGGTTGTAGTGAGGCAGCAGCACAGCAGCCACCAGAAACCACAGCTGGCAAGGAATGGATCGTCATCCAAGCCTCGGGAGTGAGTGCAAACTTGCCAACACCTTGATTTCAGACATCTGGCTCCTGGAACTGTGAAAGAATAAATTCCAATTTTTCAAGCCACCTAATCCATGGTGATTTTTACACCAGCCATATAGGAAACTATTGCACCCACAGTACTACTCTCAAGACTCTGCTTTCCATTGACTCCATTCCTTTTATGTTTTTTTTTTTTTAAAGATTTTATTTATTCATGAGAGACACACAGAGAGAGGCAGAGACAGAAGCAGGCTCCCTGTGGGGAACCTAATGCAGGACTTGATCCCAGGAACCTGGGATCATGCCCTGAGCCGAAGGCAGATGCTCAATCACTGAGCCACCCAGGCATCCCTCCTTTTATGTTTTTATATGAAAATTCTAGAAATGTGAGGAGTTAGGCTGGAGGCTATGTAGTAATGGCAGGGTTCTCACACCAGCTCTGGAATCAGACAGCCTGGGTTTAAGTACTGACTCTACCGATTTCTAGCTTTTTGACTTCAGACATATGGCTTATTTTTTTAACATCAATTTCTTTACCTGCAAAATGGAAAGGAATTTCGCATCACATAGACAGACTGTGAGAATTAAATTAAATGGCCACATAAAGTGTTAACAAAGCATCAGGTACAATGTAATGCCACTAAACATTCATAATTACAAGTCACATATATTTTACAAATATATAAAGCAAAAATAAACCATTTGATTAAAATAGTTTGATAACATATATGCTGAGAGTATGTCAATCAATGCAAATAAACATGTTAGCTATATATTTATTAAGGATTTACTGTGTCTCAGCCAACCCTTTGTGCTTCAATTTATTGATCCAAAAATAAGGATAATAGTAGTACTGACTCTAAAAGGCTAATGTGAGGATCAAGTGAGGGCAAATCACACTGAGCACTTAGCACACCACAGGGCATAGAAGAAATGCACATTTCCATTAGTATGTCTATGTAGTACCTCACTTAATCCCCACCACAGCCCCCTAAAATTGGTACCATTGTTACCCCATTGTACAGACAAGAGATGGAATAAATTGCTCAAGGACACGCTAGTATTGTCTGAACCAGCATTCAAGTCCTAGTCCATCTGAGATTAGAGTCTAAGAACTGCATCACTGACACCTACCAATGGAAAGTAACTTTTACCATTTTTTAGAATTTATCATTTCAGTAAAGATTCAAAGTGTACTCTATAACATAGAGGAGGGCTTTAAGTAATCTCTTTACCATAAAGGAATGTCATTGTTGAGAATAATAAAGGAGCATATTAGCAATTAACCTGTTAGAAATTTTCAGGCAGTAGGAAACATTAGCAGATAATTACTGAGCTCTTCTATCTCCCAAACATCAGCATCACTGAGAAACCTTTAAAATTCTGTGTTCTATATAACGGGAAAGAACTCTATACTTCCTACATGTCAATGATAAGTATGACAAGATTCCTGGAAGTATAAGGATACTAAGCCCACAAATACTTTGAAATTGTCTTTCTGATATATAAAAGTGATTATGAGTCACTAAATAAAGCTGCTTTGTGTATGAAGACATCAATGCTATTTCTTAAATTTTTGTTTTATTCATGCATTTATTTATTCAACACTTATTGGTGAGTGCATAAGACATGTTGGACATTATCCTAAGCAAGAGGTTTCAGTGATGAAAAAGATTTGAAGTCTCTCAAATAAAACCTACTTTTGATGTTTGAAAATTCACCTAATCAACCATCCCACAAGAAAATAGCAAATAGCAAATAAATGTTCTGCTGAGAAATAAAACAGAAAGGGACCAAGTGACAACAATCCATTCATTAAATCATTACCGATCGCTTGTTAAGTAACCTTTGTGAGGTTATGAAATGAAAAAAATTACATATTCTTCTCCCAAGGAACTCAAAGGGCAGTTTTAACTCTACTGTGAGACAGTATGAAGTGTAATATAGGAAAATCACAGAAGTTAGGATGGGTCCGAACAACAGGACAAAAATCAATTCCAAATAAGAGAACAAAGTAAAGAGCTCTTATAGTAGCTAAAGAGGTGAATTTTTAAGGACATGTGAGGTCCCCCATGTAGGAAATGATAAGTAATGTCAGTGAGTAAAAGCATCCTCAAAATAGGGAGGCGTGTGAACAGAACAGGAAGGCAATGAATAGCAAGAGAAGGAGTGTGTCATCAACTAGGGTAAAATACAAGACAACTATGAATTTAATCAGACCACAGGGCCTTTGACAGCCAGAGTAAGGATTAGACTATATTCAGGAAATATTAATTTTGATGCAGTGAGTGACATGCTCAGAGTCGTACTATGAGGAGTTCAAATGGCAGTGAGGAGTTCTAGAGGGATCAAATGCTCTACATAGGGACACCATTCGGGAGGTTACTGCAATAGACCAGGTGCAAGGAACAGGTCTCTATGTGGGATGAAGATGATGGGAATGGAAAAAAGAGGGTGACCAACAGTTTGTTTTTTGCTGCAGAATAGATAAGATTTTGTATGTCCATATATGCCAGTCAGGGAGGGTGTGGAGAAGGCAGATGAAACTGGGTAATAGAAACCAAGATGAGAATGACCTAATTGACAGAGACCTAAGTGACAGAGGTAAAGACAGTCATGTGAGAACTTCCACTCTCTCTCTGCTTTGGTTTGCATTTCTTCATTTGATAGACTGCTGGTTTCACCCTCTTTCTGAATCTAAATGTATCAAGATTCAAATCAAACAAGAGGCCCAATACATTCAATATTATTAAAGTCTAATGTAGACTAGATACCAGATATGTTTCTTGATAGCAGAGTCATTTTTTCCTCTCTTCTCTGCTCCTGCAATGTTTCATCTGTGCCTTTGGTAGGACGTTTGTTACTTTTTACCTTGAATTCCAGGTATTGAGGTACCTGCTCACTCCCTTTAATAGGCTGAGTGTCTTGAGGAAAGAATCCATGTATGTCTCATTTGTACTGCAGTGCATTGCATGCAATAGATGTAAAATAAATATCAGTAATTTGAGCTTATGGAGTCACATAATATTTGAAATAGCCCAGTAAGAGTTTTGATAGTAACTGTTCAATCCCACTCAATACCTACAGTTAGCTCTGGTTGCCTAATAACCAATTACCAAGTAACTTATTAGTTTACTATAACATTAATATAATCTGCTTATTAAAATGACTCAAGTTACCAAGATGAATATTTTATAGCCCATTCATTTCAGGCATTAACAATAACATCAGTATAATTATATTATAATTCAATAACTTATCAAAAATGTCTAGCAAATAGTTGATCCAGGCTATATAAATGTTTTTTCTATTAATGTAGTCTTACAGGTTTTTGAAAGATAATTTTGAGTTTGTGTTGTGATATATCACATAACACATAGATACTAGCTTAAGTCATAGCTAATAAACACATCATATTTCTAGTGAATAAATGCTGGAACACAGAGAGGACATTTTAGTAACATTCCACACCTAGTGATAGCTCTTAATAAACATTAAAAATAAGAACAGCATTGCCTCATTGCCTCATGGTACTGAAGGATGAGAACTCAGGCCAGAACTAGAGAAACCATGGAAAGACTTATCCTCCAAAAAGACATGAAGATCCCAGGCTGGGATTGACAAGTTTAGAAAGAAACCATGCTGATCAAGCAGGAGAGGGCAGAAGATGGAGAAAATCAGATATTCCGACATCCAGACAGATGGCAGGAAAAAGATCACCTGTCAGAATTGAAGGGGCAGCATAAAGCTGATAGCGGAGTCGACTTGAGGATTCACTAAGAATGGGGATCTTGAAAACAGACTATTTCTGGGAAGAGTCACTGTATGCTTTCCATACAGAAATAAACAAAGGCTAGGGGACACATCAAGAATCTGCAGGTGGTCGTTAGAGGATGCATCTGCTAGGGGTAAGTCCACTGATATGACCAACAGCATAGGAAGCAGAACAGTCCCCAAAGTGGACATGGTCCAATCCCTGGAACCTGTGAATATGCTACCTTATGTGACAAAAGGAACTTTTCAGATGTAGTGAAGTTTAAGGACCTTGAAATAGGCAAATTATCCTGGTGGGCCCTAGCTAATGATATGAGCCTTTAAAAGCAGGGATCTGGGGCATCCAGACGGCTCAGTCAGTTGAGCGTCTGCCTTTGGCTCAAGTCATGATCTCAGGGTCCTGAGATCCAGCCCCACATTGGGCTCAGGGAAGAGTCTGCTTCTCCCTCTGCCTCTCACCATATCTTCTGCTCTCCCCTCCCCCTATCAAATAAATCGATTAAAAAAAATCTTAAAAGCAGGGTACTGTCTTCAGCTGGGGGAGACATCAGAGAGATGAAGCAAAAGGAGAGGTCAGAGAGCCTCAAAGCATGAGAGGGACTTGACCTACCATTGCTGATTTGAGAAATAAAGGAGCTCATAAGCCAGGGAGTGTGGTAGCTCTTAGAAGCTGAGAACCGCTCAAGCCAATAGCCAATAAGGGAACCTGGGCCTCAGTCCTCCAGCTGCATAGAACTGACTTCTGCCACCAACCTGAACAAGTTTGGATATGGATTTTTTTTTCCCCCAGAGCCTCCAGTAAGGAGGACAGCCCTGCTGATATGAGTCCCTCAGAAGTTCCCAGCCCAGCCCATCTGGTCTCTTGAATTACAGAACTATAAGATGATAAATTTGTGTTGTTTTAAGGCACTCAAATTATGGTCATTTGTTATAGCAGGCATAGCAAACTGATACAGATATCCAAAGGCACGTTGTAATTGTCAAGAGGCATGAATGGCTTAGAAAGGATTTTAGCCATTGCCCTTTCTTTGACTTTTCTTCCCTTTCCCACTTAGGCACACACACAAAAAAGATTACCGGGGAATTCAGCATACCAAAGCAGAGGTAGGACAAAAGTGCCTTCATCATTTCATTGAGCATTATCTGTAGAACTCTGATGTTTTGTGGAAGGATATTTCAATCTCTTGAACCCTGAAATTCAGTAAAGTAACTAACATATGTGTGATTTGAACTAAAACTTTTGGTGGCTGAGTTTTTTATGTCTTCCTGTCTCTTTACAAAAATGCTTCATCATATATTTATATTAAATTATTTCAGGTACTAATACCTGAATTAGGTACCACTAATTATCCATATATTTGCTTCGATAATTTCATTCAGTTATAACCAATTTTGTCTCAGTTTATCATAATTGGAACTTTAAAGAAAGGTTAGAAATACAAGTAAATATTTTGATAAGTTTAATAAGTCATATATATTGTAGAGACCTCTCAAACTTTCTTGAAGTAGTAGCAACTGAGTACAAACTTTTCAAATATGAAGTTAGAATTAGAATGATTTTAACAAAGGAGAAAAGTTTTTTTGGTGACTATTTAGCCCCTTGATCTTGAAACATGGCATACCATACCTGAATCATCATACTTGATAAGAACAACCAGTAGAGATACTCAATGCAAGCCCTTTCCCAGTGAGCCATACTTGCTTAGAATGCCCAGTTTTAAAGCGATAAAATGCTGCTACTTTCAAAACTGCATATGTAATTGCAGGATTATTAAATGATACCTTAATTAAATCAGCTTTGTTTTAGGAAGAACTTAAAGATTATTTGAATAAGAGATTCCAGCACATAAAACTTCCACATTCCCCTTCTTTTCCTAAGGAAAATATCTCAGTGTCATATAGTTGATCTTCCTTCAGGTTTTATGATCTCTTCTAGAGTGTTCTAGGTGTAGAGTTGATACTCAGTTAATTTATCTTTTATTGTCCCAACCATAGACTTTCAATTTTAATTTCTTCCACCTTTCCAATTGTTGCTTGTCATTAAAACTATTTTTTGGAATATAGTAAGAAAACACATCATATGAACATTTTTTTCTTTTTCACTAGAAGTGATAAGAGAAGTTGAAGTTGGGGGGAGATAGACTCTCAAAAAAATAATATGAGAACAGTATCTTCACATATTTGTTATATAATTAAGTTTATTCAGATAAGCTACCGAAGGAAAAGTTAAAGGTTCTTCTCTATCATTGGAATATGACTTTAAGTCACCTCCCAGATGACAAGTTTAAATTATAATGTAAACTATATGGCTTAATAATTTCATCTTGAAAAATTACTGAAACCTACATTAGTCTTTATATAGGGATTATCAAGCCACCTCAAGTTGTTGTGAGGATTAAATGAAATGAAATGATGTTGGTAAAGTGTTTATGAAGAGTATCTGGAATGTAGTCAGCTCCCAAAAAATATTAGCAATTTTTATGAAAAATGGCAATTAACATGGAGGGGAAAAAAAATAAAATAAAGATTAGGAACCTACATAAGAAAATGCTAATGTGGGCAGCCTGGGTGGCTCAGCAGTTTAGCACTTGCCTTCAGCCCAGGGCATGATCCTGGAGACCCAGTATCGAGTCCCACGTCAGGCTCCCTGCATGGAGCCTCCTTCTCCCTCTGCCTGCGTCTCTGCCTCTCTCTCTCTTTCTCTCTCTGTGTCTCTCATGAATAAAAAAAATAAATCTTAAAAAAAAAAAAGAAAAGAAAATGCTAATGTGTAGAGAGGAGTTTGGGGAGAAGAAGGGAGAATTTCTGCTCCATTGGGAATGATGAAGGACCACTAAGCAGTAGTTTAATTCCTCAAGGATACTCTAAAGACATATATAATGGTGCTTAAAGATATTCTCTGAGTCATTTTTGTCATGGCTGCAATTTTTTCAAGCACTTTTTTTTTTATGTAAGCAACATCCATGGAGAGTCTTCTTAGGTTCAACTAAACACTGAGGCCCCAGGCCATGATAGACCACATTTGGCACCAGCACTTAGAAGGATCTAGGCAGGAACACAGCTTGCCAACACAAGGTATTCCTTGAGATTAGGTATTCCTCTTCCTTGAGATTTCTTGAAACATCAAACATGTCCAGGAGCCACACTAGCTTAAAAACCTCATATATCAGGAGAACTCACATCTTTTGTAGCATCCCCATAGGTATAGCTTCTAGAGTCTCCATTAGGAATATGGCGCTTACTCAGGAAAACCAAAATTTATGGCTTTTCACCAGCGTTTATAACAGATAATCTTAGTCCATGTGTCATTTGTCCATCATGGGTTACTTTCTAACCATACTAAATATGGCTTCATAAAGTAGTTGACATGTATCATCTTTACCAGGTGACCAGTAGAACAGAGCTAGAGACAGGCCAAAGGTCAAATTCTCACACAGCAGGAGCATAGGTAGTATTAACCCCATAAAGGGTAGATAACAATCATGAGTAACTGGTTTATTGAGAAATGATATGTTGGGGTATAAAAATAAAACTCTGCTCTCTGTCAATAATTCACTCCACCAGGGTGCTCCTTGTCAGCCTTTGTCAGATCTGCACTGCATGCAGTCCAGAGACCTTTCCATCCAGTGCTTCTCCATTCCTCTCTCTCTTCCAACGTGTCCCACTGGCATTGTGCACGAAAAGTTCCCTGCTGATTTCTCTCCACACCTTATTCTTCATGGGCATTTCCCCTCATTAAATCTCTAGAAAATTCCGGTGTCTGTTTCACAAAAGACCCTGACTGACATGACAATGTCTGTGCAACCGACAGAAAAAGCATGATATTGGAGAAAGGAATAGAAAGAGGTTATTGATTGCTACTCCGACTTCACCGAAGCACTTCCTCTGGGGGAAACAAGTGTGTAATGTCATAGGAGGCCCCAAACTTAAGGAAGTTTTTTCTTTCTTTCTTTTTTAAGACTAGGAGAATTAATGCAAAATGGACAAAGACCATCTCTCAAAAGACATAAGTCAACCCCCATTAGGGTGTGAATTCCATCAAAAGATCACATTTGGGTTATGCAGAATCCACACATTAAACTATTCTCTTTGGAGGAGTATGTGTATTTTCAACTATATAAAAGCAGCAGAGAAACAAAGGAATGACAAGTAAGGGGATTAAAAAGAAATTTTCAATCTTTGGTTTGATTTGGCTTCAGATCAAATCCTCAAGACTCCTAATCCACTGCCTTGTTCCTTACCTTCCCACATTTGTGTCTGAGTTTGGGGAGGCTCCTGAAAACCAAGGTCCCGGGTTGGGATGTGTCCCTTTAATCGCGGGGTCACCTGGTATTCTCTCTGGCTCTGTATGCCTCAGTACTCCTTCTGGACAACATTTTGCCAGGTCCCCAGAGTTTTTAATAGATATGGTCCTTTGTATTCTCAAGCCCCTCAAACCCTTTCTGGGATAGTTCTGCAACCACATGGCTCTACCCAAGAAGGATGCTAAAGGGCATCTCTTCCTGTGAAGCACCTTGCTTACCACTCATTAACTCCTCCCTACTTCGCTCATCCAATTCTTATTCACTAGGCCACATTATCTTTTGAGGGAAGCCCTGCTTTCTGTTTTGATCTTTCTCTTAAAAATTTTATCTGTATCCCCAACCCTCCAGTTTCCCCTGAAGGCATAGGCTTCTGTAACAACAAAGACAAAAGACAGCAGACCCTCTGACTGTTGTTCTGTATATGCTCCTCCTGGGGCAGCAAACACAATGGCAGCCATCTGCTTTAAAAGGAAAAGAAGAAGGGGGGAACACCAAGAGTGGGGAAGAACCATATTATCCTGCCACTTCAGCATATGGCTACACAGTAAATTAAAGTTTTAGCATTGAGAGGAACACTATAGTTTTCTAATTCTATCTTCTTTTGCATCTTCTCTATTATATGGTCCTGACAGATGGTCAAACAGACTCCATAATTCCACTGACAGATAATTCAGCTCCTCATAAGATAGTGCATTCCACAATTGTCAGATTTCTTAGCAAGTCCATCCTTATATCGAGTTGGCATCTGTTTCTATTATGGGCTACAGAGGATGTCCATCATGGTCCAAGGAGCATTGGTCTTAGACCTAAACAGACCTCAGATACAATATCTATCTTTCGGAGTCCTAGGGAAGATTAAATGATACAAATATATATAAGTACCTGGTATAGTGTTTGTTTTGCCATTGGAGGTATTTGCTAAATATTATTCCTGTCCAGTAATCGTCCAGAATCATTCATTCATTCACTCATAAAATACTGCTTTAGCATTTTCCTTGTTGCAAACCCTAGAATGGACTCTGATAATAGAGCAAAGAATAAAACAAATATACACTTTGTCTACAAGAGATAGAGTGTATCCAAAGTAAACATTGAATTACAAATGTTAGAAGTGCTGTGAAAGAAAACACTAGGGTACAAAAGAGCACTTACAAAGGAAACATAAGGACAAGTTCACCTTCTGATACACACTGGTGCCATATACAGGTACTTGTACTGCACACACACATACACAAATAAGTATTATGTATCATCTCCCCCTACAAAGTCTTTTCATCTCAAGAATAAACATTCCAGTGTTTTCACCTATTCTTCGATAGCATGGTTATAGGATGGCTTATATTTTCTATTAAAATATGGAACATTGAAGGTCCTTTCTTAAATTAACCTTGAGGCTAATAATAAAGTTTTAAGCCTCCTTCAACATGTAAGATAGCAATGGCAAACACATGCACCCTCTTATAGTTTGCATATTCTAACACCAATTTTTATTTGCTATTATATTTGCTTCTATAATAATATTGAGGGGAGAAACATGTTTTAACAGAAACTATGATCTGTTTCCTTTTGGAAATTTACTTTAAAGTTATTGGATATCTAGATAGCGTTTCTACAATTCTCCTCATCACAAGACCCACTACTATTGTAAAGTGACTAAACGTGCTTGTGTATCATCCCTTCTAAGTAGATGCCTGAAACACATGCCTCTAATCTTGCACATTTTTTGTCTACCTGGATACATGCCGTTACAGAACACAGCACCCACAGACCAAGTCCCTTCCCACCCTCCTCCTGCACATCCCAGTATTGAAGTCATCAGTCTGATTCCATCTCACATTGTTCATTTCTTTCTGTTTTATGTTGCACACTGCCTGTACATTTTGCCTTTCAGCCATCAGAAGTTCCCAACAATTAATCGAGATGTTTCATTCCTATTAATGTACACTCCACAATCAGTGTCATCCTTGTTTTAAAAACTCAGTGGATTATGTGTTATTGTTAAAAGATTCTCTTTCTTTATAAAATGGACATCATAGGAACTCCCTACACTGTCAGAACGTATTTTAAAGAGTGTTTAGATATTCTTATTAATCCCATCCAGGTGCCCAGAATTCCTGTGCCCCCATCAAAATCTCCTCTTCTGTATCTCTGTCTCATTAACCCTGAAATTATGTGAATTTGAATGTAAATATGAGATCTCATCATGGAGTAGAATGACTATCCCAGTGAAGAGATTTACAAAGTACCACTTTGGGCCTGTGTACTTTCTAAGGAATATTATGAAACATTGAATCTCTGTCTCCTCCTTTCCAAAAGAGGCTCGTTGGCATCTGGCTACTTGACTGGCACAGAGCAAAACAAACAAACAAAAACAAAAAAGAAAAAAACAGATACTGCAAATTCATGAGAAGGATAAGAGCGCCAAAGGGTCTCTGGCCTTGCTGCATGCATACTTTAGCAGCGTCCCTCTTGGCCCACCCTACCACCCTAAGTATCTTCCTTTGGATGAGCTGGCTGGGCTGTGCACCAGTCACAGGGCCTACCCTGGTGGGGCCCGTGTGCTAAGTGGGCACTTCCTGACTACACGCATTCACCAACAGCTACAACAACAGGGGCAGAGCGTAACAAGGCAAGCACTTGTCCCTGAAAGAAGGAAGAAATGTCACCCTCCCCCTGTGAATAGATGTGGTTGTTCTCACTCTCTCCCTTGAAAGCCTCATTCTCTGAAGTACAAGATATTATGCCAAGGCAGATGTACAATCTGGGAAGTTTTCCAAATTCATCACTGAAAAGCACAAGGTATTCAACATTGGCGCCTCCATGGAAGTTTCTGTCTCTGTCTCAGTCTGCCTGGCTGGTAGCGCTAACAAGTAGACAGTTGTCCAGAAGCTGGGTAGGTAGGAACCCAGGCGTTGTGACAGAGGTACTCCCAGCCAGTTTCTCAGTTTGCAGAGCCTGTTAGGTTTTCCCTGACAGCTGCACACATTTCACACAAGCAGAATGTTCCACTGATGAGGCAGCAGCTTGAGTTTGTCTGAATAAGCTACACTCTGGGAAAGTGCAAAGTCATGAGCTTCAGCATACAGGGTCTGCAAGGAACTGACATTGTCACATCCTCAGCACAGGTGGAGGTCTACACTATGGTTGTTAACTGCTTCACCAGCTTTCATTATGTCCCCTGATACTTGGGATCAACTTGGAATACTTAGAAGCCCCACGGACTAAATTATGAAGGTAACAATTTGTCCCACTGCTATAATGCACGGGGGTATCAGACTCACAATCCTTGCCATCTAGAATACAAGATCAAGTTGTCCAACTTTCAGAGACCTTTAAAAATATTTATCTTAGAAATCCACAGTTTCAAGTACGTGGGTGGTTCAATGTTTTTATAAGTACTTGAAGCTAAGTAGCAACCTGTGCTTCTTTATCATGCATTACACATTATCTCCTCCATGGAAGTGCTTTCAGCACTGAAGCAGGTGTTATGGTAGAGAGGTTGACACAAATGAACCTTGGAGGATCTTAAGTGCCTCCGCTCTGGAATATAACCTAAGAAAGACGGTGAGATGTACTCATTCCATTGTCTCTGATTCCAAGGGCTGTTGCAGAAGTATGGCTTAGATAGCAAGCAGGGTTGCAGGGGGAGAAGGAGGTGGGAGTTGAGGCTCAGCACGATGGTGGGGGCTCTCACAGCATGCTGGCCCAAGTTAAAGGAAACAGAGGGCTCTTTGCAGGTTTTCACACAGATTTCCAGTTGTCTCAAGATTTCCAAACTTTTTAACTTTAAATATGATTTTAAGATTTTGTGACTGATGGTGATTTTTCATTTTTAATCTAAGGGAGAAGAAAAAAATTTGTATATTTGATAATGTTCAATTCTGAAATTCTTATTAAGGACCATCCAGCCCTGTGTATTCTGGGTTCTGTCTTCCCTCTGTTGCCTCATCTCAGGTCACTTGCCTCTGTGAAAGGAAAGAGGCTGCTCTGCTTTTGTTTTTTATATTGTTTTCTGGCAAGTTTCATCAGCCCATGGTTCATGGAATTGATGATGTACAAGCTAGTCCACTCTGTCAGTTAGCTACTGCTGCATAACAAGCATATTAGGACACAGTGGCTTAAAAAAAATGTTATTGCTCATGAGTCTTAAGGTCACTTAGTAGGTCTTGTGGCACAGTTAGAAATATACATGCACCTGGGCGCCTAGGTGGCTCAGTCAGTTAAGTGTCTTACTTTTGATCTTAGCTCAGGTCATAATCTCAGGGTCATGGGATCAAGCCCTGTGTCAGGCTCTGCACTCAGAATGCAGTCTGCTTGTCCCTTTCTCTCTGCTCCTCCCCCAACTTGTTGCATATGTTCACTGTTTCAAATAAATTAATAAAATTTTAAAAAGAAAAAGAAGAAAGAAATGCCATGCAACTGTGATCAGCTCTAAGTCAGGCAAGCAGCTCCATTCACCTTAGCTGAGTTCCTTTACATGTTCCAGGACTGTACTGCTGGTGGCCAGCTTGTAATAGATTCGATTCTTCTCCACATGATCTGACATTGTCCAGGAGACCATCCTGGGCTTCCTCTCAAGTCATAGCAGTGTTCCAGGAGAGAGAATGAAAGCTCTCAAGGCCACTTGAAACCTAGGTTCAAAACTGACATGCTTTGTATTGCTCATTCTGTTGGCCAGAGCAAGTCTGGAAGCCGGCCCAGATTCAAGAGCTGGAGAGATAAACTCCATATCTTTAAAAAAATTTATCCATTTATTTTTGAGAGAGAGAGGAGGAGAGGGAGAGAGAGAATCTTAAGCAGACTCTGTGCTGAGTGTGGACTCAGAAAACACAGGGCTCAATCTCATGACCCTGAGATCTTGACCTGAGCCGATACCAAGAGTTGAGTGCTCAACTGACTGAGCCACCCAAGCGCCCCAACTCTAATTCTTGATAGAAGGATCTGCAAAGTAGTATTACAAGGGGCTTAGAGATAGAGGCTATTTTTGCAAAGGCACCAGAAATTTCAAGGATAAGTAGGAGCCCAGGTGGCACAGGTAACATGTAAGAATGCTTCCAAGTGTGAGGAACAATGGGACAAAAGCAGAAAGCATATAATATTTAAGCACAAAGCATATTATATGAAGCACAAAGAGAAGTGCTATTAGAACACTTGTGTTTTGTGTTTGCAAGCACCAAAGAACCTGGGGCTTTGTGGGAAAGAAGACTAGAAATGAGATTTGGGAGGGATTTCCATTCCACACCAAGAAGTAGAGCTTTATTCTATGATCAGTTGAAGGCACAAAGAATTAATTATAGCAGAGGACTGCTTGTTTGCAGCTTAACGCTGATCATCATTCTCTTATTCTTAACACTCTCCCCTCCTGTGAGTTTAATAAGAGCTGCACTTCCCTGAGTTACTTATTCATCCTATGTTTATTCCTCCGTTTTATTTATTAGCTCTCTTTCCCTGTCATCTACTAATCTGGGGCCACCTAACATTCCATCCTCGCTTTGTCTTCTCACTCAAACATTACCCCTCAGCAAGTTCATCCCTTTTTTAATTTCCACTAATGCCATATTGATGATTCACAGATCTACACCCCTCCCAGATGCTCTCTTGCATTCTGGACTCATTTATCTCACTACATTCTGGATACTCATCAGGCATTTCCAACTCTACTTGTTTCAAAGTGAATCTTACTGTCTTCCCTTTTATGATTCTCATTCTCTTGTGTATTCTTTTATGTAAGGACTACTGTGATCCAGCCAGATGCATGAGCCAGAAGCTCAGGAAAAACATGGACATCCTCTCTCTCTTTCTCTCTGTCTCCTCACATTTAGTTTTAGGTCCTGTCAATTACATTTCCTGGTATGTGGCTAGTACTCAAGACTCCACGTACTAGTGGTGGCTGTGGTTCCTTGGGTTCTCCAAGTTATATGAAAAGGACATAGATAATTCAGCTTACTTCGTTTTAGTGGGGAGATGATTTCATTGATGTCATCATGTATCTTGACCAAGTGATGTTTAAGGTAAACATCTTGGCTCCCTGAAGCATTCCCTAATTGGCTCCCTACAACATGAGAGTTTGCCCCATTACCAGAAGCAAGTGTGTTATCTAGAAATATTGGAAAGAACAAGCTTTCCAACCTGACTTTTTAAAAATTTATTCATGAGAGACACAGAGAGGCAGAGACATAGGTAGAGGGAGAAGCAGGGATCCACATGTGGGGAACCCCGGGATCATGCCCTGAGCCAAAGGCAGACGCTCAACCGCTGAGCCACCCAGGCATCCTTCCAATGTGACTTTTGACATTCATATACGCTTGGCCCCAGAAACATCATCTTCATGTGACTTCCAATCCTCAGGTATATAGCACTTCTCCATAGTTTCAGCAAAAGCTCGGGCGAACCTTTCTCTATATCTTGACATAAAATGGATTGGGTTATTCCTCCAAGTCTTATGTCAACACTAACTGAATACTACTAAAATTAAAATAAGTCCTACCCACTACCTTGTGCTAAAGTTGTTTAAACAGCTTTCTTCAAACAAAATCTTATGGGGAAACTCACACATAAAATAAAAGCAGAGCTGGGTTCGTTGAAGTGAAGGGTAGAGGTATGAGAACTGTGGCCCTTGGTCTCCTTCTGACCCCTTCTAAGCACTTTCTGCAAGACCTATGAAGCAACTCTAACACATCTTAAGGCCCTGAAGAACCCAATTTAAAAATCATAGGCCAAGGGAAAACAGGAGATTGATACACCCTAGGGAAAGAGCAAATACCATTTATATGGAAAAGCACAACGACCTGGGCAATATCTGACCAGCTCTAGGAAACAAAAAGAAGAAATTGCATTAACTAGAAGATATTAGATTCAGAATCTTGACAGACAAATTAAGAAACAGAACAGGTCCAGTGAAAAGACTCCCTTTTACAGACTCTAGAATGGGGCCTTTTCTTTCCAACCTCCTGCCATTGCTTCCTTGACCTGAACCCTAGTCATCTTTTCCCTGGACTCCTGCAAAAAACTAACTGGTCTCCTTGCTGTCAGTTTCTGATCTCTCCAGTAAATGAGTAAGTACATAAATATGTGTGTGTACAAATATATATAAACACATACATATAAAAGGCTTAAATTGAAAACCCGGGAAGCCTGGGTGGCTCAACAGTTGAGGGTCTGTCTTCAGCTCAGGGCCTGATCCCAGAGTCCCAGGATCGAGTCCCACATCGGATCCCTGCAAGGAGCCTGCTTTTTCCTCTGCCTGTGTCTCTGCCTCTCTCTGTGTGTCTCTCATTAATAAATAAATAAAATCTTTAAAAATAAAATAAAATAAATTGAAAACTTGAGCTATTGATTTTTAATTTTTATCTTATTTTTAATTTTTTGTTTATTTTGACACTGTTATTTTTAATTATTTTACTTTACTATAGTTGACATGCAATGTTACATTAGTTTCAGCTGTACAACATGATTTTTAGTTTTTAATAGTCTTCTAGTGAATTTTCACTCAAATACCTAGTCCTGTCCTTTAAGACCTAAAGTATGTTTTTCAAGGGAATCTATGTTAGCTATTTTGAACTGTTCTGTTAAACTTCTTTTAAATTACCGTCAGAATTTTTTCTTTAAAGGTCACTTATTGTAATAGGGTAAGAATGGATCTAAATCTGGATTAAAAGCTTTTGGTGAATTCAGAGTGTTCCCCCTCCCCATCTCAGAATTAATGACTCAAGCCTCCCTGAAGATTTCATATCTATAGGCAACATACACCATCTTGCTGAGTTAAAATCCTAGTAAGGGATTGGATTAATTCTCCATTTCTGATGAGAAGAGAATAAAACCAACAATGATTCTAATTATGTCTTGGATTTATAGAGCTCATTTCTTCCTAGGAGCTAAAGGAAGGTCTACATCTGTTAATTTATATGTTGAGACAAAGTGATCTGACAAAGGTTATACTGTATGCCAGTGTGATTAGAATCCTATGTGATTAGAAATCTGGATTTTTGACATTTAGTAGTCTTTGTTCTAAGTTCCATTTAGGAAGAAAGAAAAAATGAAAGGCAGGGAGGAGGGAAGGAAGGAAGGAGGGATGGAGAGATGGAAGGAAGGAAGAAAGGAGGGAAGGAAGGAAGGAAGGAAGGAAGGAAGGAAGGAAGGAAGGAAGGAGAGAGGGAGGGAGAGAAGGAGGGAAGGAAATTGTAGTTTATGAAGTGAATTCAGGACACCTGGGTGGCTCAGTGGTTGATCATCTACCTTTGGCTCAGGGTGTGATCCTGGAGTCCCAGGATCGAGTCCCATGTCGAGCTTCCTGTATGGAACCTGCTTCTCCCTCTGCCTGTGTCCCTGCCTCTCTCTCTCATTCTGTGTCTCTCATGAATAAATAAATATCTTTTTAAAAAAAATAAAGCAAAGAAATCTAATTTGACATAGGGAAGAAATTTTCGAAAGAGACATCTGTGAAGCTTTGGAGTGTAGATATATAGAGCTGTGAAATTTCTTTTACTAGAAGTGCTTTAACATAAAGCAGATTCATATATGTCTGAAATCATTTATAGAAATACTATCTGATTGAGGCAAGGTGGAATAGATTATTTCTCAAGGTTTCTCCCCGTCATATAATTCAATGATTTTTCTGTGATATGCTCTATTACATTTTTTCCTAGTAAAACTAAAAAAAAAGTGTATAATAAATGCAAAATGACATTTCTAAATTGCTTCCTTTTTTGCTCTACTAGGAAATAAATGGAAGAGACTTGGCCTGAATCTCTTCATGCTGGCCCCTCCACAGTCTATTTTCAAAACAGAGCTAGAGTGATCCTTTTAAAACATAGGTCAGACCATGGCAGCCCCACTGCTCAGTACTCTGCATGGCTCCTTATTCCACTTGAATAAGAGCCAAGTCCTTACAGAAGCCTACAGGGTCCTGCATGATCTATGGAAACATACCCCCCACGCAACCTCCCCATTGCCTCTCCATCCTATCCTCTGCCCTACTTCCTGCTGACTCTCTTCCAGCTCCACTCACCTCCTTGTGATCCTGCTGGAAAGATGCCTGCCTCAGGGCCTTTGCCTATACTTTTTCTCTGCCTGGTGTTCTCTTCCATGAGTTGTTCTCATGGCTCTCTGCCTCCCCTTCTTGAATTCTATCTCAGTTGCCACTTTCTCAATGAGATACTCTCATCACTCCTTATTTAAAATTGCAAATTTCCTCCACCCCTAGTGAACTCCATTTTTGTCTTTTTGTCATTTTCCATCTTAGTTAGTAATGTGCCTACATATTTTATTTTTTGTTGTTGGTCTTCCTCTCAACCTCTAGCATCTTCCCCGCATTAGCATATGTGGTGCTTAAGGGCAAGGATCTTTGTCTTTTGTTCACTGATTTATCTCAAACACCCAAAATAATGTAATAAAATAATCATTAGTTTGACCTAAAATTACACATTAAATCAATATAGACTAGGAAATGGAAAAAAAAGTGGAAAGGATGAAATAAAACTGGAAAAAAGCTTCCATTTTTCACACACGGAGTCAAGAGAATAGGTATTGTTTTAGTGTGATTATGTCCATTAGTTTAAGTACCTCTCTTAAACTTTGCTTCTAAATAACAGACCTTCAAATATTTGAAGAGTTTTCATGCTTCACTCAAGTGCTTAGTCTATTCTGAAGCAGGGTAATTACTGAACTATTCCACAACTGATGTAAGTTCGAGTTTGTCCATCATCTGAGTCCCTTCTTTCACTTTCCCTTGAAGAGAGATGCCCAGAATTAAGAGTTTCCACCACACAGGGCAGAGCACAACCCTCCTCTTGCTCTTAGATCTTTCACTGTTATTAATTCAGCCTCAGATCATGTTTGCTTTTTTTGAGGCTATGTTAATGACTCCTGTGGAGTTTCTATTAAATTTAATCCCTAAGACTCTTAGGCTACATATTTCCCACTGTGTACAATCAAGTGTAGAATCTTATATTTTTCCAATTAAACAGCAATTTGGTAGATTTCAGCCTATGGCTATATCATGTCAGGACAATTTTGACTCAGTACATTTACTAATCATAAAGATAACTTCAACTACTAGTTGAGGGTAGTATGCCCTCTATTTCTTTACTTAAGAAATGTAAGTAATGGAAAAAACACTGAAGAGAACAGAGGAAGAGGTAGCTGTCCCCTGGAAATCTCCCTTGTGATTGATATAAATCTGTTAATAAGCACCATGGAAGTACTGTGTTGTAAGCAGTTTCTAAGTCATTTATCTGTTGATCAAATTTCTCTCTACCTTAAAAAGTAGAATATTGCCTAACATTTGCCAACTTAAGAACAAGCTCTAAACAATTCTTTCTTTGCATTTGCCCTCTACTACCCCCATCAAAGAAATAAATCCTGATACTATATTGTCATTAGACACATGCCAGATTCCTTGTGGCCTTCCTCGTGATATTGACACATCGTTTCTTAATCATTTATCCTAAAATCTTTTTCAAGATACACATCAATGATTTCCATAATTTCACTTCCTGCTTTGTGAAAATTAGAAAATTAATTTGATATAGCCCCACAAAAGCTGTTCAAAAAATGTCAAACAAGTTCAAGAAAATCAGTATGTTATGCTGCATTATTATAAAGCACATTGCCAGATTTCTCTATAATTATGTTTTTCATCCTAAATCAATTATATTGAGAATCTATATTAAACCATGAATGATGATCAATTAAAAACATCTTTAATTGGCAGTGCCCTTCAAAATGGAATTAATGCTAATGAAATAAACTGCTTTTGATACTATAGAAACTCTGATTAAATGATCGCTGCTGTAACTAACTGGGAAACCCTGAATATCAAATGCTTCTAAATATCTGCTTCTCTTCCATTCACTTTCCTACTTTGTGGGGTGGGGGAGAGAGAAGGAGGGTCTCCTAGTTGAACTTAAGATCTTCAAAAGCCTTAACCTCCTTCTTCCATCGCTTATTCATTCTGTCCCATCATTTGGTATGATTAAAGGAAAATCTTCACATTTGTTTGGCTGTTATTAACATTCCTGAAATTGTGAGTACTTAGGAGCTGTACCACGAAATGGTAAATTCACAATATTTTATGCTACTTGAAGCTATCCAGTATGCAGAGTAGGAAAACAGGTAGCTTATGAATTATGACTTAGAATCTTGGTGTTTTTAGAGTGATATATATTTTTTAATTTGGTTTTTTAATTACTTGGTGGCGACTTTGAAATTCAGAATGCTAAGTAGTTTAGCCTGCTTCTCTGCTACACTAAAACATTCAGCTTCAGGGTGTGCTTCTGCAGGGGAGGAGAAGAAATCTCTGGAGCAGCTTTTTGGTTTGAATCTGCTTAATAATTCAGAGAAGGTGCACAGAGTAAAAGAAAGGACTAGACAAGGAACCCGAACACCAAGTTAATCCCACGTCTGCAGCTTAAACGCAGGAAGTTTGGGGCAGGTTGTTACAACTCTGCATTGCAATTGCCTTAGCTAAAAAAGAAGAAATGGTATTTTCCAGAACTGCCTCAGGATAATTTCACTCAAATATGGAAGTGTTTTATGAACTATGAAATACTGTGCAGACTCCCAGAAATATAATCTCTTTTCCCATTCATCCCCTAATTCAATCAGAATGGTCAATTTGGTAGACATGTATTATTTAAACCTTGAATCGCCTATTAATCATCACCTTTGGCGAAGAAAATGGAGATGCAAAAATAACAGGTGTAAGGGTGCCTGGGTGGCTCAGTGGTTGAGCGTCTCTGTTTGGCTCAGGTCGTGATCCTGGGGTCCTGGGATAGCATCCCACGTCTCCCTCTGCCTATGTCTCTGTATCTCATGAATAAATCAATACAATCTTTAAAAAAAAATTCTATATTAAAAAGCTCCAGTACAAGGCCACCTGGGTGGCTCAGTCGGTTAAGCGTCCAACTCTTGATTTGAGATCAGGTCATGATCTCAGGGTCTTGGGATTGAGCCCCACGTTGGGCTCCATGCTGAGTGTGGAGCCTCCTTGGGATTCTCTCTCTGTTCCTCTAAAAAACAAAACAACAACAACAACAACAAAAAAAAACCACTCCAATACGGGATCTCAAATACATGTTGTGTTTACTCAGTTGTTGTTTTTTTTTTAAGAATTTTATGGTAGCATCTTTTTAACAACAACCAATTAACTTTTGTTTTCTGTGCTGTTGATCGAATCTTCAACAGACACAATCTGAAGATGCTAGACTTTGTCTGTTACAGGAAAAATAAAATAAATCATCATCAGACCATATTTTCCAAACTGAAAAATACTATATTTTTACACAATTGTCTTCCATCTGTTTACTTTATGGACCCTAACTGCTCCATGGTGCTCTTGGCCAGAAACAAATTATTTCTAAATATTATGTTTGCATTTAGATCCTTTATCTTAGCTGTAAAATTATACATAGCTAGTCTTTTCTCCTATAAACCCATCTGTGGTTGCTAAAAAGTAAATTATTTTGTTGAAGGTCAGCATTATATCCAGCCAGATTTACCTTTTATTAATCCCTGTGTGTTGCTTAGGTTGTAAGCTTTTTATCACTGTACTATAACCACTTTTTGGCCCCAAAATCTTTTCTCTCATTTTGATTCATAATCCTGCTCTAATGCAATAGATGTTAGGATTTGGCCATCTGGGCATTTCAAAACATGGCATCAGATCAATGGCATCTTCGTTTGGTGCAGGGTCTGATGTTCACCTCTTTACTCCACATAACTAACCATTTGCCAGAAACCCACAGCCTGTGTCCAACAGTTTACTGTGGCCACATATCCTTTAGTCATGCTTTCTAACTCTCAATTAGAAAAATCTCAAATTTAGTCATTACATGTTTTATGGGTTGTGGAAACACAGGGGGTCCCTCAAATGGATGGACAGCTGAAAAACTTGGCGGCCAGTTAAATGCAAATCAAGTGAGACTCCCCCCAGATCAGATCAGTGATTTACTATCATTCCTATGCTCAGTCTATATTGAAATAAAAAAATCCAATCCTATTTTCAGCATTGAGTAACTGAGGGACGCTATGCTTGCAGAGGCATATGCAGCAGAGTCCTAAGTGGAAAACTCATGTGAAGGGTATAATCATCTCAGCTATTCAAATTAGCTTTCTTCAAAATGAGTCTCTGGTACCCTGTTTCCATCATTTGGAGATGGGCCAGAGTGAGAAATACACTGTACTTCCTGGGCTTCTCTGCTAACTGAGAGGCTGCACATCTTTGCAAATTCAAATGCCACCTCTTCCTGGAAGCCTCTCCATGCATGTCCATTTGGAATTGATGTTCCTGTCGCAGTTCCAAAGCACTAGCTTACAGAGCTGTATGCAGTGGTCTCCACTTAACCCCATGTGTACAGGATGCACAGAGTTGCATCCATCCACAGGTGCATCTTTTTCTTCAAATTCCTAATGCACCCAATTGGCTAATAGCAGCCGTATGCTTGTGTGACTTATAGAGCTTTCTCTGTATGGATAGATCTAATTCTTTACATGCTTGTCTTCGTGTCTAGATTATAAACATCTCTAGGTCAGTGGCCATACCTTGTTCCTCTGGATAATACACACAAGTCTGGGCACTTGAAGGCCTGTAACCAAAGACGGTTAGGAGTTGAGTGAATGTAGAATATCAAATAAAACTATGCATTTTTCAGCTCCGCCATGGCTACGTATGCTCGTTTTAGAATTTGAAGGTATCAGCTGTGTATTATATTTGCCATATAGACAACTTCTAAATCAAAATTATTGGCATCATTCCACTCAGAAATCATTCAATTAAAGACAGGAGAGCATACAATTGCAATGTTTAAAAAAGGGTGCATGTCAAATGCATTCAGAAAGTATTTTAAATTGGAAATTGTGGACATTTTAGAAGCAAATGTTTGGTTATTATAACCTTGAAAGTTAGATTCTTAGGCAGATAGTGTGTATGGAAAGAAAAAATACCTGTGGAAAATTCATTTTCTGATCAAACTAATAATCATCTTATTTGTAATACCAAAGATGAATACTGATGACTGAACTTGGGTTTTGGAGTTTAGACGGTTTACATTTTGCAGCTTAGAGGTCAGGGACCAGCACTTTATTTTAATGACTCTTGTAAATTGTCACCCAGGTTCTATCGTTATTCACAGATCTCTTTTTGAAAATTCTAGATGGTTCGATTTTCTATTTGTCTTGTAAATAATTCTGTCATTGTAGAACCCACTTAACAATATTTAAAGTTCTATGTCCGGAATCTTGTTCTGGGAAATTTGGGCTGACTGTTTCATTTTTTATTTCTGAGTCAAATTTAATAGCTATTAAGACACCACAGCATATCAATGTAAACTTCAGTGAAGCCACATAATAACAAAAGAATTAAAGCCACATAATAACAAAAGAATTAAAAATAAAACCACAGGGAATTATACTGCACTGAATCAAATTGTCAGCATTGATTGCCTTCATTTGCACCAATATTTCATTCCTTTCATTCTGTAACATCATGAGAATGAGTACCATTAGGATAATATATTCCAAAGGAACTCATTATTTTGGGAGCTTGGGGGACAGGGGTATTGTTCCATGACAGAGCTACTGAATTTAATTGCTTCTACCTTGCAAGGAGTACATTCATTCATTACTTTAATTTATTAAAAATATATTACCTAAAACCACAGTTAAGTAAGTCCTAATATCCACTATTTTGGTTGTTTAATTTCCTAATATCCACTATTTTGGTCATCTTGTGCACAAGGTATGCTCTGAAGCAAACTCTCACCTTCCTTTCAACAATATCATTCTCTAATTTGGATTTTTAAGAGCAACAGACCATTTCACAAGACAATCACTAAATATAGGCATTTACATCTACTCTTATAAATTAACAAAGTGAATTTTGTTACATCTTGTTTTATCTTATTTTATTGTTTTTATTATTCAATGTTTATTTTATTATGGCTATAAAAATGGTATTCAGAGAGCGACATGTGATAAAGTACAGATACTTAATTTCCTGAACTTTTTAAACTTTCCAGTTTCTGAAGAACTTCTTTGATTTTATTTTCAAGCATTTCTAAATGAGCTTTTTGTGTACAGCATAGTATTTTAAGTATTCAGAATATCATTTCCCCCCTAAATTCTCCCTTTTTTACAAAATCTTTACTTTGTAGTTTTGACATTTCCTTTCTGCTTTCTGTGGATACGAATGATAGCCTTTTCTCGAGAAAGAGAGCTGTCTTTGCCATCAGGGTGTTTGTTTCTTACAACTACTTTGGTTTTTCCTCTATTTGCTATGGTCTCTATCTCCTATCTTAGGGGCTTTATTCAAATGTATAATGATCCTTAATTCTATCCTTATTTTTAAAAGTTGGGAGAGGGGGCTACCTGAGGGGCTCAGTGGTTGAGCATCTTGATGCCTTTGGCTTAGGTCATGATCCTGGGGTCCTGGGATTGAGTTCTGCATCAGGCTCACTGCCTCTCCCTCTGCCTAGGTCTCTGCCTCTCTCTGTGTCTGTCATGAATAAATAAATTAAATATTTTTTTAAAATTTGGGAGAGGGATTGCTTCAAAACTTTCAACATATGCTGTGGTCTTCTTTGCTGTCCCCTTCACACCAAGGTGATAGATTTGACTCTTCAGTTAGTCAGATATTCCATAGGAGAGTCTTGTCACCCACATAGAAGGTACAGCCTGACTTAGCCCTGTATGCCTACCCATTTTTCTTAAAATCCTTACTGATATTTTAATGAGTTTTGAAAAGGGAACTAAAGTATATATATTTGTTCAAACCACCATCTTGACCAAAGATTTTCATTGATCTCTGTATAGTTTTAACAGCTAGAGCATAACTTGCAAAAGTAGGGATGAATTAAGTAATTGTTGAGTGAATAGAAGGTGAATGGAAGGAATCTAAGAAGTTAAACAGTGATTATCCTTGCCACTCTTATTTTAATGCTCTGTTTAGGAAAAGTTTTATTTTGAATTCAAAGTTAAAGGGTCTAAAAGTTCTAAAGAACATATTATATGGCTCATTTGTTGCTGAGAACAATGATTTGGTCAAATGGAATGAAGGACTGTAAGAATTATCCATTTTTCATTGACACAGCTGGCATGGTTCAGAGCCATGGAATACCTTTTTAATAGAAGTTAATAGCCCAGAAGACACATCACAGTTTTACATAGATAATGAATGTTCTAAGAAGTTGTGTACATATGACATTATGGAGAAATTCCTCCCACTATTGATTTTTAATATGCTTGTTTTTTTTTTTTTAAATTTTTATTTATTTATGATAGGCACACAGTGAGAGAGAGAGAGGCGGAGACACAGGCAGAGGGAGAAGCAGGCTCCATGCACCGGGAGCCCGATGTGGGATTCGATCCTGGGTCTCCAGGATCGTGCCCTGGGCCAAAGGCAGGCGCTAAACCGCTGCGCCACCCAGGGATCCCTTTAATATGCTTGTTAAACATATGATACTATCCAAGGATTTTTCTTACAGTGCCTTATTATTTTTTCATTAAATTATCATCCAGCTTTCCAGAATTTAGTCTTTCATATTTCAAGGCACTGAAAGAGTTGAATCAGGGTCTGGCTTGTGGGATTCTAGAAGGCCCTTTAGGGCATCGCCAGATCTAGGAATGGTTGAGTTCTGGGAAAGGAAAAGCTCTTCACAAATAAGGCCATCTCATGCTGAACACTTAGCAGACCCTCTCTTTCTGGAAATGTATGACCTATATTTTATGTAAATATCCTCAAAATCATTTGTTAATCATTTTCTCCCCTCCATGTTCTGTGTCCTGAACTTCTCACAGGAGTCTGTATCACTCAGACATTGGGTATTCTGGGCTAGTCTGCCAAGTTTCTTGATTTTCTCTATTTTCCATCTCTTTGTCCTTTCACACTACTTCCAGGGAGATTTCTGAAAATTTTATCTTCCAGTCCATTCAGTGAATTTTCACAGGTGCTACTATGTTTCTCATATCAAATGCTATTTTTAAATTTGAATGTTCTGCATTAACAGCATCCTAATTTTGGCTTGTAATTTTGTCTTCCCAATAGTTTGGGGTTTTTTTTAGTATTTTTTTCTCCTTGCATGATCTGTTTCCTTGAAGTTGTTTTGCTCTTTTGGGTTGTTTTCTTTTTCCCCCAGTTCGTAAGCTTGACTCTTTACCTTTGAAAGTCTTTCCTCAAGTATTTCTCATCCTTGGCTTTCTGTGCATGATTGAAGGAGGGCTTTAAACCTAACTGGCCACCTGAGCACGTCATGGGGCTCCTCAATTCAGAGCCACACTGTAAATTGGCCTGTGGGGACCATTTGTTGGGGAATTCCAGCCATCAGTGTCTTTGTCTTTTCTGCTTTGGAATAAATAAATTCTTCAGGGAAGAATCTTCCAATCTGTATCTAGAGGGAAGGGATCTCAGAGCCCAGCATCTTGAGAGCCAATTAGGGGCAGAGGCCAGGGGTCTTTGCATTCATTTGGTACACCTCTGATTCTTAATCCCCATGTTGTTGTCACGGCATGGCACATACACCCTCAACTGTGTGTAGCACTTGCTTGTTCACAAGCCTCTGTGTTTCCTCTCCGGGAAATACATCTCCAGACTAGGGGAGGGAGGGGCACACAGCAGTGAGGAGGGGAAGACTCAGGAGGTCTAACTAGTTCTCAAACAGATAGTACCCAGCTTGCCTAACTTCAGAACCACCCCGTTTTGCCTCCATTTCTGAAATAATGGATGCTTTTTATGGTTTTACGAGTATAACTTGAGTCTGTCCCTATCTTTCCTACTGCCAGCAATTCCCGCTTATCCATTCGCTTCTACCTTTCAAAACTGTGTGGCCTTGCCTCCTCTCATATTTGCCCCATCCTTGTGGATTATGTCTTTAAAATATAGTTTGGGCTTTTTTTTAAAAAAAATATTTATTTAAGTGAGAGAGAGAATGAGAGCAGAGGGAAGGGTAGAAGGAGAGGGAGAAAGAGAATCCTCAAACAGACTCCCTGCTGAGCAGTGAGCCCTACTTGGGGCTCAATCCCAGGACCCTGAGATCATGACCTAAGCTAAAGTCCACTAGTTAACCAACTGAGCCACCCAGGCTCCCCTTTACTATTGTTTTTGTAAGTGTGTTTTCAGTACCTTATCTTAAAAAGAGCCCAACATAGTATCATTTTTATTTTTGACTCTCTCACAGTATATACCAATGTCTTGCAAATAGTAGACACTAAACTGGCATTTGAATGCTTTGAACGTATCCAAAACAGTACTACAGCACTTTCACATACTACAGATTGATATATTTGACAAATTAATAAAACTAAGTAACTCTTTTCCCCTATAATAATGAAACATATAGATAGCTCATAAGTTTTTTTAAAAATCTGTATTGGAAAAAGTTGACAACATTGTGAGTGAGCATTTTATCAACTCTTGTGTTCTTACCTATTCAACAAGTATTTATTGAGAAGGCACAATGTCACAAATAATCACTGAGATTAATGTTAGTATTTTGTTACACAGCATGTCTATTATAAATTGGATATCATTAAATTACTAGGAATGTCCCCCAAATGAATTTTATAGGTTAAGATTTGTTAGCTCCCAAATCAAGAACAGATTGAAATGAACAGTTCTATGATTTATATGTGTCACTAAATATGACTTTGATATATAGAATCCCTCATTCTATTACAAAATTTAATAATGCAAATGGAGTTTTAGTTTATTGCCTCTGTATAAAGCTTCATCAGTTTCTGAGAGGGCTAGAAAGTTAATTGTAATGTATTTGGAATCTTTTTAGAATCAGGTTGCTATTATTAATATGTCTTGCGACTGGAATTAAACCACTAGATTTTGATAGATCAGGGTTTCAGTTTATTCAGATAGTATAATATTTCCTTAGGGGTGTAGTATTAGATATTTAATTTTTGTACTTGGATATTTGATCTATACAACTTTATGGATCAGCAAGCAATATAATTTTCCAGACATGTCTCCATTTTTCATTTTAGAAAGAGACCAATTGCTTACATAATAGCATAGCATTTCTTATGTAACAGCTTGCACAGACTGTAATTGGTTTTCATTTATAAAATGAAAAATATGAAGTTTGTATATTCAGATTGGTTTATTGAAGGAGTAAATCTTTACACAAAAGATGACAGTATTATTTTTTAATGTACATAGGGGGGTTTTTTAGGAAAAATAAATGTTTTGATAGATTTAACTCATAAAATACAAAGGACCCCTTTTTTCATTATAAGACTTGCATTATTTTATCTTTTACACCATATGTACACTATTTTGATTAAAATAAAAAATTAATTGGGAAGAAAAATACCGAAAATCTATTGGACATTTTCCACATATCAGATATTCTGCTAAACACTGTAAGCGAGTTCTTTCATTGTATCTCATAACAGCCCTATAAGTTTATTGCTATTCACATTTTACAGATTAGAAAAATGTCAAGGATTAATAACAAAGCAATAATAATATAATATTTAAAAAACTAATATTCACTACATGTTAGTGAATACAAACTACACTTGGATCAGGCACTGTTTAAAGCGCTTTGTGTATATCATGTGATCCTCACCACACAGATGAAGTAGGTGCTGTGATCATTCCCTTTCTGATAAATGAAAAAGGGAAAGGATGCTTTCCCTCAGAGGAAAAAAAATAACTGACCCCAAATCACAAGGCCAAAACTCAGACACAAGTCGCTGCATCTGTAATTGGTGCTAAGGTAGGACTCTTGGATCACTTGGAAAAATTGATGATGGAAGTAACAGAAATCCTGACTCAAGCGCTGTAGATGTGAAGGGCATCTAGCCTTTGCATGCCAAACCCCAGAAGTAGAACAGGTTTCAAAGGGTGGCTGATGCAGTAATGTCATCAAGGACCCAGGTTATTAGCAGGTCTCTGTTTTGCCATGTGAGTCCACCTTCCAAAATCAGGTCTGCCCCTTAATGGCTACCAATTAAAGCAAGTTATTTAAGTGATCTGAAAATAAACCCAAGTATATTCAAATATATCTGAGAATGACACAGTGTTGGTTGAGGACTGGAAACAGACCAGGCTTCATAACCTAGTGCCTGTTGGCTCATCCGCAGTTTCAGCAGTGTGACAACATCTACTCCAGGGGTTGTTGCAAGGATTAAGTCAATTAAAATATGTAAAGTGCTGAGAACCGTGGCTGGCACATTTAAGTGCCACATGTGTTAGCGGTTGTTATCACTGGTTTTTCTTGTTACTCTATTATGACAACGTTCAGAAAAAGAAGTGATAGTACTCTCTGAGATCTGAAGAAAATTCTTAGTCCTTGTAACTAATTTTCTCCCACCTATACCAGAGGGAGTTGAGTTTCAAGGCCTTTCTTAAGAGTCACCAGACAGTATAACAGATTCAACCTTAGCCCAACAGCCAGGGCACTCCACAGTGGAGGGTAGAGTCATCAACCCTGAAGTACGGGGCCATGCAGGAGTGAGCACAAAGGAACAGGTCTCAGAAACCTTTCTGATCTCCTGTGAATATCATATGGAAGCTGTTAGCCTTGGTGCACCAAATAACTTGACATAAGGCCTAGTGGAAATAGGCAAGCAGCATGTCAGCACCTGAGTGTGCCTCCCTCCTCTGCAGCATGACTGCTGTTTGGTTGAAACCCTGACTCCTAATTCAATGATCAGGGCTAGGTCACTGAGGCTTGTTTGGACTGACCTCCTATGTTCTCTTCCCAGCTCAGATACTGCAGTCAGCCAATGACCTTCTCAGTAAGAGACCCCCACACAGAGTCCTCTTTCAGTCAAAGATATACAAGAGGCTATGCTTGCCTGCCAGACTCTTCAAACAAATGGTAATAATAATTCACTATCTCCCTGACTTCAGAGAATGGTTTTAAGAAGCAAATATGATAGGATGTGAAAATGCTCTGTAAAACTGTAAAACCCAGCAGTAAAGGATGAGGGTTAATTTACCCCTACAGGACTTCTGATCCATCTGCTAGGGCCATAGATTAGTCCTTTTCCGATAATGGATTAATGGCAGATGTACAACATTAGAAGCTATGTGGCTCATTAACCCATGACACTAGAATCTTAGTTATAAAAGTGAGCAACTTTATAGAACACATATTAGTGAGAACATTAACAAAATGATCAAGATTTAATGTTTCCTAATGGGCCATTATATCCTTTTTGTTCTTGAAGCAGATTAAAAAATACATGAATCTGTGGCATAGAGATTAATGTCATTCTAAAGAGCTAGCATCAGAACACTGATAGATACATGGGGAGCTGCTCCCTTTGGCCTAGAGACTGGAATTCTCTGAAAAAAAAAAAACTTAGAGAATAAAAACTATTAGGAATAATCTCTAGAAGCTGGACGAAACTTACCTAGAAATTAACCTGCCACTGATACTGTATCTGATATCCAAAATTAGTAAGGAGGCTCTATCCACATTTAAGTTATCATAGCTTCAATTCTACTTTAAAAATTGCTGTAGCAAAAAAAAAATTGCTGTAGCAAAAGAACATTTAATCACAAGGTAGCACTGAATTTTACTGCAAATGGAAGTTCGACTTCAGCTAAAAGTAGTTCCACACCCAGAATATGAAATGTGAAGAGACCATAAGTCAGTAATCCTATGACCTTTACTAAATAACCATATTTATCTATAGAAAGGATATTTATTTTCTAGCCAAAGTCTTTTATTATATTTTCAATATACTTCACTGAGTAATTTTCTTAGAAGCTTTAAAATATTCCCTATAACACATTAACTTCTGAGATTTGAAAAGTGATTTTTTGGCATGCCTACACTTTACTCTTTGCTTCATCAATTAGTGTTTTCTGCCTAATATAATTGACATCATAATATAAGTCTTTAAAAAAAGTTGTGTGTCTTATTGTATGTTATATGCTTTATTATAATTAAAGTTGTATCTTTTTTTATACCAAATAATGATAATCATTATCCAGCTAAATTGATCAAGGGCTAATTTTGAATTCTAAATTAGTCAAGTTAATTTTTAAGGTATTCAATATTTATACACAGATTAAAGTTCTTATTAAGTATTTAGTTTTGTTACTTTCTTATAAATATGTGTTTCTAGGGGCACCTGGATGGTTTAGTTGGTTAAGCATCTGCCTTCAGCTCAGGTCCTGATTTCAGGGTCCTGGGAGCCAGCCCTGCATGGGGCTCCCTGCTCAATGGGGTGTCTGCTTCTTCTTCTCCTTTTGTGCTCTCTCGCTCTCTCTCAAATGAATAAATAAAATCTTTAAAAAAATATGTGTTTCTGTATGGACACGGAAAATAGGCTTTGTAAATAGAATTTCAGACCTTTTAATTTTACTAGACAAACAATAATTTACTCCTCTAAATCTTTGTGATGGTGAATCAATCAGGTGGCAAAAATTAAAGGTAAAACAATAAATTTTGTAACTTTTTCAGAGTATGATTTCTTCTCAATTATTGCTTAGGATCCTTGACATATAATTGTGCATTTTCCTGGTTAGTATGACATACTACTTGTAAAACAATCTGAGTGAAAAGGGCTGTGGTAAATAGAGAGATCATTTCTTGTTATATCCTTATAGAGCTGTAAAACTGTGTATATTTTACAGCAATGTAATTCCCTAGTACTTTAATCCTAGGACCACACCTAAGGGACCCAAGGTTAATTGACTAAACTCTGAAAAATACAGTCAAACCAATTATTTATTGGTAAGTTTTAAAAAGACATCTTAATGCATCTCGTTAAATTCATGTAGCCTTTTTTCCTTAATGCATTAAACTAATTCATCTGTGTAAACATAGTGTTGTTTACAGGAATATTTTTCCTTTTAACAGTGTGGTTGAAAAGACTCAATTGTGGCAAAACCATTTTTCAAAGCTTAGCATAACACAGGTGGAAATAGTCAACTCTCAAATCCAGTGCCAATTTTTCTCATTAGCTGTCATCAAAGGCAAATTTTTTATACCTATTCCTCATCATTCCTTTTCTTTGCTATTTTTGTTTGTATAGTCTTTCCTTATCCTAAGATATATATTTGTGTTTGTTTTCTGTAAGGCTTTTATAGTTTATATTTTATGTTTAACTCTTTAGTAGATTAAAAAATTGACCATTTGATTTTAAAGTGTGCGTCTTACTCATTTTATTTAAGAACCAATAATTCATCAATGAACATTTATTACTTACCCTCTGTATGTTTAGCCCTGTGTTAGGTACTATGTATGTAAAAATGAATCCATGCCAGCTCTTGAGAAACATAAAATCAGTGGGCAAGACCACCATAAAAAGCCAAATATACTACAGTGTGGAAAGGGCCAAAGAGCAAGATGGGGACACATAGCTATGCCAATAGTGGCAGTTTTTCTGTTTTTGATGCAGCTAGGATCTGAGTTCATGGGGTACTCTAATTACAAAGCCAGACTCACTTTAGTAAAAAAGAGTATGTGTACTCCTGGCTGTGGACTGGCCATGTCCAAGGCTGGACAAAAACAGTAGACAAATGTCACTGAGTAGGCCAGTCCCACCTCAGAAGATCAGAAAGAAAAACAAATGAAGATCAGAAAGACCAAGCATTATGATTGCTTTTCAGGTAAATGTTAGGCATAGGATGGTCCTCAGAATTTCTGCAATGTTATATCTAACCTGTGTGTAATATGGAATCTCCCTTTCCTTCCTCTCTCCCAACTTGAGCTCCCTATAGTCTTCTCCATGTCTTTCTGCTTTTCCTACTTGTGAGATAAGAGGTGTGTGCGGAAAGGTGTGGAGCCCGGAGCACAGGTAAGGAAGAAAGGCAGGGAGCATCTGCCATCACTTCATTAAAAATCTAGGAACTATCAGAAGCAACTAGCCTAAAAAAAAGAAACAAAAATATTCTCCAATTCTGTTCCCCAGCAATTCTGTGTTGATTAGGGGCTTGATTAGATTTTCTTGGGAATGAGCCTTTGAGACTCTAGTCCACAATGAGAAGACTTAAAGAGTTCTGGGATGAGCTAGTCTTATGAATCATTGTCCGATAGTCAGCTGAGGTCTTGTTTGTGTTTGTTTTTTACTCTGAGCATCTTTGTTCTCAATCTTAGCAAAGTGTTCACAAATAATCCATTTACCTTATGTTTTGCCTCGTGGGTAAGTTTTGACCATCACCAGCGCTAATGCTGTGGGTTGTTGACACTCTCTTTAATCCTCTACACACATTTCTATTAAACACAAGAATTGACCCAGCAAAAAATTATTACAATTCACACACAAACACTAAACCAATGCCTTCATGTTCTGTATAGTTATGACCAAATTAAGTATTTATTAAACTAAGAAGCTATAATTTACATATCCCCAATATAGAACTTTCTTTATTCAATACTGAGAATCATTACATAAATGCCCAGAATGTTTTCAGTAACAATTCCTGGTATTTTATGATGAGCCCTAACACATTTATACATTCATATTAAATGATAGGAATGTCTTTATTTCTAAATGTTAATAAATAAATATGCATTGTGTAGTGTATTCTATTATAAGCTATCTGAATTTGAGAGTAGTATTCATGGGCATCAGTAAAATAAATAACCAGAGAATACTATGAATTATTAAATAGCTACACAAATTCTCAATGGAATTATTTATTATCTTGCAATTTAAATTCCATCATTCGTTAATTTTATCTAATGCATGGCTCTGACCTATTGATTCCAGGTTTACTGAAGATTCCCATAAAATTCTCTTTTCTCCTGCATCCACCCAGGTGATCTTTCTCTGACAATGGCAGCATATCCTTCTTCTCCCTTTTTTATTCTAGTCCTTTTTCACACACTACTCCCCAAAGCCAACATGACCCATGCCATCAAGTTACCTAAGTTCCCACTGCAAAGCGGTCCCATCTGGCGAATGGCTGAAAAAGAAGCTACTGTTAGATTCTGGACAAAGTGGAGAAGAGGAAGGAAGTTCCCCATATTATGATGCCCACCAGAAAAGGTGGCTGCTGGAATGCCTAGGGGGCTCAGTCAGTTAAGCATCTGGCTCTTGATTTTGGCTCAGGTCGTGACCTCAGGCTCATGAGACTGAGCCCCAGATTGGACTCCAAGCTCAGTAGAGAGCTGCTTCAGGATTCTCTCTCTCACTCTGCCCCTCCTGCTCCTCTCTGTCAGACAAATAAATAAATCTTTAAAAAGAAAAGAAAAGGTGGCTGTTATCTTTTCAGCAACCTTTTATTTCATTGTACTTCCTCTAAGTTATGTGATGTCAGTCCATCCTTACCTAAAACGCCTCTGGTATGTGTTATGCATCTGCTCTTCCCCTTCTTCTTGGAACCTTACCAAGGGCCACATAATAGCACATGCTGGTCTCTGATAGAACATGACATCGTGGAAAGAGGATTGTTGGGAAGATTTCTGTCCTTTCAGCATTTATGTCACACGTGTTCACCAATTCTGGTGCCTTTTTTCATGGGGAGATCTGTATGGACACATGGGGTCACAGACCCCTTATCAGAGTCACATCAAGAAGCTGGAAATGTAAATGTATAACGCTCCCCAACAGAGGCAGATGTACCAGACAGCCTAATTCTTCCCTGAGGATTGCCTCAATTGTAAAACATAAGGGAACTACCTGGACTTTTAAGTTGAAATAGAAATTTTATGTTAACTTGCTTAAAGTATTACAGGTGACCCAGCACATGACCTGAAATTAGAGAATGTTAAGCACATAAATGAAAATTAAACTCCTGAAGGATGGAGAGATAATGCAAGTGACTTTTCTATTTCAATTCTCCTCTGATTAAAGGTTTAAAGCAAAACAAAAAAAAAAGTAGTCAGCCAATAGTCTGCTCTGGAAATTGAGATTTTGCTTTCTTCTTCTTACTGGTGAGACTATGATGAGAATGCCGGGCCAACTGTGCCTTTCTAGCCTCACTTAGTAGGTTGGTGGTGCAACTGCTGCTTTCAATGCTCCAGGTTCTTCTCCCTCCACCAAACACGGCCCTTGGAAACAGTGCCCTTCACTGAGGAAACAGACTTTTAAAGGAATGACAGATGTGACAGTAAAAAGAAAGAATCTTCTTCTGTTTGATCTGTTTCTAGAAAGTCTCCAAACTAACTTTTAAAAAAGTGCTAGACTTCCTCAAAAACCATATCTCTAATTCCCAGACTCTGAGAAAAAGAACTGGACCCTTGGTGGATGATTTTTTTTTCCAGCCTCAGGGATGGTGCGGGCATATTCTGATTACTGATTGAACCAGCCTTCACTTCTCCAAACCTTGGCCTTTCAGTGTGCACAGAGCTCCTGATGCACAATTCTTATCCTCAAATAACATAGAAGATGCCATCAGGCCTTAGTACTGGTTGCCGAGATACTCAAAGCACCGTTCTTACAGGAAAAATATAGCAGTCTGTGTGAGTCACATAAGGGCTGCATAACTGGCTCTGAATTAAAATAGTTCTAAAGAGCTTTGTTGTGCAATATAATTAATATAGACTAGGTATTTGGGATTATGAAGTGCTAATTAAGAAAGTATGAACTTTTTTTGCCATATGATGGGTAGAGAACAGTGCTTGTAAACAGTATTTCTGTTAAAGGGCCGAGCAAGGAAAAATTTATGCAATGATTCTCAGAGAAAATCTTGTGACCTAATAAGAGGTTTAAATTTATAATGTTCCATAAGTATAGTGAAATTATTGTGTTCACAGGAGAAAACCTACACTGTTGGACTTTTGTGTTTAGACAGAAGAGAAATAAAGCAAGCATAGACACACACTTGTGGCCTCATACTGTTAGTTACTCCTTCAGTCATTGCAAAAGGTGGAGTCACTGCAATTACCAGCATCCCTGAAGATCTACCTGAAGTTCCCCCCCATGGAAATAATCCCAGCTCCTGGTAGGAGAACTGTTTAGTGGATGTAGGCAGAATTGTGAAGGAGAGGAGGTTTTCTACTTTGTGTAATAGTATGTGTCTTCATCTAGGTGCTTAGAGAAAAAGAGGCTAAGTATGTTTTGGACAAGTTAGTTTGATTCAAAAGTAGCTATCTGGGCAGCCCGGGTAGCTCAGTGGTTTAGCACCACCTTCAGCCCAGGGCGTGATCCTGGAGACCCGGGATCAAGTCCCACGTCGGGCTCCCTGCATGGAGCCTGCTTCTCCCTCTGTCTCTCTCTCTATCTCTCATGAATAAATAAATAAAATCTTTAAAATAAAATAAAAGTAGTTATCTATAAAGAAAAAAAATTCTATTTCTCCCCATGATTAGCAAATTGTAAGGGACTTAAATATTCTTTGGAAAATTACAACTGCAACTTTACCTAAGGAGAGCTGAAAATAATCTTTACTTCATTTAGGGTCATTAAAATTATTGGGATTATTCACTGCTAGTAAGAATTCACTTTCTAATATGAATTAATTAATGTTTTAGAAGCACCCTGAGCTCCTTAAAACCCCAGAATAGATACTTCCATGATAGCTGTGGGGTTAAAAAAAAAAAAGGGAAATGATCTTAAATAGCATTATTCCTAAAAGAATTAAACAGTAAGAAAATGAAACAATATATCCATTATTTAGGTAACTCCTTTGTGGCCACTGGACTTTGTACAACTTGGGGAATATCTGGCTGGTGCTAACTTAATCCTGTTTAGATGAAGGGCATAGATAGAACTGTTGTTGGCATGAGGCATGTCCAAACTTGGTATGATGACATGTGGTCATATCAAAGGATCTGGGGAGATATAAAGGGGAACAATATTTCAAAATGAAAATAGCTACAAAGGGGCAGAGGTGGGCTTTTATTCTCAGTTCAGCTCCTCCCCACTGTACAGTGCATAACACTGCCACACACATAAACACACAAAGATTTGTGTGGAACTTTAAAGATCCTAATGAGGAGTCAAGCAATAAGAATGGGTTAATAGACATCCCCCTGCTACAGTGAATATCCAACCAGGGTTGTATTTAAGTCACTGTCTCTGAAACTTCCACATCCCAAGAGGCTGCGTCTTGCAAGGCTTCCAAGATGGTTACTGTGCAATCTGAGATTGATGGTGATAGATAAGAACCTGCCAGAGAGGTTTTTACCACATCCAAGTTTGCAATTAATCAGACCTCTTTCCAGCCTTCACAATTATTTCAGCAAGGAAGCAATTAAGAAAAATAGTCTTCTTTTGTAGAGGGTTTTAAACCACACCAGCAGCCACATTCATAGGTCAGCGAGACCAATATTGTTCTATTTATCCAAATACCTTTCAAAAAAGGAACAACTACAAGGGCCACATGACTTTTCCTTCTATTTTTCAAAAATAATTCTATCACATTGAAACAAATATCTATTTTTTCTTAAATGAGGAATTTTTCCTACCACAATTAAAAATAAGTAGTTATTCTTTTCATGTAGTGAACTTTGCAAAAAAAAAAAAAAAAAGAAAAAACAGATTGAAAAGAAAATTTTCTGTTGCACCAATGAAGTAAAATGTGTGCATACATGCATATGTATGCATGAATTATGAATACACTACACTATAAATATAACACATTAGTGCCAGCATGAAGCACAAAGGTAGCACAATTTTATGGTCTCAAAATCCTGATTAGCATAAAAGGCATAACATTGTGATCAAATAATTATTGATTAACACAAAGACAGAGAAGCCAGATGTGTTGAATGAGCTTGGTAATTAACCAAGTAAACTACAGGTGTTTAAAATTCATAGATTACAAATGCAAGGTATACTTGTTTTTAAAAAATCATCTGTTAGCAAATTTTAGTGTAGTCAGGTGCAGCAATTACATACCACAAATGTCAATATCTGTGAATGTACATTATACCTTCACAAATAATTAATATTTGAATTGTTTTCAGTGCTTAAGTCTTTTGACGCTTTTGGAGGGCTGTTTTTACAGAGACATCCCTGGTTCTGCCCAATTGGCCTGATCCATATCGAAAGTAGATAAACTAATATATAGGAATATGTGACTAATAAATTGACAACTAAAAATTAAATACAAATAGGATTAGGGGAACTTGCCTTTTTTTTATTCATGAGAGACACAGAGAGAGGCAGAGACATAGACAGATGGAGAAGAAGGCTCCCTCTGGGGAGCCTGATGCAGAACTCAATCCCATGACTCCGGGATCATGACCTGAGCCAAATGCAGATGCTCAATCACTGAGCCACCTAGGTACCCTGGAAACTTAACATGTAAAAGAAAAATGAAAGTTCTCTTGCAAATTGTAGATTTTTGTTAACTTCTCACTGTATTTTCCCTTCTCCCATTCACAGTGGCCCTGCAGTAAAAGTGGCATCATTTACATCATCTTTTTTTAAAGGAATTAATGATTTCTTCAGTCATTATTTGGAAATTGCAAGTTTTTGTTTGATTCCTTCTAATAGCATCAAAACCACACACAAACGAATTTAAGGAAGGAAATTAGGTCTTTGGCCATGGTTCTTTTTTTTTTTTAAAAAAAGGTTTTACTTATTTATTTGAGGAAGAGACTGCAGAGAACACAAGTGGAGGGGGGTATAGAGGGAGAGGGAGAGCAAGTAGCCAGATGTGGGGCTTGATCCCAGAACCCTGAGATCATGATCTGAGCTGAAGGCAGATGCTTAACTGACTGAGCCACCCAGGTGCCCCAGCAGCCACGGTTCTTTTCCTCCTACTTTTGCACAGTGTCTCAATTATTTTAATTACACATGAGAAAGATTATTGATCATCTGTACACTACCTTTCTTAAGAAATGCATTTGAGGGGCACCTGGGTAGCTCACTTGGCTGAGCATCGGATTCTTGATTTCAGCCCAGGTCTTGATCACAGGGTCGTGAGATCAAACCCCGCATTGTCTGCTTGTGATTCTATCCCTCTGCCCCTTCCTCTGCTTGCACACACACAATCTCACACTCTCCCTCTCTCTCTCAAATAAATAAATAAATAAATCTTTTTTAAAAAATGCGTTTCTAGAACTTATGTCAATTCCAAAATGAATGAAACAGGGAAGTATGAATTTGAAAAATCCTGCAACTCCAACTTGTATAGAAAAAAAAGGTTATGAAGCTTTAGAAGAAACTCTGTGGTTTTCCAACACTTTGTAATTGCTGACTATAGAGACAATCCCTCTCCCCTGCCATTCTACCCATGCTCACCATCCCAACCTCCATCACATAGCTGAGTTCTGCCGTTCTTAGGACTCCATAGACATGGAGTCATGAAGTATAAGCTCTATTGAGAGCCTGATCTCCTTCAGTTGACATCATGTCAGTGAGATTGAATTATGTCCTTGTGAGAATCTGCAGTTCATTTGTTTTTGTTGTTGTGTGGCTTCCATTGTATGAACATACCACGTTTCTTTATCTATTCTATTGCTGATGGATATTTGGGGCGCTTTCAGACTTTGGCTACAAAGAGATGCCTAGATTTTCATATGGGTTGTTGGTAGGTATATGCATTCATCTCTCCTGGCTACATATTCAGGAGTGGAAACAGTAGATCATAAGGCATACACATATCTAGCTCACTGGGGATACAAGACTCTATCCAAAGTAGCTGCACAAATACACACTCCCACTAAGCAATGTAAGAGGCACTTTGATGGATATGTGGTTGCTTTCTGGTTTTTTAAAGTTTTCTCAATTCTCAGCTGAAATTGTGACTCAAACACCTAGCAATTAGATTTGTTCAGTCTTTTGATTAAAAATACATATATTGAGCTGTTGGCATGGGAAAACAATGTTGATTATATTGGGTTTATCATCTTGTAGGTGAGTCAGAAAATTGACTATAACAAAAGAATGAGTCCTCATTACCCAAATAAAGATATAAAATTAGGTGGAAGAACTAGGCACTTGGGAACGCATAAAAGAGTTATATTGGCCCAGACTTTCCAGGGGCCAGGGATGACTTTCTCTGCTGAAACCTAAAAATAAATGGGACTTGGCCAGGTACCCAGGTTGGGGAAGGGCAGATTTCAGGGACAGGAAAGCAGATGGAGGGGGAGAGTGAAAGATGATATTCTTTGAAAGGGGATTAGGGTGTGTGGAGACCACGTTAGACAGAACAGTTCAAGGGGAATGGGAAGCAGGTCAGTAAGGCTAGAGCATGATTGTGAAGGGAAGGACAAGGAATCTGCAGAAATGATTAGAGGCAGGGGAGATAAAGACCTGTCAAATGGGGCACCTGGGTGGTTCAGCAGTTGAGCGTCTGTCTTCAGCTCAGGTCATGATCCAGGAGTCCTGGGATTGAGTCCTGCTTAGGGTCCCCACAGGGAACCTGCTTCTCCCTCTCCCTATATCTCTGCCTCTCTTGCAGTATCTCTCACGGATAAATAAATGGAATTTAAAAAAAAAAATGACCTCTCAAGTTGTCCCAAGAAGTTAACCTTTTATCTTTGGGCAGTGGGAAACCCTTGAGGTGTTTTAAGCAACTAGTGACACATTTGGGTCTAAAAAATACTGTTCTGGCTATAATAAAGAAAATAAAAATAAATTTGAGGAGAACAAGAGATGCCAGGAGGTGTATTTAGAGGTCATTGCAATTGTCCCAAAAAAACAGTGGTTGGCCAGTCCAGGATAGTGGCAACTGGAATGGAGAGAAATAGAATATTGTTAAAATTTGTATCTTCAAGCAGTATGTAATACTTAAGAAAGCGTAATGACATAATCAAAATGACCAAATACTCATGTTATCACCAATGAAATAAAGACAAAACTTTCTCAACACAGTTAAACCCTTCGTTTACTGTTCCCTGATCCCTTTTTCATGCTATATTCTGCATTTGTTATATTTATATATCTATTTAAAGTATTACTATACATGTATATATACATTCCTAAAAAAAATACATAGTGTTATTGTGTGACTTTTTAAACTGTATATAACTGAGGTCATACACTATTTTGTCCACAACTTGATTCTTTTTGTGAACATTATGTTCAGGAGATCCATCACTTTTATTTTTTTATTTTTTTCATCACTTTTAATATACATAAGCTTACTTAATTTATTTCTACTTCACAAAGCATGTGATTGCATGAATACTATTTTATTAATTTCTGATAGACATTTAGGTTGTTCTCAACTTTTTACTGTTGCAACCAATGCTGCTAAGAACACTCATAGGTACAGGTAGATATGTGAGCTAAGATAAAGGCAGAGGGGTAAAATCACAGAATCAAGAGGCATTCCCATTTTAAACTTCTTGATGTTTCCACACTATTCTGTAAAAGACTGGAGCTTATCCTGCATATGAGTGGCCACCAAGCCACACCTGAACAATGACAAGTCATATTAAGCTTTGTCATTTTCACCAGGATACTGTTAATTTTGTTAGAGATTTTTAAAGAATATAATTTGTGCTTTGTTATTCCTCTCTGTTGGATCTTTGATTTCTTTTTAATTGATTTCTGCTGTTAAATATTTCTGTATCCTTATTTTATTCTTTTTAAATACCACTCATCTTGAGATCCCTGGGTGGTGCCTGCCTTTGGCCCAGGGCGCGATCTTGGAGACCCGGGATCGAATCCCACGTCGGGCTCCCGGTGCATGGAGCCTGCTTCTCCCTCTGCCTATGTCTCTGCCTCTCTCTCTCTCTGTGTGTGTGACTATCATAAATAAATAAAAATTTAAAAAAAAACTTTAAAAATAAATAAATAAATAAATAAATACCACTCATCTTGAAACACGAAATGTACTATATTTTTTGTTATATTTACCTCTATCTTCCATACAAGAATGTTAGCTCCAATGGAGCAGGAATTTTTGTCTGTTTTGTTCATGGATTAATCCAGAACCCAGAATAGCTTAGGCACATAACAAATGTTTGTTAATTAAATATATATCTATTCATCTTTTCTTCCAACATTTTTAGCTTTAACTTGTTATTCTTTTCAAACTTTTAAACTGGACACTTAGGTAATTTATTTTCAGCCTTTCTTCTTTTTCTACTATAAATATTTAATGCTATAAATTTTTCCCTGAATATCATTTTATGTACATTTCATAAGTTCCAAAATGTGATATATTTATTGTTATTATTATTCTGTAAGTATTTTTGACACTCAAAGGAAATTTATATATGATATTCTTTGGCACTACGTGGATTAACTGTTTACCTAATTTTGTTGTTGTTGTTTACCTATTTTTTTTAATAACCAATTGCTAATCCTTATAAGCATCAAATAATTCTGTTAAAATTAGGGGAAAAAATTTAAAATTGTTTTGTTTCTTCTATCTTTATTGCCTGACACTCTTCAGTAATGTAGAGCTTTAGTTTACAAACTTGGTTAACTTGATATAGAATTCCTACTGGAAAAAGGCAAAATAAATGCTTAATTCTTTCTTTCTCTTTAATTGCTCATTTTTCAAGTGTGGTTATCTTTTTTAATTAACAAACTTTCTTCAGAGCAGTTAACAGCAAAATTGAGCAGAAAGCACAGAGGTCTTGTTTAGTAGGTGCTTTAAATACTAACAATGAGTTTTTCTGCCTTTCCTTATTGATCATTGTGGAGTCACAGATTTTCAGTGATTCAGTGTGTTTGGTCGGCCTGAATTATGATTCTTTCTAGTGCTCAAATTATTACAACTTCAGCCAGACAGACCCTTCATATTGGTTCCTACATCCTTTTGACATGACTTACTAATTTTTGAAAATTGTCTTACTTTCTAGCACAAAATACATTTCACAGTCTCCTTGTTCCCTCCTTGCACCAACACTAGATTTAGCATTTCTCCATGGAATAACCTTTGTTCTTATTACTGGGGAGTGTGAACCACCAGTGTTTGTTGCTACTGGAGTGACATTGCTTCTAGGCCATTTCAGTGGACAGAGATCACACTCACACACGCATACATTCTACATACCACTTTTACCCTCACGTCAGCTTCCCTCTAGCTGCCAGATCCTTCAGTCAGCACCTGGTGTTTGAAATCATTTTGCCATCATGTGATCTTTGCACTTGCAGTTCTATCAGCATGCAACACTTTCTCCAGATCTTCACATGTCTACTTCTTTCTCATCTAACAGATCTTAGCCCAAATATCCACTGTGGGAGAAGCTTTCTCTGGCCACCTTGCATACAGTAACTTCTTTCCACATCCAAGCCACTCTCCAGCACATAATCTCCTTTATATTAGTTTTTACAATGTATACTTATTTTTGCCTACTTCTTTGTTTACTTAGTTACCTATCCTATCCACCAGAATATATGTTCCATGAGGGCAGGGATAAGATCCCTTATATTCAATATTACATCCTTATGCATAGCTCATATTAGAAGCTCTGTAAATACCTGTTGAATGGACAGATGAGACTTCCTTGCTTCCTGTAGCTGTTCAATCCAGAGAATGAAGCCCCAGAATGAAAACAAGAGGCTTGATTACTTTTAGTTCTACCTTTGGCCTATGACCAATGGTACAGAATTGAAAAATCCCAGGAATACCTAGATGTAGTGATGGGAAACAGGAAGTCAGAATGATCAGTGGCCACTTATTCTACAGACTCCTCTTTTCTTTTAGTTTTTTAGTCTGGGGAGCACAGGATGGTGAGACTCCTCCCCCTGTGAGGTCAAACCTGACTTTTCTCTGAGACTTCTGGGATAAGTCAGGGCTCAGGGTTGGAATATCACACAATGATATTGTAACACAATGTACATTAGTTTCAGGTGTACAACATGGTGATTGAACAAAATTATGCATTATGTTGTGCTCCCAAGTGCAACTAGCAGTTGTCATCATACAACACTACTGCAATATCATTGATTATATTCCTTATGCAGTGCCTTTTATTCCTGTGACTTACTCATTTCATAACTGGAAGCCTGTACCTCCCACTCTTTTTTATCCATTTTGCCCTCCCCCCATCACCGCTCTCTGCCAACCATCACTTTGTTCTCTGTATTTATAGGTGCAGACTGCTCTTTACATTCAGAACCAGTGGCACAAACCTAAGTGATTATGACTCATCCATGGCTTGTACTAGGATTCTTTAAGAAAGCACCAACAAATGGCAGATGCTTCTTGATGGAAGTTTGAATGAATATCTCTTAAACCTGTCTTTAAGGAAAACAACATATAATTGTTGATATATTTGAACTGGTTCCAAATCTTTGTATTATGTGCTCCAAACACTTATATCTCACTGCCAAGCACTGTGTTTACCCTTTATTCTATGGACCTACAGTACCCTCTGAAATGTTTAGTGCTTTGATGGAAAAAATAATAACTAGAAATGTGAGAAAGTTGTTTTAACTTGTCTAATTCATATTCTGAGATGAACAAATATTTCAAAAGAAGTTTCAACTGACATGAATTGTATCATATAAATATAAGCCCAATGCTAACTCTTTAAAATTGAGCAAAATCTATTTTGTTAAATAAATGTCCACTTCCAGATGGGCTGGCTTATGATAGGACATAGTAAAAAGACAAAAAAAGTGGATAACCATATAAAAGTAGATTCAATGACCTGGGAGTCACAACTAAGGAAACAGGAAAAAAAAAAGACTATTATTAGCAGTTGAGAATCCATTTCTAGAAGTAGAGAGGATTAGCTACAGTTTAATCAGACATACCAAGAAAAGCAGATGAGTGAAAGTACATATAAGAATAAGACAGACACTAACTCCTTGATTAATCAGAAATTATATTGTGGTATACTATAAAAGAAGTGAATATTGAGTTGACTCGAGTACTGTGGGTATACTTACAATGAATGGGATGTAGGCAGGCATGTCCACCTACTCAGTTAAGAATATTTCAAAGAGGGCAGCCCTGGTGGCTCAGCAGTATATCATCGCCTTCAGCCCGGGGTGTGATCCTGGAGACCTGGGATCGAGTCCCACGTCAGGCTCCTTGTGTGGAGCCTGCTTCTCCCTCTGCCTGTGTCTCTGCCTCTCTCTCTCTCATGAATAAATAAATATTTTTTTTAAAAAAAAGAATATTTCAAAGAATTCTGGAAATCCCTTTTTTGTTTAATTCAAGTGTTTGAAGAAAACAGGAACAAGTTTGGAATTTACACTAGAGAGATCAAAGAACTTTTAACCATTTAATACTTGCTTAAATAGATACCTGGGGAAAGCAGGTATTCTGGAGTAATATTCTTTTAAGTCATAATGCTGTGAGTGTGAGCAGACAGAGCTAACGTGTGGATCTCCGTGCACTGACTAATATTCTCCTTGCTCATCCTTGAAGCTACCACCCTGTGTTCTCACTACCTTGACTTTCAAATTTCGTGAAGGACACCAAAGTCTGTCTTTTCAGTCTCATCCATTCCTTGTAATCCAGTTTTTCACTCACAATACTCTGCTGGTATTGCATTTTAAAAAAGATTATATTTATTTATTTGACAGAGAGAGAGAGAGAACACAAGCAGGGGGAGTGGCAGAGGGAGAGGGAGAAGCAGGCTCCCTGCAGAGTAAGGAGCCCACCGGACCCTGAGATGATGGCCTGAGCCAAAGGCAGATGCTTAATTGACTAAGCCACCTGAGTGCTCCATCCTGGTATTGCATTTTATAAATTCCCCCTGCCCAACCAGTCATCAAATTCAGTGGTCCTTTTTTATTACCAGGCTTTGAGTCTATGGCATTACCACCTTACCTGATTCTCTCTTCTGTTGGCTTTGACGTGCTCTTTCAGGCTGCCCTCATGCCTCCCAAATCCTTCTGCCTTGGTTTCATGTTTTCCTCTCCCTCCTTGCTTTCTTCTTCTTTGTTCTCCAAACTGTCCCTTGGTAATCACTGACACTTGCATAAATACAAATATCAGTCTTTTTATCTTTTAAATTCTAAAGAAAATGACAAAAATCCCTGTTGCCAATTTTCTTAACCATGATGTGATTAAATCATCATGTAATATTGTAACTACAAGAGGTGAAAGGGAAATGACATTGGAGGTACTTGAAATTATTTTGAAGATCACGCTGTTGATTTATGGTTTAGCATTAACCCATATATTTCAAAACTACAGGCTTTGATGTGGTAACAAAAAGCTTCAACAAAGTAAGTGATCTGTATTTATTTTTCTTTATAAAAAAAACATTGTTACAGTTTTCTGTGCTGCATTTCCTCTGATGTGCCTCCTACAGGAAACTGAATTATCGAGTGATAAGGTTTGTTTGTTTTTTTGTTTGTTTTTTTTTTTGTTGTTGTTTTTAATGTTTGAAATCTAGCTATTGAAAGGGATGGAAATCAGACACAAACTTGCAATACAATTTTATACCAAATATAAGTTGGAAGTTTGAACTTTAAGTATAATTTGATATTATCGATGTTCTCATTCAAATTTTAATACAGTCATTGCAAAAAACAGTACAGTTTATAAATATTTATAGTGCCAACAAATTAAGTGAGAACTACGCAGAGGGATTTTATTAGTGTAACAAATAAATATCATGAGTTCATAAATTTACTTTTGTTTTATTTGTGTAATATAAATTTTAGTCCAAGTCATATTGGAAGGAATTTAGAGTCCAGCAACAGAAAAGGCCACTGGGTAAGAATGCTTAAAGAGTAGAAATCGCTATGACTTTTGAGATCGTGCCAGTTCATCCTGAACCTAATGAATTATATTAAAACAGGAAATAATAGTTTTTCGGTTATGATCAGGACTAACTGTAAGAGATTAAATCTGATGGTCAGGAAACGGAGCAGTCAGTGTGCAGTTTGCCTGCAGGTAAATTGCCTTGTGTTAAACGGAACTCACTAGCTAAAGCAATTATTTTTCTATACTATTCTCCCTTCAGAGGGCACTGCAAATGATACAGGTGGCAAACCCAAGAACAAAAAAAAAAAAGAAAAAAAGATGTAAAATACTTTAGTATCAATAAAGTGCTGTAACTGTGAAGGTAACTGAATGATATGTGTAACAAACCAACAACCCAAAAAAGAAAAAAAAAAGTTGTAAAATGTTTTAATAGCGAGATAATCTGAGGTATACTTACAATAGTAGTTTTGTTACCAACCAGGATCCTTGGGCTCTCCAAGTAATAGAAATTGACCAGAGGCCAAGCAGGAAGTTCCAGGCAAGGCTTTATATTGGGGTTTATACCCCAGCCCAAGGGAGACAGCAGAAAGGAAAGTGTCCTTCAGACTGGGTTTCAGAACAAAGGCCAGGAAAAATTTTTTAAGGAGCTGAGACAGGAAAAGACTGACATTCAAGCATGTAGAGATGGGTATTTCTTGGCGCCTGCACACTTGCACGTGCCATGATCTCATGCTTCTTCACTCATCATATGTCTAATAAGCATGTTAACCCCCCCACACACATGATTTTTAGCATCTTACAAGGGGGAGGGGAAAGTTCAGTGCTGGGGCCCACCTTGCCACAGACTGGTTTGGTCTTCACCAATCTCCCAGTGGAGTCCCTCCTTTGGTGAACATCCTGCTTCCTCATTCCTACCAGATAAGCTACTCAAGAGGTATAGTTTCCACTATTGAGAAATGCTGGATTTCATGGGCAGGGTTGCCCTGTCTCAATTTGAATTCCTTGAGTTGAGGAGAACCTAAAACTGCAGAGTAGCTTTGCCTACTCAGATGAACTGGACGCACTTCTTACCTCATGGTTCATGTTCATATACAGCAGAGAATAACAGGGGAGAGTTTGCCCATTGTCCTTACTCAAAGAGGTCTCACACTGGTTGTTTTCAGCCCCCATCATATATATGGAAGGGCTTTCCATCTCTTTTTCCTTTAATATTTTATTGAAAAGCAATTTTCCAATACATAGTATAACACCCAGTGCTCATCCCATCAAGTGAAGGGCTTTCCATTTCATACCAGGTGCCTCTGTGTTTTCACAGTTCCAAAAATCAATTTCTGGTCCTTAGAATTTCTCTGTGCCATTCAGATAGGGACTGTCCTCATCTCACTGAGGTAGGGATGAGCATCATTTGTGTTGTATTAGGCAGCCCCTGGGCTTCTGAGCCAAGACCACCACCCCTTGGCAGTAGTGACACCAGAGCTTGCTCACTGGGAAATCAAGAAAGGCTGACCCTGCTCCTGTGGCTTCCCTGCAGGTGCAGTGTCCTAGTCCTTGGGCCCTCTTGCCCTCTCTCCATCATCACACTTCCTCCTTCTGGCTCCACCCTGCAGCTGCAATTTTTAGTTTTTTTGTGAGGCTATTTGTGAGCCTGGCTCTTCATCTATTCTTTTCAATCTATTGTTAAGGGAAAAACAGTATGATCTTAGTTGTACAAGGCTGACATTCCCCCCAAATTACTAAAAGGCATCTTTTGAGGATTAAACACCTGGGCTGTTGTTTCTGCTAAGAACTCCTGAAAGCTATTTTGATATGTAAATATCAAGGATTGCCTTCTTTATTCTTTTGCTGGAGCTGTCAGTGGTATTTTCTGGAAACAATTGAGGAGAAAGGACCCAGGCACCCAGGCGGACCAAAAAAGCAATTTTTAAAATTTATTCATTAAATTGGACAATTTATTTTACCTCTCTGTGACTTTATTTCCTTACCTGTGTTAGTTTCTTATGGCTGCTGTATAACAAGATACTACAAACCTGAGGTCTTAATGGAAACTTATTCTCACAGATCTGGAAGCCAGGAGTCTGAAATCTGATTCACTGCTCTGAAATCAAGGTGTTGACAGGGCCATGCTCCCTCTGGAGCTCTAGAACAGAATCCTTCCTTGTCTCTTCCACCTTCTAATGGCTGCCAACTTTCCCGGGCTTTTGGCCACATCACTCCACTCTCGGCCTCCATCGTCTCATTGCCTTCTCCTCTTTTTCTTTGTGTCTCATCTCCCTATGACTCCTTTTCATATGGATACATGTGATTGCATTTAGGGCCCACTCAGAGAATCCAAAGAAGGTCAGATTTACAGGTTCCAAGAAGTAGGACCTGAATGTCTTTTGGGAGGACTATTATTCAGCCTATTATAAATTGGGTTAGTAATAGTACTTGCATGAACATTAAAGGGTATAATATATGAAAAACGCTTAGAACTATGTCTAACATGCAAAAAAGCACTCATTATATGTTAGACCGTGATGGTGATCCCAACGATGATGAATAGGAAAATGCAGACAAAAAGTTTCAAAATGAACAAAGTAATTTTTAAAATGAACATACATAGATGGTCTTGTCTCTGGATTTTTTTTTTAATTTTATAAATTAATTTTTATTGGTGTTCAATTTACCAACATACAGAATAACACCCAGTGCTCATCCCGTCAAGTGTACCCCTCAGTGCCCGTCACCCATTCACCCCCACCCCCCGCCCTCCTCCCCCTCCACCACCCCTAGTTCATTTCCCAGAGTTAGAAGTCTTTATGTTCTGTCTCCCTTTCTGATATTTCTCACACATTTCTTCTCCCTTCCCTTATATTCCCTTTCACTATTATTCATATTCCCCAAATGAATGAGAACATACACTGTTTGTCCTTTTCCGGTTACTGTGGCCAAGTTCAAAAAGGGTGTTGCCTGAGTTCTCCTCTGGGATTTTGATGGAATCTTGTCTCACATTTAGATCTTTCATCTATTTTGAGTTTATCTTTGTGTATGGTGCAAGAGAGTGGTCCAGTTTCATTCTTCTGCATGTGGTTGTCTCTGGATTTTTAATGTGCACTAGTCTTAAATTGTTACTCTTCAAAGGACTTTATCTCTATATTAAACTATTATAATCCAATAGCTTAGATATAAGGTATAAAGAGCCATTTGTGGTTCTGCCTTTTGTTATTTTTCACTTGAAATTTAAATCATTTCAATAATTTTGTTCATCCAAAAATCTTCCTAAGGTTGAAAATCAAAGATGTGCTATGACAGGCTTGTCTTCTTGTGTTCTCTTGTCTTCTGCCCACCTAGGATACAGATCTGATGACATTCAACATTTCTGTACACCGGTCATGGTGGCGGGAGCATGGGCCTGGTTGTGTCCGAAGAGTGCTGCCTCCGTCAGCCCACGGCATGATGGATGACTACACATATGTCTCCGTCACAGGCTGCTTTGTTGACTTCCAGTACCTAGAGGTCATCCACAGTGCTGTCCAGATACTACTCTCTGTAAGTAGCATATTTGTATTGTTGCCTAATCAAGACTCTCCTTTATGGGCATTTTGTAAATAAACCTTTTGTCCACATCCATCTGGTAGATTATGCCTTAAATAAGCACATGGAGAATATCCTTTAAACAATGGAAATAGTAGCAAGTATGCTAATATCAGCTATACTTAATGAGGCTACATCTTTTCCTCTTGGTATCCAGGTACTTTGTTTTAGAACTAGTTAGTGAAAAAAAAAAAAAAGAACTAGTTAGTGATTATAGCTTCTAACTTAATACAGAATACACACCATTCAATGAAATAGCATCACTGTCCCCCAGAAATAGCCTGTACATTCTCTACTTTGGGCTCTTCTACTTACACTTCTGCTACTACTTCTACTTCCAAAGCATTCTTACTAATGCGCATTAATTCCAGAGAAAGAAGGATGCAAACACACCCAATGGCCTGTTCAATCTACTAAGCCTCATATTTCAAATAATAAATCCTTAAAAAACAAATCCCACCAAAGAGTTTTCCACATTGTGTTGCCTAAAATCTGGTGTCAAGACACACTTCCATATAAAGGAGCATAGAGAAGAAATGGCTTGAATGGACCACATAAGGTTCATGTGCTAGGAATCTGTTCATTTTTTTTCTACCAGATTGTCCCACCCGCAATTTGATTACAGCGTAAAGTGGAATTAACTTAGGATATGTACCATTATCAAGAATGATGTTCCTTTAAGATCCAACAAGGACTTGGAATGTTATTTGAATCATATGTAATAAAGCCATTTTTAATCACACTTTTCATATAAACCAACCATCTCTCTCAGTCCTCTGTCCAAATGGTTAGAGGTCGAGTCAGAAAAAAAAAGATACAGGCTCAATAGTAAATAAATAGACAACAGAAATATAAGAGGTGTGTGTCAGGGGCAGCCCAGGTGGCTCGGTGGTTTAGCGCTGCCTTCAGTCCAAGGAATGATCCTGGAGACCCGGGATCAAGTTCCACGTCGGACTACCTGCATGGAGCCTGCTTCCCCCTCTGTCTCTGCCTCTCTCTCTCTCTCTCTCTCTCTGTCTCTCATGAATAAATAAATAAAATCTTTAAAAAAAAAAGAGGTGTGTGTCAGTTAAGAATGTACCTTGGAATTATTTATAGAAAGAAGGTTGAAAAACCCTTGCTAGCACTTATTATATCGATTATCTACTGCTTCATAACACACCACTCCAAAATGGAATTACTTTGAGCAATATAAATGTATTGCTTAGAGTTCTGTGGATCAGGAATTTAGCAGGGTTCAGCTAAGTATTCTTCTGCTACACAGGATATGGTCCAAGGTCACTCATATGTACCTTTTAACCAGGAGCTCTGCTGGTGCTAGAATCTCTAAGAAGACCTCACTTATATGTCTGGTTCTAGCTATTGGACCATTCTCCTCCATATGGCTTGTTTTTTTGCAGAAACTTGACAGGCTTTCTTATAGCAAGGCAGCTAGGTTCCAAGAGAAGACCAACATGTAAGTGTTTATGCAGCTTCTACTTGAGTAATGCTTATTATTGTTCCATTGACTATAGCAAGCCATATGACCAAGCCCAAGTTGAATGTAGGGGGGTTGTTATGGAAAAGTGACAGTATCAGGAGCCATGGCTCATTTGGGGCTGGCCATGTAGCAGTCTTACCTCACTTGTATAATGTATGAATTATTGTTCTTTAACCTGCATATTCAAGTTTTTAAAAAGTGTTTTAGAGCATTTGAAATATAATTCTCTAGAAGGAATAAAGATTAGAATAAAAAATCAAAGAGAAGATTGTTTAGGATTCTAGTTCAATGAAAGACAAATTCTGCACTAAATAAAAAAGAAAGAAGTTGGGCCATGAGACTTAGGAATTTTCCTTCTGAGATGTAACAGGAAATCTGATTATTCATGGTTTTCATATATTGCCAATTGTCAATAGATGCTTATCATCTTTTCCTATTTTCTGGTCATTCTTTAATTTCCCAGTGGTTGCATATGAAACTGTGGTAAATATATATGTTTCAGTCATTGTTTTAAAAAAATATGGAGATAAATTTTTTCTTAAAAATTTTCACACTATTTTTAAGGTAAATGAGTACTCTTTTATTATATATTAGATTCTAAAGGTTTTTATTCTTTTTTGATTCTGAAGCATTTTTCTAGAATCTTTCATATCTGGACAGATCTCCCTCCTTTTAAAAAATTATTCATAGTAAATTGCTAACCACTTTGTGGAAGATAGCATAATGTTTAAATTTTTTAGAATGCAGCAGAATAGTGTGGAATCAGAAAGTCATTTTGCCATATCAAATGAATGGCAAGGTTATAGTATTTATTTGATAAGAGACTGAACTGGCACATAAAAACACACACTAAGGAGAAATACTAAATAAAATAAAATATATGTTGCCACCTCAAAGTACTCCTCAGTTATACATAATTCCTTGACATATTTGTTTAGGGAACATTCAAAACTGTCCACCTGCATATATAGACCTGACTGTACTAGTCAGCCTTCCAACAATAAAAGAATTAGTTGCTTGTTTCTGACTTTTCTTGGGTAATACACCTGTGAGACAAGATTTCCAATATTTTATCTTTTTATATTAAAATAGAATATACTCTGAAATTGTTTCACAATTGTCAAATTATTTATTATTGCGTGGTTACATGGGCTTTTTGTATTTTCCACTTATTTCTTAAAAATATGTTTATAATTATTGGAATTGCAATTTTTAATGTGATGACAAGGGAATACTTGCTGTAGCAGTTGCCTAACATGTGCTGAGATGTCTGTCTTATTCCTGAAAAGGGGGGTGATGGTTGCAGCCTATGCTGCGTGGGCACCAACTTTGCAAACAGATAAAGGGTTTGAGATGGCAATAGAGGCACAGAGAGATCTAGAAAGATACGGGGAGAGGCCAATGGAGGTGGGCAGGATTATGGAGAGCTGTCTCAGGGCTCAAAGGCAGCAGCTCTCTGGCAAATGAGAGGGAAGTATTTGAATGATATGCCCATGATACAGCTCTGCTCTGCTGATGAATCTTGCCTGTACAATTGTCCCACCTGAGCGTAGAGCTTGGAACTGAAAAAAATGAAATCCCAGTCATAACCATCTACAGGGACTATGTACAAGCTTGACAAAAACAAACCAACAAAAAATAGCAGAATTTGGAAAGAAGGCAATGGCCTGGCATCCCCTGTGGGACCACGTGCCCAGCTCAACTGGCCCCAGCACAGAAGCTCTGGCCTCCACCCTGGGCCAATGCCACTGTCCCTGCAGAGCAGCACCCTGCCTTGGGCTTCCCTCCCAGGCACCCAGGATGAGCAGAAGAGAGAAAGTGGAAGTCAGAGAAGAGGTTCCTATCACCCAGATCTCACCGAAGCCTGTAGCTTTGGGGCTCCTGCAAAATTTTAACCCCACCGAGTTAAACTTTAACGTAGAATCCAAAGAAAAACTGGACAATATTAGGAAAGAAACAAAATCAAATCCATGGAGGAGATGACAAGTCGAGTGTGCTAGCTATGGTTCAAGCTGTTAGTCCCTCCTCTCTGTGAGCACAGACTTCGGTTCATATGCTCATCATTTCTACCGGAAGGATGGCCAGTAACTTCCTAAATAGTCTTCCTGGCCCCAGTTCTGCCTCACCCATCACACGGATACTTGCTTCCCTTGGGGACGGGAATGATTACAAAGTGCCAATCTGATCACTCACTTTTCTTCTGATCACCAGCCAAAGATTCCCATTACCTTCAAGATGAAATCTGAATTAATATCTTATTACATGAGGACTTCAGGACCTGCCCCCTGTAGGATTCCCATGCACATCTCCCAACACTCCCCTAAAGTAGCCTACCTGCCATCTTCACAGAACATGATAGGTTTGCAAGCATGGCAGGTCTCCCAGCATGCAGCACTGTGCTTGGAATGCCTCTCCACCCACCTTCCTCCCTCTCAGGTCTCCAGCCACCTGGCCACAGTCCACTAGTAGATACCCTTTCCCCCAAAGTTTCAGGACATGTTAATTTTTTAAATAGATAATACATTCAGTCCAAAAACATAAAAATGTATATAGTGAAAGTACTCCCTCTTACCTTTGTGCACCCCTTTGTCTGGTTTCCTCATCTCTGCTCCCCAATGGGCAACCACTTTTGTTTTGTTTGTTTTTTAATGCTATGCACATGATTCCAAAGTGTCTATGTGAAATTCAAGAAAATGTGATTATCTTCCTTGCCCCCCACAAAAGACAGCATATGACATGTACTCTTCTGATGTCTTCCTTTTTTCTACTTATCATATATTTTGGAGCTATTTCTGTATCAGAACATCAGTGGTTCATTGTTTATTTAATGCCCCCCCCCACTGATGAACATTTAAATTGTTAACCTCATCTGAATATAATGATGTTGGATGTATAGAACATAAATATCACATAGCTAACATAATATATAATAAATAGTATAATATAATACCAATCATCATAGTTATATGTTATTAACTATTATGCATAGCGTTAAACTAAATAATTGTGTGCATGCACAGTAAGAACATTTCCCAAACCTGCCCTTCTCACTCACCTCCAAGTGTAGTAGATGGCCTATCATGAGAGAAGTTTTATAATCACTGAGTCTCTGGTCTGTCTACCAGAATGAAAGCCCCTTGAAGACTAGAGTTGTGCCCTTTTCCACTTGTTCATTTCTGTAGTACCAGTGAGTAGCTGAGTGATGGCACGTGAATACTTGGTGAATGAAAAAATGGCCAAGAAACAAGAGATTCAAAGTCTGACGTGGTAAACACAAAAGGAAGAATCCACTTGACCAAAAATGGCAGGAATGTGCACTGACAAAATGCAAGAGGCAGGATGAACTTGAACTTCATCTGGGGAACGAAGGGCATGTATGCAAAATGTTCAGCACAGTGCATAACACAGAGGCACTCAGTAAATATTAGCTTTGTATTGCTGTTACTGAGTTCCTACTACAATTGCTCCATACCTTTCCCTTTCCTATGCAAGCTGGTCCTTGTTCAAAAGCCAAAGGCTCCATCCTGATAGACTGTATCTACTGAACTCCTAGGTCTTTAATCCCACACCTGACACCCATTTCCTGCATGAAAAATGTCATTTCTATGATCTTCATAGGACACTCAATCATAAATTTTTATTCTGAGGAGTGAACATTTATTTAACATGTATTTATTTTCCTCATTCTGGTTTCCTAAAGTCCTTCCCTACCCATGCTGCTTGAGAGCATTTGGCTGACCGAATAAACTCCTATTTTCATGAAAAATTTCAGAATTATTTATCATAGTGAAACCATGATTGAAGTAGTAAGTTAAAGGCCAGTAGCAAGCTCCCAAATGCTGTGGCTTTGACTCCTTATTTACCCTGTATCCCTGATGCCTACGGCTATACCTAACTCAGAGTGGCCACTCATTCAGAGTTGTTGAGTAAATTATATAAATTTTCTAGATTTTTAGTTTTATAAAACACAGAGTGCATAATGTATAAACATTGAATATAATTTACTGAGGCTACATCTTAATTTTGTTTCATACCATTTGGTAAAGAAAACCTATCCAAACAACATGCTTCCAAATTATTTCTGATTCAGATGCTATTTGTTTGGATTGGTGAAAGAATACCCAGGTGCACAGAAAAGGAAAGTCAGTCTGCTCCAAGACCATAACTCTCCCTGTGAATTTGTTCTTCCAAGTCTGTGTGTTTTGTATTTGAGCAGGCCTCCACTAGTCTAGTTACTTTGGTCCCATTAAGGAGAACATCAAAACAGTTTCTGGTGAAAATGTAAAATTATGTCCAGTTAAATTCCAAGCACTATACTGTACATATTTTCAAAATCAGATTTCCATTCTGGAAATTTAACACCACAGATTTAAACATGAAACTTACATATGAAATTAAATACTACAACCCAGAATGCAGTGTTTCCTTTTTCCACTAAAGAATATAGATAAAATATTTCTGATTGAAAGAATCTCTTTAACCAATTAATCTCATTCTACAATGTTATGTTTTACTCACCTAATTACCAAACATCTGAACATGAAATCTTAAAAACTAAAATGAAACAAATAATGAAAAGTCATATTTGTATCACATACAATGAACAAAGGATCATTATCAATAACATATATTTAGGAATGCCTGGGTGGCTCAGCGGTTGAGCGTCTGCTTTCGGCTCAGAGTGTGATCCCAGACTTTGGGATCGAGTCCCACATCGGGCTTCCTGCATAGAGCCTGCTTCTCCCTCTGCCTGTGTCTCTGCCCCTCTCTCTGTGTCTCTCATGAGTAAATAAATAAAATATTTTTTAAATAAATAACACGATATTTAAATGAATAATAAAAACAATGAAATTTAATCATTGAGGCAATGAAGGATATGAACAAATGTAATTACATAAGATTCAAATTATAAACAAAGGTGTAAAATATGATTATTTTCAATAGTAGCTTGATATGTACAAATTAAATTTACACTAATTTAACAACTTTAAAAACAATAATACATAGTATTGAGGTAAATTTTTATTAACTTATTGGTAAATGCAGTCTTTATTGTGAGGCCCATTAAAATGTCTGTACCTTTTGTCCCTGTAAGCTCACTCAGTGGAATTTCTCCCAAGAAAATAATTCAACGGAAACAAAGAGCTACCTGCATGATGTTCTTTTCACTGTTATTTATAATAGTGAACCTAGGTATGTCTAAACATATCCTGTTCAAGACAGTATAACAATTTACAGTACATCAACATGATCACTGGATAGATAGCAATAACTATGATAATTTAATACAAAATTTTATACTAAAACATGGAAAGGATTTCTGATTTAAATAAGCAGTCAAGGAAAAGAAGTAAGATGCAAAAGACAGATGTGGAATTATGTGTTTTCTCCCAAAATGTTTTTAAATATTGTATCACATTTTTAACATACTGTTTAATTGTCACATAATTTGAATAGGAGAGTGGAAGAGATATTATGTTTGTTTTTCTTAGATCATTAAACATTCCTAAATCTCATAATATTTACGTGATCATTTGGAGGCACTTTTAAATCTATGTTATTACAAGTTATTCCATTTTAGTAGACTGCTCTGTTCTGAGGTCAGTAATAATAAATATGTAACTTAAGGCTCTTTTTCAATTTTTGGCATTAGTTATTTGCTGGCAAACAGATCCATATACTCATGTTAACCATTAAACAACATCTAGATAGACAATTAGATAAATATTTTAAGGACCTTATTTTTTAAAACTACTAGACGAATTCTAACCTGTAGACCTGGAAGAGATATTGAAAACTCACCTATCTCCCCGGAGATAGTTTTACACACATATGGTCTTGAATCCTTGCTGTCAACATATTCTCCTTCATATCTGATAGGTGACAGCGTTTCATTCTTTAACATCTTTGGAGGCTGTCCCCATGGTCAGATCTGGGGCCCAGAGCACTCTGAGAATGGCTTTTCTAACATCCCCATTCTGTTTACACGTCAGTGTTCATCACTGTTCTCTGCCCTTTATATCAGACACATTCCGCTTAAAGATAAATTAAAACTCTATAGAGCGAAAAGTAACATTAGACCACAAGGTATCCTGCAGAATCTGTACCCTCAGAAGGCTGCATGGGTATCTGTTCCATCTGCTTAGAGTAAACGGCCCCATGACAGGAGCAGATAATACTATTGCTAATTCACTAACATATGCTCACACAGTGTAAGAATGAAAGTCAAAAGATAAGCTTTGAAATAAGTTTCACTTACTATGAATTATATTCCTCCAAAAATGTGAATACAGCAAAAAGAAGGGTTTTTTGTTGTTGTTGTTGTTGTTGTTTTGTTTTTGTATATTAGCTTTTATATTTATTTAACCTGCTCCCAATATTTTTGAAGCTTCTCTGAGTGCTTTGCAAATATGAACTCATTTAATCTTTAAAATGGCCCAAGAAGAAAGTATTATTTTATTCATTTCTCCAGTGTGGAAACTGAGATGTATGGAGAAATTCAGCAATTTTCCCAAGGTCACACGGCTTGTAATGAGCGAAGCTGACCTCAAACCCAGGCAGATGGAATCCAGAGTCCATGGTCTTAACTACTTTGTTGTGCTTCCTTATGACATTGGAAAGAGCCTCTAATTTCCTGACAGCCCTTTGCCGAGGTCAGTGGTAAACTCCCTCGGAGTTGTGGGGCTGTGAATCTCCTCTTGTGTTGATGGGTTTACTGACAACTCCAGTATTTTAAAATAAAAGAGAGCAATTAATAATTATCCAATAGCTAAAAGATTTATGAAGTGAATAGTTCAAAATGTTCCCTTCACCCTTGAAAATATCTGTTTTTAAGATTTTATTTATTTGTTTGTTTACTTGAGACAGAGGAAGCATGAGGGGAGGTGCAGATGAGGAGGGAGAAGGAGAGAATCTCAAGCAGACTCCCCTCTGAGTCCAAAGGCTGACACAGGGCTCAATCCCAGGACCCTGAGATCATGACCTGAGCCAAAACCAAGAGTCAGATAATTAACTGACTGAGCCACCTAGGTGCCCTGAAACTGTCTAACTACCTTTTTGTTGTTTTTTTTTTTAAAAAAAGGGGGTAGGGATCCCTGGGTGGCGTAGCAGTTTAGCGCCTGCCTTTGGCCCAGGGTGCGATCCTGGAGACCGGGGATCGAGTCCTGCGTCAGGCTCCCTGCATGGAACCTGCTTCTCCCTCTGCCTGTGTCTCTGCCTCTCTCTCTCTCTCTCTCTCTCTCTCTCTCTCTCTGTGTGTGTGTGTGACTATCATAAATAAATAAATTTTTTTTAAAAAATGGAAGATTTCAATGCATAAAATGCTAAGTATATCACATTCCTTTTTTCATTGCTTTGCTTGCTGGGCCTTTCTAGACACTACTAAGAGGAAATAAATCATAATCAACCTACCACCTAAACTCTTCGTAGAATCACTCTTTCCCATTGAATCCATTTTTACATGAAATAGATGGTTTCTGTCTGTGCCAAAATGTGAGCCATTTTTAAGTGTTACCTAGAAGTATTAGTATTTACTTTAGTTACTCCCTATACACCATCTTTGATCTCTGTATTCAGTTCCATCCTCAGAAAACTGAGTCAACAGTTCATTCAGAGGCCCATAAGGGAACCATTTATCGGACCACCAGAATACTGGGAAGTGTTCGTGGTTGTGGGGGCAGAATTGCCATGTTGACAACACTAAAAAGGTTTTGGCAGAGACATTTGTGTTCAGGAACCAGGAATATGTCTGGTCAGTAAAGTCGCTTGGGTTTGAAAGTGATTGTCTTGTGAACTATAGTTGTAAGTAATGTCTTTCTTGTTATTCATGCCTTTGCAGTGTATGTTCTCTGACTTTGAAATGTGCATACATGTTTTAAAGCCTTTACTGGAATATAATTCACATGCCTACAATACATCCATTTCAATCACACAGTTTAGAAGTTTTCAGTTCACAGATACGGCAGCCATCAGCATAGTCAATTTCAGAATGTATTCATCACCTTGAAAAGAAACCTTGACCCTTTAGCTATTACCATCTATCCTTTCTTTCTCCCCCAATCCTAAGCATCAACTACACTACTTTCTGTTTTTATGGACTTGGCTATTCTGGTCATTCCATATAAATGAAATCATGTAATATGTGGCTGTTTTGTGTCTGGCTTCTTTCACTCTGAATGTTTGCAAGGTTTCCTCATGCATCTTGTAGAAGAACTGTATTCCTTTTTATGGCTGAATAATACTCTTTCCTATATTCACTTTTAATATTTTTGTCTAACACTTGTACAGTATTTAACAGAATTTTCAGAAATGCAAATCCTAAATTTAAAAAAAAAAGGAAATGCAATTCCTGTTCACTGATAAAAACTTAAGTGAAATTTGGCACAATCTACCATATATTTTGACTACGTATATATCCATGTTTTGGAAACCTTTAGATTACAGATAGCAATTTTCAGCTCATAGATGTTTCATCTTACATAAATCAGTATTAATATCTGTCACTTGTACTCAGCATCTGGGGTTTTAACAACCTAAAACATGTACACATTTAAAGTTCATATTTTTCTTATACCATAGCATTCTCCCTAATAGTATGTGTATGATTGGATTTTTTTCTGTATGTTAACCAGTTATCACAGACCTTTATGTCTCAAACCACAAATTCCATACCATTTCCAAACAACAGAACTAAGTCTCACAAGGGCCGGGCATTCATGATTATCCCAGGCATGTTTGCAGTTTTCATAAATTATTACTGCCCTACTGGTTTCAAATAATCTGCTAGACATTGATTATTAAATGCAAAAGTGAGTTATAACATTTGGTAGGCTTAAATACAATTTCATCAGAGAAATGTAAAGCTTAATTAGAAATCATATCTAGCACAAAAATCATTATATAGGAAATCTGAGATATGTTTAATAATTAATCAAAGTAAACATTGCGACTTGGGCTTATGGAGATGTTAGAAGCAAGAAAGCTAATTTTATTGATGCTTTACTTAGGGTAATTTAATGTCATTCAGCTGTTGGCAGACATTTCATCTTTAGCCTTAGGTAGAATTAATTATTAGGTAAAAAGAAAAAGTAGCTTTCATAATGATAAGAATTAATTCAAAAACATTTACACTCTCCTTTTAGAAGACCAAATTTTGTACAAATTCCCTAAAGAACATCTTTTGTCATTTGTTGTGTTCTTTCTAAATGAAAACAAGCTGTACATCATTCATTCAGAAAAATATATTCAGTAAGCCCCCTCTTCTATACAAAGCACCATGCTAGGAGCTTTGGGGAGGAAAGGATGGGGATGAACCAAAGTAGAACTTGACATAGTCCTTCCCGAGGTATCATTCAGTCTATTAGCGAAGATTGGCAGGCAAGCAAAATATCAGCTTTCAGAATGCCCAAAGGGATAGAGTGCTGGGACTTCACTGAACTTGCAGGACAGTTTTATGACTGGTTTTGTGTTATTTGCTAATAAATACTGTCTCGTGTGTGGCAAAGTTTATACCAGACTTGCTTGCTTTATGGTAGCAAGATTGTGGGAGAAAAAAAACTGTGTTCCTTGACTTCCTCTAAATACCTACCCAAAAAAGACTTAATGATTATAAATGATCAAATCGGTTTAGTCAATACTTAGCAGAGTAGCCGGAGAAGATGTCTCTTAGGAAGAAGCATTGAGCTGACATACAAATGAAGTCAATTAGGGTAGAGCTAGGAATATTCCAGAGGAAACAGAAAGATCTGCACAGCCAGAGCCTAGAGAACAAGTGAGTGAGTAGTGAAAGATGAAATGAGAGAAGTAGGTAGGAGTTAGAGAAGCCATGGTACAGAATTTGAGTTGGATTATAAGACACTGGCAAGATACTATTATGTTTCAACCAAGAGAGTGATATGATCTATGTTTAGGAAAGCAACTCTGGAGCTGTTTGAAGAATGGATTGGAGAACAAGGATGAAATAAAATAAGCCAATTTGATGGCTATTCCAATAGACCACCTGAGAAAGGATGGTGACTTGGACTTGAGTTGTGGCCATGGAAGTAGATACGCCAAACAGGAGTCCTTGCAGGATGAGAGCAAGTGGCATGTGAGGAAAAGGAAGAAATAAGGATGGAGCTTAGGGTTTGGATTTGAGCACTAGATAATGCTGCTAGTTACTGAGACGAGTCTGGGAATCTTGTTTTACTGGTAGCTTTTATCTCTGCTTGACATGTAAAACAAAAGCAATCAAACACAGATTATTTTTTTAAGTTTAATAATTAAAAGAATATTTCCAGATTTATCATGAAACTTAAAACACAGTCAGCCATCTAAAAGTAGAAGATATGCCTCCTTAGACTGAAAAATCTTGCCATTCTAATGGTTCAGAATTATCACTTTACAATGGTTTAAAGTAACTAGTGCGATAATGGCCATTCACATTTGACTAAGCTGATAGCAAAAAAGCTATGAAGAAGGTGATACTCTTTATTTAAATTAATCAATGTAAATAGCTCTTTCATTTAAAATTGATTTATATAAAATTTGAGCAAATATTTGCAGTGCATAATTACTACTTAGTAGCAAAGATAATCAGGAAGTCCTGTGGACAATGAAACGTGAACAATTAAAATCTTTAAGATACGCAAAGTTTTTAATAATAAGCAAAACTAATCCAAATAAATAGAAAACTGTGTTATAATGTTTAGCTATAAAAGGATTTTTTTAAGATTTTTTATTTATTTATTCATAAGAGACAGAGAGAGAGAGAGAGAGGCAGAGACACAGGCAGAGGAAGAAGCAGGCTCCATGCAGGGAGCCTGATGTGGGACTCGATCCTGGGTCTCCAGGATCACACCCTGGGCCAAAGGCAAGCACTAAACCCCTGAGCCACCCAGGGATCCCCCGTAAAAGGATTCTAAAGACAATGTTAATAATAAAAAGAATCACAGGTATCATTACTGGGTATATACTATGTGCCTTGGCATCTCCTTTTGAAGTGTTACCTTGCATAATCTTGCATAATCTTCTCAGGAATAATGAAAGGTAGGCTGTATTATCTCTACTTATATATGAAGAAACTGTGGCATGAAATAAATATCTTGTCCAAGATCCTGTGGTCAGTGATTGGGGAGGAGACATCAAACTTTGTTCTTATGTATCCCAAAACTATTATGCTTATTGAGGATATTTCATTAATACATAAAACAAAAGGTAATATAGATCTAAATACATCTTTTCATGTATGCTTTGGAAAGATATTAAAGTTCTAAAATATCAATTTGCAAATCTTGTCCATTTATTTCACAATTTTGTGTAAGTCCACATCTTTAAATTGTGAGATTTTTGTGTCCTACATGTACTGGACAGAGGAAACAAATTATATTCCAGTTATTATTAATATCAAATTATTCTTGTTAGTGGAATAAATCATCAGAACAAAACCAAAACTACCAAGTAATGCTTTCAGGTGGGGCTTTGGAAGACCTTTATGAATATTAAATCATGTTGGGTTCTGGGTCTGCATGAAAAACAAAGAGGAAAATCAGTGAAGATTCAATTTGTAAAGAGTTTTCAGTTTCTTAACCTAGAACACCTTCTCAACCTGTCAATACTTCTTCAGCCTCTGTAACTTTCAGACTGATGGAAAGACCGTGCTTAAGCAAAATTCACCTGCTTCTAATCCAGACATGTTTTCTCATTTGACTCTTTCTTTCCTGGAGGAGACATGATATATTCAATCTGAATTTTCTTTCCTGGCCATTGAGTCAATTTATATTTGTATAGGAGCTACACTGTAAAAAAGGACTTAATAAAAATTCAACGACTTTTATATGACAAGAAGTTAATTGTCAATATATAACTATATGTATATAATTTCCATTAAGTGAAACTTTTTCATCTCTTATATTAAACCAGTATTTTATATTTTATTTCAGCATGGGATTTGTTTCTATGAAATTAGTGTTTATGTTCAAATTATAATAGATTTTATTTTTATTTATTTTTTAAAATATTTATTTATTTATTCATGAGACACACAGACTGAGAGAGAGAAGCAGAGACATAGGCAGAGGGAGAAGCAGGCCCCTCGCAAGCCCCATGTGGGACTGCATCCCAGATCCCAGGATCACAACCTGAGCTGAAGGCAGGCACCCAACCGCTGAGCCACCCAGGCGTCCCAGATCTTATTTTTAGAATATACTTGGAAAAGCAGTTAGAATTTTACTAATGCTATGGTCTGAATATTTGTGCCCCCCGCCCCAAATTTTTATGCTGAAATCCTAACCTGCTAAGATTATGGTATCAGGAGGTGGGGCCTTATGGGAGGTGCTTAAGCAGTATAAGTGGAGCCCTCATAAATGGGATTAGTGTGGTATGAAAGGGGCTCCAGAAAGACCCTTAGCCCCTTCCAACATGTGAGGACATAGTGAGAAGGTGTTGTCAATGAACCAGGAAGAGGACCCTCACCCAACCACACTGGTACCTTGATCTGGGACGTTCCAGTCTCTAAAATTGTAAGAAATCAAATTTTTGTTGTTTATTAGTTACTCCATCTGTGGTATTTTATTATAGCAGCTTGAATGGACTAAGACAACTGAGTCAGACCAAAATATTTACTTCTAAACTCTTCAGCACTACTTTGCAAGTGACTTGAATCTTCATTGTTTGTTTCATTTGTAATTATCAGCAACAGATATTAATTGACAATTTACTTTTGGCCTAGCACTAAAGTAGGTAGATTCTCTATCTCGGTACTACAGGTATAAGACATGTTGACACAGCCTAACACTCATAATTGTTGGTGATTAGAAAGAATAGTACAGAGGAAAAGAGTGAAGGAATAAATATCTAATAATTATTAGGTATAGGCTTTGTTCTACACACTGTATAAATATTAAGTCATTTAATCTTCTTAGCAATTCTATTATCCCCATTTTTCAAATAGGGAAAGTAAGGAAGAAAATGCTATACACCTTGCCCAAGGTCACCCAGATAACACATAGTAGAACTGAGATTGAAACGAGGTAGTCTGGCTCAAAAACACATATTGTTTAAAGCCTCTGGTTTTTGATCTTCCAACAGAGATTGCCTTCAGAATTGGCTTCCAATTAGATAAAACAGACATTTCAAATCCTCTTTGAAATTCAGAGATGGGAGATGTTCTGGTTACCCTGAACCAGATGGTGAAACAAGGCCTTCAGTGCAGATAGTTGCCTTAGGAGGTGATCCGAAGGAAACACAGGAAAAAAGGAATGAGAAAAGCTAGTGAAGAGTGGGTTGTTGAACAAGTTATTACTGTGAGCTCAGAGTTCAAGATCCTGGGGATCATCCCTTAGTTCTGTGTGTATGTCCCCATCCTCTCAACTTGAGTGCTTCCTTAAGAATATTAAATCCCTGGCATTCCGGGATGCCCTGCCCAAGATGTGAGCAGGATGTTTTGGGGCCAGAGAAATCTCTCAAGCCAAGAATCATGGAAGTCAGTGTGCAGGAGAACTGTCCACTGACGTTTCAGGGTAACTCACAGGTGGGTTAACAGAGTAGGGAGAAGAGGATAATAGTACACACTACAGTAAGGAACAGCAGACATCTATTGCCTTTGCCTGTCATCTTCCATATCCCTAACTTTTGATGACAGGACTTCAATTGCCTTGTAGTTAGACACACATCCATTCTCCCTCTGCATGTTAAAGGTGGGCTCTGGTTAGGGCAAGACTGACTCCACTACCCTCTAGCTCCAGGGTAAAACATGAATCCTAAGATTTTTCAGTCAGCATATTCCTTCCCCTGGACCCAGTGACTGGTTCATAAATAGTCCTATAAGCTTATTTCTGAGATTCATCTGTACTATTTTTTTAATAATGCCTTTCCATTTTTTAAATTTAGCTCTTTAAAAAAAACATTTTATTTATTTATGAGAGAGATTGAGAGGCAGAGACATAGACAGAGGGAGAAGCAGGCTCCATGCAGGAAGCCTGATATGGGACTCAATCCCAGGACTCCAGGATCATGCCCTGAGCCAAAGGCAGATGCTCAACTCCTGAGCCACCCAGGCATCCCTCAGCTGTACAATTCTCACCTTTTAGGAAATATAAATTTTTTCCTTCCAAGGTTGCTGAATTGGGAGGGCTTGGATTTGTAGATGGAAACAGCCATTGTGTAGACAGGGCCTATCTGAGAGAAAAACAGATCTGTAAAAAAAGAAAGGACATACAGACACAGAGGAATACAGGCATAGTAGTTCTGAATTGAGTCCTACCCTAACTAGTCTTACGCATGGACTTTTCAATTACAAGTCAATACAAGTCTTACACATGGGGATCCCTGGGTGGTGCAGCGGTTTGGCGCCTGCCTTTGGTCCAGGGTGCAATCCTGGAGATCCGGGATCGAATCCCATATCGGGCTCCCGGTGCATGGAGCCTGCTTCTCCCTCTGCCTGTGTCTCTGCCTCTCTCTCTCTCTCTCTCTCTCTGTGACTATCATAAATAAATAAAAATTAAAAAAAATTAAAAAAAAGCCTTACACATGGACTTTTCAATTACAATAAATTCTCTTTTCTGCTTAATTTCAGAAGAATTTCTCCTGCCTATACCACTTTTCCATAATATTTTTGAATGCCTGAACTTAACTTCTGTTTACTGCCTATTTACTTAAAAGTTCAGAATTTTTGATTGAAAGGGATCTTTGAAGCCATATAAGCCAGTCTTCCTCATGGTCTACAGTTGTGCTATGCAATGTGGCAGGCAAATGTCATGAGGCAGATGAAATGTGGTATGTCCAAACTGAGATGTGCTGTAAATGTAATACACACACTGAATTTTGAACACCTAGTACATAATAAATGTAAAGATATCCCATTGATCATTTTTCTATATTGATTATATGTTGAAATAAAAAGTATTTGGGATATATATTAGGTTAAACAGAATATATAATTAAAATTAATTTATCTTCTTTTTTTTTGAAGTGGTCACTAGACAATTTAACATCATATATGCAGCTCACACTATATTCCTATTGGACAATGCTGATCTGTGGCTTCCCTAACAAATTGTAATGCAGACTTTCCTTGAACATGCAGCTCATTACCCCTCTAGGCTGCCCCATCCATTATTAGGCTGTTCTAAGTGTTAAAAATTATTGTCTGTAGATCCAAGATCCATCACCCTGAAACTTCCAACTATTGGCACTAGTTTTGCCTCCTGAGTAGGACAGAGTATTTCCTCCTCATTCATATCCAGCTTTTCTGGTTTGTTACTGGAAGATTACCATACAGCATATCTTTCACTATCTTATCTCATAGGACATCACAGACATTTTGACTGGTGCTTTGCTGACAGGATCCCGTATTCGCATTAGCAACTGTTGCAGATTTATTAGCTATAATCTTTTTATGTTGAATGCAAAACCTGGCTCCATGCCCTTCTTGTAAAGCTATAGGCAAGGTATAGATTTCTGTTTGGAACCTAGAAAGCTCTCTCTAGCCCCATAAGGTGTGACCTGGAGAGAAGTTAAGGTCATCCAGTAGGGATGTTTTCTCATGCCCTGAGTTTAATCTTGAGAAATGGACATGGACTTCAAGCTGAGAAGAGGACAGTTGTCAAAAGGAAATGGCAGTTCTGAGTCCATTTTTGGCAAACAAGAGTTTATTCTGGTATAACCTGCTCCAACCCAGGCTTTATGAAGGCAGACTGGTTGTAACTCTGGATGAAATAGCTTCTTTGTCATTAGTATCCTTAAAGAAGTACACAGAAATGTAATGTCCTTTTTAAATTCAAAAATAAAATAAGTAGAACGCTGCAAATTGCTACTTAAGTATGTAATGAAGATGTCAAGTTTCAGGTTCTTGATGCTTGCTTTTATGATCAAATAGAATTCACATCTTTCGGGACACTTGGTGGCTCAGTGGTTGAGCGTCTGCCTTCAGCTCTGGGCGTGATCCTGGGATCCGGGATCGAGTCTGCATTGGGCCCCTTGCAGGGAGCCTGCTTTTCCCTCTGCTTATATCTCTGCCTCTCTCTGTGTGTCTCTCATGAATAAATAATCTTAAAAAAAATTCACATCTTTCAAGTTAGGGTCATAGTTTAAAATACTTATCATCTGTGGTTCTAACATAGTCATTGCAAAGTTGTGGGCATCCATGATAAGTCCTTTTAATTAGTATTCCTTACATTTAAGAATACTGACATTCTTGAAAACAAAAACTTATCTGCCCAAAACTTTTCATTTCATATAATTCCAATGTAGATTTCATCACTATCCTCTAAATCCACATTTTACTCTAGTGATCAGATGGAATTTTTTTCTTGTCTAGGGAAAGCTTTTTATTGCAAATAAATTTCCTAAAGGAGAAGTTAAGCAAGACAAGTTCATGCCAGGCACTAATTAAAGCATCCAGGTTTTGTAGACACAATAATATACCCTGATTATCCAGACAAGTAACTTAGGAAGTAATAAATTGAGGGGCAATGAATCTAATTCAATATATCAATTGGTGCTAACGCATTTCAGTGCCCTTTCAACATCCATATTTGTCCTGTTTCAGTTCATATCAACATCCAGATAAAAATTCTGTCTACATAATGTCCAAAGCATTCAGTTGATTCAATTCATTCAATTCAGTTAATTCAATATGAAAAAAAATTCACCAACAAATTGACAAGTTAATTTTTCTAAAAGAGTTGATCAAAACAGTCTCAGCCTAAGATTTTAGAAAGATAATCTTAAAAAGCCAGAGCTTTGATCCTATCTCATTTTTCCTTCAATAAGTCATTGTACTGCTTCTCCTCACTTAAAAGATAGTTTTCTTTAATATTATGTAGTTTCTCTTTTCTCCCAGTACAATGAGCCTTCTCTATGCCATCAAATCCAAAATTTCTAAAATCTCATTGTCCATAGCCTAATATGTTGAAAGAGTTAAGATGATATTTCTAAGCAGTTTAGAGATTCAGTCATCCTCTGAAAATCTTCCTAAATTTGTACCTTTCCAGCCTCCCACCACAGAATAGATAATCTCTGAGGTCCCCAATGACTTTATGCGATAGATGGATCCTAAGGTGACCCTCAATTACTTTCTCCTTTTAGTATTTATGCCCTTATATGATTGCCTTTCCTCGAGTGTGGGCAGTGCCTGGGACTTGTTTCTAACCAACAGAATATGGCGAGATGATATGTACATCTCATGATACCTTACATTATATGGCAAAGTAATGAGATGTCACCCCCTTGATTGTTTTATGTTATATAAAAGTGGGAGGCTGCACGTGTGCAGGATAGAGTCAAGCAGGCACAAAGGTCTCCAAACATCACTGGCTGACTGAGTGATTGCACACATATCAAAGAAAGACCTAAAGGGCATGGAAGTAGATAAAATCCAGGGCAGATCTGAAAATTGCCTAAATGTTTAGTGTACTCTGTAACCCACACATAGATGCATCAGCTGAGTGTAGAAGATTTGCTAGTATTAGGTGTTGAAGCAAACCTCTTATCAATCATTGATCAACTACTAGGCTTTGCAAACATAGTAATGAGCTCTAGGATCCCTGGATAAAAAATATATAATAGGCTTTTTTTTTTAACTAAGCAGAGAAGACTTTAGCAATCACATACCAAGTTACATACCAACAAGATTAGACCCAGACAAGTTAGTTTAAAATAAAACAAAATAAACTGACAACCGACAGGGGATAAAATGTAGAATCTAGATTTGCTATAATGTATTATCTAAAATGTCCGATTTTCAACAACAACAAGAATGAGACATGCAAAGAAACAGGAAAGTGTGTCCCAAGCCTCATGGGGAGAAGAGTCAATAGGAATGTCTGTAAGTGGGCTCATATATTACATTAGCAGACAAATATTTCAAAGCGCTAATTATAAAAATGTTCAAAATTAAAGGAAATCATGTTGAAATTATAGAATAAAAATATTATGGCAATAAATCAACAATAGGAAGTCTCAACAAAGAAACAGAAATTATGAAAAGAAACAAATGGATATTAATAATCAAAAGTTACAGTAGCTGAAATTAAAAATTCACTAAATAGGTTCAATTCCAACAGTAGAAGAAAGAATCATTAAACTTGAAGAAAGAGAAATAGAAATCATCCGATCTAATGAATGAGGGGGAAAAGTTGATGAGGAGAATTAACCTCTGAGATCTGGAGACAACATAATTTAAACATAATTGGGATCCTAGAAAGATAGATGAGAGAAAGTGTGACAAGAAAAATTTTTTCTGAAGAAATAATAACACATAGCTTTTCAAATTTAATGAAAAAATAAATACAGATCCAAGAAGTTGAATGAATCCTGAAGTAGGATAAACAATAAACATACGGAGATCCACACCTAGATGCATCATAGCCAAACTGTTAATAATCAAAGACAAAGTCTGGAAAGTAGTAAAAGAAAAACAACTCCTCATATACAAAGAAATAATGATAAAAATTAACAGCTGACTTCTCATTAGAAGCGGTGAACCCAGAAGACAATGAAATGATGAATTTAAAGTGCCAAAAATAAAAAATGGTCAACCAAAAATTCTATTTTCAACAAAATAAAAGTGAAAATATATTCCCAGGTAAACAAAGACTGAAAAAATTTGTTGGTAATAGATTTGTTTTAAAAGAAATACTAAAGAAAAACTTTCAGGCTGAGAGAAAACACCAGAATGTAAATCGAATTAAAAGGAAGAAATGAAGAGCACCAGAAATGATATATAATTGGGTAAGTATAAAAAAATGGCCAGAGTGTATTTCCTCTCTTCTTCTCACAATATATTTAAAAAATGAAAAAGTCTATAAAACAATAATAGCACTGTACTGTTAGGTTTCTAATATATATACATGTAATACATAACAATAGCAGAAAATAGGAAAAGGAAAACTATATTGGAGCAAAGTTTCTATAGTTTACCAGAATTAAGCCAATATTATCCTGAAGATTAATTAGACTATGGTAAATAATGATGCACATTGTATTGCTTTTTTTTTTTTTAGATTTTATTTATTTATTCATGAGAGACAGAGAGAGAGAGGCGGAGACAGGCAGAAGGAGAAGCAGGCTCCCTTCAGGAAGCCCGATGCGGGACTCCATCCCGGATCCCGAGATCACACCCTGAGCCAAAGGCAGACGCTCAACCACAGAGCCACCCAGGCATCCCTGTAATGCTTTTTTAAAAACAAAATTACAGGGCATCCCGGACATACAGCGGTTTAGAGCCGCCTTCGGCCCAGGGTGTGATCCTGGAGACCTGGGATCGAGTCCCACATCGGGCTCCCTGCATGGAGCCTGCTTCTCCCTCTGCCTATGTCTCTGCCTCTCTCTCCCTCTCTATGTCTCTCATGAATAAATAGATAAAATCTAAAAATAAAAAAAACAAAATTACTTTTAAAATACAGTAAAAAGTCAATAGAGAAATTTAGATGATACAATAAGAATAAACAAAATATTTGTTTAATACAAAAGAAAGTCCTAAGGAGGAAAGATATAAACAAAAACACATGAAACATACAGAAAAGAAATGGAAAAATTACAGATGTAAATCCAAGCATGAGGATAATTTTAATAAATGTGAGTGTCAGAGAAAAGGCACAGATTGTCAGGATAGATTTTTTATTAAAAGAGTAACATTCAGCTGTAGCCCAGTGACTCAGCAGTTTAGCACCGCCTTCAGCCCAGGACATGATCCTGGAGACCCGGGATCGAGTCCCACATCAGGTTCCCTGCATGGAGCCTGCTTCTCCCTCTGCTTGTGTCTCTGCCTCTCTTTCTCTGTGTCTGTCATGAATAAACAAATAAAATCTTTGATAAAAAAAAAAGTAACATTCAACTGTATGCTGTGTACAAAGGACACATTTCAGATTAAAAGACTTAGTTGAAAGTAATAATATAGAAAAAGATAGTCCATCCAGATGGAAATAGTAATAGAACTATAAGTAATATCAGAAAAAACAGACTTTAAGAAAAGAGATATAATTATAGATGAGAGTATTTATAGTGATAAAAGAATCATACATCAAGATAATATATACACACCGAACTACAGAACCCAAAGACATATGTAAAAACCAAAAGAATTGAAAGGATACATAGAAAATTTACAAATTGTATATTTCAATATCCTACTCAGAAATAATCATTAAGTAAATGGAAAATCAGCAAAGATCTGGACACCTGCACAGCACTAACAACCAACTTGACCTAACCGACATTTATAGAACACTTTACTTAACAACAGAATACACATTCTTTTTAACAGCACATGGAACATTCTTCAAGGTAGACCATATGCTAGGCCATAAAACAAGTCTCAATAAATTTAAAAGAATTGAAGGTATTCAGAGTATGTTCTCTGACCATAAGAAAATTGAACTGAATGGAAACAAAAACGACACAATAAAATTTATGGAACACAGCCAACAGTAGAGAGAAATTTATATCTATAACTGAGCACATCAGAAATGATTAATATTTTCAAATAATCCTAATGATCAACTTAGGATAGAAAAGGAAGAGCAAACTAGCCCAAACAAACAAAAACAAGGCAATGACAAAGATCAAAGTGTAAATAATAAAATAAAAATAGAAAAATAATAAAGCAAATCAAAATAACCAGAGGTTGGCACTTTCATAGATCTATAAAACTGATGAACTTTAAGCCAGATTGACCAGGAAAAAAATAAAAGAAGGCATCAATGACCAAAATGAGAAATGAAAAAAGGGACATCCTTATTGACCTAATAGAAAGTAAAAGGATTATAAGAGAATACCATGAACAACTTCATGGAAACAACTTAGATAACTTACATAAAATGGACAATTACCAAAACCGACTCAAGGATAGTTTATAAAACCTGAATAGGCCAACCACAAGGAAATAAAGAAGATGAATTAGTAATAAAAATTGCCCAAAGGCATCTGGGTGGCTCATTTGATTAAGCATCCTCCAACTCTTGATTTCAGCTTAGGTCATGATCTCAGGGTTATAAAATGTAGCCCCTCCCCTCCATTGTGGGGCATGAAGCCTGCTTAAGATTCTCTCTCTTCCTCTCTCTCTGCCCCTCCACCTCCTCTGTCCCTTCATCCCTCTAAAAAAAAAATGAGAAAAAGAACATTTTTCCCAAAAAAGGAGGTTTAAAACCCAGATAGCTTCATTGGTGAATTCTGTCAAATATTTCAAAAATATATAATAGCAATCTTTCACAAACTTTTTCAGAAAATAGAACAGGGAGGAACACCTCTCAACTCCTTATATTAGTCTACTCTTAAGAGACCAAAACCACACAGAAGCATCACAAGAAAATTACAAACTAAGATCTTATGTAGACACATAAACCTTTCATCAGAGACTGGCATACTGAATCTAGCAAATATAAAAAATATTATTTTTAAATGAAAACCACAATGAGATAATCACTTTGCACCTATTAATATGGTTATAATAAAAAATATAGGCAATAACAAACATTAGTGAAGATGTAGAAAAATTGGAACCCTCATACACTGCTGTAGGGATGCAAAATGTATAGCTGCTTTGGAAAATAGTCTAATAGTTCCTCATAAGATTAAATATAGAGTTTCCATATTAATCAACAATTTCCCTCCTAGGTATATACACAAGAAAAATGAAAACACTCATCCACACAAATGTTCATAGCAGTCTTATTTATAATAAGACTATCCAGAATATCTATCCAGAATATGAAGTACTGGTAGATGCTACAATATGGATTAAACTAAAAAATATTATGCTAAGTTATAGAAGCCAGTCACAAAAGACCACATTATTATATGATTCCATTTACAAGAAATATCCATAATAGGCAAATCTATAGAGACATAAAGTAGATTAGTGGTCACCTGAGGCTGGTGGAGGAGGAAGAAGGGGAAGAATGTGAGGTGACTATTAATGGGTATGAGTTTCTTTTAGGAATCATGTGAATGTCCTGAAATTAGATTATACTCACAGTTGCACAGCTATGTGAATATAATAAAATTCACTGAATTGTACACTTTAAATGGGTGAATTGTATGCTATGTGAATTCTATCTCACTAAAGGCATTTATTTTACAAAGGTATCGTACACTATAACCAAGAAGGGTGGGTTATCCCAGAAATGCAAGGTTAGTTAACATCTAAAATTCTAGTCTTTTCTTGCTTTTTTTCTGCTATAATTAATAGTGCAGTGAATAGAGATATTACCATCTTTTTAGAGCACTTTTAAGAGACGATACATCTATTTTTGAATTTAAAATCAAGCAGGAAAAAACAAAAACCAACATTAAAATTAAATTAAGCAGGAAAAAGGTTTAGGAAACAAATGAAAATCAGGGTACGAGCTTTATTCCTTATAAATCCAATTGCAAAGCATGGCTTTTTTTGCTAGGCAACCAAATGAGCTTTCTAATCTCTACCTCCCAAGTTAGGCAGCCTCACGGATGGATAACTAGGAGCCAGTCCTGAAATAAATGTAGAGAGGAGACAATGTATTCTTGCAGGCAGGCTGTCTCTCTCAACCCCAACTCCAAGCCGCCCCACCCCCTCACCCCTGTCAGAGACAAAGCAGCTGAATTGAGATGCTCCCAAAATCACTAGAGAAACTTTAGTCTCTTCAAATGTTTACACAGGGAATAGAGATAGATGCTATGGAGTCAAGTACTTTTGCAGAACTGCTTACATTAGACATTAAAATCATAAGTAAAACTTCATTATTATAAATAAATGTTTTTTGAATGAATAAATGAAGAACAATCACATTTAACAGTATAGTACTGAAATTGTTTTTTATCCCACTTTTAAGTACCCTCCATTTTTGTTTTTGGGAGATCGTCAGCTAGGATGTAATTAGAATTTTGCAGTAAAACCCTGGCCTGTCCTGATACTCCCAGGAGATTGCCACCTGCTTCCCAGGACAAGTGGTATCAAATAAAATCAAAGAGAGAGGCCAAGTGCTGCTTTACTAGGCACATACTCATATAGAAGAATGCACATTGAATTACTCATTTACAGATACATGGTCTTGGCTTCTGGATCCTATGAGAATCAATTCAATCCTCATCACATCAGCTTTTCATCTGTGGTAGAGAGACACCTACTTGGACTGAAATTCTACTACTACAATATTCTGGGTAACATTGAAGTTCTTCTATTCCTCCGTCTATAAAGTAAAGATAGTAATGGTGTCTTTTTTATTGAATTATTGCAAGGCTTGGAGATTATACATGTGAGGAGCTAATTTGCACAGTGTTTGGCACATATTATGCATTCAATAAATTTTAGCTGGTAATGATGCCACAAACAGCAGCGTGCTCATAAAAATAAATTAACTCAAGTGTCAAAAGATATATAGAACTCGTATGAGAAAAGTGTCATATAAATAGTAGGCATTACATGTAATATTATTGTACATAGATCATCAAAGGCACTGTCTCATACTGAAAACAAAGACATAAGTACCATAATGATTTTAAGCGAGATTTTTCTGTTAGTAAAAAAATCATTTTTATATCTGGATATTAGCAGAGTAATGTTTATCCCAGGACTTATGGGGATAGCTGACATATTTAACCTTGTTAACAGAGAATGCTTGGAAAAATTACAAAAACATCTACCGAGGGTCTATCATCGGTGATCCAGGGAACAGTAACAGAAGGGCACCAAAAAAGAGAATTGGTTGTGTAATTGCATTCTGTCAAACAGCTAGATAAGCAGCCAGCAGTTTTGCATTAGAATGCATTTGGTTATCCCATTTACAATGGGCTGGTAATCCTATAAATATTTATTGCTGAACTAAAGAAAGCAGCATAAGCTTTTACCCTTTGAAAAAGGTCTGTAACCTGCACAGTGCCAGTGAAGTATGAAACCCTGATGATTTGGTTACTTCTTAATATGTCCGAGGCTAGACTGAGCTTGGCACATGTGAACACTGTGGATGCAGTTGTTGGCGGCCCACTCCTGGGGGGGGCAACTGTGAGCATATGCTTCAGTGGGTGAGCTGTCAAACCCGCAGCTGCTCTCTACTCTGATCTGAAACAGAACAATACGGAATTTATGGATTAACAGATTTAACCTTGAATGGTTGGGAATAAGGATCAATTCTTTCTGAATAGACTAAATACAAGAATAAAAAAAAGAAAGAACGCGGGTGGGGGTAGGAGGAAACACGCTTTCTTTGAGTTGATTCTGTATCTGGGTGTTACATAACGTTATTCTTCTACTGTGGCTTGGAAAAAATAAACTGATCCTTTCTTCAAAAGGTATGGCATCACTTAAGTAATAAATCTATCCCATTTCCAGTTCTGTATGCTGTATGTGTCAAATAACGAAAAATAAAAATATATCACTTGTCGTTTTGCAAATCTTTTCATATCCTGTCTACTCCCTAAAAGATTTAGGCAGCAAATAATAAAAGCCCCAAAATAAAAAGACCAAAACAGCTATTGCTGTAACAAAGAAAAGAATCAAAAATAAGAGAGGAAAGTAGAGAAAGAGATCAAAATCTACTGGCTGAGAAAATCTACAATCAATAAGTGGGATGCTTAATTGTAAACTTTCTTTGTAACTAGAACAAAAGGGAAACCTCAATAAATAAACACTACCATCTTCTTATTTTAAAAAGTCACAAATCTATAATGACAAAGCTGATACTTAATTATGAACTTTGCAGCCAGAACAAAGAGGAAAACAATGAATAAATACTGTCATCTTCTTTTTTTGAAAAAGTTATGATACCTTCTCAAAACTGCACATCAAGACACCACTTGTTTCTCTTGCTGCTTTGGTGTAATAATGAACACCATTATTACATTTTTACATTATTACATTAGAGTCACTTGGGTGGCCCAGTAGCTTAAGCGTCTGACTTCAGTCCAGGTCATGATCTCAGGGTCCTTGGATTGAGCCCCACCTTGAGTCTCCACATTGAGCTTCACACTTATCAGGGAGTTCACTTCTCCTTCTACTCCTCCCCTTGTTCATATTCTCTCTCTCTCTCTCTCTCAAATAAATAAATAAATAAAATCTTTAAAAATAATGAGTACAAGTAGGCAGTGAGCAATGGGTTCATTGTCTCCGGTGTGTGTGTGTGTGTGTGTGTGTGTGTGTGTGCGTGTGTGTGTCTAGTACATGGAACATTTCTATTGACAGTTGAAGGGGAAGCTCAGGGGCTACTTATAAATTTAAAGATTCACGTTTTTAATGCAGGTATTCTAAAATGAAAATAATATTATTCCCTCTTAAACATTTGTCATGTGTCTGACACCTTTCTGACAATACAGAGAGAACAAGACAGACATGGTCCTGCTCTTATTATGCTTACAAGCTATTAAGAAAGAAATGCTTTTGAACAAGTAATTGCAAGTCTGATAACGTTACCCAAAATTATGAGTATCTACTTCTCTTGTCACTAATAGCAAGGAGATTTTACTGTCCCTGGTTAACCAGAGCCATTATCTCTGCCTAAGTGGGTGGTAGTCAGAGTGCCTAGGTTTGAATCCTACACAATTATTAGCTTATATTACCAATAATTAGGTCTACAATCTCAGCCAAATTACTTAGCCTCTGTATGCTCTTGGTTCCTCATCTTTATAGTGGAGATAATAGTAGTACCTACTATTATGCAATTACATAATTATGCTATTGAGAGGATTAAATGGGACATCTTTTTCTGGAGTCACATAGTTCCAAGACCATGCTAGCAAAAGCTGGAAGGTCTCTTGAGGCTCAACCTTGGAGTTCCTCAAACCTCACTTCTACAGCATTCTGTTGGTCAAAGTGAGTCACGAAACCCATCTAGATCCAAGGGATAGGGAAATTGATTCCACTTCTTAATGAGAGGAACTGCAAAGTATGGTTACTATTTTTGCAGTCTTCCACATGGCAGGGTGGGTATGAAAAGACCACTTAGAGTGTAAGATGAATAGATCTTAATGTTTGTTTGGATGTAGGGAAGAAAGAAGAAAGGAATCAATCAGACAGCAAATTTTCTGTCCTAGGTGGATAATTTTGCAAATCACTTGGTACTGAATTGAGAATCAATCCACAATTTAAACTAAAATTTTAAATTGTGTTATTATGTAGGGTTTTTCAAACATACTAACCAACAACTTAGGTTGTTTTGAGAATCCTAATCCTCCATGTTACTTAAATATTGTTGAATTTGCTTTGACTCTATACCTCAAGGGCTAGAAAAAAAATTCTTTGGTGTGAACACTGGCATATTATGTGTACTCAGTCCCTTAGAATGAGCTCTACAGATACCCTGGTTTATTCCAATTATTTTGTTGTTATTTCTGAGCAAAACATGAATGTCTAACTTATCAATAGATAAACGAAGCTATATCCAGGAATAATTCTTGGTATTCTCCATATATCCCCAGTTCCCTGGCAATTGCAGTGGAAATTGTGACTTTTTCCTTTAATGGAGTATTCCCAAGAGTATAAACGGCCATTCCTCATGTGTGTGAATTAGCTCACTCTAAGTCAGTGTTCTATTTTTCACTCATACCATGAATGTCATGAAAAAACCACTGTCTCTATTCAGAACACAAATTGCAGAAAAATTAACAGCATTATCTTACCAAAAGGCTTTGAAAACAAATATCATTCAGTTTATCGGCCTAGGTATATAAAAATTTGGTGGCTTTACTGTAAATATTTGTATTTATCTCTCATTCTTTTTCCTTCTCTGTCTCTATAGCCACTGCCTGAATGATTCCTTAACTGGTCTTCCTGCATATAGTTTCATCCTTTGGGCTATTCTCCACATGTTTCTAAAATGCAAGTCTATTAACTTCTCTCCTTAAAAAAATTTCATGTCTCTACTTTAAACCAGAGAGTTCATTCCAAACCAGTATTTTCAGTAGATTTCAGAATAAATGAACAGGTTAATTTAAATTATTTTTAAACTCCCAATGGAAGAAGGATACACTTACAAGGAAATTGGGTTGTTATTCCAAAAATCAGACTATAAATTTTCTTGCTTATAATTGAAGTAGCATGTTTAACAATTATTTTAGTGGAAATATTAGATCTAAGTATATCTAATACCTAAAATATTGGCATTTAGTTCTTTTTCCAAGATTATTTCATTCTACATGTAAATGGTGGAGGATAATACATGTGATATTACCACATGATGAGTGCCTTCTGATTTTTGAATTTTTGAATTGTTTGGAATCATATTCCAAAATTCCACATGTCTTAGATTATTTAAAATCACACATTTACCAAGTATTGGATTGTGTTAGAGACAGAAAGAAAAAAAGGTAGTCCTTGCTCCAAAGGACCTCATGGCCCTTGACGTGGCCTTTAAGACAGACTTTTAACAGGTACGAGTAGAGTAGTATAGTACTTGCTAACAAATTTAAAGTACCAGGTGTGAAGGAAGAGTAGAATGAAAGGATATCTATTGAATCTAGTCAAATCAAGGAAACTTTCACAAGTGAATTAGCATTTAAAATGCGTATTGTAGGGGAAAGGAGAGAAAATGAGTGAGAAAAATTAGAAAGGGTGACAAAACATGAGAGACTCCTAACTCTGGGAAACGATCAAGGGGTAGTGGAAGGGGAGGCGGGTGGGGGGATGGGGTGACTGGGTGGCGGGCGCTGAGGGGGGCACTTGACGGGATGAGCACTGGGTGTTATACTAAATGATGGCAAATCGAACTTCCATAAAAAAAATATATATATGTATACACACACACATACACACACACACACACTGGAATATTTCTGAGCCCTAAAAAAGAATAAAATCTTGCCATTTGTAACAACATGGGTAGAGCTAGAGGGTATAAAGCTAAGTGAAATAAGAGAATAACAAATACCATATGATTTCATTCATATTTGGAATTTAAGGAACAAAACAAACAAAAAAGAGACAAACATAAAAACAGACTCTTAAATAAAGAGAAAAAACTGATACTTGCCACCAGAGGGAAGGTGGGAGAGGAGTGGATGAAAGAAGTGAAGGGGATAAAGAGTACACTAATCTTGATGGGCTCTGAGTAATGTGTAGAATTGTTGTATCACTACATTGTATGCCTGAAACTGGTATAACACTGACTGGTAATTATACTTGAATTTTAAAAAAAAAAAGATGAAAAGTGTTCTATAGGTAAAAAAAAAAAAAAAAAAAAAAAAGCTAGGAAATAGCATTCCAGTCGGAGGGAATACCATAAACAATTTTATGGAGACATGAAAAGCATGGTTCAGAGAAGCGAAATGACTTCGTAAAACCTAAGATTCAATAGGAAAACATGTGGACAGTGAAAGAGTAAAAGTGCCCAGCCCCCCTTCTCCACACAGGCCCAGGATGGTCTACATAAAACACAATGTTGAGTTGAACCACATGAAATTGACATTTTACAGATCAAGAGTCAAATATTAGAATTTCAGAGATTCAAACTTCTAAAACTCCTCTGTGGAGCTTTGAGCTTGGCATTTTGAAGTGAGTTTGTCTAACCGACATGTTTTCTCATGAGTAAAGGAGGCCTACTTAGTGTTTTTCAGGTAAAGGATGATTTACTGAGGGGAAGCAAGAACAGCTCTCCCAGGAGTCCAAGAACAAGAACTAGACTCAACTGAGCATCATGGAAACTGAACAGAAATAAACCCCCCTCTGCCCTCACCATAGCATGGCTTGTCTTTATGTTGATTCCTTCCCCTTTTCCTTCTCTCTGGATTGATTTCCTTGGTGTACTTGTAGTTTCAGCACCTTCATGCCTTCAACTTGTGATAGAGAGGGCACCCCGGCCTTCCTTCAAATCATAACTATTTGTCCTCAGCTTCCTCCTTCAACTGATAATGTGTATGTGTTTTAAAATTCTGAGAGGTTGAATCTCATTGGCCAGAAGCTCATCTTCTGGTGCTGGGCTGTAGGTCACAGGCCACTTATCAACCAGCTGTCTCTTTTTAAGTCCTCTGCCCTCTCCAGGTCAATTATCTATGACCAAAGGAAGTACATGCTGCTCAGCAGAAGGAGGTGTGGGTAGGGATACTTACCCTAGAGGACGATGTGGCAGGTAGGCCTAGCCAGCCTAGCAGTATTGCTCACGTCCCCCAGCGAGGTCGGGGTGAGAACCCCGGACTCAGTTCCTGAGGTCCAGGAGGACCTACTCTCTTAACATTTTGCTGAATATCTAAGAATGCACCCCCAATATGATTACCTAGAATATCCATTTCATTCTTGAGATTTCAAGGTTAAGTTATTCCTGGAATTGCTAAAATTTGAGCCCAAGGGAGGGGGGAAAATCACTAATTAAGAAGCAATAGCATGATGCCTTATTAACTAAATCCTTTTGAGTGTGTAAGCAATCATTGACAGTCATCAGCTTTTATACCTACCCAGATTAGACATACTTGAATCTCTGGCTTTCTAGTTTTTAGGATAAAAAGCCTTTCCAACAATGCCAGTAGCTACTAGGAAAACAAGTGGGCTGCAGTGCTGGCAACCACTTTGCTCCCTTCTCATCATCCTTTATGTCTTTTTTTGCCACCATTAGTAGCCTTCACACACGTAGCATGTTATTTCTCCACAGGAAGTAAGGTGGCTTGACTAGCAATAAATGGCCTCCTAATGAGGTGATTATTTTTAACATGTGTAGATTCAAGTCTGGCTCCAATAAATATCAAATAGAGCATGAGACAAATGTCATAGAAAATTCCTTCTTCACTTCCTATGTGGTATATAAGTACAAGAAAAATCCATTCAACTGTCACTAATAAATGCTTTAATAAATAAAATGCCATCAGGCAAAAACAGAGCTCAGTAAAGATACTTAGAAAATAGTCCTCAATTCCGAAGCTACTCTTGAGAAAATCTGTAGGCCTCCTCCCCCACAAAATCTATCTACGATACTGTTCTTAAATCTGTTAAGGTGTTTGTTGAGGTGAGGAGTTGGGAAGGGAAATTGAAAGGTGGCAAGCAGGGAAACTGGAGGTTTTTAATATTCACCTTTGTTTCTTTCCTCTTCGTGCCCTACATTTTTATTTATTTGGAGGAGGGTTGCCAGTGCTGGGAGACTTCCTGATAAGTTGCCTGCATCTCTAAGGTACTGTATATAATTTGTCTCCCAGCATTAAAGAGGAATCCAACTGGGTGGAAACACAGGGCAGGTTCCCAAGACAGGAAGAACAGGGGGAGAAATGAAGAAAACCAGTGTGACCCCCGGACACTTAGCAGGAACCTATAGTCTCACTGTCTGTTGGTCCTGCTGCTTCTTTCACTATTTTTCCTTCTTGCGAATTATTTAATTATGCACCCAGCCACCCAGCCACCCCCTTCAGGGCACTGAATTTGTACCTTCTATATGTATATCATAGTGCAGATGACCAGAACTGACCTCAAGACCAGTTATATCAAAATTCCTGGAGAGCAAGGTCCAGGAATTTGCATATTTAGAAATGTTATTTATTTCATCTTTTTAAACTTTTTTTTTAGAGAGCGAGCATGCTCACAAGTTGGGGGGGGGTTGTGGAGGGGCCAAAGGAGAGAGAGAATCTTAAGCAGGCTCCATGCCCAATGGGGAGCCCAAGGCAGGGCTGGATTCCACAACCCTGAGATCCTGACCTGAGCTGGAATCAGGAGTCAGAGGCTCAACCATCTGAGCCACCCAGGTGCCCCAGGAGTTTGTATATTTAACAAACTCTAAAGTTAACTTTGATTCTCAGAACTGGGTGAGCCCCACTTATTTAGGGGCTACACATATGTATAACCTGGGTTCCTATCACCAAGAAGGTCTTGCTCTTCCTTGTCAGATATTCAAATCACATTCCCATTCTTTCCCCACCTCATAAGAGTACAGCCAAACATGGGGCACCTGGGTGGCTCAGTGGTTGAGCGTCTGCCCCCGGCTCAGGTCATGATCCCTGAGTCCTGCATCAGGCTCCCCCAGGGAGCCTGCCTCTCCCTCTGCCTGTGTCTCTGCCTCTCTGTGTCTCTCATGAATAAATAAATAAAATCTTTTAAAAAAGAGTACAAGCAAACACAAACAATACTTCTAAGGTTTGTTGCTGACATTTATAATTGAAATAAATGCTAAAATTCCATTCGAGTTTGGTAGAAAGGAAGAAGTAATGTTTTCCCTCCTAGCTCATGGGCCCCTGAGCTCCAACCACACACCTCTTGGGTATTTGTGGACCTTATGTGGAAAAGTCTTATAAACAGAGATTCTAAAGCAGTGTTATGTAGTGGAAAAGGCACCTATCCATTTTAGAATTAGATGATCTTAAGTTTGGATTTCTGTGCCAGAATTTACTAGCTATTAAACCTTCAGCTAAAAGTCCTTAGCTTCTCCAAGTTTTAGTTTTTTTTTTAACTCTAAAATGCAGTTAAAAGGAAATTAATAACTTACTAATGCTTCATGTTCACAAATTTAATTAGATAATGTAGATAGTAGCTTGGAACATTGTAAGCATTCCAAAAGATATGTTCAGTGTGTATTTGTCACTCCACCCCATGTTAATATGTCACCTAAAATATCCTTAGGCACAGAAAATCAATATTGTATGAATGCACTTTAAGTGCACAAGCAAATGCTGCTTCTGGTTGAATTATCTTTTATTAATTGCATTCTTAAATTTATGTATAAATTTACATGCATATATAATTATGTAGACATATATAATATACGCCTGTGTGTGTGTGCTTGTGTGTGTTTACAAAATGACCTAACCTTGACAACACTTATGATCCCTTATAAATCCATCAAATGCTCAGATCAAAGACCCTTTCAAAAGTGTATTGGCTTGTTGACTGTATCCTTTGCTGTGCAAAAGCTTCTTATCTTGATGAACTCCCAATAGTTCATTTTTGCTTTTGTTTCTTTTGCTTTCGTGGATGTATCTTGCAAGAAGTTACTGTGGCCAAGTTCAAAAAGGGTGTTGCCTGTGTTCTCCTCTAGGATTTTGATGGAGTCTTGTCTCACATTTAAATCTTTCATCCATTTTGAGTTTATCTTTGTGTATGGTGCAAGAGAGTGGTCTAGTTTCATTCTTCTGCATGTGGATGTCCAATTTTCCCAGCACCATTTATTGAAGAGACTGTCTTTCTTCCAGTGGATCGTCTTTCCTCCTTTGTCGAATATTAGTTGACCATAAAGTTCAGGGTCCATTTCTGGGTTCTCTATTCTGTTCCATTGGTCTATGTGTCTGGGAAATGAACTAGGGGTGGTGGAAGGGGAGGAGGGCGGGGGGTGGGGGTGAATGGGTGACGGGCACGGAGGGGGACACTTGACGGGATGAGCACTGGGTGTTATTCTGTATGTTGCTAAATTGAACACCAATAAAAATTAATTTATAAAAAAAAAGTGTATTGGCTTGGATAACAGCATGTCTTTAATTCTCCACCTTCAGTTTGAGGCTCAGCAAGTTAGATGTGATGGCTGATTTTAAAGTTCACAGTGGATGACGCATACTGCCCTTAGGCTCTGCAAAATGAACAAGGCTGCCCAGTTTGACTAGATGATTATGCTGTGCAAATATGCGCAAATATGCATATGATGCTCAGCACCTACCTGAGTGCCGACAGCCAACATAAATCCCACACAAGTAAGCCAATGATGGCTAAATGCATCCAGAGATCTGGACTTGCAGAATATTTTCTCTTACTACTTAAATCTCAAAGGAGCAGCCAAGCTAGGGGCCCCCTGTCCCAGCCTATCTTGTACTAGGCAGAGTGACAAGTATATTCAAGTTACTGAGCACTGTGTCATTGAATTTAGTAGAAAGGAAGCATCATTTTTATGATGAGAGAAAACCATTTTTTATTTCACACTTGTACACACACACACACACACACACACACACACACACACACTGAACCCAATGAGAATTTAAAGCCATTGGGCTGGAGAGGCTGTCATTCTGAAAGCAGGCCATTAGCACTTCAGTGTGACTTTGCCCTGATGCGCTGGTCCTCCAGGTAAGGAAGCGTTTATAAGGTCACCTGGGGTTGTTTAAGGAGAGCATGGAGTGCTCTCCAGTGCCATTTGTTTAAAGACTGAAAGTGCCATTGTGATGTAGCAGGATTTGGATGAAAATATCTACTGCCTTCTGTTCCATATTTTCACTGGACTCGCTCTTTAATTTATTCTCTGGAAAAGGCAGAACATTTTGCTTCAGAGAAGGATACCTCTTCAAGAAGTTTAGTGCTCTTTTTCCCATAGGTTTTTTTTTCTTTATCATAAATCACTCTCATAGCTAAGTAATCACACGGCAACGGGATTTCCCAGGCTCTGAAACTTAAATACATGAGTCCTCTTGTCCACCCAAAGTTCAGGAACATGACAATTTACAAATAACAAATGGTGACAATCAATGGAATAGACATTGGTCCTAGGTTCATTTGGTAATGAGTACTTTTAAGAAATTTGGAGACGTTAATTAGACCAGTTATTCTATCAAAATCTGGGAATCGTGATCAATTCTTAAAAAATAAAATCAGTCTTGGGAAAAAAATGGTCATCCTTGATCTCAGACTCATAGCCTCCAGAGCTATGAGACAATGAATTTTCTGTTGTTTAAGTTGTTCCATGTGGTCCTCTATTTTAGCATCCCTAGACAGCTGATACACGTAGCAATTGAGAATTCAGAAGTAGGAAGAGTCTCAAAATCGTTGAAAGGAGACATTAAGAAGTATCTACCAGATGGAGTGGCCCAACTACTAATTGCAATGCAAGAACTGAGCTTTAATGCATTGGAAGAGATGACAGGACCCTGGCCTAGGGTTCGAGGCAGGTGACCAGATGAGGACTCAGGAAGAAGACCAAGGTAGCTGCCAAAAGAGGCTGGACATCCAGTCATACACAAGTGCTTGGTTAGCAGAATTGCTTCAAGATTGGAATTAGGGCTGCTTAAAGGTTCCTCTCCTCAAGTTAAATTGATGTGGGGACCAGGAATGGAACAGAACTGCATGTGGGGATTTAGGGGAGTAGATGTGGTAAAAAGGAAGACTGTAAAAATTGGAAACTGGTGGACCCAGAAGAATATAAATCTACTTGGGGCATACTTCCTACTTAACGTGAAATTGGCTCCTATCGTACACATACTAGATTATTATTATTTGGTATATGCCAGTAATTAATTTTGACTATTATACATCTACATGTGTGATGGTGTTTTTGTCATGCCCTCTGCGAGGCCATGTTTGTGCTTGAAATCTCTAGGACTATGGAGTAAGACCAAACTTCACTGAGCAAAGACCAAGCTCCACCACTTCCCTCCTGTGATGGAACTTTATTTTAGTATCAAATTTGACTATAAAATCTCAGGTCTGTTCCTTAAAGGATTCCCAGTATTCTGACCTGAAAATCATGACATAGATCAAAAGACATGCATCGCTAGGCCTTCCAGGGATTTTCTCCACCGTCAATTCACTGTGGAGGATTTCAGGAAAGCTGTCCTATCTTTCAGAGATCACCAGACCAATATCTTGCTTATTTCCAGTTGTCTACATCAGAACAAGCAGAAGTTGCACTGAGGAGCTAATGCCCGGCCTCTGAAGGATGGAAGGAATGGTGCAGAATGGAGGATAGTTGACAAGTGAATGGTATACTGATTACCCTAACCAAAATCATCACTGGAACTTTCCCCAAATCACATATTGTGCTTTCACTATTCTATATAAACTAGTATTTTGTTTATTAAACTTTTTTATAACAAAGGGTAGATTTTTTTTGGTTAACTTGAACACACATGCCCTTGTGAACAGATATAATTTATAGATTTTTTATTACCCTATATTTCAAATTAATAAAAAAATAATATAACATATTCTTGTATCCAAATTGAACAAATATTAACATTTTGCCATTTTTGTTCCACATGTTTTTTATTGGAGAATAATGGACATACAAACAATATTGCATTAGTTTCAGGTACACAACATAGTGATTCAATAGTTTATACATTACAAAGTTGTCACCACAGGAAGTCCAGATAATACTTTACTGATATCATCACTTAAGCACCTTTGCATCAGCTTTCTCTATCCTTCCTCAGAAATAGCCATTACCCTAAAGTTGATAAGTATCCTACCACTCATGTTCTTATCTAACTAATGGATATGAAATTACTTACTTGTAGATTATATTTTTTAATTGCTTGTTTTGTGTCTTATTTACCATGCTTTTTCCTTGCTTCTTATCTTCTCTCCTGCTTTCCATGAGATTCATCAATATCCTTTATCCTCTTCATTTCTCTTCTGCTAGTTATAACTGTAGTATATCTATTTCCAGATCTTTCCATGTTTACCCTTAAAGTATTCCCTACCTACTTGATATGTAAAAATCTAAACAACTTATATTTTTGTCTTCCTTTTGAACACACAAAGGACATAAAGTCCTTTACAGTCTGATTCCCATCATCCCCCTCTCATTTGGTCTAGTATTTTAGGTTCGCCTTACTTATAATGATCACAACTTAGTATCTTATATTTTTATAACAACTGTTCATTTTGGCGTTTCCACATGCTTACTCATTTCTTTGGTCAGTGTGGCCTCTCACATACCACTCCCTATGCTGGCTTCAATCACCCCCTTCTGGAAGTATCATTAGTAGTCAACTCTGGCTTTGTTGATCTGAGTGTCTTTATCTCGGCTTTATTCTATTTAGTGGTTTGGCTGGATACTTAGTTCAGGTCGACAACTGTTACCCTCAGCACTTTGTCTTCTGGCCTCTACTGTAACTGTCTGAAGTTATTAATTACACTTATTGGGTAAGCATTCCCAGAAACACATGTATATGTGACTCCTACATTTAAGTCTTTTCAAAATAAATCAAATTCTTTTTAGTTCAAATTTAAATGCCTGTTGAAAACCAGAGGTTTTCTCATCTCACTGTGGCTCACAATCAGGAAATTTTAATAGCTATACATTTTATAGATGAAGAAACCAAAGTCTACGTGGGCAAATAATTTACTCTTGATCACACAGCTAAGAAATGATGAATGCAAACATAGTTCTTCTAATTCAAAACCAGTCTAGTTGCCTCTAGAATTAATAATATTACTTTTTTCCCTGTACTTATTATTATGACAGTGAAAGGAAATAGAATAATATGAATTAAGATACAGAGGCCTTGGTCACTCTCATTTAATCATCCCACAATTTATGATTTTGTCTTCCTCACGGGGTCCAAGGTGGAAGTCAGCCCCCTAAGCTCAAGGATCAAAAAAACCCGACCTGGCCCTAAGGGCTGGGGAAGCAAATCTGTTTTCGAGAGCTAAAAGGCAGGAACTCAGCTGCTTGCTTGAGTAATCATGCTCACAAGTTTTAAATTCAGTGTAGGTTCCCTGAGCCACATGTTGAGAAATTGAAAAATGGCAAAATTGAAAAATAAATGACCTTTGAAATACAGAAGAGTCTTCACTCTGGAGAAAAATGTAATTCAGTTTTCAGGCACATTCTGCTTCTTTTATGATTTGAGGATATCACAAGGCACGCCAGCAAGTCTAATGGGATATATTTGGTGGAGTTGGTCATTTCTGAGGTAAATTTTTTTTTATTATTTATAGTATGTGAGCATGGAATTAGGGGGCCTGGTTTCACTCTGGTCCCTGTATCCAATTTGCTTTGAGAATATCCACAAGTCATTTAGGCTCTGTGGGCTTCAGTTTTCTCATTTATAAAATGTAAAACCTGACAGAGATATCTGTCTTTTAATATGTGAGCTCAATACATTCTTATTTATTGGACAAACTTTGATCTTTCTATTTTATGATTCTATTCACCATAGGACATGTGTATGCATATAGATATATATGTATGTAAGTAGGTAGGTAGATACTCATTTTTGCTTTCTTTTTTCTCCTTTCCTGACTTCAGTAAAATTGATAGTTTCAAATATTTTTGGTCTTACGTATGTGTGCACATATGAATATATGTATGCAGGTATGTATTTGCTGCTCCCTTGGAAACTGCACAAATATTTTCTTCCATTAAAGATTACCCTTAGGTGTTGTTGTTGTTTTTTTTTTTACTTTTTTTAACTAAACTTTTGATTTAAGAATAGACTTACATGCAATTTTAAGAAATTATAAAGAGAGAGCCTGTGTATCTTTACCTGGTTTCCCTAGTCGTGGCTATATCTTGCAAAACTATAATACAATATATCACAACCAGGGTATTAACCAGGGTATTGAACTTGTTAGAGTCAACATACAGAACAATTCCATCACAAGGATTCTTTCTATTATAACCCACACCCTTTTCCCCTTCTCCTGCCTCTCTCTTCCACTTCATCCCTGATCTCTAGCAATCACTAATCTATTCTCCATTTCTATATTGTCATTCCAAAAATGTTACGTAAATGGACTCATCCAGTATGTAAAGGTTTGGGATCGGCTCTTTTTCACAGGATATTATTCTCTGTAGATTCATCACCCAAGTGGTTGCATATAACAATTATTCTTTTTTACTGGTATTCTTGATAAGGGTATACCACTGTTTTTTTAACCACTTGCCTATGAAAGACATCTGAATTGTTTGCAGTTTGGGACTATTACAAATAATGCTGTTATAAACATTTATGTACAGGTTTTTGTATAAACGTAAGTTTTCATTTCTCTGAGATAAATACTCAAGGGTATAATTGTGAGGTGGTAGAGTAGTTTCATACATAGTGTTAAATGGAACTACCATACAGAGTGGCTGTATCATTGTACACTCCCACCAACAATGCATATGTGATCTAGTTTCTCTATATCCTTACCAACATTTAGAGTTGTCATCATTTTTTTGTCATCATTTTTATTTTAGCCATTCTTATGTGATGGGATGTCATTGTGATTTTTATTTTGCATGCCTTTTATAATAACTAATGATGTTGAATAATTTTGCAGGTGCATATTTGCCTTCCATATATTTTCTTCAGTAAAATGTTCATGTCTTTTGCCCATTTTTAATTGGATTTTTTGCTTTTTTTATGGTTGGATTTTGACAATTCATATATTCTGGTTGCTGCTTCTTTGTTGACTATATGGTTTGCAAATATTGTCTCCCAGTCTGGAACATTATAGTTTTGTCCTCTTAACAGGGTCTTTCATGGAGCAGAGCCTTTTAATGTTCACGAAGTCCAATTTATCAATCTTTCTTTTTATGGATCATATAACTGGTGTCAAGTCTAAGTTTTTGCCTAGCCATAGGCTCCAAAGACTTTTTCCTGTACATTTTTTCAAAAAGTTTCATAGTTTTGTATTTTACATTAGAGTCCATAATCCACATTGAGTTAATTTTTGTATAAGGTAGCCCATTTTGCCCATGGCCAGTAGCCTCAGCACCATTTATCCAAAGCTATCTCCCTCTATTGAACTGTTTCAGCATCTTTGTTAAATATCAGTTTGGCATATTTGTGTGACTCTTTTTCTGGATTTTCTATCCTGTTCCACTAATCTATATATCAATCTCTTCATCAGTACCACACTATCTTGATTATTATAGCTACATAGAAGAACTTGCTATACAGTAGAGTGATTCCTCCCACCTTATTCTTTTTCAAGATTATTTTACCTATTTGGGGGCCTGCACATTTCTATATAATTTCTAGAATAGGTTTGTCTATGTTTGCAGAATCATTGGTAGGATCCTGGTAGGAATAACATGAAATTTATAGATCAGTTTGGGGAGAAATATCTTTCTTTGTTGAGTCCTCCAATGGCATGTCTGATTGAATATAATTTGTCTTGTCACTTATTTAGAGCTGCATTGATTTCTTTCCTCAACATTTTGTAATTTGCAGCATACAGATCCCTGTGCATGTCTTATTAGGTTTATACCTAAGTATTTAATTTTCTTTGGAATAAATGTATTATGTTTTCAAATTTTGATTTCCACATGTTCATTTTTAGTATGTACAATTATGTAACATACAAAAAGGAACAGGTTTTTTTTCCTTTCCAATCTACATCGCCTTTTATTACCCTCAAATTTTAACATATATGTCAAATATGTATTTTTAACCAGTATGGGATATATAGTCTGAATTTATTCATTAAATGCATTCCCCTCCTTTATGACAAGACCATGCCACAACTTTAACCACACAATGAGTATCCTCCATCTTGTAATTATTCCTAGAGTTTTTGTTTTACCTGTTCCAAGTATACTCACAAGTTTTGGTTTTTTGTTTTTGTTTTTATATTTTGAGAGTGAGCGAACAAGCAAGCACTTGTGTATGCACGATTGTGGTGCAGGGGAGAGGGAAAGAATCTTAAGCAGTCACTATGCCCAATAGGAGCAAGATGTGGAGCTCCATCTCACAATCCTGAGATGGTGACGAGAGTCCATCTGATACTTAACAGACTGAGCCACCCAGGCGTCCCAGGCACCTCTTGGTTGGTCTTATTCTACAATATTAATAGTTGATTAAAATTATTAATCTCTGTGTTTATCACCTTTCCTTAAAACTTACATCTTCTCTCGGAGTTCATTTTTCTTTTTGCTGAAGCACTGCCTTTAGGAGTTGTTTTGTTTATGAGGTGAGGGTCTTGGATGGTGAATTTCCTTAGTCCTTCTATGTTCAAAAACATTTTTCTTTGTACTCACTCATATGCTTGTTTACCTGAATACACAATTTTAGATCGACTAATTTTGGATATGTTTGAAATATTTAAATATAAAGTTTTAAAGATTCTGGTCTTAAAGTTTTTTCCTAAATAGTTTTCAGCTATTTTTCACTGGCTCTGGTATCAATATTTGGCAATAAGAGATTTGTTATAAGTCTAATTACTTTATAGGTAATTTTTCATTTTCCCTCTGATAGCTGTTAAGATTCTTTATCTACAGCTTCTCTAGGTCTGGATTTATTTTTATTTACTTTGATCAATACTTAGAGTAGAATTTTGATATGACAACTCATTTTTCTTCAGTTCTATAAATATTCCCATTATCTCTTCAAATATTACTTATTCTTATTCACTCTATAATCTCCTTTTCTAGAACCGGAACCAGATGTTTTTTGGAGACTTTGTTCTGTCCTATAAGTGTCTTATGTCTCTCTTTCTCTTCCTTTCTCTTTATTTCCTTCTCTTTTCCCTTCTTCCAATGTAGAAACGATCTCATTTATTAAAAATTATTTCAATGGCTGGGTTTTAAAAACAATTTTTTAAAGATTTTATTTATTTATTCATTAGAGACATAGAGGGAGAGAGAGCGAGGCAGAGACACAGGCAGAGGGAGAAGGAGGCTCCATGCAGGGAGCCCGATGTGGGACTCGATCCCTGGTCTCCAGGACCACACCCTGAGCTGAAGGAGGCGCTAAACCTCTGAGCCACCCGGGCTGCCCCTTAAAAACAATTTTTAATCTTTGGGGTTTTTTTCCCTAATCTAACTATTCTTCCTTTATCTCTGCATGATTATTTTTTATAAATTTTTCTTCTTTTTCAATGGAATTTTTTAAAGATTTTATTACTTATTTATTTATTTAGAAAGAGAGAGAATTAGAGAAAGAGAGCACAAGTGGAGTGAGGGGCAGGGGTAGAGGGAGCTGAACAGGGACTTCCCGAATGGGGCTGGATCCCAGGGGCCCAGGATCAGGACCTGAGCTGAAGGCAGATGCTTAACTGAGCCACTCAGGCGCCCTGCAGTGGATGTTTTTTAATTACCTTTTGAGTCTCTTAAATGTACATGGTTTAAAGCGTTTGTTAGGCTCATAGTTTTTTATGAATCTGAAATAAAATCATGTTCCAATTGTTTTGTTGTCCATCTTTCTCATATGAATATATCCATATATTCTAGAATTTTCATTGGTAAACTCATTTTGAGCAGGAAGTTTTTTATTTTTGTCTCTTTCTTCTCCTAGATTCCCCCAGGTCTGGTCTTCAGTCAGCAACTCCTTGTCCCTACCGCCATCCTTGACCCTAGGCATTCAGTTGAAGATCAGTTCTTAGAGTGAATTTCAGCACTCTTCCTCTCTGATGCTGAAGATATTACAGATCAAGACACTGAGCAACAAGCAGCTTAGTTAGTTTTTATTATGAAGATGAGTGTTTGTTTTCTCACCTCCCAGAGCATCTGGGAGCCTCCTGGTAAGCCGCATTTTCAGGCAGCAAGTCCTCAGTCATACCCTAGTTTCACATGTAAAAGGGGAAAACCTTACTGAGCCTGTCCTTGGTAATTTGTGAAAAGTCCTTATTTACAATTAGTGCTTGCTCCCACACTGGAGACTAGGAGGCCTAAGGTTTCATCTTCATTCCTCATTGTTGTTTCTTTCCTATTGCTGATTTTGCATGTACTTACCTCATCTTTGGAACCCATAACTATCTCTTTTTTATTCTCTCTTTTTATATTTTATTGTTAAATATTTAAAACAGAAGAGGTATACCAGAATTTGAACTGCACCGATTGCACCAAAATCATAACTAGACCTGATACTGTTTTTTCTGTGTGACTTTATGATTCAGGTCATTATCAGCTTGGAAGTAAATTTTTCATCAAAACTAGGATTCTATCAAATTACATAGAGTTACACACACACACACACACACACACACACACACCCAACATGATAAGTTCATGAGAAAACTGGGGAAAACTGAATATGGTCTGTAATAATTAATGTTTCTTACGTTGATATTTACAGTAGTTATAGATGATATCACAGTGGGGGTAGGGGGAACTGGATGTAGAGTTCCTTGGACTCAATATACTATTTTTGCATTTTCCTATAGGACTATAATTATTTCAAAATAAGAAGTAAAAACAAAACAAAACAAAAAACCCTCCTAGGATTATAAAGTCATACAAATGGTAGATTGGTTTTTATCATTTTCATGTAAGAATAAGGCAGTTTGGGATGGAAACAAATGATACACTCTACAAAGAATGGATAGTATGAACTAAATTTTACCTTATTTCCTTTACTAATGATGGTATTCCTATGCCAACTTTTTTCTTCAAGTATGACCTTTTATCTTTATTCATTTCCTCATTCACATAGCAAAAAGTTATGAAGCACCATTTGTATGTCATGTTTGACTTTAAGCCCTGGAAATGCAAAGATGAATAAAATAATGTTCTTGTGTTCAAGGGCTTTCTAATCTATTGGGAAAGAAAGACGTAAGCAAATGTACAACAACCTGGCAACTCCATGCACTTAGTGCTACAGGAACTCAGGGGTTGGAAAATTTGTCTTTGGCAGTCAGTGACAGCACCCCAGAGCAAACATATGAGTTCACTCTTAAAGAATAAGTAGAGATTTTTCAGAACATAACAAATTCTATGGGATAAATGGCCTAACACTTCAACAAATAAGTGATATAAACAAAAAGGGAATTGGGTAATTTGTTATAGGTTAAAATGCTGAAGAAACATATTAATGTGGGGGGCATGTCAGTCAGTTAAGCAGCTGACTCTTGATGTCAGCCCAGGGCTTGATCTCAGGTTGTGAGTTCAAGCTCCACATGAGACTCCACACTGGGTGTGGAGCCTACTTAAAAAAAAGAAGAAGAAGAAGAAGAAGAAGAAGAAGAAGAAGAAGAAGAAGAAGAAGAAGAAGAAGAAGAAGAAGAAGGAAGAAGAAGAAGAAGAAGAAGAAGAAGAAGAAGAAGAAGAAGAAGAAGAAGAAGGATGCCTGTGTGGCTCAGTGGTTGGGCGGCTGCCTTTGGCTCAGGTCGTGATCCCAGGATCTGGGATCAAGTCCCACATTGGACTCCTGCAAAGAGCCTGCTTCTCCCTCTTCCTCTGTCTCTGCCTCTCTCTCCCTGTCTCTCATGAATAAATAAATAAATCTTAAAAAAAAAAGAAAAAACATACCAAGTATAATATGAAATATGAAAACAAAGAAATATGAAAACAGATTAGATGAGACAGCAAGGAATTGTTAATAATGTTTAATAATAAATTGATATAAATAAAAATATTTTAATAATAATGGTACTTAAGGAATTATTGCTAATTTTATTAGGTATTGTTTATAATAACGCTTTATGTCAGAGTTACAAACTGAAGCGTTCACAAATAAAAGGTAATAATGACTGCAATTTACCTTAAAATATTCCAGAAAATAAAATTGTGAATGATAGATGACACAAGATTGACAAAGTTACCAACTGTTGAAGTTAGTTGATCTGTGAATGGAAATTCATTTATACTATTCTCCTTATGCTACTGCTGTGTTTGGGAAATATCCATAATAAAAAGTAAAATATGTACCTTAATCATCAACATTTTACATAACACCTTCTGAACATTTAGCACCTAATCTTCATTTTAATTTATCCTGAATCATAGCATTGATTAATTTTTCAGTCACAGTAGCAATATTTTTTTTCTGGGTCATGGTCTCTTGTATTCCAAATACATATCAGCCATGGCATCAGGGAGAAGAAGGATTTATTGGAGCTATTTGTATTTCCTCTGTGGACTGGATGAAGATGACTTTTTTTTTTTTCAGAGAAAAATACTAGGGGAAAGATCTCTTTGTCTTCATTGCTATTGGACTTATAAATGATTTTTTTTATCAGCTCTGAAATTGTAAGCCCATACTTTTGACTCTAAGAATAAGCTGATAGGATTTTAAAACTTTGTACCCAAAGGTTTGCAAAAAATGAAAAATAATTTTAAAAATAAACCTCAAATAGTCTTATTAAACAAGTTTTATTTTTATTCTTTTTTAAGTTTTATTTATTCATGAGAGACACAGATAGAGAGAGCAGAGACATAGGCAGAGGGAAAAGCAGGCTCCATGCAAGAAGTTCGATGCAGGACTCGATCCCACGATCATTCCCTGAACCAAAGGCAGATGCTCAACCACTGAGCCACCCAGGCGTCCCAACAAATTTTATTTTTAAAAGCTGCTAGATGATGGGGCCCCTGGGTGGCTCTGTTAAATGTCTGACTCTTGATTTCAGCTCAGGTTGTGATCTCAAGGTTGTGGAATCAAGCCTCACGTCAGGCTGCACACTTGGTATGGAACCTGCTTAAAATTCTCTCTCGGTAGAATTCTCTCTCTCCTCTGCTGCTCCCTGTCCCCCTCTTAAAAAACAAACAAATAAAAACAGACAAAAAAGCCCTGCTAGATGAAGGAAAAAAGGTAAAGTCATTTCAGGCAAGGAAAATAGTATTGGGCATTTACTAACTAACAAATTTTTCCTAACTTATAAATTTGTATTTAATCATATAAGCAAAAGAGGATGAATGTGGGTTTGAAATAGGGGAATAACAGAGTTGTATTTGTTTTGTAAGAACCTCAGACAGTAATGTGGAGTGTGCAATAGGGGAAAATGATCTGGCAAAGAAACATCAAAACGAGGAAACTTCTGAAATGGTCCAGACAAGAGATGATGAGAGCCGGAACTATGCCAGGGCATTAGGAATGGAAGCAAATGCTTTGTTGGAGACAGATTTTATTTATTTATTTATTTATTTATTTATTTATTTATTTATTTATTTATTTTTTTGGAAGGAGGAGATTTAATTAAGATTCGGAAACTCAGTGGAAGAAGAGAGAGGAGGAAGAATGGTTCAGTAATGACACCAGCTGAGGTTGGAATACAGAACTTAGAGCAGGTCTGGGGAGGGAGGATGTGAATATGGTATTAGACATGTTCACGTTGAAGGTCTATGGGACATCCAAGCGAAGCTGAGGATGACAGCTTAGGACTAGATGTTAGTTCTCCTTTGTTGAAGTAAAAAGTATGCCCAGGGAAAACACACAGAACAAGACAAGATCAAAGGCAGAACCCTGATGAACCCACATGAAAAATGTGGGAATGAAGGGGCTGCAGGTTAAAAAGCAACAGGCAGAGGTGAAGAGGAGAGCAGTAGGAAAAGGTTGCCAATTTCCAAAAAGCTTCATGGGATTGGTGAGATGAGGAAAGGCTTGATTACGGAAGAATCCTATATTAGGGAGCTCTAACAATCCATGAAGAAGAAATGCTGAAAACAAACATAAACATGAATGTGCATATTTAGCTAAATGATTTGAAGGGATCTGAGTCTACAGAGCCCTTATTTTTAGTTATTTTTTGCCACATTTGTTTTTTGGTAGTTTTTGTTCTCTTGAACCTATCAGAGGCATAATTATAAGCAGGAGTACTTTAATTAATGCTGATTGCATTTTACCCTGAGACACCTGCAAAATTCAAAGCCCAAATTATCTTTTGTAATAACGAGCTACAGAGTTTGAGCTTTTTTGGCTTCTATAAAATGATAGTTGAGCTAAGAATTATACCAGTTATTGCCCAGTAGAATCTTTCCCCTCTTTACTGATAGTAAATGTTTCCTTTATTTTTTTACCTGCAGAGTCAACTCTCAAATATCTAACTGCCAAACAGGTGATAATCTGTCACAAATTTTACGCTTCACATGAGAGAGACAGGGCAATGGTGGATTTCATTTTCTCTTTTGTTTATTTTTTTTTTTTTACTTTCACTAGATTGAAGTCTTGTGCTTCTACCCAAGTTCAGCTTTGCTACTCAAACACTTAAACGTCTTTCTCATCACTAGAAAAAGTTTCTGTCCGGAAAGATTGCAATCTTAAAAGGACAAAGAGCCCTTGATTACTGGCTGCTGTTTTCCATCATTGTAAGAATAAAGAGGACTTTTTGAGCAAGAAATAGAATTGGGGGAGATAATATTGCTTCCTATCACATTTTGAAACGTCATTATTTTTGAAGCACTCTTGAATTTCTAAATTATATATTAAAGTGAAGGACACATACCTATATGTTCTAACCCACATCTTCAGCACATAAATTTAAATATTAGCTGAGATTATAAATAATACATGCGCTTACCAAAAATATCCTTCTTTGAGATTCTATATTCATCTCATTTGGAGAACACAGTCGGTGGGAGATTCATAAGTAATCCACTATGCCAAGTTTTTGCATTCATGTTGTTCAAAAGGGAAAGTTAAGATAATGATGAACTTCTTATTTACTGCACATTAGAAAAGGAAACCCACCAGGACTGTACTTTATGATGCAATGCATCTATAGCCTGGCTATCAAAAAGCCAATATACAGAGGCTGATGACCAAAGCTACAGATTAGGGCTGGAAAAAAAATTCTCTCTAGGATGCAACTGTGAAAATCCAGTTTCTCATTACTAGTTGATGACCCTGTGTGAAGTTTAAATTGGGTTGAGCAAGGTGGCCAAATCCTTCTGTTATCAAAATGAAGCATATTGTCAAAAGAAAAAGGTACCAGCTGATCTATAGTGGTTGTTCTATTACTGATTTTATCTCTTGATGGTAGGGCATAATTTATTTCCTATCACTGGAATGGGATGAAATATTTGAAGGATTCTGAGTAAATGGCCATGAAAGGAAAATTCTGTCGATAAAAATACAGAAAAAGAAAGCAGTTGAAAGATTTTTTAGTATGACAAGAGTGTTTCAATGAAATGCTTTCAATGAAAGCATGAATATGAGGTAAGTTCTATGCTAATGAATCTTTAAAGCATTTGACTTTAACAATCTGACTTGTGCATAACATACCTGCTAGCTGATTGTGGTTTAGCACTATAAGCAAAGCATTGTAGAATACCCATATGCCTAAATTAACTAATCTAGGTGAATTTAGGAAGACTTACATTGGAACAAAATTTGGGAAATGGTTCTCAGCTGTCATTTTCTGCACAGATATGGCTGGGAGGGGGTTGCTGTGCTGGTGTTAAATTATACTTGCCAAGTATTCAACTTAACTGTGTAATGAATGTTTAACCTGAGAAATCTCAGGGACATATTTAGGAGACTTCCCCTTCTGTTGAAGATGTTTCCCAGTGAACAAATATATGAATACATGAGAAACCATAGATTATATCACCATTGACACTGTAGTGCTAAATACAGGTAGACTGCATATAATACTGAACAGAGAAACAAGGATTTATTTCAAGGATGTTACAGAATTGGAGGCTGATAGTAAATTCACATATAGCAACTATGAAGAGAATCATTACTTAAATTTTGATTAAAAGCTAGTAATGCCCTGGAATGCAAGCAAAATGGGAATGTAGTATTGAGAAGATAAAATCCACAGATTGATTAATAAAGACTTTCATAATCTGGCACAAACATATCTTTCCATTTCAAGGCTGCCAATTTCCATTGTGTCGCTCAATTATTTGAGAGCCTTCCACCTTTACAATCACTGTAGGTTTGTATATTTAGGACAATTTTCTGACAGATGAGTAAGGGTGATTCCTAATTCTCATAATGGTGTCATTTGGGCTTAAAACAGGGTTGTTCCAACCTTATCCTATATAGTATCCAAAATTAAACTCCCACACCAGCTGTCTTAGATTGAATTCTGTGAGAGACAGACTCTGAGGTGGAAATTTGCATACCAGAAATTTAATGGAGTGTGCCCTTAGGATGAACACCAGGAGGAAGTGAAGGAAGCAGGGCTGAACAGATGGGAGAATTGAACTGCAATGCAGACTCAACAAAGACATCAACCAATCCCACAGGGAGCCCCTGCACCGTGACAGCCTTTCAAAATTGTTCACTTTGAGGGAAAGAGACTTGGATTTTATTGTCCTGCATTGACCAGTCATTGGACATGGCCCCTTTGTGGGGAGGGAACTTGACCTATAGTGAGACAGACTTAGGACCTGACTTCAGCTAAGAGCAATTTCCAGAAACTGATTGAATAGACAACCATCAATACTCCCAACAGTTGGGGGATGGGTCCTAATGGGAGACCTGAGTGATGTGCCATGACATTCACTACACCACCCTTACCTCCAAATTCTTATTGTTTCCCCTATTCCTTAATGTAACAGATATATATTAGATACTCAGTCTATTGGCTATCAGATGTCTGCTGGATCCAGGCAATACAAAGGTGAATGGAAAATGATCTTGTGGTCTAAGGGGGAAAAACACAGGAAAAACTACTTGCAAATAACTATAAATAGTCTATAAATAGACTATCATAATGGTCATTGCAATGACCTTTGGAAATGAAGAAGGAGTTTTACTTCATGGGAGATTCAGTCTGTTCTGGGGGATGGAAGCTTGAGTTCAGTGCATATATATTCCAACTTTCATGCTTCCCATTTGACCTCCACTCTTTTTTGCCTATTTAAATCCTCTTCTTTCTAGCCCTCAGTTCTAACTACCTACCACAAGCCTTCCCTCATCAACCCACCCTATGACCTTGAAGAATGCTGCTCTACACAATCCCAGTTACTTCCTATGCTGCATGTCACTTATCATTTCGTGAAGGAGTCATGTCACCCTGCCTAAATGGTAAACACCTGGAAGATAGTGGCTAAAACAATACCAGAAATGGCTGAAAGAATGGTTATCATCATAGAATATAGAGCCCACAGAGAACGTAGAGATGAACCCAAATGGGGGGAGGGGATCAAGAAAGGAGATTATGACTTTCTAAGGTCTCCAGCTGGCAAAACAAAGATTTAAGCATAGAACCAAGTTGATAGATACCATCCCCTGCCTTACACTCTGTCCTCCAATGAATGAAACAGTTCATGGGTCTCAGTGTTAGCAAATTTAAGGAAACATTGAAGAACACATTAGGAATTAGAGTTTTCCCAAAAATAATAGAAAAACTTTATCAACTCTTCAAGTCACTTTACTTATAACTACTATATATATATGGTTCTGTGTTACTAGATATATGTTCAGGTAAAGACCATAAGAGTCTCTTATTATAGATTCAACAGAGGTTGGGGAAAATCCATAATACAATGTTTATATACAATTGAGCTATTATGGAGAAACTGGGAATATTTTTATGATCTCTGTAATCTCTCCAGTCAGCCTCCAAAAGTGCCCAGATACCATCATGATAAAATCCACAAGATTAAATGAACCAGTGGTTTAATTAGTCATAATGACTTGTGTGTGTCTGTGCAAGCACACACATGTATGTTCTCTTGATACATACCTCTATTTGAACCACTTAAACAAACTGAGTGAAACGATGCTCCCTCCACAGGCTGAATCAGATTTACCCAGGGATGTTTTAAAAAATTCCTGAGTCCCACTCTCTGGAGATCTTCTTTAAATGAGTGTGAAATGAGATCCAGAGAGCTACTTATGAAGAGCTGCCCAGGTAATCCTCACATGTAGCCAGGTTTGGAAATCATATTGCTGTAAAGTGTGAGCTTGGTCACTTCTTGGTACTACCCCAGAGGGTGAAGTAGCCATACTCCCAGTTTATGGCCCCTGCCTGCCAGTCCATTTCGAGCAGAGCCATCAGTCACAGAAAAGGTCTGGAGTAGGAGATGAAGGACACAGCTGCAGCCATGCCTCAGAAAACAATGAAAAATATATTCCTTACATACCATATCAATAACATCCTTGAGGATGATTTATAATAAATGCTACACTCAATATCAAAATGCATGCTCCCAGTTCGGGTCTCTCCCTCCCCACTCACTGCTGTGCCACCAATTCTAACCCCCTGTGGTTCATCTGCAATCATCATGCAGGAATTGCCTAAATAGATACTGCACTTCAAAGATCTGTATTACTTTAGTTTCATTTCCTAACTTAAGAGAACAATAGATCATTGAAAAGAACTTTAGAGCTATTTGCAGCCTAAAGGGCATAAATAAAATAGATATTTGCAATAAGAGTTTATCTCTAACAAGTGGGTATATGTGTGAACTTAAAAATGTAGTCCAAAAAAAATAAAGTGAACAAACTTTTATTCATTTAAACTTACTTAATAACACTAAGTATTTATTACAATATCAGACAAAACCATACTCAAAAATATGATCAGCATGCTTTACTGACCTCTCTGTTCATTTTAATTCAGAAGCATTATTTTTAAGTTCTGTAGGCCAATAGTTCACTCCTTTGAATTATTTCTTTTTCTTTTTTTTTCCTTTGAATTATTTTTAAAAAATATTTTTGTTAAAGTATGACTGATACACATTATAATAGTCTCAGATGTATAACATGATTCAACATTTGTATACACTGCAAAATGATCACCACCATAAGTCTAGATAAAATCCGTTACCATACAGAGTTACAAAAAATAACTATCTTGTGATGGGAACTTTTAAGATATGCTTTCTTAGCACCTTTCAAATTTGTAATAGAATATTATTGACAGTAGTCACCATGCCATACATTACATCCATATGAGTTATCTTATAACTCAAAGATTGTATCTCTTGACCCCCCTTCACACATTTTGCCTACCTTCCAACCCCGCTCCCTTCTAGCAACCACCAATCTATTCTCTGTATTTATGAGTTTCATTTTGTTTTATTTGCTTTGTTTTGGGATTTCACATACAAGTGAAATCATACAGTATTTGTCTTTCTCTGTCTAATTTATTTCACTTGCCCTCAACGTCCATCCATGTTGTCACAAATGGCAAGATTTTGTTCTTTTTTATGGCTGAGCAATATTCCATAGTTTATATAACAAAACTTCTTTATCCATTCATCTATCAATGGTTGTTTCCGTATCTTGGCAATTGTAAGTAATACTACAATAAACATAAGGATTCATATACCTATTTGAATTAGCATTTTCATTTTCTTCAGATAAATCCCTGCTAGACATTGGAATTGCTAAATCATATGGTGCTTCTATTTTTAATCTTTGAGGACTCTTCATACTGTTTTCCATAGTGGCTATACCAATTTACATTTCCACTAACAGTGTACAAGAATTTCCTTTTCTCCACATTCCCACCAACATTTGTTATTTCTTGTCCTTTTGATAAATAGCCATTCTAACAGCTGTGAGGCGATACCACATTATCGTTGTGATTTGCATTTCCCTGATAATTAATGATTGAGCATCTTGTCCTGGGCCTATTGGCCATCTGTATGTCTTCTTTGGAAAAATGTCTATTCAGATCCCTTGCCAATTTTTAAAATCTGATTGTTTTGGAGTTTGTTGTTGCTATTGGGTTGTATGAGTTCTTTATATATTTTGGATATTAATCCCTTAGTAGATGTATGATTTGCATATATATTCTCTCATTTCTTAGGTTGTCTTTTTATCTTATGATGGTTCCCTTCACTATGCAAAAGCTTTCTAGTTTGACTTAGTCCCACCCATTCATTTTTGCTTTTATTGGTACTACCTTTGGAGTCAGATCCCAAAGATGCTACCAAGACCAGTGTCAAAAAGCCTACTACCTGTGTTTTCTCCTAGCAGTTTTATAGTTTCTGATCTTACATTCAAGTCTTTAATCTATTTTGAGTTAATTTTTGTGTGTGGTGTAAGATAGTGATCCATTTTTATTCTTTTGTATGTGGTTGTCCAGTTTTTCCAACACCATTTATTGAAGAGACCATCCTTTTGCCCTTTGTATATTATTGGATCCTTCATCATAAATTAATTGACCATATATGTATGGCTTCATTTATGTCCTCCGTATTCTGTTCATTGCTTTATGTATATGCTTTTATGCCAATACCATACTGTTTTGATTATTATAGCTTTTTAACCTAATTCAAAGTCAGGGAGCATGATGCTTCCAGCTTTGTTCTTCTTTCTCAAGATTGCTCTAGCTATCTGGAATCTTTTGTGGCTGCACACAAATTTTAGTATTGTTTGTTCTATTTCTGTGAAAAATGTCATTATAATTTTGATAGGCATCACATTCAATCTGTAGATTGCTTTAGAAAGTGTAGACATTTTATTTTTTTAAAGATTTTATTTATTTAGGGCAGCCCCTGTGGCGCAGCGGTTTGGCGCCAACCTGCAGCCCAGGGCGTGATCCTGGAGACCCGGGATCAAGTCCCACGTTGGGCTTCCTGCATGGAGCCTGCTTCTTCCTCTGCCTGTGTCTCTGCCTCTGTGTGTGTGTGTGTGTGTCTCTATGAATAAATAAAGTAAAAAATCTTTAAAAAAAGATTTTATTTATTTATTCATGAGAGACACACAGAGACAGGCAGAGACACAGGCAGAGAGAGAAGCAGGCTCCTCTCAAGGATCCCAATGCAGCACTTGAACCCCGGATCAGGATCACGCCCTTAGCTGAAGGCAGATACTCAATCACTGAGCCACCCAGACGTCCCAGAAAGTGTAGACATTTTAATAATGTTAATTCTTCCAATCCATGAGCATGGAATTTCTTCCATTTATTTGTGTTTTCTTTAATTTCTTTCATTATTGTGTTATAGTTTTCAATGTAGTTTCACCCCCTGGGTTAAAGTGCATAAGGATTTTATTCTTTTTGATGCAGTTGTAAATGGGATTATTTTCTTAATTTCTCTTTTTGTTTTTGAGAGAGAGAGAGAAAAAAAAAAACAGAGCATGCACAAGCAGGGGAACAGGCAGAGGGGGAGGGATGGAGAGCATCCAAAGCAGGCTCCACACCCAGTGTGAAGCCCAATGCAGGGCTCGATCTCATGACTCTAAGATCCTGACCTGAGCCGAAATCAAGAGTCAGCTGACTGAGCTCCTCAGGTGCCCCTTTTAATCTCTCTTTCTGATAGTTCATTGTTAGTTTATAAGATGTGACAGATTTTTATATATTGATTTTGCACACTGCGACTTTAATGAATTTGTTTATTAATTCTAACAGTTTTTTGATGAAGTCTTTGGGGCTTTTTATATATAAAATCATATCATCCTCAAATACTGGCGGTTTTACTTTTTCCTTTTAAATTTAGATGGCTTTTCTTTCTTTTTTTTCCTGCCTGATTGCTCTAGCTAGGATTTTCAATACGATGTTGAAAAACAATGGTGAGAGTAGGCACCTTTGTCTTGTTCCTGATCATAAAGGAAAAACTTCGAGCTTCTCCCTGTTGAGTGTGATGTTGCTTGACTTTCTGTGTTTGCTTCTATGTATTGGGCAAAAGAGCTACCTCTTTCAGTCTTGAAAGGGTGACTTCTTGTAGGAGATAAACTTTATCCTTTAATCTGCCCTCTTGGCTGTTTCTCAAATCTCTGTGATTGTCTAAGCAGTCTGATTAATTCTTTTTTTTATTGTTCTTGATGCTCCCCAGTTGTTGAGAGAGTACGAAGTCCCATGAGTGATCCAGAGGAAGGGACTAGCCCCTAGTTTTAGGCTAATTGGAAGCTAGCCTCTCAGGCAGCAGCTTTTAATGTGTGCAAATATATATAGTCCTGGGAGATTATAAACCTTGCTTGCCTCCAGACAAGACAATCTGATGTTGTTCTACTGGGCAATCGTTGCAAAAATCAATGCACAAAATGAGTGTATAGCTCCTTTCTGTGAGATATTGGGGAGCTTTAGGAAAGCCAAGGAAGAGTACAAAGATGGCATCTTCTAGCCTACATTCCCTGAGAGCACTTCCATAGCTTCTAGATGTGCGGTAGTCTTGAAGCATACCAAGAACTGTCTCTCCAATTATCTTAGACCTGTGGGACCCAAAAATCCAATTCTTCCTGACTACCAGAATAAGACAGTCAAGCAGCATCCTCTATGTGAAGTGCATGGCATGGGTGGCAGGGCTGCAGAGTTGGGATGCTCAGCTGCCTGGCTCTGGTGGAGCTGTGGGGTCTGCATTGGAGGTGAGAGGTGCACACACCATCCAGCAGGTTAGAGGAAGAATGCAAAAATGGCACCCACTAGCACCCTTGTCCCTGAAGAGAGTCCAAATAGGCGCCTGCCCTCTTGTAAATGATTTAAGATTAGCAAATGAATCTTCACCTACGGTCTAGGCACTTTTCAGATTGTTGCTTTTGTGTTGAGTCCCAGGCAAGTGAGTCTGTATGGGAGCACCTTAAGAGTGGCTTTTTTCTTAGGCCTAAGACCCATTGATTTTCAAAGCCAGACATTTTGGGGGCTCATCACTGTGGTTCACTTCCCAAGAATTGAGGTGCCTGATGTGGGGCACAAACCCCTCACTTCTCAGGGAGAATCTCTGGATGTGAGATTCTTCCCAATTGTAGGTCACAGCACTGGGAGGAGGTGGCAAGACAATGTCTCCACCTCTTATACCCTTGATGTGATTCTTTTCTTCTTTATTGGGGACGAGTTTTTCAGGCCTTTTTCATAGGGAATTATTTCATGTGTAGCTCTGGATTTTTGTGTTGTGGGAGGAAGTGAGTTCAAGATCTTCCCACACCATCATTTTGAACAGACTCTCAAATTCAGAATTATTCAGTTCTCTGAGGTAGTACATATTAAGATTCCCTTAGGGCAAGTATCCTTTTTCTCTGACTTTGTTAAATAAGATTTCCCACCTAGAAGAATTCTATCCTTTCCATTGTAACAAGGTTGATTGTAAATGGATGAACCCAGAGAAATTAAGTTCCATCCCCTAAGCACTCCATAATTGCCAAATAACAGGAACTGATTGCTCCCAGACAAAAACCTGATCTCATTAGTACCTGCTGTTTTGGTAGAGGGAAGACAGTTATATGCAAAGGCATATTATGCTTTTGGAAATGCTAATTAATTATACATTATTTTTTGGAAATGCAATGCTCTCCTTATATTGTAGCTAGGAAAAGAGAGGATGTGAGGACTTAAATTGGTGAGACATGACAAATTGTAACAAACTGTAGTCATTTATTTCAAATCTGGGTTCCTAGGTTGGTTTGAAGGCAACTTTATATTCCTAGTGTCAGTCTTTCCCATTTTTCTTTCATAGGCCATCAAGGTCTAGGAGTGTGGGAAGGAAAGAACTCTTAATGTCTGGCAGGTTTTAGCCAAGTTAACGCAGTCTGGGTAATTTAATTCTCTTTTTACAAGGAAAATAATGATAAAGGCATAACAATAATAGTAAATAAAAAATTTTCCAACCCAAGCCAAGGGGCCAATGACAGTTAAGAGAGCGCAGGATGTTTGATTGCTGGTTTCTGACAAATTAAATGTCTTTGAATTGGTGTTGCAGAATTGTAACCATACTAAAGTTTTTATACCTTGTTTTTCTACTGTGTGCTGACATTAGTAACAAGTGGCTACAGTAAGGATACGTTTACACACCAGGCAGAGAGAGTAAGGACTTTCAGTTCTCACAAGCCTAGTGATTTGCTTTCTCTGCAATACACCTGTCTAGTGTGCCAGGGGAAAATCAAAGAACAAAGATCGAACAAGAACAGCGCTGCTGACCTTGATTTGTTCTTATAATGTGATTTTTTTAAAAAGTATTCATCAGGGGATCCCTGGGTGGCTCAGCGGTTTAGCGCCCGCCTTTGGCCCAGGGCGTGATCCTGGAGTCCTGGGATCGAGTCCCGCATGGGGCTTCTGGCATGGAGCCTGCTTCTCCCCCTGCCTGTATCTTTGCCTCTCTCTCTCTTTAGGTCTATCATGAGTAAATAAATAAAATCTTAAAAAAAAAAGTGTTCATCAATACTTCCAAATATGTGGTTGGCAAATGCTAGAATATGAAACTATGCATAGTTAACTTAAAATCTTTATGTAATTTGTCATTTCACCTAATTAGCTTCATGATGCATTGGAAAGAGGTAGAAGAGCTGGGTGTGTCTTTGCCATTTGCTCCTATGTCCAGTAATACCCTCAATATTCGCTTCTACGTCTGTTACATTAGTGGGGTGCATCAGATAAAGATCTATGAACCTTTTAAAAATTTGTATTATGCAAATTTTGAAACAAAAGTAGAAGGCACAGCATAATAAAGCCCATGTACTCATCACATAGCTTTGATCATTAGCAAAATTTTCCCAGCTCTTTGACCACATACTCTTATAATTGAGTTAATATGAACTCATACACAACTTATGTGTAAATTATAAAGATGCATTACTGTATCATTATTCACATTTTAAAACACACTTCACAAATATATATTTTTAAAGTATGAGTTAGAATATAACAAAGTTCTATACATGAATGTTCATAGCAGCTTTATTTATGAGAGCTGAAAGCTAGAACCAATCCAAATGTCCTCCAACGGGTGAATAGGTAAGCCAACCTGTATATTCATACAATGCATTGCTACTCAGTAATAAAAAAAGAACAAAGTATTGGTAAATGCAACAATATAAATGAATCTCAAAAGCATTGTGAGAAGCCCATCTCAAAAGGTAGAGTACTCTGTAATTTCATTTATTTGACATATAGAAAGGACAAAACTGTTATCATGGAAAATTAATCAGTGTTTACCAGCAGTTACAGGCAGGGTAAGTTTGTGATTATAAAGAATAGCATAAGAGAGTTTTTTGAGGTGCTAAAACTGTTCTATATCTTGGTTATAGTGGTAGCTATCCAAATATATACAGGTATTAAAATTCATAAAACTATACCCCCAAAGCAAAAAAAAAAGTCCATTTTATTATATGATAAATACCAAAATAAGTAATGAAAAATATAATGAAGTTCTTATATTTTCTCTTTGTACTCCAATGCCTAGTTGTCCATGTTTCACTTGGAAGCCAGTAGACTAAATTGCCTCTAAATTCCCTTTTAGGATCACACTCTGAAATTATGAAGTTACTATAAAAGATTTAAAACCGTCAAAAATTCGTTGACACTTAACCCTCTCTTCAAATCTGAGAGCACTCTTTCATTGCTTTGACCAATGAAATAGAGGAAATTATTCAGTGTCCATTTCTGGGGCCAAGTCTGACGAGACTGAAAGCTTCTGCTTACTTCCTCATAGAATGCTCAGTCTTAGAACCCAGTCACCATGCTGTGAGGAAGCCCAAAGAGAATCACGGACAATCCCATGTAGAAAGAAACCAATGCTCTTAACTAACACCTTTCTGGTTGACCTCCCAGGCAACGGCCAGCCACAACTTGCCAACCATATGAGTGAGCCATGTTGGAAGTGGATATCCAGCTGCAACCAAACCACCTCTGCTGACATCATGTGGACAGTTTAAGGCATTACCACCAATCCTGCCCAGTTTGCAGATTCATGAGCAAAATTAATTACTATGGTTGTTTCAGGCTACTAAGTGTTGGGTGGTCTGTTATATAACTATAGATAATTGAAAGATTTCCTCAGAAAAATTAGTCCTCAGGATCATGAGTCCTTGCCTTATTGCAGAGGATTAGTGTGTCAGCCTCAACAACCTCATCAAAAGTGTCAGAAGTTTTGTGAAAAAAGCACCCCCCCCCATTTCTCACCAAGCTTATTGAAAAAATTTCTTGAAGTGGGGATTCAGAAACACACCTTTTCCACAAGCTGCCCATATGATTTGTGTGCATCCTAATGTTTGACCCCCAGCATTTAAGACACCCTGAAAAGTTTAATTGGAAATAGCTGAACCAGGGAGGTAATGACACGTGTCACTATTAGAAAAGATAAGAAATTCAATAAAGAAAGAAAAATTACTAAAAGCAAACCAAGTAAAAGAAGTCATTCTGCCAGACAAAATGGAGCTCAGCAGAGCATAGATTCTACATGGATATGAAAATAAAAAATAGTAAGACCAGTTGTATTGCACAGAATGGGTAGGAACACTGACATTTATTAAGTAGCCATATTATATTCATAGAATGTGTAAGTCTTGTGATTTTTATCAAATTAAATAAGAATGACAATATGGAAGCAAGGTAACATGGCTAATTTTTAAATCTTCTTCTATAGCTTAATTTGGTGCTTTATACATAAATATATATGAAAAACCACTTTAAAAACTATAATTACCTATTTTTTAGCTATTAGCTTTTTGCTCATTAAAGCTATTTGTGCCTGAAGTAGACTCCTGAAAGATATGCTTTGCACCTTCCATCACAAAATGAGAGAAATTTTTTAATTGCCACATCTGCTTCCAGTTGACTTTGAAATGAAATAAAAAATGACTAAATTGATGAAATCATCATTGTGTTACAATCACTAAAAACAAAGGCTATCAAAAGAGGAGCCAGGATATATATTTGAACTTCAGCGTGTTCAAAGTAGGCTACAAAATACAGACATGGAAAAGATCTAAGATTCACAACAGAACATAAAAGATTTCTATATATACCTTCACAAATCAATATTTTTCTTGTATTTTGTTTTAGTTTTTCTTTTGCCATGACTGTAAGTTATCTAGTACAACATAGTCAAATGTTCTTTGAAAGACCTTTTGGTGATTACTTATCAAGTAGTGTCTAAGATTTATATTTAATTATTACTGATTTCTCCCACTAAAAATAATTGAATTTTCCCTCTGTATTCAAGAAATATTCCCTCTGTATTCAAGAAAGTAAAGGAAATGTACCAGAATTAAATCTGAGTTTTAATATTAAAACTCTAGGGTTGATATAAATATAAGTAACATTAACTAAGGGATTAAATAATCAAATAATAAATGTGAACACACTACATACAGATCGCAGCACATAACAAGGACTTAATTAATGTAATTTGCCTTAAATCTTTCTAAAGTTAAATCAATTCCTTTGCCTCTTAAGGTCTCTGTTACCACCTTTTTTTCTGATTTTTTTGAATGTATGCTCACTTTCATAGCTTGATTCAACCATAAAATTAGCTGTACATACAAGTATAAAATAATTGTATTTAAAAACATTGTGCTAGGAAATAAGGTATAAAATCCCCCACTCAATCCCCATGTCTGGAATAAATTTTTTAATATAAAGTAATTTTTCATTTTAGATTTCTAATATAATACATAATGCCCTGTAACAGTAAATTATAAGAAAATTCAGCAAATTTATTAAATATAATCTTACCATATATTGGCAAGTTGAACTCCAATTTAAAAAAATAAAATTTAATTAAAATATATATATATATATAATCTTACCTTTCATCCACAAGTTTCAATTGCATAAATCAGTCTGGCCTCCTCTGACCATCTTCAAGATTCCCTTTTAGATGGAAGGAGGAGGAATTGGAGGAAGGTGGTCAAAAGGTGTCAACTTCCAGTGAGAAGTAAGTAGTAGGGATGTAATGTACAATATGAGGACTATAGCTAACACTGCTGTGATATATGAAAGTTAAGAGAGTAAAACCTAAGAGTTATTACAAGGAGAAAATTATTTTTCTGTTCTTTATTTTATCTGTGTAAGATGATGGATGTCAAGTAAATGCATTGTAATCATTACACAATATGTGAAAATTATACCATCATGCTGTCCACCTTAAACTCATATGATGATACATGTCAATTATTTCTTAATAAAGCTAGAAAAAGAATTTCTTAGAAAATAAAGATTCAGGGCACCTGGGTGGCTCAGTAGTTTAAGCCTCCAACTCTTGGTTTCAGCTTAGGTCATGACCTCGCAGTCATGGAATGGAACCCCACATCAGGCTCTGCACTCAGCGAGAAGTCTGCTTCAGATTCTCTCTCCCTCCCACTCACTCTCTCCCTGTCTCTCTCTAATAGATAAATAAATCTTTAAAAATAATTTGAAAATTAAAAAAGTAAAATAAAAAAGATTCCTTTTTGGTAAAACCACAAGACAAAGCAGCAGCTACCCCATCTAAAATTATAAGGAATTTTCACGACGGCAATGAGATCAGCAAAGAAACAAAGTCACCGGCGTGGAGCAGGGGCTGGGAAATGGGCAGATCTAGCTCACCAATGGAGCTTGGGCAGAGGTCTCTCTCTGGGTCTACCTCATATGTTTTGGCTCCAATGACTTCCACATCTATGTTATAAGGTCCATGGTGAAAAGAGGACTCTAGCATGAGGCCGGGTCCAGAGATAAAAAATAGGACTCAGAAGCCAGTGTGGGAACTTAAACAGCATTTACTCAAGTCAGGGAGCTAAAGACACAAAAATCTGTCTGAAGAATCAATCAGAAAGTGAAACCTAAACCTTTTATTTTTTTTTCTCCTTTTTTTTTTTTTATAAATTAATTTTTATTGGTGTTCAATTTACCAACATACAGAATAACACCCAGTGCTCATCCCGTCAAGTGTACCCCTCAGTGCCCGTCACCCATTCACCCCCACCCCCCACCCTCCTCCCCCTCCACCACCCCTAGTTCATTTCCCAGAGTTAGAAGTCTTTATGTTCTGTCTCCCTTTCTGATATTTCTCACACATTTCTTCTCCCTTCCCTTATATTCCCTTTCACTATTATTCATATTCCCCAAATGAATGAGATCATACACTGTTTGTCCTTCTCCGGTTACTGTGGCCAAGTTCAAAAAGGGTGTTGCCTGAGTTCTTCTCTGGGATTTTGATGGAATCTTTTCTCACATTTAGATCTTTCATCCATTTTGAGTTTATCTTTGTGTATGGTGCATGAGAGTGGTCCAGTTTCATTCTTCTGCATGTGGATGTCCAATTTTCCCAGCACCATTTATTGAAGAGACTGTCTTTCTTCTAGTGGATCGTCTTTCCTCCTTTATTGTATATTAGTTGAGCATAAAGTTCAGGGTCCACTTCTGGGTTCTCTGTTCTGTTCCATTGATCTATATGTCTGTTTTTGTGCCAGTACCACACTGTCTTGATGAACACAGCTTTGTAGTACAACCTGAAATCTGGCATTGTGATGCCCCCAGATATGGTTTTCTTTTTTTAAAGTTCCCCTGGCTGTTTGGGGTCTTTTCTGATTCCACACAAATCTTAAAATAATTTGTTCTAAGTCTCTGAAGAAAGTCCATGGTATTTTGATAGGGATTGCATTATATGTGTAAATTGCCCTGGGTAACATTGACATTTTCACAATATTAATTCTGCCAATCCATGAGCATGGAATATTTTTCCATCTCTTTGTGTCTTCCTCAATTTCTTTCAGAAGTGTTCTGTAGTTTTTAGGGTATATTTTGAGAACCATTTGAATGGTAAATGGTTCTCCAACCTTTTATTTTCAGGTTGTAGGTGTCCTTCTGTCTAAAATGAGTCTCTTGTAGACAGCAAATAGATGGGTCCTGTTTTTTTATCCAGTCTGAAACTCTGCGCCTTTTGATGGGGTCATTAAGCCCATTCACGTTCAGAGTTACTTGAACTTCTTCTTAAAGGGGAGTTTTAAGAGTCCCCCTTAAAATTTCTTGCAGAGCTGGTTTGGAGGTCACATATTCTTTCAGTTCCTGCCTGTCTTGGAAGCTCTTTATCTCTCCTTCCATTTTGAATGAGAGCCTTGCTGGATAAAGTATTCTTGGTTGCATGTTCTTCTCATTTAGGACCCTGAATATATCCTGCCAGCCCTTTCTGGCCTGCCAGGTCTCTGTGGAGAGGTCTGCTGTTACCCTAATATTCCTCCCCATGAAAGTCAGGGACATCTTGTCTCTTGCTGCCTTAAGGATCTTCTCTTTATCTTTGGAATTTGCAAGCTTCACTATTAGATGTCGAGGTGTTGAACGGTTTTTATTGATTTTAGGGGGGGATCTCTCTATTTCCTGGATCTGAATGCCTGGAAACCTAAACCTTTTAATAAACAAAAACAAGTTTGCCTGGAAAGTTGAAGTGTGATAGGTACATTTATCACTAATGGGAGTAAATGCAATCTCTGTTAAATTCACTCACAGAAAAGACTAGACTCAGAGTCCTGCCTCCATTTGACATTCCTGTGAGGTTTCATTATTTGTTTTCTCAGAAAATATTAGCAAGGAGTAACCAGCCTCTTCAATGTTAGGACCTTGTAAATGACATTGTGTATAATGAACTGGCATTTATTTTTAATGAATGTGATCTTCTTTTTGTCTTCACAAACTTACAGTTTATTTAAGACGTGTGAAGTTGACTGATTTTGTGCATCTTCATGAAGTAGGGAGGGTGATGCCATCTCCATTTCAGGTTAAAATGTTTCTTCATGATATTTTAAAGTCAGTGATTAATAACTTAATAATGATCACAACTGATGAACTGAGCCGTGTGCATTTGGTAATAGAGGTACATAGGAAAAACTCCCACAATCGATATCAGGCAATTGAAAGAATTCCCTCCCCATGTCTGAAAAGCATAGTAAGATTTTAGAGTTATCTTGAAGTGATTTTTAATTATTCATTGGGAAATTTTTCATTCTGAATATGAAGACAATGTGTATGGCATTGCATTATAGTACTCGGACATAGTGGTATTTTTGGTGGCCAGAGAAGAGTTATTTCTGTTTGAACTCTGTACCTTAGGATTTATATCTTTTCCATCTGTCTACTGCTTTAGAATAACTTTCAAAGTAGCTAGATATGACAAAATATGAGGTTCTATCAAACAATATTCACATTATTTTTCTAAATTCAATGTGCTTTGGAGTTAATGAGAAACAAAAGACATTGAGCTAATTTAGTTTGACTCTCGTGCCAAAAACAATTTGAATTACAACAGCAATTTACCTTGAACATGACCAAATATGTCCCCCACCAAAGGGAATCCTTGAACTTAATATTTAAATTTCTTTGGCTGTGTAATGCATGTTTATTAAATGTCTGCTTTGTGCAGAGTACATCCTAAGAGCTAATGAGAGTAATAAAAGTAAGGATAAGTCCTCTCGACTCTTGAAAACTTGTTAGGAAAATAAAATGTAGATGGAGGAAGCAGTTAAATCCTAGGATTTAGAAGTCTGTGATGGTATCACAATGTGCAGGGAAGGCACTGTTCAGAGTGCTTCTTTGAACACCAGCGAAGATAGCTGGGACATTTAGAAAGAGATTTATGGATTTGGAGGAAACTTAATAAGAAATGGAAGCTGCAAACAAGTTAAATCATATAGCTAGGAGAATTCAAATTATTTCATCATTGTCATCATCTTAGATGTGTAAATGTTGTTCTGTTCTCAAGTACGGTCTCCATGAGTTTTAAACAGAGACGATTTCTTCTTTAGGACTAGCAGAAGGGAATATTGATTGTTGTGGGAGCTATAGACTAAACATATGGAAGATTTTGCATCTATAGGATATAGTTCTTAGGTGAAAGAGCTGGAAAAACCATCCCATTAAATTGGAATAAATATTTCAAATTACACAAATAATCAGTAATTATATCCAAGGAAATAAACTCCTCAACATTTGAGACACTAATTTCTGGTCATTCCAGTAAAATATAAGCATGTGTTGAAGTCCTTCAGCTGGAACCAGACAATGCTACTGGCATTCCTGAGGTCACCAGGATAACGTAGGTCTTTTTAATGGAAAGAAATGAGTGACTTTTCATTAACATTCTTAGCTCTGGATAACTAAGGGAGACATTTCAGTGTGAACCGGGGGCTTCTCCTTGCTCCTGAGTGCAAAGGTTGTAAGGATTTGGTTCCACACCTGAACACCACAGAGTGCAGATGTTTCTGACATAATCTCATCCTCCTTCTAAAACATATCTTCTCCCATTTCCCTAACAGGCAGAAATACAATAGAGAAGCAGTCTATGTGTCATCCTGTTTTTGCCTCTACTTCTTTCTTTCTTCCAAAGGCTTAGTAAGAAGAATTATTTATCTTTCATTACATTTAGCTCCTTTATTTATGCATACTCTCTATTTCTCAATTTCCCTTTTTTTAAAACCAACCTAAAATATGCTAAGCCTGACAGACTACCATATTTAAAGATTTTAGGGTTCTGTGCCTATATTAACAAAATAGGCTTTAACACCAACACAGAGTGATATATATGATCTTACAACTGTATCATAAGGATTTGAGTTTCTTAAAAAGTCTCTTGCAAATTTGTTGAAAAAACAAAAGACATTGATATCTGAAGTGGTGACGTTTTAGGCTTTTGAAATTATAAATAAAAGGAAATAGATCTTTTTTAGAGACCTCCTTTGGAGGACTTTGTAAGGATCATATAAATGAAATCACAAGTGAGTTTCAAATTGTAGAAAATCAAAAACATTTATAAAATCTCTTCACTGTACCCAGGAATCACATACAAATTACAGTTTTTCTCTTAAGATTATATACAGAGAATAGGGCTGGATTTTATTTTCATTCTTATATATACACTTCCCCATACATCCTTTCCTCCATAGCATTGCTCTTAGTAGGCATTCAATAAGTATTTATGAATGCATAAATGAATGAATGAATGAATGAATGAATGAATGAATGAACATCTTTTGTAAATATAAGCCAAGTCTTACTGGTAATCACTAGGGGGAAAATGTTTCTGGCATATATCTTCCCCAACCCACATAATCCTTCAATTGCTAATTTCAAATGAAAAAGAAAGATCTCAAAAGGATGTTGACTTATTTCGTGACCTGGTTACATACTTAGAATCTCTAATGCATATACAATTGTTAAATATAATTTGCTCAGTTCCATCATAGACAGATCCACCAGGCTTTCTAACAAATTGACTCTTCTTCATAAAGCACAGTTTTTACTTTTTCTCTAGGGTGTGCTTTATTTAAATCTGGACGGTCAGAAAACACAGTGAGAGGGAAAGTTAAGACTCTTTCTTCTGGCTCCTGTCCTTTTTACTGTGTTTTCTCCATTTTTTAGTATTAAAAAATGTTCCTATGAGGAGACCTCCAGAGGGCCAGATTGCCTAAGAGAGTCAGATTGATGGTAGCTCTGCTGTCCCAAAGCTGATTGACCTTCCAGGATGAAAGAAGTTCCACAAATAAATTTTATAATTCCAAGCAAGGCAAATACTACTGGCATGACTTCTCCAACCACTTTAATAGTAGTACACACCTTTTCAATCCCCAGAAAGTTGCCAACTCAACCCACATAAAAAATACATGATGACAACAAAAGGAAAGCCTGTATTGAATATATGACTTAGTGAAAGCAATCACCTGAACAGGTGTGAGCAGCATCTTATTGTTGTAGCACCTCTGGGACTACTGTGCATATTCTTCCTTATGTCACTCTCTCCCATTTCCCCCAGTGACTTTCAAACCCAAAGAGGCAACTAAAGAGTTCACGTGTCTTTTGCAGCCAGGCATTCTTGGTAGGTGCCCTCATGGCTCCCCAAAGATGTGCATATCCTAATTCCCAGCATCTGTTAAAATGTTACCTTATGTGCCACAAGGGACTCCGCAGAAGGGAATAAGATGAAGGACCTTGAGATGAGGACATTGTCCTCGATTCTGCAGATGAGCCCAATATCATCACGGGGCTGTTTAAAAATGGAAAAGGGGAGCAGCAAAGTGAGTCAGAGATCAGAGACATGAGATTTCAGCCTGCCCTTGCAAGCCTTGAAGATGGAAGAGGGCCTGAGGCAAGGAACACAAGCTGCATCCAGAAGCCGGAAAAAGCAAGGAACGGGATTCTTCTGTAGTGTCCCCAGAAAGGAATGTGGGGATTTTGGGCTTCAAGAACTATAAGATAACAAATTGTGTTGCTTTTTTTTTTTAAAAAAAGATTTTATTTATTTATTCATGATAGTCACACACAGAGAGAGAGAGGCAGAGACACAGGCAGAGGGAGAAGCAGGCTCCATGCAGGGAGCCTGACGTGGGACTCAACCCCAGGTCTCCAGGATCGCGCCCCGGGCCAAAGGCAGGCACCAAACCGCTGCGCCACCCAGGGATCCCTAAATTGTGTTGCTTTAAGTGCCTACATTTCTGATCATTTTCTACGGCAGCAATAAGAAATGAGTAAGTGTTTTTTCAGATTTTTTTTCTAACCTGTGTCACCTGTAGGGAGCTTCACTGTAAGAGGATGCACTCTGCGGGAGGCCACCCCTTCTCTTCTGCAGCTGTTGACACTAATTCCTGACCTCTCCTCTCCATGCCATTCAAGAAGTGAGGAAGCTCCAGGATGATCTCACTTGTCATCAGGGGTCCAAAGCTTTATGGGAGAAGCCCTGAAAGCTATAACTAAGAAGTGATTCGAGGCACTTTGCAACTTCACAATAAAAAGCTATTTGTATGCCAAAGTCATAGTGTAGTAACAGTAACTGCCAGGGCAGGAGCTGAAATATGACCATAAGTGCCCCAAACACGCAGATCATTGGCCTGGCTGATATGACAGGGCATTTGGGGCCTGAAAGATGTTTTTTTTTTTTTTTCAGCTCAACTTATTTGCATCTCTGCCTTGAGCTTTTAAAAGAAAGGATTCCATTATTTATAGAAGGTATAATGGGGGAGCTCTCCAGGGTTATTGAACGGAAACCTGGATAGAAAGGGAATGCATCCACAGAATAAAATAACTCCGTAGAAACTGTCTGGTCTCATGCCCAAGGATGATTTATTTCTGGGGATAGTAGGGATTCCAGATTCCTTTCAGAAAACTTCAGATCGGCCAAGCACATTTGAGAGACTGACTTACTCTGTAGGTCAGGACTTGCAAGAAAATTCAAAAACAGGCTAAAAGAAAATGTTTATTTTTAATCCAAGAGTGGAGTGGAGGATATTTTTGTTTCCTGAGAAGATCCTCACTTCATTGCCCTTGCTAGATCCTATTTTAACTCCCTCCAACTTTAATATTATCAGGTGTTCATAGCTAGGCCTGAATGGGAACATGTCATCTTCTTGTTCTGTATTAGTTGTATCAGTACTAAATGCTGATGCCTTGGAATTGAATGGGATCTTCTTGAAGTCTGGGAAAAGGAAGGTTGAGGCAAAAGACAAAACTGACAAGGAATTACTAGTGAAAGGAGCATGTCCCTTGTTGAAGACTGTCCCCATTCTGCTTGCCTGTAAATATTGGCCACTGCCTGTATGTCAGGGGACAGAAGTATTGGGCCTGGGCAATTGAGGAATCATGGTGGCCCTGAATGTCCATGGATTACACTGTCATCACCCAGCAAGAAAACACTATCTGCGCCACTCTTCTGATACTCTATGCCTTCTAGTGCCACTTAACCTTCATGTCCCACATCTGAAAGGAAATTTAGATGAAATAATGCCTGTTTTGCCCACCAAGTACATTGTACATAATCATATATCATTGAGGAATAGCTGCCCAGACCTAGAACATATTTGGATATGATTTGAAATAAAAAAGGGGATATATTGTCATGTGCTTGGTTTTTGTTTTTGTTTTGTTTTTGATAGTATAAAGGCAGATGGCCAATGTTAGGGTTGCCTTCAGTGCTTACAGATTTTCAATTTTCTCTGTCCCCCACTGGTTACATGTTCTATAAATCTCCTTCATAATATAGATTTGTTACAGACCTAGTGCTCAAGTGATGAAAACAATCCTGTACCTAACAGAGCTGACTTCTTACCTGTATCTTTACCCCCGCCCTGGCCCTCAGCACACCTTCCCCAAACAAGACATTTCCACAAAAGAGATGCAGGGCACTGGCATGAAACATTCCCTGGGGCCTGAGTCTGAGTCTTACATAGGAGAAGTCTTGGACAGAAACAGAGTGAATGATGAAAGAGCATCGGGTCAGGATTGAACACTTCCTAAGTAAATGATGTGGTATTTGTATTTATTACCTTTGCTTATCACAGTTACCCCAGAAGATGCAGAATAAAATCAGGGAAAAGAAAGTTTTAAGCAGACAGTCATGTAGTAGGCTACACAGACTTGTGTGCTAATCAGGCTTAGTATGCTCGCAGGCCAGCCTGGGAGTCAGAGGAAAAGGGGCATTATTTAAACAAGGATTGAACGGTATTTTTTTTTTAAAGAAGACAAAAATGAGTCACCCAGGAAGAAGACAGGTTTCGTTGATACACACCCCAATAGGCTACCAAATTTGATTTAATTCTCTAACTATAACATTCACCTTGTTTTCTGTACTCTGTTATTTTATTTAATTAAAATACATCTGCTTTCTGATTCTTATCAACACACAACTCACCAGGGTCTCAATCCTTTTAGCAGACATAGATTCAGGATGTCAAATTTCCAAGACTTGACCATAACCCAGAAGACAGAAAAATCTCAGTACGTGAGTTTTTAAAAATCCATACATGATCACACAAGCTATCAAAGAAGAAGAAAGATCAAAAACACTAAAATGATGTATATAAAGGGCAAGGAGAGAAAGCCTGTGTGATTTCAGTCCAGGAAATGATACTGTGGAACAGGGAAGCATGAACTAAAAGAGTTTTGACAAATGAATTTTCTTAGAAATCAATGACTAGACAACCAGGGTAAGATTTATCCAGAGCATAAGAAATATGACAAGTGGTTCAGCTCTTCCCTTTTTAAAGATGAAGGGTTGATTTGGGTCAAATATTTAAATTCAAATTTAAAAAGCAGTATCAGTCTTATGCTATGTTTTGAGATAAATTAAATCATTAATCATTGGCATGATTTAATTATGTTTTAGTACGCATCATTTGTGAAATGATGCCAATGATATGTCAGATTTGTATAAGAAAGTATCATTTTTCTTTTTTCCAAGTTAAAAAGAAGTTTAGTTCCTTTTAAATAGCAAGATTTTCCTACTCCAGTTAACTTTTTCCATATCCTTCCTTTCAGTAAAATAATACTTAATGGGAGGACTCTTTATATGTAATGAAAATCAAATAAATTTACATAAAAATGTGAATTCCTTTAAAGACAAGGAGCTCCTTTTTTTCCTATTCCTGCCCTCTTTCTTTATAAGTAATAATACAGTATTTACTAGATCTTTCTTACCAATTACCAATCCTAAACAAGCTATCTTGGATCTTACTCCACTTAGATTCACATTTGCAGAAACAGCGCTATTTCCCAGGCAGTGGTGCTGGATATTACTTCCAAGCGTGCTGATTTTAGTAACATAGAGGATGCAGCCCGGCAAATGGAAGGGCAAAGAGAATGAAATTTTTAATAGCTTTGCTCTCTTGGTGATCTGTCTGAAAGAATCACTGTTACACTTGACATTTGTTGCCATTTTGCTTTGTCATTTTGAATTGCGGAGCCAGACCCATCTGTGTGTTGAGGGGAGAAAGAGAGATGACCTCAGAAATGTCAGAAGTATTACAAACAGCCGACTGTAAGTTTGGCTAGGTGGACGATAGTGTTTCATCAATCTGTTTAAATGCTGGCTGTGGAGTAGGCACCTGAAACAATAATAATGAGCTTTTTAAAGTTTGTAAGAAGCAAAATAATGTGATATGAGAGATGTGGCTTCTTTCCTGGCATTGGCCAGAGGTGTGTGGTGGAGCAGGTGCCACAAGGAGGGAAGAAGACTTCTGGGCAGACCTGAAGTTGCTCTCACTTGTGCTGCTTCCTACCTGTGACCTCAGAAAGGTACACAGCCCCTCTGAGCTTTACTTCCCTTATCCATACAATGAAATTAAACTACCTACCTCATGGGGCTGCTGAGAAGATTAATAAGATAGTGTCTGCAAAGTGCCAGACTCCATAAGTGCCAATTTGCCTTTCCTCCCTTGTTTCTACTTTATCGTTGCAGATAATTTATACTCAGAGGAGATCAAGAATTTGGCAGATATCCTTTCTGAGAGCCTGGCCCAGCCCCACAGGGCTAAGAGATCTAGCAGAGGGAAATCTCTAATTAGCTGTGGTGGGTTTGTTCTTGCTTCTTCCTACCAACCAAGTTCCTGGCCAGGCCCTCGGGATGTTTGAGCAAGCACTGGGGACAGTCAGTGGATCTTGCCCACATTTACTTATCTGTGAATCCAAGGTCAAGAGTCTACTAGTCTACAATTCAGTAGTACTTCGAGTGGATTTCTCTGTCTGATGCAGAGTGGTCTGAAGCCAAGTGCTTGACTTTGGACTGCAGGAGGTGACTTGGAGTGGTTGGCTATCTAAGATGACTTGTGTTCTTGCATATGGCTCACAGCCAACAGGTAGACAGCCCTCAATCCATACGTGTAAGACATGAATCTAAATACTTCCACCCAGACGATTTTTTTCTCTGTGGGGACATTGGAGCTTTTCTACAACTGAACCACCAGTATGGCCTCATTTTAGAACAGGCAGTAAGCATTATGCCAAATGCTTACTCAAGACCTAATATAGACAAAGCAAATAGGTTTCATCTTGCATGGCAACTCATCCGTTGGTAGCAAATGCCTAGATAGCTATGTGTAGAAGAATTCCAAGACCTCGTCTGGGCTCAACATAAATGTGTGCCCTTGCCAGTGATTTTTGTTGCTGGAGAGGGTAACGGGGACATACACGACAGAGCTGGAAACCTCATCCCCTGGATATCCTCAAAGTGGTGCTTTACTTCAATATGGACATAGACCATTATTCAACAAATGAACATATTCACACACACAGAGCACTGTGTGTAACTGAGTAATACTTTTGGCTGGGTGACAACACCACAAACCCAACATCCAAAGACAATCTGTCTCTGGTCAGTGCTGCAAGAGGTTCCGGGCCCACTAATAATTTCAAATGTCATCAAAGATATCCATTTCTGGATACTACCTGGTTTCTCATGACCTCATAATTCCAGGGATGCAAGAGCTTATCCAGAATCACTTGACATCATTGAAAGCCATGGCTAGCTTCTACTGCTTTCATTATCCCTTCCAGCAGCAAGCAAACATACTAGAGTACAAATAACACAAGATGCACCACTCCATAAACACAGAAATCCTAGAACTCTAAAATATACTTAGACTTTTTAAACCAAACCCTGCCTGCTTTCCACCCCTCTGCCTGAGCTATTGATCTTCTGCCAGGAACATACATTCATGATCAGTCAAAGATGGCATCCCATGGAGAATTTAATGAAAGAAATCTACAGTAGGGCCCCATCTGTCCATCAAGTGTCTCTCCTCCTTGTCAAGGAGAGAAGCAAGGATGCACATCTGTGCAATGAGTACCAGGTGTTAAATAAAATCATTATCCAAAATCAATACCTTCCCACTGACTCCTGGCTTGCTGTATTAGCACAGGTGAATCACAGTTTATACCAAATAGGAATTCTGAAGAGCATGTAACTAGGCATAGTCATGAAAAAAGACAAAAGATCCTATTTTGAACTTATTATGACCATTGTGAATATACATTAAAGCCATTCAGCCTCTTCTTATCATGATTACATTAGGCTGTTGCATAACCTGATTGTTTAGGTACCTTTTTATTTTTCTTCTCATGACTTTTCCACACTGTATAATACAAGCCCCACTATGAAAACACCAACTAGATGCCCATGGCAGGAAGTATGCATTTGACTTTGCTTTGGTAGAGTCTTGGCACTCAGAGTTCTCCCGTCCTTTGAATGGTGCAACTCCATATTGGAAGTGGCCACAGTTCTCCACCTGGCCCATCTAACTCAATCATTTTCAAATAAATTTAACCTGAGAAGTCTTTGTGTTTTTGTTTTGTTTTTTGTTTTTGTTTACAAATGAAATTTCACCAAGAATCCTGTACTAGTTTTCTAGGACTGTTGTAACAAAATACCATAAAATGGGTAGCTTATAAAACCGAAATTTATTATCTCACACTTCTAGAGGCTAAAAGTTCAAAATTGAGATATTAGCAGGATTGTTTACTGATGAGGGCTGTGAGAGAGAATCTGTTATTATATGCCTCTCTCCTGGCTTCTGGTATTAGCCAACTGTCTTTGGCATACCTTGGCTTATAGAGGTACCCATCTCTACCTTCATCTTCAGGTGGGATCCTCCCTGTGTGCATCTATCTTGTATCCACATTTCTTTGTTTTATAAAAGCACCAGTCATATTGATTAGGGATTATATTAAGGATTCACTTTAATCAGCTGCAAAGACCCTATTTCCAAGTAAGATCACACTTACAGGCGCTAAGGGTTAGGACTTTCACATCTTTTGGGGGAACACAATTCAACTAATAAGAAATCTCAATTATACAACATAAAGCACGAATCTGCTTACCTTGAATGGGGGGAGGGGGTCTTAATGCCTGATACCCTCCTCTCCCTTCCATTCCTCCCTCTTTTCTCCAAAATGCCCTGAGCTGCATAAAACACAGTTTGAAAATCACTGTTCCAACACAATGGATATACAACAATCAGACATTTCGTAGCTGTCAGAGGTCTAGCAAGAGTTAAGCTTTGCAATCATCACATTGTACACCTTAAACTTATACAATATTGTGTGTTGATTATATCTCAACAAAGCTAGAAAAAAATAAAAGTTAAAATAGTTAAGATTTGAGTATACCAATTTCACATTAAGTCAGTCTGTACCCAGACCTGTGGCTCATTTTTGCTACAGAGAATAACTCCTGAGAGGGAGCATGGGAAGGCCATGAAGCCCACAGGGAAGATTGTAATGGAACTGTCTCTGTCTGAATATCATTTATGTGGAGTCTCATTGCCTCACTTTGGAGAACGAGGTATTTTCCATCAAATCCTCACTAACAATTCACAAAATGCTCATGGCACTTTCTTATGGGAGCCAAACCTCCCATTAGCTATTAGCATGAACCAGCAGAACCTCCATGACATTCCACAAGTCAGCCAAGAACAGATTTATTTACTGGCCCTCTTCTTTCTTCTCATTGCCAGATCCAGGTCCTTCCCAAATCACAGAGCCAGAAAGCCAATTCTAAACCCTCTGCATTTTAATTTCTGAAGGCCCCCAGCTATCCAGTTGCTTGCTATCTGTGCAGGGTATCCCCATCTTGCAGCCCTGACCAGACTGCCTATTGTTCACCTTGTAGCAGCAAAAAGTAGGTAGGAGTACCCCAGCCCCAGAAAAGCATTCATTATCAGTGAGGGCCCCACATCTCAAATCAACACCCTCCATCACCTCCATCTTGTGTCTACATTGCTCTTCGGGCACATTGGTTTCTATCAAGTTCCTTGCAAGAGTGCTAGAAAATATCCTTATTCCATGGCCAATGAGAAATCTATATTTATGCCATCAAGAAGAATGATGGCCCAGAAGGAATCTTCTACCAGAATCCCAGGATGCAATCACAAATATCTTTTCCAAACCTTCGTAATCCATCTCAATCATATTAGTGGATAAACCAAATGTCCCATCAGTTCTGCTCTCAACGGACGTATGTGTCCCTTAAAAGTTGCACAACAAAAACCACAAGGGCTTACACAGAAAATGGGGCCAGGGAACAACTCAAAATATTTATTAGCATCATGAAAAATGGGAAGCTATTAAAAATGATAGCAGTTTTGTACATATTAAATGATTAAGAAATGCATATGCTTTTTTACCTTGTAAAGGATGTGCGGTTTATTTGCTGAAGTGGATGACAGAAAGGCTGCAGCTTCCGAATTACTGTGAAGAGGTAGAAGAAAACTTGTCTGAAATTTGATGAAAAATTATAACTCTACAAGAGGATGAGCTTGGCTTATAACACATGTAGGAAACCAAGGTAGCTGGTAGATTTTGAGGTGTGTTCATGTGTGCATTTTGTGTATTCCTGCACAACTTGGTTCCACCGGGTACAGTTTTCTGTATCCACTTGTTATTTCTCATGGACAAAGTCATGTACAGACAAAAGCAAAATTTTCATTACGTTCACATTTTCCCCTAGTACATCAATCACACTGGGACAAATTCACATTTTCAAACAAGCGTTATAAATTGCAGAATGCACTATGCTTAGGGCCACACCTTCAATTTTTACCATCCATCAGAGAAAATCAGGCCAGCTTCTTCAAATACACCTATCTTCTGCCCCAGAATATCTCTTAACATATTAATCACCGATTTTATCTTCATTGTCAGCAACAATTGTCCTCTGCCCGTAGGCCATTCTAAGGCGAGGGAGCAAACATGTCTAGATGATGCAATCTGACTACCAGGGAAGTCCTTGAGATAGAAAACCAGATCCAGCTGTCCATTGCATGCCTACATTGGACTACCTGGCTACAAGACTGGTAGGAAGCCAACTTCACCAAACATTTTTTTGTGGGTGGGGAAGGGGGCTTCCAAAAATTGTCCCAAGAATACAAAATTCAGCTCCAGGTAACACTGTGATTCATCTCAGGATTCCCATGTCTTCTTGTATGGCACTGAATTGCATATAGAACTTCCCACTCAATATTTTAATCCACACAAACAGCCCAGAGAAAGCAGGTTATTCGAGGTTCCTGAGGAATAGCAGAGATTGTTATGCTATCCACTGTGACACCCCACCCCCACTTGTGGGAGGCCCAAATTTGGTCAAACACAACCTGGCCACACACACAGGTCTCCTGAGCAGATAATAGCATATCCCTGATATTGGGGAACTAGAGCAACTTTGATGGATGCCAGGGTAGGTTTGGTTGGGTCAATCTTTGGGCTGCCTTAGAAAAAACTTGTTTCAGATCATGTTCTGAGCTCCTCTCTCCCTGAAAGCTCTCTGGGATGCTTGCTTACCTTGAGCTTCAGCCTTCTTGCAACTTAATTCCTACCTCTCCTCCTTCCTTGGACTGAAGCTAATGTCTCAGCTGCTTTTTTGCTAGACCTCTATACTCTGCCATCACCCCTGACAGTGTAGACGGTTCCTTTCCCCCTTGCCTCACCAGTAACCATGATAAGCATTCCCCACTCCTCACTATTTTTTGTTGACTGTCAGAGCTTCATTTTCACAATTAATCTGCTGGGACTGCAGTTCCCCTCACCTCCCTATGTAACTCAAATCCCTTGCCTTTTTTTTTTTTTTAAGATTTATTTATTTTAGAGAGAGAGTGCAAGCAGGGAGAGGGGGAGAGGGAGAGGGAGAGGGAAAGAGAAAGTCCTCAAGCAGACTCCCCATTGAATGCAGAGCCCTACGTGGGTTTCAATCCCAGAACCCTGAGATCATGACTCAACCAAAATCAAGAGTTGGCCACTTAACCAACTGAGCCACCCAGGTGCCACAAAATAACTTGCCCTTCTAACTCTGTCTCAAACTGCATCTGCCTAAATGAACCAACAGTAAGGGACAGAAAGGGACATTTCCCTGGGTTATGACCCCACAAGGAGTTCGTGGGTGTCTATTAGACCAGTATGAGAACAGACTCATACATGTTTTCAGTTTGCAACATTTTCAAAATATTGTGAGAACTTATTGTATTATTTAAGGGGGTCAATTTAGTGGCTGCTTTGCAAAAGAAATGCCATGTTCATTCTTTCCAAATAGTAGAACTTTCATACTATTTTGTAATTTGTGATTATACTAGGATATTAGCATGTTTGCTACTATAAACTATGCTGCTATTTTGATTAGTAGTTTGGCATTTAATCAATGTTTGATATTGTGAATAATTTTGGGATTAATCCATGGATAGGTTTGAATCAGCAGCCTTGTCTTCATAACCTAAAATACCTTTAAATAAATGAAAGATTTAAGAAGATCAGTTCATCTCCATGTGAAACAAGGGAGCTGACATGGAGATTTGTTCTCTGGTGTCACATGTGAAGCAAATGAACTCTTGATGCTCACGTAATGCATTTCGGGCTCCCATTGTTTCTTGCATTGTAAAGTTGTGCTTGTCTTAACTAAATTTCTACATATTATATTCACTACAATCTGTTTGATCTGCAGTTCAATTTGATTATTGACACTGATAGCCAAAAAAGTGGATTTACTAGCAGGAATCCAATTATAAAAACAATATTAATAAAACCAGACAGCTGCCCCTCTGTATTTTAAGGTAATTAAAAAAATTATTTGGCTTCCCATTTATATGACAAATCCAATGCATCATGTAAAACATAGTCAAAGGGAAGAAAAACTTTTCATGAAATTAAAAGTGTAGAGGCCCCTATATGGCTCCATCAGGTGAGTGTCCAGCTTTTGATTTTGGCTCAGGTCATGATCTCAGGGTTCTGGGACCAGGCCCCGCATCAGGCTCTGTACTCAGTGTGGAGTCTGCTTGAGATTCAGTCTCTCTCTCTTTCTTCCCCCCCCACCCCCGCCTGCCCCTCCCCCACTCTCATGCACACATGCATGCTCTCTAAATAAATAAAGTCTTAAAAAAAAAGAGAGAGAGAGAAAGTGGGGATCCCTGGGTGGCTCAGTGGTTTAGCACTTGCCTTTGGCCCGGGGCGCGGTCCTGGAGTCCTGGGATTGAGTCCCACTGCGAGCTCCCAGCATGGTGCCTGCTTCTCCTCTGCCTGTGTCTCTGCCTCTCTCTCTTTCTCTCTATCATGAATAAATAAATAAATAAATCTTAAAAAAGAGAGAGAGAGAGAGAAAGTAACAGTGTAAAGCAGTTCAGTTTTAAAAGAAGAGGGTTAGGGACGCCTGGGTAGCTCAGCCATTAAGGATCTACCTTTAACTCAGGGCATGATCCCAAGGTCCTGGGATCAAGTCCCACATTGTGCTCCCTGCAGAGAGCCTGCTTCTCCCTCTGCCTATATCCCTACCAGTCTCTCTGTGTCTCTCATGAATAAATAAATAAAATCTTGAAAAAATAAAATAAAAAAATAAAAAGAAGATGATAAATAATTTATACACACACGCACACACACACACTGAAACCAATGAATGAGATCATAACAAAGTCACATAGGAAATAACGATTCTTTGTAGTTAAAACAAAATAAAAATTAAAATATTTTAAAATTGAAATTAAAGACATTAAAGAAAGCTGACTTATTGAAGAGATGATCAAATATTTAAAACCTGACATACATGGTGGAATTGAAAAATAATTTAAGACATTTTCAGAGAAAAAAAGGAAATATTTAGCATTTATTATAATATCTGAATTCTCTTCCTTTATGCCAAAGAGTGCCAAAAACCATGAAAAATGCTTAATTGTAAATAAAATGCACGAGAGTTTTTAAAGGTCACTGAAAATCATTTTGAAATTGGAAAATATAATATTGAGTGATATATAGCTTTTAGGAGAGAGAGGATACAAATCAATGACTTAAAGAAATGGAAAGAATGAAGATACAAGAAATAACATAAAAGAATAAGAAATTTTCACAGAGAAGGTAGATAATACAAGCGAAGCTTTGGGGATCAGGAAAAACAGCAATAGGACTTACTGTTTTCATAAACTAAAAAGAAGTTAAAAGTGGTTTGCTTTTTCATCCCACAATGCAGGAGTGATAAGTCCTAAATTTAAGTGTCTGTGCTTGTGTATCTGTGTGTGCATGTGTTTTGTGTATGTGCCTGCTTGTATGTGTAACCACATGTGTGCATGCATTATGTATATGTGTATGTGTGTAAATGCACTGGAGAATCTGGACACTTCAGTCCTTCACTCACACATCCCTAATAAACTATATTGCTATTTTGAGTAGTAGTTTGGGATTTTTTAAATTTAAAAAAAAATTAGATTTTATTTATTTATTCATGAGAGACACAGAGAGAGAGGCAGAGACATAGGCAGAGGGAGAAGCAGGCTCCCTGTAGGAAGCCTGATGTAGAACTTGATCCCAGGACCCCGGGATCACAACCTGAACCAAAGGCAGATGCACAATACTGAGCCATCCAGGAGCCCCATAGTTTGGCATTTAATCAATGTTTGATATTGTGAATAATTTTAGGATTGATCCATGGACAGGTTTGAATCAGCAGCCTTATCTCCATATTCTAAAAGTACTTGAATGGAAGAATTAAGAAGGTAGATTCATCTCAATGTGAAATGAAAGGTGTAAAGCAAAGAAAGAGTAATTGCAGGGTTTCTCCTCCTCCTCCTCCTCCTCCTCCTCCTCCTCCTCCTCTGTCTCCTCCTCCTCTTCTTCCTCCTCCTTCCCCCTTTGGAGAAGGAGGCAGAGTAGTCTAAATGGTTAAAACCATGGTTTTTAGTCATACATATCTGATTTCAAATTCTTTTTTTTATAAATTTATTTTTTATTGGTGTTCAATTTGCCAACATATCTGAGTTCAAATTCTTATACACCACTTCTACATCATGTCACATCAACCCCATGGTTCAGTTTCTTGTTTACAAAATGAGTATGGCAGTAGTTCCCTTATAAGATGATTTTAAGAACTGAGTGAGATCATGCATAAAGACCTCAATATAAGTGCCTGGGCACAAAGTGTATGATCAATACATGATAGTCATTGTAATCATTATTTACTGATAAACACACCAAGTCTTTAACCAAAATAAGACACACATACCAGAAAGTCCAGCAAGAAAGCAGGAGATAGGAGAGAAGTGAGAACAGGCTCATTGGAGCCTGTCCTAGCTCAAAGCCTTGCTCAAATGGGAACCTGTAGCTAATACAAAACCTACATTCTGACAGCTGTCCTCCAGGTAGCCTGTGACCTTTCCTTCCTTAAGAAGGAAACCCTTACAGACCAGGAATAGTGAGTTGCTGCAATAAATTTCATACTAAAGCCCTCTGCCTCGTAGTAAGAAATATTAGTTAATGATGACAAATCCAATAGCCTGGTGTTTAATTTGGGTATTTAAAGTAACATATTTCCTATTTTTAATAACTATCCTTCACTAGCAGTCTAAGAACATAGAATAAAAAGCTTTTCTGTGAGCCATTTCCCAGAATGAAATAGATCACCTGGTTGTATATGTGTAAGTATATTTACACTGAAAGTATGTACATACATTCACAAACACATGCACAGAGAAATGTAGTACATCCAGCTGTGTAAGTAGGAAATGGCTTTAAGACATATCAGCAAATCAGCAACTGAATCATTAAACTGACAGGAAACCTTGTACGCTATTCTCCTATCATTCTGAAAAGAATATACTGGATCTGACTAGAATGCATTAAGAGACCAGGGAGTCTGGAGTTTGAAAAACATCTTTAAAGGAAAAAGTAGGGAAGTGTAGCTGGTAGAAAAGGAAAGAGACGCTCTCGGTAGAATAAAAAGCCAAATTACAAATACTTGAGCTTTATAACAGTTTTAAATAACCCTGTATGGTGCGACATAAGAACTTTAAGCTTTAATGAGCACAAAAGTCATTTTATCATACCAGTGTTAGAGTATTTTTTTCTTTTCATGTTTCCTTTTCATTCATTCTTGGTTCATTTCATTTTTTTCCTCATGACCTGGCACTTGCTTCCATTAGAAGCTAGGACTCTACTAGCAAAGGGAAATGGACCAAAGAGACATTTATCTCAATAATTCAGGCAGAAATAATTTATACCTGAAGCAGCAAGATGTTTTAGACAAAAGAGAATTTTTGCTCGAATTAACCCCAGACCTGGTTTGGTTTCAGACATAAAATAATGTATTGATGATACCACAGTGCTGTGACTTTGATCATTCCAGCGTGCTGCATCCTACCCGAGCTTTGGGATCATTTTGTGATAATGGCAGTTACCACATATGTGGATATTTACTTGTGAACACCACTACTCAACTCTCATATTCTGAAAAACATAGTAAGGGGAAAACGCATGCATCCAACACTTTGTATAAAGCCCAAAAGGTTCAGCTTCTAAATACCTGAGTATTGAACAAGAGGGCTATTATCAGGTATCCTACCTTATGATGGCATCACAAGTAGCATATCTAGAACCTGCCAATAGATGTCAAAGGATGGAGTTACCATGGGACAAAGACATCTCCTGAATCAATATTCAGACTGTTCCCACCACTGCTCACAGTGGATGAAAAAGTAAAAAGATTGAAGCAAGAAGTAAAAAGTAAGAAGATCTAAAAGGTTAGATCTTTTCTCCTTGACTCTGCAACTTTCTGACCACAGGCTCTGTTGATGGGGATGGAGAACAAGGGAAATATAAGCCCAACTGTGGAAATGATAGGCTGGGAAAGGAGTCTACATGTCCTCTGAAATGGCCTTGGCCAAGAACATTTGGGAAAGAGATGCCTGCTCTGAAGAGAAGATATTTTTAACATTTCTTAAAAATATTTTTAAGAAAGAAAAGGAAAATTACTGTGTGTTGGTGGTATTTTTCCAATAGGCAGATTAATTTAGGAGAACAATGAATGATACTTAACCCGAGGAATAAATTAAGTAGAATACATCTAGGAAACTGAAATCAAGCAGAATTCGTCAAATTTAAAAGGGATAAAAGGAGGCATAGAGACTTATTTTAAGATAACAAGGTAAAAAAATGATCAGAATTTAAATAGGATTTTTAAAAGGAACAGACATTCATTTGAGATTAGAAAGAATGGAGATCGCTAAATGAAGCCATCTACTCTTACCGTTTAGCTTTGGAAAAGTGGTTGAGGGGAGAGGTTTCTTTTTTGATTGGTCTTCTTTAACCCAACAAAATTCATACTGAGAAAACTGGAATTAAAGACTGGCTTTTGTTTTTTAACACATTTCCTCAGAGAGCATTTTTCTGGTATAGCTCTGCTATGGAATGATTCTAGATATTAAAGGCAACAGAGGACTCGTTTTATCCTAATGGCTTAATACTTACTTTTTTTCTTTCATTCAAGCAGTGGCCAGATAGAGCTCAGCAGATAAGTATAATGAGATGAAGAAAATGTTATTCCCCAGATTTTCATGGAAGGAAAGCCTGGCTTTGGGTTGGCTGCTGCTCTGCATCAGCAGTTGGAGGCAGGGCCTTGGGCTGTCCTTCTCAGGGGAAAGTCCCAGGGAGGACAAGAGTGGGGCTTTGGGAGGGTAGGGCAGGGGAGCAGCTGGAGATTGTGGAGGGTGAAGGATGGGATCCCTCCCATAACCCTTCATGTCCTTAATAAAATTATCATCTTCACTAGTTTTCTGGTGAACAATCATGAGGAATCAGGATCTATACCCCATCTAGGGTACCTCAGCTGTGCTTTATCCAGGAGGTAAATTAATTTAGAAGGGAAATTAATAATATCCAACTTTAGAAAAATAGAAATGTATCTGCTTAGGGGCTTGACATAGAGCAAAATTGGTGTCTGCAAACACGCAACAGAAAACTCTGGCACTGAGATGGAGGGAACGGCATTTGCTGAGGTCCCGGGAGGACTTAGGGTTCACATCATTTTGGAGCCAGGCATCCTCCACTTCTGAGAGGCAAGGAGACCCTGGTGGCATATATGGTATAGAAGTTTCATGCACAACACATCGGTCTCCTCCTGGCAACACACCTGCAAATGCAAACACAAGAATGTCCACATTGACTCATGTACAGGTCCCCTTCCTGCCCAAGCATGAGGGAGCAGAACTGACCACTATGTTTGGACATTGTGGCACCATTAAGATTGGGTTTTTAAATGAGTAAGAAAGGGATATCGCTGTCAAATGGCTTGGTGGACAGAAGAAATATTTCTCAGCAGAGAGGGGTGGGGAAGAGAGGGGAGGAGTGAAAACCATGAAGCCTCCCAGTTAAGAGAGCTGAACTGATTGAGACCCAGTTAAATGGTCAATTGCACTTACTGTGATTAGCCTAAGCCAGAAGCCAGAAAGAAGGTGCTAGCACCACCTAGGGTTCCATTTTTCCCCACAGAATGGGACCAGCATCAAGGTCAGTTGTATTTGGTGTAGATGGGATGGGAAGAATCGTCTCACTACCAAAGGAACCCCAAATTAAAGACTCCTGCCATTTTATAGATCTGGGGGCCAGGGGGGAAGGAAGTGGCAGGGAATAGGAGTGAAAGGTACTGAATATTGAATCAGAGGAGAGAAAAACATCTTCAAACCCCTTCTCCCCCATAATGTGGTCTCAACAGAAGCAGCCGAGAAAAGCCTCTTGCTGGGACCTGCCTAATAAGGCCCCCAGAGGGGAGGGCACCTAAGGTAGGAATACAGACACACAAGAGAATATGGCCCGTGTTGTGCATGTGCATGTGATCTCAAGTCTGAGTCTTTGACAGCAACACCCTTCAGAGACAGGATGCCTTAGTGTGCACAGAGTCTAGCTTGAGAGGGCAGCTCTCCCGTGAGACCTGCCAAACAAAGACTCAGCAATTGGCTGTGGTCAGGCCTGAAGTTGCACACAGAATTTGGACCTAGAGCCAGAATCTTCACTCTCCAGTTAAAATTTCTAATACTGAAATGATGATGTTATTTAGTCCTACCAAAATCTGATACTTTTATATTCACAACACAGTACCCTTCATTTTCTCAGTGAATAATTTGAAGGCTTCTTTTTTTCTGTTAAATGACAGTATCAACATATAGAGAGATACAAAGAAGTCTAACAGAACACTTTGCATTTCAGCCGAGGATCAGATATGTGCAACAATTGGCTTTATATCAAGCTTCCGATTTTTTTCTGATTTGTCCCATGTTTTAGGATGTTGGGAGGATTTTTTAGTAAGGCAATACACAGATTAGGCATTTGAAGAGAAGAATACGTTGCTTTGTTAGTTTTACATTTCCTTCTGTGAGAGAATTCATCCCTACAAAACTCCAACAGAAATAACTCCTTGATTAATCAAATAATCCTTTTCTTATCAGTTAATATATCCTCCCAGAGAAAGCAAAACCTCAACGTGTAATTTTGCCACTCTGACACGAGAGTCTTGCTGGTGGCTGCTGGCAGATACATTAACCACAGAAGCACCTCAAGTTACCAGATCCTGAGTTAATAACTTCTCTGTAAAAGAACTTTATCTCTGCTGTTGCAGTTGTCCTTGAACAGGAGGCATCAAGGAAAGGAACCATCTACAGAGGACCCAGATAAGAGAGTTGAGTGCTTGGCATGCCCCTGTGAACAACCCCCCGCCTGGACAGTGGTCCCACCCACGTAAGAGAGAGAACTGTTTTCGGGAGAGTCAGTGGCCTTTGGTAGGAGTGCTTTTGGTTTCAGGTCAAATCCATCCCACAAGGAATCTTATCTACAAATAGAGGCCCAGAGGTTCCTTCAATTCTGGAGCCTTGTCATAGCCCTGAACCCACCTTACCGTGTCCTCACCTTACCCAGTCCCTACCTTACCGTGCACATATGTAATGTTTTCCACATGCCCAACACGACCTAATCACTTCACTGGTGAAAATCCATTTAATCCATACAGAAATTCCATTCAGGAGCTAGATATTATTACTCTCAATCTGTAGAGGAGGATCCAGATGCAGAGAGGAGACACTTGCCAAACATCACACATCTAATAAGTGCCAAGTTGGGATAGGACTCCAAGTAGTCTGGACATTTTTATCACCTTTCTAATTGAAACAAAGGAACTGAATTCACATGTCTCCTTGAGATCTTCCAATTCCTGCAACCAGATTGTCTAAGACATCAGTAGATGGAGATCCTTCCTCAAAAACCCCACAATCAGCTCTACAACAAAAAAAGTATCCATTTAAAATCCATCATCCCATCCTCCTGCAGGACCTGAGCCCAGAATTTAGCGTGGAGCGAAGGGACTGGTTACTTTATAACAGAATTTTGGGGTAAAAGAAGGTAAAGGAACACAGTTCAAGATGAAGAGAGTCCTTCAGTAACCACATCCAATTTAAATACACTGACCTATTTTCCTTCAAATCAAGAATTTTTAAAAATTTACTTATGGTTTTTTGCACACACGCCCCATTTCCCAGATTCCTCCATTTTATAATGAAGACAAAGCCTGATGTAGCTGGTGCAGAGATCCTCCCCACAGGGCCTTCTGATGGGAGACCCCTGTTCCTAGCTGCCTTGTCCTACTTGTCACCTGACAGAGCCCCAAATCTACTGAATACTAGAAGGAAGGGGCCATGGCTAAGGATAGAGGTGTTACAGCTAGACTGTTAATTTCAAGGTCAATAGAAGCTTCACACTGAAAATCATTGCTGTATTTGGTTTAATCTGTATGTTTAATTTATGTCACATATTGACCTTTTTAAAAATAGACTTTATTTTTTTCTTTCAGTTTTACTGAGGTATAATTGACATACAGCTCTGTAGAGTTTCGTGTATGACATAATCACTTGATTGATATATATTATGAAATGATTGCCACAATAAATAAAAATTAACATCCATCATCTCATATAAATCCCAAAAAAATTATTTATTTCCTTGTGATGAGAATTTTTAGGATCTACACTCTTAGCAACTTTTAAATATACCATACAGCAGCATTAACTCTCAGCACCGTCCTGCCCATTACATCCCAGGACGTACTTATCTTATAAATGAAAGTTTGTACCTTTTGACCACCTTCCTCCAATATTCCCCTGCCCAACCTCTGTTGCCTTGGTAACCACAAATCTCTTTTTCTATGAGGCTTTTTTTTTAATAGATCTTATCTTTTTAAAGCTTTTTCAGGTTCACAGCAAAATTGAATGGAAGGTACAGATATTTCCCATACATACCCTGCCAATCATATGCAGATCCTCCCTATCAAAAGGCCCCACTGGCAGTATATGAGAACTCTCTATCCTATCTTCTCAATGTTGCTGTGAACCTAAAAATGCTGTAAAAATTAATTTATTGATTAAGAAAACTCACACCAAAGTGGTACATTTGTATCAATAAGCCTACATTGACGTGTCATGGTCATACAAAGTTCATAGTGTACATTAAAGTTCACTCTTGGTGCCGTACATTCTGTGAATTTTAACAAACATATAATGACATGTATCCTTCATTACAGTACCATGTAGAAGTTTCACTATCCTAAAATCCCTCTGCGTTCCATCTATTCATCCTTCCTTCCCCCACTAATCCCCAGCAACTACTAACTGATCCTTTTATATTTCAAAATGTTTTATTTTTTAGCACTGAATAATATTCCATCATCTGGATGTACCACAGTTTACTTATCCTTTCACCTATGGAAGGACATCTTGGTTGCTTCCAGCTTTTGACAATTATTGATAAAGCTGCTATAAACGTCTGTGTACAGGTTCTTTTTTTTTTTAAGATTTTTAATTTATTTATTAGAGAGAGAGAGAGAGACAGAGAGACAGAGACACAGGCAGAGGGAGAAGCAGGCTCCATGCAGGGACGTGGGACTCGAGCCTGGGTCTCCAGGATCACGCCCTGGGCTGAAGATACAGCTAAACCGCTGAGCCATGGGCTGCTCCATGTACAGATTCTTATGTGGACATATGTTATCAGCTCCTTTGAGTAAATACCAATGAATATGACTGCTGAACCAAATAGAGTACCTTTAGGTTTTTAAAAAATTGCCAAACTGTTTCCAGAGTGAATCGTTTTGCATTCTCCCTGTCAAAGACTGAGAATTTCTGTTGCTCCATATCCTTGCCAGTATTGGGTGTTGTCAGAGTTCTGGACTTCCGCCATTCTAGTAGGTATGCAGTGGTATCTCATTCTTACTTTAACTTGAAATTCTCTAATGATGTAGGCTGTTGACTATCTTTGCATATGCTTATTTGCCATCTGAATATCTTGTGAGATTTCTCTTCAGGTCTTTGGCCTATTTTCAACCCAGTTACTCATTTTCTTACTGCTAAGTTTTAAGAGGTTGTTGTTTTTTTTATTTTTTATTTTTTGTATGCTTTGGATAACAATCCTTTATCAGACATGTCTTTTGCAAATATTTTCTCCACTCATCTGAGGAAATCTGAAGAAATATTTTCTTTACAAGTCAGTGGCTGGTTTACTCATTCTCTTTACAGTGTCTTTTGCAGAGCAGAAATCTTTAATTTTAATGAAGTCCATCTTATCAATTATTTCTCTAATGGACTGCACCTTTGGTGTTGTATCTAAAAAGACATCACCATATCCAAGGTCACCTAGATTTTTTCCTGTTATCTTCTGGGAGTTTGGGGGGTTTTTTGTTTGTTTGTTTTGTTTTTTGTTTTTTGTTTTTTCTTCTGGGAGTTTTATAGCTTTATGTGTTACACTTAGGTCTATGATCTATTTTGAGTTAATTTTTTGAATGGTTTTTAAGTGTTTTTGCATGTGGATGTCCAGTTGTTCCAGCACCATTTGTTAAAAACACTATCTTTATCCCATTGTATTGTCTTACATCAGTTAACCATATTTATTTATTATGTATGGTGTTTATTTCTGGGCTGTCTATTCTGCTCCACTGATGTTTGTCTGTTTCTTCCCCAACGAGCAAGGTTTGAATGAGCCCTTTTAATCTTTCTTGAGAGATTCCAAAAACTACATTTAATGTTTTAGCATAAGTTTATTAGACAAATGCTGTGTGCCAGCAATGGACTAGGCCCAAAGAAAAATAAGATAAAGTGACTGCATGATAAAAATTTTAAATTCTGTTGAATACCAGAAGAGGTCCTTCAAAACACCACCAATACTGCATGATATTGTGGTGACAACTAAAGATGCAAATAATAAATAAATCCTGTAGTTTTATCTAGGAGAGAGACAGCATTTCCTACTGATAAAGTCTAACCATTATGGAGTTCTCACATGTACTTTTGTATAAATATCTTTTTATTAAACTATAATTGATATATAATGTTGTATTAGTTCCACATGTACCCCATATTGGTTCAATATTCTATACATTACTCAGTGTTCACCACAATAAGTATAGTCACCATGTCACCATACAACATTGTTTTGATATTATTGACTGTCTTCCCTATGCTTTACTTTTCATCTCTGGGACTTGTTTATTTTAAAACAGGAAGTGGGTACCTCTTAATCCCATTTTTCCCATCTTCTCATCCACCTCCCTTCTGTCAACTACCAATCTGTTCTCCATATAAATATCTTTTTTTAAGATTTGGCTTATTCATGAGACACACAGAGAGAGGCAGAGACATTGGCAAGACAGAGAAACAGGCTGCCTACAGGGAGTCTGATGTGGGACTTGATCCCAGGACCCCGGTTCATGACCTGAGCAGAAGCCAGATGGAGAAGTGGAGAGAGTGGCTCACTCTGAAAGGGCATGGAAGTTCTACAGCCCCTCTCCACACACCTTCCCTATGGATCTCTTCCATCTGGCCATTCCTGAGTTACACCTTTCATAACCCATCAATAATCTAGTTCATAAAATGTTTCTCTGAGTTCTAAGCACTACTCTAGCAAATTAATCAAACCCTTTCAATTAAAGTGTGGTGTATTGCAATGGCTATAAGCACAATTTATCTTGTACATGCTCTTCAGTTAAGTAGGTCTTCAGCTTAGCTGACAGTTCTAGCTGTTGGAATCCACAGCACACTTCTTACATCAGTTGATCTGAAGCAGTATTACAATGTTTTAACAGGCCCCTTGAAAAGATAACAGGCCAACATTTACTAAACTTTTAAAAACACTGTCCTTCAGAGGGGATTACTGAAACATTTGTATGCTGTGACAGCAAATGAGTATACTGACCACCAAAGCAATCTTTGGCAAATGAGCACTGAATAGTTCTTTGTTTCTGATTTTCCTTTTGTTAGATCATTTGAACAATGATGAAAGGATATATCACGTAGGTAATTGCCTCATTCAAGCCCACCTCCTGTATGCAGGATACTGGTAAAAACTTGCTATTCAGGGCAGTTTTTCCTTTTAACTGATTTATGTTCCATGAACTGTTTTCTAATTTATCAGAAGGTAATTGGTCTGCCTACAATTAAAGTGTTTAATTTCCCCCGTGTCCTTCATGCAGTAGTGTTGAAGAAGCAAGCCAGTATGACATGTATTCAAACATAAAAATTATCACTTAAACTTGTTAGCTGAGTGTTCTTCTACTGTATCTGGAACACGCTCTGGATGTCTGTGTTCTCTGCATGTGCAAGCTTGCACACTCACCCGCAGACCCTGGGCAACAAGTGAGATGGGATTTCGGGCCTCTCCCAGCAGGGCTGGCCTGCTTACCCAGGAGGGAAATGGGTGCCACCCTCTTTGGGTGTGATGTCTGTCACTCACACCACCCCTCTCATCCCTGAGAAGCCCTTCTCCACCCACTGGCTAATGTGCTATTTCTCAACTTTTCACAACAATCCCTTTAAAGTTGTTAGATGGATTTATCCCTTTAATATTTTATTCTTTGAAAACTACAAGATGGCTGTGATTTTACGCTTTTGTGTCAATGAGGCAACTGAGAACATCCAAAAGGGAGCAATGTGGAAGAAGAGGACTCCCCTGGAGGCCGGACAGAGAGTGAGGGGGGAAGTGGGAGGCAAATAGAGCTAGTTTGATTTCGCTATTAACTATGGAAATACGATTCTTATTTAGCTTTTTGAGCAGAGGCAAAATTCTTTCCTTAATTTAGCAATCTACGTGGAGACTTCAGTTTCTAAAATGTTAAAAATTCCTTTGTAGGAATGAAGACTGTGAATTCCTCCCTCTCTCCTTTCCTTTCTCTTTCTCTGCATCTCACTCTGGTGTTTCCTCCTCTTCTCCTCCTCCTCCTCCTCCTCTTCTCCCTCTTCTTTCTCCATTCCCCCTTCCATCTTTACACAATAAATATTATTAGTTGGATGAAATGAGCAGAGAAAGGACATCAGAGAAACCCTTGCTGAAAATTGAGAATCTATCAGTTAAGTGGCATAAGGCTTAAATTCCTTCTATTCACAGGATTAAGACTGCTAGTAAAAGCAAAAATAACAGAAGTGGGACTGATGAATATGTGTGAGGTTGAGGTTACAATAGATGCTGTGGGTTACTTTTGTCCTTTTTAGCAAGGATTAAATATATTTTAATACATCTTTGTTGCACAATTGTTTAATTACTTTTCTGAGCAGACATCTCGAGGTATCATAAAAAGCAAAATCTTTCAGAATATAAAGGCAAAACAAAACAAAAACAAAGGAAAAGTTGCAGCATGGTACTCAAAATAACACAATCTCCTAGTCAGAGCCTAATGTAGAAAGGTTACCATTTCATATGACATCTGCAAAATCTCTTTCTAAATCTGCTTTCATACTAGTCTTAGATTAACTTCACATTAGCACCATGGGGGTAAGAAGGCCGACATCTTAAGAATCGTCATGTTAACTGATGTGAGAAAATGTTTCTTAATCTAATGAAGTGTGAATAAGATTTATCTTTACATTTTCTAGGCTATAGTGATTAGCCCCCTAGTGAAATGCTCAAATCATATACTTGAAAATATAGATACAAATATACTACCAAAGAAAAGAAATAAAGCCAGGTTTGTCACTCCATTTCAAATGAAATAAAACATAAAGAAAATCTCAAATATAAAGATTAAGAAGAAAACTTAAAACTTGTGTCAAAACTGCTATGGTGTGATTTGGTAAAATGTTATTTGGGTACATATCCATTCATATATATATTTATATAATCTTCTGTTTACTTCCAGAAATAAATAAGATGATACTCTTTCCTCCAGGAGCCTGTTCCAGGTCCAGGTTCCTCCAAGACCTATTTAGATAGGTCAGACACATAGGCAGAAATTACTGAAGAAATGGTAATGAGATGTGTCAGGTGGGGATAACCAGCTCTTTGGGTCAGTTTCCTGACCTACAAAATAAAGTTGAGAGGAACCCTAATACTCAGTAGGTTCCATTCCATCTTAAGAATGTACATTAGTGGGGCACCTGGGTGGCTCAGTTGGTTAAGCATCTGACTCTTGATTTTGGCTCAGTCATGATCTCAGCGTCCTGGGACTGAGCTGTGTGTCAGGCTCTGGGCTCAGTGGGAGTCTGCTTGAGATTCTCTCCCTCTCACTTTGCTCCTCCCCTTGCTCACACACTATCTCAAATAAGTAAATAAATCTTCTTTTGAAAGTCTTAGAAAGCAAATGGAGATGTTTGTGTAAGCAGAAGATTCTTGAATGATCTTGATTAAATGGATTCTGATCACACATAGATTTGTGTCTCCTGTGATATTTGCCATAAATACTACCAATGAAAATCTAACACTTCATTAAATAGATTAACTCAATTATATGAAGACCCAACAGAGACACAAACTTCCAAAATACATTTCTTCCTCAGCTGTTGATTCCCTAGCTATTGATCATAAATATGAATTCAGAATCTTGGAGATCTCATTTCAGTGGTAAAAAAATGCTGGAGCTTTAATGATTTGCATAACGATCCTGATGTAAAATTCTGCAAAAAACGAAAAAGAAAATCCAAGTTGAGTTGAATGTCAACTCTGCATGCTAATTTTCATTCACGTACAAATATCTAAGTTCATATAATACAGCTGGGTCCATTTTCATCTTTAATGAAAAGAAAATTTCACTCAAAGGATATGAAAACAGGCATTGAAAATTCAAAGTATGTTTTTCTTGAACACTCGCAAGAATGCAAGATTCTCATATTACTCATGTTTAACTGGTTTGCTTTTTTCTTTGTGTTTTGTTGTTATTTATTGTAGGTTTATTATTTGTGAATGTTTGTTGTGGCTGTGTTCTTGGAATGAAAACTCCAAAAAGGACAGAAGGGGATACTATAAAATTTAAATTTCCCTCTCAGCCCCTAACCCAGGGTATTATCAGTTTCCCTCCCAGGAGGCAACAGTTGATATCAGTTCTCAGATAACCTTCTGAGAAATACTATGTGCATACAGTAGCAGATAGCAATTGAATTTAGCTACATATAAAGGAAAGCCCAAGTAACGGCTATTTAGAAGGTAGAGTTTTATTTTTCTCTCATACAAGAGGAATCTGGAGACAGGCACAATGGGCCTATAATGGTGCCTCCATGGTCATCAGAGACTCAGGCTTTTTATCTTTCTTCCTCATTATTCTTGGGACACAATTTTCATCCTGAAAGGCAGTTCATGATCACAATATGGTGGCTAGAGTGAAATCAATCACATCAACATTCCAGCCAAAAAGAAGGAAGAACAAAAGGGCATGCCTCCCAGCAGCCAGCTCCTTTTAAAGAGATTTAAAAGTCCCATACCACAACTAATTGACTAGCCCTCTGAAGGGATAGATTTTAAGCTGGGCACTTTGCCACTCACAAACACTGGGGTTCTGTTGGTAAAGAATAAAGAATAAACATGGAATAAGCAACCAGCAATCTATTACAACATACAAGCTGATAGGCATATGTATTCTCTTTCCCCACATTTTTTAAACAAATGTTGGCATATTATAAATATCCACATTGCTTTTGATTCTATCCACTGTACTTATTAGATTGTAGTAGGACCAAAGCCAAAGGACCAAACCTGGACCTGATTCTTCTGAAAGACGGGTTCAGCCTAACCCCAGCTATTCATGTTAACAGTTGCTTCTTTCACTCCTTGCTCCTCAAAGAGCAGTCTGCGAACTACCAGTATCACTGGAGCTTGCCAGAAATGCAGAAGCTGAGGTTCCATCTTAAAACTACTAGATTCAGAATTCTCAGCTTAACAAGATCCCAGAAAATATATATGTGCATTTGAGTTTGAGAAGCAGTGCATACCTTCCACCCTTCTAAAGTCCCAGTTGAGTGGCAGCCAAGCTTGGTAGTATGTTAGGAGCCTTTTCGCAGCTAGCTATTAGGGTCTGGAAGCAATTCCATGTCCTAAGATGGATACCTGTAAGAATCCTGTTGAAATGATGGCCAATGTGAGTGTCAACTGCGTACTTACTCACCTGTTCCTAATTGTGCCATCCATCATCAGTTCTGGTTCCTTCCTTCAATCCCTACCCCTTTTCTCCTAAACGAGAGAAAAGGTGTCTTTCAACTCTAGTTGCCTCTCTCCCTAGTTTCTAGATCCCCTTTTCTCAGGAAGGTGCTCTTGCCTCCAGTTTGCATAACTCTTCCTAAATGGGTTTTACTGGTTTTTAATCCCTTAAACCAAGAGCTCTGAGATGATATCACCATCCCAAAGCCTGGATCCTGCCTGGCCTTCTTTGCTTTCTTGTTGGCTGAAGACAACAGTGAAGATCAGAGATGACTTTGATACTCTCCTAAAGTTTGTTTTAGTCCTTTCTCCCCGGATCCCAAGCAGATTTTTCTTATTCCTAAATTTGTGCCAAACCTAGACTGTCCCTGCTTGTTCTTTTTTATTCAAGGTTATATCAACATAAAATCAACAAGGGCCATGCTGCTAATGTCAAAGAGTGACTTGTCGCTAAGTCCCACCATTGACCTAGAATCTTTTGGTCCTCTATTGCTACAGCAAGAATTGCTTGTTGATGCTGTGGCCAGGCTGAAAAACAGTGGTGGATTAAGTGGCCCCAGCAGGGATGGAGATGTGGGAGCCTGGCAGAACCTAACACTCACAGTCAAGTTGGAGCATAGTGCCAATACTATGTGAATGTGGATGGATAAAAAGGCCATTAGATTTGACAAAATGTAGGCTGTTAACCTTTAAAAGAGCAATCTCAGCAGAAAAGTAGGGCCAGAAGCCAAATCGCAGTGAATTAAGGAAGGAAAGCAAAGCAAAGGAAAGAAGGCAGCTGATAAAAACATTCATTTCAGAACTTTGTGGGTGGAAGGAAGGAACTGTAAGACATAACAGAATCAAGTGACATTTTTGTAAGATAAGGGAGAACTAAACATTTTTGAAGGCACAAGGGAGAGTCTGTGAAAAGAAGATATCACAGACAAACTCAAAAGAGCAAAAGAAAGATCTTTGAAAATCAAGATAAGAAAACAACGTTAGTGAAGGGGGTTATCATAAAGAGGAAATATTCCTTATCCTCAGGCACATCAAGAAGGTATGATGGAAAAATGTAGAAAGAAAATACAGTAAGTTGTGTCTGTGGATAGATTAATTGGTTTGCTTCAATAGTCTCACGCTCAACAAATAGGCAGGATTAAGGAGTGTGCTGAATTAAATGTGGGACTTTCATAGAATCGAAAATTTTCATTGTAGGAAAAGCTTATGGAACAATGTATTAAAGTGCTCTCTTCATCTGAAGAGATGGGAAACCATGAATGAATAAGATAAACCTATTTGTCAAGATGAGTTTAAAGGAGTCTAGTGGCTGTTGGGGTTTAATGCCATCTAGAAGAATCCCTAAAGATTGTGAGCTACAGATGAAGACAGAATTTGCCAAGTAAATGAAGCCAAAGCTAAGGCTGAGGCCAAGAGTAAACTTGAGAATGGAGATGAAAGCCAGAGTTGAAGCTGAAGCAGTTAAATGTAATGTGTTTGTAGGGCCTGAGCATTATAGTTCTGCTTTACTTTGTGACCCAAGAGCAGGTGTGTAAAAAAAAAAAAAAAAAAAAATTGAGACGCGTAAGTGTTACTGGGCTGGGGTTAGTATGGTCTGTCATTGAAAAGAACAAAGGGGGGCCTATGGCTGTAGGGATTGCAGTATGAAGTGACTTGCCTCTGTCAGTGGGGAACCTCCAAGATAACCAGTGTCTTCATCATCTCAGATCTTTCCTGGTGAATGTTGATCTGGCTCAGTTTGAACTGTGTCAAAGGCATAGGCCTTTGTAGACTAAAAGATTTGTGATTGATTCCTGATTCTACTACTAACTAGCTATGTAACCAGAGACAAGTTATTCAGATCCTTGGGTTCCTCATTTACCTCACAAATACATTGTAAAAATTAGTTACCAAGAACTTAGCACTAAGTAACTAGCCCCCGGTAAGCACTCAAAATGTGGCTACAAATTGTCCCATAGGTCTCTTGTTCTAATGAGATGTAAACATACATCATGATATGTAATGGGATATAATCTGTCTTGAAGTATCTGATTATTACTGTAAAAAGAGAGATATAATATATGCCCATCCAGATATTCCCTAGAATTCTCTAAAATGAATGAGATCATTCTCTCAGCTCACCTCCTACCATGTAGAAAAGTAGAAAGCTGTCAAACTTGGTAGGGAACATATGCTTTTTGTACTGACTCTGAAGGAGATAGCCTTGGGGGACCTTGAATGCCATATTTTTAAAACTCATTGAACACCATTCTTTCCCACTGAGTTTACATGGCACCAGAGATTCTTCTCACACAGTTGCTACCTTTCAGGACAGAGTAGGGAGACCCAGCTCTAATTACCGCTGAACCAAACCTAATGCCTTCCTTCTGGGTTGTCCATACAGCAGAATGGTTTCAGCCAGATAACTGATGAAGCAGAACTAAAACAGAAAATCAATAGACATAATGTCAACTATTCTGATCCTTAAACACCTGAGATAGAAGCAGAAGTGGCATTTCACTTCACTCACAACTACATAAATAGTATAATCTATTTTTTAAGGATTTTTGTGAGTACAATAGGTCCTCAGAGATTGTTTAATTAAAGTATAAATTAGATCTTTAAAGCATCTAGAAACTTCACTGGCTCCTGAAGTAAAATATTTTAAACCAAAAAAAAAAAAAAAGTTGAAAAAATAGTTTTTAAACTACTTTCTTTCGATCTGGCCCTCCTTACCCAGCCCAAATATCTTTTATGAGTAACACTCCAACTCCCAAATTCCTTCTGGAGTCGCTTTCTGGAACTTGTTTAGGTGGGAATATTCTCCACTTTAGTGGAGGTTGGTAATTATACCTGAGATGTCTAGCCTGAAAGGCCAACTTGGAACAATGAAGGTTGCTCAGAGCAGGCTCTGGCACTAGGGAAATGCAGCTGCTCCTAATGCAACCCACAACCAGTTTGCACTGCCCTGCACTGGTAGTTTGTGGCTCTTTCTGAGATATTTAGATTATAACATCTTGGGGGTGGTTTATGTAATATGTAACCCAGAGCTCTCCCCATCTTCCAGAAATCACACAACTGGTTTTCATCAATGATAGAGAACCAAGATTGTTCCCAGGTGTTTCTTTATGTTTTTCTTCTTTGACTCAGGCAACTGTCCCACTTTTCCAAAATATTAATGCCACAAATTATGCAGAAAATTGAATACCATTACTCCACCATCTCAAAATGGAGTCAATTATTAAAAACATTATTTAATGACTAGAAATAATAAAAATGGTAGAACCTTTGGAAGTCAACATAGACTAAGGGTACGTAAGAGCGAATTAACCTTGCTTCCTTTATTGGTCATGATTTATAGGCTGTGTTTAGATTCAAGTATATAATGCACCTGAATTTCAACAAAGCATTTAGTAATCAACTAAAATAACATAACAGGGCAGCCCCGGGTGGCTCAGCAGTTTAGCGCCGTCTTCAACCCAGGGCCTGATCCTGGAGACCCTGGATCGAGTCCCATGTCAGGCTCCCTGTGTGGAGCCTGCTTCTGTCTCTGCTTCTCTCTCTCTCTCTCTCTCTCTCTCTCTCTCTCTCTGTGTGTGTGTGTGTGTGTGTCTCTCATGAATAAATAAATAAAATCTTTAAAAAATAAAATAACAATGAATTTGCCTGGTCCCATACATGCACTACTGTTTGAAAGAAAATATCACCGCTATATAGTTCTGAGAGCATTCCAAAACTAAATTACAAAAGGAACTCTCAGTTTGAGCAATAGGAAAATGAGTGTCATTAGTGAAAAACTCCTCTATTTATTTTTGATATATGCTTTTAAAAGTTGAAACCATCATTTAAAAAGTACACAGTGTGTGATGAGTAATGTGTTAAGTAGATAGGTGGGTAGTGCTTTAGTCTATGTAAGGATTACTATGACAAATAATACTTTCTTCTTGGGAATTATGCTTATATAAGAGTTTGTAACTGTTTTGCTAAATAAATGCATTTTTGAGCCATAGAAGAACTACATACAGAACCGCAGGAAGGAGAGGGGTTAATATCATGGGCTAAAGAGCCAGAGTGTCAATTCCTACCTAGGTGAGTTAGGGACAAGTTAATTTATCTCTATGCCTCAATTTTCTCATCTATAGGATGGAGTTAATAAAGAACTTAGCTCCTAAAGATGTAAAGACTTAATGAATTAATGAACACATAGAGCCCAAAAGAGTGTCCAGCTAATCCCTGTACTAAGCAATGGCTATTAATTATCTTAGTAATCTTCACATGTGATAACAATAAAGTAATCTGATCACTAGTCTCATTTTACACATGAGGAAACTGAAGCTCAAAGAGGTTAAATACTTTGCCCAGGGTCACTCAGGTAGTAATGCCAAAGCCAAAATTTGAACTGAGATCTCTCCAACCAGAAGATGTACTCTTGACACCATAACCATCAGCTGTAAGGTAAGCATTGGCTCCCAGGAGCAAGGCTGAACCCCATACTAAGGCCTGGATGCATGAGAGCAACGCTACCAGCAAGAGTGGCCTCATTGATTCACCAAGTATTAGATGGAACTCTTTGAATCCCTGCTAAGAGCGTCATTAGTCCCAGGACCAAAGTGACATTCCAGCAGTCAGGAGAGAAAAGATGCAAAGGCTCAGAACCAAGGAGTATGCAGGAACACCATGGCAAAGTGGCCGTCCTTAGCATTCATTTCACAGGGACAATCAGTAGAGGTCAGGTGGTCCATGATATGGGATACTCCCCCACTCTTGACCCCAAGTGGAGGGTTAGTGAGCTGCTGCAGCAGTGATGAAGTATGGGCAGGTCTGAGGCTATGCATCTAGCTACAAAAAGACTCTCTGTGCTTTAGTAAGCCAGAAAGAAGATTCAAAATGAGTCCTAAGAATAAGAGGTTTGAGTTGTCAGAGGGTGAAGTCAGTATCTCAAGATGAGAAAAGGGATAGAAGGTCAAACAAGCAAGTCTGAGACCATTCTGGGTGGACATAGGCGAAAGGGAGGGCTCTTGTCCACACCTAGCTTTTACTCATCTCCTGCGCCAGACTCCATTTAAATGGTCAGGTGTGAAAGAGGCAGAGCTCTATGTGCCCTGGCTTATTTACAAGTCCATGTAGCCACAGACATGTATGCTCCCCAAGACCTTACCCATCACATTATGATACTATTGCAAAAACATTTCTGTCACCAAACTACATTTATGATAATTTTTACATATTTAAAGATTCTGATTGACTTTACATTTAGAGTTGTAAATTAGCTAAAAGCCAGATGAAATTTTCCTTAATAGAAAAATCTTTCTGCAAATTGCCTCGTAATCCTCGGGTACTATAACCGTACCTAGCTACTCACATGATAGATACCACTGAAGAATTACTGAATTTGGCAGTGGACACTTGGAAAAGTCCTAGATAAAACAGATCTACTTGAATAGGTACATTTGTTTGTTTGTTTGTTTGTTTGTTTGTTTGTTTTACAATGCTCTTATTCCTCAACAACTTGCCACCAGAAATGTACTATCTGACAACAACACTCTTTGCAAATCAGACTAACATTTGTGTCCTCTATGATATTGCTGAGCTGGCTTGTGCAAAGCGTCTGCCTCACAAAAGCATGTCATTAAAAGGCTTATCTTCCTTGGTGGAAGCCAGCAACCCATTTGTTTTCCATTTTGACTGTCTACACAAGTGCTTCCCATACACGTAAGGGCAATAAATCCCCAAAGCCCGAATAAATGCGATGCTGTTGCTGTTGTGCATTTTTATGGTCATCGTGGAGAAAACAACTTATTTCCATATTCATTGATTCATTTAGAGCCCAGCGTACCAGTGGGACTCTTAGGAGATTGAACCAAATGTCTTCAAATAATTTCAGGCTTCAATTGGCATAGGACACTTCCATAAACAGACATAACTCTAATTCTGGACTCCTGAAGGAAAAGTATGAGCAGCTTGACTGAAAACAAATAGGTTAGGACTCACTAGGATTCACACTCTTCCCAGAGTGATCCATATAAATAAAAAAGCAGTCCCTCCTATGATTTCTTCCCCCTGAGGTCCCAAGATCCTACACTTCTGTTCTGCTGGGCACGCAAGAGAAAACAGATGGGCGTGGGTGACAGTTCCACGAAAAAGCACTCCCGGGAGTCATAGAAAAAGAAATGTGTCCACACAGCACTGTGAGATGAAACTGTCCACCAGCTGCCTGGTCTTCAGTCTTGAGGTTTTTTTGATCACTCCCTAGGAAGGAAGGATACACCTGCTCTCCAGTCCAAAATTGAGGGTGACCCATAGCACAGAGTTGAATCTCCACCCCCGCCAGAAGACAAAGTCAGAAGATTCTCAGATCAGTAACCAACCATGTGTTATGTAGCCGGACATTCTGTTGTCTATCACTCTAACATGAAACCAGGACATGCTGAATTCAGGCTTCCTGTGAGAGTTGAAGCATTACCATCCTTCATGAAAACCACTGTATCACTTCAGTCAAGTGGCTAAAAAATTCCTATTCCATCATGTTATTTCTCCTTTCCCCAGTGAAGGCAGCAGTATGTATTCAGGTACACATTAGCTACTTTCAATATACTTTAAGTGTTTGGTTTCATGTAAACCCAACCAATAGTTAACTCATAAGTGAAAAGAGCTTAATACACCTTTTCTTTCTACATGTTCATGTTCCATCCATTTGTCTAAGATGGTACAATCATTGGCTTGTTCTCATGTTGTTTGCATGAGCCGGACATTATCACAGCAAAGCAGAAAAATCCATGGAACTTATCAAATCAAGGTAACAGGTGCTGATGCACACTGTTTTTACTTTGGATAAGTGACAGGGTGACCCCTGTGGGAATTTCATCTGCTTCATTCCAGCCACCTTGGCTTCTTCCCACACTTTGCTTCGATATACGTGCATCTCATCATTTACTTGTTCAAACACATTTAATAAGTACCTTCTTTGTATGAGGCAAAATACTAAATTTCAGAAATGTGAAGTTAAATTGAGAAAAAGTCCTCGCCTTGAAAGAGCCTGGCAGTAGAGTTAGTCATGCAAATAGAGAGATCAAATGGGCCTTCATAAAAGAACATGGGACTGTGCCAAAGTAGTGGAAGGTGTAGCTCTTCCTTCCGGAAGGAACCAGGACAGGACTCTGAGGATATGGACTTTGCATCAGCTCTCTCAGAGGGGTCCTGCCTTCAAGGACCTACTGGGAAGATAACAAATGAATACATAGCTCTGACACAAAGCAATACTGAGAACTGCCATTAGAGTTATAAGAACAAAGTAGTGAGACGATTCAGACTAGAGGTGTATCCACTGGAGAGATCAAAGAAAGTGACATTTACAACAGAGCTCAAAGGATGAGAGGGTCTGTGCTAGCAGAGATGTGAGAACAGGTTAGGGGGTCATGGGCAAGCAAAGAATGGGGTGTGCTCAGGGAGTTGGAGCACAGCTCATGGCCAAGAATAGTGGGGGACAAGCCTTGAAAGCCAAGTTGAGGCAGGATTATAGAGGGCATGGAAGCAGATAAAAGTGACGTGTGCTTGGACAGGCAAATAATCTTTGTTCTGCATTACCCCAATTTATGAATCATGATTTAAGGAAAAACTTAATCCCCTTGAAATACAAACATGCTGTATTACTGTCCACCTTTTTTTTTTAATTTTTTTTTATTTATTTATGATAGTCACAGAGAGAGAGAGAGAGAGGCAGAGACACAGGCAGAGGGGGAAGCAGGCTCCATGCACCGGGAGCCCGATGTGGGATTCGATCCTGGGTCTCCAGGATCGCGCCCTGGGCCAAAGGCAGGCGCCAAACCGCTGTGCCACCCAGGGATCCCTTACTGTCCACCTTTAAAAAACAAAACGAAAAACTAGGGACGCCTGGGAGGTTCAGCGGTTGAGCGTCTGCTTTTGGCTCAGGGCATGATCCCAGGGTCCAGGATCAAGTCCCACATCGGGCTCCCCCATAGGGAGCCTGCTTCTCCCTCTGCCTATGTCTCTGCCTCTCTCTCTCTGTGTGTGTCTCTCATGAATAAATAAATAAAATCCTTAAGTATATATATATATTTAAAAAAAACTAAAACTAAAAAAACAAAAAAACACCTCATTGACCTCACATCTTTTTCCAGCTACTGTTCCTTTCTCTATTCTCCTTTTCCAAAACTCCTTGAAAGAATTGTTGACATGCTGTTTTCTCTTGAACCCACTCTGGTCACATTTTTGCCCCATCCTCCATCAAAACAACTCCCATCGAGGTCACCCATCTGTTCCAAACTATCCAATCCAATGGTCAAGTCTCAGTGCTCATTGTCCTTGACCTACCAGAGACCTTTGGCACAGTTGATTGCCCTTGGTTTCTTTTGAGGGTGGTGGGCAGAGGCCAAGAGAGAGAGATTCTTAAGCGGGTTCCTTAAGAACTGGGTGTGACACAGGATACAGTGCTGAATCTCATGACCCTGAGATAGTGACCTGAGCTGAAATCAAGAGTTTGAGGCTTAACTGACTGAGCCACTCAGACACCACACCCTTGCTTTCTTATGTCACTGTACCTTTCTGGTCAGGCCTTTTCAGTCTCTTTCTGGTTTCTAGACTTTTCTCCAAACCCTAAACGTCATAATGTCCCAGAACTTCATTCTTTAACCCCCCTCTCTAACTCTACTCATTTCCTTAGTGTCCTAATCCAGTCATAATAGCTTTAAATACCACCTATAAACTGATAACCTCCAAATTTATAATCACTTTTACCTGGGCAATTTCTCAGGATTGTTCAGCAAACAACCTTTAGGAAGGAGGTAACCACTCCTCCATCCCACCCCAGCAGAATAGGTTGCTTCCCTTGCTGTAAAAGTAGCTCAATGTTCCTCTCCTGTAACAGAACCCATTATGTCTGCAGGGGTCCATCGTGACCCAAGAGGAATGCAGCAGAGATATGAAGCTCATGCTGACTGCTGAGCTATGAGTGATAAAGCCCTTTGCCTCTGACCCAGAATCCATGAAACAGAAAGAGGCTAACTTGTTAGCTTATACAGTGAAATCCCAAACCCTGCACAGTTCTTGATATTAGGTAGCTATGCTTTCTTTTATAAGCAACTTAACACCTTAACATAAATAAATTACATAAGAAGCTTTCTGCTTGCAAACATTTAACTTGATGACTTTTTTCATAAGGGTAAAGCTCTCTACACAGAAAAAATTGTGTCACCTTCTGCCTGCCTCCCATAGATGGCTTTGGCCAAGACCTTTATAGAATCATTTTGGATCTGAGGAAAAATTGACTAACAAAAAACATTTTAGAGCCTGGTTCTATATAGAGAAACTTCTGTCATTCGTTAAGGAATCTCTTAAACTTTAGTGTTTAAATGTTGGTGTGAATGCTGGAAAATTTAGGAAAGTAGTTGGGGAGTTATTTTTGATCAAGGATCCTTTTAGCTTCCCTCAAATCCACGGATTCTTTCTCTGTAAGGCAGGACTTGTACAAGCTTTTCTGAACTCCTTAGATAAGCTTTTCTCACCTATCTGTTGAACCTGAAAGTGATCCCTTAAGATGCTCATGCTTTTAGAGGTGACTCATTTTTCTGATTCATTCTTACTAAGATCCACAACTAGCAGGACACACAGCCAGTGGCTGTTGTCCTAATTTCTACATGGGTGAAACCAAATCCTGCCAATCCTTATACAAGGCCTGCAGGCCAAAACAAATCAATCGCATATACAAATCCTACTTGCAAAAATTAATCAACCTCTTACACAAGAAGTGGTGTTAGAATCTAGTCTTATGTCATTTGCATTAATTTACTATACCAAAAAAATGGAATGGAATTTATGCAGTCAGAATTTACAGTACATATGAGAAAATCATTTAAAAGTTGTAACTATAGAGATGGATGGCTTTAATGGATTAGCAGTGTGTTTAAATTTACTGACTCCAAAATAAATAAATAAATTTACTGACTCCTTCAAAACTTTATTAAAAGCAGACATAATCAGGACTATCCTGGTATTATTTACTTTGTGTGTCTTTGCTGTTGGCAAGAATGCACATTATTCCATTTCTTGGAGATAAGCAGAAAGCCACAGGGACTATTTCAACTCATATTCTGGGAAACGAAGAACTACAAAACATTCAGCCATCAACAAATTGGTGATTAACATGATGTCTAGACAGGTTCTCATGAGAATAACATTATTAATTAAGCAGCAGTTTCGTTAATCACGATAGCAAAGGAAATTTTTGGAATAAATATTTTATTAGGGTGCCCTTCAATAAAGCAAAAGTAAAAGTATATATGTTAATTAATTCATTTGTTATAATATTGAGATTAAGGCTGGCAATTTCTATTTGAGGGCCTAGAGAATGAGCTAATATTTCTAGTATGGCATGTCTTTATCTTACTGTTTCTAGCTAATGGTACTGTATATTTCAATTACCTAGCCAAAATTCCTTTCTTGTCATCTATCAAGATATTATTAAGCCCCATTAGTGAATAATTGAATTTGACAGATTTTCTGTTGCTATACATTTATCTGTTCTTTTAAAACTAGGTGTCTCCCATTTCATCAGTAACAAAAATTTCACTGACAGAGGAAAGATAGTGGGCTGTAACTATAATTAAAACCCTGATCTTATTTTCCATCAGTCAAAAGACTCATTTGGAAAAGAAGGAAATATATTGGCCAGTTCTCTTCAGTACATGGACAATAAATCTTTCCAGAAAACACAGTTAACACAATATTTTTAGCATAAACCAAAGCCCTGAAACTACAGGAAAGAAATATAAGATAATAGGACTTAAGTTAAAAAAAAAAATCTGAAAAAAGTATTCAGATGAACTCGCTCTGTCTTATCTTTATAAACAAATATCTGTGAGACCTTCCAGGTTAGTGAACACTTGGGGATTTGGGGAGAGTGGTGCACTCAAGAGGGCATGGAACCTTTGCGCTTTTCACCCACATCTTGCCCTATGGATGGATCTCTTCCATCTGGTTCTTCCCGAGTTATATCCTTTTGTAATAAACCAGGAATGTAGTGGAAGGCCAAAAGTTATATAAGGACATGAAGAATACCCTTAGTGCAAAGTGATGCCTGAAAGCTCAAAGGGAATGGTGGAAATCCTATAGGTTATCCACAGCAGTGAGTGAGACCTTCATAAGAAACTGATGACCATTGTAGGGAATAATGATGTCCTTTGGGAAGACAATGAAGAGAAATAACTGATCAGGCTTTGAGGACCATGGAAAACTATATAGGCCCATTCAGTGAGATGAAGGCAAGAAATCACCAAGTGGGTTGGAAACTCATGAGCCGTGACAGTGCCCAGCACTACCTGGAGGTGATGCAGAAGGCTCAGAAGAAAGATGAGGCCAGTACAGCTGAGGCTGAGGAAGAGTTCAGCAACACCACACTGTGTTTAAAGGTCTGAACCAGGAACCACTAAAAGAGCTGCCTATTCTTTATAATAGTCTTACTGGCTGTTATGTGACCATCTTCCAAAACATTTCCAAGTTGAGGGACATCTACAGGGACGTGAGCAAACTCAATCACAGTTCCTATGAGGTGCTGAGCAAACTAGTGAAGCAACATTCCAACAGTCTTGTACGTGAAGGGACCGTCAAGCAGCAACAGATGCTCTTCAGTTATCTTGGTTCAAATATCTATGGTTCTAGCCCTCTCAGCTCATAGTCCTTTTGCATTTTCATGAAAGAGTGAGAAGAAATCCATCTCAGCAAGTGAAGAAGAGCTAGCACCTGAACCTACCCAGTTTAACAAAACAGTCTGGAGGTGAACTCCAAGATCAGGTTCTTAATCTTCAGGGTAGTCATAAACACCAGATAGATTATTCTCTGCATTGGGAACTTCATCCTTAGACACTGGGACTATTAGAAAAGTTTCCTTGCCAAATGTTATTCTATAAGGGGTAGGACAGGATATATGATAGCAACAGAGAGAAAAGTAAGAAGACAGACTGTATCTACTTTTTATTTAGGTATCTACTTTTCATCCAAGTACTCTGAGTAATTTTAGACTAGACTAGATGCATTGACCATTTTGTCCTCCAGGAATTGTGGTGTCTCCAGCTCCATAATATAAAAATTGCCTTCTGAGTGTAATAAGCACAGAAAATCATATGAAAAGGTAGAAAGCCTACACTCTGGCACCTGCATTTATTTAATCACTGGTATCCAAAGTATAAAGCATCTCTTCAGTGTCATTATATGATTAATGACCTCAAAATTAATGTGTTTTCTTATGATATACTTAACAAAACAATTAAGTATTTAAGTAGAATTTATGTTCTCCGAGCATTTCAAATAATTAAGTTGATGATTGGTATTTAATTTACAATTAGCATATTTTGATTCCTTTTATGGCTATTAAATGTTAAAATAGTTATAATAATAATGAGTGCTGCTACAATTTGCTCTCTAAATAGTCTGAACTTAAAAATATGTGTTCTGAATAATCTGTGATAATTTTAAAGTGTAAAAACTGTAAATCCCAAATCAAAATCTAAGTCATATATCTAAAAAAAGTTTCCCATTCCTGTGTACTGTTTTAGAAAGCTATTGCAGCTAAGTAGAAATTGAAAAGCTCTTTAAAATCACAGCCATTATTTAAAAATAGAATTTTTTTCCTATTAAGATTCATAGACATTATTACTATGTATTCTTTATCTTTATTTATTGGATTGTATAGGCTCTTCAATTCTGGACATTTGGCATAGATTCTTAAAGTATTTTTTTTCTCCTTTGCAGTTGGTCGGTTTTGTGTATGCCTGTTATGTGATCAGTATTTTCATGGAAGAAGAGGACACCTGTAAGTACCATTATAGCTACCTATTAGTTTATTTTAGGTGAAATATAGCTTCCAAAGCTAATCATTACAGGGTTATGAAAGCTTTCATATTTGGAACTTAAAATGACTAAATGAAGCATGGCAAAGTTACAATCAAACATATGCAAACTGAACTGCACACAAGTAAGGTAGCACTAAGTATTGAAATTCTTAATCTAAGCTGTGTGTGAGAATGCCCAGAGATGTGGAAGTCTGTAGATTGGTATCATACCATGTCTTAGTAACTTTTTTTCAGAGATCTAAATATAATATTGAATAGAAAATTGGGGATTGTTTCATTGTAAGTATGCTACTGCAGAATTTTGAAGTCTGATTAGTAGCAATAATATCCACACAACCCATTACAGCAAGAATTATATGAATATATATTACATAAAATGCTCCACAAAAACTAAAAAAGATAACCTTTAAGGTGAGATTTAAAAAAAAAATTTTTTTTAAAGAAATGCTGTAAAATAACTAATGGGATGCTAAAAAGCTAAGTAGTCATGTTTCAGCAGAATACCACCAAAGAAATGAAAGACATATATGACCTGAAGTTCTGTGGGCAGAGATTTAGCAACATATGCTAAAAGCTGGCATTTATTGAGTGCCTGCTAATGAATAAGGCATTTCTTGGCACAACTGTCATGAGCTCATGTGATACCAAAGAAATTTTTAATTAATTTTTAAAAAATAAATCATTATTAGATAAAATTACACCCGCCTATCTCAAAGGTTCAGTTATATCATTGCAGTTACTGTCTGGGTTATAAAGTTTATCCTTTAAAAAAACAAAGATGAGTCTCAGCTAACCATGATAACTTTTTTCTATAACACAACTCCAAAGAGATCTGATGAATGCTTCCCACCTAATAGATGCAGTCACAGTATATGAACTGGAATCCAGTTGACAACGAGGATTTATTTAACCAACTGGAAGAAATATTAGACCCCGAGATTAAACTCTCAGGTAGTGAAAATGTGTGAACATACTGTATCCCATCTTTTAAACTGGCTTGGGGGTATTTTTTAAAACACTAGATGAACCAGAAAGTTTCTGACATTTCGAAAGTGCTCTTGTAATGACAACACTTCCCAGTGTGAAGTTAACTTCAGAAAATATGTTTTTGGGAGCTCCATTAGTAGTTCCCCAATCTGACAAAGTTAATGCACAGAAAATCAGCAGTGTGCTTCCAACTCACAGCTGAGACAGGCTGCACCTTCAAAAACAATCGGCTGAGCAGGAACAATTTTAACTGGAATTGAGACCTAAAGGAAATTATTAGAATAAATACTTCCCCAAAAAATGATACACTGCCTGATAAATCCCAGCTGAATCCCTTATAAGGTACATTTGAGTAGGTACCAAAAGCACCTGTTTCTTGTCTTCCTCCCTGAACTGGTTGGAAGCTCTCAAATGATGCTCCTGCTCCATCCTACCTTATTGTGTGAGAAAAGGCAAATTAATCAATAGTGTTGTATCTATTAGAATAAATATATAAAGGACTTTCCCTTGAGGCTTGTGATTTTAAGCAAAACTTGAAAATACAAAATGACATGCAAAAGAAACAGCTCGTCTAAATTGGGTAAATGATTTTGACCTTCTTTCAGCCTTCTTTTAAAATAATAATGTCAGTGGATATGGATTGTATTGCTACTGGCAGATATTGTAGTTCCATTGACTTTGGCGTCTTTAATTAGCTTAAGTTTCTCTATAGAAATCTCCGAATCAGCTATTTTCATGCCCATCAAACTGGCATTCAAGCAGCTGCTAGAAGCCTATTCTATTAATGGTTTAATTCGAGGGTTTGTTATTGAGGCCATATATTAAGTTATCGAGAGGCATCTGGATATAGTAGTTGTGTTACCATCAATTCAAACAAAACTTAGAGCCAGAAAAAAATCTTACGTGCTCAAAACAAAATAAATGTGCTCTAGGCGGACTTGACATGATGATCTACTGGAAGAAAGACAACAGGGAAAAGCAATCACAAACCTTTTAGTTTGATAGTTCTCAAGTGAGTGTAATTTTACATTTTTTATTGAAAGAAGTAGAAATCAAAAGTGCAGTTGTAATTAAATTGTCCCAGAGTCTTCAGAAGGCAAATGTGAGCAAAAAGAAATGTCTGGAAACCAATTGCAATGATCTCATAGACTAGTACAATTTGTGCCAACACTTAGCTTTTAGGTGCAATAATGAACTGCCCTTTGGATATGACATTACCAACCCGCAGTCAAAAAGATGTGTCTTTTGATTTGTTTTTCCAAAATTTAAACATACAGTAAGAAAGCCAACACTGGTAGCTTTCCAATTTGTCTAAGTATACTTCTAGAAAGCTTATTCTGAAAGGTAACTGCAAATATATAATGTAATGTCACAGTATTTTGGCAGACAATGTATCATTTATTATTTCAATTCCTATTCTAACTAATGAAAATCTCTGCATTATTCAGAATGCAAAGTTAAGCCTTGTTCTTGGACTGAAAGCTATCTGCCAGCCTTAAAAATTAATAACAGCTACCCGCTCTCTCCTCTGCACTGCCTAAGTGGTTCTGTGGGACTAACATTTCAGCTGATGGACATTTCTGAAGGGTAATAAATGCTTGAGGAAACATTTATTTCCAGCCACCCATCTCCTTAGTTACCTCTCGGCCTCTTCTGCTGACTGTATCTCTTATAAAGACTCTGATGGCAGGTCAATGACAATGAAATAAAAAGCTCAAAAAGGGAATAATGCTGTTTGATGGGATCAGAAGTTGCCATCATTCATTCGAATGAAGAAGCCTATTTATATGTCTTGTTTCCCTTTTATTTCGTTTTTTTAATATCTATCAATCTCTGTTAACACTTCTGTGAGACCAGGATATTTGGAATCCGTAATCGTAAAAACCTGTTGACATCTTGTTTGTGAATCATCTACTGCTGAAAATGAACTTGTAGGCTTGTTACTATCTTGTCACATGAAAAAGAATGTTTTTAATTCAGAGAAGTGTGTAGGCAAGGCAAAAGATGCTGAAAAGTAGTATTAACTTATATAAATATTACCAGGCTTCTTAAGAGGATCTGTTGCTAGCATGACTGCTTCTGATATTAATTTGCAAATTGCAACTGGGACATCTGTTTGGTCTCACAAAGGCCAGTCTGGGTTGCATATGTTGAATAGTTGGAGAAAAGTATATTGAAAACTAAGAGTTAGGTTTTGAAAAGGAAATGAATTCCCCCAGGTGTGAGTTCAATAATTTAGATTGAAAAGCTCAAAATAACTCTTGGTGCAACTGTTTGACCCTTGTTAGTATACTTTGGGGGAACTTTTCATTGGAAGGAAGTGTGACTCTTGGGAAAGCATTCCATACTCTACTGTCCTTGAGGCTTCCTGCAGGCTAGTGTTCATGTATTTGCCTCTCTGCCCATAAATGGCCTTTCAAGAGTAGAAGGTGATATTACCATAACAATGATGTGAATCGGAAATAAATAACCCTTCCAATCTTAAAAATAAAATAGTTATCAGCAAAATTAGTTTCTTCAGGAATAGCAGAGGAATTGCAATTTGGGACAGACTATGGGGAACCACAGGTAAGTCCAACGAGACAAAGGGAAAGTCAGCTATTATTAGGTTGTAGGAAGAAATTAGGGAGGGTTATTTTAAACAAAAATTCATTGGAGAAGAACAAGGAAGAGTACAAAGTTGCAGTCTTTCTCATTAGCTGTAGGCAGAGGTTAGTGCTGGGGCAGGAAGGGATCTTTTTTTTTCTTATAAGTGGAACATGAAATTTCCTGTGTGAAAAATGCCTTCTGCTGTCAAGATAATTCTTTTTTTTTATTTATTTATGATAGTCACACAGAGAGAGAGAGAGGCAGAGACACAGGCAGAGGGAGAAGCAGGCTCCATGCACCGGGAGCCTGATGTGGGATTCGATCCCGGGTCTCCAGGATTGCGCCCTGGGCCAAAGGCAGGCGCCAAACCGCTGCGCCACCCAGGGATCCCCTGTCAAGATAATTCTTATCTTCCTTCTTCTGCTGATTATGCAGCCTGGTACATATGTGAGAGCTCCTCCTTCAGGGCTTCCCTGTTCTATTTTAAAGATTTATTAATTTATTTATTTTGGGGGTGGGGGGCATGTCAGAAGGAGAGGGAGTCTCAAGCAGACGCCCTGGCTGAGTGCAGAGCCCGACACAGGGCTCAATCTCATTCCCCTGAGAAGAGGACCTGAGCCAAAACCAAGAGTCAGAGATTTAACCAACTGTACCACCCAGGCACCCCTCTTTAAAAAAAAAAAAAAAAAAAAAGATTTGTTTGTTTTAGAAAGGGAGAGAGGGAGGGGCAGAGAGAGACGGATAGACAGTCTCAAGTAGACTCCCTGCTGAGCACAGGGCCCAGGGCCACTTTAACTAAGGCTTCCTTTATTTATTTTCACAACCCCTATCTTCTCCTAAGAATTTACTGAAGAAGCTAATGGGAGGACAGTTGGTTAGTTTGGAATGTTAACTTCCCAGTATCCCTTCTTGGCTCTGTAATGTTTGCAGAAGCCTTAGAGAAGGAGAGTGACCCAAAGGTTGGGCAACAGGGGAAAGAGAGAAAGCAGCAGAGGATGGATGGATGATCCTCAGAATAGAAAACTATCCATTGTCTTGTGAGCCTTGCAATACATAGATATTTGAAGTAGAGGGGCAGGAGAATTTAGTGAGTCAAAGACAGAGATTCGAGTATGATCTTTTAGTCATAGCCAAAATTTCAAAGGAGTCAGAGCATCTGACCAATAAGGCATCAAGAATCAACTGGTTCTCGGGATGCCTGGGTGGCTCAGCAGTTTGAGCGTCTGCCTCTGGCTCAGGGCGTGATCCCGGGACCAAGATCGAGTCCTTGCGGAGCATGCTTCTCCCTCTATCTTTGCCTCTGTCTCTGTCTCTCTGTCTCTCTCTCTCTCTCTCTCTGTCTCATGACATAAATAAAATCTTAAAAAAAAAAAAAATCTACTGGTTCTCAGAGAGAATAAATTTCTTTTGGTAACTTCACGGTGAGTCCACATCTAACTAACCTCACTACAGTTTAGATTTAGAGCCTGAAGCATCTTCCCTAATCTGATGAGAAGACTTTGTCAAATAGTCACAGAATTACTAGCTAATCTTCCTACTAGAATAGATGATCTGTGAGTTCAGGATCTTTATTTTGCTCCCTGATTTAATCCTAGAGCCTAGAAAATGCCTTGCACATAACATCCCATAGAAATGATTGCTGAATTTAAATTGTTAAATTCTCTTTACCTAGCAACTCATTTTTAAAAATGGATTTCAAAACCCCAAGATTCTCAAATTTGATGAAATGATACTGTCTTATGTTTGGAATTGAGATGCCTGATGCATTTATAAATATCTATGTTTGGCAAATGGCAGTCGTCCTGCATCTCTTTAACAAAATTGGATGATTTTTAGTAATTTTGAAGGTCAAGATACAGGGAGATGGATTAAACCTCCACTATATCACATCAGAGCAAGAGCTTGAGTTTGTCAATTCCTGGAAAAGATATCCCAGAGGGAATGGGGACTTGGAAGATAGATGTACTCGCAGAATGAATTCAACCACAGAATCTGGCCAAGGGAACTGACTCCTATCAAAGAGCTGGCTGACCTCAGCCAGCACCACACCTAAGAAGGTCAGGCGGCATAGAATAGGATCCTAGCTATAGGGCTGTGGTTCAGAGACAGAATTCCAGTCCTTGGGTAGCTTATCAAGACAATGTCCATAATGGATGTGTAAATTAACCCAATGGTGAGAATCCTTTCTCAATGTATATGTATATAAAATCACTATGAATTAAATTTTAAATATATCACCATTTTATTAGTCAATTATCCCTCAGTAAAGCTGAAAAAAGAAAGACAGTATCCTCTCAAGAAGAATATCATAAACACCCAAATACCCAAACCAGTAAATCAAGTAGGAACTCTCCACAGGGGCAAGATAGAGAAGCCCTTTTTACTAGAACCAGCCCCAAAGTCAGCACTAAACTCACCATGACATTGCCTATTTCACTAAACCAGGACTTATAATTGAGTCTAACTGGGGACTGTTCATAGCTGTCTTTTCTGATCTCCTCATCTCCAGCCACATCTGTTTTCCTAAATCCACCTAACTCTTTCAGAGAGGCCTCCTCCCTCTATTGACCCACTAACCTACTACACAGAGAGAGAGCACATGTGCACACGCACATGCACGTGCAGAGGAAGGAGAGGCAGAGGGAGAGGGAGAAAGAAACTCAAGCACACTCCACATTCAGCTTGGAGCCTGACACAGGGCTCAGTCTCACAACCCTGAGATCACTACCTGAGCAGAAACCAAGAGTCAGATGCTCAACCGACTGTACCACCCAGGACCCCCCCAACCACATATTTTATCATTCTTCCCAAGGACACCTTCCCCATGCCTCAGTGGACCCTAAGCACATCTCTGAATCTGTGTTCAAGCTACGTTTTAATTAACTGCATTCCTCACGTGTAGCTGGGGATCATAGCTTACTTACCCTAGGATCCCAGGACCTGGTTCAGTATCTGGAACATCATAGGAAACCAGTATGTACACACCCCTTTGTCTTTATGTTGTCTTTCATATCTCTTTCCTCACACCTTACAAGAATTCAAATTACCCATTCCCCACACAATAGAAAAAAATCTGATTAATTCACAATAAGGTATATATGGTTTGTGCACTTATATGCCTGGAAATTTTCATCAGCTACTTGTCAGAAAGTTGATACCAGTAAACAAAGAACACCTACTACCCCAGATCAGGTTTTAATGTGCCACGTTTCCAATTGAAACTGGATGTTAGAAATTAAATGAAGGCAGTCCTAACTCTGCCAATATCTAGTTCTGTTCATATCAACAACTTGAATCACCTCTTAGGGGATCCCAAAGGCACTCTGAGCTCTAACACTGCAACTCTATGGAAGATGTCCGAGCTAAGTGATTATCTCAAGGTGCAATCAAATGCATCACACTTTTTTTAAACATTTATTTACAAATGGTAGATATCAGCAGCTGTTGAAAACATCCCTATCTCTCTGCATCAGATTAATAGTCGATAGAGTGTGAAGCATCGGCCTCACTCCTTAAAGCAAGCTCTCTACACAAATGCCTGTCGCACTCAGAAGGGCGTAATCACATTTCCCTACATGCCTGTTTCAAATAGGTTGGAGCTTCACTCTCACTGTTACCCAGCAGCCTACTGTGTGTGGCATGCCCTTAAGAAGGAACAATGCAGGATCTGCCATCCAGATGGTACAGAATGGAAGATGAGGGATTTGAAAGCCAGGTGCGATTATGAGAGAGCAGAGTAAGAAATTTAAAAAAAAAAAAAAATCCACACCCTCATGGCACCCTCAGAGCACAGTGAGAAAGAAAATGGGCTGTAAGAATTTTATGTGGATCCTGTGCAATGCTTTTGTTCTAGATTATTAGTAGGATAATTTAGGAGCCCGGGGGAAAGAGCAACTGACAGCATTCTGACAGGCCTTCCTGTGTCTCCATTTTAATTCTAAGTTCAGTGTCCTTACCCCAGTGCTCCACAGTGAGCACACTGTACATCTGTTCCTAAGCTGTCCTGATGCTGTAGAGAAGAACATGGCCACATCCACTGGCCCTGGTGCATCTTCACGATGTCACCTGTGAGCATGCCTCTCATTCTGAGTCAGTACCTTCGCGGGTTCCCTTAAAACTGCAATCTTCGAGCTCCCTGCCCTCACTTCAGGGATGAGGAAGTGAAACCCAGAGAGGTGATGTGATTCTCAGCACCCTTGTCTTCCACTGCCCAACACACTCGACAAGAAAACTCTACCACTAAGACTTTGTCACAAAGAAATTGAAAGCCAAGTAGGCAGGGGTCCCTAGAAGTGCCTGGAGTCTCTATCCCATCAGGACTGTCTGTATTTACCCATGATTATTTTCTTCCTGACAGAAAAAGAGGGCATCATTCCCTCCACAAATTTAAGCACCTCATTCCATTATTTCTTCTTTCTGTCTTACTCTTTCACCCTCTCATTCTCCCCCACCCCACCCCATCTGTAACTCTCTTTTTCTCCTCTCTCCTTGCCCAGTTTTTCCCTCCCACTGAATTTTTTTCCTCAGCTTATGAATAAAGTCACAGAATTTTTTAAAAATGCAGAGACATTACTCTGACCTCCCCACCATACACCTGGACAGATAGCTTGCCCATCTCTCGTCCTTCTTCCCTCCTTCAGACTTTCTTACAAAGTAGTCCAGACTCACAGTGTTCACTTTCTCATCTCCTATTCACTGGCAGGCTGCTGCTGTCAGGCCTTCTGTCCTACATTATTACTGAAAACGCTCACTCAGAGGCCAGCAATGACCTCTTAATTGTCAAATTCACTTAGATCTCATCAAGCATCATTATAATTGATGGCTTTGGTCACTGTTGACTGCTCCCTCCTTGAAAATTTTCTCTTCTGGCTCTCCCATCTCTTGAGTTTTGCCAGGTAATTCCGTCTCTTGAACAGCACTTATTTTACCAATTAAAAATTATTTCTAATATCCTTATGCAAATTAAGCGGATCTCCAATGCAGACACAGGTAACAAATTTCGAGTTAGTATTTACCTTGGCTAGTTTTGGAGGGATGACTTATCATTAAGTCCTTAAAATGTTAACTTGCCATCTCTAGTAAATGGCTTATACTCCCACTGTTACACTGCATTTTAAGTAAGATCACACAATAAAACAGAAGCATTTTAAAGTAACACCAAACAATAAAACAGATGTTTATCCCTTTTAAGTAACAAAATGGGACATAATATTCTCTAGAGCTACATTCTTGGACCAAATATTAAATGGAAATCTGATTTTATAATTCCTTTAAAGAAATGTCATACAAGTAACCAACAATAAAAGGTATATAAGGAACACTCATCTTTATGTGCTTTTACTAAGTACTTTATTGACTAAGAAAAAAGTAATTTAGCGTTCCTTCTGGGAGCAATATTTGGAACTGGAAACTAAGTGAGGTATTTAGGAGTATTCCCATAACTTGGATGCCTGCATGAAAACAAGGTAGGAGAGCAGTAAAAGAATTTGTTTCTCCTTCTGAGTTGGATGAGGTGAAAAGTAAATTAATTCTAATTTATACCTAACCAGCCTTTTAGTTTTGTCCACATTTTTTTTCTCATAGAAGGAAACAGGATCTCTCTCTCTCTCCCTCTCTGATTGTAAGAACAAAATCTCTAGAGTAGAGTTAATAGTATATCCAGAGAACTCCTTTGTTTGCCACATATAGGTCAATCAACTGCAAAGCCTGTAGCATTTCCCAACCCTTACTCATTGAATACCACCGTCACAGATTTTGTTATAGCTACGTACAAGCTTGTGCCAGAGACTGACCAGCTACTCACTAGCCCCATTTGTTTGTTCTTCTCTTGGCACATAGCTGGACTGCATTTTCCAGCATTCCTGCAGTCAGATGTCCCATGAAATTGAATTCTAGCTCATGGAAAGTGAACAGAAGGGATATATCCACTTCTGGGCCTGGCCTCTAAATGACTGCATGTGGTTTTACATGCTTTTCCCCTTTCTACCTATTAGATGCAGACAAGCATAGAAGCTTTGGAAGCCACATCTTTAAATTGGTGCAGCTACAGTGTTGAAGGAACCTGGGTCCCTGAGTCATTGCTTGGAAATGTGACCACACAAATTGAGAAAAGGGTGATAAGTGCCTTTGAGGCATGAGGCACTGAAAAGCATCCAAGAGCATATGGTCAGGGAAGGGTTCTCAGAGGTGGAGACCCTGATGGAGAAACAGGCAGGAGTTCTACTACCAAAGGGAGAGTAGAACATTTCAGGTATCCTGCAAAATGCCAGTGCTTCCTGTGTGCCTGGAAAGGTCTCATAGAGGAGACGGCACCAAAGCTGAGACCGAAAGGATAAATAGGAAGTTGAGAGCTGAATGGCCAGGAGGAGAGCATTCCTGGCAGGAGGAGTAGCAAGTGCATAGGGAGTCACTTCCTGGAAGAGGCTCCCAACCAACACAAAGGCTTTGACTTCAGAACCAGCTTCATATTGGATGCTCTCAAAGGTCGAAAGACAATCTGGACTTCCCTGGCTTGCTGAGCCTGAAGACTAGTGAATTAAAAGACAAATTGTATCAGAGAATCTGTTTAAAACCCTGTGTTGAGCAAGAAGGCTGTGTTGAAAATGATGAAAAGTGTGCCTTTTTTTACATGTTGGGTGAAAAAAACACACAGCTTGGACTTAAGTTTTGTTTTCTTTTCTTTGTTCTATATTTGCCTCATTTTCTATTTATTCACCTATGTTTATTTGAAAAACTAAATGCAATCTGTTTTTTTTTTCTTATTTAAAGAAAACACAGACTCTTAGTTACTAGTACTAAAGTTAAAGCCAAGGTGTCATACTGACTGTATTTTTTCTTCTGAGACAATAAAGGTGCAAGAAAGCAGGTGAAGGCCAAAGTTTCTTTAGGACTTTGTGCGCATTCTGATGTCCACGAGGGAAGATTTTTCTGGACAGGAAGTTCTATCTTTGTCGATTCAAGGTTTAAAATCACTGTGCAATTTATTAAAGTGACAACATTTTTAAACCGTGGTTTTTCCTAAGCTCTAAATGCTACATAGAACTTTCACTCTTCCATTTATAAATCTGGTCAATTTTAATAACGACTTTTTTGGGGAATTATTTTTATTTCTCTTTAGTAGAATATGCATAATACAAATTAACCGCTTGGACATATTTAAGAGTACAATTAAGTGGTCTTAAATATATTCACAGTATTGTGCAGTCATCCCCAATATCCGTTTCCAGAACTTTTTCATCATATCAAGAGGAGCTCTGTGCCCATAAGAACTCTTCATCTCCCTCTGGTAACCTTTATTCTGTCTCTATGTGTTTACCTATTTACTTTCTGTCTCTATATACTTACCTGTTCTAGGTGCCTCATATAGATGGGATCTTATAGAATTTTCTCTTTGTGTCTGAGTTATTTCATTTACCATGTTTTCAAGATTTTTCCGTATTGTAGCCTGTATCAGAATTTCATTCTTGTGTAAGGTTAAATACTATTCTGTTGGACTTTCAATTACTATTTGATCTCCTTAAATTCAGTAGCCTAAATTCCTTTAAATAATCTGTTCCATTTACAATTGAAACTAAAGCCCTTTAAGCATGTAAGCTACATTCATGAATTCATTGTACTTATCATTCTTTTGAAGTCCTTCAAATAATTCACCCTGATAAGTAAAGGAAGCACTAGTTTCTAAACCATTTCAGCAAATCTAATAAATTTGATAAAGTAAACCTATACATATATTGAATCTCAACTTTTCTTAATTATTACACAAATTTAATAAAGTTTTCCCACGTCCTTCAACCTAAAATCACAAGTGTAAACTTCAGGGGATCCCTGGGTGGCTCAGCAGTTTAGCACCGCCTTTGGCCCAGGGAGTGATCCTGGAGACCTGGGATCGAGTCCCACGAGTCCCGCGTAGGGCTTCCTGTGTGGAGCCTGCTTCTCCCTCTGCCTGTGTCTCTGCCTCTGTGTGTGTGTGTGTGTGTGTGTGTGTGTGTGTGTCTACCGTGAATAAATAAATAAAATCTTAAAAAAAAAAGTGTAAACTTCATTACCCAATTCAAAGTGTGAACTGGTTTTACAGGGTGAATCTGCCAGACCTCACATAATCTGTCTGATTATGGTAAGAATCACAAAGATTGTACATACCGAGTAAATACAGATTATCTCAATGATTACAAAATCCTAATCTGTACTTCATAAAAAAGTTTTAGAGCTATGGAATTATGTAGTCAATTCCTAGTTTTGGAAATGCACTTCAAACAATTTGAGTTGGCTCACTGTTGAGGGATTTTCAGCTGGCAAGCATTAATCCATTAATGGATTTATGGGGCTTTTTTTAATTGTTGGTAGAACAAGAGGAGATTTCATTCTATACCTTTCAAATGTAATTAGTTTAGCAGCCTACAACACCAGGACTCAGATGGCATTAGATTTCAGCATACAGAGGACTTTGCTCCTATGAAGAGTTTCTTTTTGTTTTTTTTTTGTTGTTGTTGTTGTTTGTTTGTTCTTTAAGATTTTATTTATCTGGGGATCCCTGGGTGGCGCAGCGGTTTGGCGCCTGCCTTTGGCCCAGGGCGTGATCCTGGAGACCCGGGATCGAATCCCACGTCAGGCTCCCGGTGCATGGAGCCTGCTTCTCCCTCTGCCTGTGTCTCCGCCTCTCTCTCTCTGTGACTACCATAAATAAATAAATAAATAAATAAATAAATAAATAAATAAATAAAAGATTTTATTTATCTATTCATGAGAGACACAGAGAAAGAGGCAGAGACAGGCAGAGGAAGAAGCTGGCTCCCTGTGGAGAGCCCAGTGCAGGACTCAATCTCAGGACCTGGAATCACGACCTGAGCCGAAAGCAGATGCTCAACCACTAAGCCACTCCTGTGCCCCTTCTATGTTCATTCTATATTCTAAGTAGGTTCCCAATTCCTGTAGACATGTAAATATCTTTAATTGGATTCTACAATTCTCTCATATCTCCTCTTGTTCCAAGGTCACTGACCTATCAAGATCTAAGAGTATTTATAGTCCAGATTCAGCACATTATTGTTTAATTTTAAAGCTTAATCAAGGTTAAATAGCTAATTCTTCATTGATTCATTCATTTCAGAAACAGTTTTTGAAAGACTTCTGTGTGTTAGGCCACAAGGATACATAGGTGAATAAGACTTGGTCTTCTTCCTAAGAGATTTTATGTTCTAATAAGTGAGCCAAACATGTAAATAATTACAGAACAGTCAAGTGCAGATAATGATCTCCTTAAAGTAAATCACATGCACAGAAAAATTAAGCAGAGGCTAATTGTGTCTCAGAGCACCAAACATGGCTACTCAGAGCATGTGAACATGGTCTTAAATGGAGAATATTACATCACCAAGAAAGAAAGAAAGAAAATAAATTCTAAATACTAGGGAAAATATGTCAAAAAAAAAAAAAAAGCTTGGGAAAACCATAGAATATTCGAGAAAGCCTAGGGAAAACATGAATTACACAAGAAGTGATGAGTAATTGGGTATGTTCAGTTCACCACGTGAATGGTGGGGTGAGCTTTGAGGGATCATGAATTCTGTCTTACATCAGTGATTCCCAACCTAGTTCATATTTCAGCACTCCCAGATTAAGCTACATTTACAGGGCACCCTGTGGTAAATAAATCACTTTTCTCCCAGCAAAAAAATGACTGGCCCAGAGGGCTAGCTACTCCAAACTACACACACACACACACACACACACACACACACACACACACCAGGGAATAAGGGAATTGATATCTTGTCACATCTGTACCAGTTCAGATCACACCAGTTGTGGTGCTCTGCTAGATGATATGGAGTCAATAAATGGGTTTAATCTTGGGAAGAATATGATGAATTTTCTTTGAATAGTAATTCAAAGAAAGAGAAAAGGATTTATTTAAAAAAAAAAAATCTCAGGGGAAGCCTGGGTGGCTCAGCGGTTTAGCACTGCCTTTGGCCCAGGGCGTGACCCTAGAGACCCAGGATCGAGTCCCACGTCATGCTCCCTGCACGGAGCCTGCTTCTCCCTCTGCCTGTGTCTCTGCCTCTTTCTCTGTCTCTGTCTCTCTGTCTGTGTGTGTGTGTGTGTGTGTGTGTGTCTCATGAATAAATAAAAGAATTTTTTTTAAAAAAGAAAAAGATCTCAGAAGAGATGCCTGGGTCACTCAGTAGCTGAGCCTCTGCCTTAGGCTCAGGGTGTGATCCCAGAATCCTGAGATCGAGTCCCACATCAGGCTCCCTGCATGGAGCCTGCTTCTCCCTCTGCCAATGTCTCTGCCTCTCTCTTTGTGTGTGTCATCTCTCCTGAATAAATAAATAAGATCTTTAAAAAAAAAAAAAAGATCTCAGAAGAAACTTTTTTTTTTTTTTTGGATAAAGATTGTTCTAGGACAAGGAGAACCAAAAGTAATAATAGAGGCCATTAAAAAAAATAATGATATTCAAGGGAAAATGTCCAGAACTGTAGAAGCAGACAATAAAAAGGAATTATAGAGAGACTTTAAAATCAACAGATATTTGTGACTTGATTTAAATGAAAATTATTTAAAAAAAAGTTATTGGGAAAACTGGATAACTAAGAAAAAATTAATTATATAGGGAAGAAGTTCTAACTGTTTAGACAAGTTCTTAGAACTGTATTTTTTTTTTCTTAGAACTGTATTTAGCCTTTACTTTTTTGAGCATCAGTTTTCCTCTCGGCCATTCCGTGCTGCTTTATTGACCCCAAGGAGATTTTAGAAATTCATTATTCCATTATTTAAAAATTATCATAAAGTGGGAAGCAACTGTCAGCAAGATTATGGGAACATCTGATTCCAGAGCTCTAAACCCAGGAAAGCGAGAAATACTAGAAAGGCAGCCAAATAAAAATGAAAAGGGAGGTGCTTCCAAGATTTTCTTTTTTATCTTGTTTTCTCTAAAGTAAAATGTACCTCCAGATGAGCCCAGCAGTTGACATGTAGGCCTTCGGCCACCAGTGATTCTGAATAATAATAATTGGAAAATTAGAAAACTTTGCAAAGGCCTTTGGTAAAGCCAAACCCTAGTTGAGAACAGTGAGCAGCCATTCCACCCAACTAAGATTAGCTAAAGGGTTAAGAGTGTATATACTATAGCAACATGGAGCGCAGTTTTTGTGGCTTTGAAAGAGCGGAGTCACTTTAAAGAGAATAGAAAATGTGTTATGAAAGATGAAGCCCAATGTAAAAAAGGAAAAAAAGTACCATCTTTCAAAATATGAGAAAAACAAAGCTAAAAAGCACATGCATGTGCTGAGGGGGTAGGATGGTGGAGGGAGATACGTTACAGGCATCTCTACAAAGATGGTACAACTCTTGCAATGAGGAGCAAGGAGAGAAGCCGCAGTAATAGATGATTATTATCAAAGCACCCTGTAGGGACACTGCAACCAAGTTCCCCTGCAGAAGAATCAAAGACAAAATACTAAAGACGGAAAAAAAAAATACTAAGGACGGTCCACAGGATCCTTACAGAATGCCTAGAATAAGCATATCACTGCATCTAAACGAGTAACGCTGAACACATTATGAAAAAGTCGCTTTGTGCACTTTGCACCAAGGGGATATATATTATATACAAAGAATCCCACAGAGTGACTTGAAATACGGAGAGAAAAAAGAGAAATTGCCCCTCAGGGTTTGTGCTACTGTGGGGGGAAAAAAGGAGTAGGGAATAAAAGCAATGCCAGTCAAAAGCTAAATGAGTGGTGATGGAGATGGTCACGTGTGTCCTGGGCGAGTCCTGGTACTGCACCCACACTTAACTCCACAAATTCTACCTCCACTGAGCATTATTTCCTCTCTTGCACTATGTCTTTATGCAGGGGAGCCTACTTTTCCCAGAATAAAAAAAAAATGTTCAAAGAAGATGAAACCTCAGGCTTTAATGTGTGGCAGACTAACCAGTTTGCCCTCCTCCAAACTAGCTCTTCTTTCCAAATATGAGAAAATCAAACTCGACACAAATCCAGTGCAAGTTCCTCAAGGACAGGCAGTGTTCTGGACAATAGGGGCAAAAGAATGTTGGAATTCTCATGGATCATTGTTATCCTAAGCTACACACAAAGCTTGTAGAATTTCAGAAATCAGTAGTTGATGGGAACATGTCGTCAGAATAAGATAAATGTGCAAATAATATCAGTAACAGCCTGCCATTTGCCATATGCTTGCTGAGTGCCAGCGCTCCATAGCCACTGCCTCATCTAGGGCAACCACATTGTGAGGCAGTCATTCTTCTTACTCCATTACACTGAGATTTTTCCCAACTCACATAACCTGTAAGGAGTGGAACTATTATCTGACCTAGATATTTCAAGTACCAAGTCCATATGCTTTCCAACACGCAATTGTGCTTTTCTCTCCAACAGGGATAACAAGTAAATTCTTCATAAATAGGTAAAGAAAGAGACATTGGTCATTCACTAGATTAAAACCAGAACATTCATATTTAAATATTGAGTGAGAATATAAATTACTTGCACACTGTGGAGAAAAATAATAGGCTACCCTATTAAAATTTAAGTGAATACAGAGAGTCATATATAATGTAATATAGCCAATGATCTTGCTCCAAATCAATGGTCTTATTTTATTTAGTACAGAACAGTAAATATACAAAACTTATCATTAGAATAACAGAATCTCAAGATCCAATTCAAATATTACAAAATTGTGAAATCATACTTCTACCCTACCCCCCCAAACTATGTGACAAAAATGTGACTTTCCTTATTTTCACAAAACCAGACTTAGCATTTCTTCCTCATGATAGGCACATCCAAGAAAACTCAGCCATTTCAGTAATTTCTCAGCCGCATCAGATATGAGCTCAGGGAGGGCTGTCCTCCCAGCACTGATTCTGACATGAAGGTTGATGTGGTGGTGCCATCTGTGAGGGGTAGGGCTGAGCATCCACTGAACTGTGCAGTGATCCCACTGTGGTCTCGGTTGTCAACAGGATCTCACTGTTGGCTGTCAGTACTCCATGTATAAGCCATAATGGAGCCTGGGACCCCACATCAACTTCCTGAGCACAATAACTGCTGCTGCTCCATATCTCACACCAAAGTCTCTTGTAGCCAACCCTAACTAACTCAGAACCATAGAGAGAGAGGAATTTGAGAAATTCCATCTTAGGTAGATTAACATGTTACAAATCACAATATTTAATAGTAAAACTGAGGCATTACTCTTTTGAATGTATCCTATGGAATCTAAATGGCATAGCAATCTTTTTTTAAGATTGTATTTATTTATTCACAAGAGACACACAGAAAGAGGCAGAAACACAGGCAGAGGGAGAAGCAGGCTCCTCTCAGGGAGCACAATGCAGGACTCAGTCTCCAGACTCCAGATCATGCCCTGAGGGAAAGGCAGACGCTCAACTGCTGAGCCACCCAGGCGTCCCACCGTAGCAATTTAATATCACAATCTTACATTTAAAAAGTACCTGGGCTGCCTGGGTGGGGTCAGTCCTTTAAACATCTGACTCTTAATTAGCTCAGGTCATGATCTCAAGAGAGTAAGATCTAGCCCCGCATCTGGCTCCACGCTGGGTGTGGTGCCTGCTGGAGAGTCTCTCTCTCTCTCTCTCTCTCTCTCTCTCTCTCTCTCTCCCTCTGCCCCTCCCTCTGCTCCTCTCTCTCTCTCTAAAAGAAAAAAAAAGGAAAATAAAAAATACCTAAATAAGCTTTAATTGAGTTGAAACTTTAAATTGCTCCAGTTCCTCTTGGAACATGTTATCTCCATTCCACCTGACTCATAGAATAGTCCTAATATCGTATGTTTATCCTTAAAATATTTTCTTATTCTATCATATACTTCTGAAATGCAGAATTGTTTTTAGATTGAAATTTTATTTTCAATAAATATTATTTTTTGATGAATATAAGTTTTTAGTTTATATAGTCCCATTACCAGTCTAAGTCCTAAATGAGGAAATTTCATGGTTTGTTCTTTCAGATTGTCTCAACTAATCTTAAGTCCTTGCCTTTTCATATACATTTTAGGATTCATATTTTATTTTAGAATCCTTCTCTGACTTTATTATTTTTTTATTTAAATTCAATTTGCCAATATAGAGTATAACACCCAGTGCTCATCACACCACATGCCCTCCTTAATGCCTGTTACCCAGTTACCCCATCCCTCTACCCACCTCCTCTTCTGCAACCCTTTGTCTCCCAGAGTCGAGTCTCTCATGGTTTGTCTTCCTCACTAATTTTTCCTCACTCAGTTTCCCTTTCACTATTTCTTATATTCCACATATGAGTGAAACCATATAATTGTCTTTCTCCGATTCAAGCAGCATAATACCCTCCAATTCCATCCATGTCAATGGAAATGGTAGGTATTCATCTTTTCTGATGGTTGAGTAATATTCCATTATATATATATTACATCTTCTTTATAGGATGACTATTTTGATCAAACTGCTGAAAGGCTTATTGGGATTGCTTTGAATCCATAGATTAAGCCACAGATCAAATTATATCTTTATTGCATTGAGTTTCACAATCTATGAATTTTTTCTATTCTTCCATTTGTTTAAGACACCTTTAATTTCTTTCAATGTGTTTTGTTGTATTCAGTGTAAAGGACTTGCAGATTTTTTAGATTTATTTCGATAAATAAAAATGTAATCTTTATAAAAATAAAAATAAAATAAAAATGTAATTTTTTCCCATGACTCAGATTTTAAGTGTTAAAGTTTGTCTTTGGGTGGTGTTATGCTTACAGTTATTGGCTACCAATGTGATTGAGCAAACATAAAAGTATTCATCAATATGTGTAATATGTTTACATTTGCTCAGTCAGGTTGATAGCCAATAATTTCACTTATAACCCTATCCAAAGAAAAACTAACACATAAAATGAAACATTTAGTGGAAGAGTACCTCTTAATGAAATGGAGTGTTTTCTTTCAATTAGTCCGTGTACTCATGGATGAATATTAGTTATTTCTAGGATGAGATAGGCTACCTCACATACTTACAATATTTGGTCATAGTGTTACATTTATAGAGACCTTGTATACAGAAAAAATATGAGAATGGAAGGAATTTAGTTACAGCAAAGTCATTCAATTATTTTAATTCCTTATTTCCCCAGGTAGTTTTGAGGGCCTTCCTTGCACCCAGCACTGTTTTAGGTTCTAAGGATATAGTGGTGAACAAAATCACACAAGATCAGACAAAAATTCTTGTATCATAAAACTTAAACTGTAGTAAGGGAGTCAGACAACAAGTAAGGTCTTTTTAAGTAAAATATACAATATAACATGGCAAATAGTGATAAGCACAAAAGAGAAAATAAGGCAGGAAAAAAGGAAGGACAAGTAGGGAGGAGTGAAGTTATAGGCAAAGTGGCCTAAGGTATATGGGAAAACACAGTGGCCTAGTATCAAAAAATGTTCTTAATGTACTAAAATTTATTACAAAATTTATTTTGAAAACAAAAAACTAGAGCCACATACCTTGTCATTAGAAGCTATTATTTTATCATCATTAAAACAGCCATTTTGTTTAGTGGGAGGATAATACATACCCTCCAGGGTAATGTGCCAAGAGTCCAGATGGCTGAGATAAATACCTTCCATTGTAAAGTGGAATGAAGACAATTGTGAAGGAGGATGAGGAAACCAAGAATCCGAACAGCCTCAGGTACTTTCTCAGGACACATAAATTTTGGAATTAAGGCTCTTGGAATGACCACTTGAAACTGCACACCATTTGCAAAGTCTATACATCTGGGTACGCATTCTCCAGCTGCAGACTACTGGTCTCTTATTGCTTCCCCTCCCCCTCCCTAGGACAAGCAGGGTCTGGAAGTCCTGGACAGATCTGGGGTTGCTTCCAAACTCTCCAGGATCTCCCAGTGACAGCTTCCCATGTTTTCCAGACCAAATTGCCGACAGTAACAATGACAGTGATATTGGTTCCCCATGTCAGTACCTGAGACTGAGAGGGGACCAGAGAGAAATAAGAGCTCATGTTGCATGGTTATTGCCAAGCAGGAAGAGTTAAAAATGTTGAAGAATTCTGATCCCAGACAGCCCAACCTGCAGGACTGAGGACTCTGCTCTCCCGGTCTGGAGCTGACTTATCTTTGAGCATCTATTGATCCCAAGTGCTTCCCTTTTTGAGTTACATGGGCTTTCTGAAAGGTGGAAGAAATGTTAAACTTCTTGCCCCATTAAGAAAATGAGGAATGGCCATCAAGCTTGCATTTGGGTGTCATGGGTCTGCCTGAAGAGCTCTTCAGGTTCATATACCTATTTGGGGCAGGCAGCAGCACAGCACAGCCACCCCCTCTGGGTATCAGCAAGTGTTTGAGGGCACTGTCCATCCTTACCATGCCCAGCACACACCCATCGTGGCGCTTTGCCCAGCCAGACCATGGCCTACAATTTGGCACAGCACAGCTCGGAAAACTCGGGTTCTTCACGCGGGAGATGACAGCAGATCAGGGATGCTGCAAAATAGCTCTTTCCCTTATGCACAGGCGGAGTTTAGTTGTCAGCTACCTCTGAAATAACTGGTCTTTCCTAAAAGCCCTCATTATCCGCGGGGTGCTGCAAAATCCTATCTACATGAACTCAGTTGGTGGCAAGCCTCTACCCTGGCTTTTCTCTTATGAATTCGTATCACAGAACAAGTAAACCACAGTCAAATGTTGCAACAATATTTGAGTTCTTTAGGGTGTGAGCAATGCTTTCTTAAGACATTATTCCCAGCAACTTGTACCATCAATGTTTATTAAAACGATCTCATACCTGAATAGCAGAAACAATGATAGACCAGGAAGTTCTGAATAAATATATTAATTGGTCCTCATCTTCCTGGGTCTTTTCATTGCTCTGAGCTAAAGGCAATGTTCCAGGGCATGGGAGTTTCTTAATTCAGTGACAAGGTGGCGTGCAGCGTAGCTGGATGAGAAACAAAACACCTATATTCTGGTAATTATTTGGTGAATATAGCTAAGCCTGGGGCAGAGATGACAGCTTGAGCTCTCACTGGGAATGGCATTGCCTCGGGTTTATATTTATACAAATGTCATTGCCGCTTTAGGTGTATTAAGTCAATCAGGTTTGCAATGTGTGAGTAAGGAACTGAATCAGTAGCACTGACTTATCTTTTGGAAACTTAGTTTATAGTTTATGACAAAAAGTTGCCTGTAGCTAAATAGAAAAGTTGCAGTTGGTTGTGTATCTTTTATAAGTGGAAAACAACTGCAGATTTGTACAGTAAGATGTTGCTTTTTTTAAAGATTTTATTTATTTATTCATGAGAGACACAGAGAGAGGCAGAGACATAGGCAGAGAGTCAAACAGGCTCCCTGTGTCAGCAGGGAGGAGTAGGAGAAGCAGGCTTCCCACTCAGCAGGGAGCCTTACATGGGCTCGATCCCAGGACCCCGGGATCATGACCTGAGCCAAAGGCAGATGTTTTAACCAGCTGAGCCACCCAGGTGTCCAAGGAAGAATTTTTTTAAAAAAAGATTTTATTTTATTTTATTTTAGAGAGAGTATGAGCAGGGGGAGGAGTAACCAGAGAGGGAGAAGCAGACTCCCAGCTGAGCAAGGAGCTGGATGTGGGGCTGTATCCCAGGACCCTGAGATGAGGACCCGGGCTAAAGGCAGATGCCTAACTGACTGAGCCACCCGGGTGCCCCAAAAAAAGGAAAAAACAATTTTAATGATGACTTAACAAAAGACTTGAAAACAAATCCATAGGAAGGAGGACCTTCAGCTTTTAAGTTTTCCTTAAAGGAGACATATTATATGATTAAGAAAGTAAGGCAATTGTGCATTCTAAAATTCATTTTCATGAGACAGATTAAGAAGATGTTGAATTAAGGAATTTTTCCAGTGGAAATGAGATGATGAATTTCAAGAAAACATGAGAAGGAATCAAAAAAGGCACAGACAAGTTTTCAGAGGTATTAGAACAAGAGGATTGGAAAGGAAACCTCCACGAAATCTGTAGTTATTACAGTGAGAACTCCATATGGGGATCTTTGACAGCAGAGTGGATGGAAGAGGTAGGAAAGAAGGAAGCACGGGGAGGCAAAGGGGTGGGTGTTGGGGGAACAGCTTGCTGGGTGACCTGAAGAACAGTTATGTTGAATTCTGTGTACTCTGTATACAAGTCTTAAAATGGAGAACAAAAAGCAGTGCGATTAAGAGTTGGCAGCAGCTGTCCAGAAGAACCTGTTATGCATTGCCCTGCTCTCTTCCCCATTCTTGTTCTCGTGGGAAACTGAGGTATTACTCTAAAACATCGCACAGGGAGAGCCTGCAGCCAGGAAACCCCATTGTTTGCAGTACTTTCAGATGTATTTCCTGTGCCAACTTCCAAGGCACAACCAAGCAACTTCTTAGAAGAAATTGCTACTTGTAACCAAAGATCTTTGCTAGCCATTCCATAGCCCTGAGGAGGATTCCCCCTGACATGAAGGAACCACAAAGCTACTCTAGGTTTAAAGCAACATTTTACTGTACTGGGGACACCTGGGTGGCTCAGCAGTTGGGTTGAGTGTCTGCCTTCAGCTCAGGGTGTGATCCCGGAGTCCTGGGATGGAGCCTGCTTCTCCTTCTCCTCCCTGCTCTTGCTGTCTCTCGTTCTCTCTGTCTCTCTGCTCTCTCCAAAAAAATAATCTTTAAAAAAATTTTTTTCTTCCTTTTTTATTTTTATTTTATTTTTTTTAAGCTTTTATTTATTTATTCATGAGAGACACACACAGAGAGAGAGAGAGAGGCAGAGACACAGGCAGAGGGAGAAGCAGGCTCCATGCAGGGAACTCAATCCCAGGTCTCCAGGATCAGGCCCTGGGCTGAAAGCAGCACTAAACCGCTGAGCCACCCGGGCTGCCCTTTTCCTTTTTTAAAAGCATTTGACATCATTTAAAAAACAAAATAAAACAAAACAAGCTTTCAGGATCTGTACACTTACCCTCCATTTATGCTCCAATTTTACTCCTTTACTTGAACTCTTGTTCCATTCTGATAAATGGCAAGTGTTAGTATATAGATAAAAAACTCATTTTTATATAGGAACATCATCATCTCATGGACTTATAGGCTTCTGTTGCCAAAAAGCCACATTGCATTCCAACCATAAAGGATTCTTGATGTTTTTAGTTTCTGAACGTACCTTTTTTTTAATTACTTAGTTTTCAGTGATTCTTCCTTAATAGTTACTCTTTTTGAAGTCTTCTTGAGTTCTGGATGCTTGATAATTTAAGTTTTACCAATATGTAATTTTTTATTTTAAAAATATGAAACATTTACCTTGCACTAGAATTCTGATACCCAGAAAAAATGTAGCTCATTTGTCATACCATCCACTGGGATGACCGTGTGTCTTAGTTTGGTTGAAACAGTCTTTGTTTACACATGTTCTTTTGGCATCCTGTCCCACTTAAGCTCTGTCCTACATTTTTTTGGTTTTCAAATATGCAATATTTGAATTGAATGCAATATTACCATTAATAATTGTATTAGGAGAATCTAGGATGGGTAAACTGATAGTAGATCAAGCTTCTGTCATAGTCTCCTCAAGATGTGTGGGAAACAAGCGCAATGAATAGAATTCTCCTTATGACACATGCTTGCATGTATAAGAAAACCAACACCACCTCCATCTTCTCCCCAAATCTTTAAGGACTGCATGTAGATCAGTCAGTGATTTAAAAAGTAGGTGCTTGGACAGGAGTAGCAGAGATAGCCACCTCCTCTCAATGCCAGATGGAGGTGGGCAAGTGCTGGATGCTGGACACAGGGCACCAGCCCACAGCTGCCAGGCATGGTCGTAGAGGGCACCCAGAGGTATAGTTGCCTCCCTATGAAGCTGCAGTGAATGCAGCAATGAAAATAGGAACTCTAGTTTTCAGACGTATATGTATATATAAGCATATATAATAACGTAACATATATATGTATATAACTATATATATATTACATATGTTTCCATGTACACACATTAGGGTAAGTAAATGAGAATTTTTTCACTATTTGGATATTATGAATGCTGTTATAAATTTCTATGTACAAATTTTTGTGAGGACATATGTTTTCATTTATCTTGGGTATGTACTTAGGAGTGGAATTTCTGGGTTATATGGTAACTCTGTTTAGCCATTTTAGGAACTGTTTTCCAAAGTGGCTGCACCATTTTACATTCTGACCAGCTGTCGTAGGGAGGTTCTAATCTGTCTACATCCTCACCAACATTTGCTATTATCTGACATTTTTGTTCTAGCTCTCTTAGTGGGTATAACGCAGTATGCCATTGTGATTTTGATTTGCATTTACCTGAAAACATTTTGGTAATGAGTTTGATGTTGAAAACAAACTAAAAGAACTTCAGGAAGGCAGAATACATTTTCTATCTTTGCTTCTCTTCATCCATCAGAATTAAACATTTCAGCCTTTAAAGAAGTACTTTATAGATCAATCTAATTTCCCTACAATAGTTGCAAGCATTTTTATAAATGAATCTTCTACATTTCAGTGGCATTGCATTCAAGGTCAGTTGAAAGACTTAAATTGAATCATTCAACAAATGAAGCACCCCAAAAATCATCCTCTGAAGCTTTTAGTAAATGGCAGTAATTGAGAGGTTATAAAAAGGAGAACATTGAAATTTATGCTCACCAAAGGAAGAGAACCGGGCAAATTAAATCATGAAAGCTCAAATGTTATATAAGATTTAATTTTTCAATTTTATAATTTCCTCTTGAAATATCTCAACTTGAGAAAAGATTCTTTTGACAGACCTCCTATTTTTAATTGGATGAATTTATATTCTGCACCAGAATGAAAAGAAGCTGAAGTGTGAGAAGGCCTAAGAATTTTGCAACATTCATATTTTAAAAAGTCATAAATAGATACAATATAATTTCTTGTATTATAAAATTTTGGGCAAAGATGCACTAAATAGAGGTAAAATAACATTACCTGGGAAAGTATTTGGGCTGAATAACTCTACCCATATCCACTCTTTAGCAAACTCACATGGAGATCACTCGTGCCTTATATGGAGAATATTTCCATAGTTAAAAATACTATCATTTACAGAGTCAATTAAGGTATCAACAATTTCAACTTTACTAACCACAAAAACTTTGAATAAGATTATAAATAAATTCATGAAAATAATAAAACCATATAGAAAAAAATATATGTTATATGTATATTCCATGATCTGATATATTACAGACAGAGATAGCTAAGGAGCTATCTAGTACATGAATTTTCCCAAAAATAATGACTGTATTAATGTTACATTTTAATGTTCAAATGATCAACATAAAAAGTTGTCTTCTTGTTTTGCTTTAAAGCATACAGATATAAGGGACATCTAGGTGGCTCAGTTGATTAAGCATCCAACTCTTGGTTTTGGCTCAGGTCACGATCTCAGGGTCCGGGAATCAAGTCCTGCCTCCAGCTCTATGCTCAGCAGGGAGTACTTGAGATTCTCTTCCTCTCCCTCTGCCCCTCCCCTAGTTTCTCTCTCTCTCTCTTAAAAATAAGTAAATAAATCTATGGGGAAAAAAATAAAGCATTCAAATATATGCCATCTTTATTTTTATAAAAAAATTTTACTTTGAATATAATTTCAATGGAATCATTTTATTCACAAATGCATATATTTATTTACTTTTTTAAATTTTTTTAATTTTTTTTTTTATGATAGTCACACAGAGAGAGAGAGAGAGAGGCAGAGACACAGGCAGAGGGAGAAGCAGGTGCCATGCAGGCAGCCTGATTTGGGACTCAATCCTGAGACTCCAGGATCACGCCCTGCCGAAGGCAGGCGCTAAACCACTGAGCCACAGAGATCCCCCGCCCATTCAACTTTTAATCAGTTTGATTTTTCTAATTTCCCACCCACTGGTCAGCAAGATGGAGTGGATGTTTGATTAAATATCTAATCTGAAGGCGGCCCCGGTGGCGCAGTGGCTTAGCGCCGCCTGCAGCCTGAGGTGGGGTCCTGGAGACCTGGGATCGAGTCCCAAGTTGAGCTCCCTGCATGGAGCCTGCTTCTCCCTCTGCCTCTCTTTCTCTCTGAGTCTCTCATGAATAAATAAATAAAATCTTTAAAAAATATATCTAATCTGATAAAAATTTTGTCCTATCCAACCATTTAAATGGTCCCTATGCACTGCTTATTCTTTCTGGGAGTCTTTTCAGTGGCTCAGATTGGCTCCTCTTTCACTGTTTCTCTCCTTAATATAGTGTCCAGGTAACTTATGTGACCTGGCAAGAAAACGATAGGCTTCAGGTTCATCTAGTCTCCAAGGGGATTGCCTGGAAATGATCCCTGACACCTGCTTGTTGTGTCTACACAGTGATCTGGTGAAGCTTTGATTTATCCGGCCTTACCTTAGCTTCTTCAATCGAGGTAAAAGGATACAGCAGGTCAGAGTGGCTATACCTAGAGTATGTCTAGGCTTTAATACAATTTCTAGGCTAAGTCATCCCTCACTAAATCACAAGTCACTGACACTCCTGCCTTGAGCTGAGGATGTGATACAATATTGGCATCTTGTGTACACAAACACAGACTCACTGAAAGTTCAGTATCCCCACATGCCTATGTACCTGTTAATGTTATAGTGCTGTAATATAACCAAACTTTGTTATAAAATAATTAATAGTTTTAATAGACTACCAAAAAAAAGAGACATGAACTAAGATTAGCCATGGGCATTATGATAAAGGAAAGACAGAAGCTATGATGAAAACAGAAAGAAATTAGAATGAATGTCACCAAGCATAGTGATTCTATACAGACTGTGAAACCAGTACCATGCTACCAGAGAAGAGATGAAACCTTCTTTGCAAAAAGCAAATGCCTATTCGTCAAGGATGGCTTGAGGACAAAAGGCATGGGCATAGATTATATGACTTCTTAAAGGTTTTTCTAATGATGCCATAAATATTCTTAAGAAAACAACTGGATTCTGGCAACAAGATGAAAAGGTATATCTTCTGATATATAGGGGGAAAGAGCATATCCGTATGCCTAAGGACAAACATATTATTTAAAATCTAACATTATTTGATGTTACTTCATTTTTCACTAAAGTCAATAACAACTTTGATTTTTCAGTCTTTAGGATCCCAAGTTCTTTATGTGTTTCTTAAAATTTCCCTGTTTTTTGACCATTGATAATACTTTTAGCAGTCTTTTATATTAAGTATACATTTTTTCCATTTGTGGTAGACAGCTTTTTTTGTTAATATTATTTTTATGTGTTCTATTTCAAACACCGAGTACTATGTGTGTTTTTATTTACACATTTATTCACATCAGGCTATGTTATATTTTCAGTTGACTTCATAGGTGGACTTGATGCACAATCCTACTACCAGGATCATGTTGAGTTAAAGCCTGTTAACCTGTAAGTAAAGGTGTGATGAGATGGAAAATATTAATCCTTCTAACTTGGTCAAAACTAACCAAACCTGAGATAATTTGGACCTGCTACTACTAATCATTGGTTTAATTTTCCACTCATATTTAAAACACACCTTTTACATGTAACCCAACATCATCATTATTATTACTCATTCCAAAAATAATTTGAAATAGATAACATGGTTTGTTTCTGAAACTTTTTTTTTATTTTTCTTATCAAAGGTTGATTGCCAAATTGGAAAAAAAAAAGGATAATGTAATCTATAGAAGAGAAACCAGATATGTAACTTGGAGGCCACATAACAGAGAGAAAAGTGGAGAAGGATTAGGTTAGAATTCAGGATCCTTGTGTGTGATCTCAGGGCCCTTCCTTGATGCCCCTGAGACTTAGTTCTCCCACCTGTATTATGGTTTCACAGGCAGAGAAGGGAAGTGGATTAAATGGGATAAGGTATGTACAGTATATGTAAAATTACCTATGATTGTGTCTAGTACTCCAATATTTGACTAACTGTTCCTAGAGCACATGGAAGCAAGTCAACAACTATAACAAAAAAAAACATCTTAACCTGGACAGATTGTAACTGAGTATAAGGAAGGAATCATGGTCACCTGATTGATAAAATACTAGAAAGCACGAAAATAGATACAGTGACTCCATTCCTTGAAAACTCTAAGAAACAAACATCTATCCATATTTAGTATAAAATAATAGCTATCATGTGCTAAGCACTTGGCATGTATTATTTCACTTAATCCTCATGGAAATAATGCAATGTACTAGTTAACAGTCCCACTTCATAAAAAAGGAAATAGAGGTACATAGAGGTTAGACAAATTCCCCAAAGTCCCACTAGGAGTAAGGGGTAGAGCTGGGATCTTTTCTGAATGATAAGCTATCACCATGCCTGATATTGTAGACTTGTCCAGATGACCTTCCTATTCTTTCAGCCCAATGTTCTGCAATTCCATTGTTTATAAAAGAAATTATGTAAATTTCCTGTGTAGGAAACATACATGAAAGGCTTCATCTGCTGCCTTTTTGCCACAGCCCCTCACCCCCAGCCCTGAGAAGCCTGCACGGGCTCCTCCAACCTCTCCAGGTTGAATTAATTTTATTCTGGCAGAATGATCGAAAGGAAACATAGCTCACAAGCTACACAAATCAGCACTGTGCCTGTCACATGATAGATGTTTAAATAAATGTCGGCTTCTTAAAGCAAATCCAATTTGGAAAATCATTCACCTTATATAACACTCTGGGACTAAGTAGTCACCACCTCATTACTCATGCTACTGAGTGCTCATAAATGATGTGCTCCAAAAGTTGATATTTGTGGATCTGTGGAACTTGGCAGAGATTGTGACAATAATAAAGATGATCAGTGCATTGGAAGTGAGAAAAGAATGGAAAACAATGCCTAGTTGTGGCTAGAAGAGTCTAATATGCATTCGTTATGTAATAAAGAAGGTGATGAATGATTTCTTTCATCTCCACTGTGAAAAAAATAACTCAGCAGAGGAAATTGCAATATGAAAAATGCTGGTCAGATGTAAGAAAGATCTTTCTATTAAGGAAGGTTATTAAAATTGCAGTTGATTAATGTTGATGGGATCTCCTTTCTTGAGTGGCATGTGTATCTGTGCACCTCACAGTGTTCTCTGGCATGGCCCAGAGGCGAGTGACTGCCATCTATGTTTCCTAATGTCTCTCCCATTTCTGTGAATCAAGAATACATGAAGCAAACCCATGAGATTACCCGAAAGGCTTTGATCAACTCTACTGCCTCCTCGAAGGGTTTTCTCAACTACCCTGTTCACTGATGAACTCTCACACTTTTTTAGCTGAATGTAGCATAAACTACAGGCCGTGGAAGGCAATAGGACAAGTTCCTCCTTTGACAAATTATGCATATTACTGTCAGATGAATATGGAAAGCCTTTCAACCATGAAGGGAGCAGGAATCTGAAAGATCAAACCAAACCTGAATTAAAATCATTGTGCATGAAACAATTTAAGAGGTCAGCGTGTGTGCTCCCCACTGGTATGCAAATATTGCAGTTTATCCAGTTGGCATCAGTCATCCTGCTTGATTTCTTTTAATAAGGCCATTTTATTGGATTCTGTTGCGCCCAGCTCAGTGATGCCATATCACCAGTCAGCAACAAGTTGGAGAAAAAGCCAATCATCTGTATAATTGTCAGACAGGGAGGGAATGCTGGTTTTTAACTTTCAGTCTCTTTAATCTCCATGGAGTACAAAGCCAGATTTTATGAGGAAGCCACTTTATTAAGGGAATAAAAAAATTTTTAAAAAGTGAATCAGAAGAATCCTGAACATACTCTCAAGTACTTGTATGTAGAAGGGTGGCTTTCGACTCCAGAGGGGTAGTTACAAGCAGACATTCCATTGACAGGTAACACTGTCGATTTGCACAGGAAGCCTCCATTCTCATGTTTAATTGTGTCATTACTCATAATCATAAAATGTACCTTTGCTGTGCCCACAGTCAAATTGTGTGTGAAATGTGTGTTGGGGGTGATGTGATAGGAGAAGGCATTTTACATATGGAGTTAGTCCTCCATGTTTTGTCTCTTTTCAAAATGATACCAAGCTATCAAGAAGGCCTGATTAAGTAAATTAGGTTAGCTTTATTTGCAAGCCTTTCTCTATTACTTATAATGTGTGTCCTAGATCCCAGGTTAGGTGCCAGAGACAGAAAAATGAAAAATACTTGAGCTTTGACCTCCAGCAGCCAATGATCTAAGAGAGAAGACCTACACAGAAATAAGGAGATGCAAAACAATGTTCCCAAGGCCATTGTTTTGCAGAAGGGAGAATGGTTACTTCTCACTTGCAGGGGTGGGAGTTCAGTGAAGGGATGATGCCTGAGCTACTTAGGAAAGATAATAAAGAGTTAATGGAAAGAAGAAGAGAATAAATGTCCCTGGCGTGGAGGCTAATTTGCTTGGCCATTCTACAGAGGGTGAAGTTGAAATTCATGACTATCCAATCTAGCATTTGCCATAATTGTCACACAAACTGAGCAAGCCTATGAGGAAGTAGATATTTAAGTAAAGCAGGAATCTTGAAAGCTCCTGGTGGGGATGCCCCCAGATCCTCAGCAGCCTTGGCTTTGCCATCTCAACAGCATCACTCTTCATACCCAAAGCTATGGAGATGCCAGCCATAAAAAAGAATGAGATCCTGTTATCTGCAACAACATGGATGGGCCTCGAGGGTATAACACTGTATTATATAAAGTGAAGTAAGTCAGAGAAAGACAAATGCCATATGATCTCATTCATATGTGGAATTTAAGGAACAAAACAAATGAACAAAGAAAAAAGGGGACCCACCCCCCCCCAAAAAAAGATCCAAATGCAGAAACAAACTGATGGTTACCAGCAGGGAGGTAGATGGTGGGATGGATGAAATAGGTGAAGGGAGTACACTTATGATGAGCACTGAAAAATGTATACATTTGTTAAATCACTATATTAAACACTTGAAACTAATATACCACTGGATGTTAATTATACTTGAATAAAAAAAAAAAAGAAAGAAAGCTATGTAGGTGACCAAGATTCCTACTATCCAGTGAAACCCCAGCCAAAGGATCAGGTTTGGCAGAGTCAGTGGGGAAAGAAGACCCTCTTGAGCTTGACTTTAGTCTGGCATGGCAAAGAGAGGTATAGAATAAGTGGGAGGCCCTCGGTGTCCCCCACATCACACACACACACACACACACACACACACACACACTGTGAGGGGGGCAGGGCTGGGTCCATCAGCCTTGCACTGGTGAAATACCACTTAAAAAAAAAGAATTAGAAAATGCTACAGAGATGCACTCAGTGGTCGTTGCCTGGGTCTGGCTTTGGGCCATGTGGCACACAGGTCAGGGATAGCCTGTGTTGGGGGTCCAGCATCTTGGTACCACCATCACTGAGGGAGCTATAATTCTCGACATAGAGCCTGGGTCTCTGCCAAGGCCTCCTCCATCACTGCCCCCACACTGATATCACCTTTTGTGAGGGGAAAGAGCAAGGGTCGCTCTCATCATAGGAGCAGTGAGCCATGTGGGCAGTGGTAGCTTTGAAGAGGACGCTTACCATGCAGCTTATGGCGGAGGCTGCAGTAACACCAGGGGAAAGCACTAATAAAAGCAGATTTATCTGTCAGGAAGAAAAATCACTTGGCAAAACAACCCATGCAGCTATGAAAGAGCTACGGAATTTCAGGGAACATCCTAGTGAACAACTAAATTAAAGTTTGTCAAAATCAAAATGGTTAGCAACTGAGTAGTGGGGAAATTAAGGTCTATGTGGCAGTAATTCTTCAGGTAGAAATAATTAGACCAAAGTACTTTGTCAAAAAAAGACAGTAGTGGAGTTTCAGAACTGTATTCTACAGCAGAGAGATCTGATGACGTTAGAAATCCCCATGAGTAAGATGCCTCATGACTGCCATTAAGAAACACTTGGTGAAAAAGCTTCTTCCCCCACATTCAGCCAGTCTTTTTCTAAGGTTTCCAAATGAGAACTTGACTTTTCTCTGGCACCTTGACTTGTCTGATTGCCTTAGCTGGAGACTAATTTTTCTTCACAAAAATGGTCACCTGCTATGTGGCTAACTACTGATTGTCAGCTATTGCAACTCAGGATGAGAAGACAGACAAGGCTAATTCCCATTTCAGGGGGGCTCCACAATCAGCACCCACCTGTACCTGCACCACCTAGTCTCAGCCTCTAATGGTCCAAGCCCAGAGGAAATTGGTCTCTGATGACGGGCTACTGGATAGAGCCAGAGGTGGTCCCGCCCACCTGCTCTTCCCTGAGAAAAGTTGCTTTGTATAAGTATCCCTGCAAGTTGGTGCCAGACCATTTTGCATTTACAGCACCTAGATTAAGAACCAGCTAGGAGAACAAACAGATGTGTGTGTGTGCGCGCATGCACGCGCACGAGCACATGTGCACACCTGTAGGAGGTACGGAGGTCAGAAAGATGCACTTTCAAACCTTGCTTTAAAAACCAATACCAAGGAAACCTGGGTGGCTCAGCTGGGGTTAAGCTTCCCACTCTTGGTTTTGGCGCAGGTCATGATTTCAGGGCCCTGAGACTGAACCCCAAATGGAGCCCCATGGAGCCCCATGTGAGGCTCTGCACTGAGTGTGGAGCCTCTTAAGATATTTTCACTCCCTTTGCTCCTTTCCCCTGCTAGTGAGCTAGCTCTTTCTGTCTCTCTCTCTCTCTCTGTCTCTCTCTCTCTAAAAACCCAAACAAACAAACCAGTAACCACCAGCAATGTATTAGTAAACTAAAGCTGGAAGAATCTGGAGTCTGTAAGCTGCAAGCTGCATTTATTTGATCACTCCTATCTTTCTCAACCAAGCACCTTAAGGCTAATAAAATAATAACTCTGTCTTTATCGTGTTTTTATTTGTCCTCAATTGTCTTTCACGCTTTCATATTTGTCATTCTAGCTGTCTGTCCCCTGTGGTACACAGAGCAAGGTGTCTATAATCTGCTCAAATGGAGGGCTGCTTACCCTTCCCATTACTGAGTGTGGAGTTCTGTTCTGAACCCCTCTGCCTGAGGGCTTCCGTCAGTCCTTGGAAATGGTGGGCACTTGCCCAGGCTTTTACTTTCCCCAGGGATCTCGAGAATGCAGCTCAACAACAACTGTAAGGCACTCAGCCCCTTCTTAGTTGTCCCAGAGGACAGCTGGGCTCCTTCACATGCCCACTTTTACTTAGCACAAAGGGGCAATGCTTTGGGCTTGTTGCTCTTCCTCTCTTCAGAGCACTTTTGTCACTGATATAAATAACTTTTTGATCCATCATACGAAATGACTAATTAATTTTAGGAACTATGTAAGAACACAACCTAATATGTAGCCATTTGACCACATAGCAGTGAAATGGCTGTATTTATATGGTTCAGAGTGGTCACTAGGCCAGTCAGTTCATGCACCACTATTCTTGCTGGGAAGGAATGATGCCACCAACAGTGCAGCCAGCAACACACAAAGAGGGCCCATCGTGACCATGACCGATGATCTGCCCTGTACCTCACTGGGATCTCTAAGACCTTCTAATTTGACATGTGACCTCATTCACTGCCCCCTGAACCTTGTGGAACCTGGTTCTCACACAGCCTTGTGAAGCATGGGATGCTTTTTCCAAAATGAGAAAACTAGCATCTGAATGGTAACCTCCAGGGAAATGGTCAATTGCTGTTTTTCCCAGAACTCTTAGCAGTCTTCTCAGCCCTTGTCATAGATATTAACAGGATGAAAATAGATTTACTCGGTGATGTGGAAACATGGAGCACCCTCCTCCCCCAAATTAATCCACATATGTAAACTAACTTCACTTTGCCTGTTTCCAAGAGAAAATAACTTCTGACTTTAAATTTAAATGCAATGAACATAAATCAAATTTTATACTAAAAACATATCTTTTTATATTCACATCAAGAAATATTTATAATCACATGTTATGACAGGTTCTAGGAAGAAACAAGACATAGGAAAGAAAATAGAATACACAGATGAGAGCACATGTGTCTGTGAACACACAATCACAAACACACACACACACACCAGAAGTGATAAACAGAGAGACTTAGAAAAGCAATAGAAAAAGATACAATGACAGGTCTCTCAGAAGACACGCTTTGAAATAACATCACTATATTATTCCTTGATTTTATTCTGCCTTGAGGGTAGGTACCCTCGGGTAACTACTAACATACCTATGAACATCTGAAGAAAAGAAGATATGATCTTAAGGTCTCCAAAACTCAAACTGTTCTACACAGACTCATTGATCAATCATCACACCATTAAAAGAGTGACAACTAGACATGATGTGTCTCCAGATGTGATACCAGAAGCTGACACAGGACCACATATGAAGTATCTTGCCACAAGGTCAAGTCACTTAGACTGAAAGTGTAGAAAATACAAGATAACAGAATTAGTTCAATCTGACCACAAAAGTTAAATGTGGTGGGTATATCCAGAAGTTCCCCCCCAAACTCCCATCAGTACTACCACTAACAAACAAAAGCACCTTCCTCTACTGCCTTATCCTCATTCTAGAAGAGATTCATCTGTTGGATGGATGAATAAATTTTAGGACCTTGAGTCTCCCTGCTAACTAAGACTCCATACAAAACTATAAAAATTCCCCCCATTATAATCTCATCTCTTTATCTTTCAGCCTTAATCCCTGTTAAATTACAGTGGGGCAAAAGAGGTAGACGTGGGCTATATGTCTTCCAGAATGTAGAGAAATAGAGGGGCAGAGAAAATGTGATAAGAAGACGGGGAAAGAGCCAAAGGACTCCAACTCTTGAAGTGTGCAGGAGGGAACAGCACTTATACAGAGAAGAGTGGTTACCCAAAAGTAAAATTGGGAGGTTGGAGGGTTTTTTCAGCTTTTTCAAATTATGACCCAAAAAGTCCATTCTGTGCCATAGAGCAAGTCATTGAACTGTGTTAATGAAAGAGAATTGCTAGATGGGCTATAAAATAAATGAAAAACACAGCCTCTACTGGTAGGATGCTTACAATTTAGTTGGAGGGAGGAAACTTACATACCTGAGTGAAACAAAGCCAAATTAAATTGTGAAGTTGAATAACATTAACTCCACAGGGGCTACAACAGGCATCGTAAGACCCGCTATCAGCGGGGTGAGAAAGCAGGATGGCTGAGGTGGAAGTACAAGTCTTCGAAGAGGAGAAGAAAGGTCAACTGAACCCTCAGGATGAATAGGATTTGAATCAGCTAAGACTTTTTTCTTGAGAGAAACAGTGAGAGCAAAAGTATTCACAAATACTTTAAGTGCCAAGTGTGGCAGGCAGTGTATTGAAGTTGATATAGTAGGAAGATGCATAAGCTAGAACAACCACCTCCCAAAGACTTACTACCTGGTATAGACTCAGAACCAGTAGACAAGAGTAACTAGAGATGGGAGTGTGTATTCCAGAAAAACAGAACGAATAGGGTGTGTATGTGTATGTGTGTGTGTGGAGAGAGAGAGCGAGACAGAGAGAGATTTTAAGAAATTAATTCATATGATTACTAGACCAAGTAAGTCCAACAAGTACAGGGAAAGTTTGCAAACTGGAGAACCTACAGAAGAGCTGATGTTACAGTCTGGAGTCCAAAGGCAGTGCGGATGCAGAATTCCTTCTAGTCTTTGTTCATAAGGCCTTTAAAGGACTGAGTAAGACCCACCCACAGGATGGAGGATAATCTGCTTTACTTAAAGTCTATTGATTTAAATGTAAATCTCATCTAAAAAAAAACACCTTCACAGTCATATTTAGGTTGTTGTGTGACCAAATATCTGGGTACCCTTACCTACTCAAGTTGACACATAAAATTGATCATCACAGGGTGGGATGTATGTAGGAACATAGATCAGTGGTATGAAAGCCAGATGAGGATGATTTTTGAGCCATCAGCCAACAGCATGCTGTAGGAAGACAAGGCTAGGGATGTATCTAGTAATTTGGAGACATAATACTACCCTATCATCTTTATCTCAGGACAATCAGAAGCCATCCCTTTACATCATTCCTCAATTGCTATAGGGTTGACACTTCTCTCCCAGGAAAGCAATCCAATATTATGAATTTTTTACCTGATTGCACGCCCTATCTGAAGAGTGGGGGCTTTTTTTTTGGCCTTCTTATTGATACAGTCATAGGCATGGACTGCATGAGGAGCACCCAGAAACTATTTTGCATTTTGAAAAGCCTGGATGAATAGAAAGGAAATTCAGTTTTCAATTTTGAAGTTTTTTAAAGCAATTCATTTTTTTCTGTTTTAGGTCGAAATAAGTAACGGCGCTGACTCTGAAACTTGGCTGCTGAACTTGACTTAGGAAGCAAAGCACCACTGAGAGCATGTCTCCACATTGACACGTTTCACTTCCTCCCAGAGGACGGCCTGCGCCTCCCTACTTCCCCACAAATCATGGAGTTCTTTGGTCACAGCCTATGTATTATTAGCATTGTGCGCTAGATGAGTTGTAGGTGATTGGGTGGGTATTTTTTAAGTCATTTTCTTCGTATATGAATACTTGTAAATTATTTTTAAAAATCGATTTTTCATTTTTTAACAAATTTAATGTGAGGCATGCAAAATGAAAAAATTTCATGAAAACCTTCTACAGTCAATTCTAAGAGAAATACTGGGTTTTGTATTGAAGCGTTCAGTCAATGTTGCTGACCACTGCGGTTATCCTATGCCTGATGGAGTTTGCATTCACAGACGTTACAGGGGACTACTCAAAGTGAGGTAGATGCTGTGACAGCTGACAAATGGACCACAGATCTGACTTTCAGACTGACCATGGGTCATTGTTTCAACACCACAGGACAAAACATGGAGTCTTTTGTTTTCAACTTTCCAAAATGCAGAATAACATTATGTCAGTCTAAATTTTCACATTCATGTGCATTATCTTGTTCTTCCTGTATTCCGAAAAGTATATATCAAGGGGGCATGACAAAGTAACATGATTAGTAGGACACCTTTCCTCTTTTGGAGGGTACATAGGTATCTCTGATGTTCATATTTTCAATTCTTTATCCCAATTCTGACATTGGCATCTGATCAAAACATACAGATGTGGGATGGGGAGACAGAAATCACAACTGCAATTCTGCAGTCAGGGATATTGCTCTTAGATACCCAAAAGGAGTACTAACTAGAATTTCAATAAAAATTTGAAAAAAAAAAAAAGATATCCAAAAGGAGCTTTAAAATGACATGGAATTTTCTATAAACTCTTCTTAAAAAGATATTTATATTTGTTTTACATCAATTTTTCTTTCTCCTGCCCCATCCCAATAACCAAGAAAGTAATATCGGAAACATAATTTTCCATGGGAAAAACATTATAGTTTTTCCTTTCATATATTTCAATTACTATTTCCTATATCAAAATAAGTCTTACTTTGTACAGCAACCAACATGAGGCCACCCATTGGCCACAATATTTTGTACATGTGCCTATATAATCCAAAAGTTGTTAGTTGGCCCATGCATCTCTAAGAAGTCAATCTGTAAATTATCGAAAATCATATGCAGAATTTTTATGTGTATAGAGATTTTTTTTTTTTGGAGTCCGTATATTTTATGAGACTCTGAAGAATCAGAACTAATACAACAAAGTCTGCCCTGGTTCCTCCCAGTTCATGACAACCACCGTGGACATTCTACTGGCTCATTTTAGTCCCTAGCCTTTCAATTGTGCCCCCTCAGTCAGGTGATGCACACTGAAACTCATCATTTTTCATTCTACTGAAAAAACCCAAATTCAAAAGAAGAGGAGTTCATAGGGAAGCTCAGAGATGGTCAAATCCAAGCCACCATTGCGCAGTTGAGGGATCTGAAACCTAGGGGATTTGGTGGACTTGTCCAGAGTCCTGTGTGCATACAGAGTGGCAAGAGCTATGGCCAAAGGAAAGAGAATTAAAGGGCAAATGGTAGGGTTTGTGTCCCAGGCCTTTTGACAGTGCTGGACATCTTGGCCTTGGAATTTTACTCATCTGTAAGGCAGAACTATAATCCATCCCAAGAGAAAGGTGAGAATCAGATAAAATGTAAAATGTATCCAGTCGACTGTGAAGCATTCCACCAATTGAAAGAGGCAGTTATTATTGTAATATCAGAACAAGTTGGACCCTGTCTGGAGCTCTTACTGTACAGCCAAGTGTTATGAAAACACCAAACTATTCTAAGTTTTCTAAAAAGTAGCTTGAAAAAAAAATTGCCATGTCCAAATAATTAGAAATAATGAATATTAAAAAATTTCATTTCCTAATTTAAAAATAACATTTATATTTCAAGGTTAATACATATTATTATTACGGATGAAGCTAATAGAATATCAAAAACAGAAAGCCAGTAAGACTAGAATAAAACTAATACATGAGTATTTTAATTTGTCATTTCATTGCCTCCCCACATACACACATGCGCACAAACAAAACACAGTTAACATTTCACAAGGTAGCACCATACTAACTTTTCTTGCTGTATTATCTTGGTGTAAATGTGTACATACTGCTAAGATGCACTGGAGAGTCCTAGACCTTGTGTAACTGCCAATGACAGATTTAAGGGGGAGATCGTTACATTAGTGATTTTTCTATAGATTTTCAATATAGGTAACTGCTTAATATGGGATCCCAGCAATCCATAATGATCATTCTAGAGTTCCAGAGAATTTACCTTTCATCAGAGACAGCTTAGATCGATCTCCTCTCCTTCCCACTTTTCTTCTCCCTACCTCACCTCTCCTCTCCTGGCTGCCCCTTAGAGGTCCTGTTCCCCTATGACAAAGGGATGAAAAGAAGTGCTGAGCTTTACAGTAACGCTCAGCAGTCATCCTTGATCTGGGTCTTTGCACACACTGCTGTCATGGTCACTGCTCCTTAGGAGGGAGTGCCTCCAGTTCTTGCAGTTTTTGCCTCCTGTTGTAGGAGATCCATCCAGCACTGTGCATTATGCAGTGGGGCTTTCAACAGACCTGTTCAGTATGTTCTCCATTCGAGCCAAATCTTGACATCTCCATATGCAACATGTGTCCAGAGTAAGGGAACATGAATGTGTCCCTGAGCATGCACTCATTTGCCAGAGTCTCAGCAGCCTGAGAGATGGTGCAGCTCTAGGTTCAAGAGTGGACCTGGCAAAGCTAAAGATAGGATGTCCACTGCCCACTAGCCCCTAGTGCTGACTGGAATGCAGAAGGGGAGAGTTAAAACCAATGTTTTTTTTTTCTTCTTCTTCTTTGATCAATTTTGGTATTGTGTCATATAAAACCTTGGTAAACCCTACCCCAGGCTGTATCTTCTATTGTGTCCATGACTTATCCTTTTGCTGGCATTGTGTGTCCACAGGCACCTGGGATGCTTTCCAGCCTACCTTCTATTCGTTTCAGCTTCCAGCTATATTTCATGACTGCAAAAGAGGAGTTAAAGAGCATGTGGCCTGTTAGAGAATTCCCAGGAGACAGAATACATCTTGAGGCATAGAACCATCTACATCAGACAAATCTCAAACATCTCTTAGGAAAAGCTCTAAGCTAATATATCCTCAAGTATCTTAAACCTTTAACCTGCCCTATAACATGAGGGTATGTGTCCCTAAAACAAAAACTTAAGTTCTTATCACTTGAAAATTTGGAGGCTTTTGACTTACTTTTCTTGAAGATAACTTGACACCTTGCCCTAGTAAAATATTGACTTCTTTCTCTCTTTCCTTCAGCAAAATAAGTGCTGCTATTTCCTATAGACCTCACTAAGGAAGGTAGCCAGCTTCAAGAGGCTGGATCTAACAAAATAGAGCAAGGCTGTCATTTGTCTCACTTAATGAATGGGACACTCATGATTGAGAAGAATTTGTGTTCCCTAGAACACCAGCTAAAATGTGTGTTGCAAAGCTGAGGAAAACCATCATGACTCTGCTAAATTGAGAAGCAAATAAAAACCAAAATTGCACTTTTCAATCTTTGTAAATTAGAAAGGAAGCTTGCCAGAAATAAACATCTTCGTTTTAGACCTAATTTAAAAATTTATACTATCCCAAAATGTGGACTCAGTAGGGAGTGAATATTTTGGCTTCTCCTTTCTGAGTCACCTTAGTATGTAACTAGGAGAACTTTTACAGTTGATTAAAATTCAAATGTTCTAACTTGACGTTTTAGCTCAAGGTAGGAGCTGCTTTCAGGGGATAACTGAATTAAGCAGGAAAAAATACAAATAATTGATCTTTTTAAACTTAGAAACCTTGAATGTCTGTTTCTCTTGTTTCCTTCCCATTTAGGAGTCATCTATAACCTTTGCCAGATAGTTTGTGAAAGTGTCTGTTAAACCTGCTGAAATATTCATGATAAACAGGCCCACAACCTAAGAATGTTATGTCCAAAAGTAGAACTGAAAAAAGAAACCACTGCTCGTTTGACTGCATAATGTGCAATGCAGAATTGGGGCAGGTATATTTTAATTGTTAGAGGAAAGTATTTATTAATAAAGAATTCTCCAAAAAACAAAATTCTCAAAAATTTTAAAATTTGTAGGCAGCTTCTCTCTTTTCATCCTAAATAAGCTTAATTTCTTTACTGAGGACTAAGTTGGGGGGGAGGGCGGAGAGGCAGGGAGCCATTTCTAGAAAGTGGATAAGCTTTCTTAAGTATCAATATTTCTAGAAAAATTTGCTGTCAAATGAAAAACTAATCATTTTCCTTGGGCCTGCAAGCATATAAAAGGCAAGAATCATGTTAAATGCTAGACATTTTAAAACTATGAAATATTCAAAGAATCTAAAATATGCTTTGGTTTGAACTTGAGAGTGAAATTAAGTAAGAAGAAGAAAAAGAAATGAGGTAGGAGAGAGAAAAGAGAGGTAGGAAAGGAGAAAAGAAAGGGAGGGAGAAAGGAAAGAAGGAAGAATCCAAAATTGAAAGTCTACCTAATTTGGACATGGAGATGTCAGTCCTTCACTTAGAGTTCTTGTGCTCCTTTCTTTGACTAAAAACATGAAACCATTTTCTGTCAAGGGCATGCTTTTTCTTTCCTCTCCAGAGTTAGGTTTTTGTTTTGTTTTGCTTTGTTTTAAACAGTTGGAAGAAACCAATGATCTTTCTAGTTGTTCTCATAGAACTTGCTTTGGCAGGTAAACTTGTCAGTCTGTAATAGTTAGGATTAGATTTACCTACAGAAGAGAGAAAGAAAGAAAAGGAAAGAAAGAGAGAAAGAAAGAAAGAAAGAAAGAAAGAAAGAAAGAAAGAAAGAAAGAACAGTGGCTTAAACAAGATGGAGGTCTAGACCTCTTCATATTTCAAAATTCTAGAAATAGTCAGCAAAGAGCTGGACTTGGATTCCCTAGAGATGAGGACCCAGGTTCTTTCTTCTTTTTCATTACGTGTCCTGCCATTCTCAAGCTCTAACACAATTCAAGATGGCTGCCAAAGTGCCAGCCATTGCTTTTGTATTCCAGCCAAAAAGAAAAAAGGGACAGAGAAAAGTGCTTCTTTCATTTAAGGACATGTCTCAGAAGCTGTACATAATACTTCTGCTTACATCCCATTAGCTAAAACTTGGTCCACCCTAAATTTAACTGCAAGGAAAGCTGGGAATTGTAGTCTTTAATCTTGGTAGCCTAGTATCCATCTAAATTTAGGGGCTTCTTTCTTATTAAGGAAGGGAAATATGTATTGAAGAATGCTTAGCAGTCTCTGCCATACAATTCATATTAGTTTGCATGATTTTTTAGAATAATGTTTTCATTTAATTATAATACATAATTGAAAAAATACATACATCAATTCTGTGAGAAAATAATCATTGACTCTTGAAATGAGAATTTCTACCTCATCTTTCTACCTTTCTTCCTAGAAAGAAAAAATAAATAAATCTATGACCCAAGATCCTTCTATGTTTTCCACAATTCTTCAGAGTATTTTAGCTTTCCTTTCCTGGAAATTAAATTTAAAATTCAAGAGCCAATCTAATGTTTTGCTTGGTCCTCACTATTGTGCTACAAAAATAAATTTTTTCTCCTATGGTTATAACTCTTCAACTACTTTATTTTAGCATCTTTTCTTCTAATTGATTAGCAGTGTCATTATTTTCTTTTTATTCAATTCAACAAATTTGTGTGGACGTTGATACTTAGGAAGGTGGGGCAGGATATATAGATGGAAAGTATATAATCCTTTTCTTGTTATTTTCTCTCAGTAAAAGTTGGGCCTGTGTTTTCCCTTCATCTGTTTTTCAAGAACATATTGGCTACCGTGGAATGAGTATTTTAAACTACTTGATAGTCTTTTACTGTAAGAGAAACTACAATTGAGGGAAATCATAAAAATTTTGTAATTACATTTTATCAAACATCTCTCCTAGGCTGGGTGGGGGTGGGGGCAGAAAGAGACAGAAAAACAGAGACAGAGAAACCTTCATACTATTTATTAATACTACGAGGTGATTTCACTCACTGAAAAGTGTTATATTCTCCTAATGTCCAGTGACTGCAAATTGGCAGCCATCACTAATGATTGAGGGATTAGTTGAGTTAGGCACATTGTACACACGCATCCACCCGCAAACTTGAAGACCCGAGTGTACCCTTTTCTAAACAATCACTTTGCTAAAATGTGCCATGTGACCCGAATCCCTTAACAACAAATAACATAAGGTCATTTTAAGAATTGAACGTTAAAAGAAATAAGATGCCTAGAGCAAGAAACAAGATGCCTGGTGCAGGATCCAGTTGTAGACTAGAAAGGACCCCAGTGACTCCTTTGCTCAGTTTACAGATGAGGAGACAGGCTGATAGCTGCAGTGGCTTGTCCCGTGTCCCTTTGGGTCTACTATGCAAGCTCTCAGTCCAGCCTTCTTTACACTCTCGTTGGTGGACTCCAGCTGTCACAGGTCCTGACTAACGAGGCATGGGCTGTTGATTGCAGTCTGATGATTTTTTTCACCTTGTCTTCAGGGCTCAGGACAGCTGAGGAAGACACTTGCTGTTGGCTCCTCCCCCACCACCTTCCCTCTGCTTGGATCTGAGCATCAGAAAGTCCCCCGCCGATTGGCTTTCATCTTGCCATTTTGTCTTCTCAGGACAAACAAAAAATCCCAGATCTCAGATCACTGCTGATTGCTTCCCAAAAAAACAGAACAGCGCAGAATTCCCAGCCTTCTCCTTTCTTTACTTATGGTTTAAACATTATTCCATCTGACCTTATCTAGTCTTCTCATGATTTTTGGTCAACCAGCAAAACCACTGGTGTCAGTGTCTTCTAAAGACTTTTGTTGATGAGGAAGTGATTTTGCAAATAATTGCTTGAAGTTGCTTCTTAACTGCCTCACATAGTTTCACTTCTTTTAAGCCTCTTTCTTACAAGAGAAATGCTCTCTTCCTCTGCTGGCTTCTTAAATCTATTTCAAACCTCAAATAGCAGACATTGAATGCAGTTTTACAAAATAGTTTACTTGGGTCCCCTATGTAATATGGAACCGAGAGCCTAGTCATGGTGATTATTCCTATTGCATTCAGATAATAATGATACAAATAGAGTATTATAAGTGTGACTGTTAATCAGCTTTCCCATTCCTTCAGAACTTGCCTTGTGCTGTGAGCCTTCTCTTTATACAGACAGTATAACTAGACACTAGTTATACTAACTATACAAGTGTTTTTATAATTATAAGCTGTCACATTTAACCCATTTATTAACCCATTATTAACTGTCACAATTAACCCAATAATTTACATTAGTTAGTTAAATATTTAACCCTAAATATTTATTTAGGTTCTGCTGTGGCTCTTCACTTTTGCCATCTCTCTAAGTAAAAAGAGAGTTTCCTGCACAAGACATTTTTAGGCAAAATATAATGTATGGAGCACCAGGTTCAATAACTTTAGAGAATGAAATTTAGGACAATTCGTGTGGTATACTTACGTTGTTTTTATAGGCCAGGCAAAGCTCATTAATTCCATTTTATTCATTATTTTTAAACCATTTGTTTAGTATAGTGATTTTTTTTTTAAATCAATTGATTGATCTTTGGATTTTTAAAATATCACAGAGGAAGACTATCGGTTACAGAACACAAATATCTAAAGTTCATCCAAAAATCGAAATCTCCTGGCCCTTTGTAAATTTTTTTTTTTATGCTCCCAGGCTTTGCTCTAAAGTCTCTGAGCTTGAGTCACATTGGTCCCATTAATCTTTGTCAAGAAGGAAGTTTGGAGGGAGGGTTGAAAAGGCCAACCCCAGATCCTGTTTTATTCTTTCTTCATTTGTTTCAGGGCCCATGGCCATCAGCCCTCCTTGATTTTATTCTGCCTGAGTTTCACATTTTCATAGGTATAAATATGGGGCTGCATGATAATTACTACCCCTTAAAAAAATGGAGAGTTTTCATTAAAGTTTCCCTGCAAATCTAAGATGCCATGTGATAAATGCTAGCAGCACAGAGTACTATTAGCCCGCATGGTAACTGTAGCAAGACTAGGTCCTGTTCTCATTTAAAGACATAGATATTTCAATTTTGTCCTGCCTGACTCAAAGGGAATTTGGGTGTTAACACTTCAAAATACTTTTTAAGTCCTTAGGGAGAAAATCCAAAGTGAAAAGTATTAATTTCCAATTCAGTTCCTAAAGCAAAATGCCTGCCTCAAAATAACAAAGTTATTTCTTATCCTGTGGCAGAAATGTATAGGTGAGAACTCCCACTGAGACCTCCCATCTGAACACACTAAGGAATTTCTGCCATTGTAGGTAAAGAGATAGAAAAAAAAAAAAAACTGGCTTCTCAGTTGTGCTTACCTTTCAAATTTTTCTAAGACTCCCTTTATGTGACAAGAACTCTGCCAACAGGCAACCTCATCTATCCACAACAGAACAGAGAACGGAGAAACAAATGAAAAAGCTTTGTATCCCCATAAATGTTGTAAAATCCACATTCTACAACTCCTGCGGTTTTTTTTTCTGTAGAAAATTTCTTGAAGCATTTATTTAAATCCTAGTTACTCCTAATTTATACAGAAGTCTAATTACCTTAAAGTCCTAGTTTTCAACCACATAACTGAATTGTAAGCCGAAAATTAAAAAGGGAGCTACGTATAAAATAAGCAGAAGTACTGAAAGTCATATAATATACTCTGTCTCAAAGAACAGACACAGAACACTAATATAAAAATCTATAGCACAGTTGTCTGGGGATATTGAAGGTGAAAATGAATACACTTAGCAGAGTCTGTGGACTGTTGACATTGCATTGCTTCAGGGAGCAGCTTTTTGTTCATACGATGATCCAGATGATATTTTTATCTTATCAATAAAAATATTTATTGGGAATTAGGAACAGGAATGCCTTACTCAAGATACTTTCCTTTCATCCGTCCTAAAATTATATTATTCACTTTTATTTAAGTATGACGATTTACTGTCATCTCCTGCAAAAGTTTTCGGATAATCATATGAATCTCCAGTGTCTACAGTTTGAGTGGGAGCCCTTGACACCTGGCACTGCTGTGCCCTGCCTGACCTGCACATTATATGCTGGCCTTGGTGGTGAATACAGTCTTTTCTAATAATTAGGTATGTAAATTTCACTTTAGAAAACTCATGATTCAAATGCTTAAAATTAAGATGCTTGGGTATTAAAACGGTTCAAATATCTGTCATACCAAAGACATTCCCTGAATGTCCTATGTAGGAGCCACGTGCTAGTGAGAAGACATCTCTGGTGGGAAAAAAAAGAATAGATTTTCAAGATTGTGGACCTTGGTATTAGCTCTCTGGAATGTTCCCCTTTGATAAATTTTCCTCCACCTTACAGTTGCCGAATTATTTCTTCCGGTAGAAGGCCTTGATTTCTTTTTCAGTTGCAAAGATCTCAACGTCCTGGGATATTTCAGAGAAAAAGGAAGTCTTTGAAGAAAGCGTGAATGTGGCACCCCTTTTTCCATGGGAAGTAGTTCTCCTGCCCACATTCATCAAAACAAACTTGCTTCCTGGTGCGTTCTTGGCCTATCAGCATTCCAAAATAGGAAATCTCTCTTTGATAGTGGCAGCATATATCAAACTGGGGTGTGTAGTTTCTTCTTCTTTCTTGGATAATTCCGATCTGCTCTTTGGTGTGTAGAACTGACAGGACTCAAAAGATACCACTGGTCTTGAAGTTTCTCTGCAGGTTGTTGCCATACTAGCATGGGGTACACCAGCTACGTGGGTAAGACAGGATGAGATGACCTCCTTCACTCTGCCCCACGTGCCAGTACCCACTGATGGCAACCTATGGCTGCTGCTTCTTTCTTTCACATCACCCCAGCTGATCACTTTCTATGTGTGAGGTGTGCAGGCACTAGCCACTAGGCACATAAAATCATAACGGAGAGTTTTCCAGCTTGCAGCTTACAATCCAGTTGTCAAGAGGTGTATTAACCTCACAGTCCTAAATCAATGCCCGCTAGGGCTCAGCACAGAAAGGCCCTCATGGGAGATGCTGGGGCTTTCCTTCTTCTGAATCGAAAGTCCCAGCAATTGCAAGAGGAAGGAGAACCCATTCACAACCTTCCTCTCTCTCTCCCTGTGTTTCAAAAAAATACTTAGTGAGCACCTACTTTGTGTAGGAAGCTGGGAATCACCAAAATAAATCAAGTACACATCTTTGCCTTGAGAAATTTACAGAAGAAATCCAAATAGGTAACAGGTGGTCAGTAAATTGCTTTCCTTGGGTCCAGGTTCTGGAAGGGACATCTATTCACTCTATGATCTTGAGATCTCATTGGGCCGTAGATGGCCCTCGTTCATTTAGGCAAGCATGTACCATATTTTTTGTTGTGACTTTATGAAAGAACACATTGACAAAATGAGCCTCTTATGGCTCAGGACCTGAATAACAAATGCCAGAACTGCAGGCACTCATGTCAGACAAACCGAAGCAAAGTTGAAGGACCTCTGGATTTCTATGAAAGGTAGCAAGTCTACAGCTCCTAGCAATCGACAGCAATTGTGGTCACTATTTGCTTGAGTGAGATCCACAGACATTTTCTTGTTACATCTGGGGTGATCTGAGAGTGGTGCCCTAGGGGCTTATTTGATGGGTCAGCGTTTAAATAAAAACCAGGCCAGACAGGTAAGGGAAGTCACTAAAAGAGCAAAAGCAATGCTAAATGCCGTCCCCATGCAACTATGGCATAATTAGATTATGCAACACATGGCTGTTTCTTTACTACTGTTTCTAACTAGATGTTATTATTATTTTACTACAACTACTGCTGCTGCTGCTACTACTACTACGACTACTACTACTACTACTACTACTACTACTACTACTACTACTACACTACCATTGAAAGCAGGATAGCAGTATTTAATTGATAAGAATGTCTCTTTGTTGCTGTGACCAATGGTAGAAAGTTTGCTCACATTTGAAATTCCAACTCTGCCATCTTGTGGAAAAAAATTGGAAGTACCTAAAGTTTTTCCTTCTATTTCAAAGGCCAGGACCTGCTGGTTAAGAAAACAGGAAGACAGGACACTACACTGCACCTCCTATTTCTACATATTTTTAACCTTTAACATTTTTACCAGCAGAAGTCATTAAAAAAAAGAAGTTTCTGTCTTGAACAATTCTTAGACGGCTTGCCAACCTAGATGTGTCTCAATCTTGACACTGCAACTTAATGTAAAAATCTTGAATGATATTTTGTACCAATATGAATTTCTACTGCCCCCAACACTGTGTGGTGACTTCACTGTAAATTAACTTCTTTTCTACAGCTTTTTGAGCTACCAGGTGAATTAACTGAAAAAGTTGAATCCTGTTAGGAACCAATCCTAGATGACATTGGTAGCCTGTGAAAAATGAATGTCTTTTTTCTTATATAAATTGGTAACAAGACTTGTTTTCACAATTCCTTTTTACATTTTTGTGCATATAATACCTGTATATTATACTCATATTCTAAAGTGACCAGAAAGTGTTATTTAATAGAAACTACATACATTTTTTATGTCTCTATAGACCCTTTGATTCTGGGTACATTTACAATAAGTTAGCAGTAAAATAGACTATTCTTTTCAAGTATGAATAAAAATGTACATTGAAGTAAAAGATGACTACTGTTTTTTTATGACTACTGTTTTTAATAACATTTTCCCTGTTATGTTATGTATTTATTCTGGTAAAATTGGGAAAGGGATGCATCTTGACTGTCCCTTCATTCTAATATCAAGGTGAAATTAAGTCACAGGCCATGTGACCATAGGAAACTCAATCTTTCCTTTTTTTTTTTTTAAGATTTAATTAATTTATTTTAGAGACAGGGAGAGAATGAGAGGCGAGACAGGCAGAAGAAGGGTCCCTGCTGAGCAGGGAGCCAGACACAGAGGCTCAATCCCTGGACCCCAAGATCATGACCTGAACCAAAGGCAGATGCTGAACTGACTGAGCCAAGCAGGTGCCCCAAAACCCAGTCTTTTCGCCAGGAATTTCTGAGCATCCCCGTGAGGGTTCAGATGCTCTACAAATCCACCAACGTGTTGCTAGCGTAGGCTCACTTCAAACAACTGCTCTAGGCTCCTTTGCCAATGACAAACTTTCTCACAACTGCCTCCTGTTCCTGCAGCTTACTTCTGGCAACTTCTTCCCATACAGGAACTCGAGTTCTCTTTTTATTTCCCAAGGCAAGCTGAAACAAACCTTTACATTTTATTAAACCTAATACATTTTATTAAGGTTTGATATCAATAAAGGGGCTATATCCCAGAAGAGAAAAGCTTAAAAGTGTATCTCAGATACCAGTGGGCTTTGAGTTATTCTGAAGTCATCTTCACAGGGCAGCCTCTGAATGTACCTCTCTTCTTAAACACCTGCCTCCTACCTCCTTGCTCCCACAGAACCTGCACACTCTTGATTTCTGTGTGCATCCTCATCAGGTTACCAGAAATACCTTCCCTCCACCACACCCCAACCAGGGAGCAAAATCTCCTTAACATCAGAGTAATCTCCACTGGAGAATCTACCACCAGTGAATGCAGTTATTTCTATTAGTTAACAGAATACTTAACATCTGGCCTGACACGTGTACACTGGAATCCTGTTCCCAGGTCAGGGCTCTCCAAGAACAGTGAAAGAAGTTGTCTTGAACCAACTGACTAGCACCTCACAGTGGGTTCATCCCCGAAGAAAGAGAGAGAGGGATGGTTGGGTATGTGAAAACTCTAATTTTTCCTTTTTCCTTTTTTTTTTTTTTTGTAATTCTAAAACAGAGTATATTAAAAAGGCAACTGGAGGGCAGCCTGGGTGGCTCAGAGGATTAGCACCGCCTTCTGCCCAGGGCCTGATCCTGGAGACCTGGGATCTATTCCCGCATCGGGCTCCCTGCATGGAACCAGCTTCTCCCTCTGCCTGTGTCCCTGCCTCTCTCTTTCTCTCTCATGAATAAATATATAAAATTAAAAAAAAAAAGTCAACTGGAGTGGATGCTGCTTCCAGTAGTATAGTCCAGATTCTACCCTTAGTGATACAAGCCCAACAACATAAAAACTTACAAATGTATCAATAAGATTGAAATACAGTCTCAGAGCACTCATGTACTTAAAAGCAACATTAAAGAAAAATGGAAATTGAGAAACTTACTGCCTTTTCTTTCAAATGGGCATTTGAATTTTCTATGCCTAGTTGGGCAAATAGAAATTATATTAGATATTCCTAATAGATTTCATCATCTAATCATGGCTATGAATTTAAACAACAGACTAGCATATATATTCTCTCACTCAAGCATGTTTCAAATTTTCTTTTTCTTCCATTTTTCATCTGTGTCAGAATAACCTAAATGTCATCTCAACCTCTCCCACTGCTTCTGTCTTAATCCTGCCTTTCATCATTTCTTATTTCAATCGGCTCCTATACTGGGGTTTAGACCCTCTACCTTTCCCTAAAATCTCTGTTTTCAAGAGATTTCTAGAATGACAACTCTGAGCTTTGTTTTATCACCCTGCTTAAAATCTTGAAATAGAATAAAGAATCAGATCCCAAATTCTTAGCTTGCTATTTAAGATCTTCCATTATCTGACGAACCCACGTTGTCAGCCTGGCCTCTTTACTGCTACTCTCTTTTTCACACCCCATACCTCTGTCTCTTTCATGCTTTTTCCAAACATTCCTCCTGCTTTTTCATGTGCTATTATTTGGGAGCAGTTTTCTATATATGCTCATATTGTCTTGAATGCAGGATATATTTTACTCAATCTTCAAGACCTAAGTTAAATGTTGTTCCAATCAACATATAATGATGGAGTCCTTGCTAGGTAGAAGGTTCTGAATCTATCAAGCAGCACTGGTCTCTCAACTCTAAGAACTTTGGTCCTGCTTCCATAGTTACATGTTGAACCCTAGCTACACCTACTACATTGTGAGTTTTCTAAGTGCTTTATAAATATGAATCACATTATCTTTTTTTTTTTACCCAGTCATATTGCCCTCTTCATCTTCCATCACCTAGAGCCATAAGGTTAGGGTTTCCCCACTTACGTTACTACTATTAAGTGAAAACTCCCCACCCAGCATCTGTGCAATGAGTTTATTAGATTCAATTTTAGTTTCCTAACTGTGAATTTTTTAAGCTTAATTTTGTTAGATTCAGTCAATCATTAAAATCTAGTAATATCATTTTGAATTCTGATTTTTTTAACCACATTTGTTACTCTTTTCAGATTCTTGTGACCTACATATTTTCAAAACTCTTTTTTTTTTTTTCGGAGACTACAAATTGTTGAATAAGACAAGTTAGGGATGATAACCAAATTATCACATTATTCTCATGGGGCAGGCCTCAGGTGCCTCCTTAGAATCTGGGATGATGCACTATGGTCGGTAGAGTACCACTCTGAAATCCAGTCATCATTTCCCGACTCTCTCTAGTGTAGTCTAATATATTAATTTTATGAAAAACAAATAGTATGTCTGACCTGGTGTGTTCTTTGAGAATTAGTTCTTAAAGACCAAGTCAGTTTTTGTGAGATATCATAAGTCATGGCTTGGCATTTCCACTAAATTCATCACTTCATGACATTTAAAATTTACCTTCTTCCACTTTTTGAGAATTCTCACATTGATTACCCATTTTCAGTGTTCTCGCCATTCTCTCATCCTCTAAGATCCTCCAAGTTCACCAAAAAGAATGGTCTTACCTGCAGTTCTATTTATTCAATATTTCAACAAGTTATTATTAAATGTCGATAATGCACCTGATACTGTGCTGGACACTAGGGTTCATCTTGAGCTAAAAAGATGCAACTCCTCCATTCAAAGATTTCACAGTTTTATTCTCTGTGTTTTGAAAGGTTGCAGTTTGGAGAAACAGATATTTTCTTCAATTATATGGTGCTAATTAATAATTACCAATATTTTGCCTGGTGAGTTATATTTCTTACCAGAGAAGGTAAGAAATACTAACCATTAGTCACTTGCAATTATAAAATCTCCTAAAGACTAAAGAAAATTCCCAGGAACATGACCTCTAGCAGCTGTCATGGAACTTATCTCATCTTGGTGAGCAAAGACAAATACAATAATCACATGATAGGTAAATTCTGAGCAAACCAATAAACAAATTAAAAATAAATTCAGACTGGGGTACCTGGGTACTTCAGTCAGCTAATGCCTTCAGCTCAGGTCATGATCCCAGGGTCCTGGGATTGAGCCCTGCAAATGGGGAGTGGGGGGTGGGGGGGCTGGTTCCCTGCTCAGCAGGGAGTCTGCTTCTCCCTTCCTCCCTGCTCATTCTCTCTCTCTCTCTTTCTCTCTCTCTCAAAAAAAAATAAGTTAAAAATTAAAATTAAAAAAAAATAAATTCAGATTGTGCTTAAGGGCCATGAAAGCAAACAAAATGTTGTGATGGAAAGTAAATGAATGTGAAATGAGATCCTACCTTCAGTAGAGTAACACTTCTGATTTCAATGCAAGTTCATGAGTTGGGAAAGAGGTGGACACAATTAAGGAACTCCCATGGTTGAAATATAGTGAGTGTGGAAGGTGTGAGAAATGGTTGGGAAGTGGAAGGTAAGTAGTAACCAGATGAAGAGCCTTGCAAATCAATGAAAGTCAACATTTTATTCAACAAAAAAACACTAGAGGGCCTTAGACCCTGATTGACCAGGGACAAGTCAAATTACTTCTAAAGGTACCTCTTTGGGTAATAAATACCAGCAAATACTAGGAACGGCATGTATCTTTGGAAACTAAAATTGTTGGCAAAGAGCATGGATATTGCGCTATTTCTCTTACTCAAGCAGAAACTTAATTTAATTCCATTCCTCCCCATCTTTGCCATTTTAATCCTTTGAGAATACGCCTGTGCCAACTCAGAGCAAAGTATGTGCCCATTCAGTTCACTGTGACATAATAATCCTGACATTAGTCAATATGTTGGAAATAAAAATTCAATCATAAAAGACATTTCTGCTTCCAGATTATGTAGAAATGACTTCATTAAGTTTGCTTTCAAAAAGTATTTTCCCCAAAAGCTGATGTCTTCTTAAATGGTAATGTTTAAGGGCTCTAATGAAGACTTGTGTAGACTGAGACATCAGAACTAATGGTGCCTGATTCTGTCTTTGCCATTTCGGTGATAAGGAATAAAAGAGACTGGACGTCTTCACTGAATGCAGGCTTTTCAAAGCTCTTTGCTTGAACAAATTCCTTAAGGGACAAAGTGTCCTAGAGAATAAAAACAGCTAAAGCAATTTCCTTCAGCTGTAGGCATTGTTACAGAGCAAATACTTGCGAAGGGAAACAGGGTGGATCGCTGGTGGGAAGGTACTTCTTCCCCTCCTCTTTCCTCTCTTTTCTGACTCTCCTTCCTCTCACCTCCAATCTTTCTGCATTTCTGATGCCTAGGACCCCCCCACACACACACACACATGTTCTTTAATCTCCACTTCCACCATGCATTAATTCCATGTCACTGAGTCATTGAAGTTTCTCCAGAGTCTGAGCTTCCTTGTCTATAAAAGGAGGCTGATATCTACCCCAATCGGTTGTTAAGCGAGAAAATACATTTAATGCAGGTAACACAGGTCCTGACATATTAGTAAGTGCCCTACAAATGCTAGTCTTCCCTTAACCATTCCAGCCCTCTCAACCCTCTGCCTCCTCTTCCCATCATCCATGTCAAAGGCCAACAAGTTGTTCTACAGACAGGACTCGCTTCAGCTGTAACCCTTGGGGTCCAAGGGCTGAAGTCAGCAGGCCTAGATTTTAACACACTCACACACATTCTAGCACGCAGAGTAAAGTTCTATTTTTTTTTTTTAATTTCAAAAGGTTTCACAAAGAATTATCTGACCTCTTCTGCCGATTAAGGGCAACATTTTTATTTAAAATTGGGGAAGTCTATGTAATGAGGTCGAATCCTACACCTATTTTCATTCTTTCTTACTCAGAAGCTTATGAGGACCTGAAAGTAACTAGATGGGACAGCAATCTGCCAAGCAGAGACCAACCCAAGGAGAGAACTAATATCTAGTTAATGTGAGCACAAAATTTAGGCTCTTCTGACTTGCTCTCATCAAGCAGAATTAAGTGCCCTGAGGTCATCCTGTGGTCTGGCTTTACATAAGCCAGAAATGGCCTAAGGCCTTGGAGTCTTTTGTTTCCAGCTGCACAAAAAAAAAGGAGAGAAAAAGAGGCTCCTTAGTGGCAAAATTGGTTAAATGTCCAACTCTTGGTTTTGGCTCAAGTAGAGATTTTCACGGTTGTGAGATCGAGTCTCATGTTTGGCTCTGTGCTCAGCGAGGACTCTACTTGAGAGTCTCTCTGCACCTACCCCCTGCACTCCCTTTCTCTTTCTCTTTGTCTCTAAAATAAATTAAAAAAAAAAAGGAGAAAAAAAGAGTGTAGAAATAATTTCATGGGTTGGAGGGGAAGGGTGTGAAGGGCCATGCTTAGAAACAGTACATATCACTTCTGCCCATGTTCCTTGGGCCAGGACATAGTCATAGGACCCCACTAAGTAGTAAGGAAAGCAGAAAAATAGAATCTAGCTCTGGCCAGAAAGAAAAGGGAATAGAATATGGCGAGCATATAGCGAACTAGGCCACAACAATCTTTTATTACAAATAGTTTTGTTTAGTATATTTTTTCACTGTAGTGAGAATTTGTGTTAGAATTTTAGCAATATTTGAGGAAATTAGAAGATTGAAGCAAAACAAATTGTCCTTGAACTTTAAGCTCCCATAGAATATTGCCTGTCCTAATCTGAATCTTTCCACACATCCTACAAAAACCCTAAAGTCAAGAAGAGCAAATGCTGCCACCCATAACATTCTCAAGGGGCACCATATGGCCCGTCTCTCCTGCCAGTAGAGAAATCTCTCTCTCTTCTCCCATTTATACCATCCTTGACTCCTTGGTCTCCTCAATCTTCCTGCTGCCAGCCAACTCCTTGGGCTCAGTCTTTGGCTCATCCTAGTTGAGTTCTAGTTGAGTCAGATGTCGGTACTGGGGAGATGGAGGATGCCAGTTTGCAACCTCTCAGGAGTTTCTCCGGTGAAATCTGAAGTCAGCACCCATACCAGAGGGCTGGGAGAGACTGAAGAAGGACACAGGCCACTCCTGGTTGGTGGGTGGCAGTTTTCAGTTTCAGTAGTGAGAGAACTTACATGCAAGGCTTGATCGAGGTGCCAGCAAGACAAATGGATCCCTGCACCTGCCTGCCAAATCTTAAGTTTATAAAGAGACCCTAAGTGGGCTCAGTCGTGTATACCATGAAGATGTTTTCAACACCACATCACCATCTCAGGGCCATGTCCTTGGAGCAGCCTCTGAGGACAGGAAATGCAAGTGGAACCCACATTCCAAGGACAGGGAAGGGGGTGAGGGAGTCTCTGAGTGCCTGGGTCCAGCTTATGAGTCAATTGGTGGTTATGTCTTCTTGATGACCTTGCTCGAGAGACATGAGGAAAATACTATGTTTTCTATTGCCTGAATTGCAATACCTAAAGCATCTGTGTGCCCTTCTGGCTCAGTGAGGTGGGAGGATGTGAGACAGGAAGAGACAATTCCCACCTCACTGAGAGCTTCCGCTCTGTACAGCAGGTTGGGAGCTAGGAATCAAAGCATTCCTCTAATGGATCACAAGCGAAAGATGAATAAGCCATACCTCCTAAACCACACTATCTAACTTCAGGCCACTAAGTTTATTTCCTACGCTAGTCCCCAGACTTTTGCAAACTCTTGTTAAGTGCATACATTCCTTGTGTGTATGTAGGGGTGGGGGAGGGTGTAAATTGGAATATTATTAGCGTAAATTTGACATTAGGGAGTAACAGTAAAGGTGCACCTGCTCTTTGACCCAAAAGTTTCTAAAAAACTGTCCTACAGATCTCACATATATACAAAAAAAATTATTCATTGTTTTTTATTGAAGCACTTTGGGGGTAAACAAAGATAAGAAACAACCCAAATGCCTATCAGTAGCAAAGTAGCTAAATAGATTATGGTACAACCGTATAATGGGTCATTATGGAGCCTCTATCAGAAAAGAATGGGGAATTCTGTGCTGGAGAATTTCCAAGACAGCAAGGGAAAGGGCCACTTGTAGAAGTGCTGCAGTGTGCTACCTTGTCTGGAAAGGGAAAAGGGTGAATTATATCAGTATTTGTCTAAATATAGAACATGTCTGAGAAGTTATAAAGAAATCAGTTACCCTGGTCGTCTCCAGGAAAGAGGGCTGGTATGTCCCTGGGGACATAGACCAAGGAAGAAGACTTTTTAGACTTTCCTTTTATAATCTGTTCAGTAAAATTCAAGTTGAAAGTAAATACACAAAATGTCTTGATCTTAAACCAAAAGTGCCACAGACTCCTGAGAAAAGAGCCACAGCTCCTCATTTGAGCTTGAACATTCAAAGGCAGGAGCATGTCCTTGGAGCCAGTGTGACTAAGGCATCGCCTGGGGAGAAATGGGAGCTGTGGGGTTCACATTGCCTCCACCCCCACGTGCAGACTCCCCTTCAGGTACCAACGTAGGAGAATCCAGGTTTTCTTTCTACTAAGGAAAGTGGCATTTTCTTTCATGGACAATGAGATTCTGTTTTCATACCCTTTCTTCAGCTTGGCTGAAGCTCAAGAAAGTAAACAGCAAAAACAGGTGAACCATAAAATTAAGCCTACATCATTGGGGTGTTAACGAAGGCCATTAAGTCTGTCATTTGGGATCTAAATATTAGAGTTGGACTTTGATGATACTGTAAAATTGTACCTAAAGTAGACTAATCCAGAATAATAATGCAGCAAACAGCATGACTGAAAAGTTTGAAAAATGACTCAAGCTTTCCAATTGGTATTTACATTAGCACATTCCCATCCTTAATGACATAAAGAGAAATAACATTACAGATGCTTAATGCATCAGGGCTCAGTGAATCTGGAGAAAAAGCAGATGGCCTACGTAGATCTGAGAGCATTTTAATATTAAACAAATAAACTGCAATTAGATAGGCATGGCAAAGGCATATCCTGTTGCACGCTTAATCGTGGGAAGTGGACCTTTCAGACACTCGTCCTCTGCACTCCTTAGGAGCTCATTCACGTGGGGCGGGCTGCAGGGTGGGAGCCAGGGCGGTGAGACAGCGAAGAAGCCAGACAGCACAGGAGTGGGAGACCACACAGTGGGACATGCCAGCGCCCCCCGGCTGCCCGGCCTAGGCCTGAGAGGGCAGGGAAGACCCTTGTTCACCCTTCCGGCCATGCCATGCATTGTGCTGGGTGTGGAAGTAGGCTGGTTGCTGGGAAAAACAAAAACAAAGGCCATCCCTGATCTACATGAGAAATGTCATGAGAGGCGTGGAAGACTGGAGTCTGGGGCCAAGGCCCAGAGAAGGAGGGAAAAGACAAGTTGGGGAGAGCCTGGCGAGGCAGAAAGACAAGGAGACCGGGGTGCCCCCATCGACAGCAGGCAGCAGGAGATCTTAGTGAATTTGTGGCAAGGCACTCGCCCCTTCCTCTGCTGCCTCATAAAAAAATAAAATGAAAACTTGAACTGAAGGCCCGCATTCCTCTGCAGTGCTTCAGAGTCAGATTTACAGTTTTTCCTATGTGTGGTGCCGTGCTGACAAGCATTTTGAGTTGGAAGCCAGAAAGTTTCCTGTTTGGGGGGTTGGATTATTAACATACAGACATATAACATACAACATATTAACACTCCGTATAGTTGATGCTTGAGGCCAGTGACACCAGCACTTGCTTACTAATTGTGGTCAGAGGCTTTAAAGGCCTTAAGGTCGCTGAGGTTTTGTTATTTACTTTATGAAGGAGGCCACATGGACGCCACCTTCTACAGTGGAGTCAAATCCGACTCAGGGGATTACGTTGTAAAGTGAGAGCAGAAAGCAAAAGGTAAGTATAGTCGAAATTTCCTTAAAAACACTGTTAAAAAAAAAAATGCTGTGATCCACCCCTGGGGTAGAGTACTCCTCGGCTGCCCACTCAGGTTTGCAGTCCTGAGCGCACAACTCTTCATCACTCATGTAAGCGGTGCCAGCCGCACGCCGGCGGTGGTGTAGGACAAAATACAGGCCCTCCTTCGGGCATATGATGTTCTAGCTGCTGAGGCAGAAAATACTTATATGAGCGAGCAAATAAAATTACATCAGATAGTTTTATATGCAGTGGAGACAAATCAGGGAAAGGTAGAGGGAGTACCAAGACAAGAGTTATAATTTTATGTAGAGCAATCAGGGAAGGCCTCACTGAGGACATATAAGGCAAGACCCGGTACAAGGAAAGGTGGGAGTAAGGCAGCCCTCCGGGGAAGGGTATTTTAGACAAAGGAGCTGCAGGTGCAAAGGCCAGGTGGGGAAGCTGCAAAGCAGGTTTGAGACAGGGTGGAGGCCAGTGGGGCTGGTGGCTGGCAGGGAGCCAGGAAGGGCGAGGCAGGTGGATAGGAGTTGGGGCCCAGATCCCTGAGACCCAAGTGGCCAGTGCAAAAGACTGGCTCTAGCTCTGAGTGAGTTAGGAAGCAGCTGTAGAGTTCTGAACAGAAAAGTAACGTGAGGGAACCCAGGGTTCTAAAGAATCACTCGGGCTCCTTGGCTCCTTCATGGAGAAGAGACTACTGGGGAGCAAGAAGCAGGGACAGGTGAGGAAAGTGCTGCAGTGCTCCAGGTGACATGGGGGTGGACTGGATCACAGCAGTGTGGGCCACGCTGGTTACAAGTGGCTGGACTCCATGGTCACCAGTCAGATGAGTTAGTTGATAGACGTCTTCACTAGTTGTTACCAACGGACTTTCTGATTATTATTATTTAAAGATACACAGAGAGGGAGAGAGAGGCAGAGACACAGGCAGAGGGAGAAGCAGGCTCCATGCAGGGAGGCCGACGCAGGACTCGATCCTGGGTCTCCAGGATCCGGCCCTGGGCTGAAGGCGGTGCTAAACCGCTGAGCCACCCGGGCTGCCCACGGACCTTCTGATTAATCTGCTGCCATGCAAAGTGGGAAAACCATTATGGGATATTATGTCCTTCCTGGAGTGATGCAGGACACAGTACTCATCACTGAAATACGCAGTATTTCTGCCAAAAAATTGATCTTGCTTCCGATTGAACGTGTACAGCCAACATCTGGTTTATAGGAAATGGAGGTGGTAAAAAGACAAAATCAGAAAGGAGGATAGTCTATGGGACAACTGACCCAACTTCTCCAACAAGGTGGTGAAATTTTTTTTAATTAAAAATCAAAGGGTGAGGAACTGGTTCAGGAAGATTTTCTGCCTCCAGCCCTGGTTGTACTCAGCATTGACAGCACTTTCTGAAATCCACTTCCTCTGAATTGCCTTCCCTTCCCCCTACCTGCCCCAAGGTTCCTATTCTGTTCAATGCATTTTCTATTTTTAGTCATTTCTTTTTAAGATTTTATTTATTTATTCATGAGAGACACAGAGAGGCAAAAACATAGGCAGAGAGAGAACAGGACTCCAAACCACCTAGGATCACGACCTGACTCAAAGGAAGATGCTGAACCACTGAGCTACCCAGGTGCCCCTATTTTTAGTTATTTTTCTTCATGTCATGCTGTGAATTTACTTTTTTTTTAAGATTTTATTTATTTATTCATGATAGTCACACAGAGAGAGACAGAGAGGCAGAGACACAGGCAGAGGGAGAAGCAGGCTCCATGCAGGGAGCCTGACGTGGGACTCGACCCCGGGTCTCCAGGATCGCGCCCCGGGCCAAAGGCAGGCGCCAAACCGCTGTGCCACCCAGGGATCCCTCATGCTGTGAATTTAGAGATGAGATTATTCACTAGACATTTCTAAGAATCTCAATTTCCATTTTCCACTACTGCCGCTATACAACTGTCTATTGCTGGTAGGGTTTGAGACAATAGGTCTGAATTCTGAATTCTGACTATGTCTGAATACGTTTAAATTCTATTTGAATGTGTCCATCCTCTGAGGGAGGATTTGTAGGGACTTTCTGTCATCTAGTTTTCTCAAAGGTGGTTTCCATGGGTATTTTTTCCATTCACTATGCAGACTGGTCTGTGATTAGCTGGCTTGATCTGCTGTAACAAAACTCTCTTTAAACAGCAGAACAGAAATCTATTTTCTCACGGTTCTGGAGGCCGGAAGTCTGAGATCAGAGTGTCAGCATGGTCTGATTCTGGCAAGAGCTCTCTTCCTGGCTTGTAGACACTGCTTCTCGCTGTATGCTCACAGGGCAGAGAGAAAAAGAGCAAGCTCTCTGATATTTCTTCTATAAAGGCATCAATTCCATTATGAAGGCCCTACCCTCATGACCTCATCTAACCCTAATTGCCTCCCAAAGCTCCATCTCCAAATGCCACTACTTTGGGGGCTAGGATTTCAACAAATGAATTTTGAGTGGACACAGTACAGGACAGGCCATCTATTTGATTTTCAGTAAAAATTCAAAAGATACTGGGATCCCTGGGTGGCGCAGCGGTTTGGCGCCTGCCTTTGGCCCAGGGCGCGATCCTGGAGACCCGGGATCGAATCCCACGTCGGGCTCCCGGTGCATGGAGCCTGCTTCTCCCTCTGCCTGTGTCTCTGCCTCTCTCTCTCTCACTGTGTGCCTATCATAAATAAATAAAAAAAAAAATCAAAAGATACTTAAGAAATTATCACTGTATCATGATCCCAGCCCCTGAAATCTGATAGAATTTTCTGCTGAGTTTTGTGTGGATATAAGAGAAAAAGAAGATCAAGGATAAATCTACCGTGTTCAGTCTGAGCAACAAGAAAGATGGTGTTTCCATTTACTGAGGTGGAAGGAAAACTAGGACTTCAATTTTATGTGTTAGGTTTGAGATGCTTATTAGGCATCTAAGTACAGATGAAGAATAAGCAGGTAGACAATGAGTCTGAAGTTCCAGAAAGATCCAGGTCAGGATACAAATTTTAAAGTAGCCATGCTGTGTTTAGAACCATGAGACTAGAGAATACCAAGTAGGTTAATCCAGAAAGAGGAGAGATGTCCAAGGATCAGACACTGGCCAATCCCATGCTTAACAGTCAGAGAGGTGAGGATAAGTCAGCTAAGACTAAGAAGCCAATCTCACAGCCAATCTCACAGCTGGTGAGATCAGGAGGGAATCAAAAGAGCACGTCTTCCTGGTGCTGAGCCAAGCCAGCGTTTCGCTGAGGAGAGAAGAATAATACAGCTCCAGGGCTCAGGCAGTGGTCAGAGTCCTGAATATGGGAGACTTAAATGGAGTCCCCAGGGTGCATTTCTTATTTCTCTTAGACTTTATGTATATGCTCAGATGTCTTTATTCAAGAACTGTTGACATTCTAGACTTGGAGTTAGACATAGAACTACAAAGTAAATAACTGTGGTCTCTCCTCCTCAGGAGCTCGTTGGTTCATAGTCCAGTGGAGGAACAAGGTAATACATTAATATCCTCCATGGCAGGCTAGATGACCCTGTAGAAGTCAAGGTCTATATAGAGCCAAATGTAGATGAAGGTCAAGGTAGATTCAGTGCCCTCTCAGAAGGAGTGTGATGAAATTGAGGATTTGGGCTGCAGAATGTCCCAGCTCCAACTGTGTGGCTTTGGGCAGGTTACAATCTCTGAGCATCTGCTACTTCATTTGCAAAATGTGCATAATAGCAATAATAATAATTCATGCTACAGGACTGATGTGCTAATGAAATGTTTATCAACTGCCCAGTACAGGGACTTTGCAGGTGCTCAGCAAATGCCAATTACCTCCTAATGTTTTTGCCCTTGTACGTTTGAGCTCTTTAATCACAAATAGGAGGTAAATGTCTACGGGTTAGATAGGCAAATTAAGATAACAGAGACTCAATTGCAAGTTAAAGGTCATACCTCTGGAATTAGTTGAAGATTTAGGATTAGGAAAAAGCTTCCACAAAATAACTCACCTATAGCTTCACAAATTCAAGGTCACAAAAGACAAAGACTAAGGAGTAGGTTAAAGGACACTAAGATACAACAACTAAATACCCTGTGTGATTCTGGGTTGGATTCTGGATCCCCACTCCCAAATTTCTTTTTTGCTATAGAGAATAATAGCAAGGCAAATGGAAACATTTTAATCAGTTCTGTTGATGTTGATAATTATACAGTATTATGTAAGAGAACATCCTTGTTATTAGGAAATACACGTTGAAGAATTTAGCGGTAAAAGACAGCACACCTGCAATTTAATTCCACGCAGTTCAAAGAAAGAATGTGTGTGTGTGTGTGTGTGTGTGTATGCGCGTGCACTTTTACCATACCTGCATGTACCCAAATGCAGAGAAAGAGAATGTTAATGCAAACGTGTAAAATGTTAGCAATTGGGTAATCTCGATGAAGGACAGATGGGAATTCTTTGTATAATAATTGAGACTTTTCTGTAAGACTGAAATTATTTCAAAATAAAAAGGGTTTTAAATAGAAAGCTTCTATTATGAAAGGCAAAGTAAATGACTTTTATGTCATAACGACTCTGGAAATCCTACAAAGGAAAAAAAAATAAAATAAAATCAGCAGCCAGACTTTGGAGTGGAAACATTAAAATGGCCCCTGCCAGCGACCTGGCAAGGTTCAGAGAATTCTGGAAGCCCTAATTAGAAGTGATGGGAACTGAACTGGTAGTATCTTGACACAGGTTCATTAATGCGGCTACGCTCCTTTCTTTAGCACACAGTTCAACACAAGGGCGCCGTTGTATGGTTTCCAAGAGGCCCTGAAGGCACCACATCCTTCGTCAGTTCATTCTGTTTGAAAGCAAAGAAAAGGTAAAAGCTTAATTGTAGTGCCAGAGCAGCAACAATCCACACACATCTGACTCTACCTATAAATGGCTGGTTTGGTATAATGCCTTCCAGAAAATTATATTCCATGATTACAATGCCACTTCTTAGAATGCTTTTATTCACATAAAGTAGAAGTCTGTAAACCTTACCCGTGCTATTTTAATTGCAACGTTTCAAAATCTAAATGATTCAGCCCTCCTTAATTTAACATGTGCATTCAAGTCTTTATTTCTGAGAAAGAATCATCACATAGAATATGGAAAATGTATATAGGCACGAAAAGAAAAAGGAGAATTAGTAATCCCAATATACTATATATGTATAAAATATAATTATGCATATTTATGTATAAATACATTATATAAATGAATGAAATATAAAAGCCCTTGGGAATCAGTTAAAAAGTTTTCAGAATTGATAAGAATAAGTGAAAAATTCACACGTGAAAACCAGTGGAATGCTTATACTCCAGGCTCCCACATCACCACCAAAAAAAAAAAAAAAAAAAATGTTAAAAAATGTAAAAGACATTCTATTCTAATGAGTTCAAAGGATATGTGTTTAAAACTTTTCATTAAGATAATAAATTAATAAATCCCATTGAGAAATAATCTTAGACAACAAAATAAGAAAAATCCTAAGGAGAAATGTATAAAATGTATATGAAACTACTTAATGGAAATAAGAGATATAAAAGATACATTGTGAATTGCCATATGGAAAAAGATAAACATAAAGATGACAGTTTTCTTAATTAATTTATATGTTTATTAAGTAAAATTCATGTTGGGTGTGGGAGGGTTTTGAGGACCCAACAAAATAATCCTCTATTTAATCTTAACATATAAATAGGAAAAATTATCATGCACACCTGAAACTAATATTATGCTGTATGCTAACTAACTGGAATTTAAATTAAAACTTTAAAAAAAGATATCAAGGGGCACCTGGGTGGCTGGGTTAAGCATCACCTGGGTTGAGTGTCTACCTTTGGCTCGGGTTATGATCCCAGGGTTCTGGGGTGGAGTCCCATGTCGGGCTCCCCACAGGGAGCCTGCTTCTCTCTCTGCCTATGTCTCTGCCTCTCCGTGTCTCTCATAAATAAATAAATAAATAAATAAATAAATAAATAAATAAATAAAATCTTTAAAAATAAATAAATCTAAATAAGTTCTTTAAAAGAAAGCCAATAAAAGAAAATTAGCCTTACATTAAAATGTATTACAAAGACCTTATAATTAAATTAATATGACTGGCATAAGCAGAAGTTGAGGAAAGAAAATAATATGAAATGGATAACAGTGTTTACAAAGATGTGGTACATTTTATAGACAACATTGTAAACAAGGGGAAAGAGATGCTTATTTGATAACTTATAGAAAAAGCATTGTGTATATGGCACAAAAAATTAGCTGGTAAATTCACACCACACTCCCAAATGAACTTCAGTTGTGTTACAGACTCAAAAAACCATTATCACAGAAAATCAGGAAAAAAAGAAAAGAAAATAGAAATAAAAATATGGAAGAACTTCTGAGGCTTAGAGAAAAAAGGTGAAGGAACATTAAAAAAAAAAATCTAGGTCTGGAACAAGATGGCAATGTAACAGTCTCCTGAGTTTCCCTCCTCCCATGGACACATTGAATATTACAACTCTACACAGAGCAGTTCTCTCAAGAGCTAGAGACTAGCGGAAACTGAGTTTCATCCGTTTCCTATACATCAGGAAACTAAGAAAATCTCCACATCAAAGTGAGTAGGAAAGGCCAAGACATACTCTTGCCACAGACCCTACCCCGGGCACAGCGCTGGGGGGTTGTGAGAGAATAACCTCTCTCCCAGCTTCTCCCTGAGGATCCAGAGGCTTAGAGAACACATCTAGAACCCCAACTCCTAAGGAGGGCTCCCAAGGATCTGCCCCCAAATCACAAGCTCTGAAAACCTGTGGGACCTACACTGGGAGTCCTACAGGATTACAGCAAACAAAGAAGCAGTTGTTACCCGGCAGATGTGCGCTCACTCGCCTCAGCTCATCCACAGGGCTCAGTGTAGAGGAAGCAGGCAAAAATGCAAATTGTCCAGTCTTTCCCTAGAAGGAATTTAACTGCACACTTTATATGAGAGGCTGCCTCAGGGTCCTGCTTCTAATTAACAGCCATCTAGGTGCCAAATACTGTTGTCCCAGATCCAAAAGAGCCAGTAGGCATGTCGCCCACCTCCCTCTTGTCTCACTCCAACCCTCAAACCAGGTTGACAGTATCTCTCTAGGAGGAGTTTGCCCACACATCTAGTGCTCCAACATTTACAGCCACTAATGGAGGGATGGGCCCTAAGTCATCTACCTCTCATAGCCAACAAGGCTTGCTTGCGTTCACCAGTCCCAAAGGGCTATGTGAAACAAAGAAGTGGTTTCTATTTTTTTAAAGATTTTATTTATTCATGAGAGACACGAGCAAGAGGCAGAGACATAGGCAGAGGGAGAAGCAGGCTCCTTGCAGGGAACCTGATGCAGGACTCGAACCCAGGATCCCGGGATCATGACTTGAGCTAAGGCTCAACCACTGAGCCAACCATGTGTCCCCAAAGAAGAGGTTTTTAAACAGGTGCAGGGGGGATCCCTGGGTGGCACAGCGGTTTGGCGCCTGCCTTTGGCCCGGGGCGCGATCCTGGAGACCCGGGATCGCGTCCCACATCGGGCTCCCGGTGCATGGAGCCTGCTTCTCCCTCTGCCTCTGTCTGCCTCTCTCTCTCTCTCTCTCTCTCTCTCTGTAACTATCATAAATAAATAAAAATTTAAAAAAAATAAATAAATAAACAGGTGCAGGAGGATGTCCCATGGCTCTACCCTTGGGCTCAGCTGAGAGGGAGCAAGGGAAAATACCCACCTCCCAGTTTCTCCCTGGAAAGTACTTAACTACATTTTATATGTTCCCAGCTGCTGTCTGAGGGTCCAGTTGCTAATCAACCTGCATCTAGTTGATAACCACCATCCTCCCTGTAGATACATTGACAGTCTTGGCACACCCTCAACTTCTGGGAGCCACTAAGGGAAAAAGACAGAGGCTTGCATGATCTCAAAGGCTGGAGAGCAGACCCGGAGCTCAGACCAGGCTGAATGACTTCCAGAAGCCATCTCGGTAGCCAGTGAGGGGCATCCTTAACACTGGTAACATTGTGCATCAGATGCCATGGTACCTTGGGAAGACGTAGATTTAAAAAGTAGGGTCAATATCCATTCCCTGATATGTCAGAGGAATCCAGGAGGTCCCTGTGTGTGACCCTTGGCTGTGCCAGACACTGACCAGCAGCGAGAGTTTCTGTTTCATCAGAGGAAATGAGGAAGTTGTCAGCCTAAAAACAATAGTCCTTGTGGAAGGGGCTTGCCCTTCCATTTCTACCCTGTAGAATGAAGGCAGGCAAGCGAGTCATATAGTTGATCACATGCAGATTGTTGTCTCCTAATCTGATAAACTCTGCTAGGCCTCGGGTCTATGACTGAGGAGTGTGAACAGACAGATCTGACTTCCAATGGCTCCAAAATCCAAGCGCAAACAGGCTGAACTCAGATGCTGGCTGACTCGGTGGTCCAGGGATGCTTCAGCTTTCGCTGCGAATCAAAGAGGCAAGGACTAGGGGACTGTGCACCCCAGAGGATAACATCTGCTGTTTCTGTGAAGATGCCATCCGAGCCTCACAACTGTAAGGGAAGAGAAATAGGAAAAGAAATCTAAGAAAGAACTTCCTAGGGGCATTTGGAGACTGAATGAGGCACATGGTCACCTGGCCTAGGCATAGAAGGCACAGGTGGTATAGTAACCACATTTTCTAGTAGCTTCTGTATTGATGCTTTGACATTGGGGCTTTCCTGACCAGGGGAGGCCTGCCCCCATCAGGGCTAGCTCATTCCTAGAGGTAACAGCCCCTACTCACCCCTCACCTGCTTTATCAGTCTGTTACACTTCAGGACACTGCCCTCCATCCTAATCACCCCAGAGCCAGCCATTACATAAGTAGGGGTAACCGCTACACCTGGAGTCTGATGAAATCATGCAAACTAGCCAGGGCTAAACCTGCTTAGCCTTCTTACCCAAACTTGTACTTTGTTCCTTCTCACAAAAGCTGCAATAAAGGCTCTTGCCCACAGTTCCCTTGCTTTCTCTGCCCATGACCAAAGTGAGTGCTTCCCTGTGTGACCCTGCATGGTGTGATATCCGCCTACCTCTTACCTCTTAGAAACCGCTATCTTTTCAATGCCGATTGTCTTCTGATCTGTTGACCTCACTATACCTGAATAAAAAATAAAATCTATGTTTAAAACAGCAGCTGAAAAAAAAAAACCAGCAGCTGATAGGTGGATTGTCAGCCTTGAGGCTAACAAATTTTAAGAGTTATAGTTCAATGTTTCAAAAAGGCCACAGTGTCTACACGGTCCAGCACTTGACAAAGACAAAGTCACAAATGCAGAATTGAATTAAATCTCCTCCAAATGTATCCAGAACTTCGTGGGCTTGCTCTGGAAGAATTTGTGTTTTGGACAGGACACCTGGGTAGTAACCCATTATTACCTGGCCAGACCAAATGATTGCCAGCCACACGTGGAATCATAAGTTAAATAAAGTGGTTATTTTCTGTCACTAAATGGGGAAAGGGGAGTCATTATACAATAAAAGCTAACTGAAACACTCCCTGGCATCCCTGAGGTTAGCTGTTCCTCAATCTGGAGGTGATGAGTCCCACCCAGACTTGTGCCCCTTTCCTGCACTAGAGACCTGGGTGAGCATTCTGGAGACCACGGATGAGTGCAGATGGGACCTCTGGCAGCATTTAAGGGTATGCTTGGGTGGCCTCAGGGAAGAGTAGTGTCCAGCCCTAGGCAGCTGCTACATCATCAGGCCACCACGGTGCACCTTGGCCTGAAGATGGTTATGAGTGCTGGCCCATTGAAAAGGGGAGCAAGGATATTTGACTGATTCACCCTGGCAGGTACTAAGGGTTCTGAAGAAGCCTAATCCTTCAACTTTCCTTCTCCAGGCCCGTAGGAAATGCAGTCATCACTGCATTACTATTTAGAGCTTTGTTGGGCTGGGATGCTTGAGTGGCTCACTTGGTTAAGCGTCTGCCTTGGACTCAGGTCATGATCCCCGGGTCCTGTAATTGAGCTCCACATCAGGCTCCCTGCTCAGTGGGGAGCTTGCTTCTCCCCCTGCTTGTGTGCATTCTCTCTCTCTTAGTCAAATGAATAAATAAAGCCTTAAAAAAAAAAAAGCTTCATTGGGGGTGCCAGGGTGGCTCAGTTGATTAGGTTTCTGACTTGATTTCTGCTCAGGTTGTGATCTTAGGGTCGTGAGATCGAGCCCTTTCAGGCTTCGTGCTCAGCTCAGCGTGGACCTGCTTGAGATCCTCTCTCTCCCTCTGCCCCTTCCCCAGCTTGCATGTGTGCTCTCTCTACTGAATAAAAAAATAAAATCTAAAAAGAAAAAATAAATAAAGCTTCATTGGAGATCACAGCCTATACACGGGACCAAAATGAGGCTTCTTACCACTTCCCCCTGAATTTAACTTACCCAGTAGATGCTGGGCAGGGCAGTCTTCACTGCACAGGGGGATGCTCTGCTCAGGTTCACTGATCACAGGGAGATGACACACACAGCTGAGGCCAAGGCTTGGGCTGGAGCCTGGGGTTATACATCCCTCAGTGAACCACCCTAACGACCCACAAACATAAGGGGAATGGGCAAGTGAATAAAGACATCCCAAATATCTAACCCTCTCTTGGGGGAAAGACTGGAGTAAAGGCAGAAAACATGGAGTATGAGATGTAGAGTGGCTGGTGGCCCAGAGTAATTCTTACACAGGAGGCCTCTAGCACAGTCTGCAACCTGGGCATTGGGGAAAAAAGTGATAACAGTAGTAGTCTATACTGGCCTCCATGCCCAACTTAGGCAAATACTGCCAGCTTTTACATATGGAATAGCTCACAGTCAGGAAAATCAGTCTTGGCACCCTGTCTTGCAGATGAGGCATGCCCCAATCAGAACACCATCCAGTGAAGGACAACCCCCCCCAGAGCTGGGACACTTATCCAGGACTCTTTGGCTGTAGTCGCTGGCTCACACTGCAGGCTGTCTTCCCTACAGTCCCCGACTCCATTTCCGAGCTACTATACTACTCTTACCCTTTTTACTCTTGCACTCTTTGATTCTGCCTGTGTACATTGGCTTGCCTCTACCTCACTGTCCCCACTTTGGACCACATTAAACAGGATTCCTGTCCTGTCTGGAGCCTTGACACACCTCCCACGTTGGCCAATCCTGGCCGCCAAGGCCAGGTCCTGGTCAGGTCATCCTGCCCTCCCAAAGGGCAAGGACCCAGACAACTAGGATGGCCACACACAGCAACACAGAAACATGTTTTTGACCCAGTTAACTATAAGCAGAACACAAATTACATTTGCAAATACATGACAATAATACACTAAGGGGAAATGACAGAATTTTTAATTCAATGTTTTTCTATTATCATTGTTGCATTATTATTGTTCTAAATTCTATTCTTAAAAAATAAAATAAACTCTATTCTTAGTTCAGACTTTGTTTTATGTGGCTTTCACTCTCAACATCAAGGCCAATCATTATTGTTAATTATACCAAAAGATTTGCATATATTATCTATTAGCTCCTTTGTCTCTAGATCAAGAGTAGGGAAGAGGAACCATGCCATTTAGATCCTTCCAACTAGAGAAGAAAAACACACAAATGCTCATCTTTATTTCAATTTATTTTATACAACTGAAAGAGAAACAGAAAAAAATTGTTAACTTTTGGCAAAGTAAAATTGGCATTCTAACTTCACAAGTTGAAAACTTTTATTATCTTATTTAACTTTATAAAAAATGGATGAAATTGAGTTTTTTTAGATTATCAAAGAATATAAAAGAAAAAGAAAAGCATCACTCTGGGCTTAAAAACGTGAAGAACACTTTTACAGGATATGAAGTGCTTAGAGTATGAGCAGAAATTTTCATGACTAAGGAGGTATATGATTTGCCCAAGATTATAAGAGTGACCAAAATGGAACTGGACCCTTGGCCTCTGACGCCAGTACTCTTTCCATTCTCATCCAGCTGGGAAACTGGTTGGAAGATACAACAGATGAGCCAGAGAAGAAGAAATTGTGTTTTGTTTTGTTTTTTAAAGATTTTATTTGTTTGAGAGGGAGAGACAGAGCACAAGAGAGCACAAGGAGGGGGAGGGGCAGAGGAAGAAGCAGACTCACCGCTGAGCAGGGAGCCTGACTCAGGGCTTGATCCCAGGACCCCAGGATCATGACCGTGAGCTGAAGATGGACACTTAACAATCTGAGCCACCCAAAAACTGGGTTTCCCAGAAATTGTGATTTTTAATTTGTCTTCAGATCAATGTAGTCCAGGGATAGTGTCACTGACTGACAAATATTGTTTAAGTCTCATTAATGGAAATATGGAATCTACCCATTGCCCATCATGACAATCAAAGTACTCTCCCATTCTGAGAGTCTCTACTTCTCTCAAACTTTTGAGCTTCTCCCTGAAAAATTTCCAGGATGAATTAACTTGAATGCTGAACTACACAAAAGTCATTAAAATGGTATTACAAGTTTCTAAAGACAATCTATATGATGAAACAGACTGCCTCTAAATTAGGTTTATGAGAAATTATAATAAATGTCAGAGAATTGGAAGCCTAAAAATATGCTAAATTTATCCGAAAAGAAACAAGTCCAGTAGAAAAATTAATGATCAAGACTTTTCCTTAAATCTGAAAGGGAAATTAAGACAAGATTCAGAGTACATTATATCAAGAAACTTTCCTCTAAAGGGAAAAAATCCAACATCAATGTTTGTTTAAAATGCTTCTCCTACATGGATCTTGCTTATGGTTGACATTCAAGGAACACTTCTTGATTGATTTGGTGCCTTCAAGGTAGGTCTCCCCAGAAGCATCTCTATTATATGAAGCTATGGTACTTTAGCCATCAGGAAGACAAGACAAAACAAAAGCTCCTCTAGCCTAAAAGTTGCTAGGTTAAGGTCGAAGGGGAATAGGGTTTGGGAATTTTGTATGTAAACCACAAATTTATGTACATGAAACTACCTAGCCATTAAAAGATAAAAATTGTTCCTTTTCTTCTTATCATGTCTTTCGGGGCCTTCTCATAGATCAGAATATAAAATATCTAGAATTAGGCATAAATCTATGTTTACACAACCGTTAGTTTTTCTGAGATATTCCTGACATATACAACATAACGATTCAAGAAATTATTGGTATTTAAATCAATATGATAAGTGTGCTATGAAACATTCTTAAGATTTCTGGAAACCTAAAATCTACTAAGTGGTCGAATGTAAACACGAGGTTAAACCTTAGGCTAGGTGGTTCTTGTCTGACATCTAGTGTTTCTGATTCATTACTGCAAAATGCCTCAGTTAATTTTAAACTACTATGAGAATGAAAATGCTATATGGAATAAAAACTTATTTCATTTTAGAAAGAAATTTGTTAAGTGGGGTAAAATTACAAGATAAATAGTAACAAAGCTTCTGTGTCTAAGGAGCAAAAGACTCTTTTCTCTTAATTCTTCCCATATGAAAAAAGTGCTGTATTTTCTTGCTAGTCTGATAGGGCAGAAAGACGCAGCATGTATGAGGGCTGTTCATTACTGCAGAGAAGGCAGGGGAAATGAGAGGAGGGGCACCGTGTGCCATGTGCTGACTGGGCTTGAATACTTTGGTGGGAGTTATCACTGTACTTTGAGAAACCACAGGACCATCCTAACCCCAGAAACTCAGCCTGACGAGGTACAAGGATTTGCACACTCCGCAGTGTGGAAATGAGACCACTAACATCCATTCATGGAACATCTTGTGTCAGGCCACGAGTTAGATAAATCTGTGGGCACTCAAAAACATCTGGCTGAGTAGAAATGAGTGACAGCCTGTGCTTTGGAGTCCAACATTCCCACTCCATTTGAAATGTTTCATAGGGGTAAAAGGATGAGAAATATGGAGGGGGGGTGAGGTAATGACTTTGGTAGTTGTTACCCAAAAACCCTTATACGCTGCATCAGCTGTAGGCTGGGGAAGGATCCTCATTAGCTGTCTCTTACGCACAGAAAGAAAGCCCCATTTAACTCAATCCTTCCTCCTTTTGTCCTTTCTTCCTTTTTCTTCTCCCCACCCACACATCGACTTGCTCATACTTTGTCTTTTGGACTCTGCTCCTGTCCTGCCAACAGAGAAGTCTCGAGCCTCAGTGTGGCCCGCTGACGGATAGCATCAGCATCACCTGGGAGCTGGTCAGAAGATACTCAGGCCTAACCCCAGACCTGCCGAATCAGAATCTGCATTTTAGTAAGGTGCCCAGGTGAGTCCCATGCATGTAAGCTCGAAAAGCACTGCTTTCAACCAGAAGCAGTAGCAAATGAATTTCAGCTGACATATCAGCTCTCACACTAGAGATAGATGATTGGAGTCATGAACTGGCTTGATGAGGGTCCTGGGACCGTGAGGGGTGTCTTCCATGAGCATGGTGTGGAGTGTGGCATCTATACTTCAGATTCTAATGCTTCCTCAGTTTCTCTGTGTATGCAGCAGTTGTCACTGGGCCCCTCGTGAGTCAGGAAGCATCACCCCTAGACACAGGCAAGCAGAGGTCCTGCTCCAGACCTTGCCCAGCCAGGCCGCCTCTCTGGAGTACCTTCCTCAAAGCCATCCAAGCCCCTTTCTAGTGCCTGGGACTGGTCAGGGCAAAGTGCTGTCTGGGTTGGGTACCCTGCACCTGGACCTGGTCTTGTGTGGGTCCTGGTCACAGGAAGCACATCCCCCCAACATTTCCTATGTGCCTCCACAGTGGTGGGGAGCCAGCCTTGGCAGAGCCATGTGGGTAGGGCACTCTGAGCCTAGGCAGACTTGCATGGGCCCTTGGGCCCGCTTCTTCCCTTCAACGTACTATCCAACACTACTCCATTTGTGCCGTACCAAGATGCCCAAGCAGCTTTTGGAATTGTCCCGGGTCCTGTGGTCAGACTCCAGTTCCAGGAGGGCCACCCAGAAGGCACAGGATTTCTTTCACAGGATTGCATGAGATTGGTTGGCCAGAATGGTGCTGACACACTGCTTTTAAGTGACCTTCATGAGGGGCACAGGGCAAGTTCAAGGATGTGGGCTACTGGGGTCTACTGCTGATGCCTGGGCTTGAGCTGCAAGTGTGGGCCTGTGTGTATTGACCTTTACACATCCAACTTCCAACTACAGTGTCGCCTCCGGTTTATAGAATGCAAAGGTAGTGGGGTGGCAACCCCCATCTTTTAGCCTTCATGTCTCCAGTCACTGGCACCCAAGGTGGTCACTCTACTCTTTCCAGGGGCTGCACATGATAGTTGGGCAGTCACTCTACTCCTTCCGGGCAGCTATCTCCTCCTGTGGTTTTCCTGAATGTTGGCTCAGGAACCTCAACAGGCACCTCTACTCCATCTTCTCTTCCCTCCATTGATGTAGCAACATCAAGCTGCCCCGGTCAGTCTTAAGCTAGACAAGAAAGGGACATTTGTTGTCTGGATGGGACTGCTCTTCTCACTTGCCCTTGGGCCTCTTGCCAAGCCTTCTGGCAGGCGGTGCCATATGAAAAGTAAGGCTGTTGTCAGCTTTGAAAATGATTCCATTCTTGGAATAACGTGAGTCTAGCATAGAAGACTTCAAAAAAAATACATGGCTGGAAAAATGGAGGAAAAATGGAAAACTTAGAGTAAAAAGGAAATGATGACTTCCATTTTCTTGTGTTTGTGGTCATTATCAATGAAGCATAGTGAGAATCTTTGGGTATTCATGGCAGAAGGATGGATGCTATGGCATCATGAGCAAGGATAAAGTCAGGATGGAGGGTTATTAGGGAACTTCAGAGGTGAGATTTAGATTTTAACGCAAATGGGTTAGGGAGAGCCCTGGCAGTCTAACAGCATCGCGAACCTTTTTCTAGTGGTAAGAAGGTGGTGAAGTTAGTTAGCAACGGCACACTGGACAAGACTTAACAGAACTTTTTTGCTCGTAGATACAAACTAAGTCTGCCACTCTTGTTAAAGGCTCGTGATTAACTGACTAGACGTGTTATAATTTCTATGTTCTCTTTGGACTTCTTGCCCAAAGCTCATGGCTTTATTATCTTCAGATTATCTTCTAAAAGATCTTATTCATAAGAGACCCAGAGAGAGGTAGAGACACAGGCAGAGGGAGAAGCAGGCTCCCTGCAGGGGGAGCCTGATGCAGGACTCTATCCCAGGATCCCAACCTGAGCCAAAGGCAGATGCTCAACCACTGAACCCCCCAGGTGCCCCTATTGTTATCTTTCTGTACATAAAATCATTGCTCATCTCCTACAACACTGCCCAGTTTCCTGGGTTTCTGCTTCTCTAGCAGGAGCACTGAAGGACGGAGAACGGAAGCATAAACATTTGTCTGTCAAGAACAGCTCAAACTATCTGCTCTTCTGCTTTGTTGTCCTCGAGGAATTCCTAAATGTCAGAGTTGGTGAGGGTGCGTGGGATGATGAGGGATGGGAGTGGGAAGACAGATTGAGAAATGTATTAAAATGTATGCAAATAAATGTACGACAGCTTTCAAATGATTTTCCACGGAAAGAAGTTCACTCCCCAACGGTCACAAGTATTTATGGAGGGCTTACTGTGTTAGACACCGTGAGAGATAAAAAGTTCAAGACATGCTTTGCTTTCAGGTATGCAGTTTAACTATGAAGCTGAAAAGGCAGAAAAGGAAATATAGGTATATGCACACACTCTTACACACTCTCTTATGTACACATTCACACCCTCATACTCATACTCTCACATACACATACTCAAACACCCTCATTCTCACACTTACTCACATACACACCTTTACGCACTCATGTAAACATTCTCACTTGTACGCTGTCACACATACACACCTTCTCTCATGTACACATCTTCACACTTACATGCTCTCACATACACCTCACACATATTCAAATTCTCACACTTACACCCTCATGTACATGTACTCATATACACACACCCTCACTTATGTACATATACACACCTTCACATATACAAATTTTCTCACACACACTCTTACACACTCTCTCACATACACATACTCACATACTTTCACACACACACACACACACACACACACACACATAACCCCAATACTCCTAAGACTCAAAGAAAGACTCACAGTGAACTAGAGGTAGGATATAAAAAGGGTCTTTGGTAAGGATGGGGTTGATGGGTAGGGGGAGGTGTTTATTTCCACAATCAATAAGAAAAAAAATATTTGTTATTTTCAATCCTTTGTTTGTTCTAATCTTCAGATAAAAGCTTTTCCATGAAATACACTGGGATTATTTATCTCACTGATTATCAAAGGCGATATAAATTGTCAAATACACTGGGATTATTTATCTCACTGATTATCAAAGGCGATATAAATTGTCAAATACACTGAATGAAGAATCAAAGCTAGGAATATCATAGAAAAGGGATCTTTTCTGTGTGGCTTTCCATTATTGCCATGAGTAGCAAGTTATTGCAACAGTTTAATCACAGAATGATTCAAAATTTCTCAGTTAACACATTGCGGGCTGTCAATCAAATATATAACTTTGCTGAAATGAAGAAATATTTCCCGTATAAACTGGACGGAACTGATAAATCAGTGCTTCATTCTCTTCAACGACAGATTCGAAATGATGACTGTTTTTCCGAGCTACAAGAAAAAGACAGCTAAATTTTAAAAAGATCGGATAAAATTTTCAAAAGGCTACCTTCTAACATTTCTTCCTATAATCAGCAGTATCAAGCAGGAAAATACCACCAAAAAAAAAATACCATCAAAAAGAGAAATGTCTTCTAAGATTTCTCCCAAATAAAGCAGCACCTAACTTATTTATTGCCTCTGCTGAAAGAGCATCTGCATCGGCCCTGCACCAGATCCAGTGTGGGGCTCACTCTCCCACTGATCTAAACATCGCAAAGGGCCTACTATGTGCAAGATTTGATGCAGGACCCGGGGATGGAAATAGAAATGGGGCAAGGACCTATCACTCAAGAACCCTAGCCTAGGGACGCTTGGGTGGCTGAGCAGTTGCCTTTGGCCCAAGGTGTGATCCTGGAGTCCTGGGATCAAGTCCCACATCAGGCTTTCTGCATGGAGCCTGCTCCTCCCTCTGTCTCTGCCTGTGTCTCTCTCTTGAACTTAAATAAAAAAAAAAAAAAAAAAAAAAAAAGAACCTTGCCTAGTAGCCACACAGAATCATACACTGTGTTGTTCTCATGTGTGTTCTCTGTGTTCATGGAGATGCTCCCAGAGTCAAGGGAATGGAGAAACTGGCAAAGCTGAGGCAGACAGAGAAGTGGGAGATAAGACAGAAATGTAACAGACGAGGAGGCACAAGTCGGCTGACGTCAGAGTGTGAAGCAATGAAGGCTCAGACTTTATCCTCAAGTGGAAATAAATACAGGCTTTGTGGCAGTTTTAGTAAGAAGAATGTTGGGAAATAGAGATAAAGAGAATAGCCCTGCCATGTGATAGTACTGCAACCAACTCCACCTATTTGCTGTTCTCATTTATCCCCGTACATGTGACACAAAAATGTTATCTGGGATTAATACTGCACATGGGAAGATTTTGTTTCCAGTTTGGGGTTTTGGTCATGAAACTACCCATTCAACTGAATGTAATTCTTAACCAGAGTAAACTCATGAGGAAGCACTTTACTAATGTGTGAGCAAGGAGGGCTGACAAAAGCTTAAGGCAAGCTTGGGGAGAGGGGGCAACCCCAGCCGGCCGAAGTTCATGCCTCACCAGAGTGATGATGCCCTGTCCCTTGCAATTGTGTTTGTAGTTCTGTCTCATACTTGTATCACTCAACTAAAAATTAAGCATCTAGGGACACCTAGGTGGCTTAGTTGGTTGAGTGGCCAACTCTTGATCAGCTCATATCATGGTCTTGGGGTCGTGGAAGAGAGTCCCACATTGGGTTCCATGTTCAGTGGAGAGCTTGCCTGAGGACTCTTGGCTTCTCCCCTCACCTGCATGCACTCACTCTCTCACAAACAAATAAGTTAAAAACAAACAAACAAACAAAAGGGGTACCTGGGCGGTTCAGTCAGTTGAGCGTCTTTGGCTCAGGTCATGATCTCAAGGTCCTGGGATTGAGCCCACATTGAGCTCCCTGCTTAGCAGGGAGCCTGCTTCTCCCTTCCCCACCCCACTCGTGCTTTCTCTCTGTCTCTCTCTCTAATAAATCTCTAATAAATAAATGAAATCTAGGAAGAAAGAATGAAACAAAGAGAAGAAAGAAAGAGGAAAGAAAGAGGAAAGAGAAGAAAGAAAGAAAGAAAGAAAGAAAGAAAGAAAGAAAGAAAAAGAAAGAAAGAAAAAGGAAGGAAGGAAGGAAGAGGAAGGAAGGAAGGAAGGAAGGAAGAAAGAAAGAAAGAAAGAAAGAAAGAGAAGGAAAGGAAGAAAGAAAGAAAGAAAGAAGAAAGGAAGAAAGAAAGAAAGAAAGAGGAAAGAGAAAGAAAGAAAGAAAGAAAGAAAGAAAGAAAGAAAGAAAGAAAGAAAAGAACTCAGCAATCTATGCTATTGTTTAAGAATTTAGCGCACTTCAGAGCATACAATACTGTTAACTGAAATAACTGTCCTGGTTTTATTTGAATGCTTAATATCTGAATTTTAGGGCTTTCACATAATTTATTTTTTTGTTAAAGTTAAACCTACAGAGCATCTATAGAGCAAAAGAGTATATACAAAGTTCAGATCAGGACAATTTCCTCCAAAACTACATACACTAGACTAATAAAATTATATACCCACATATTACCTTCAGCAACAAAGAACTCAGCTAAGTAGAATGCAGCCTTTACCGCATTAGGTGCATGGGAAATGCCTTTTAATTGCCCCCACTCATAAGGTGCTTTCTCTGGATGCCACTGGACACCATATACTGGATACTTGTACCCTGCATGAAGAACACAAATGAGTAAGTATTAAGGATGGTCTAAGGGGAACCTGGTTGGCTCAGTTGGTTAAGCGTCTGACTCTTGATTTCGGCTCTGGTCATGATCTCAAGGTTGTGAGATCAAGCCCCATATCCCTGCTCAGTGCAGAGTCTGCTTGTCCTTCTGCTTCAGCTCCTTCAGCACATTGCATGTGCTCTCTGCCCATAAAATAAATGAAAAAAAAAAAAAAGAATGATCTAAAATGTAATTTACAATAAAGTTATGTTTTATAGCCTATGTAAAACATTATTTTATAACTCACAATGTCAAAGTAAAATTGTGCTTATTCTCCCAGAGATAAAACTTGTCCCATGTGATTAGTGACCCAAGTTTCTTCCACCAAGGGTCTGTTTCCCTCCTATAATGATGTATTCATAGGAGAACAAACTATGCCATGCATTTTTGGGGTCCTTTTATGCCAGCCAACTTGTCTCAGCCTAAACTATGTCCCTTTTGTGGGATGGTTCCTAAAGTCATGACTGGTGTTTCAGAGGCTGCCTGGGAAGTGGCTCTGTGGACAGTTAGGAGGCTACTGAGGAATTGGCAGGTTAGGAAAGTAGTTACTATAGGACAAGGCTAAGCTGGATGGATGGGAGGTAACATTTTCATGCATCTGGGGAGCAGAAAAGTGGCACAAATTTTTTAGATGCAGAGAAGGAGGGCAGTAAGTCAAGGACAACATCCAAGTTTCTCACTTAGGTTGATGTGGCAAATGGCAGTGCTACTGCTGGACCAAAACACAGAGGCGGGAAACAGACTTAAAGAGAAGATGATCAGCTCACTTCCGGCTGGGCTGACCAACCTTCCCCAGAATTCCCCAGATATTGTTTGTAAACCCTCCGTCCTTTGGCCTCCCCCAAGAGCAAGCCAGTAATAAGGCCAATCTTCGGGTAACGTGAACTACGCCCACCTTCTTCCAGTTTACTCCCCTCCAGCACCCTGGCCTCCTCAGGTAGCACTGACCGGCCTCCCTGACTCAAAGATGTCTATTGTTTCTGTAAGCTCTCATTCATGGTACTTGATTTTTTGGCTAGGAACTGCTCATTTTTCCTTAAAGCCTCATAATGTGGAACTCCCTTAAAGTCTGGGATAAATGAAGTTTTCTCCAGAGAGAATTATGAATATTCACTTTTTCCATGCATGTTGGGACACTACCAGACTGAGACAACTCTAAACAAAAATTTCGACTTGAGATTTATTGAACTTCCCAGTTTAATGCAGGCCACATGTGACCAGCCTGTCATTATGAATGCTCAAGGCTTATTTACCACCACCCTCTCTCCCTTAAGGGTCAAAGTACAAGATGGCAATTCTCACAGTTACGCAGGCAGGATTTGTTGGGGGTCCTGCTACATGGGGTACTTTGACTGTGGGGGTTCATCTTATGTCCTTCTGATTCAATAATAATAATGCTGGTTTAAACACTCCACTTAGTAATATAATACCATATAATCCAGTAATTCCACTGCTGAGTATTTACACGAAGAAAACAGAAACACTAATTTAAAAAGATGTATGCACCCCTATGCTTACTGCATCATTTGCAAGAGCCAAGATATGGAAGCAACCTAAGTGTCCAGCAATAGATGAATGTATATAAAGAAGATGTGGCATATACATAAAATGGAATATTACTCTGTCATAAAAAAGAATGAAATCCTGCCATTTGGGACAACATGGGTGGACCAACAGGGTATTACACTAAGTGTAACAAGGGACAGAAAGACAAATACTATACGATCTTGCTTATATGTAGAATCTAAAAAACAAGACAAACATGGGATCCCTGGGTGGCTCAGCGGTTTGGCGCCTGCCTTTGGCCCAGGGCGCGATCCTGGAGACCCGGGATCGAATCCCACGTCAGGCTCCCAGTGCATGGAGCCTGCTTCTCTCTCTGCCTTTCTCTCTCTCTCTCTGTGTGACTATCATAAATAAATAAAAATTAAAAAAAAAAAGACAAACAAAAAATAGAAACAGACTCACAAATACAAAAACAAACTGGTGGTTGCCAGAGGGAAAGGGCATGAGGAGATGGGCAAAATAAGGGAAGGGTATTAAAAGTTACAACTCCAAGCTATAAAATAAAATAAGTTACAGGGGTGAAAAGTACAGCACAGGGAATACGTCAATAATACTGTAATAACTCTTCGGTGATAGAAAAGTACACTTATTGTGGTGAGCACTGCATAATAATGGAATTGTTGGATCACTATGTTGTACACCAAAAACTACTATTAACATTGTCAACTACACTTTATTAAAAAAAAAAATACTCCACTTAACTACCAGAGGTTTTGGTCTGAGTATCCTGTCACTTCATCAATGTACAGGTATCCCTCTGCTTTCCAAAACTCCACATTATGCCACTTCCCTGTTATGAAAGACTTACACTAGTATAGTCACAGCTTTATTTCACAAAAGTGAAAATCCTCTTCAGATTTCTCTGTTAGAGGAAACAGGTACTCGTGCAGGTCTTTCATAAAACCAACGTGCCTTAACTTGAACTCTTGGAAAGTGGAGAGATACTGTTTTGTGCCATTGTGGCTTAGGAGTTTCATAGAAAGGCTCTACTTTTGGATAGTGGGGTAAACTTGTGTTTAGGAAGATGTTTTTCTGAACATGAGTCATATTTTTTGTTGTTGTTGGGAGGAGAATCCATCACAGTACTCATTCTACAACACTGGTAGAAACAGAAGTCATTTTCTTCACTTATTTCTTTATCTAATCCCCCCTTATTCTTTACTTTCTTTCTCCATCACTCCATCTATCAGATGACCCAGGTGAATCACAACTGATTTGGAACATAGACAAAAACACGCCTCCTATCCCCCAAAATGCCTTAGCTTCTATCCCCACACCCCAGAGTAACATGATTTTATTTGTAAGCATCAAATCAAAATTAACATAAATATAAGTGAAATAAAGTGTCCATGTGCCATGATAGATACCTTCCATTGTTGAAATAAACTCAGTCTTGCCATCTGTATTTGTAGTTAATACATTGAAAAACTCCTTTAAGTTTTCATTCTTTGTAAAATTCTAGAGTATAAAAATAAAACAAAATAATTACTTCTGTAGTTAATCTACCTGCATTAATTTCATTGTTAATTAATGTAATACCGTCACAGAGAGGCTCCACTTGTGGAAGTTTGCAGTCAGAGGTTCCACTGATAATGACTTCAACAAGTCAGGAGGAAAATTCTGGAACATTCTGCTCTGCGATGCATCTGAAATAATTTAAGCACAAGAGAAATAATTTAAACACAGAAAAAATAAAATCCACTGAACTCACTGATGTATGGCCAAAAAGGGCCATAATTAAGACATAAGATAACCAAATGATAAGCAAAACATATCATTTCCACACATGTATTCATGTATTCATGAGTCTAACATATAAATTCAAATAAGTTCCATATTAAGTACTTCTAGAATTTTAAGATGAATAACTAAAATCCTTCTGGCAGATTAATTATCAGGCTAGCCATAGAAGAAACAGAAAATTTTAACTTGTGTTTTCTTGAAAACAGGTACAATTTACCGCATGAATATACTATATACTTTTGTTTTCTCAGGAAATGATCCAGAACGTTCAACATATTTTCGAAGGTATCTGGAATTTAAAAAGTTTTAAAATACCAACAATGTAGGAAAGAACATTAAACAGGCCAAGAGATTCCTACCCAGTAAATAGATCAAAAAGAGCAATTTACCTCAACACCAGCTTTCCCTAAATGAAGCCTCTCATTCAGCATGCTGATGGCTTCCATGAGAATCCTACACCTCAGATAAAAATCTGACATAAGGTAGTTGGGTGAATTTTATTTCTTTTTTTATACACACTGGTATTTCACCACATATATCCAAAATAGTCTGACCTAATACATGTACTTCGCACAGAGGTCTTGCAATAATTAAGAAAGATAATGTGAGAAAGAACTTTGAAAAGTATATAAAGCATTCTGTAGGTTCTATGTATAACAACTACTGCTTTCCATCCAAAATCCTCATGAGAACAGAAAGAGCTGACAGCACTCAACTCTGAGGGTTCAGAGATAGGTAACCTACAAGAATCATCACCTAGTTACACAGAGGGATATAACAAAGAATTTTCCTGGTCTTTGCCCTGAGTTCCTGACAGGGAGCTTCTAAAACTCTCAGAATTTCCTAAGCAACAGGAGTGTCTTCGTCATGCTAATGAGGTGACTTCCGTGGGCCCCTAGATCGCTGATCCTCAGAGAAATCAACCACAGGATTAGAATAGGTTAGGACTTTGAGCCAGCCTGATTTCCAGGGATGGAAAGGGGAATAAAGATTGAGTTGAGTCACCCAGCCGATGATTAAATCTAGCTTGCCTTTGCAATGAAACCCCAGTAACAAATTCTAGACAATAAAGCTCATGGGAGTTTTCCAGTTGGTGAACATATTGACGTACCAGCAGAGTGGTGTGCTCTGACTCAACAGGGAGAGGACGTGGAAGCTCTGCATTCCCTGTGGGACCTCATCCTATGTGTATCCTTCACAATAAAATTGTTAGTGCAAACACAGCACTTTTCTGAGTTCTGTGGGTCATTCTGGTGAATTACAAAATCTCAGGAAGGGTCATGGGAATCCTTAAAATTGTGGCCAGTCGGTCAGAAGTGTGGGTGGCCTGGGGATGTGACCTGTGGATGGTATCTGAATTAAGGGCAGTCTAATTGGTGAGATAATCTATAACTATGGAGCCTGCGCTAACTCCACCAGAATCGAATTGCAGCACACCATAGCTAGGGTTAGAACAGAGTGCACAGTCAAGAGAAAAATGCTGTACTGTAATCATGGCTAACATTTATGAATTGTATTTAAAGCACTTAGCACATTAGCTGAAAAGGAGTATCTTATTTAATCTTCACAAACAATTCTAAAAGGAAAAGCCTTTAAAATCAGGAAATTAAAGTCAAGAGAGGTTAAACTTTTCTCCAATGCAAAAGGGACAAAGCTAGGACTAAAGCTCTGGTCCAATATTAGAGGTCTTAATCATGCATGGTCCTGATATCCCTATAGGCAATGAACTGTCAAAACTCAAAACTCCTAAGCCGTCGTCACAGCTCAGAACAAAAGTGATCATTCATATCGGCAGCTTGTGCAAATAATTTAAAAATTAGTGAACATTAGGAGTATTTCTGACTTGAATATTTGCTCCTTACTAATCCAGCCCAAGTAATATTTTTAAAATGGTCGAAAAGAGGGGTACCTGGGTGGCTCAGTGGTTGAGTGGCTGCCTTTGGCTCAGGTTGTGATCCCACATCCTGGGATTGAGTCAGCATCAGGCTCCCGAAAAGGAGCCTGCTTCTCCCTCTGCCTATGTCTCTGCCTCTTTCTCTGTGTCTCTCATGAATAAAAAAAATCTTTTTTTAAAAAAATGGTTGAAAAGAGAATTCTCACCTTTAGTGAAGTTCAGTGGCATTGTAATTCCATCAGTATGTGTAAGAGTTAATAAGCACTGTCCACTAATCAGGTATGAAAGCTCTTCGAATCCAAGGCAAGTGCCCCATACAGGAAAATAGTCTCCATCATCAAAACTCTTCGCAGAGTAAAAGAGAAAAGGTTATTCAAACTTTTTAAAACAAAAAATTATACATTTGATTTGTCATTTCAAGGCAGGCACCTGAATCATGCATGGGTTTCTAAAGAATTTTTCAGGATCCATTAAGTAGGCTAGCACTTAACCTTTCCTCAGATCAAGCTCCTGTATAATAATTCAGTTTTAGTCAATCAAATTCTCCAAATCTCAGCTGTGCTGGGAAAGAAACTGCCAGGCAACTACCAAGCAATACAAGTGACAATTAGGAACTGCAAATATTAAAGAAAATGCTAGACAGATGTCTATTTATACATCTTCTACAAATCTTGTTGCTCTGGATGATGGCCCGGTTTGAACACACTCTGAAGTTCTTCCATTATCTCAGGATTTATAGGAATAGCTGGATTATTAGCTGGATTTCTAGTAATAGCTGGATCATACCACCTTCAGCTAATCAAATTTAAATCAGAGGAAATCCATGATATGGAAAGAAAGGAACAGTCAGGAAAGAAACGGCTGTGGCTAAATAAGTTTGAGGTTGCTGAGCTTTTTTTGGTTTTTTTTTTTTGTTTTGTTTTTTTTTTTGGTATCTTCAAGTAGGTAATTACATTTCAAAAAGTAGACTTTTGGATCTTAGGGGTTCGGTGGCTCCTTTTTGTCTTTTTTTAATTGAGCAAGCTAGTTACACGAGTTCTTCTATGCAAAAGGCAAAATGACTAATTTATAATATTCAAATATATATTTCCAATGCATTTTAAATCATTCACATTATAAAATTTCCACTTTTTCAAAAAATAATATCCATTGAGCATGTACTAAGTACATGGTACCATATAATATGAAATGAGGAACACCTCAAAGGGTGTTAGGACCATGAAATCTGCTGAGACATGAATAACTAGCGTCAAGATATTCTGTCTTCTGAAATAGAGGCTCCCGAAGATCATAGACCCTGTCATATAATTGAGCAGGAGCTAAATAAATGTTTGAATTATTCTACAACAAAATACTCTGTTAAGAGGGAAGCAGGATGCCATTCCTGTTGGAGTTGGGAAAGAAATCTGGGCAGAAGGGAAGGAGGACCTTTTCCTGGAAAGATGGACAAGTTGTGAATTAGGGATGGAATGGAAAGAAACAGACTAAACCAGTTTAAAAGTAGGAGGACAGAGAATACATGCTAGAAATACCAAACCAGCTTCAATTATGTGCATAAGGAAGAGCTAGGAAAGTGGGCCGGGGACACACACTCTATGTCTTGATCCCAAGACTATGAAAGGCTACAGATTATTTAGCCTAGAATTAAAAGTTTCTAAACAAGTATCTCATAGGCTAAAAGCAGTTCTTCAGGGAAATATTTAAGGGCAGGGGCAGATACGAAGGCAATCAAGATTATAGTTCAGGAGAGAAAGAGTAAGGATCTGAGGTAAAGTGCAGAGGCAGGCTCAATGTGAGACATTGCAAAAGGATTCAAGAGGCTCTGCCGGCTATCTGAATGTGGAGTCCAGAGTAACTGTGAGGACAAGTCAAATAGGATAGAAGTCAGGACGAAGAGCGGTTTCAAGAGGAGATGAGAGCTAGTAACATATGAACAATGCCTGGTACACGCACAAAAAAAACAGCTTAGCATGAGGACCTATTTCATACCAATGAGCACTAGTGCAGACGGCCAGTCTGCCAGGCCCTGGTTCCCTCGGAAGCCCAGAATTAAATGGAAAACACAGGAAACAGGTGAGTGCCACCAAGGGCTGCTAAACAGCAGGAAGCTCAAAAGTTAAATGGGGATGAAGCTGGGGTCATTGTGAGGGAAGTATTACCACATTGCTTAAGAAAGAACTGTCCTAAACATGAGAGACACCTAACTCTGGGAAATGAACAAGTGGTAGTGGAAAGGGAAGTAAGCGAGGGGCGGGGGTGACTGGGTGATGGGCACTAAGTGGGGCACTTGGCGGGATGAACACTGGATGTTATGCTAAATGTTGGCAAATTGAACTCCAATAAAAAAAAAATCTTTTTTTAAAAAGAAAGAAAGAAAGAACTGTCCTCATGCAAAATTAACAAAACCCACCTGGAATAATATGCAACTGATATTTACCTGTTTGGCAAAGTTGTAAAATGTTTTGGCCGCGAGAGCATAACCTGACTTCTTGAGGTCAACACTTCCTCCAGGGAAAAGGATCCTGAAACAACATCAAATAGGGTGCATTTCAAACCTATACCCCACAGAAAATAAACATTCTATTTTATTTTAAAACAACGTTTTCCTTATCACATCAGCAGCAATATCACTAAAGAAAGAAAATTATGACAAATATATATAAAGTATTTACATTCCTACACATTTGTAAAATACCATAGTTAACAATACTTTTGTGCATATTCTTCCAAAACTTCTTCAATAAACAAGTTTATTTTTGAGACGGAGGGTGGATAAATTAAGAATAAGTAAGTGGGGAAGAGGAGGAAAGTGTACAAAGCTAGAAATAAAGTCGAGATAAAATTCTAGGTACAGCTAGGTTTAAATTATGGAATCAATGATGCCAAAATCAATTACAGGCCCACAATCATGAGTCAGTCTTGGCTCGTAGAGAATTATTTTTAATCATAAAGAACAAAATGGTCATAAGAATATATGTAGGCTAGAATTAAATATTCATGAGAATTTAATTTTTGTTATCACCCTGAAATTTCTTCTAAAATATGCACACTATTAAAAAATTTTGAAACAACAAAATTAAAAATCCAGAAAAATTCTGGGAAAAAAGAGGGGAAGTCATGTTTGATTTGATTTTATTCTACCCATAAAGGAGAGATACAGAAAAATATTTACTATTTTTTATATCTTTTTTAAAGATTTTATTTATTTATTCACGAGAGACACAGAGAGAGAGGGGCAGAGACACAGGCAGAGGAGATGCAAGCTCCATGCAGGAAGCCCCATGTGGGACTCAATCCTGGGACTCTGGGATCACACCCTGAACCAAAGGCAGGCGCCCAACCGCTGAGCCACCTAGGCATCCCTATATCAACTTTTTATATTAAATTTTAAAATATAGGAGATCCCTGGGTGGCTCAGCGGTTGAGTGCCTGCCTTTGGCCCAGGGCGCGATCCTGGAGTCCCAGGATCGAGTCCCGCGTCGGGCTCAAAGCATGGAGCCTGCTTCTCTCTCTGCCTGTGTCTCTGCTTCCCTCTCTCTCTCTCTCTCTCTCTGTGTCTATCATGAATAAATAAAATCTTTAAAAAAATTTTTAAAAATAAAATTTAAAATATATAACAAGTCTTCAAATAACTAGAGTTATTCAAAAAAGATTACAAAACTGGATTAAATGTGTTAAAATTCTAAAAATACTTAAATATGAATTTGAGATATATGACAGTTCACATTTTTTAAGAAAGAGAGAGAGAACACATGTGACGGGGGGTGGGGAGAGGGCAGAGGGAGAGAGAGAAAGAGAATCCCAAGCAGGCTCCACGCTTGGTGCAGAGCCTGACATACGGCTCGATCTCATGACCCTGAGATCACGACCAGAGCTAAACCCGAGTTGGATGCTTAACCTACTAAGCCACCGATGCTTAACCTACTAAGCCACCCAGGCACCCCAAAGGTTCACTTTGAGACTACTGCTCATTCAACAAATACATTCTACCTCTTGGTATTAGCTTGGAGAGAAAAGGATGAGTAGAAAACTTACAAACTATAAGGTAGAACATCTACCATGAAACTATGCAGAAAACCCTACAATTAAAAGTGGCTTAAAGAAGGCTCATTAGCAGGTGTCCCTTTTCATTTACTCCATTTCTAAAAAGCTGCCTCTGCTCAAACCTGGTGTGTTTAATGCCAAAGTCCTTTCATAAAGTAAAATTTTAGGTCTGTCTCTTTCAGATTGGGAAACCCCTTTAAAAGCAAGTCTCTGCCTTTGCATCTGTGTTCCTTCACAGAGCAGTATGGGGTTCACTGTGTAACACGGGCTCAATAAAGGTGATTCTGAAGTTTCAGGAGAGTACAGCTCATGTTCTAGTATATATTTCTTGTATATTTTTGAAGTTCTATCATATATTCTGACCTGGATTTACTTATCTCTTCTATGCCAAAGTACACCGCACATAATGGGTACTGTAAATGTTTTACTCATAGCTTCAAAAAAAAATAGTAATAAACATAGCTTTGAAAAGTCAGGGTGGCAGGGAAAGAAGCTCTTTTTATAAAAGCTTTATCATAAAATAGACTTCTTCTACTCAACTCCCAATCAAAAACAACCACCTTTAGGGGCGCCTGGGCGGCTCAGTCGGTTGAGCACTGGACTCTTTGATTTTGGCTCAAGGTTGTAGGATCTAGTCCATTTGGGCTCCTTGCTTGGTGAGGAAGAGTCTGTTTCTCCCTCTTGCTCCCCCTCTCCTTCCCAGACTGGTGTGTGTTCTCTCTCTCTCTCTCTCATAAATAAATAAATAAAATGAATGAATGAATTAATAAATATCTTTAAAAACTACCAGCTTTAAAATCTGTGTGTTCACCTGAGAGTTTATGCTATGCTTAATCTCCTCACCCCTACCTTAAAAAAAAAAAAAAAAGCAAATGAGAGTATTCTATACAAACCATTATGTGCCTTGCTTTTTTTACATAACAGTATCACACTGTCCACATAACAAGTGATCCAAACCAGAATACTGATACCCTCATTTTTTTTAATCTGTCCATAATACTCTTTTATATGCATGTAGTCAATCTCTTTTTACCCAATTCCCAACTGACTGACTACTGGGTGGCTTCCAAACTGGAGATATTTCAGACAATTCTACTATGAGTGTTGGGTCTAAGTTTTCACATAACAAGAAGAATATATTTATAAAATAAAATTCCTCTTGACAGATTTCCTGGGTCAAAAGGTATGTGCATCTTTAATTTCATTTCAATTTCAGTAGATATTGCAAACCTATCCTACAAAAAACTATATAACTTACAGACTCATAGAGTATGAGAATACTTGTTACCTCACAGCCTCACCATAGAGTATTAACAAATTGTCTTCTTTGCCAACTTGATAGTTAAAAATAGTTTTTAATTGCTATAATTATCTAACCTTTAATTATGAGTAATGTTGAACATTTTTCATGTGATTAAAAGTTTTATTGTTAAGCTAACCAATCATATCTTTTGTGGTGAAGCCAGAGAACAGAAAGCTTTTTTCCAAATTCTATTCAAATTATCCTCTGAAAGATAATCGATTATTATCCTCAGACTAGGACTTCTAAATCTCCTAAATAAGCAGTATGCCATGGCATTCAAAGTGGCTTCAAAATATTTAAGAGAGTAAGCATTTAAGCATTAAAAAAACAAAGATTATGTCATATGTTTAAATAAACTAAATGGATCCACTATGCAACATTTATTTCTTAAGCTGCCTTCTCTCTGCAGGACTTTTCCAATTTCTCAACAAAACAATTCCTATAAAAGAACTTGGAAAACTAACATTACACTACTATATGATAGTTACACAGTAACATGTATATTTGTAAGTACCTTTTTGCAAAAGCAGATTACATCTACCTCATACCCTGTAACAAACCAATTGCCAACTTACCCATTAATAGATTGGAAAAGCTTTTTATACTCTTCATTTGTAAGATCAGGCCTGAAAACAATAAAAACAGTTACAAAAGATCCATTTCCAAAACCAAAGGAAAAATGTAAGGCTGTAAGTGAAGTCCCCACATTAATTTTAAAAAGACAAATAAAAAATAATTGTTAAATACCAGATAATTTTTCTCTCCCTTCCTAGAGGAATTTTTTTCAAACTACATGAAAATCACATACTGTAATTATATCCTTGTTTTGCTAATCAGACAAGTAAACATGTTTTTATGTGGTCTCATATAATTTAATATTGTGAAGTTCGTGTTAATATGTAAAACATTGAAGACCATGAGATTTGGGCACCAGTAATTTCTCTGCTAGGTGAAAACCATCAAAAACATGTAAGGATGTTCAGTAGTTTTACATAAAGACTAAGTAAACAGATTTATTAATGTGCCTACCTTAACTATAAGCAGTTTGGGCAGATAAAAACAATACATATAAATGTCAAGTCTCTGCTATATTCCATCCCCACCACCAACTGCAAAGATTTTGAATACACAACTGTGTATTCAAAAGTCATGAGTTCAGATCTAGGGACAGGCTGCATGCACATCACTGTACACCAGATAATTATTCTGAAGCTAAGTTGCCCAGGTAATTATGCTGAAGCTCCTTTCATCAAACACTACTTAAGGGCTCCTAACATCACTATGTTATTGATGATTTTAGACCCTTCTCCAGAAAAAAGTGATGGGACTGATACATGAAAATTTAGTTAAGTCACAGTAAAATGGGTTTGCTCTTCCAACAGTTCAAGAAAATGCAAGAACGAGAGAAGAGAGTATCCTGGTTATGAAATTCCTGTGAGAAATTTCCTACATTAAGTAGTCTTCTGGTTCTATAAGAAAATAACAAGGTATGATACCCTCTCAATCAGCCATAAAAGAAGTAGGCTTATGATCAATGTCAACCAAAGTCCATTCCTGCTCCAGGGACCGTTTTTTTTTTTGGGGGGGGGGGGCATTACAACACCTCTTCCATTTTTAAATACACTTATGATGCCCAGAACTTGGGCTGTGCTTCGTTCTGCTGGGTTTTCCTGTAAGTACAAATGAGCTTTGCAAGTCCAAGCTATTTAGGGGTGCCTGGGTGGCTCGGTTGGTTAAGCATCTGACTGTTATTTCAGCTCAGGTCATGATCTCAGGGTTGTGAGATTGAGCACGTGTGTCAAGCTTCATGCTCAGCAAGGGAGTCTACTGGAAATTCTCCCTCTCCCTGTGCTCACTCTCTCACTCTCTCAAATGCTCTTAAAAAAAAGTTCATAATAATCCTCCTCCCAAGAGAGAGCTATAAAGCAGTGGGTGATATTGCAGTGGTGCTTAGCAATATTTCAGACAGAGGATTAATGGACAAATAGCCCTGACTTGGGAAGTGACACGGAGATTCAAATCTGAGTCCACATTCCCAGTATTCGGCCAACCCAACCTCCCCACACTGTGTCAATAAAAAGGGAACCAAACCGTCAGGACCCAGAATCTTCCCCATGAATATTTAAACCAGGACATACAATCACCACCAGAATGGATTTAGATCACTCAGCTACATTCCAGGGACTTCTACCAGCTAGCCGGGTGGCCTGGTTTCAATCATTTCATTAATTCTAAATAAATGGCTCCCCTATTGTCCATGACAGAACCTTTGGACCCTGCTAATCACCCTTAAGGGGCTTAATTGTTGAGGGGAGGTGGGGAAGAAGTGTCCCGAACTCCAGTGCCTCAGAGTCTGGACAGGAAAGACAGGCCAGGTCACATTCTTTGAATACAGATGTTATTTGCAGTCAGACTTTCTAGAAACCAAAGACCTTCTCAATAGGGCATGAAAAAGTTTATTCTCTCTTTATCTAAAAGAAAACAGCTTGAGCCTGTTAAAGATGACAGTTTCAGCAGCAAGAAAAGGAGTAACAGGCATTGTTGCCAATGGTGGGCGCTTACTTCATTTTAAAGTCAGCCCTGACGACTGTCTTTTAAAAAAAAAAAAAAAGGCTGGAAAGTCAGACTTTTCTGAAGTCTTCTGATTTGTAAATGTTTAAAACTGTTTTACATGTTTTTTTCTGTTTTACATTTTTAAACCAAAAGCAACCCATGGGCTGTCACAGGCTACCTCTCAGGAGGATGCTCTGTGGGTTCCACTAGCCCCTCAGTGAGGATTTATGATAACCTCAGGGCAACAGGCACCCAAGAAGACAGCAGACCAAAGACAAATTTCTTTAACTATTCCAGAATTTTGCCTAGGTCTCCAAGCATCCAAAACTCAGAAATAAATTCAACATTATTGTATGGCCACTTCATTCTCATACTATATTAGGTCATCCTTTATAGGTTACTCTGGGAATTTAGCTGCCACGCACTACATAGTTTTTGTAGGATAATATGATTCTAATTCTGAGCAATATACCTTAAGATGAACTTTGGGAACCCAAGCTGGAAATTAACCTCCATCCTGACAGTCATGTTTTCAGTGACTGTCATAAATGCCAGCATTCTGCTGCTAAGTCATCAGGTTTCAAAACTTGCTCAGTTTCAAAACTTCCCCAGTTTCAAAACTTGTCCAGTTTCAAAACTCCTCATTCTCAACTATTCCTCCCTATGTCCTTTCATTCTATTAGTCATTCAATCTTGCTGATATTTTTAGAGAATATTTACCCATCGACCCTACAAGTAGGTCAAGCCTCATCACTTCACACTTAGCCTCCCTCGACAGTTTCTGAACTGGTCTACCTGCCTGTGTCTCTCCTACCTTGAATCCAGATTATCGGCACTAATGTCCTAAAAGAACACTTGCAGAAAAAAGCTCCCATGATCAAAACTTTGAAACACTGTTCTGAAGCCTTAAAACCTCCTCAGTTCTAAAACTCTGGTGTTATCTGGGTTCCAAATAAGGTTTCATTTGAAAAATTAGATTTGCTATGAAAAAAAATGAAAGACGAATGTCAAAAGCGAATGGGGTAGAGATAATTAAACGTAAAAGATCAAACAAGAGGACGATCCGTATGAGGCTAAACATAAAACCATTTTGTGGTACAATTCTCTCAGTTGTAATGTTTGCATTTTGATTATTAGTGTTTTATTTGAACAGTACCTTTCTTTGTTATAGCTTTTTTTTTTAAAAGATTATTTATTCATTCAGAGAGAGTGAAGAGAGAGGCAGAGACACAGGCAGAGGGAGAAGCAGGCTCCATGCAGGAAGCCCAATGTGGGACTTGATCCTGGGTCTCCAGGATCACACCCCGGGCTGCAGGCGGCGCCAAACCGCTGCACCACGGGGGCTGCCCTGTTATAGCTTTTTAATGTGGAATTAATCACATAAACAGGCTGCCCAAAGCAAGCAGTTTGTTTTGTGTGTGAAATCACTTACAGTGGCTTAGACAAGGAGAGCTGGAAGATTCTACAATATGACATAAATCATTTAATCTTACTATGCCAATATATCACAAAAAGTAATGTAGCTCCTTTAAGATTGCAATTCTTGTTATTTATATTGAAGCAACACCACTGTGCTAGTTATTTATTTAACTTTTAAAGAAGAGTGTGAAGGTTTTTTAAAAGTTATCTTCTAAAACTGTGTTTTATTCCATAAGTGTTCCCTAATTCCATAGTGTTTCCTAATATTATGGAATAAAGCTGGTTAAGTTGTCAATTCTTTTACTCCATTATTTTCCAAATGTCTGATGAATACCACCTTTTCTGGGGTATTGGAAACTATCATTTCATTCTTTACCTAACACGCTTGACAGACCTCTAGTAGCATTGTAAATACAGACAGCTTCTTACTTGAAACAATTTAATGACTCTAAGCATTAGGTGCATGACAAAAATTAGGAGCAATGTTACCACATTTAAATGATACAATCATAGCAAAGAAAACATTAATTTTTGAGATAAAAAATAATTTAAGATAAAACAGGAGTTTTTATTTATACAGTGTAAAAAATATCAGCTCATACCTTATTGGTACAACTCTTGCACCTGCTGACTCCAGATATTTTACATAGGATGCTGCAATATAGTATTTTCCCAGGCTTTTCAGTTCCTTATTACGGCATTTTTGCATTAATACTCCTAAATTACAAAGAAAGAAAGAAATTTAGTTTCAAACAATTTCCCTTTTTTCTTACTTAGAAACTGAGACACATCACAGTAAAAATATCAGTACTTTGCTTGTTTAATTCACAGAATTAAATATAAAGCTTCTTCTGTAAATACATCCATAGACTTTGGTAAAAGAGCAGCAGACACTGATCTGAGTTTTAAGTAGCCTCCTCTCTCTCGCCTCACGAAGGAGACCAAATAAGCCCCAGTGCAGGTTTACGATAGCACCAGCCTCCTTCACACAGGCTGGATCAGTCACATCTTTAAGTCTAGAAGGAGGCCTCTCCCGTCCCACACTCAAAGACACACTGCTTCATTGATAATAAAGCAAAAGAGTGGAAATATCTTCTGTCCACATCCCTCCAACATCAGCAATACTACATGAATCTAAGCAATCAACATCTTGCCTCCTCTGCAGACTATTACAATAGCTTCTTAAAAGGTCTCTCTGCATCCTTTCTTAAACAATCCTCCACAATTCCAGTTCTCCACATGGAAAGAAATCTGAATGTATCGCCATTCATTCATTCACTCATTTCCTCATTCAGTATTTTACTGACTCATAATATATGCCAGGCACTGAACTAGGCGCTGGAGACACATGAGTGAACAAAAGAAAAATCCCTCCCTTGTGGGCTTTAATCCCAGTGTGTGGGAGGGAGAGAAGAGAGGACAAATAACTAACAAGATAAAAAGTTAAAACAGAAAGTCTGATGGCTGGTGGCAAATGCTAAGGGAAAAAAGTAAAAAGTAAGTAGAGTGGGATCCCTGAGTGGCGCAGCGGTTTGGCGCCTGCCTTTGGCCCAGGGCGCGATCCTGGAGACCCGGGATCGAATCCCACGTCGGGCTCCCGGTGCATGGAGCCTGCTTCTCCCTCTGCCTGTGTCTCTGCCTCTCTCTCTGTGTGTGTGTGACTATCAAAAATAAATCTAAAAAAAATTTTAAAAAAAAGTAAGTAGAGTAAGAAGGTGTGTGTTGGAGAAGGGGAGGAGTTGGTCCCATCTATCCGGGGGAAGAAAGTCTCCTTAAATACAACAGGCAGGCAAGTCCTCTCTGAGAAAGTAGAACATGACATTTGAGCCAGGACTTCAGAGGGATGAGGGAGTAAACTATGTGCAAGCATCTGGAAGAAGAGGGTTTCAGGGTGTGGGAATAACAAGTGCAAAGCCCTGAGGCAGGCATGTGCCTTTCACATCTCAAGGAGTCCATATGACTAGAGCTCTGTGTGAGCAAGGGGAGAAAACAATTGGAAATGAGATCAGAGACAACAAATCAACAGGAGGTACCTCTTTGTTTAAGTAAGTACTTCAATGGGGTCCTAAACTTTTATAAACCCTACAAGACCCTATGCGCTCGGCCCCACCTACCTCTTATCACTGAAATCTCAGCCCCAGCACAGTACTTCATCTAATATACATCAAAACATGTCTATCTGGGAATCCCTGGGTGGCTCAGCAGTTTAGTGTCTGCCTTAGGCCCAGGGCGTGATCCTGGAGACCCAGGAGCAAGTCCCACATCAGATTCCCTGCATGCAGCCTGCTTCTCCCTCTGCCTGTGTCTCTGCCTCTCTCTCTCTTTCTCTCTCTCTCTCTCTCTCTCTCTCTCTCATCTGAATGAATAAATAAATAAAATCTTAAAAAAAAAAAAAGTCTATCCGGAGAATACACCTGTGCCCTTATCATTTACTGCTTTAGCATTTGGAACACCTTCATTGCCTCTATAGGCCACCTAATAGGAAGAGCTGTCTAAATCAATCACTTCTCTATTTCCAGCTTGTCACAAAAGTTGGCATTTGTTAAGCATCGGTTAACACTTGCCAGATGCCACAATTTGTTCTGACTGTTTTTCTTGCTATGGATAAGACTGTCTTTGCGGAGGAAAATGAAATGTGGTAAGGAAAGAATTAGGGAGAGCCACAGGAAATGGAGAACGGAGTGGTACAAGGCAGGCAAGGCGAGGTGCTACAAAAAAGGTTTGGGATCTCTGAACTTAAGTACCAGGAAGGAGAAAAGTATATTAGAATGTAAGTTCCACCAACTTCTCCCCCTCCCTGCCCCTACACCCACATACTCACTTTTCCCATCCAGAAGGCAAAAACTCAGGCTGTAAGTCCCTCAAAATGTGACCCAAATTCTACCCATACTTTAAGGCCACCTCACAACTTTTATGGTTTCCTTGTCTTTGACTCCTCTGCACTTCTTAATTTAATGCCTTGCACATAGTAGGTGCTTAGTTAACTATTTTGTATTAACTGATGGGTCTGAAAAAACATTCCCCTTTTCTGTATTTGACCCTGGACTACCACTGCTTCTAGGAAAGGGAAAGAATCCCTCCTCCCCCCCCCCCTTTCCCTCCTCTCGGTACTCACAATTCTCAAAGCACTACACAGAATTTTATTTTGAGTTAATTCTCTTTGGGGAATCTAGCCACCATTTTAAATAGCTATGAAATAAGGCATTCCGTTCCAAATGTTGATACAGAACGCACTTGAAAATTGGGCACTACCAACATATATAAAAATATATATATATATTCGTTTACTTTCTATTTAGTTACAGAATACAATGTTCCTCTTCTAGGAAGGCTAAAGACTTTCAATAGCATCATACTACCTCTAAAGTATGGCCAATCTTGATTGTCTGACATAAACTGCTTTTGGCAAATTTTAATTCTAGGCTGAGTAGCCTTCCCCTTCCCCGCATCGACTGTCTGTTCTGGCGATGCAAACTGATTTTACTCTTTAAAACATGAATGCGCTAGAAAATAAATAAAATAAAATAAAATAAAATATAAAATGAAACATGAATGCGTTGGAAATGAAAAAAATGCATGCTTCACTTCCACACCAGGGAGAACTGACATTGGGATCACAGCAGCCACTGCTGCCCTGCTGTGCTGAGGAGGACAAGAATCCAACGCACACCGTGAAATCTGGATTCTCCGGCCAATCCGAGTCCACATGTATGATGCACTGTATCTTAAAGCAGGCCCTCGCTCCTTGCAGTTGTAGCCCACGTAGGTACCGAGCTGGGCGAGTCAGTAGCGATTCCCAGCCATGTGCAAAGAAAACCGTCCGCAGGGTTCTTCCCGGCGCACCCTCCTCCCTCCCAGCTCTAAGGGCCAAACGGATTCGAGGAAACCGCCCGGCGCTCGCGGTGCTGCGGCACGGTCGGAAGGGCGCCTCGGCTCGGCTCCTACTCGCGCTACGAACGAGGGCTCGGCTCGTACCCCGGGCTCGGTGTTTCCAGGGCGGGACGCGCCGGGGACCGACACCCGCCGCAGGCCCGCGGCTCCCGCCCGGCCTTCTTACCGATGATGGGCTTGCTGGACGTGGAGGCGCGAGGAGAGCACGAGCCGGGGCTCGCCGCCGCCCACAGGAGCAGGCCCAGCACGCAGAGCAGGCGCCCGAGGCTCGCCATCGCGCTCGCCGCCTCCCGCCGCCTTTCAAAGGCACGGCTGGCTGGTCTACGCGGCCGGCGGCGGCGGCGGCGGCGGCGGCGGCCGGGGGGGGCGGGCTCCGGGCCGCGCGGGGGCGGCGGCGGCGGGAGGGGGCGTCGCTCCGCCGCGGGGCCTTGTGGGAAATGTAGTTCCGGCGCGCGCGCGCGCGACGGCCGCGGGGCTCGGGCGGGCGTTTCCGGGGCCGCGGTCGGCGTGGCGTCCTCATCGCTCCGCGTTCGCGCTGCCCCCCCGCGACCCCGCGGCCGCCAGCGCTGCGGGGCGGCCGGTGCGGAACGGGCCGGAAACTTGCGGGCGGGCTCGGGGTGGACGGGATCTTCCCGTTCAGCTCGTCCATGGCGGTGACCTCCTGCCACCCGTGACCGAGCCCGGGCTCTCGAAGGGGAAGGCCCGGGCCTGGGTCTGAGCGAATCTTGTAACCAGGCCGCCAGCGCGGTCGGCGAGAGGTTCGAGAAGGCGCCCGGGAACTTTGCGCCAACGGGAGCTCCGGCCCGAAGGGGAGACCTTGCGTGTCCTGAGCAATGGTGACAGCCCGCTCGGGCGCTCCCGCGTTCCCTGGAGGGAGAGACTGTGGCCTCAGAGGTAATTTCCACACCCCGCTCTTCGTCCTCAGGTCCAGGCAGCGGGAGGAAGCGAGGGGAAGGGGGAGGACCGGGGATGTGGACACACCCATCCCGGCGCGGGCGCGCGGCCTCCCCTGCGGCCTCCCCTGCGGCCTCCCCTGCCCGGCGGCTCTAGGAGGGGCCCCTTGTTTGCTGGCATCGCCCACCCGGAGGGAGCCCCTGCCCTTTCCCGTTAGCTTGGACCCTTGGACCGCACACTTGCCTGCCTTCTACACAGGCGCAGAAACGATGACTCTAGTTCCTGGGCGATAGAAGTATTTTGAGGGTTTGTTTAAGATTTTTAAAAATACAAGTGTGGAATTTAAAAAAAATAAATCCTTTTTAAAAAAATAGAATTAAAAGATGCTTTAGAATCACTAGGCATATTTTGGTGGGAAGGTAGGTAAAAAGGCAAAAAAGCATCTTCTTTCTAGGTGGGAGTGGCCACTCGCAAGGGCCAAAGTGAATTCAGAATAAAATTCTTTGACGAGTATTGGGAGTGTGTTCAATCAGGGCCAACTATTGGGGATGCAAAGATGAATCGGTTGGACAGTGTCTTTTTTTAGAAGAAGTATGCAGTTTTCAGTAAGGAGAAAAGACGGGAAGGGAACATGACTTACAGAGAGAGTAAGAATTAGCTTTGGTATATTTCAAGAGTGAATGCAGTAAGTAGCCTGGTTTGATAAGACAATAATGCTACTGTACAGGGGCGTGGTGAAAGATAAGCCCACAGGACGTGGTTAAAGATATTATGAAAGGCCTTTAAGTACTCAGCTGGTTTTGAGTATAATTGAACAGAGGAAGAGCCTTGGCAGATATGAATTCGTGGTGTTGGAAAAGGTGTCTATCCTCGGGGGACCAGTAATTATCTGGCCTTTTACACAAAAGTAAACTATTTATTTACTTTTATTTCTTAAAAGATTTTATTTATTTATTCATGAGAGACACAGAGAGAGAGAGATGCTCAACCACTGAGCTACCCAGTCGTCCCTAAACTCAATTTAAATAAAGATGTAAATGTGTAAAACAAAATATACTCCAATAAGAAAACGTAGTAGTAAGTGTTCATGACATTGGTGGTCAGAAGGATTTTATAAAACGTTGTATAGAAAGATGCAAGTGGGGCAGCCCCGGTGGCACAGCGGTTTAGCGCCGCCTTCAGCCCAGGGTGTGATCCTGGGGACCCGGGATCGAGTCCCATGTGGGGCTCCCTGCATGGAGCCTGCTTCTCCCTCTGCCTGTGTCTCTGCCTCTCTCTCTCTCTGTGTCTCTCATGAATAAATAAATAAAATCTCTTTTAAAAAATTAATTAAAAAAAGAAAGATGCAAATGTTAATGGAGAAAAGTAATAAATTTGACAATGTTATAATTTTGAAACTTCTGCATAACTTTAAGAAAGTTAAAGATAAGGCACAAACTTGGAGAATATATTTACAAAATATAGAATTTTAATAGTTTATTTCTAGAATATACAAAGGACTTAATAAGAACATCTCAAAAGAAAACTAGGAAAAGAATATGAAAAGACAAATTAAACCTTAAATAGTCATCAGGAAAACGTAAATTAAGATAATACATTACATCCATCAGATTGGCATAAATGTAAGCCTTGAAAATAACAAAGTGTGTAGAAAATGAAAATTCTTTAACGCTACTAGTAGAATCATAAATTATTACAACCATTGTTGAAAACATTAGAGAATATCTGGTAAAGGTGAAGATGCACATATTCTGGGGCTCCTGGGGGGCTCAGTCGATTAAGCATCTGCCTTCTGCTCAAGTCATGATCTCAGGGTCCTGGGATGCAGCCCTGCAGTGGGCTCCCTGCTCACTGGGGAGTCTGCTTCTCCCTCTTCCTCTGCTGCTACCCTCCCTGACCCTCATGCATGCTCTCTCTCTCTTTCTCAAATAAATAAATAAAATCTTTAAAAAAATGCACATATTCTGTAAACGAATATTTTTCAGACGTATGTATATACCCTAGAGTAATGCTTGGATGTGTGAACAAGGAAATAGATACAAGTATGTTCTTTGTAGCTTTTTTTTTGGGGGGGGTGGATAACAGTGAAATATTAAATATTAAACGCAATGAAAATGACCTATAAGAGAATGGATAATAAATTGAAGAATTTTTTTTAAGATTTTATTTATTTATTAGTACACATGAACAGGGAGAAGGGCAGAGGGAGAGGGAGGAACAGACTCCCTGCTGAGCATGGAGCCCAACATGGGGCTCGATCCCAGGACTCCGAGATCATGACCTGAGCCAAGGTCAGACACCCAACTGACTGAGTCATCCAGGTGCCCCAAATTGAAGAATTAATAGACTTTTAGAAAGCATGAAAATAAATTGGAGCTATCTTTAAACAAAGATACATCCATATTAATAAGAGATAACAGAGATAAATTATGCTTGGGTCTAGAGGATAAGTCAACCACCTGAACCAGAATCTCTCCACACATTTTCAAAAAAAAAAAAAAATCATTATGTACAAGTAGTGCAAATATAATCACATGTGATGCATGCCTTTAGCAATATTAGAAAACAGAGAATACCACAAACGTCCAATTATCAGAAAATGGATTAGTTCCAAATTTTAAAAAGTTTCCTCCACTGCTACAAGACATCTAAATGTAAAAGTGGGAGAGGCAGGACTTCAGAGAATCTTTGAAAAAGAAAAAAGGGAGTGGATGATTAAACAAAGCATAGGCAAAATCAAACCTTGAAAGAAAATGTCAAACATTAAGTGCTAACATACTGAATACAGCCTGGGTCTTAGTAAGTTATAACAATGGATGTCAAGAAGGAGCTTGAAAATAAGAGACCAGAAGTGTCAGATACAGAGAGCGTTACTTTTGAGGAAGAATCAGCTACATTTATGAGAGGGTAATGTCCCTTAAAGACATGGCAATGAAGAGAACAAAAGAAGGGGAAAAATTAAGGATTCTACAGAAACAGAAGAAATAAGTCGTGCCAGCCACCCTACCTCACTGCTACATACATAAAACTGCCACCACAAAAACATTATCTTTTAAAGGAATTGCACACTTCACTATATTGACACAATAAGATACTTTTCAAGTAGGAAATTGTCTACAAAATGCTTGTTTAAAAAAATCAGACCAACACAATGCAAAACTACTCGGAGATGAAACAAAAAAGGTAAATTGTAACATTTCACCTAATGAAAATTATTCCTCAAAACAAAACTGTAAGACCAAGTTCTAAACTAAAATTAAATATTCTCAAACAAGCATTAGATGTGTGTATATATGTGTACACATCAAATCTAGTTCACCACCTAAGAACACAAATGGACAAAATCAGAAAGGAATGCCTCAAAAGTTGACCTAATCTGGAAAAATTTGAAGGAAAAGACAAAACTATCTCACAAGTGAAGAATTAAAAAAAAAAGTGAAGAATAAATTACCTTCATCTGTCTAAAGCAGAGAAGACTCAAGCAGAATTTTAATGGCCATCAGTGAAGAAAGAGAAGAAATAACCAAAGGAATGGTGACTGAAAAAGTAAAACAGATCTTAGAAAAATGCTTAAAATGAAAGGCAAAGAAGATTCAACATCTGTATTATTGAAGTCCTGGATGAAGAAGAAAATAAAGCAATGGAACAAAAGTTTTTACCATAATCCAGGAGACTTTATGTAAGGAAGAGAAGAATGGTAAAATTGACCTGGAATGAACAACTCTGAGACTTACCCTAGCAAAACTCTTGGACATTAAGGAAAAATAAGAAATTATGAAGGCCATGAGGCAAAATAATCAATTTACTTATGTGGGTAAGAATTTTAGTATGATCTCACACTTTTCAAGAGGAACATAAAAATCAAGGCAATAATGGAGCATCATTTTAAGAAAAATTCAAACAAATTTTTAGATTTCTATATGCAAGCTATATAAACAGAAATGTTCTCACACCCTTCCTGGAAATCCATCTAGAAGATGAATTTCATGTAAACAAAAGGTGTCTCAGAAAATACATCAAAACATTTGATGGTGAGCATTTAATAGAATTGTAGTACTAATACTAAAATAAGAGTAGGGATATGGATCAAAGAGTAGAATATAAATATATATTCTGCCCAATAGAAAGAATGCAAGTTAAAAAAGTAAGAGGAAAGGAGAGAGAGAGGAAGGGAAAACTAAAATGAAATTGTTGTGTATAGGTAATAGGTGAGAGTCAAAAGGTGCCATTTAAAACTGACCAAATAGAAAACATTAGAAAAGAACAAAGGGCATGGTAAAAGTCATATAAGTAACTGTACTTATGCACATAGACATAAGATAAATAGATCCTAGCTGGAAAAGAGAAATCTGGAGTTTTTTTGTAGTTATGTAGGACTGGCAAAAAAAAATGGAAAATATAAAGTACATGGTTAAATTTTACCATGGAATATGTGCCAAATTCTGGGATGTTACCAGAAACTGAGGAAGACTGAGTAGGAAAGGCAGAGTGAAACATTCACTTGTCTTGCAGAGTTTTGGAAACAAAGTTCCATTAGAGAGAAAGAGCTTTCAGCAAACCCACAAGAGATACTTCAAGGCATTTACAAGACTTTTTAACCTGCAAAGATGGGTACTAAGTTTAAAATCTGCCAAAGGTAGAACTTTCAAGGCTGAAAAAAAAAAAAAGAATATGCAGAATATCAATTGAAAGCCCAAGAGGACCAGGGCACCTGGGTGCCTCAATCGGTGGAGGATCAACTCTTGATTTCAGCTTGGGTCCTGATCTCAGGGTCCTGATATGAAGCCCCACATCAGGCTTCATGCTGAGCATGGAGCTTGCTTGGGATTCTCTCCCTCTTCTCCCTTTACTCCTCTCCTTGCTCTTACGCTGTCTTTCAAAAAAAAAAAAAAAAAAAAAAACATTTAATTAAAAAGCCCAGGAGGAACAATCATGAAGAATAGGGATGAACCAAAGATGGACTAAATCTTAACTAAATTAGCAATCCAGTATAAGACCTGATTGGATTGACTAGCCTTTCACTCTATCTGACAAAAGAAAGAAAGAATCATTGCTAATGGAAGATATTATCTGGAGCCTCTACAGTTAAATGCAATGTCCAATGTACTATAAAGTATTTCTAAAAATATGAAGAAGCAGAAGTAAGTGATAGTAATATAAAAAGAAAAGTAAAACTGAAGACCCATGGATAGATAGGTAGATGATCCTGATACTGCAATTAGAAAACAAGGTTTTTATTTTAAATAAAATTTTAAGTTACAATTTTATTTTTTTTAAATTTTTTTTATTTATTTACGATAGTCATACAGAGAGAGAGAGAGAGAGAGAGGCAGAGGGAGAAGCAGGCTCCATGCACCGGGAGCCCGACGTGGGATTCGATCCCGGGTCTCCAGGATCGCGCCCCGGGCCAAAGGCAGGCGCCAAACCACTGCGCCACCCAGGGATCCCTTAAGTTACAATTTTAAATTAAATGGAGAAAAATATGGGCAAAATCAATGAGAAGTTTTCAACAAAGAAATGGAATCTATAAGAAAGAATTTTAAATTCTCTTTATTTTGCCTAAAGAATAATGTCTCCTGTTTTATATATTAATTTTAACTGCAAGACATAATATCATCAGAAGATCCTGTTTTATTAGTAGGTATGTTCCTAACACTGTAAACAGTTGTAAGTTATCTAACAAAAAGAGCTAAACGGAGACTTAGTAAGTTTAATACAAGTATAATGCAAAGCAAAAATTAAAAGTGGGCACCTAGAGTAAAACACATTGAATTTTTCTTCAAAATCGGGAAAACAGCAAAACAAAAGTCACCATTGGAATGTCAAAGAATAAAACAGACCACTAGAGCTAACACAAAAATAAACAAAACATAAGCAAAACTGATATCTTGTTTTTCCCACTGTACTTATATGTATTTATTCCCCCACACACACTGTATTTGTATTTAGCTGTGAAAAATAAAATCTCCAAAATGACCTTTTACCCTCAGATCTGTTTAAGGACCATTTGTTTTTGTTTTTTTTTTTAATAATAAATTTATTTTTTATTGGTGTTCAGTTTACCAACATACAGAATAACACCCAGTGCTCATCCCATCAAGTGCCCCCCTCAGTGCCTGTCACCCATTCACTCCCACCCCCCGCCCTCCTCCCCTTCCATCACCCCTAGTTCGTTTCCCAGAGTTAGGAGTCTTTATGTTCTGTCTCCCTTTCTGATATTTCCCACACATTTCTTCTCCCTTCCCTTATATTCCCTTTCACTATTATTTATATTCCTTAAGGACCATTTGAATTGATAAAGTTTATTATTAGTAACGTGTTTTTCTTAAATATTTATAATAGCATTATCCCATGTAACTGGGCCTAGTATTTTTTTCCACTTTCAAAAGGGACAACCCTTTGTTTACTTCTACGTATAGATGTATTAAGTAACTGGATATTCCACCCTAAGTTTACATCAATTATTTACAAAAAAACATTCATGTCTGTCTGAGTTTCTCAAGCCACTTTTTACTTGAGTCAGGGTAGGTCCTTGCCACTGGCCACTTTTACACTCTTAATTGCCTCTAGAGAAAATCATCACCAGTGTTTTACTACAGATGCTTGTGGGCCACTTCTTGTTGTTAGAAGTACCACTGACTGTCACCAAAGCAGAGTCCTGGATGCTGCTCATCTAAATGCTGTAATGTATATAGTTCTCCAGTCATCAACTGCCTGCAATCACTCATGACTTATCTATCAACAGAAGGGTGTCTGGCTGCACCCTAGAATTTGCCTAGCCTCTTCTGAACTACCCTGTTTTTAAACTTCCTCTCTTCTGCTCCGTTCTTTATACACCTTGACATCCAGAATGGTAGTGATGGTATAGAAAGGAATATTCCAGTGTTAGTCCTTGGGTAGGACTGGGAAGTGGCAAAAGGCACTCTCATTACAATTGCACTAGTCTCATTCTTTAGTTCAAAGAGTGAGGAGATCTCAGATGACTTATCTCTTCAAGAAGGAGAGCAATCCATTTAGTGAGGCCCCATTAAGAACTCAACAGGCCACTAGAGGAAAAAGCAGGGGAGAAGAAAGACGAAGGGATAACTGGATAAATTTAGGAGTATTATCAATGTGACATACATCCCAAAGTTGAATCAAGTCACTCCTTAGGCATTTACTTTTAGTGAAACCAGTAAGTTCAGTTGAACAGGATAAACATCTCTGGGGGCAGGCAATGGCTTATTAATCACAAAAGAAAGGACACTTCTCTAGTATCTTCCCAGGTAGGGCTCTACTTACTGAAAACAGGACCCAAAGACTTAGAACCACCAACCAGAAGAACAACTATAGCCTTCTTTGGCTACACCCTGTTCTAGATAGTTCTTGGTTTACAGGAGGGTAGAAGGAAACTGATAAGGAGTTTTCTCTTATGACCCTATTGGGAAGGAGAAATAACTATCCGAGAGCTTAATAAGATGAGAACATCAGAGTGGCCCGAAACTGGCTACAGAGTGTCTACCTCTCCTATGAATGTGTACTGCAATGTTTGAAACCAAGTGTTTGTTTACTAAGGTAGGGAAGAGGCATTTTTTTTTTTTTTTTGCAATTCCTTCCACTCATGACATCTGCTAGATGACAGGAAATTAACATAGCTTGCCCAGAATCCAGTGGAAACACGTGTGGGAATAAAAGGTTTAAAAGTGACTGAAAAAAATAAAAGTGACTGAAAAAGGTCTCTCTCTGTCTATCATAAATAAATAAATCTTTTTTTTTAAAAAAAAAAGGGATCCCTGGGTGGCTCAGTGGTTTGACGCCTGCCTTTGGCCCAGGGTGTGATTCTGGAGTCCTGGGATCGAGTCCTGCATTGGGCTCCTGGCATGGAGCCTGCTTCTCCCTCTGCCTGTGTCTCTGCCTCTCTCTCTATCATAAATAAATAAATCTTTAAAAAAAGTGACTGAAAAAGGAAAAACTGAATTAATTTTAATTTGAAAATATATAATTAATACAACATTTTTAAAAAAGATTTAAAATGAACTAACCCCTCACCCTCGCAATTTAAAAAAAAAAGCAAAAAGCATGGGACTAGGGGTGCATGGCTGGCTTAGTTGGTGGAGCATGCAATTCTTGATTTTGGGTTGTAAGTTCAAGCCCCATACTGGATGTAGAGCTTACCTAAAAATCTTTTTAAAAAAACAAAAACAAAAAAATACATAAGCTAGAATTAAAACTTAAAAAAAAAAAAGGTAAAGAGTAGTCACTAATCCATCCCACACTATTTTCATACTTTCTAAGGAAGATGGATTCTGGATGAGATATTTTGTTTTGCTAAGGGAAGAGGGGTGGTTATGGATTTAGAGAAATCACAAAGGAGCCTAGAGAAATGGGACATAATGAGGGATGAGGGAGAAGGAGAGGAAAGGAAGGGAAGTAAAGAGGAGGGAGTAGAGGAGAGGGCAAGAGAGAGAAGACAGAGGACAACAAACAAAAGAGAAAGACTGTTCAAAGGTACATTGTGGTTTTGCTGCATGATCCGCAATTTTGTCCTTTTTACCATTTCTACGTGGAAGCTTTTCTAGAAGTCTGCATACTTTATTCATGTTTTATTGTCTATATTGTGTAACTGTGCCAGATGTGAAATTTTTCTCAACATAGCAACTGAATGCAGGCTGAGTCAGCTAAAGGAGGCCCGGTTACATCTCTGTATCTAGGTAAAGCATTCATGTAATAAAGGATAAAGCTGAGGTAAAATGGTAGTTCACAACTGTCCCCAGAAATTCTCCATTGATTCCAAACAGACCATCTAATTATCAGAGAATATTTGGGTGGCTTCCATCAAAGACAAAAACTGGACAAAAAAAGAGGTTTATTTTATTCTGACTATTGCAATTTGGAGAGTACCTCAGATCTGAGTATCAGAGTGTCTCAGTAGTGGCTTTGCCTTAGATTTTTGTGGAAAGGAGTGAACATGTGGCATTTTGGAGGTTTATGTTAGGGGTTATTTTGCAAGCAGAAGTCACAGATACCTGAACAGGAAATGTTTTTCTCTGTAGTTAAAAAGTTTCAGAAGGACCAAAAGTTCTAATCTTAGCAAATCAACATGACAGATAGTTCTAATCTTAGCTAATCAATAATGAGACAAAGAGTGAGAAACCAGAGGGTCTGTGTCTGGCTTTGTCAGCAGGTTTCGGCAAAAGAGAAAGGTCTGTTCAAACGTAGTTGTCCCAAAACAATCTTAGAAATTAGAGTGATTTGTGTGGAATTTTGATCAAAGTTCAGAGAAATAGTCCACAAAGTCATGTTGGCACTATTCTTGGAAAGACAGCCAAGCCACCTGTTATGGTCTGACAGTGGTCTGGAACTGAGAAGGTTTCTGGAGACAAGCATTTAGTTAGGATACATCCAAAAATAAGCAGAAAAAGATTATTAGGGATTGTATTAGGGAATAAAAAAAAAAGACTTGAGACCAGGCTAGTGAATTCCAGAAAATTAGTGTGGTGAAGTCCTTCGACAGTGGAGTTAGGTCTGTGGTAGCAATGGAATACATTTCTTCATTAGCAACTTGAGTGTTCTTATTTATGATGTAGAGGTCAGAGAAATTTGGAGGAATACATATGTGGCAGTCACTTCCAAATGGCACAAGATTAGATCAAGTGCCAGTCAGTTGTGGAGCTCTGTGTGCTAATTTTTGAAATTGTTTACCAAGAAGTTCAGTATTCTTTATTGCATCATTTGCAGTGATGGTTATTTCCTGTAGTAGTTCATGGAAGATGTGAGAGCTTTGGCTCAATTCTTGAGTAGCCCATAGTGGAGATGCTCCAGACAAAAAGATGGCTCAAATGTGGTGAGATACAGCATCCAAGTCCTCAAGATCTCCTGCCAAGCTCTCAGCTTCCCTTTCAAGGGTGTTATCAGGCTTAGGAGAGAAAGGAAGAATATACTAACATTTTGGCATCAGTCTTCATTTTCAGGAAACACAGTTATGGTCCAGATCAATGATAGTCATTAAAGAAGACAAAGAGGAATTTAAATACTTTAAGAAAGTGGTTGGGCTGCATATCTGGTAAGGACTCACAAGACTGGCCAGGTAATATGAGCCTCTCCAGTGCTAGGAGATAGCAATAGGTCTGCTTCCTTAAATGAAATAGGTGTCTTTTGGAATAACCAAAGAAAATGGGGCAATTTTTTGCCATAATGTCATCCTTTCTAACATATAGAAGCTGAGAAAAGGGTATGGTTATAAGGAGACTATCCTGATTGGGAATTTTCCGTATGTGAAACTGTAGTGCCCCCAGGTGGCAGCATCCATGCTGGAGTTGTTAGATGTAAGGTTGCGTTTTCTTTGAGTAAATGATGAATAGTTAGGAGTACTGTCATTAGAGTTGGCAGAGTAAAAGATGACCCTTGAACAACACAAGGTTGTGAGGCATTAACACCCTGGCCCTGCCTAGTTGAAAATCTTCATGTAATTTAGACTCCCCCAAAACTTAGTTACTAATAGTCTACTGTTGACCAGAAGCTTAGACAATAACATAAACAGTTGATTGATGCATATTTTGTGTGTTAGATGTATTATGGACTGTGTATTTATAACAAAGTAAGCTAGAGGAAAGGAAATGTTATTACAAAAATCATATGGTAGAGAAAATATATTTCCAGTATTATACTGTAAAATATCTGCATACAAGTGGACACATTCAGTTCAAGCCCATGTTATTCAAGGGTCAACTATATAGATAAAAACTGGAACCTAGAAAATTCTTGTCTCTGAAATTTCCAGAGAAATAAATATAACTTTTCTAAAAAGTGGTCCAGATTGGATTTGATTATTTATTTAACTGATACAAAATATAGGAAGAATTCCCTAGCATTGTGTAGGGAAAACAGCTAAGCTGTGGTGGTTTTAAGGATGGGAAGATTTTGAGGAAAATGAAGGAAAGGGTGAACAAAGGCAACAATTTTAATAAAGATGTTAAGTTTGAGTAGCCTCGGGCAGCCCGGGTGGCTCAGCGGTTTGGCACTGCCTTAGCCCAGGGTGTGATCCTGGAGACCCAGGATCGATTCCCAAGTTGGGCTTCCCTGAGTGGAGCCTGCTTCTCCCTCTGCCTGTGCCTGTGTCTGTGCCTCTCTCTCTCTGTGTGTCTCTCATGAATAAATAAATAAAATATTAAAAAAAAAGTTTGAGTAGTCTCAGTTTAGCAAAAGCTATCCAGAGGTTTTGGGGATCCTGAATATAGGTAAAATAAGGAATAGGGAAGAAGGAATAGTAAGAAGGGCAAAAAAGACATGTTTCAAGGAAGTTTTGATACTAATCAGTAATAGAAAAATAGAAGGCAGATAACACGAAGGAAAATATGGAGGGAATTGAATATAACAACTGTGGATGGGGATCCCTGGGTGGCTCAGGGGGATCCCTGGGTGGCTCAGGGGATCCCTGGGTGGCTCAGGGGTTAAGCGCCTGCCTTCAGCCCAGGATGTGGTCCTGGAGTCCTGGGATCAAGTCCCACGTCCTGCTCCCTGCATGGAGCCTGCCTCTCTCTCTGCCTGTGTCTCTGCCATTCTCTCTCTCTCTGTGTGTTTCTATGAATAAATAAAATCTTAAAAAAAAAAAAAAACACCTGTGGATGATCTTGTCCCAGTATGTTAGTTGCAAGCTGACCACTTTATGGTATCATACAATTATTCTTGAGAAAGCCTACTTCATGTCATAATAGGGGAGGAAAACCTTTTTTTTTTTTCCCTTCTACTCTGCTAGGATCTCTGACAAAAGATTAACAAGAGAAAAACTATTCATGCAGTGTACATTGTGTCAGAGAAATTTCAATGAAGGGTAACTTAAAGGGTTGGTTAGAACTTGGGCTTATAGAACATCTTAGCAAAGGAAGAAGACTTTGAGTTTCTACGGGTGATAAATTGTGGGAAGGCAAATAAAATATAAGGAGAATTAGTGGAAGATAAGGGCTAATAAATTATTGTTTATTATATATATTTTTGGGACTGATAAGGGTCTATAGTTGTCATCAGTGATTAACTTTTGTCCTTCCTGGTAGAGAAAGAAAGGGGATATTTATGTCCTGCTTTTAGGTAAATAGGGGGAAGGTGGAGAGCTTTTCTTGTATCTGCTTCTTCTCATTTCCCTGCAGCTGAAAATAATCCTTATGTCAAAGTGGCATATTTTGGGGGTAGCACAGTCTGTCACCTATGTCATCATCTGCTTCTGTGGGCCTCTCCAAAAACCTTCAATTTAAGGTTTCCTGTTGAAGTGGATTTCTATTTGAAGTAAGGTTTTTATTTCTTTTTAGTTGTGAATTGTGAACCCAAGTTTGTAATCTTTGTTTTGGAGCAGTTTGGGTGGTAAGAAGGACCCCTAAATTGGATCTACCCCTTTCATATATAAAAAAGGGAAAGGGTATGAGTAATTAGAGACGTGAACAGTGGAGAAGAGGACAGAGAGGATTTGAGATTTTGAGTTTCAGGCATGGAACCCAATTAAGGAGATCAGGGCCATCTCTCTAGTCACTATGTATAAGGGAGAGGCAATAGCAGAAAAGTTAGGAAGTCAGTTCTGGCAATAGCCAACTATTCGTGTAAGTCCTTGGAGTTCTTTTGGTGTTAACACAAAGGGAAATTGATAATGGTGTTAATATTTTTCTTTTTTTTTTGAAATAAAGCCTTTACTTCAAGGAGAATATCATGTGCTAAAACTTAAAGGCTGTTTTATGTTTAGAGATGTTATGTCCCTTTTGGATAAGAGCTTGGAGTGAATTTTGGGTATTGACAACCATCATTAATCAGAGAAGGTCATCTACATACTGAATTCCGGTAATGAGACTCAGATACTCTCAGAGGATGGACTGAAGTTCTTCAAAAGAGGTTCTCCTGATTAATGAGTGGGTAAGACAGAGCAGTGGGGCAGGAAGATGGAATACAGTGTGGGGCTGTGCCTGACCATTCCCCATCCCAGACCTTTACATCACCCCATGTGCATAGTGCTTTGAGAAAGAGGGGCATGGTGCGTGGTAAAACTCTGCTCTGGGTAACGTGCAAAAAGAGCTCTTACGGACTGGAGAGGGAGCTCCTGATGAGAACTCCTGAGGAGGAGTTTATTTACTCAACTATGGTTAACCAGTCTCTGGAACAACATCTTGGGGGCCAGCCTGTAATTCGTATGTGTGTGGGAGTAAAATTAAAAGAAGTGAAGTTTAAAATCAATGAAAAAATTAAAGCCAATTACTTAAAATACTTAAAACAGAGAAATGGATTGAGGTCTGAGATAAATAAAGCCCAACAGGGTAGGACCTTATCACTGTAATACTGCTAACATTTAGGATGAGAGAGAGAAAAAAAGAAGGGAGAGGAGGTTATGTCTGAGGGTTTGTAAGGAGGCTGCTGAGGATAGCCCAACTTCCTAGTAAATATTCCACTTAGCACAAGGCAGACCTTCATCCCACTTGTGACTCTTCCCCTGGTAGCTATCCCCAGCCTTGCAATGATAAATATCCCTCGGTAAGGTCTGCATCCTATGAGTATTGATCCTGTGCTAGATGCTAGTTAGATACTGATTATACTAAAGTGAAAAAGACTGTCTGCCTTGAAGAGCACTTTCCAGCAGGTTAACAGGTAAACAGGTATTAATTCAGTGTCATAAAGATTGTTTTAGACATCCACACAGAGGATCCACAAGTGGGAGCAAAGAATTCTCTGGAGGGTTAAGGTTTTCACAGATGTGACAAGTGAGCAGGACTTTGCAGAGAAAGCAGGAAAGAAAATGGAGCCGAGAAAACAGTAAGAGCAAAGGTTCAAAGTACACGCTACACACAGTACACATATTTTACCTCCCTCCCCGCCACCTTCTGAGATGTTTTGCATGGAGGGGGTGATAGTTTCCCAAGTGGTGAGAAGGCTGAGTGCTAGAGTATAGGTGGGGTTTGGAGTCTTGCAATGTGAGGTTGGAAGAACAGGTTGGGCCTGGTTGTTAAGGGCTCCGGATGCCAATTAGTTTACCGCACAAGCAGTGCTGCTTCTCTCAAAGTTCAGGGAATAAAATCTTGCAGGAAGAGAACTCTGGCAGCAGTGGAAGGGGTATGTAAGGGCAAGAATAAGGAGATACTGGTAATACTCCTCTATTGTGGAGGCCCTTATAGCAGGTCTGATGAGAGATGACTAATCTTGGAAATGGGTTGGGGCCTGACATTCCCAAGTAGGATTGGTAGAGTCTGGTGGCCTATGGAACTGGGTCTATGAGGAGCACGGTGGTGGCGTGGAGGGTGTGGACTTCAGCGCCAAGCCGGCTGAGTTCAGTGATGCTGGCATTTGCTAGCTCTGTGAATCTGAGCCAGGAGCAGACACTTTCAAAGTTCAGTTCTCGTCTGTAAAAAAATGGACAAAATGCCACTTACCTTTTTTTTTTTTTCCGGCAAAGATCACAAGGCACAACGTGTGTGAATCTAAAGTTTTATCTGGCACAAAATAAGTAATCCGTACATTTGAGTGCCCTTCAGCAGGTGTGTAAAGCCTCACACATTTTGTTTCATGTGCATCTTTCTAGGGGAAGTCCTACTCTTCTGTCCCCATTCCCTCCCTCCAAAAATATAGGGCTATTTACTATTTCTTAGACATGGCCTATTCTTTCTCATCTCTGTCTCTGTTCATGCTGTTTCTTTTCTTAGAATATCCTTCCTCTCCTCAGTTCTCCTTGTTTGCTAGGGCAGTCAATTCACCTTAAATGTTCTGCTTCAAGTTGTACCTTGTCTAAAAACACATCTTCAGTTACCCAACGTGGAAATTATCTTTCCTTCCCAGGCATTTGTTTTTCCCTTCCAAGGCATTTTATTAGAACCATTCTAATGACCCTTACACTATCCTGCACTTTACCTGGCTATATTGTATATATATTTTCTCTTTTCTAGGTAACATCTAGTTAATTTCTCTATTCACTGTAGTATTTGATTCAGTGTCCAGAATTATCAAAAGTAGACATTTAATAGATTAATATGATTGACCTGGGTAGAGAAGAAAGCAGTTAAGCAAGTACTAGCTATGGGGGAAGGAGGAGGATGGTATGCGTCCTTGCTAACAAGAAAATTACTGGAGATGTATTGCTGCCAATCCTAATTTTATTACCCTCATTACTGGTTCTGCCTGTGTGGAGTTCACAGTTCCTCCATGGCAATAAGTGTGGCAAAATTTAAGGAGTTTCAGACAACACCATCCTACTAGTTTGTTGAGTTTTTGGTAGGTTTGTATGTTTGACCTGTTTTATGAGCCACAGACTTAATTTGGATGAGCAGCAAAGGCACAGTATATGCTTTAGCTCTTCTGTGTTATTTCTGTAAGAAAAATATATAGTTTGACGAATAAAATCATGATCTAGGTTAACAGCAGATTGTTTCAAAATTTGATTATCTGATTAAGTAGTACATTTTTTTCCACTTAGAAGTTTTAACTTATTAAATCTACATGGCTTTGTTTCATGAAATTAGTTTTGTGGTCCCTTTAAGCACAGCGAGAGACACTAGAGGAAAACGGTGTGGAACTAAGCAGCCCTGCAAAACCAGCCTGCAACGAAAACTTACAGAGGAAAAATTAGCATTTGTGTAATGTACAACCAGACGTGGTAAGTTTTTCTTAAACTTATCTATAAAGAAAGGCAGTTTTTGAAAACAAATGCCTAACATTTGTATTTAAAAATGAAAAAGAAACAGCTATTATGTGAAAGATCTTTATTTTCTTTTAAACAGTATTAAAGTTATTGTGCAGTTCAGTAACACAATGAACACGTTAGAGTGAACCTTCTAAAAGGCACTTCCGGTGCAATCACAGTAAGGTAACAGTGACAATCTTACCATCTGATAAAGCTGCCTGCTCATTTCACATTGTTCTTTTAATGTTCTTCAAGAGTGAATTGTTGCATTAAAAAAAAGTCAAAGTCTCATTTTTTTTTTGAAATGTACTTCCGTTGACTGACATATTTTAATTCTATTTACTTTTAATGTCCTCGCCAGTGAATGACATTTAAAAAACATTTTTAAATATTACCCTTGATCCATGTGCTTCACTGAGTTAGAAGAAAGTGTTTTAATTATCCAAACATAAATGAAATGGAACTCTGATATAAGTCTCCTTCAGAGGAATAAAGCTGAGTAAATCAGAGCTTTCTGTTGTTGTTATTGTTTATTCTTTTTCAGTGATTTTATTCTGCTGTTATTCTTAATTATATAATTTTGTGAATTATATGATTTTGTAAGGAAGATTTTATAATTTTTTAGAAAGCAGGCATGATCCGATTTCTTAATAAAAAATATAATGTAAAGTTAGCTTCCCAATGCTAAATCAAAATTAAATATGTACTTTAAAGAACATTCACAATTGCTCTCAATTTTTCATAGACATATGTACAGAGAATCACAAGTATCAGCTCATCTGATTAAAATAATTTTCTTATAAAGAAAAAACCTTCCACACATCTTATCACAAAGATACTATTATGTGATTAATGTTGAAACTCAACTAAGCTGAACAAATGTTTAACAAATTTTTACCCAGTGTTTTTTTATTTTCAAGCTTAAAATAAAATTTAAAAAATTATGAAACACTATAAAAATGGTCATAAATTGAAAGCTATGTTAACATTGTATCTTTCTTAATAAACGATATATTCTTGACATAAGCTATCATACAAACAGCACATTTTAACTACTGTTTTTTTAAAGTAAATATGAATTAGACAATTTGACTAGAATATTCTGATATATAGTAAAAGTAGAATTATTTCATACATAATCTGAAAAGTTCCAGGTGTAACTGACAGTGATTTTTAAAATGTAAACATATCCTTTCCTTTGTGTAGTTGTGTTATTGTTCATTTAAAAATAGAGTCCCTGTAGGACTATTATTCCATTTCTAATTATTCCAAATATTATTCCATTTCTAATTCTCTATGTCATGATAATAACCAAAAACTGAAGTCAAAATTACATTCTTGATATATTTGAAAATGCAGAAATAGTATTAAGAAGCCATCAGCTATGCCTGGAATATTTCTTAAATTATTTTTGATTGTCAGTTGTATCAACATGAGTAATTATATAGAGACCTCTAGATGCTATCTATGATAGTTTGTGATGTACAGACTCTTCAATCAAAAGTTTCTATTGTGCAAATATGCTGAAACAGAACTTCCCTGAGATGAACTATCTTGCTGGTCCACAGAAATAACTCTGTAAAACTGTATTCAGATTTTAATCTGAATTACAATCTAATCAGACACCCAAACAAATGGGCATTAATAGATTTTTATCATCAGTTGATTGGTACTAATACTTATTTTCTTGGATTACTTATACATTACTAAACCAATGTAGTCTGATAACTTGCTGAAAATGAAACTTCAGAAACAGCTACTTTAAGATATACTTTCAAGTACAAAAATCGTGAATCCTTTCTATGCTTTTAAGGTGTACTACATTTAACTACTTGAAAGATAAAGAAAATGCATTTAAAAAGTCAGGAAGTTTCCTAAATACCCATGTTGCTCATGTCAGAAGAGTTTTACATTTTAAAAGATCAGTCAAACCCGTTAACATTAATTGGTTCAAACGATTGTTTTTCTTTCATTTATATAACCAGGTAGGATCTCACTCATATATTTATAATTAGGAAGTCATTCACATTAAATAACTTTTTCTCATTCGCTGATCTGTGAAATGCTGCTGAGATAATTTTCAGACTTCATTATAAAATTTGTCCACTCCTGACAAATGTCCTCCATGGAGAATTCTGCTCCACCATATTCCAGAGGAAGAATGTCTGGGAAATGCTGAAGTAAGCTTTGTTTGTAATTGTTCCCATGCATGTGAATCTGAAATAGCCAAAATGTTTTAGAAGCTACTCCCTCAGATGTTCAGTGTATTAGATACATTTCTAATGTAAAATCAGTACCATAAAACAAAGCATTCTAATGACTTTCAAGATAGCAGAGCATGTATAGGTAGTATGCCTTTTATTTCTCTGCTTATGTCAGAATTATACGTATATTTCTATTCTGCTGCTTATGAATGTAATCACCATATTGTTTTTATTTGTATTTGCATAACTATACAGGGTTTATAAAAAGATATTTTTTAATAAAAAGTCTATACTCTTTCAAAAATAGATTTTAAAACTCTAAAATTATTTTATACATTCTATTCCCTAATGTACAGGTGATTCTTAGCAAAATATCTAACATCCTGAGACTGTTCTAGAGATGATAAAAATATACTACCTGGTATTCATTTGTATGAATTAAAAGCATATATCTGCACACATAGCTATGTATATGGTGAGTAATTTATGTAGTACAGTTGATGGATACTCTTGGCTAGTACAGAATTAAGAGACAATTATGATGGTTGAGAACCTTAAATTTTCAAATACTGTAAACTATAAAAATTGATCATATAATGCCAAGAGGTTAAAATAAAGACCTAAAACTTTCAGCTAAAAGTACATCTTGCTAAAAATAAATAAGTGCCCTCCTTCCAACGGCTAGGGCAAAATGTTCATCTATATATTCATTGATTATTATTTTTTTTTTTTTTTATTTATGATAGTCACAGAGAGAAAGAGAGAGAGGCAGAGACACAGGCAGAGGGAGAAGCAGGCTCCATGCACCGGGAGCCTGACGTGGGATTCGATCCGGGGTCTCCAGGATCGCGCCCTGGGCCAAAGGCAGGCGCCAAACCGCTGCGCCACCCAGGGATCCCTATTCATTGATTATTTAAAAGCAGTTACTATATGCTAGAATATGACAATTGAAAGAGGAATGAAACAAGGTTCCTGTACTCGAGAACCTCACAGTCCCAATTCTTGATTTCTTCTGAAATGTTTAAAAGATCATCAACTAATTGAAAAAAAAATTCCACCATCTCCTCAGAAAGAACATTCACAGGATAGTGCCAAAATGTTGAAAGGGAAGAGAATGGACTGGTTCCCCTGCTCCCTTATTTTGACAAATCTCTTTCATGTCAATTACCTTTTGCTGAAATGCTTCACCTGCCTTCTCAATTTTTTATTTTTCCTTCTTTTCTGCTTATATTCTATTAATTTAGATTCCATTTATTGTTTTTGGTTTTATTTGTCCAGAATATAACCCAAAATAGAAATAACTTATTTTTAGATCTTTCAGAGTTAAATAAAATGTGGTCAGCTATTATCAAGCTACACTGCAGAGAGAGACAAAACTAAAGCCCCCAAAAAACTGATTTTTCTAAAAACACTAAAATGAAGAGTGGCCATTTTCATAGGTGTGGTTCTTCTTAAAAACAGATAGAAATTCCTACTGGATAACCTCTTCCAATTATCCTTTACAGATTAATGTAGAAGAGGGGTTGCCATTCTTGGGAATTCAGATTTTACTCGAAAAATCCTAAGAGATATTAGATATACACCGGAGATAAGGCTCCACAGGATATATAAAAACAAAAACCAAAAAAAACCCATCAGGGGCAGGCCGGGTGGCTCAGCAGTTTGGCACCACCTTCAGTCTGGGGCCTGATCCTGGAGACCTGGGATCGAGTCCCACATCCAGCTCCCGGCGAGGAGCCTGCTTCTCCCTCTGCCTGTGTCTCTGCCTCTCTCTCTCTCCCTCTATGTCTCTCATGAATAAATAAAATCTTAAAAAAAAAACATCAAATTTCTTTGCTTTAACTAACATGATATTAGTCACATACCTTGGGACTATGGTTTTCATTTATGCATGTCTAATTTAAATATTTATTTTTATTTGCACAGAGAATACATTCATATGACTAGATATCAAAACAAGATAAAAGATACACAATGAGATGCCTTGGTCCCTATTCAAACCTCATCCACCCCATCCATACCTCTACTCTATTACATATAGTTAGGTCACTTTCTTATATACCCTTTTAATGCAAATATAACTAGAGATTCTGATTTCTTTCCTTTTTTTTCCCAAAAGATGTCAGACAAAAAAAAAAACTACTCTTCATTTTTAAATTTCACTTTACATCATGAAAATCTTATTGTATTCCATTGTGTTGATGTATCTGTTTATTTAATCAGTTCCCTAATGATGAACACTTGGTGGTTTCCAATCTTTTGCTGCAATGAATCCTCTTGTATATGTAATTTTGTTTATGTGCTGGTACATTGGTGGGATAAAATCCCAGATGTGCAAAGGCTGCGATTTTGATAACTATTACCACACTGCCCTCTATAGGGAATAGCCGGTTTTCACTCCCACTTCAGTGAATGAGAGGCTATTTCCCCACAGCCTACCTTGATTTTTCAAAATTAAAAAGAAATTTTAATTTATAAAAATGGTTTGTTAGGTACTCAAAACATTGGGTTAATTGTGGGGAGAGGAGGTAATAATGCAATCCGTAAGTAAAAAAGTATTGGGACATTTGGTACAGAAGAATAGTGACTTGAATAGGTTTTACTCACCCGTTCCTTAATTTTTTCAGTCAGGAATGGTTTAATCATGGAAAAGACAGCATGGAAAATTATCGGCTCATTTATCAAATGGATACCACGAACTTTTAATGGGAAGGAATCCTTTTGAAAATAAAGAAAGACAGTATTAATAACGAAGCATAAATCAATATATATTCCTATTGACCAGTTCCTTTTCTAAACACCTGCTATACTTAGTGCAGTACGTAAAGTGGGATTTTATTTTCAGAATTATTTACTCCAAGAACAAAATAGCCTGCTTTACAGTTCATAGTCACTAGATTAAGTAAAGATCTCTAAAAAAGGTTTCACCTTATAGCTTAGGCAAAGTATTATAAAAAGGACCTGCATCTTTTGTAAGTAAGACATGGAAAGTATTTTCCCCAATTATGTATAAATGTTCTTTCAAGGAACCAATGAGTCATTTGGATATTTTATGCTTAACCATTTTACATTCATTTTTATTTTGAGAAACAAAATTTCAGTGAAGTTGAAGGAATAGTAAACACACTATTAAACTTTTGACACAGGTGTAAATCTTTCATATCAAAGTGAGATAGGTTTATTTAGAAAATTTAAAAAGTTAAGAATTAAAAAAAAAAACACTTCAATAGTTTTCCTACCCAAAAAAAAAAAACAAAAAAAAATTAAAAATAGTTTTCCTACCCAAATGTGTTAACATAGAGATTTCTCCCACCAAGATCCTCACATGCAAAATTCTTTTTTTTCCCCCATGCATGGCTTTTACAGATGTGTTATCAGTTTGGAGCTTTTCCTTCCAAGTTCTTTCTATGAATAATTTTATTTTAAACATAATTGCCAATATGCTCCCTAAATAATTTGCACCATTTGCTTCACTGACATAATACAGTTTTTGTGCATATCATATTGTTGCAATAATCTATCAAATGGATTTGCCATAATTTAACCATTTCCCTGTTTCTAGACAAATAAGCTATTCCTAATTTTCACTTATGAAAATTGATGCTATAGTAACTATATTTATAGAAGGCAATGGTGTTTATAAACACAACTCATCTTCAGATGACTGAACTGGACTTCTTGCTTCACTGCTGACAAAATGTGTATGCCTGAGCATTCCTATGTCACCCCTCTGACATAGTTAATTAACCTGTAAAATGGGAAAAATAATAGCCATAGGCCTGTTTGGCCATTAAATGGTAATGCACTTGAGATACTTGGCAAAGTACCTGATACAGGGTAAACTACTATTATTATTATATATGAAGTCTTTACCCATATTTCAGAAAATTCCTTGGCTAGGTCCCCAAAAGTATAATTACTATATCAAAGATGATGGCCATCTTAAAAACCTTTTAATTTCTGAAAGAACTGTATCAACTTATACCTACCAAGAATGTAACATTTTGTTATACCATTGCTATAAATATTGTTTTGAGACAATCTTTTGATTTAGGAAGAAAATTTTAACATCAGAAAGAGAAAGCTATCATATTATTGTTCAAATGGTTACTAATTTTGAACATATTTACAGTTTCTTGCAACATTCTTTTGTGAATTAATAACACTTTATTTCCTCTTAGCATTATTGAATTCTATGTGTCCTTTAAAAGTTATTTAATTTTCTAATAAATGTTCTATCCTGTTGCTTTGTTGAACATATAACTAAATTCAAATCTATTATTTGGAGTTAGTATCCCAAGGATTTAAAATATACACTTACTGTAAGAACAGCAGCAATCTTCTTGGCTACAGATGGGGTAATTTGAAAAGCATGAGAAAACTGCCAGCCTTCTAGATCAAAGACAGCCTTGATACCATTCCGTTGCGTTTCTACCTCCTGTACAATAAGCTCGGATGTGATTAGACTTACACGAAAAACATCATAAGCTGTGAAAACTTTTGGGTCCCATTGTGCTAAAAAAAATTTAAAAATAGCACATCTCAGCATAATGTAAAGACTCCGGAAGATTTACAAAAGGAAACTAATTCTTTTGAGACTTAAAAGATCAGTAGAAATAAAAACATGTCAAGATCATGGATTGAATAAAGGATCAAATTGGTGGTCCAAAAACATGTTCCTGTTTTCCCCCCATCCTCAGATCCCTAGCAAAGAACAGATTTTTAAGAGCATGGGGGAGAAGAGAATGAATGCAGGCTGGATTTGAGTGCCAGATGAAACTATAGCCCAAAATAAGCAGGAGAGGGGTTGTGTGGCTGAAGATGAAAATACCCCTAGCTATGCCCCCAGCTCCGAGGTTTTGGAAATGGGAAAAGCAATGGCTTTTGCATGATAAAGCATTATAAAGAGGGCCTTACACTAACCGGAGGTTGCTAAAGGGAAATGGATGAAGAGCAGACTGACAGGCTGATGTGTCAAACACGCCTCAGTGGCAACAGCACATAGCTGTCAGGTCTGTACAGACCAGAAGAGTAAGTGTGGGCTTTGGAAAAGAGCCAGGGAAGCACTCCAGTAGCTGCCCACACCCAGGGGAAACAATGAAGAATTACCAAAATTCTTGTCCTCCCCCTCCCCCACCATCCCTGGGCAGGCCAGGGCAAGCAGAATGACAGTAATGGATAGGCAAACAGGTGATCTTGAAAGATACACATTCACTAAGTATTACAACATTTCTAAAAATAAAAAGAAGAGGGGACCCACACTCAATAGACAAAAGCACTAAAACCAACAGTTAATAGAGCAAGAAACGTTAAAAAGAAGCAAAACAGTTTCAGTGAGGGAACAAAAGGGTAATGAAGGTTATTATTATAAGAACAGGTTATTTATTATTTGAAAGAATTAGTTGAGATCTTGGAAACAACAAAAAGATAATCCAAAGCAAATCTCAGTTGATGGGACAAATGGCAGAAAAGACAATCAGTGGGTGGATAATGGTTTGGAATACCAAGCTGAGGAGTTCTCTGAAAAGACCCACATGTTGAAATGTATGCATCAAAAGACTCATGCAGCTAGAGACATGCAGCTGGCTCCAGAAGTTTCAACATCCAACTAATTAGAGTTCTGGAAGATAATAATGCAGAGAATAGGGAAGAGGGAAAAGAGGAGTAACAGTAGCGAAAAATGTTCCAAGGCTGAAAAAAAATCCAAGTCTTCATACTGAAGGTTCCGTGGAGTGCCTAAGGAGACAAATGAAAAGGGGTGGGGGGGAAGATTCATGATTAATGGTAAAGTTTCAAAATACCAAAGTGTCTGGCTTGGACAACTGGGTAGAATGGTGGTACCATTTACTGAGATTGGAAACAGTGGAAGAGAAATGTTTTGGGAGGAAAAGATCATAAGTAGTTTTGGACATGTAAAAATGGTGAGTGAGAGCCATCCAATTGGACACAGTTGGAATATGGAGATGCTTGTTTGGACCCCTGGGGACAGGAGGAGATAGTGGAGTGAAGACAGAAATCTGAGAGTTTGTACTTTTATGACAGCCTGTGACGGGGATCATCTTAGGTCTATGTAGAAAGTTGCATAAGAAGAGGAAGCTGAGGCCAATTTTCTAAAGAAATTCGAATTTAAAAGGTAGTAAAACAACTGGTGCCAGCAGAGGAGACTCAGAAAGAGTAGCCAGTTAAAGTCAGGAAAACATCAGGAGAATGTGACATCAGAAAAGCCAAGGGGGGATCCCTGGGTGGCGCAGTGGTTTGGCGCCTGCCTTTGGCCCAGGGCGCGATCCTGGGGACCCGGGATCAAATCCCACGTCGGGCTCCCGGTGCATGGAGCCTGCTTCTCCCTCTGCCTGTGTCTCTGCCTCTCTCTCTGTGTGTGTGTGACTATCATAAATAAATAAAAATTAAAAAAAAATTAAAAAAAAAAAGAAAAGCCAAGGGAAGAGGATATCTCAAGAAACGGGAAGTGGTTTGCTGTGTTGAGATCAAGTAAAACAGAACTATGTCCATTAGATTTGGTGAAAAGAAGGTCACCGATGATTTCAGCACAGAAGAGGGAGTGAAAATAGGCCAACGTGGATTAAGAGGAACTGTGAAAAACTGTGAAAATATGGATGGTGAACATCAATAATTAGAGATGTTTGGCTGAGAATGAGGAGTAGAGAGATGGCTAGGCTGGAGGCTGGAGGATCTTGTGGGATTGAGGAGGAGTTTTTGCTTTGTTTTTGGATGGCTGACACGTAATAGATTTAAATGTTGATGGGGAGTGTCTACTAGCAAGGAAATTTTTGAAAATAGAGACAATCAGAAGTATTCCCGAAAAGGCACAATGGGATTGCGCTTTGCTTTTTAAGAGTCTCAGTTGCCTGGTAAGAATTTGAGTAATCATTTCATGGATAACCCAGCTCAAATATACTATACTACTTTAGACACTGGCAGAAAGCCACAATGGTGAAAAATGTGAGCTGAATGATTAAAAGCCTGCAGTTAAGAAAATAGTTACTGGCATAAATTTCTGAGCTCACCAACAGTTGTCTAAACCTGTGCCATCCCGTAGGGTAGCCATTAGCCACAAGTGGCTATTTAAATGTAAACTAATTCACATTAAGTAAAATTAAAAATTCAATTTCTTAGTTGCCAAAGCCACATTTCAAGTGCTCAATAGCCACATGTGACTAGTGACTATTGTAGAACAATTTCATCATCATAGAAAATTCTACTGGATAGCGCTGCTCTGGACTCTAATAAGCTCCTTTAAGGCAAAAGAAAAATATGTCTTAATTCCCTTTCCAGCATCTATTTAACATTTATTGTTTTTATATGTCAGGTTATGTCCTAATTATATTTCATATATATTGCAAGGTTTTTTTTAAGATTTTATTTATTTATTTATTTATTTATTTATTTATTTATTTATTTATTCATGAGAGACAAAGAGAGAGGCAGAGACACAGGCAGAGAGAGAATCAGGCTCCCTGTGTGGATGTGAGACTCGATCCTAGGACCCCGGGATCACGCCCTGAGCTGAAGGCAGATGCTCAACCACTGAGCCACCCAGGCGTCCGTATGTTACAAGATTTAATGCTCACAGCAACCCCGTGAGATACTTTTTTACTGTGCCTCTGACAGATGAAAAGGTGGGGTTACAGGTACGTAGCTTCCCATGTACCTAGAACGTAGCAGAGCATCAGTTCCAGACTGGGCGATGTCCTGTAGGTCAAAGCTTAATACTTGCTGTTACATTTTATTTTTGCTACTGCAGGATAGTAGTCCCAAGAGGCATACAATTATATCCTCTGGTTTGTAGGCTAATAATGGCAAAAACTGAGTTTCACCTTGTATTGCCCTGATGGACTGCATTTTCTCACTGCTTTCACTGCAGAGATGGTACCTAGGGAAAAGTGATTATGCTAATGTTCTACTGAAAACCTCTACCACAGATTTCCTTTTTTGGTTTCTCCCATTAATTCAATTGTATTAGGTAATTTATAAATCTTTATCCTCTTCTTTCATTTTACTCCTAAACTGCTTCTGTTTTTCCTTTTCACCCCAGAATAAAACATCTTATTCTACATAACACACAGGAAATTTGCTGCATGCTCTTCTATTCTGACCATCACTAAATCTTCATGTTTTCCTGATTTTAAAAATCTCTTTTAGGGGCACCTGGGTGGCTCAGTGGTTAAGCGTCTGCCTTTGGCTCAGGTCATGATCCCAGGGTCCTGGGATCAAGTCCCACGTCGGGCTCCCCAGGCAGAACCTGCTTCTCCCTCTTCCTATGTCTCTGCCTCTTTTTGTCTCTCATGGATAAATAAATAAAATACTTACTAAAAAAATCTCTTTTAGCTAAACAGTGTACTTAAATGTTAATGTACCACAAGAAACCCTCTCTCTAAGCAATAGAACAGTATGAACTCAGTGTTATGGTATGTATGTATGTATTTATAAAGCTTTTATTTTTAAACTATCTCTATACCCAACGTGGGGCTCGAACTCACAACCCCAAGATCAAGAGTCGCACACTCCACCAAATGAGCCAGCCAAGTGTCCCCAGTTTTAAGGTATTTATGATCAAAGTAGCATATTTGCTTTTTCACTAGGAAGGTGTCATTTTTAATTCGTAACTTGCCCCAGGTAATTTATGAACAAACTTGAAAAAACTCCCACCAGGCAGTACAGAGCCAGGACACTTGCAGGAAAGAGTCCCGCCCCCCCACATTAATACAGGTTTCAGTATTATGTTCCTGTGCCTTTGAGTAGCATTGCTAGATAAAATATAAGACATCCTGTTAAAGGTGAATTCCAGGTAAACCACAAATAACTTTTTAGTATGCATGGGGCACACCTGTTTATCTGAAATTCAAATTCAAACTGGACATACCATATTTTCATACAATATATGTTTACTTGCTACATAAAACATAGATACTATCTTCACTGTGGCACCTCTATCCCTAAAGAACTCAGGGACCTTCATTCATCTTCCTAAAAGGACAAGGCAGACATTGGGATGTCTGTTTATGGACGGTGACTTCATGACTGGCCCAATTGTATTTGACACATAAGCTGAAGCAAAAAAAACCGGAATCGGTCTACTTCTGATACCCTAAAGAATTAAATGCAGTGCCTTCTTGCAAGATCATAAACAGCTGAGTTTACAGGCAGGTATCTTATCTATAATCAGGCAGGTATCTCATCTATAATCAAGTAGGAAAAGCAAATCTATAACTATTCTAAAGTTCCCTTGAATATTTATGGGTATAAAAGTTTATGTAAGATTATAATTCATAAGATTCTCCTCGTAAAACGTTGGTTATCTTTGTCCTTTCACCTGGGCCACGAGAGGATGCTGGCAGCAGCGTGAGTCCTTTGTTACACCCCATTTTTAATCATACACAGGTCTAAGGAAGGGCCAGTTGCCAGTCTGCAGGAAAGACTAGGAAGATCTCACAGTGCAAAGGAGATGTTGTGACAAGAGGGGTATGTGGAATATAGTGTCTTCAACACCCCAGGGATGCTGCTTTCCCCCTGGACCTCCCCCTTTCCCAGGGAACGAGCCCCAGGCTCCTCAGCCCTGAGTGGTATCCAACTAGCCATTCACTCCAAAAATATTTAATAAATACCTACCATGTACTAAGTCCTGGTTTCAGTGTTAGCTACAATGAATAACAGAACAGACAAAATCCATGCTCTTGCAGAGCTTGTGTTCTTACAGTTCAGAGTTCTTATGTGGATTTCCAACTAAGCATTCTCTAAACACTCTACCTTGATCTTTTTCACCTTTTCCTCATATTTATCTGCTTTCTTTCTCTCTTAGTTTATACAGTTGACTGTGTGGAAGAATGGAAGTAAGATTTTTTTGGTTTCTAATTTTCTCATGATTGCCAGTTTTGTTATAGTTGAGGGACATTGCAGTCTAAATTAAGCCTCAATTAAAACCTAAAAAGCAAAATTCTTAAATATGGACTCGTGGAAGCTTTTCAACATGGCGGTCAAGAAAAAAGAAAGAAAAAGGAAAATAGTGCTGTATATGGCTTACCAATTCTGTAAATAAGAACTTTGCTGCCAGTGGGATCTCTGGCTCTCAGGACTCCAAGGTAACCAGCCTTCAGAAGACCAAGAATACTTCTGGGACATAGATCTGCGCTTATTTCTGGACATTCTGCCCTCCACTTATAATAGTTTTTCAGCAACTGAAAAACAAAATAAAAATTGTCTACAGAGAGCATACATGGTAAAGCACTTTGTAAAAATGGTAGCAAAGCCTTGGCATTATGTATGGCCCTTACCATCCATTATGTCAGGCTTTTAATCTGGGTTGGGTTTTTTGTTTTTTAGGTTTTCTTTTTAGTTTTAAAAATTAAAGTTCCCTTCTTCAAGGATCTCAGGTGATAAGACATCATCACAAACTTAAAGTTGAATAATTTTCACTCATCTCCTATGGTTGATAGTCTCCAAAGATAGCTACCAGTAATACCTCCCCTCCTGCTAAACACATGCCATTTGTCCCATTCGAGGTGGAATCCAGTTGACTCCTGCCCCCCCACCCCCGAATGTGGGCTGGCCTTATATTTTGCTTCGGCAGAAGTGACACTGTGCTAGTTTAAGAAGGCTGGGACTTTCTGAGTCTGCTTTTGGGGATCCAGAAACCACATAAGAATAGGAATACTAGTAGTAAGTCTATGTGGAAAGAGGCACTGGACAAGCAGGGTCCATCTTGGTCTGGTCTCAGCCAACTTCCCATCTGATGCAGTGTGGAGCAGAGATGAGCCATCCCTGGTCAGCCTTGCCCAAATTAGAGAATCACAGACCAATAAATAGTTGTGGTTTAAGCCACTAAGCTTGGGAGTGACTTGTTACTCAACAATAGATAACTCCTTCCTGAAATAAGGAAGATACAGGAATACTAGAAATCAATTAAATGAATTAGCTCTACAAATATTTTTAGAGGATCTACAATGTTCTACACACCAGGTAGGCACTTGAGTTACAGCCGTGAACAGAATAAAATGCCTGTGCTCCTTGGTACTGACCTGCTGGTGACAACTGGATCATACGTGCCATGGTATGTAGTGAAAAGTTAAATTCCCAGGTTGCTTCATCAGAGAAACCTTGACCCAACCATTTATTACCTGTTTGATCTTGGATAAATATTTAACTCCTTTGTGTCTTGTTTCCTCCATATCTGCCTTGTAGGGTTAAGCATAAAGCATATATGGGCATAATGAGTGGCAGTGACCACTGCTATTGTTGTAATAGGGAAAGATATTTGTATTTATTGCTCATTTGAGTATATTAGTGCAGGTTTTTGTTACAGATAACTAAAATTTTTTTGTTTTATTTTCTTTCTTACAAAAAAGAGCTAAGCCAAAGATACAAAGGAACATCTCTAGACCACTGCTATACTGTCTACTAATAGATAAACAACAAAAATCAACTTTGTTAATAGTGGTATGCTTCCAAGTGAAACAGTATGTCTGGATAGTAGGTCTTGGCAAAGTATGGCCTGAAGGAACCCTGTTTTCTTTTTATTTTAAGAGAACCACCAATAATGGTTACTCTGCATTTACAAGTAATACAGATATTGCCTGTATATTGTGGAGAATACTAAAATCAAATTATGCATTTAAAGTTTATTATGGTTTAATTTTCCTCTTCACAATTTTCAGCATTCTCAATTTTTGTAAAGTGGCAATATGTTTGGGGTTTTTGTTTTGTTTTGTTGTAAAGAAAGAAAGAGAGTACAAGCGGGAGGGGAAAGGGAATCTCAAGCAAACTCCATGTTGAGCATGGAGCCTGGTGCAAGGCTGGATCTCAGAAACCCGAGATCAGTATCTGAGCCAAAACCAAGAATCAGATGTTTAAGTGACTGCACCACCCAGCCACCCCAACAATATGCTTGTTTTGAGTTTAAAGAGGTCTACTAGCAGTGGGGAATGGAAGTTTCGATGAAAGGAAGGGAGAGTCATTGGAATAAACATGACAGGTTTGATCACAAAATCCTAGTGATCTGGAGGAGAAACTACAAATAAAAATTTAAAACCCAAGTAGAGGGTGAAAATCCCAACCTTGGGCAATGTTAATGGCTGGCAATGACTGACGAAAGAGAAAAGCTGGCTGGACTGTAGGAGAAGCGACACCATGGTACACCGAAGGGAGGAAAAAGTTCTGTGTGCCACCGGCCCCCTCTCCTCTCTCTCTCCAGTGATGGTGTCTTTCTAACTTTCTCTTTTTCTGTCTTTCTCCCTCTCGGTTCTTCATTTAATAAACTTTTCTGAACTCTTTTTAAAAAGAGAATGACATGAGTTAAAGAAAACTGAGAGGTAAGAAAGAAAAGCGTCCATAAATTAGCCAACAACAAAATAGTTGGTGACCTAAATAGCAATTTCCAAAAGCAGAAAGAACAAAAGGTACATTGTAGATTCTGATATACTCATTCTACTCTATGAGTTTCTCTTCCTCCTCCTGTCTTAGAGGACATCAGAATGAGTGTTTGATAGTTCCTCGGATATAAAATAGTCCTTTTAATTCTGATGCAAGCAAAATGCTAGAAGCGGCATATTAGCTCCCTTATAAAAATAATAATTTTAGTCTCCCATGGAATCACAGAAGTTGTAGCTTCATTAAAAGGGATCTTTTAGGTAACAGGGGCAGGGGCCTCAACTTATTTATCTCTACAGAGTGCTGGGCACCCAGGAGTTAGGTACAAATGGTAAATGAAAGAATAAATTAATGCATGAGTAACACAGCTGAATTCACATACTTGAAAAACTGACTGTCATAAAGTTGCACAAATCACTCTCATGCCTTTGTCATTTAACTTTTGCAAATTGAATTATCTAAACCTGGATCTTTGATCATTACTTTTCCACTGACATAAACTTGGCTGACATAAATAAGTTACATAAATGATGTAAATTGCTACTGAGCAATTCTCAAACAAATCATCAAAAGTCCACAAAAAAAAAAAATGGCAAGTGAACTTTCATTACTGGAAGGCACCTGTTTTGCTACAATTAGAAAAAAATAAAAGTAAAAAGTTATGGTTTATTTTAACTATGCTTTGCCTCTGACATTTTTTATGCACTTTCAAATGAAGTACAACTATAGTTGTGCTGCTTCTACCGGGTTTGATGGCATTATTTCAATTCCTTCGCACAACCATCCTGAGAGGTAAATATTGTTACCTCAGTTTAAAGATAAGAATACTAAAGCTCAGAGAAGTTACACAGTAACTATCAGGAGCAGAGTCACTGAAACGGACATGTGATAAGATAAATTTTGCAAAAGAACCTATAGGAAGAGTCAATGGATTTTTGAAAGCCTCAAAGAAGACTTTGGGGAAACCATAAAAATATTTAAAGGATAAAAAACTTGCCACATGGAGCAAAAACAGAAGAAACTGAATTACTCACTTATAAAACACAGGAATTCACTAGAATACGTGGAACAGACAGGTTAACAGTTGGCCATTTTATGTTCACTGTTTTAAACAGAAGGGGCAAGTGCAGTATACTTGCGAGCACAGGCTCTGCAGAGTTCAGCCCAAGTTCAAATCCCTAACTCCACCACTTAATAACTGATTTTTGGACTAATTACTGTCTGCATCACAATGTCTTCTAAAATGAGAAAATAATGAGATAATCTGCACAAACACTATTTACCAAGATACCTGGTATGCTATAAGCTATTAGAATCATAAAAACCTCAATAATTCATTATAACTTCAAATACAAAAACTAGAATGAGAAATTTCATTGTAATTGACGAGCTTATCAAGGCCTTCATATACTAAAATTATAGGGCTTTTACATTACAAATAAGGGAGTTTGAGTTGAATTAGCTTCTTTTATGGAGTAAATTGACAAAAAAAAATAGTTTCACACTCAACCTTTCCTTTTCCTTTCCAGTTGGCAGAAAAGTAAGGCAAAGAGTTCACAGACAGAAACTTGATCCCTATCCAGGGGATTCAGACAGCCTTGCTAACCAGTTCCTCAAGGACACGATGAAAACAATTCAAGAAAATAAAGAATACAGACAATAATACATATAACAGATGCTGGAGGTAAATTTTATTTCTTCTTGTATTTAGACATTACTTTTGAAAAGCAGCTAAAATGAAATCAGTGAATCGCACACTCCTTTTATTATTAGTTACCTCTATGCATTTATATGTTTAATGCCTCATTTAAACTGCACTTCTCATAGGACCTAAGAGTGTCTTTATATTTAGTAATTACTGAGTAAATATTAGTTTGTTACTCATACTTGGGTATGAGGATACTTGAGTAGCCATCTGACAAAACAAAAATAAAATCAGATTCCTATTTCATTCCTAACATCAAAATAAATCCCAGTGGGTCAGGATAACTGAGTAGCCATCTGACAAAAATAAAATCAGATTCCTATTTCATTCTTAGCATCAAAATGAATCCCAATAGGTTAGCAACTCCAACATTAAAAAGAGAAGTCCTTGGGATCCCTGGTTTGGCTCAGAGCATGATCCTGGAGTCCCGGGATCGAGTGCCACGTCGGGCTCCCAGCATGGAGACTACTTCTCCCTCTGCCTCTGTCTCTCATGAATAAATGAATAAAATATTTTTTAAAAATAAATAATAGGGCAGTCCCGGTAGCCCAGCAGTTTAGCGCCGCCTTCAGCCCAGGGTGTGATATGGAGATAAGGGATCGAGTCCCATGTCAAGCTCCCTGGATGGAGCCTGCTTCTCCCTCTGCCTGTGTCTCTGCGTCTCTCTCTCTCTGTGTGTGTGTGTGTCTGTCATGAATAAATAAATAAAATCTTAAAAAAAATAAAAATAAATAAATAAATAAATAAAAGGTCATAAATTACTAGAAAAAATTTTGGAGAGAAGAGCTTATCAAAGAACTGATATATGTGATTACATAAAAATGGTTAAATTAGGCATAGAAAAAAAATGGCCCAAGCAACGTCAAAAGACAACAAACTAGGGCAAAGGGTTATTTTCTTTTTACATAAAGACATTTTATGAATAAAAAAAATGTATATTTTATGTGAACAAAATGGAAGAAAATTAACAAATGGTAAGAACAGTTAACTGGAAAATAATTTTATAAATTTAAATATATGAAAGATGTTTAATCTAATTTATAATTAAATAAATGCATATTATAACAAGAACCAATTTCTCATCAAGCAGGTTGACACAGATCATAATGTTTTAAATAGATACTTTTTTTTAAATTTTTACTTATTTATGATAGTCACAGAGAGAGAGAGAGGCAGAGACACAGGTAGAGGGAGAAGCAGACTCCATGCACCGGAGCCCGATGTGGGATTCGATCCCGGGTCTCCAGGATCGCACCCTGGGCCAAAGGCAGGCGCTAAACCGCTGCGCCACCCAGGGATCCCAGGAGTTTTATCGTACAATATAGGTGATAGTACAGAGAAAGAGGCACCATTTTGTAACAAAAGTCATAAAATTAGTGCAAACCCTTTGAAATACAGTTATATTTGTCAACACTGAAATGCAAACCTCACTTCATCCAGCAACTATATAGGTTGAACTTACAAAGATATATTCCTATTTTTGCACAAAGACAAATGTGTAAGGAGACACTACAATATCTAGTTGGTGACAGATATTGTTTATTGCATTTTGTGCACTGCCAAGCAAATTTTTTGAAGAGTTCAAAAAATAATCATTGGAATGAAGGAAAGAACAGCATGCGTGGGCATTGCCATTGGCTGAGGACAACTATATATATCCAAAAACAGGGGGCTGGTTAATAAATTTTGATATAATACATCCATACAATGGAATAGTATACAGCCCCCCAAAAGAGTAAGATGTAGCACACAGAGGGGAATAGGCTGATCTCTATGATAAATGAGGTAAAAGCAAACAAAAATAACCAAGGCCAACTGTAAAACACGTACATGTGTTTGTACGAGCACAGACAATATCTAGAAAGATAAACAGGTTAACAACAGTAAAACTGCTTCTGGGTAGATGACTAGCAAAATGAAGGTTTGGGACGGGGAACTTTTTTCCTTTATAAAGTTACTCTTAGAAACATACTTTGCACTCTTTACTGTTGATGATTTTTTTTTTAAATCACCCATGCTCAGTTTAGTTTTTTCCATTAAAAACCAGTTATCAGGGACACCTGGTTGGCTCAGTGGTTGGGTGTCTGCGTTTGGCTCAGGTCCTGATCCCAGAGTCCCTCACAGGGCTCCCCGCAGGGAGCCTGCTTCTCCCTCCACCTACGTCTCTGCCTCTCTCTGTGTGGCTCTCAAGATTAAATAAATAGAGTCTTTTAAAAAAAAAATCAGTCATCGACAACAACAACACTCCTACTGGGTCATGTCACTGTCCTGCACTATTGCACTTTGCCTGCCTCCCATCTCCGTCCTCACACTGAGTACGCCCGCCGCTGGGGAAAGGGCTAGATGAGGTTCAGGGCCTGATTGCATTGCTGGGTGTCAGGCTCCGCTGGGTACGTATTGTTCCGTGAGGCTGGTTAATGCGCAATCCTGGAAATCAATCAGTGGGTAGGCTTCCTCACTGACATCTCACCGAAGAGGATGCCGAGCTTCGAAGGGACAGGGCTCAAGGTTACGTCCCTCTTTTTGGTTCCTTCCTGTCTTCCTATCATCCCTTCTCTCAACCACCTGAAACGTACCTGGAAACACAGAAGAACCACCTCCTCGCACATCTTCTCACCCAGAATGTCCTGGACTGCTTTGCCGTCCTGACACTTGGGAATTATCATCATTCATAACGGCACTATTTTGCTGGCATTCGGCTCTCGCCCTCCAGTGTTCCCGGCAGCGTCATCCTCCCCGCCACGCGTGGAGCGATCTGCGGGGCCGTGATGAATCCGGGCTTCCCCCCTCGCCGGGGACGGGAGAGGCATCCCCCCAGTCCCGGAGCCCAGTCGCAGAGTTCGGGGCCACACGGGCCATCATCCGCCCAGACTTTCCCGATTCCACGGCTGAGCCCGAGACCCGCCGCGACGCGCGGCACCGGGGGCACCGGGGGCACCGGGGGTCCCGGGGTCCGGGTCCGGGGCCGGTCCGCCGCCCTGCCCGCCGCGGGGAGCGCGCTTACCCGCCAGGCCAGCTCCAGGTCGAAGTCCCGGGCGCGCAGGAACCGCAGCAGGAAGGCGTCGGTGAGCGGCAGCGGCGACCGCGGGGCGCCCGCCGCCCGGGCCCGGCGCCGCAGCTCGGCCAGGCTGGGCTGCAGCAGCGGGGAGTGGTCGGGCAGCGAGCTCAGCGGCAGCCCCGCCGCCGGCCCCGGCCGCGTCTCGGCCATGCCCGCCCCGCGCAGTGCGCCGCGCTCAGCCCCGCCGCCGGGAAGCCGCGGGCGCCGCCCCCCCCGCCCCCCTCGGCCCTCCCGCCCCGCCGCGCCGCGCCCCCCGCACCCCCCGCGGGGCGAACCCTTGTGGGAAGGGGGCGGCGTCGGCGGCCGACGGTGTGGGGAAGCCCGCGCGCCTGCACGCCTGGCGGTGGGTGGGGACGTCCCTCGCGCGCGCGCGCACACACACACACACACACACACACACACACACTCCGATAGGAAGAAGGTTCTCCCATCCTTTTCTCCTCCCTCCCCTTCTTCTACCTTTCCTCTTTCTCTTCCTCGCCCCCTCCTCCTCTCCTTGCTCTTCCTTCCTTCCCAAGCCTCCCTTTTTCTTTCTTTCCTCGTCCTCCCTCCCTCCCTCCTTCTCCCCTCCTTCCTTCCTTCCTTTCTCTTCTTTTCCTGCCTTCCTCCCTCCCTCCTCCTTCCTTCCTCCTTCCTTTCTCTCCTTCTCTTTCTCTTTCTGATCTTACACCTTGAAGGAGCCTTAAGCGTCGAGGGCGCTGTGGCAGGCTCTCCTCACTGAACCCTCCTCCTTACTCTTACCAGTGCTCCAGGCGGACTTTCCACCTCACACGGTGTTACCACAGTGGTTCCTACACATTCCATAATGCCCCCCGGGGAACTCACCACCCCCGCCCCTGGATGTCTCAGTGCTGGGGCACCTGCCGCTCAGCTCAGGGTGTGGTCCTGGGTTCTAGGAGGGAGTCCCACCCACATCGGGCTCCTATGACTCTGCCTCTCTCCGTGTCTCTCATGAATAAGTAAATAAAATCTTTAAAAAAAAAAAAATCACTACTCTCGGCCCCTTCCACCAAATCCAGGCAGTCTTCTCTGTTCTTGAAACTTTATCCTATTAGTGACATATAAATGAATGTCTAGCAAGTGCCAAAAAAAATTAAGTTGTAAACACCATAGACTTCTCCCATTACCCTGCACCACCATGTCTAGTCTTTCAGTGGACAGTCCAGAAATGTCTGACCTCGTCTATGCCATCCCAGGTGATGATGAATCAGGGAAATAACGTGGAAACCAGAAAGGTTGTTAAATTGGCTTCCCCTGATATCTACCATTGCAGCCACCCTAGAATTGACCTGGGTCTCCCAGGGGAATCCATGAGACTCTTACTGAATATGTACCATGTGCCACATAAATGCCAGAATTGCACAAATAAAGCCCAATCTTGGGGATCCCTGGGTGGCTCAGTGGTTTAGGGCCACCTGTGGCCCAGGACGTGATCCTGGAGATCTGGGATAAAGTCCCACTTTGGGGGTCCCTGCATGGAGCCTGCTTCTCCCTCTGCCTGTGTCTCTGCCTCTGTGTGTGTGTGTGTGTGTCTCATGAATAAATAAAATAAAATATTTAAAAAATAAAAAAAATAAAGCCCAATCTTTGCCCTTAGGTGAGAGCAATGAGACAAGCATTTCATTTATTAAAAGAATAATTACTGGGATCCCTGAGTGGCGCAGCCGTTTGGCGCCTGCCTTTGGCCCAGGGCGCGATCCTGGAGACCCAGGATCGAATCCCACATCAGGCTCCGGGTGCATGGAGCCTGCTTCTCCCTCTGCCTGTGTCTCTCCTCTCTCTCTCTCTCTCTCTCTCTCTCTCTCTCTCTGTGACTATCATAAATTAATAAAAAAAAAGAATAATTACTGAGTTGCTACTGTTTCCAGACTTTGTTCAAGGTGCAGAGGCTACACCTGTGAACAAAAAACAGAGAAACCCCTGTCTTTGGGGACTTTTCATTCTCGTGGTGGGAGACAGGCAATAGACAAGATAAATAAGTGACAAAATATGGCATGAGAGAGAGTGATCAGTGCTGTGGGGAAACAAAGCAATGAAGAGGGATAGCACCTACAGGGATGTTTGAATGAACACCCAGAAGAGGTGAGGAAGCTGGCCCAGGGAGACCTGGGTTTGCAGGGCTGCGGGCTGTGACTTCCAGGCTGGGGGAGCTGGGAAGCCATTACAGTAAATAATCCAACGGAAAACACTATAAATGAGAGACAGAGACCCCAAGTCTTGATTTTTACTTGGAGTGAGATGGAAAGCTATTGGCATAAGGGTTTAGGATCCAATGTGAAAACTGATGTGAAAGAGGTACTGGGACTGTGCTGTGAGCACACAGAGGAAGGCTACTGGTCTCTGATGGGAGAGCTGGGAACGCTAGAGTGGGGTCATTTGCTTGACTTTCTTAACACAGATTTTCAGGAGATGATACTCGCTTTAGCTTTGAAGTGTTTTCAAACTTGCCATGCTCATATTTCACTTCCGTGAGCTCTCCTGTTTACTGAAAATCCATCTAGGCCTCAGGCACAAAGATTCCAACGGGGTTTTTGGAACCAGTGGTATGAGAAACAAAAATGGAGGAAAGTTAGCAAATATCTGGACAACTAGCTTACAATTTACTCTAAAAGCATTTTACAATTAATTACTCATTCACACACAATCGTTCATGAGTATATCAAATCGTTTATTTTACTTTCAGCTTCACGAGAAGGACATAAATACTATTTATCATTGATAAGAGGTAACTTTCAAAAAGGGGTAAAATTAGGACTCCAGCAAACATAAAAGTGAACACGTGAAGCTTTTATGTAACTTATAAGCAGAGAACCTGATGTAATAACAAGTTCGAAGGAGACATCCATACAGCATACATGTGTAGGGAATAAGGTGTTGAAATGAATGTGCAAACAGGGACTAGAGTGATTTCTTCCACAGGGAGGGAAGGAGGCCAACTGAAACTCTACTAGGTAGGACAGAATTTGCATGTTTTTAGACAAGAGTTACTTGCCATTGCTATCAGTTATGTACAATTTATAAAGTTGCAACATAGCTTAGATAAAATCAGAATCTGATAATCCAGAGGGTGTCATCTAGAGTCCACACAGTGTATAGTTTTCCGCTGAAGCAATATTTTTCCTGCATTGCTTGGGAAGCCTTAATTTAAATTTTTCAATGTAATATTTATCGTGGAAAATTTTGCAGTTGGAGAGAATGGTAGTGAATATTAACGGACGGCCCACTTTAGCAATCAGTGCCATTTCTGCCAGTCTTGTTTTGTCAGCCTCTCCGACTTTTTTAATAAGCTGAAATTTTTGTTTAGATTTTATTTATTTATTTGAGAGAGAGCATGAGCGAGGAGAGGGGAAGTGGGAGAAGAAGCAGCAGACTCCCTGCTGAAAGCAGGGCCCAATCCCAGGACTCTGAGATCACGTGATCCGAGCCAAAGGCAGACACTTAATTGACGGAGCCACCCAGGTGCCCCTAAGCTGAAATAATTTAAAGGATACTTACAGATCATAGTTTGCTGGTAAATATTTTAATGTGCTTCAAAATATTTTTTTACATTACTAGAGTACCATTTTTCACTCCAAAAAATTTAGCCAGACTTCCACAATATGACCTAATACCCAGTGCTGAATATTTTCCATTTCTACCTCAGATGTGCAGCCTCCACTCTTCTCTCCCATTTGTGTGGCAAGAGGCTGACTGATTGATTTCTTCAATATGCTCCTTGCCCTCTGGCTCCTAGTTCTGTTTAGCCGGTGGGAGCCACTGGCCAGAGATGGGGAGAGTTTGAGGTCAAAGTCTTATTCCCTCAGCTCCCTTCCCACAGTGTCCTAGCAGATTGGCTGTAGCCCTTTATTGAAGGCCACTCTGCCTTTTAGGCAGCCCTCTCCGACCCCTATAACTACTTCTCTGAGTTTCCACAACTACCCACCCCTTGTCCATTCCGGTCTGTATTAGTTTGCTAGGGCTGCTGTAACAAGGTACCACAACCAAGTGGATGAAATAATAGAAATTTATTATCACAATTCTGGAAATAGAAGCCCAAAATCCAAGTGTAGGTCGGAATGGTGGCTCTTTTGGAGGCTGTGAGGGAGAATCTGTTTCATGCCTCTTTCTAGTGTCAGGTCCTTGCAAAAATCTTTGGCATTCCTGGTTTGTAGCTGCAGCACTCTGGTATCTGCTCTCAGAGTTACATGGCCAACTCCCTGACCTCTTGGTGTTTGCGTCTCAATGCTTTCTTCTCTGGATACCAGTCATATTGGGTTAGATTCTACCCTAACCGACTATGACCTCATCTTGACTTGATTGCACCTACAAAGGCTCTATTTCTAAATAGGTTCACATTCTGAAACTCCAGGAAGGACATGAATTTTGGGCAGATACCATTCAGCCCGGCACAAAATCTGAGGGTGGTAATGACTAGATGTCTTCCTTCCCCCCACCCCCAACTGTTGTAAACAGTCCCTTCATTAAGCGACCTATATTGTCGAATATGAGTACACCATCTGTTTCTGGTCAGATCATAGACTGGCCTGCTCAGCCAGTCTTGCACATTAAGATGATTGCGATGTCTGGACTACTTTATATAAGAAAGAACCAGAGTTTGCACAACAGTGAAGATCACATTCCCTTGCTGAGTAAAGGCAAACTGGGTCTGATTATCTACACTGATAAAAATTGGAGAGCCTGTCTTTAATGTCAATAGCACAATGTTTATCTGCTCCAGTTATGATGCCATATCTTAGAACCTTAGCTAAAATTGGCCTCACCACCTGATTGTTTACAGTAATCCACAGATATCTTCTAATACTCGTTTGGCTTTTGCTGACTAAAGGAGTTAAGTTAAATAGCCCAGACCTCTGCAGTTACCTAGACATGTGGGGCTGCTTTTGCTCAACTGTCTCGCGGACAGTAGAAGAATGGCAGTGGGGGGAAGAGGGGCAAGGTGGTCAGTGTCAAGGGCTTCTATTTGGTTTTTCTATTACAGTCGCACTTACTGCGTGGGGTGTGAACAACAGGTGGATTCCGCCAAATACTAATACGTCTAACTGCATTATATATTCTGCGAAGTAAGGAAGTGACCATAGGATCAGCCTCCTAGCTCATCAGATCTGGTGTAAAATAAACTCAGCTGAAGACATCATCCATCACCTGATCTCCACAAGCCCCATGACTGGAGAACATGGTGGTATTTTGGGGCTCTGGGGATTCATAATGTCTGGTAACCCTCCAACGCACTAGGTATTTCTTTTTCCCCTTGCTCTGTTACTCTGGTAAGTGGCTGAAGGTACCTGTGGACTTGACTTGGGGAAAAGATTCATTGTATACATCTGTTGCAGAACAGGAAGTGTCCTTAAAGGACCTAGCTACTCCCTCAACTAAGGACCCCCACATCTGTGAACTAGGCACTTGGTTAGATGTGTAAATTAAATTTTTGAGCCATACCTGCCATTCTTTAGCTGTGCATTAAGAATCATGTGGATTGGGATGCCTGGGTGGCTCAGCAGTTGAGCATCTGCCTGCGGCTCAGGTCATGATCCCACAGTCTCGGGATCAAGTCCCACATCGGGCTCCCTGCATGGAGCCTGCTTCTCCCTCTGCCTCTGTCTATGCTTCTCTCTCTCTCTCTCTGTCTCTCATGAATAAATAAATAAAATCTTTTTTTAAAAAAATCATGTGGATTATTACAGTAAAAATTATTCCCCTTGTTAGAAATACTACCTCACGGAGCACCTGGGTAACTCAGTCGGTTAAGTGGCTGCCTTTGGCTCAGATAGTGATCCTGGAGTCCTGGGATTGAGTCCCGATTGGTCTCCCTGCAAGGAGCCTGCTTCTTCCTCTGCCTGTGTTTTTGCCTCTCTTTTTGTGTCTCTCATGAATAAATAACTAAATTCTTTTTTTAAAAAAAAGGAATATTATCTCACTGCTGTCATTTATTTGAAAATGACATGTTAAAGCCGATAAAAAAGTTTGTTTATTTAAACAAAGACTTATATGCCCCTATTATATGCCAGGCAATATTCTAAGCTCTTTACAGGTGTTAACTCATTAGGGAAAGAGTATGCAATGAGAAAAAGATACTGTCTTCAACAAATGGTGTTCGGAAAATTGGACAGCTATATGCAGAAGAATGAAAGTGGACCACTTTATTATACCCTACACAAAAATAAACTCAAAAATGAATTAAAGACTAAATGTGAGACATGAAACCATAAATATCCTAGAAGAGAGCATAGCCAGTAATTTCTCTGACATTGGCTGTAGCAACATTTTTCTAGATATGTCTCCTGAGGCAAGGGAAATAAAAACAAAATTAAACTACTGAAACTTCATTTAAAATAAAAAGCTTTTTGTACAGTGAAGGAAACAATCAACAAAACTAAAAGGCAGCCTACTGAATGGGAGAAGATATTTGCAAATGACATATCCAATTAAAGGTTATGGTCCAAATTTATAAAGAACAGATACATCTGAACACCCAAAAACCAAATAATCCAATTTAAAAATGGGCAGAAGACATGAATAGACATTTCTCCAAAGAAGAATTCCAGATGACCAACAGACACATGAAAAGATGCACAACATCACTCATCATCAACAAAATGCAAATCAAAACTACAATGCAGTATCACCTCACATCTTTCAGAATAGCTAAAATCAGCAACACAAGAAACAAGTGCTGGCAGTGAGGATATGGAGAAATAGGAACTCTCAGACACTGCTGGTAGAAATGCAAGCTGGTAAGGCCACTGTGGAAAACAGTATGGAGATCCCTCAAAAAGTTAAAAATAAAAATAGAACTACCCTACAATCCAATAATTGTACTATTGGGCATTTACCCCCAAAATGCAAAAACACTAATTCAAAGGGATACATGCACCCCTATGTTTATTGCAGCATTATTTACAACAGCCAACTTACAGAAGCAGACCAAATGCCCATCAATAGATGAATGGGTAAAGATGTGAGATATATATATTGCAACATATACTGCAATGTTATTCAGCTATTTAAAAAAAATGGAATCTTGCCATTTGCAATGACCTAATTGGAGCTATAGAGTATAATGCCAACCAAAATAAGTCAGTCAGAGAAAGACAAATACCACCTGATGTCACACATACGTGGAATTTAAGAAACAAAACAAATAAGCAAAGGAAAAAAGGAGAGAGAAACCAAAAATCAGACTCTTAAGTATAGAGAACAAACTCATGGTTACCAGAGAGGAGGTGGGTGGAGGGATGGGTGACATAGGTGATGGGGATTAAAGAGTACACTCATCATGATGAGCACTAAGGAATGTTTCAAATCGTCAGTCAAAACTATATTATACAACTGAAACTAAACTAATACAACATTGTAAAGTATATTGGAATTAAAAATTTAAAAACAAACAAACAAAGCCAAATGTTAACTCATTTAATTTTCACCACAGTCCTGCGCGGCAGATTCTGTTACTCCCACGTTATTTTTTTTTTAATTTTTATTTATTTATTTATTTATTTATTTATTTATTTATTTATTTATTTATTTTTACGATAGTCATACAGAGAGAGAGAGAGGCAGAGACACAGGCAGAGGGAGAAGCAGGCTCCATGCACAGGGAGCCCGACGTGGGATTCGATCCCGGGTCTCCAGGATCGCGCCCTGGGCCAAAGGCAGGCGCCAAACCGCTGCGCCACCCAGGGATCCCTCCCACGTTATTTTTTGAGGAAAACTGAGGAACAGAGAAGTTGAGTAACTTGCTTAACATCACACAGCTGCTGATTAGTCCAGTTAAGATTGTTTATGCTATGTTGCATCATGCTATGTTGCAATCAAATGTGCAATTATTTTTTGTATGAATGTAAATTGTGGAAAGCAGATTATTTTAATATAGAATTGACTGGGGTTGGGCAGCCTGGGTGGCTGGGCGGTTTGGCTCCTGCCTTCGGCCCGGGGCGTGATCCCACTTCGGGCTCCCTGCATGGAGCCTGCTTCTCTCTCTGCCTGTGTCTCTGCCTCTCTCTCTCTCTCATTCTCTCTCTGTGTCTCTCATGAATAATTAAATAAAATCTTTAAAAAATTTTTAAAAAAACAATCGACTAGGTCAATGTAGTCTCATTATGAGTAAAAATAAAATCGTTGAGTAGATAGTGTTACAAATTCCTACCATTTCCCTAGATACTGTGCTAGATACTTTATACACATTATCTCTAATTTCGCAATGGTGAAATTGTGCCACAAGGTGGGTAATATCCCTATTTAAAGGAGAAAGTTGGACCTCCAGAGGTTATTGCTATGAAACCTGATGCTCAGCTTTTAAGTGCTTAGCAGGAGGACTAAAGCCAATTCTTGGCATTACATATCTGCCTACCTGAACCATTGGCATATTAGGAACACTATGATCATTTAGGTCACTCCTAGTGGGACGTGGTAATTGACTCTAATTAAATTGAAAATCCAACAGCCAAGGATGAATCCTAGAATATCTCTACTTACTTAAGTATGTTTCTTTCACTCATCTGGACTCAGAGACCTACACCACACAGAGGTTTCATATTCATTGATGACAGATGATACAGTATTTCCTGGGGTAGAGCTGAGAAGCCCTGAGCATTGGAGGTACCTAAGAGTTGGAATCCGATTCTGCTTCACAACAGATATGTGCTACTAAGGAAGTGCCAAGCTATAAGCTTAGGTTTCCTCCTCCCCTATTGGGGATTTTTTTTTTACACATGGACTCAAATCCAAGGATATAAGATACATGAAAATATAGTGTAAGTAAATAAAAATTTAGGATAAAAAATAAGCATTCTTCTGTTTATTCAATATCTGTTTATTGTTATATAGATTTGTAATATATAGTTTGCTAACCTGACCCCCAACCCTAACTGAACCCTGGCCCTAGTCCTAACTCTAACCTTAATATGGTAAAACGCTTCCACACATTTTCTGTTTTGTGGTTCTGGCATTGAGCTCTAATTTAGCTAATTACTAAACTAAATAAGCTAATTTTTTTAAGTAGCTTTTTTTTTTTTTTTTTATTCAGATAGAGAGAGAGAGGCAGAGACACAAGCAGGCTCCATGCAGGGAGCCCGACACAGGACTCGATCCCGGGTCTCCAGGATAAATCAGCTAATTTTGTGTCTGCTACTTTACTTTCCATGTCCCCAGATGAAGGATCTCAGGATCACATGAGTGATCTATTCTGTATCTATTCTTACTACTGTCCTTTCTGACCTTAACAGAGATACCTAACTCTAGCCCCAATCCCTGAACCTTGGTTCATTCATTGCTGAAGGATGCATTTCTCCACATTTTTACATCTCTGAAATTGGTATGTATCTAAATGGCTTCCTATAATTGTTCTTGGTCTGGCCACAGTTGTGATACAGTAGATGTTGCTTGCATGCATCAAAAGGGCCAGGATGAAAACTAAGCAGATGGAGTGTGAGTGACATGGAAGCAAATCCAGAGATAAAAGAGTGTTGCAGGGGCACCTGAGTGCTCAGTGGTTGAGCGTCTGCCTTTGGTTCAGGTTGTGATCCCAGGATCCTGGGATAGAGTCCTGCATGGGGCTCCCTGTATGGAGCCTGCTTCTCCCTCTGCCTATATCTCTGCCTCTCTCTGTGTGTCTCTCATGAATAAATAAAATATTTTTTAAAAAAAAAGAGTGCTGCAAACTGTTTTTTGTGGTAAAATATTTATAAAGAAATATTACTCAGGATAATCATTAAGTTTACAATAAAGTGGAATTAAATATATTCACAAGCTATTCACCACTCTCTATACCTAAACCTTTTTTCACCATCCTCAACCTAAACTCTGCACCCATTAACCAAAAACTTCCCTACCTCCAACCCTTGGCAACCTCTGTTCTACTCTCTGTATTATCAACTTGCCTATTTTTGTACTTCATCTAAGTGGAATCACATAATATTTGTCCCTCTGTGTCTGATTTATTTTACTTAACATAATATTTTCAAGATCCATTCATGTTATAGCATATATCAAAATTGCATTCCTTTTATGGATGAATAATTTTCTGTTGTTTGTATGTACCACATTTTCTCTCTTTTAAAAAAAATTTATTTATTTATTCATGAGAAACACAGAGAGGCAGAGACACAGGCAGAGGGAGAAGCAGACTCCATGCAGGGAGCCCAATGCAGGACTCGATCCTGGGACCCCGGGATCATGACTTGAGCCAAAGGCAAACACTCAACCTCTGAGCCACCCAGGTGTCCCTGTACCACATTTTCTTTATCCATTTTTCTGTCCATGGGCACTTGTGTTGCTTCTATTTTTCGGCTATCATTGCTATGAGTCCTGGTGTACTAGTATCTGTTTCAGTCCCTGCTTTTAGGTCCTCTAGATATATAGGTAGGTATATAGGTAGGAATGGACTTTCTGAGTCATATATAGTTCTCTGTTTAGCCTTTTGAGAAACTGCCAAACTTTTCCATAGAGGCTAAAATTGGTGTAATCTTGGGGCACCTGGCTGACTCAATGGGCAGAGCATGCAACTCCAGATCTCAGGGTCATGAGGTGAAGCCTCATGTTGGGTGTGGAGCCTATCTTAAAAAAAAAAAAAAAAAATTGTAAAAAAACCAAAAAGTCAGGGTAGCCCCAGTGGCTCAGTGGTTTGACACCGCTTTCAGCCTGGGGTGTGATCCTGGAGACCTGGGATCAAGTCCCATGTCGGGCTCCCTGCATGGAGCCTGCTTCTCCCTCTGCCTGCCTCTGTCTCTCTCTGTGTGTGTCTCTCATGAATAAATAAATAAAATCTTAAAAAAAAAAGTCAGAGTAATCTTTTATACTCTGTTAACCAAACGATTCAGAGCATAGACCAAAAAGGTCATGGGCAAGAGCTGAGGGCGTTGGTGAACCAGATGTAATTATCAACATTTCCAATGTCAAAATAAGGTAGTTCTATTTAATTGTAAACCTGGCTTAGAGTCCAGAACCAATGGGACTTAGTTCTTTCATGGATTCTTTTAACAAATGCTGCATTTTGATACCACAAGGGAAAACAGCTGTGTGGAAAACCACAGGCATGGATGACTCTGAATTAGAGTCCCTGGGTGGGAAGAGAGTTTAGGAATGCATTGGCCAAAATATATTGCTAATACCAACTTTCACTGAATCTAAGGTGCCATACATTGTAAGATAATATTTTATATACACATATTAAAAAGTAAAGATACATTAAATTATGATGCACTGCTATGTCACCACAGATTATATCTCTGGATTTCAGCAATGTAAAAATATGGAAAAATGTGATTTAGACAGTGAAATACAGTATTTCCCATTTTATGTATTCATAGGAGTTATTGAGTTGTATGTATATGATAAAAATATCAGTCTAAAAAAACTCTTTCTATAAATATATTTGGCTGATAAGAAAGCATCATATCATAATGCTTTTCTTTCTAAGTGATAACTAAATAATGGTGCCATTTACAGTCAATGACATCTTAGCTTTGATAAAATCGTATATTAGCTTTACCTGCACTTTGATTCTGTTCACTTCCTAGTCTTGAGTTAAAGCATGACTCTACTTCCTGCTTACCAGTATCCATGCCTGTTGCAGTCTTTTATTTAAGAGGTACAATATCAAGTCCTGACAGCTGGAACCAATGAAATCTTTTAAGATACTAGTGGTTGGGGTGGCTCTGGAAGTTCTCTATTTTGTTGCTGAGTTTTAGGTGTGGACTAAGTTTTGCAAGCTCTGATGATTTCTGACCCAGATAGGAGTTTTCATGCAGCTCTTCTTCTTTGACAAATAATAATCAAGATTGTATTTCCCAAGCTGGGCCAAACATTGGAACAATTTACCTGGAGTTTTTTGTTAAAGACAGAGATTTCCAGCTCTACCCAAACCTATTAATCAGAATATCCAGAGAACCAGAGAAGAAGTTTTAGGAATATGGATTTGTAGCAGACATCCCAGGTATCCAAGGGATTCTTAGGATAAAGCAAATTTGATAATCACTAGCTGAAGATAGTCTGTCTCTTTTATCTCCATCACCTACGGATTTTAGAACTATAAAATTGGCAGGATATTGGCCCTGAATCTTGAGGAGCTGTCATACTGATAAAGGGATATCATGGAGCAGTCTGAACTATTCAAGAGATTTGCTCAATTATCTTACCTTTAAAAAATCTACGGTTAGCTTTTCTAAGTTCCATTTAGCCTAAATACAGGAATTCACATTTTCAGTTTTAATCCTGTCCTGTTAAAATAGACTCTGGTTAAAGAAGTGATTATAACAATAGCCTGTGTCCACATCTGTTAATATAATATCAGGTGGCCTGAATTCCATTCAGTTAGGTCTACAGACCTGTTCTGTAAGGCTTTAGGTACATAATTGGCTTTTTTTTTTCTATTGAAGTTAACCTAAACTCATTCCATCAGAGAGATCTACAAGAAAATACTTGCAAACCAAAATGTATTGAAGGAATTATGAAATCTCTTAGGAACTCTGACTCATAGCATTAACTCACTTGGCTCTTTCTTAATAAAGCTGCCAATTTCAGGGGCAAATTATAACTACAATAAATAACAAAGATTGTAAAAGGGTGATTAACACTGAGATCCTAACTTTAGCCAATTGCCTCCTTGAGAAATCATGTTTGCCTCAATTCAGCGTACATGGAATGCAGAACAGATGACTGCCATGTATTTCAGTGCTCATTGAATGTTGAACTGAGGAACAGGATTATCTGTTATGTTATAGATATTATGTCTATAATACATTGGCAGTCGATTTTGAGAGAAATCATTCTGACATCTTCCAGCAGCAGTAATGTCTTTTACAAATACTTGTGGGAATCCCTGGGTGGCGCAGCGGTTTGGCGCCTGCCTTTGGCCCAGGACGCGATCCTGGAGACCCGAGATCGAATCCCACGTCGGGCTCCCGGTGCATGGAGCCTGCTTCTCCCTCTGCCTGTGTCTCTGCCTCTCTCTCTCTCTCTCTCTGTGTGACTATCATAAATTAATTAATTAATTAATTAATTAGTTAGTTAAAAAAAATACTTGTAAAGCGATTTCTGTGTGCTGGGAACCATGCAAGATCATATGAGACTTTATTTTAGATGCACTAAACCAAAAGAGCTTATTTCAAAACTTAAGTGACAGAGACTCAGTCAGTCTCTCTTCCTTACCTAAAAAAAGGAAAGAACTGGACCAGATTCTTTGTTAGGTATAAACATTAATGCTCTAAAAAATTGAGTCTATCAACCTAAATTTTGTTCTCTCCTGGAGTACCTTAAATGACAATATTTACTTGGCTAACAATATATCCATTAGAAAATGTAAAAGTCTTTGCATGGAAGACCTTCTGTGTGGTGGAAAAGTAAAATGAACATAAGTTGCTACATCTATATAACTCATACTATGTATAATTAACACTCCTTCCTTGAAGGAATCCCCCCATTCCCAACAAATAGAATGATATCTGCAGAGTGATGATTGAGAAAGGACTTTTATAGGAGTGAAGCCATATGATGTTAGTTATTACCTAATATCAGATTAAGAATATAAACAATGTCAGTCTGTCTCATTTTGTAGATAAATGTTAATATGTAATTTTTATGTTATGTGAAAATCATTTATGCAGATTATCTTATTCAGGAATAAGATGGTCTTATTAGGAATAAATAGCTATGTGAAGGTTTTGGAAGGAGTGAGGCAATCAGGCATCTGTAGTCTGTTTATTCAGTGGTGCCCTTTGGTTCACTAGCCAGTGTTGTAAATATCCAAAGACCAATTCCAGCATGTGTTTACCTAGTCTTGCCCTTTGAGTTAGTTCTGGAGCTCAACTATGCAAATCAACCAAGTTCAAATAGGACTCCAAAGTAAAACTTGCTTATGTTTGTGCCACATAAACATTATATGTGTGTGTGTGTGTGTGTGTGTGTGTATATATATTAGAGGTAATGGAATATTATCCAACCATAAAAAAGAAGGAAATCCTGCCATTTGCGACAACATGGAAAGACCTAGAGCCCATTATGCTAAATAAGATAAGTCACACAGAGAAAGACAAATTCTGCATGGCATCACTCATCTGTGGAATCTAAAACAAAAAAAAAAGAAAACACTGCTAACTTTGGGCTTAGTTTCTCTTTTGTAGTTCCTTGAGGTGTGAAGTTAGGTAGTTTGAAATCATTCTTATTTGTTGAAGCAGACATTTATAGTGATGAGCTCTCTTAGAACTGTTTTGGCTGAATCCCGAAACTTTTGGTATGTTGTACTTCCCTTTTCATTTGTCTCAAGGTATTTTTTTTATTTCTTTTTTGATTTCTTCTTTGGCTCCTGGGTTGTTTAATCTCCACATATTTGTGAATTTTCCGATTTTAATTAATTATTTATTTGAGAGCGAGCACAAGCCGGGGGAGGGACAGAGGGAGAGAGAGAGAGAGAGAATCTCAAGCAGACCCCCTGCTGAGTGCGGAGTCCTCCTTGGGGCTCCATCTCACCACTCTGAGGTCATGACCCTGAGATCATGACCTGAGCCCAAATCAAGAGCTGGGTGCTCAACCAACTTAGACACCCAAGTGCCCCAAAGAGTATGAAAATTTCAAAATATCTTTATACATGTTGCTAAATCTTCCTGAAATATTGAGCTAGTTAATAAATGCACCAGAGGTAGCACATATTTTTCCAATGTATTACAATTTGTGTGTTACAGTAAAATAGGCAGGTTAGGATTTTGATACAGCAATACTATATTAATAGGGTAGGTAGCCAAACAAAAGTCAGATATATAAATATATCAGTTTCCTATTGCCATTGTGACCAATTGCCTCTAATTTAAAATAGCACAAATTTATTCTCATATCGTTCTGAAGGCCAGAAGTCTAAAATCAGTTTTACTGGGCTAAGTAGAAGTGTTTGCAGGGCTGCTTTATTCTAGAAGCTCTTAAAAGAGCCTTAGTCCCTTGGGTTTTTCAGCTTCTAGCCTGTGTTCTTTGGCTGTGGCTGCTTCCTTCATCTTCAAATTATATCACTTCAATCTCTGCTTCCATTGTCATATGGCCTTCTCTACCTTGACTCCTCTGTCTCCTATCAGCACTACTGTAATTAAATCAAGCCCACTCTGATAATCAAGAAGTCTCCCCCATCTCAAGATCCTTAATTTAATCACACTTGCAAAGTCTCTTTTGTCATATAAGATAACATTCATAGTTTCCAGGGATTAGGATGTGGGTGGTTGGAAATCATTATTCAGCCTACCAGTGCATCAGCCTTCTATAGACACTACATACATTTATTCATAAGTAATAAAATCTAACATACTTTTTAGTTGCCAAATCTATCTAATGGCACAATAGTACATCTAATGGCATTAAGGTTCATTTACATTATTGATAGTATTACCAGGAACAAAGCTGAAGAGCATATATTAACATGAGTTAATTGTGTGATGTCTGAAACCATGAGCCAGAAAGATCATTGCAGGACAAATGTACAATGAAGGGGGAAGTTTCCTGAGCCTCACTGAGAAAGAGCCTCTGGGCCAGAACAATTAGGATTTTTGTACAGACTACTCTAAATATCATACATAATTATATGCATGTAATCATTGGTATGCCATAATTTTGGATTACTGTAGCTGAATATCTGAAAGTTGAGAACTGCTGATAATTGGAAAATTATTAACTCAAATTTCTTAAAATACTATATTATAAATTATGCTTCACAAAACATGGTCCAGATACTTTCAGTTATCTCCAAGGCCCTCACCATGATCAGTTGGATGTATGTCTGTTTCATGTTTGTAAGAGACCATTGTTTGTATTGTCATTTAGCATAAACCAATGAATTTTTTAATTATATTTCCTAGATGAAAGGATTGACTGGGGGAAGGGAATCACATCCTGAATAACAAAACAGGATCAAAAGTTTGAGAACTAGATTAAAAAAAAAAAAAAAAGGCAATTCATTTCACTGTAGCACCACCTAGTGGAACTTCAGAAGAAATCTTTTTATATATATATATTTTTTTAATGGAGTTCGATTTGCCAACATATAGTATAACACCCAGTGCTCATCCCGTCAAGTGCCCGCCTCAAATCAATTGGTTTTTCTATCAGTCTTGGAAAAGTAGAATGTAAACTGAATGAGGGTTCATTTAAAAGTAAATTCAATATAGGAGCCCCTGGGTGACTCAGTGCATTAACTTCTGCTCAGGTCATGATCTCAGGGTTGTGAGATTGAGCCCTGCAGGGACCTCACCGTGGGACCTCATGCTGGGAATGAAGCCTGCCTAAGATTCTCTCTCTCTCTCCCTCTACCTTTCCCTCCTCCCACTCTCTCTCTCTCTCTCTTTACCTCTCAAATAAATAAATAAATAAACAAATAAAAGCTCAATATAAAATGCACTTTCCTAAAGTGATCAAGGAGACTGATATGCTCTATTTAAAAATGAGAAGCAACTTTATATTTGTTTTTTTTTTTAATTTTTATTTATTTATGATACACAGAGAGAGAGAAAGAGACAGAGACACAGGCAGAGGGAGAAGCAGGCTCCATGCACCGGGAGCCCGACGTGGGATTCGATCTCGGATCTCCAGGATCGTGCCCTGGGCCAAAGGCAGGCGCTAAACCACTGCGCCACTCAGGGATCCCCAACTTTATATTTGTAAAAAAAAAGTCCCATGCTTTGCAATTACAAATTGAGAAATATTCATTTTATGTATTTTACAAAATAAGGAAGAGTACAATAAAATAAGCCATTCACAATTCCACCATTCAAGAATGTATATTATTTCAAACATTTTTCCTATGTCCATGTGTATACATTTATATTTTAAGGTAGAGTTTATGTTGTAGTACTGTTTTCATTTAACACTTCTTCGGTTTACATTAAGCTATCAAATATTTATAACAATGTTTTATAGATGAATCAACTAAAAATAGATATAAATTGAAGATATACTTTGGCTAATTAACAAGAGCAAAAAATTTGGTTTACCTCTTTATTGTTTCTCTAATAGAGCAAAAACTTTGAAAAAGACTGCCTCCAGTTTGAGTCTGAATGAATTCCCATGAAGTAGCTACTCAGCTGCTCAATTTATTGAAGATCAGTTTCTTCTCAATAAAATAAATGGGAATAGAGTTGACTTCTATAGGTCTGATAAGAATAAATGACACATAGTTCAAATAAAATAACTAGTTCGTAAAAAGATTATCAGTAAATAATAACCATACCTATGTTTATTGACTCAAACTAAATAGACAAAAAAATCACTCAGTAATTATGAAAATTCATTTTATGATTATTAGAATGAACCTATCACAACTAAGTCTTTAAACTCCTTTATTACGGGGGTGCCTGGGTGGCTCAGTTAAGCATCTGACTCTTGATTTCAGCTCAGGTCATGATCTCAGAGTCATGGGATTGAGCCTCACCTCACACTCCCCACTCAGCAGGGAGTCTAAGGAGTTTGCTTGAGATTCCTTCTCCCTCTCCTCCTGCCCATCCCCCTCTGCCTCTTCCCCTGTTTGCATTCTCTCTCTCTAAAACAAATAAATAAATCTCAAAAAAACTCCTTTATTACAATTAGTAGAATTTTTACAAATTTGTTTAAAAATTAAATTGTGTTATATCAATTCAATAAAATGTTCAGTTTTTTTAAAGATTTTGTTTATTCATGGGCGACACACAGAAAGAGTCAGACACATAGGCAGAAGGAGAAGCAGGCTCCCCTTGGGGAGCCTGATGTGGGACTCAATCCCAGGACTCTGGGATCATGCCCTGAGTCCAAGGCAGACAGACGCTCAACCACTGAGCCACCCAGGTGTCCCAAAATGTTAGTTTTTATATAACATTTTATTGGATTCTGTCCAAAATTAGGCAAAAATGTGTCAAATATATATAATTTTACGGGATTGTAAGGATGATGTCACTTCAACTTTCACCTCTATGTAGGTAATTGCTGTATCTATATCTACTGTCCTACTTGTCATGTCAAATTTTGGGTATCTTCTTCTATGAGCGTATTTACAGCATTTAATAAATGAGGTTAAACTGTTCATGTTGTTACATGAGCTTTTAAATTGTGGCAAATGTATATATGGTGAATATTTATATAATTTCCACTAGACCCTTGTTATAAACTGCTCTAATCATTATCTTTATGCATCTTTTGCAACTTTGCATGCAAGTCAGAATATTTCCTTCAGATAAACTCCTTAGACAAGAAACCATAGAAATAATAAGATCTTTGAGTCAAAATAATGACAAGTCTCACAAGGCTGTTCTGTACAGCCTCACTCCACAAAGGCAGGTGTGAGTCACCTCCCAGCAAACTAAGCTAAGCAATTCTAGGGTGGCCAACATTGAGTCATGAAGGAAGCCACCTCTCTTATGACCTAACTAGATCCAGGGATTGAGTTGACAATATCTGAAAGAATATTTGGAGTATGTCTCAGTTTGGGCTCTCTGGAAGGAGCCGCTGAAGTGGCAATCTGCTTCCTGGGAGCAAAGGGGTGGAGGGGCAGATTGCAAGGGATTGCTCTCAGGAGCAGCACCCCTAGGGGATCATGGATGGAAAGCTGGCAGAAGTTGAGAGAGGCCTCAGTCAATCTCCAAGTGAGCTTTGGAGCTGGGTCACCCTTCAGAGATGAGGGAAGGACACCTGGGTGTCCCACTCCCCAAACACTAACTGCAGGCTGTTGCTGAGCAGGTGGTGTGACCTTGAGTGAAAACAACTCCCACAGTGGAGTTCCTGCAGGGGGTATGTGAGCCATCAGCAACCAAGAGTGGGGATGGGCATGTCTGGTCCCCTGCAGGGGGTCTGTGAGCCATCAGCAACCAAGAGTGGGGATGGGCCTCAGTCCTGTGGGTGGGTCTGGGCAGCACACCACCGGGGGTTATCCATGTTCTGGTCAGTCTTCCCCAAACGGTACTTCTCTCAGCTAGAATATCAACAGCATTGCAGCAAAAGTTGAGTTAATACTTCATGTTGACTATGCCCGAATTACAGATTTTCTGCATTGTCATTTAAATATAGACTCGTGTGTTACCAGACTATTCAGAAAACTGATGTTCTCTTTAAACACTGAGAAGCCTAAGAAAAGATTGCTTATGAATGAAGGCCACTATCTCTCCAAGGAGATAGATGATCCAAGGAAATACACCGAAGGTCATGTTCAGATACTTCTTAGAATTTTTTTAAAATCCTGGGGCACCTGGGTGGTTCAGTGGTTGAGCATCTGCCTTTGGCTCAGGTCATGATCCCGGGCTCCCGGAATCCAGTCCCACGTTGGGCTCCCCACAGGGAGCCTGCTTCTCCCTCCACCTATGTCTCTGCCTCTCTCTCTGTGTTTCTCATAAATAAATAAACAAAATCTTTAAAAATAATCCAAAAGCATATATAAATGAGAGCTTTAGACCTTGAGATGCCATTCAACATAGCATGCATGGTAACATGGCTTCAGAAATTTCAGCCTGTAGGGGCGCCTGGGTGTCTCAGTTGGGTAAGCATCTGACTCGAGTTCAGCTCAGGTTGTGATCTCAGGGTCATGAGATCCAGGCCTGCATCAGGGTCTGTGCTGGATATGGAGCCTGTTTAAGATTCTCTTTCTCCCTCTGGCTGCCACCCCCCCCCCCCCGCCACCCCCTGCTTGTGCTTACTCTCTCTCTCTCTTTAAAAAAAAGGGGTGGGGGGGAGAAAAGAAAAAAAAAAAGAAATTTCAGTCTGTAAAATGAGAAGGCACTTCAAGGATTCTAAGTTTTATTTACTTAGAATAGCAGGTAGTCACTAAAGACATACAAATAGTCATCCGTATAGTCCATAGAGAAGGAGACTAGAAAATTAACTGAACTCCTGTTGGGAAGATTAAAACATCGTAAAAGACACCAAAAACAGTTGTGAAGGTGGTAAAATGGAGTTTCTTCACCATCGTTTTGTCCCTTCATTTTTCAATAGATTCCACATGGAGTTGGAGAAATTCTGCTGGTTTTCTTGATGTTTTTTGACATCATTCTCTCTCTCTCTCTCTCTCAATCTCTCTCTCTTTTTAAAACAAGCTCTATCCTCAACAAGGGGCTTGAACTCATGACCCAGAGATCAAAAGTAGCGTGCTCTACTGACCGAGGCAGCCAGGCACCTTTAACATTTCTCTTCTGAATCCCTAGAGCAGCCTCTGGATTTTCAAACATAATTCTGTTTATGCTCCCTAATGATACACCTGAGATTCTGCATCTTTGGTGCTTTTCAATGTTTATCTGGTTGCCTTCTCCACTCTTCTCTAGCTATGTTGGGATTAATTCTATGTTAATGAATCCCTGGTTAGCTGGTTTAAGGGGATGTATTTCACTTTTTCTTCACCTTCAGAAATGAGACATATCATTTCAATTTGCCAAAGGTTATCTTTTTCACTTGATGTAGTCATCAAGAATTCCTCCGATTGTCAGCTCTTCTCAGCACATTCCTGGACCACCTGTTCTGACACATCAACCTGCTGTGCTCCAGCCAGGCTTCCTGCCCCTCTTACCCTCTCAGGTTCTCATTTCCACCATAAGCCAGGGCTCATAAGTCATAGCTTCAAAATATATTCTAACCACATTCAAGTCCTTTTCTATAAGAGAAAAGAACAGTTTCTCCAAAGAAGCAGCATAATTATGGTGAAGGCCTCGCCTGATCACCTATGTTACAGGCTATTATTATTTTAATTTCACATTTCTTAAACTGTAAGACTGAACATTTTTCACATTTATTGGTCATTTGAGTGTCTTCTTTGATGAATTCCTGGCCATTGTCTTTGTCCATTTTTCTATTGGAATTGTATTTTTCCCCCTACTGATTTGTAGATGATCTTTATCCATTAGGGATATTAACCCATTTTCTTTAATCTATAACTTATTTTCCAATAAAAAAGTAAATATAATTGTACATACCAAGATGACTTAAATATAACTTTTGCAATAACTCTCAACATTCTCCTATCATATACTGGCATTACTTTAATATGTTCATAAGCCTGTCCATAATATCACATTTCTTCTAATCTCCCAGGCTAGAATCTTTTAATTATCCTTAACTCTTTTTTGCAAAGTCTCTTATATCTGCAACCTATCACCAGGTCTGTCATTTCTTTCCTCAAAACAGATTTCCTTTGTCATTCCCCACATCTGTTTTTGTTTTTGTTTTTGTTTTTGTTTTACACAGCCTTACAAAAATCCCCTTCTCATGCTTCAATCATAGCAATGTTATAAACTGATCTCCCTGCCTCCATTATGCCCCAATGAAAAACTTTTCTTTTTTTAATCTCAAAGGATACTTGTATAACTTCAGGATGGACCTCAAACAGGGGGAAGTGCTGACTGAATTCCAAAAAAATGTAGGTCTTACAGGTTTTTAAGCATGTGAAAAAAGGCTGATGATGGTATCATTTAAAAAATGTAGACATACAGGCCAAAAAGAGGCTCTCCAGGCATAGAATTACAAAATCAAAGAATTTTAAAGCAAGTTGAACAGAATCAAAACCATTCATTTTACAAGTGAGAATACAGGAATCCAGAGAGATTGAGGAATTTGTTCAAAGATACACCTAATTATTTTATGTTTTTATACTTAAAAATTATGTATGTTGTAAAACGCACACAAGTATTTTATAGTGTGATGTAAATAGGAAGTAAATACTATGAAAATAATTTTATTTTATTTTGTTAATGGTACAAAAATGCTTTTTGCTATTAATAATATTTTGGTGAGTGCATAATCAGTTTTTAAAATCTTGGATTATCAATTATTTTAAGACTTTATTCACTTGAAAGAGAGAGTAAGAGAAAGAGAGAGCATGAGCAGGGGGAGAGGCCAAGACAGAGGGAGTGGGAAAAGCAGACTTCCCGCTGAGCAGGGAGCCAGAAGTGGGGATGGTGATCTGAACTGAAGGCAGATGTTTAACCTACTGAGCTACCCAGGCACCCTTTGGATTATGGATTTTTGATATAGCAACCGAAAAGTCTAGTTTTAAGTTTGGCTTGTTTTGGTATTGGTTATTTTTTAAAGCATATATCACAAAGATATCTAGATCCAATATTCATTTTTCAATTTGATCCACTTATTCAGAAGTTTTTATTGAAAATCTTTAGTAAAAAATCCACCATTTCTAATATCAATTAACTATTCTTGACAAGTAATTGGAACGTGCTGTGCTGTCAGATTTTTAAAAAGTGCTTGAATCCCATGGGCATGCCTCATGTTAAAGTGGAAGTATTTTTAAAAAATTAGAAAAATCTGTTCTCAAGTTTTACAAGTGTGCAGCAATAAGAGACTTTTGTTTTTACAGGTGATATGTTTATATCTATTTCAAAATAAAATTAAATGATTATTTCCAAACATTTGTTTTCAAAATACTTTTGTTTCTTTTTTTGAAAAACAAAACAAAACTGCTTTTTTATTTATATTTAAAATGTTATGTGAGGGTGCTTGGCTGGCTCAGTAAGAAGAACATCACTCTTGGTTTCAGGATCATGAGTTTGAGCTCCTGTTGGGTGTAGAGATTATTTAAATAAAAATAAATAAATAAATAAATAAACTTTAAAATGTCCTATGAACTGACAAATTAAATGTGTGAATATTTTTAAGTAACCACTAGGTGGAGTAATACTAAAAGTCACATCAAAATAAAGGTCAGCATAGCTGGAACCTTTCCTTTCTAACTTTTTATTGAAGATTAATATATACACACCATGTACAAATAATTAACTCCAAAAGGATAATAGACCTAAATACTAGAACTGAAACTATAAAATTTTTATAAGAAAATATGGAAGAGCTTTATGACCTTGGTTTAGATAAAGATTTCTTTAGACATAATAAACATGAACCATAAAAAAACAAAATTAATAAATAAGACTTAAAAAAATGAAAACCTTCTGGTCTCTGAAAGACTACTATGAACAGAAAAAGAAAAGTCACAGACTAGGAGAAAATGGCTCCCCAAAGCCTGTCTAATAAAAGATTTACATCCCAAATATATAAAGAACCCTTACTTATCAATAGTAAGAAAACAATCTAATAAAAAGAGGCAAAAGATTTGGACACATCACTAAAAGGGAGAAATGTGGATGGCAAATAAGCACACAAAGAGATGCTCAACATCATGAATTGCTAAGGAAAAGCAAATTAAACCACAATGAAATACCTCTCCACAGCTGTTATAATGTCTAAGATAAATGAGCTGACAATAACAAGTGCTGACATAGAGCAAGTGGGACTCTCAAAAGTTGCTATTAGGAATGCAAAATGATACTGCCATTTTAAAGAAATAGTTCAGTGTTTCTTATAAACTTAAACACATTCTTACTATACAACCCATCCCTACATATTTATTCAAGAGAAATGCAAACACTGCCAAGTTTAGTAGGCAAACGTCTATTTGTAAGAGGCAAAATTTGGGGAAAAAAATGTTCATTAATTGATAAATGAATAAGCATATCTATATAATGAAATACAATTCAGCAAGGAATGAAAAGTTAATACGGGTAATAACATAGATGAATCACAAAAGTATTACATATGATGCAATAATGAATAACTTATACATTATATTATATATGTTTTTTTGCAAGTGTGTGTGTATATATACATTTGAATGTATGTATATAATATTATCAGAAAATTATCAGAAGGAAGATTATATATATACAGGATCCTGGGATCATGACCTGAGCCTAAGGCAGGCACTTAATGGACTGAGCTACCTAGGCACCCGTGCAATTTTGTAATTTTGATAGATATTTCAAATTTGCTGTACTACTTTAACTTCTCACCAGCAAAGGAAAGTGCATGTCTTTCCTTACAACCTCATCAAAAGAGTGTGTAGAATTTTGGAATTATTGCTAATCTGACAGGGAAATGGCATCTCAGGAGAGATTTAATTAGTATTTCTCTTTTACCTGATATTCCACTTGCTTCAACGTGCACATCCCCTGAGGCACTCACACATTACATACTATAGTGACCCAAACCTACCATGCAACTTCACACCCTTGGGCCATTGTACAAAGTATTCTGTGAGCCTGGAATGCCCTCCCTTACACCACTTGCCCAGTGAACCCCTGCTTATCCTTCAAAACTCTCATACATTTGTGACACTTTCCTTGATTCTTAGATTGATGTGTTGTTTCTTTCCTCTGAACTACTCTTGTACTTTGTATGTACGATCATATGTGTCATGGAGAACTGTAATCATTTCTCCAATTCACTGTGTGGTCCTAAGTTTTATCTAAGTTCTATAAGACAAGGGCTTCAATTCATTATTCTCAGGAGCTAGTAGGGTACCTGGCACAAAATAAGACTATGGCAAATGTGTGCTGCTCTAAAGGAATGGTCTCTGCAGAAGCAAACATGTTTTTGTAAGCACATATGCATAAATGAATGTACATCTATGAAGGAAATTTTCTGGTGAGTAGATCTAACAATATAATTTTGTATCTAATGGTGATTTGTCTCAACCTCTCCTCCCCAAGAACACACATCTTAAAAATGAAAATTTATGGCATTTGACTGGTAGTCCAAGATGGTCTAGAAACAGCCGGTAGAATGAGAGAGCGAAGCATTTTCATTTTATGTTGGACTCCACCTGTCCATAAAGGTCATAGGGGATAAGATGATCTGAAATGCTGGCATGGAAGAAATTCCCTGCCTTCTATGACAACTAAGGCAGGGTAAATGCTTCTGATGGCACTGCAAAACACGATCTGAGGCATGAGAGAACATGCAGCAGATACTCTGAAGCAAGTGCAGGTATCTGGAATGTGCCACTCAGAGGACCACTGTCTGTGCCTGTAGTTTGAGTTGCTCTGTTTGTACTCTAAGGGCTTTATTTTAAAAAAAAATGTATTTATTTATTCGTGAGAGACGCACAGAGAGAGGCAGAGACAAAGGCAGAGGGAAGGAGAGTAATAATAATAAAAATAATAATAAATAAATAAAATAAATAAATGAATAATAAAAATAAAATAATAATAATAATAAAAAATAATAAATAAAGGCTCCCTGCAAGGAGCCTGATGTGAGACTTGATCCCAGATCCAGGATCATGCCCTGAGCCAAAGGCAGATGCTCAACTGTCGAGCCACCCAGGTATCCCTCCTTCCCAAAATCTTAGCAAGACTACTCTTTTCCTAACTAGTCACTAATCGATTCATATAGAGTTCTCCTCTCCTCCCATTCTCTCCAAAGCAGTTGTTTCTAGGATGATGAAATTTTACTGCTGTTTTATTTCCTTGTTTGTGGTTTCTGATTTACTGTAATAAGCAGGAAGTGTTTTAATAATACAAAACTACTTTTGAAATAAAATGTTTACTAATACCTTAGATGATATCCTCCAAGTTTCTTTTATATAAAACATTAAGTGTGATTTTTCTGTAATCTCATATCCTGCATACCTTTTTGCAATTTACCAATTATTGGCTATCTAGGCTATATGAAATTTTTGACATGATGAATAGTGCAGAGCAGTTACAATTAGATGCAGATAAATTAGTATAAAAAAGTACAAACCTGCTCCAGGGAGGTGAAAGGAAAAGCAAAATAGGCAGCAATTCTAGAAGATGCAGAAAATGTTATAAGACCACTCCCATGACAAAATGACATGTCCAGCTTGTTTTCCACCAAGCCACTCTTGGCCAAATTATGAATGTTACACTATGTGATGAGCAGTATGCTAGGCAATGATGACATCAAGATGAAATCCCTGCTTCTTATCCTCAAGGAGCTTAAATAACTAGTAAGGGACCTGAGCAATATAAGAGATGCTCAGGTTGCTAGGGCACACAAAAAAGGTATCTGACTGCACCTAATAGAATCAAGGAAGGTATTCCTGGAAGATAGTAATGTAAATGAACACTGAAGCATGAGTAGGAGTTTCTCAAAGAAAGGGCTGGAAAGAAAAGGAGGATGCAAGGATTTCCAGGCAGAAGCAATAATCTATGCAAAGATAGAGAGTCAAGAGTGAGTGTGGCACATTGAGAGATTCCTACATGTATATTGAGGCTAGCAGGTAGGAACACATGTGTGTGTGAATTGGGAGTCAGACGGAAGAACATAAGATAGAAATTCTTATTTATGTGTAGTTTAGTTTATATCTTAAAAATTCTTACAATGTAATTTATATTAGACCTAATATTAGTTCAATAATACAAATTATTAAAAATAAATTTGGCTGGAGAGTGCCTGGTTGGCTCAGTCGGTAGAGCATGAGACTCTTAATCTTAGGGTCATGAATTCAAGCCCCACGTTAGGCATAGAGCTCACAATGAATGATTGAATGAATTAATGGATGAATGAATGGATTAATATATAAATAAATTTGGTTGTATTGGGGATAAATGCTTGAAATTGTTTTTCTGGGTTCAGTGAGGGAGGACTGGCAACAAAATCTGAAACTTCGGCAGCAAGATAGAGGATGGTTGATGGGTGAGAGTATATAGGCAGTTCAGAGGCATTAGTCAAAGTGAGAAATGATGAGAGCCTGAACTAGAAAGGGGGATTTGGTGGGACTGGCCAGAGTCAGATAGGGCTTGGTAAACTGACACTTTGTGCAATGCAGAGGGAAAATGAATAGAAGTAACAGAAAGAAGAGGATGGATGCTGTGTGAAGCAATGACAACAGGTGAGCCAAATAAAAGTCAAATGTAGAAAAAATTAAGCCAGCAATATTACAGGATACATATCCTGGTGTAAGTCATTGTTTATTAGTCTAATGCAAGAAAGCATTTTAAGTTCTAAATTTCCAGTCCACACAGATATGACACAATAAATGTGCTGTTGGTGACTGCCGACCCAAAAGTAAACACACGTTATCATATTCTGATCAAAAGAAACATTTGAAATGTAATGAATTCCGGTGGTGGGGATCCCTGGGTGGCGCAGCGGTTTGGCGCCTGCCTTTGGCCAAGGGCGCGATCCTGGAGATCCGGGATCGAATCCCACGTCGGGCTCCCGGTGCATGGAGCCTGCTTCTCCCTCTGCCTGTGTTTCTGCCTCTCTCTCTCTCTCTCTCTGTGTGACTATCATAAAAAAAAAAAAAAAATTCCGGTGGAAGTGGTTTAAAGTTCTGAATTCGTTTATACTTGTAAAAACCATAGCATGTTGTGAAAGATAGTGACATAATTACAAGAGCAGAGTCTTTAAAACCTTCAGAGAGTTCCCATCTAGACACAATATAAAGCTACAGATAATGTCTAGGCACAGGGTGTAGGAGTGAAATATTTTTACTCCAAACTATCAGTCATTGAAGTTCACTTGGCACATTGTGAGAGAATGCTATTTTAAATAATGGCTAAACTTTCCCTCCTGCTTTAGACCTACATATGCTACATTACTTTATTTTCCAGCCAACTTACCTAGCAAAGAAATAATGTAATAAAAACAAACAAAACTTCCTTCAAGCCCAAGGCTATTCTTCCCTATGCCCATTATTCTCTAGCTGTACTGGATTACACTCTTCATTCGGAAACATGCTCTTCTCTCTGCTTTCCCTCTACTGCTTTTCTCCTGATTACGTTCTTAATTTGAGTATTCCTGCTTATATTTCACGTTGCAGCTTAAACATAATTTCCTCAAGGAGGTATTTACGGTGCCACTATATAGCTGAAATACTTTTGATCTATGATCCTATGTACTTCCCTTTTGGTGAAGTTTATTTGACCTGTAACTGGTTTTTAGTACCTACATTGCACTGGACTGTTGGTATCACGTGGGCAGGAACACTGACTTGCATGATTGGCACTCAATAAATATTACATGAATGAAATTGAACTTTATAAGCCAAACCCTACAAATCGGGTACATTAGGCCAGAATCTTCATCTACAAACTCCTATGTGTAAGAAACAAAACTGAATTTTTACTGATCAACTTGATTTCTAATTTTTTAAAAGATTTTTAAAATTAATTAATTAATTAATTTATTTATTTATTTATTTATTTATTTCAGAGAGAGAGATTGCTCATGAGAGGGGAGAAGGGTCACAGGGAGAGGGACAAGCAAACTCTTTACTGACCAGGCAGCCTGACAAGGGACTTGATCCCAGGACCTTGGGGGCTTGATCCCAGGACCCCAGGATCATGACCTGAGCCAGAAGGCAGATGTCTAACTGACTGAGCCACCCAGCCACCTCTTGATTTCTAGTTCAAAGCACCATTTTACCAGGCTGGCATACATTTTATCTTGGTGCATTCAATTATCTTTCCCTCTTTTTCTCTAATATTTGCATAAAGCCAGAATATTGAGATGAAAGCTCATCTATCTGCAATATCATCTGTCCCCCTCAATCACTTAAGATATCAATTCCCCTCTGGCCACTTTGAATTAGTCCAAGAAATTTCCTCTGGAGACTTCCTTTCCTATTTTATGATTCTTTTGAGCAGGGATTTTTCTCCTTTACCTGTCACCATCCTTGGGCCTGTGGGACTCATTCTGCTTCCTCAGTACTGCAATGGGCACTTAAGGCTTCCTCTGAGCCCTGCTGCCTGCGTGGAGCCTGCCCCAGAGGAGCTGGGACCTCTCACACTCTCTGGCCTGGTGCTACCTCTGTCACTCAGCAGGGACAGCACTTTTCTCTAGGGCCCCAGCATACATGCCTCATCTCCAAACTTTTGAAATTCCTTTCAACCCTGGGGATTCTTGTTTGCCAGGGTATAGAGAGATTGTGGAAGAAAGAGAAGAAGCTGTGTTCCTGCTGATGCAATCTCTCTACTCTTTTGTCTATTCATTATGATCTTCTTGTTATCTCTAGGCCTCAGCTTTTAAAACTCAAAGGCTGGGAAGAGAATCCTCCCTCCGACTCCCCACAGCCACATTCCTTCCCTGAGTACAAACAGAAAAGCCTAGCTGCTGCTTAAATATGGAGAAAGGACCAAGAAGACCAGGAGGAAGTGCTGATGAAAGACAGAGGGTTTGGATGAAATCTGATAAATATTGCAAAATTAGTGTTCTGCTTCAGATTCACAAGTAAAATCTTGACTTCTGAATGAAATATTTCTCATGGGTTACTAAAGGGAAATTTGGGATTATTTTCATTTCTTAACCTGAGAATGTTTTAAAGTGCACTCACCATGGTGCTGTATAGAAAAACCCCTGGCATCTTCTCAGAGAGAACATTGGCTCAATGCCTGCTTGGCCCAGATGCTGGACAAATGCTTCTCAACAGCCCTGTGACATAGGCATGGTGATCCCATTCTTAAAATGAGGAAATTGAACAAGTGTTAAATAACTTAAGTCCACACAGTTATTCAGTGGCTTGGCAAGAATTTGAAGCCAAATATATATGACTGGAAGAATCCATGTGTTCTCTTTATTTTTCATTGCCTCTCACAGAATTCTGGATTCATGAATAGCATTGGTTCAAGATAGTATTTTATTATTTTTTCAGTTTTTTATAATTTGTTTAATTCCCTAGAATAATTCTGATTTTTTAAAATTAACTTCATGTGACATTTTTAAAAGGAATTCATAAAGTATTGTACTTATTTTGTAGGGCTACTATCACAAAGTACCACAATCTGGGTGGCTTTAAAACAACAGAAATTTATTGTCTTAAAAGTTCTGGAGGCTAGAAGTAAAAAACAAGGTGTCAGCAGGTTCGTGATCCCTCTGGAATCTGTAAGAAGGAATCGCTTTGCCTTTTCTTAGCTTTTGGTTGTTTGCTGACAACCCTTGTCATTCTTTGGCTTGCAGCTGCAGCACCTTTACTGCTGTCTCTGTCATCACATTGCCTTCTACCCTTGTGTGTGCCTGTGTTACTGTGTTTCTCTTATAAGGATACCAATCATATTGGATTTAAAGGTCCACCCTACTCCTACCTCATCTTAACCAATTAAACCTATAATGGCCCTATTTGGATAAGATACTGGGGGTTAAGCCTTCAACATATCCTTTTGAGGAACACGATTCGATCTACAATAAGTATGTTTTAAGTACTTTAAGATTAAGCACATGGCTGCTTAGTCAGTGGAGTGTATGACTCTTGATTCCAGGGTTGTGAGTTCAAGCCCTAGGTTGGACCTAGAGTTTACTTTAAAAAAAAAAAAAAAAAAAAAGACCGGATTGTCACAGTTTAAGCAACATAGTCACTATTTTACATACAGCGTATTAATCACCTGGTCATTAACATCTCATAAAGTGAGAAGAAAAACAGGTAATAGTGAATATGTAAATATCTCAAATCTTTCACCATTAGCCACACTTTTGAATTTCTTAATTTTTAAAAATTTAAGTGTGCAAGCAGTGTATAAAATGCTGAGATCAGTTCCTAATAAATACTGCTGTTGCAAAAACACTTAACAGTTTCACAAGATATTTTTGCACATGATTTCTTACTTAATACTCTAAACAACCCTAATATATTTCCCCCATTTTAGAAATTAAGAAATTGGCATTGAGGGTATTAAATACTTGTCTAAGACATGCCTTCTGAAGAGGCATTCTTGGGATATAAACCCAGGTTTTGTTAGTAAAATTCTGAAGCTCTTTCTCACATCTTGCTTGGTACATTATAATTATTTAACAACGGTGATAAAGAAGATGGCAATAATGATGATTGCTAATGCTTACTGAATGTTTACTAACCTTGAAGGACAGTGGTAAACCCTGCACACAATCATCTCTCATTTAATCTTTTTTTTTTCATTTAATCTTTTTAAGAACTCAGAGACGCAGGAACAACACCAAAGCACAGAAATGGAGGAAAATAGCCTAAGGCTACAAAGCTACTCAATGCTAACATCAGGATACATACTCAAAGGTCCTACTCCAGCATCTACCCTCTTAACCACTTCTCTGTGACCTCCTTGACCTTGTGAAACCTTCCTACACAGTCTTTGTTTCAGAGATCTTGTCACTCAGGCTTTTGTTACACCATTACAAACCAACTTAAGAGGGTTTATTGGCACATTACAAATCAATGTATGACCACACCCAAATGACTTTAAGCAAGTTACTCAATATCTTCAAATGCCAGTTCTCTCAAGTGTGAGATGGAGTACACTACTGGGAAGCTAAATTAAATCATATATGTAAATGACCTGTACACATCGGCTACGTAATAGGCACTAAATTAATTGTATTTACGAGTCAGACATATGGTAGTTGATTGTTTAAAAGGTACTCTGGGGTTTTGGTGGGGGGGATTGATTCTGACTGGTAATATAAAAGGTGTTACAGGAAAAGTAACAGTTGGATCTTGAAGAATGGAAAAATGTTAGCAGGTGAGGAAGGGCATGCTATGGTTTGAATGTTCATGTCTCCCAAATTCCTATGTTGAAACCCTCATGCCTAATGTGATGGTATGAGGAAATCTGAGGCCTTTGGAAGTAATTAAGTCATGAGGTCAGAGGTCTCATGAAAGAGATTAGTGTTGTTATAAAAGATAACACCCCCTTCCCTCCCCTCTCCCAGAGATTCCCCAACCCTTCTGCTAGTGAGGCCACAGCAAGAATGTGCTGGCTTTGTACAGAAAGAGGGCACTTACTAGAATGTGACAAAACTGGAGCCTTGATTGACTTCCCAGATTCCAGAATTGAGAGGAATAAATTTCTGCCTATAAACTACTCAGTCTGTGGCATTTTGTTAAAGCAGCCTGAAAGAACTCAGAATATTCTGGAAATAAAAAGATGATCCCATAAGCTGCCCCTGCCTGGAAGAACAACGGCAATCACAATATTGATTACTTCCCTACGACGTTATGGGAACTGTGACCCCAAATCTATTCATTCCACCAGGGCTGATGAGTAATTCAAAAAACATCCCTTCCTGGGCAGCCCGGGTAGCTCAGCGGTTTAGTGCCGTCTTCAGCCTAGGGCCTGATCCTGGAGACCCGGGATCGAGTTCTGCGTCCGGCTGGCTCCCTGCATGGAGCCTGCTTCTCCCTCTGCCTGTGTCTCTGCCTCTCTCTCTATCTCATGAATAAATAAATAAAAATTAAAAAAAAAATCCCTTCCGTGGGACCCCTGGGGTGGCTCAGTGGTTGAGCATCTGCCTTTGGCTCAGGGAATGATCCTGGTCTGGGATCGAGTCCCATATTGGACACCCTGTGGGGAGGCTGTTTCTCCCTCTGCCTATGTCTCTGCCTCTCTCTGTGTCTCCCAAGAATAAATACATAAAATCAAAAAAAAAAAACAAAACAAAACAAAAAAAAAAAAACAAACCTCAACTCATTCCTTCCACAACTATCAACAGTTTATACTTTTGTATTGACACATGTGGATCACTGCCAGTTACTTATGTCACTTTGTAGTGGCAGAAATAGATGCAGTCAGTGCACTGGTCCCTCTGGCCCTCTGTATCTTCAGCCTGAGGTGCCTGATTCCTTTCTTCTCCAAAACAGTCACAGCTGCAGCCTGAGACCAGTGAGTCACCATACCCAGAAGGGAGAGGAAGCACTTTGGTTGGGAGTTGTACCCTGCTGGGCTGAAATCAGTGGTAACTCATTTCTCATTGACCTGGGAGAGAATGCTCTTGTCTAGTCCCATTGCACTATTGGGGGTGAGGTAGGGGGGGAATAAGAGTGCTATTTCTATTAAGGTCACTTGGAGAGAATTGGCACTTTTTTTTATAAGTCCACAATTCCAGGATTCTTGCTCCCTCTCCTCCATTATACTCCTGCTTATTTATTGCATTCATGCTCCTGTTCACCATGCTAGATTTTATACTCCCCTTCCATCTAGATTTTTTCCTCTTTCACCGCCCATGTAAATGTTATCCACTTTTCAAGGCCCACTTCCTAACATCTACTGATCTTGTAAAACTTTCATGGCACTGAGCATATTAATTTTATTATTTTGGAAAAAGCAGAGGCCTTTGCAAAATGTTGCCTAAAATTTGTTCAGAAAACTGGCCTAACCATCTGAAATACTATGTTCTAATTCCAGCTCTAGCATTCTATCACCTACTATTATGATCTAAGTCTACATTTTTTCTTTTGCAAATGAACTATATACCACTTATCCTACCTCAGAGGACCTAGGTGATGCTTATATAAGGACATAAGTTACAAACTGTAAATTACTGTCCAACTGAGATTAATATGGCCTATTTTATCTCCATAACTAGACAAGTTCTTTTGAGTATAAGGATCTTTTTTGCATTTCCCTCAAAATGCTTCATGATGTGCTACACTCACAGAAAGCATTCAGTATTCATTGATTAATAAGAAATAGTATTATTTTTACTAAAGAAGAGGTCTTTTGGTCAGTTTCGGGAGTTTTGTATACTCTATTACTATTATTATTATTATTGTTATTTTAAAGATTTTATTTATTTATTCATGAGAGACATACAGAGAGAGAGAGAGAGAGAGGCAGAGACACAGGCAGAGGGAGAAGCAGGTTCCACACAGGGAGCCCGACGTGGGACTCGATCTCGGGTCTCCAGGATCAGGCCCTGGGCTGAAGGCGGCACTAAGCCGCTGTGCCACCCGGGCTGCCCTGTACACTCTATTATTAAACAACATTTATTTAACATATTCATTCAATGTTTTAAAAATCCAGGGATTTTTCTGAATTTTGAATGACATTTATAAGTATTGTCTTTTCATACTCTTTTATAATTCAAATCCTATTTTACTGCTTCTGCTAGATGTGTCAGAAATATCAACATTTTCTATTTGAAATTTCTGATTTCAAAAAAAAATCGTAAAACAGAATAAAACTGGAATTCTTCAACATTTTCACGTTAAAAATAAATATTTTTCCTTCTAAAATCTTTTATTTGACATGTATGTGAAATTCAGGTAAGTACAAATTCCATTTAATAAGATATATTCAGTCTTTGAGCTTGTGGTGGATTTAGTATTGGCAAAATGTATTTTTATATATTCAAAAATTTTTGAGCATAGTTAACATGCAATGATACATTAGTTTTGGGTGTACAACATAGTGATTTAACAGGTTTATACATTATGTTATGCTCACCACAAGCATAGCTACCATCTGTCATCATACTACATTTCTACAGTATCATTGACTATATTCCTTATGCTGTGCCTTTTTTTTTTTTCCTGTGACTAATTCATTCCATAACTTGAAGCTTGTATCTCCTACTCCCCTTCACCTATTTTCCCCATTCCTCCACCCCCTGCCCTCTGGCAACCACCTGCCTTTTCCCTGTGTTTATAAGTCTGGTTCTGCTTTTTGTTTACTCATTTTTCAGATTCCACATGTGAGTGAAATCGTATTTGTCTTTCTCAGTCTGACTTCTTATTAACACAGTACTCTCTAGATCCATCCGTATTGTTGCAAATGGCATGATCTCATCATTTGTTGTAGTTGCGTAATATTCCTGTGGGTGTATGTGTATCACATCTTCCTTACCCATTCATCTATCCATGGATGCTTAGGTTAGTTCCATATCTTGCTTATTGTAAATTATGCTAAAATAAATATAGGGATATGTATATATTTTTGAATTACTGTTTTCATTGGGGGTGGTGGTGAATGCCCAGTAGTCGATCATACAGTATTTCTGTTTTTAATTTTTTGAGGAGCCTCCATATTTATTTCAACAGTGGCTGCACCAATTTATATTTTCATCAACAGTGTACGAGGGTTCCTTTTTCTCCATATCCTTGCCAACTGTTATTTCTTTTCTTTTCTATTTTAGCCATTCTGACAGGTGTAAGGTGACAGCTCATGGTGATTTTGATTGGCATTCCCTGATGAGTGATGTTGAGCATCCTTTAATGTGTCTGTTGGACATCTGCTTATCTCCTTTGGAAAAATGTCTATTCAGGTCCTCTGGCCATCTTTTAATTTAATTGTTTTTTTTTAATTTTTTAATTTATTTATGAGAGAGAGAGAGAGAGAGAGAGAGAGGCAGAGACATAGACAGAGGAAGAAGCAGGCTCCATGCACCGGGAGCCTGATGTGGGATCCGATCCCGGGTCTCCAGGATCGCGCCCTGGGCCAAAGGCAGGCGCCAAACCGCTGCGCCACCCAGGGATCCCCGAATTGTTTGTTTTTTGGGAAAAAGGTTGTCACTTTAAGACATGTAAGCTGAATCTGATTTTCTCATGACACTCTATGACTTCACCATCACTTTTTTTTATGAGTTTTGTTTTTTTTTTAAGATTTTATTTATTTGTTCCTGAGAGATACAGAGAGAGAGGCAGAGACACAGGCAGAGGGAGAAGCAGGCTCCATGCAGGAAGCCCAACGTGGGACTCGATCCAGGGACTCCAGGATCACACCCCTGGCAGAAGGCAGGTGCTAAACCACTGAGCCACCCAGGGATCCCAACCATCACATTTAATCAACTACAGATGACATATTTGTTTAATCTGCACATGACTTTCTAATACATTTACCTCAGAGAATCACGGTACTTATATAAAATTTTGTTTGATAATTCAGTACCATAGTATGTATCTACAAGAAAAGAACTCTTAATTATTACTTACATTGTGTCAATCACTATTCTTTTTTTTAAGATTTTATTTAATTATTCCTGAGAGACACAGAGAGAAAGAGAGAGAGAGAGAGAGAGAGAGAGAGAGAGAGAGGCAGAGACCCAGGCAGAGGGAGAAGCAGGCTCCACGCAGGGAGCCCGACGTGGGACTCGATCCCAGGACTCCAGGATCATGCCCTGGGCTAAAGGCGGTGCTAAACCGTCGAGTTACCCGGGCTGCCCTCAATCACTATTCTTGGTTGCTTCCTATTATTCATAGATTCTGTCTTTGCAAATGCCTACTCAGTTAAAATTTACTTGTAACCCCCAAATCAATACTCTAGTGCTAAGAAGTGAAATCTGTGTAATTATGCATACACAGTTCAGTACTAACTAGTTATCTCTCACGATGCCATCCCCTTCTTCCCTAGTAGTAAACTTTGCGACACAAGGCCACCTAGAACGTTTCCAAGTTTCCTTCAAGCAGGTATTTTCATAAGATTGTGCTCTAGTTAGTAGTAGGTGGGTAGAAGCAGGAAATGCAATTTCTCAAAATGTCCATGAAGGAAAGAGACATGACTTCCTTCACCTCTGCTGGTAGGAATGTGATTAGGAAGTTGAGCAACCATCTCGGATCACAAGCGGAAGAGTTATCATGAGGATGGTGGAACCGGCAGGCTAGGAGTCTGGGTACCTAACACCATGATGACAGCCCAAGCCCTGGACTGACCACCTCTAGACTTCTTTTTATTTTTATTATTTATTATTATTATTTTAAAAAGATTTTTGTATTCACAAGAGACACACAGAGAGAGGGAGGCAGAGACACAGGCAGGGGGAGAAGCAGGCTCCAGGCAGGGAGCCGGATGTGGGACTCCATCCAGGGTCTTCAGGATCAGGCTCTGGGCTGAAGGCGGGGCTAAACCGCTGAGCCACCGGGGCTGCCCTAGACTTCCTTTATATGAGAGAAAAACAGACCTCTCTAGCTTAAGTTCTTGTTATTTTGGACTTGATGTCACCAGCAGCTGAATCTAATTTGAACTGATACAAAAAGTCATGCAGAAGTGCAGGGCCATCACTTAGAGTTGTAGAGGGTAGGAGTTCACCTGATAGGGCACTACGATGGCTGGTGGGTAGATGGGGGCTGACACCCAAACCACCTACTCCTTTCCAAGCTTTGAACAGTGTTTTGTTTACCAAGAGCCCAATATACCCGTGGCCCTGAAGAAAAGTGAAATTTTGCTTTAGAATCTAAACTCTAGAGCAGCCTCTTCCAAAATTTCGTCTGCATGCTCTTGGAGGCATTAAAAATGATTTCTAGGTAGTTCCCTTGATGCACTTTAAAAAATAACATTTAATACTAGATTAAGTGCATTGATATTTCATGATTGTCACCACTGCATTCTGCAACTTCAGACCTCAGTGCTAGGAAGGGTATTATTACATAAGCAAAGGAGGAGACTGTTGACGGGGCAAGAGTGAAAGAGAACAGAAGCGCATCAAACATCCTGTCATTAGGCAGTTTTATGGTGGCTAGAGTACAAGCTCTGAAGCCAAAATGCCTGTTTTAAATCCTGGCTCTCAGCGACTAGCTGTGTTATTTTGGGCGTATTTCTTAATCTTACTGTGTGCCAGTTTTTGCAACAGCACTAACATACAAGGATGCTGTGAGCATTTAAAAAAATTATTACAGTGTCTGACACATAATGAACACTCAATGAACGTAAGATATTACCACCATTCTGGTAGTTATTTAGCAAAGAAACCCAAAACTAGCCATGCTTGTTGAAAGCTTTTTTTTTTTTTTTTTGCCAGGAATTGTACATATCCGACCTCACTTTAGTTATCAGGAAACTAAGGCTTAGAAAAGTTCGGTAACTTTCCCAAGGTTATGCAACTAATCCTAGCCCAGCCAGAATTCAGACTCAGGCTGGGATTCCAAAGCCACGGTTTTTAACAAAGATAATGAAGGACAAGGCCTGCAAGATTTCACAAGCTTCCTCCTGTATGCTGTTTCCCCACTCACAGCCTGTAGCACCAACCTCTGTCACAGCATAAAGTTCTGTCCCCGAGTGGAGGATGCGCAGAATGGAGAGACCCAGAGTAAGAACTGGGAGGGTGGGAGAGGTCTCGGGAAGCGGCAAGAGGGTCCAGTCTGAGCCGAAAATCCGGCGGAGTCCCTGAGACTGGCGGAACGACAGGTCTGAAGCTGACCTGATCTGAAAAATGCTTATCGAGGATTGATACAAAGCAGCGGACTCTCTCACGGTTAAGTCTCAGTTCTATTTCTCGGCCCTTGTAAATTATCACGGCATCGTGAACTACAAAATGAATCCCACAATTCAACAATTTCATACTTTCTCAATTTTCCCTTGTTTGATAGCTTTAAGCATTTAGTCTTTTTTTTTTTTTTTTTTTTATGATAGTCACAGAGAGAGAGAGAGAGAGAGAGACAGGCAGAGGGAGAAGCAGGCTCCATGCACCGGGAGCCCGACGTGGGATTCGATCCCGGGTCTCCAGGATCAGCGCCCTGGGCCAAAGGCAGGCGCCAAACCGCTGCGCCACCCAGGGATCCCCCAGCATTTAGTGCTGAATTATTTAGAGACCACGTCACACCTGTTAGGCAAGGAATCTTCGCCTTTGCCGCAAGGATGTTATTTCCACAAAACTTTCAAAATGTCGCAAATCGGCTGCTTTGTTTCTGCCAACGTGCAAGACAGTAACTTTGCCAGGGCTTTTGAAACTAACTTATACGGCTGAAGAACGTCCTGGAACGATGTGCATGTATCTTTCCCGGGAGGACTTTATTCGCCAAACTGAACGCAAGTGCGGGAACTGGGCGGTCCCCGGGCTCGATCCCTGGACTCTGGGGGTGGCGGAGGCGTTCGGAGGAATTCCGACCGCGTGCCTGGGGTTTGGGGAGAACACCTGCGGGCGCACCTGCTCCCCCACCAGGGCCGGGGCTCCCAGGCAGCCACTTTCGGGGCACGTGCTGGCTCGTGCGGAAGGCCCAGCAACGCTGTCCCCAGGGCGCCTGACTCACACCCAGCCGCCCACGTGGCCCTCCCTGGACGGCCCCCGGCGGCGGCGGCGGCGGCGGCTGCAGCTCAGACGCTGCAAAGGGGCTCAGCGTCCGCTCCGCCCGCACCGCGCCGCGCCTTCGGCTCCGCTCTGCCCCCGGGCGGCCGCCGCCCCCGCTCGCGCCCGCGCCCACTTCCTGCCCCGAGCGCTCGCGCCCGCGCCCGCTGCCCGCTGCCCGCTGCCCGCTTCCCGCTGCCTCCGCCCGCCGCGCGCCCGGCCTCCAGCGAGCGGCGCAGAAGGAGCCGCGCGCCTGAGGCGTCCCTGGAAGGTGGCGCCCGCCGCGGCACAGGCGCACTCCCCCGCCGGCGCATGCGCCCAGGGGCGGCCGGCGGCCCCCGTCTCCGGTGACGTGGCGATGCGCAGGCGGGGCCGAGGTCGGTAGCTGGCGGGCGGGGGAGGAAGAGCGAGGTGAGCAGGGACGTCAGAGTGGAGAGCGGAAGGTCAGGGAGGCTCGGAGCGGAAGTGAGACCAGGGAGTCTGTCCGCCATTGTGGACCCGAGGAGCGAAGAGCGAGAGGGGGAAGAGGAGCCTGCCCGCCGACAGGAGGGGCCCGTTCCGCGGACGCCCGAGCGCGAGGCCCTCTTTCTGGCTTCTCCGCGGGCGGCGGCGGCGGCGGCGGCGGCTGGATCAGTCACTCGGCGGAGGGCGGCAGCCAACTGCTGTGAGTGCTCGGGGAGAGGCCCAGGCGGCGGCGGCGGCGGCGGCTCCTCTCGGGTTGCGGTGAAGAATGTCAGCCACTAGCGTGGATCAGGTGAGGGAGCAGAGGCCTCAGGCTCGGCGAAGGCCCGAGCCCTGGAGCTCCACCCTCGCGTGGGGCTTCGGCTCCTCCCCGTCGCCGCCGCTGCCGGCCCCATAACGGTGCCCGGGGCGCAAGCTGCTGAGGTCCTGCCGCCCGGGCCGGGGCGAGCGCCCTGCCCCCGAGCCTGCGGCCGAGCCGGGCGGCCGCGGGGCCGCGGGGCCGCGGGGCCGCGGAGGGTGGGGGAGCGGCCGCTCCGGGGGCCTTGGGGCGCCTCGGAGGGCGGCGGGCGTGGGGTGAGGCCCGGCGAGCTCCGGCAGACGGATTTCGAGGGGCGGGGAGGAGGTTTAAAGACCGGGGGCGGTTGGGAAATTGGAGGCTGTGGAGGCTGTGGGGGGTTTTACTCCTACGCCGGTTGTTGAAAATAACTCGCCTTTGATAATGTCTTTGATTAACACACTTTCTCTCTCCTCCCCCCTCCTTTTTTTTTTTCTTTCCTCTTCTCCTTACCACACCTTTCGTCTTGCTGCGCAGAGACCTAAAGGGCAAGGAAATAAAGGTGAGTTTGAATATTTTAATCTTATTTCCCAATGTTGGTTTGATGTCAGTTTTAAACTTTGCCAGGGCTTTTTTGTTTGTTTTTTGCTCCAGTTTTTTTTAATTTGTTTTGAGATGTATGTTTAGAGAAATCTCCATCGTGGACAGAGCAGCCAAATGCTATCTTAAACTTCGGTGGTTCCTTGCTTTTGAAGGCACTTTTTTTTTTTTTTTTTTTTTTTATAGAAACCACAAAGTGGTACAAGAGACAATTTTGTTAGTTTGTGTGTTTCAGTTGAGGAGGTATTACGAATGTGGTGACATTTCTTTAATTTTGCAATTGATCTGTATTATGTAACTTCTACCACAAAAATTTCTACAAATGCCTGCAGATAAGTGGACATTTTGTTCGACATTGCTGGGTTACGTCGGGAAATACAACTCCCGTTGTGTTCCATGTCACATTAGTGGAAATTGTACTGTTAATCACTTAGTGAAGTCAGTTATAATGAGGCAGGAACACGAGAGAGGTCAAAAATGAACGAACAGGCATGTCATCTTGCTGTGTAGTCCTGATTGCAAGGTGTGACTCAGTCTGGTATTTTAGAAAGGACTGGGAAGGAAATAATTTGTGAGGTTTCTGCCCTGGCTATGTGTTTTACTCTTTAGTCTAAAAACACACGACTATTGAAAGCAATGTATTTTTAAAAAATAGTGTATTTTGTGTCTCTGTTAACATGGAACAATACAGTCAACCGACTGAAACGTTGGCATTAATCATGTGACATTAGTAAGTATAGAACAATAACTGCTTTCTTGGGATAGTGCCAGTTAACATTACAGTGAATTACATATTTATAACATTTTGTAATAGGGCTTGAAGTTAGACTAAATAGAATTATGCTTCCTGTTTTTTATTTCAGTAGTAAAGTATTACCTAGAAAATAAGATGTACAATAGCTTTTTAGATGGAAGTTCAAGGTCTTTATTGGTGCTCTTTATATTCTTAGGGCTTTTATTTGCTGTTGCAAATTTGAAAAGAATAGATTCTGAGTACTCAACTCAGTTAATTTTCTTTGAGTTGTAGTACAGTTTGAGAATTTGTACATACCGGATAGATGGCACTGCATCAGGTAGCGTGAATTTATTTCGTTTGTTTTGATTAAAGATGTATTTTTGCGGAGTATATACACATTTAGAATTTTAATTTTTAGAGTTTAAAGTTTAATTTTAGAATTCTTTTCCTATTGTAAGCATAAACTTCAGTATTTGATATTGTTTATTTAAATGTGTTAAATATTTGTGAATTCGAAAAGAATGATCCATTAATTTTTTTTTTTTTGCTAGTCTGCTCATGAGGAAGTATATAGACTTGGAGATATATGAAATCTGTGGTCATTATTGCCTAGCATAAATTATTTTATCCTAGATCTGTGGGGAGGTGGCACTTTGCAAGGCTATTTGAAATGCTAAGTGTTTTGTGTTACCTGCTTTAAGGTAAGTATGCAAGTTCAGTGAAGTACTTACTTGTTTGACAAAACAAAAAAATAAAGCATCTACAGCATTGTAAGCCATTACTGTAAGTTTGATTGCAATATAGTCATTTCATGAAGGTATGTCCTAGCAATATTTTTGATGTTATAGATATAAATGATCTAGGACAGTATTGCATATCATAGATACAAATTATCTGTGACAGTATTGCATATTGATATAAATAAGTATTTTTTTTTTTTTTTGGTTATTAAAATTTCGTTGAACCATCAGTGTAACCTCTTTTAGATGTATTTGGACACACACAAAGTATTTATTTGGATAGCTCTTTATTCCAAGAGATTTTCTTTATTTCACCCTTATTGTTCCATTCATAGTTTTATCCATGGATAGAACGATGGACTGGGATTCCTAGGAGACCCGTGTTCTAATACTTCTGTGGCTACTGACTTGCCAAGTGAGCTTGAACACGTTGCACCTTTTGGTCAGAATTTCCCCTCTATCTATAAAATAAAAGTGATAATTCTAGCTGTAAATCCTATTGTATGTTATGAGGAATTACAATTATAGTAGTCCACTGCTCTACTTGCCATTTTATTTGCTGGATTTATTTTCACCTTCCTCACCTTATCTATTTTTAAGGTACAGGGAGACTGTTGCAGGAGGGAAAAACTCTGCTGGCCTAAAAGTATTGGTAATCATTTAAGATGCTTTAAAATGGTAGATGCTGCACAAATACACATATACATCACTTGTATTTTTATGCCCCTGCAGGGAGAATTACAAGGCGAAGGCAGCACCTCCAGTGAACTGATACCAGTAGCTATGTGTGTCTTTGAGAAAAACTACTGTGCCTTAGCTGACTTGGTTTTCAAGCTAGTAAAATTGTTTTACAGTTACTGTTTACTTTTGTGAAGCAGAAAGCAAAGTTATTTTTCCTGAATTACATCCTCAGTATTCTAAGAATGAGTATTAAACTTGAATTCAACTTCTCAAACATGAAAAATACATGGCGCTGAGGAGTTGTCAAAGTTCTGAAAGCATAATCCTTCTCAGCTGACTTAATTTCAGAGGTGCTGGATTTCTTTTCTGAATTATCTTCATTTGACAGTGAGCCTAACACCTGTCTTAGTGTCTTTGATTTTCTAAGTTTTTTTCTGTATATACTTAAGGATTTAAGTTCACTAACAGAGCCAAAATTTGAAAGGGATTCTATATCAATCTCTTTGTAAGACAGAAATGCTTTCATGGTATAAGTAATAATTCTAGGTTTACTTTCTTTGTAAGTTTGAGTTCTTTTTAATTAATATTCCTTATGTTAAATATTAGAACTCTTTATTATCTTGGCTAGGGTAGTAGAAGGATAGTAGGAATTTAAGGATAATTATTTAACTATTAGTTAATTATTTATTTGTTTTTATTGGTTCATAATTTAAAACTGACTTTATATCAGTTATTTATTAATAAGTAGAATTTTTGCTTGCTGGAATAAAAGGGTACCTCTCCTTTCCCTGCAGGCACCACAGATAAAAGTGTCAGATCCTGTACTCCTAGCAGCCTTGCTACCAGCTTCCTCCTGTGCCTTAAGTGTATAAATAGACAAATATATGGAAAGGAATTTGTCTTTCCCCCTCCCCCTTCCCCCATCCTTTCCCAACGGAGGGACAGAATTGTTTGATAAAACTGCAGTTTAAAGAATTAGGTTGAATTTGGCTCTATTTTAGTGTTTCAGAAAAGTAGTGGAAAAATGTAGTTTTGTATCCTATCCCCACACTCCCTCTGGAAATGATTGCAAAGCACTTTATTGTCATTTTAGGCTTCATTTTATTATTAATCCTCAAAACATTCCTATAAGGAGATAGAGGGTATATGGTATTGTCGCTGTTTTTATAGGTGGGAAAACATGATGCACAGATCTGTTGACTTTCCTAACTTGATGTAGTCAGGACCAGAGCAAAGAATCACCTGGCTCCTAAGGCCCATGTTCTATCTTGATTTGACTCTGCTTCATAGAGCAGAGGAAACAGGCGAAGAATCATGTAAGTCATCTGTTCTTTTTTCCCTGAAGAACTTATACAGACTATGGAACTGGCTTGGATTTCTTTACTATTTAATAGCGTTCAGTAGCCAAAACATTAGATTGTCATTAAGTAATGTTCAAAAACTGAAGTCTTTAAGACAGTTGAATTTCTTAAGGAAAGGTATGATTCTGAAACTCAAGGGCTAGCTTCTTACATTCTAATTTAATGCAAATTGCTTGTCAGTATTCATGAAATACTTTTAATTAAATATTTTTTCCTTAGATTGACATACTCCTTGAATAATCTTTTAGGACTTTTTAGACATATTTATGCATCACTTATGCACAGACTGTAGACTGTATATTTACTTAGTGCATGAGAATATTTTGTTCTTAGTCTCGGCATCTTAGAAATAGAAGAAAAAATAGAACAGAGGAAATGAGTAAGAATAGCACTGTAATGTAGATTTAGATAGATTTTAAGTGGGTACTTTTTACTGTATTAGCAGCATGGACTAAGTTTCTGAGAATCTAATGAATACAAGAAATAGCTAGTTATAATTTTGAAATAGCTGTTTTCTAGTAATAATATGTACTAGTGTCATAGTCTAGTAGTGTAGTGAAGATTTTTTTCAAGAGGTATAGACCATGCATAACCACCTTTGATAAAGGGGCTGTAAAGCCAGTGGTAAAGGACAACAGGTATGTTAGAATCTTCTAGGCGGAAATGATTAGCCCACCAGAAATAACCTAAGGTATCCTCCTCCTTATTTTTGTTGCTACTGGGTGTTACATATTTAAATTTGTAGCAAGCACATTTAGTTTAGCTCAACCCTGACTCTTTCAATCCTTACCAGATACAGTTAAACCATCTCAGTGGAGCCAAGATCAAGGTGACCTTCATGTTCCTCCCAGTGATAGTTGAGGGCAATATAGTATCGTAAGAGGTCTACTTTGAAGGCTTCACAGAGTAGTAGTATTTCTTTGAGTGATGGTTGCTACTCAGTAGGTGGCAAAGAACTAAGGGATTTCACCTATCTTTGCTCCCATGCCATTGTCAGCTTATAAGGTTACATTTTTGGTGATCTAAACTCTTGGAAAATTCGGGAAAATAGAAGTGTAACAATGCTATAGAGGAACACACAACTTAAATCCATTGTTCCCTGCCTTAATTTATAGTAACTTTGTGACACTGTATTTTTAAGCAATAAATTTTCAGATACTGAAAGGGTTTTGTTGTTGTTGTTGTTGTTTTCCCCCCTCAGGGATTAGTCAACATCGATAAGAAACTCAGCTTTTTTCATCTCCCATGTGTTTCAAATGTAGAATAGTGTATTTAGACAGTGTCATATCAAGTTTTAGCCTTGTAAAACTTCTGTTTATGTGGTCCTAAAGTAATTTTTAGTCTTTTTTGGATCTTATAATATTTTATGTAATAATAGTAGCCAAGATTATTGAATACTGTCTTTGAATCCTCAGATGAAATGAGGCAGGTACTGTTAATAATCTCCTTGAACAGAGAAGTAGAGTTAGAGAGGCTAAGTCACTAATTAGAGATCACCCAGCTTCTCAGTGTAGACTTAGGTTTCAAACTCAGGACCTTACTGCTAGTCTGTCTATGCTCAAAAGCACTCTGAGGTAGCATTCAGAGAAAAACAATTTTATAAGGCATTTTTGGAAATGATCTCAACAAATACGTCATTATAAATTATTCTCTGGTCTTATGCGTTGGAAGAATAATCATGGTTATCTTTAGTGTCTTAATTTCGTTGGTACTTTCGAAAGTGAAAGTCTTCGTAATTTTTTGGTTTAGAATATAGGGCCTTTTTATTTAGATTTTTTGTACTTTATTCATTGTGACAACTGCTTCAATGAATCTTAGTTACTTTAACTGGAAACATTTAAGACATTTACTCCAACTTTAGTTACCAAGGAAAGTTATTTCATTCTTTATTTACCTTTCTGGTACTAAATAATAGAGATTTAACAAAGGTAGAGAACATTCAGCAATCTGTTATCTACAAGACTATTTGAAGTGGTTATTTTAGATTAAAATATAGCATTAGGGAACCCTTCCAACAACTTAACTGCTTACTACAATGTTGAAATTGAGATATTTACATTATGTTTTTGGTAATGGAAAGTGTATATATAGGTTATGTATTTTTGGGTATATACAAGATTTGTAAGTTTTTGGTGGCACATAAATATTTGTATCTAAATTAAGTTAAAATTTTAAGAGGATTTTTTTAATGAGAACAACAACTCAGGATAACTTTTTCTGAGTTGGTTGAAAAATATTGAAAATGTTAGGTTATTCTGTCAGTTTCATAAAGATAATTACCACACATCTAATATAAACATATTTTTTAGTTTCAGTACAAAACGGTTCGATTCATCAAAAAGATGCTGTAAATGATGATGATTTTGAGCCATACTTAAGTAGCCAGACAAATCAGGTAAGTCTGACAGTCCCATATTTAGGAACTTAAACTTACATTAGTATTAATTGGTTTTTCAAATAGATATTTTAATTGAATAAGGCTAACCATAACATGTATTAATCTAGTGTGCCTGCATAATAGTGAGTAACGGTTGCAGGTTTGTGGTACAGGAGAATTCTTTAGAAATTCTAGGTGGCTGAAACTAGATTGTGAAATACAAAGATTTGAAGATGAACATTGTTTGTGGCATGGTTAGATTATCTTGTAATGTCGCTGCCGTATCTTCATAGCCAAAGCAAATGACAAGTGTAATTAGCTACACATTTGTGGGAGAGGACTAGTTTATGCCTGAAATTTTTGGCTAAATGTAGTGTTTTCTCTTTTACAAAGTATTCCAATTTGAATTTCATTGATAATTAAATTTTTAATATAATCAGGTAACATAGGGAATAGAAGATTTATAAATCTGCTTGCCTTCTATATTGTAGGCTTGGAGAATGTCACCAAATCCTGTTAGGGGTGACTTTTGGGTTCTTTTGTGTTTGGATTCTTCATGGATTATCTTGTGAATTTGTATACAGGTATAATTTAGATTTAAACATTGAAAAACAAAAGTATTCTTTGGTCTCTTTGGTCTCTATATACCATTTCTGCATCCATTTATTATAGTAATAAATAAATTACTATAAATTACTATACATTTTAAAAAAAATGAACTTTCATTCTTAACCAGTTTCTTGAGAGAGAATATTCTGCAATGAAACTGCTTTTGTTTTGCTTTAAAAAAAGTATATGAAAAATGTACCATAAAATCTTAACCTCTAGGTTTTTTTTTTAAACTGTAAAATAGCAAGGAACCAAATATTATTGTAGGCTTTAAGAGTTGTAGGGAAAATTTGAGAAATAGTTCCCAATTTGTGGTATGCAGAATTGTTTTTGGGAGTGTGGAGAGCCACGGTTATGTTCAACCTGAACTGCCCCTTGGTCATTTCTCCTTACCCACCCCCTCTATCTGTTGTTGATCTACATTCCTAGCTTGTGTTGGGAGGGAATAAATAAATGAGAAAGAATAAAAACGGGTGATAAAATCTATGAATGTTTGGCCACTCATAAAAGAATGAAAAAATTCATTTCATACTTATATAATCTAACTTTATGATCTTAGTAACAAATTTACTTTCCACCTAAAGGTTGTGAAAGAACGTATAAATGGAAAATAGAGGAAGATCATTGTTCTGAATTGCAGTGCAAGTTTTAAAAGAAATGTATAGTATTCTGTTATATTTGGGCCCTTACAGTAATCTTGGTTAACATCTCTTATGGCAGTGTTTCCAACTTTTTTTAAGTTTTCCAATTTTTTTTTTTTTTTTTTAGGAATTCTGATATTATGAAGTATAGTAGATCTTTTCCCAGAAAGGTCTTCATGATCAGATAAGCTTGGGAAATTCTTTTAAATTTTAAGTAATTGAATTTTTTTGCTACTTGATTTCATATTTTATGTATTATAATGTAAAATGACTTCCTAAGACAAGGATGTAGTTATGAAGATTCTCTAACTTAATTTGTTCATCCTCTGTTTTCAAGGAATTTTAATGGAATGTAAATGTTTGAGAATTGCAACCAGTAAGAATCCTCTTGTTCTACTTGGTTAACAGATATTTTATAATTGTCACAGGGGCTTAGAAGATTGTTTTTTTGGCATTCCACAGAGATGCTAGGGAAAACCAGGGGAGGGTACTCTTGATCCCTCACTCTTGATCCCTCCCCTGCAGCAACCAGAGCTGTGCTATGCTTTTTATCTGTTTTATATATTGGAATTCTGCATAAGATTGAACTTGTAAAAAACAAAACATAACTTTGAGAGTGTCAGAAAACCATTATTTTTTTAAAAAACATTTATTGAACCCAGTGTTTAAATTGTATCATAAAAGTTTCCTTATGTTGGGACAAAAATATAAAAGATTCATTTTAATGTGATGTTTAAATAGAAAGTCTTATGCTTTGTATTAATTAAGTTGTTATATTTAAATGTATATTCATGTGCTATTTAAGGAGAAGTTTTAAATTTGATGCCAGTAAGGCTATATTCTCCTCCTCCTCCTTGTTAGTAGGTTTTTTTACTAATTATTTATTTTTCTATAATATTAAAAATAATTATCTGTAACCAGGGCACATATTTACCTTTTGAAGAGTGCTAACACTATGGAATGTTGAAAACTGGGTTTATTGGAGAGAAAAATTGAAAATTATCAGAAATCTTAGAGATGAGTTGTACAAGAATTTGAATTACTCATGATCACATGAACCTAGGTAGAAGAGAAAATTTTTAAAAATTGACCTTTTAAAGCAGGTTAATGAAAACTAGAATTATTGGTGAAGTATCTGAAGTAATTAGTTAGATTGAATTATGTAAGCATTTATAGTTACGTGTACTGACCTAGCCGAAATAATTGTTTAAAAAGTTTTTAATTAAATGTATATTTTTAAAATTAAATTCCTCCATCTGACTTTAATATAAAATAACAAAAATGAATCTTTTGTCTGGAAAAGTGTTTAATTTTTTTGGGTAATGATTTAAATTGTTTTGTATTCTTAAATCTAATTCAAGTAAAATCTGAGGATACTTTAAAACAGATTGTTGGCCTTCTGTAGTAGTATATTCTGTTTTTTAGTACTCTGTTTCTTAAGGGATAATTTTTATAGTAATTTGAGAAGTAAATGTTCATCCTCTAGGTATTAAAATTAGTTCTCTAAAGTTCCTTAGAGTAATATGATTAAGTTGATTGGAAAATTCAGGTTTAAATGGTACTGTTAAAGATGCCATGTAATTTGTGCATATAAATTTGAAAAATAAATTGGAAAAATGAAGTTTGAGTTTGTCTGCTTGTATATATAGGGAAATAAATTCTTAGCCATGTTTATTAGAGAAGTGGAATAGAGAACCAGGAAAGTAAAAAATATTTTGAATTTTATTTTCTGTCCCTGCCATCATTGCCCTCGTTAAGGTTTTCATTATCTCTTCCTATTGGAATGATTTTCTAACCAGTAATTCTATATTGCCACTCAGCAGTCTTCTTAAAGTTCAAGTCTGTGCCACTGTCATGTTAAGAGTTATTAGCGCAGCTTCACAACAGTGGGTACATTTGTTATATGAGTGCCCTTAAAAATTGCTCCATTTCCTTCCCTGCCTCCTGTTTGGTCAACTTTCTCCACCTAATTTGAGGAAGGAAATAGAACTCACTGTTTTCTAAGAATATAAATATTTTCTGAATATTTTCTTTCATGATCTCAGTCTTTGTATGTATAATCTACAGACACACATATATATACACACAGATTGATCTATCTGTCCCTTCGTGAAGTCTCTTCTGATTCCCCCAGTTACTGGCTTCCCTGCTTGCTCTTTGTGCTAGAGTGCTTGTTTTGCCTTGTTTGGACTTCCATTACAGTACCTATCAAATGGTAGGGTATATGTGTCTTCCCCACTAGACCTGGGAAGTGTTCCAGGTCAGAGTCCATGTTCTTCATCTTTTTGTCTCCAGTGACTGGCACTGTATCTGGCACATAGTAGGCATTCATTAAGTATTAGTGGATTGGTTTACCTGCAAGTACTGAATTAATGGATTGGGTTATCTGCTAGAATTAGGGAACAAAGAATTACATTTGATGAAATAATTAGGTTAACTGGGTGCCACTTATATTATTTTGTGACACCCTTGTGGTTAGATACGTGTAGGGTATACTTTTTGAAAAGTACGATAATATTTTTGAAGTTATTTGAAGAAAGTATACGTAAGCATTAAAGACTTTTTAATACAGAAGTGAGTTCTGGAGTTTGAAGTACCTCAGGTTCTTAATGGAAAACAGTTTTTGTTTTTCTTTGTATGAAATTGCTTTTATTGGTGAATTATGCCTTTTCCTTTCTAATTGGACTTCTGGGATATTTATAGAGTCTTTCTTTGAAAGAAAGTAAAAATGGATCTTAAGTTTCTTTGTGAAACACTGGCTATAATTGGGTTGTATTAAAATGTCTCAAGTCAGAGTAGTAGTCATGAATTTCTTGTTCAGGTTTTCTATGAGGTACTAGAAAAGCAATTGATCTATATCATAAGGCTGAGAAATAACAAGTGATTTTAAAATTCTAAGGAAGATCTTTTAAATTGTTTCTGTATTTTAGTTTTCAAGTAAAAAGAACTAAAGATAAAAGGCTTTATTCCTATACTTCCTAATAGCACTTTGTAATTAACTTGGTAGATTTTAAAAAATCTTGACAATTGATAAAGACCAGCAGGTATTATCCCCATTTTACCAAGAGAGTCAGGGTTAAAGAAATTACATGATCTCATGAGGTCATTGACAAAGTAAGAGATTAAAGATGAGTTTATATTCTTAAGATTTGAGGTAGGTTTGAAATTATATCATGTGTTTGGTGATTAATTTACATTTTAAAGAGGCAGGTTAAGTTGTATTGACTAATGTAACTATCATTGATTGAATACTTAATGTGTTTTAGGCACAGTATCTTTATTTTCCTTTTAGTAGATAAGAAAACAATTCAGAGTATAAGTAATTTGGCTACTTTCACATAGCTGATAAGTGCCTGGGCTGGGATTAAAGTTTAGATACCTCATGGGTTCACTTCAACCTTATGTTAAATGGCATCCCCAGATTGTGTTTCTAAGTTAATGCTGTGGGTAAAAAGTCTGTAGATCTGTTGTTAAGAGTATGTTTCATTATATTCATTGATTTTTTTTTTAATCACTTTACATATCTACATATTGATGTTATTTTTTTCCCTTTCCAAAAAGTTCTTTGACTATGAAGGAAACATTAAACATTTCACATCATTTGTTTTAAAGGTTGCATATCTTTAAAGAATATAGTAAAATTTCACTATATACCTGACCAGTTTCTAAATTATAAATAAACTGTTAAAGCGATTATTTGAACATAAACTGTTATAAGAGATTATGTCTCATTATAGCCAGTTTGAAGTAAAATGTGAAAGTAAGTTTTCAGTTATTTTCCATCATCAGTAAGTGGAACTTTGGTTCCTCTTCCCTACCAAGGTAGATTGCCCTGATTGGTATTCCACATAGCTAGCAATTAAGAATCTATCTTAAATTTAGCAGAACATATTTCTAAATATTTCCAGTTACAATCAAAGCTCTACTAGTTTGAAATGTGTTGACCTTATCTTACTTTGAAACTCTGAAAGTTTCCTATAGCTTTCTTTTTACTAGGACCCAAAATGAAGCCTTGCCTTTAGAAGCTGCTTAAAGTACTTTCATGGAGCTAAGGAAAAAAACATTCAGCTAAAACTGCTGGAAAAATAAGTGGTTACTGTTTGATAAACTGCAGAAAGCTGGCCACTTATCCAATATATTTAAGAAGTACAGGTGGTAGCAGTAACAGTGGACAGCTCTTTAGTAAGATCTCTGCTTATTAGCCAAAGCTGTCTGTTTGATAGCAGTTGTGACTAATGGAACACATTTTAAAGTAATTTAAACTTACTTTGACAAAATCAGTAATACAGATGTGAAGTAGTAAAATTTACGATTTAAAAAAATAATTGAAAAGACACCTAATAAAAGTCTCCCACCGAAAAGAGTTTGGGCCTGGTCCAGCCCCATAGGTAACAGAGTTGGCAGGATTTGTTTTCCCATTCCCCAGAGAAAATTGGCTTTCTTTTTTTAGGAATTTAGTACAGATTAGGTAACCAGTTAAAACAAGGTGGACGTACTGTAGCCCAGAGATCATATCCAGTTTACGCCCTGTTTTCTTTGAAAGAACCTCTAAGCTAATAGCTTTTTAAAGAGTTGTTTTTTTAAAAAAAAAAAAGATGAGTGACACGACTCGATACTGTTTGGCTTGCAAAGCTTGAGTTGTTTACTCTTTGGCCTTTAGTTTGCTAACCTTTGAATTATTGTGATACAGGTAAGTTAGGAACTTAGTAGGTAACTGCAAAATTTAGCATTTGTGATGGTAAAATAAAAATATTCAACTTAAGTTAGGAGTGTTATTTTGGAAAAACCTGATTATGAGGAATGAACTTTAAAAACTTTCTACCTGGTCTGATTTTCCACTTTCACATCCAGGTATGGACTTACTGAGTCCAGATTTCAGTGCCAACATTCTAAATTAAAACTTTGAAACTGATTACCTTCCTATTCAACACAGCTCTCTTGCTCTTTCCCCATGTGGAATTTATTCACTTCCCTGTGTTTTGTGTCTCTTTAACTGTAGGCTTTCTTTTAGAATGAATGTATCAGTGTTTTTCACAATGTAGACATTCAATATGTGTTTGGTTGAAATAATAAATAAAATGATATTTTTAGGAACTTAAAAAATAACTTAAAAGCTATTTTACTCTAACATATATGTTATACTGGCTGGCCTGTTCATTTTTATTAAGCTTTTTAGAGTTTTTATATCACAAGGACCTCCTTGTCAGTGTGAAAACCTACAAGTACCTTTATTTTTAGCCAATAATTTTGTGATCAGATTACCACAATCTGTGTGTGTATGTGTGAGATCTTCATAACTGTGTGTGTATGTGTGAGATCTTCATGACTAGTAAAGTTTAATCTTTACTAATTTCTTTAAGAATTTTTTCTTTGAAAACCATTGTTGGTTGTGAACTTTCCTCAGGTTTCTCTTGTATTAAATATAGCAGTCAGTATTTCCAGTGTTGGTCTGTGAGATGATGTCAGATTTTCGTTATTTCCTTCATACTAATATTGTGAACATTTTTTGGAATATATTTTCAAATATAGTATCTAATATAGTTAAAGAATATGTTCAATTAAATTAGTAAGCAGTAACCCATCTATTTCCCATTTTGAATGTAGTAAAATATATAGAGTATATTTAAAAAGTCTTTTTTTTTTTTTTAAATAGTATGAAGTGGCAGAGTTATTTTTTAAGCCCAAGCTTTGCTGGAAATAGTAAATCTATGTCACAATTATTTTTTAAAAAAGATTTTATTTATTTATTCATGAGAGAGGCAGAGAGAGAGAAGCAGGCTTCATATAGGGAGCCCGATGCAGGACTTGATCCTGGGACCCCAGGATGACACCCTGGGTCGAAGGCAGAAGGTCAACTACTGAGCCACGCAGGCATCCCTACAATTATTAATTTAAATGCAAACTTTGATTGTCTTATTTTTTTTTATCAGTTTTATTGGAATCATTTCAAAAGACAAAATATTAAATTTCTCATAGTGGACAATTTCAACAGTTGTGAGGTGTGGCAAAGTAACTTAATAGTAATAACATCTCAATATTCAATGATAGGCCTTTAAAAGAAATTTCTAATGAATTCCAGGTAGTATCTATGATGTTACTGTCACACATTTATATTGCCACATTTTTTTTGGATGGAAAAGTAGTGGGCAGCATAGTTCTAAGAGAGTAACAGGAAAAAAAAAAAGTTAAATACTTTATTCCAGGGAACTTAGAATAAAAATGCCTATATAAATTGAGTAATCAGCCTTCAGAATGGCATTCACTCTTCCAGGGAGAGTACTAGTTGTCCTGACTAGATACTAGTTTAATTTTTAAATTTTGCTTAATTCTGTACATTATAAAGGTCTGTCCAGTGCTTTAAAAATCAGAGCTAAACCAGAGTGATAAAATCTATTTCATATATGTATTGGGCCTAAGGAACCCATTTCAAAATAAATCCTTAAAATAATTTGTTTTTTACATTGGCTAATAACAAAGTTGAGGTTTTTTTCTTTTTTTTTCTTTAATAGAATTTGGTGCTTTCATTTTTGGCAAATTACTAAATGATTAATTACTATCCCAAAACAAATGATTTAATTGTAGTAATTCTGGGGAAAAAAATTACAGGAACTCTTTCTAAATTAAAATTCTGAGCGGGAAGATGATAAGTTAATTGGGGAAAATTTGGAAATTAGAGTACAAAGAAAAAAGGTACTGGTTGTCCCACCATTAAGAAATCATAGTAAGGATTTGATTTCGATTCTTTTTCAAAACGAGCAAGGCAAAACAAGAAGCAGATCATGCCCTGGGTATAATCTTGAATCATGATTTTCTTCTCAGAGTGTGAGCATTTCTTTTATTTTGTCTTAAAAAAAGTATAAAATTTAATTGCTGAATTGGATTCTATTATATAGATAGGTATACTATAATTCCTGTATTATTTGGCATAGCTTCCAGATTTGTTTAATCTTTGCATAAATTTTTGGATATATCAGCTGCTTAAAATAAAGTTGGCTGTAAAAGATCAATTTGTGTCTGCAAAGTTTATAATTCAGACTTTTGTAGAAATGATGGTATTTTTAAATTGTGCTGGAGGATCTGACTCTTAAAAATAATCCCATCTTACCCATCTCCTCTCCTCACCCCCTTTAAAAAAACAGTTTTACAACAAATATTTTAAAAACAGAAATACCAGCAAAATTTTGTCTTGATACAATTGGATTTGAAATTTTAATTTTATGTGGACAAATGCATCTATTTTTTATTTATTTAAAACTATTTTAACTTTCAGTCTTTTTTACCCTTACTCTTCAGAGGATATTTCGCTCCTGATTATGATCTTTTGTTTTCCAGAGTAACAGCTATCCACCAATGTCAGATCCATACATGCCTAGTTACTATGCTCCATCCATTGGATTTCCATATTCTCTTGGGGAAGCAGCATGGTCCACGGCTGGAGACCAACCTATGCCATATCTGACAACCTATGGACAAATGAGTAATGGAGAACATCATTATATACCAGATGGTGTGTTTAGTCAACCTGGGGCATTAGGAAATACCCCTCCATTTCTTGGTCAACATGGATTTAACTTTTTTCCTGGTAATGCTGATTTCTCTACATGGGGGACAAGTGGATCTCAGGGACAATCAACACAAAGTTCTGCTTATAGTAGCAGTTATGGCTATCCACCTAGTTCTCTTGGGAGAGCTATTACAGATGGACAGGCTGGATTTGGCAATGATACTTTGAGTAAGGTGCCCGGCATTAGCAGTATTGAGCAAGGCATGACCGGACTGAAAATTGGTGGTGACCTGACAGCTGCAGTGACAAAAACTGTAGGAACAGCCTTGAGCAGCAGTGGTATGACTAGCATTGCAACTAATAGTGTGCCCCCAGTTAGTAGTGCAGCACCTAAACCAACCTCCTGGGCTGCCATTGCCAGAAAGCCTGCCAAACCTCAACCGAAACTTAAACCCAAGGGCAATGTGGGAATTGGGGGTTCTGCTGTGCCACCACCTCCTATAAAACACAACATGAATATTGGAACTTGGGATGAAAAGGGGTCAGTGGTAAAGGCTCCACCAACCCAACCAGTTCTGCCTCCTCAAACTATAATCCAGCAGCCTCAGCCATTAATTCAACCACCACCATTGGTGCAAAGCCAACTGCCTCAACAGCAGCCTCAGCCACCACAACCACAGCAGCAACAAGGACCTCAGCCACAGGCCCAGCCTCACCAAGTGCAGCCTCAACAGCAGCAGCTGCAGAATCGCTGGGTAGCCCCTCGGAATAGGGGAGCTGGATTCAACCAGAACAATGGAGTGGGCGGTGAAAACTTTGGTTTAGGTGTTGTTCCTGTCAGTGCTTCACCTTCTAATGTGGAAGTGCATCCAGTGCTGGAAAAGCTAAAGGCCATAAACAATTATAATCCCAAAGACTTTGACTGGAACCTGAAGAATGGACGTGTGTTTATAATTAAAAGCTATTCTGAGGATGACATACACCGTTCAATTAAGTACTCTATCTGGTGTAGTACTGAGCATGGTAATAAGCGTTTGGATGCAGCTTACCGTTCCCTGAATGGGAAAGGCCCACTCTATTTACTCTTCAGTGTGAATGGCAGTGGACATTTTTGTGGAGTGGCTGAAATGAAGTCTGTTGTGGACTATAATGCATATGCTGGTGTCTGGTCTCAGGATAAGTGGAAGGGCAAATTTGAAGTTAAATGGATCTTTGTCAAAGATGTTCCCAATAACCAATTACGGCATATTCGCTTAGAAAATAATGACAACAAACCAGTTACCAATTCAAGGGACACTCAAGAGGTACCCCTAGAAAAAGCTAAGCAAGTGCTTAAAATAATTGCTACTTTCAAGCATACCACCTCAATCTTTGATGACTTTGCACATTATGAAAAGCGTCAAGAAGAGGAGGAAGCCATGCGTAGGGTAAGAGTACAGTAATTTTTTTCCGCAGGGTCTTTTTATTGGGGTGGTATGTATGGATGGGTATTCTTTTTTGGGGGGGGATGGGTATTCTTTAATGCCTTTTAATACTACATTCTGGGTTTAGGAGCTTTCCTCTGAGGGAAACTTAGCTTAAGAAACAGAACCCTGTAAACTCCCTTTAGGGCCTCTGATGGCACGTGGCCATCATTTTCTCTTCCCAAGGGTCATTCTCATCTGACTTTGCCTGTTCTTCATACTCAGGTGATAAAGGTCATTGAGTGGTGGTCATCAGAGTTCTGCATTTCTAACTAAGCAGACTCACGAACTGGTGAGGGATTCTAATCACTAATTTTAAACATTAGTTTTATGTAAAAATGTGTTAGGAGTTTGAAACAAACAGCTTTTAAATGTTTGAATATTTGTATTTATGAGAAGTAAAGTAGACTTTTTCCTTGAAACTCCTTCCTAAACCATTTTTATAATTTGTACACTTGAAGCACTTGTACAAAATACAGTAGGAATTTGACTTTAGGAAGGCAGCTTAGAGTTGTGAAGGCATGAGCTTTTAGATTTTGACTGCAGAATTTGATCTTATTCTGTTGTTGACCCTCTGTGGGACTCTGAAGGGAGACTTTCCTGAACTTATGCTCTGTTTTTGCTTGCACCGTATAGACCAGAATTTGATCATAGGGCATACAGAGCAAGACAGGCTGGGGAACGTTTTCTGTTCCAAAGCGCAGAAAAAAATTGGGGTCCTATTTTTAGGATGAAAAGAGAGAATGGACTGAGTAGACCTAACTAGGAGATTTTTCCATTGACAGTACATTTAAATTTCTTTTCAAATGCAGCGGGGATAGAGTTAGAAGCTTTTTAAAAAAATTACGTTGGTTACTATGGAAAGCTCTTATGTAGAAATTAAGATAAAGTAGGAAGGGCAGCCCGGGTGGCTCAGCAGTTTAGCACTGCCTTCAGTCCAGGGCCTGATCCTGGAGACCCAGGATCGAGTCCCGATTCGAGCTCCCTGCACGGAGTCGGTTTCTTCCTCTGCCTGTGTCTCTGCCTCTCTCTCTCTCTGTGTCTCTCATGAATAAATAAAATCTTAAAAAAAAAAAAAAAAGATAAAGTAGGAAGTTTAGAAAATGTCGATAATTTGTTTCTTTGTGTAATCTTACATATCTTGGAGCTTCTTGGTCTGTGCAGACAAGGGAACTATCTAATTGAACATTCCTCACTGGTGAATTGAAAGAATGATTCTAGAGCAGTAGTTTTGCCAACCTTAGGGCACTTAAATTAGTGGGGTGCTTCTTGGAAATACAGGTTCTTGAGACCACTGCAGGAAAATCTGATATATAGGTGGCCCTTGAAGAATGTGCAGGTTAAGCATGCCAGACTTGCCCACGCAGTTGGAAATTTGTGTATAACTTTACTTACCCAAAACTTAACCACTTAGAGCATACTGTTTACAGGAATGATACCACAAATAGTTGATTAACATTCTGTATGTTACATGAATTGTATACTTTAGTTTTACTATAAAATAAGGTAGAGAAAAAGTGGTATTAAGAGAATCATCAGGAAGAGAACAGTATGATACATTTATCATACTGTATTTAGCAGAAAAAAATCGCATACAGGTGGACCCACACAGTTCACACACATGTTGTTCAAGGATCAACTGTATTTGATAAGGGATCTGGTGGTGTACATTTTTAATGAGAGCACCTTAGGTGATTCTGGTGCTAGTGATTCCAGTTAAATGTGGGAGAATGAGGGAAAAAGGATCAAAAGTGGCTTCTGAATTTTTGAGCTCAGCAGTTGAGTAAATGGTCATATTGTAGCTGCCATTATAAATGGTGGATCAGGAGAATTGGATTTGGGCTATGAAAAGTAGGGTGCAGGTTTTCCTTTTAGGATCTGCTGATTCTAAAGTGCCTTTGAGAAATACAGACTGAAATCTCTGATTAAGCAGTTAGATGTAGGAGTTAGATCTGGGAGCTTTCTCTTCTTAAATAGTTGATTCTACAAAAGTGGGATGAGATTGCTCAGGGAAAAAGATGCCTGGCAAGGAATTATTTCTCAACTTTCTTTTCTCTCCCACCACTAAGGAGAGGTCACCCTTATACGTCTTCTACATTTCTTCCCTACCCAGTCTAAAAATTTGGTCCCAGTTTTATTATTTTTTTATTACATAATTGTCTCAGGAATTATTTGACAGTTAAATATTGTTTTGCAATTACATATGCAACTGATTTAAAATTAATTTTTAAACTTTGAAATTATACATTTAAATCATTTCATGGTTTACTGCCCCCCCCCCTTTTTTTAAAGATTTAAAAATTTTTTTTATTCATGAGAGAGAGAGGCAGAGACACAAGCAGAGGGAGAAGCAGGCTCCATGCAGGAAGCCTGATGTGGACTTGATCCCGGGTCTCCAGGATCACACCCTGGACTGAAGGCAGCGCTAAACCGCTGAGCCACTTGGGCTGCCCTACTGCCCTTTTTTTGATGATGTTTAAGAATTTTTGAAAAATCTTATATAACAATTTTTTTAGGAAGAATAATTTGGTGTGTATATTTTGTTTATGGATAACATAAATATATTTATTAAGTCCTTCTAGATTAAGTAAATGTCTTTGGCCATGATATGTGAACAACAGTTTACCTGGATATAAAATTCTTAGGTCACAAACTTTTTATTCAGGCTTAGATTTATAGTTTTATATTTATATTACGTTATTTATAGCTTTATATTATGGAGAAGTCTGAGGCCAGCCTAAATTTTCTTTCTTTGGAAATAGCTATTTCTGTTTGTGTACACAAAAGATTATTCTTGGACTATGAACATGTATGTAGAATTTGTTTAAATATGGACCTCTATTATAACTTTCCTTAATCTTTGTCTATAAGCCAAGTTTTTACTTATATTTTCTTTTTTTCTGGTTATGTCAAAAAATGTGTTGGACCTTTGTCTCAGAGTGCCATTGGTTCTTTATCATTTTTCTCTGAATTTGGAGACTTTCAAATTTTAATTTCCATGTCATTAATTTGGTTTACTTTGTGTTGATTTTGTGATTTATGAAGTTGTGAATTGTTCAGTGATAGTATTAGTTTGTTTACATTGTTACATCTAGCTCCTGCCTACATGTTGGTTGTTTTTTTTTTTACTTGATCCAGAGTCCATCTTGAAATTTGAGCACAAAGCTGATGGTTTAAAGCTTATTTCTGCTTCATATAATTTTTTTAGAAACTTCTTCCTCTCATATGCTTTTTAACTTGTTTCTTTTTTTAAAAAAATTTACATACAGTAAAACTGTAAATTCCCTTTTGGTGCTTTTTGTAGTTAAGTGCTTTCTTCCCCCTTTGATTAATCTGTTCTCTGTAAGGTATTTTCCGTAATGTCACATAAACAAAATTACACAGTGTGTAATCTTTTAAGACTGGCTTCTTTCACTTAGCATGTATCTTTGCAGTGTATCAGTGTTGTTTTATATATTAATTCTTTGTTCCTTTTAATTACTAAGCATCATTCCACTGTGTGGATTTACCACGGTTTGTTTACCCGTCGATCCTTTGAAGAACTTCTGGGTTGTTTCCAGTTTTTGGAGAATGTAAATAAAATAAAGCTCCTACAAATTCATATACACATCTTTTAAAAAAAATTTTTTTTTTTTTTAAATCATGCAGTGTAATTCACTTTTTTAGGGTGGACAGGTAATGAATTTTAACACATTTGTAGATACGTGTAACCACTACCACTATCAGGATACAGAGTAGTTTCATCAACCCCGGCAGACTGTCTTTACTGTCCCTTTGTATTTACATTCTTCCTCCATGTCTAACCTCTGGCAGCCGTGATTTAGACTCAGAATAGTTTTGTTTTGTTTTTTTTTTTTTAAATTATCGTTGACATACAGTGTTTCAGGTGTACAACTTAGTGATTTGATACATATACATTACAAAGTATTCACAATAAGTGTAGTTACTGTCACCATACAAAGTTATTACAGTATTATTGACTATTTCCTGTTTTGTACATTTGATCTCAGTAATATATTTATTTTATAACTGTGGAAATTTGTACCTCTTAATTCTCTTCATCAGTTCACCCATCCCCCCCACCCCCACTCTCCCATTCCTTGTATTTATGAGTCTGTTTTTGTTTTGTTGTGTTTTAGATTCCACGTATAAGTGAGTGAAATCATATGGTATTTGTCTTTCTCTGTCTGACTTACTTCACTTAGCATAGTACCTTCTAGGTTCGTCATGTTGTAGCATTTGGCAAGATTTCGGGTTTCTTTTTTATGGCTGAGTAATGTTCTATTGTGTGTGTGTGTGTGTGTGTGTGTGTGTGTGTGTGCCACATCTATTTTTAGTCATTTATATATTGATGGACACTTGGGTTGCTTGCACATCTTGGCTGTTAAAAATATTGCAATAATAAACATAGGTATATATATCTATTTTTTTTTTTTGAAATAGTGTTTTGTTTTCTTTAGATAAATATACCCAGAAGTAGAATTACTGGATTGTATGATATTTATGTTTTTAATTTTTTGAAGCACATTCATTCTGTTTTCCACAGTGGCTGTACCAATTTATATTCCCACAAACTCTGCATGAGATAGTTCTCTTTTCTCCACATTCTCACCAATACTTGGTATTTCTTGTCATTTTGATACTAGCCATTCTGAGAAGCGTGAAGTGAGATTTCATTGTGTTTGCATTTCCCTAATGATTAGTGATGTTTAGCATCTTTTCTTGTGTCTCTTGACCATCTGTCTGTCTGTCTTTGGGAAAACATCCATTCAGATCTTTAACCCCTTATTTGGATGATATGTCATTTGTATTTGTAAATATCTTTTCCCATTCAGTAGTCTGCCTTTTAGTTGTGTTGATGGATGGTTTCATTCGTTATACAGCGGCTTTGATTCATTATAGTTTTATTAGTATTCTTTGTTGTGAAATAGTATTTTACGACTTGTTTTGACTTTTTTTTTTTTCTATCATCACTGAACCAGGAAGAGGATCATCCAGGTCAGGTATTTGCTTCAAAACAGGGTTGTCATTTTTTTCTTTCTTCCTTTTAATGCTTAGTGTTAGTTGCACATTCTCTTCCTGCTATACATGTGGGCGTAAGAGAATCATGTTGATTGTTGACTTCACCAGTTGAGTGATTTATCAGCCTGTGAGGAGTAAATAAGAAGGGAGAATCAATACAATGCATAGTGCTAGCAGATGTATAATTTACCTTTGCTTTGAGTTTGAGACCACCAAGTCAAGAAACGGTTTTCCCTGTTTGTTCACTGTTTAGCATTTGAAGTCTTATGTATACTTGCCTTGTTTTCTTCCTGGTGCTGTTATCCCCTGTCCAGGAGGAATGTGTAGACTTTTATTTGTAGATTTTCTCTTAGATAAGCTTGTGCTTGCACTTTAGCTTTCCAGCATAACTGCTTTTAAATATTCTTGGCATCCCATGATGAAGGATGTGTGTCTGTCGTAGGTTCTCCTTGGTTCCATCAAAAAAGAACAAACTAGTGGTGTTTTGGTAGATTTTTTTTTTAACTTATTATTCCTTTTTTCTTTTTTAAGTAAAAGGATTTGCAAGTCATTGTTCAGTGTTCTCTTCTAACTTGACTCCATCTGTCTTATATTTTGCTGAAATTCTTCAAACCTTCTGATATGTGGAGGTCACATTTTCTTAGGTGCATACTTTTCAGTTTTTGGGTAGAGTTTCTTTTTTTTTTTTTTTTTAATTTATGATAGTCACACACAGAGAGAGAGAGAGAGAGAGAGAGAGGCAGAGACAACAGGCAGAGGGAGAAGCAGGCTCCATGCCCCGGGAGCCCGACGTGGGACTCGATCCCGGGTCTCCAGGATCGCGCCCTGGGCCAAAGGCAGGCGCTAAACCGCTGCGCCACCCAGGGATCCCTGGGTAGAGTTTCTTAAGACATACAGTGGCACTAATTATAAAAGAAAAGATTGATAAAATTTGACCAGATTAAAATCTGTTCATCAAGGGGCACCTGGTTGGCTCAGTCAGTAGAGCATTCAACTCTTGGGTTGTGAATTCAAGCCCTACGTTGGACATGGAGTCTATTTAAAAAAAAAAAAAAATCTATTCATCAAAAGATGCTTTAAAGAAAGTAGAAAGACATGTTAGGCACTGGGAGAATGTTGGATATAACTGACCAAAAATTAGTATCAAGAATATATAAAGAACTACTGTGAATCAGTTTAAGAGAAAGATAAGCCCAATTGAAAGATGGGCAAAAGATGGATAGTCCTTTCATGGGAGAGGAAATAAATATGGCTAATAAATATTTAAAAAGATAGTCACAATAATTAGGGAAATGCAAATCAGTACTATAATGAAAGTATTTTATATCCATTCATTTGGCAAAATTAAGAAAGTTGATGGTATCAGGTGTTGGAGCAACTGTAGATCAGCAAAATCTCTTCTGCGATTGCAGATAGGAGTAGGAAGTAGTTTTGCATTCTTTTATAAAGCCATACATTTCATATGCCTTATAATTCATTAGTTTTTCTGGATATATACCTAAGAGAAACTTCCCAAATGCCCCAGAAGATACGCAAGAACGAAGATAATGGTAGAAAGACTGGGGGCAATGTATATGTTCATCAGCAGGAAAATAACCAAGATACATTGGTGCCTTAGTAATATAGTGGAATGATTGAGCATGCAACAATATACATGAATCTTTAGTTCCTTCATGTTTTTATTTGGAAATAATTATTAATTTATTTGGAAGAATAAGAAATATGTGAAACATTTGTATGCCTTTTATACAAATTTACCTTATTAACATTCTTTCCTGTTTGGTGTATGTTTTTTTGAACAATTGAGAGGAAGTTCCATATATCGTAGTTCTTTTCTTTACTATTTGTTTAATTTTTTTTTTTTTTTGATGATTTTAAATAGTAAGAACAATTTTAGAAGGCTTATACTGATCTGACTGCAAATCCTTGCCTTTCTCTGGTTTGGGAAGATTTTTTTCCTATGGTTTTTTTCATGGAGTTTTTAGTTTTAAATTTTATATTTGAGTCTCTGGTTACTATAACTTTCATTTCTCTTAGTGTGTTCATGATTTTCTTTGTTGTTGTTGTTCATGATTTTTTTTTTGTTGTTCATGATTTTCTTTAAATTCTTAGGCCTGTTTGTGATAGAAGACGAGGATGCCAAGAAGCTAATTCCATCTTCTCATCACTGGGTCTTTGACTTTTTTTTTTTTCTTCCTTCTTCTGGTTATTTTGACAATGGAGGAAGTCCCCAGGTTACCTTGCTAGCAAAACACCCAATGGATGGAAAAGTGCTAGACATACTATCAGGTTATATAATATTTAGAGAGTCATGCTTTCTTTTAGATTAAGAGATATTGGTGAAATTTAAAACTGGAAGACACATCCATGTTAGTAATCATAGTATTTGCTGGGATGCCTGGGTGGCTCAGCGGTTGAGCATTTGCCTCAGCGGTTGAGCATTTGCCTTTAGTTCAGGGCGTGATCCCGGGATTGAGTCCCACCTTGGGTTCCCATGCCTGCTTCTCCCTCTATGTCTCTGCCTCTCTGTCTCTCTGTCTCTCTCTCTCTGTCTCTCTCTCTCTCTCTCTGTCTCTAATAAATAAACTCTTTAAAAAAATCCTAGTATTTGCCTAGTTGGTCATTCTTAGATTTGAACACATACTTTTGATATATTTGATTGAATCAAACTTAATGACAACAGCCAAGACATACTCACTAGAAGAATTTAGGGAGAAGATAATTTAAAATATAAAACAAAATTTAATTTGTTGTTAGGGAAGATTCGTATGTAAAAACAAAAGAACACAAGAAAATGTTCTTGGAAATGCGAAACATGAGTGCCAAAATAAAAAAAAAATCATTGAGCAAGCAGATAATCAAATGTTGATGTTTTAAATCTAGTTCATCTGGAATTTCAAGTCAAAGAAATTTCCAAATGTAAAGTGATAGAGATGAAAAATATATATAAAAGGTTTTGAAGGAAGCAATGGAAGGAGGGAAGAGTATAGGAAAAAAATCAAAGGGAAGAATGATTAGAGAAAAATGGCTAGGGCCAAAGATACATGTTTTCAGAAGAAATAGGCTCAAGCCGTGTGACTAGCAGGATTATTTCAAATTGAACTAAAGGCAGGATAAAGAGAAAAATCTTAAGTTTCCTGACAAAAGACAAATTACCTACTACAGACAAAGGAGAATCAGGTTATCCTCAGAATTTTTCCATCTACAATTCTGGATACTCACACGGAAAATCTTATTTCAGAGTGGAGGGGAGTAGGGTATATAGAATTATATTCTTAAAGGTAAGTGTCACATTATATTATTATTGAAGGGGGAATGCAAAATAAAGATTTCAGGTGTGCAAGAGTAGCTGCATATCCTTCATGAAGAAAGTAACCTGAAGAAGTTTTTCAGGAGAGTGAAAAAGGGTAACACCTGGTAACTGGTTATACTGGAACAAATATATTTTAACAGGGACTCTGCATCAGATAGATCTTCATTTTACGTGGTATATCTCAGGACTAAAAGCATCTCCACTTAGTCTTCTAAATTGGCACTATGGTCTTTGAAGCCATAGGAAAGGCTGACCAGAAACACTGACCTTGGGGAATTGAAGGAAGCTAAAAGAAAATAAAATTTTTGGCTAATCACGTTCTCATTGGAACATAAGCTCTGTGAGGGCAGGGCTTGCTTTGTTCTGTGCTGAATCTCTAGCGCTTAAATGATTGGCACATAGTAGGAGATTAAATATTTGTTAAATGAGTAAATGCTTTGATGAATCTCTTTCTTTTGGAAAGTTTGAATGCCATTGAATATTTATTGGTTTAAATTGCTGTACCAAAATTAGGATCTGTGTACTTGATCATTCAAGTTACATAATGCTGCCTTTTGGTTTTTTCATCTGTAGAAATGGACAGTAGTATGTAAGAGATTTAATGAATAGTTAAAATGGTATGAGATGGACTGGGATGGAAATATTTGAGGAAGGATAAACAAATGCAGTATTTTTCTCATAATTAGGAAGTAACATAAGGTAACATTAATTGTTAAAAATGATGTATCAAGGAGTTGATATATCTTAGCATATTATTTAAAGTTAGAAAGTCAGTCACTAAAACTGGAAATAGTGTGGCTTCTAGCCTAAGGAGGGAGAAGAGAAGGAGAATATAACATACCCATCCACTGTGATAAGTTAGTCATACAATGGGTATCGATAGTGTCTCCATTGAAAAAACAAGGAATTTATATATTAGTTTGCTACTTACCATTATTGTGGCAACCCATTAGGAGGAACTTAAAAACAGAAAGGGCTAGTGGTAGATATTCGAGCTTACTTTGTACTTCAACCTGCTATTTGTATATACTACTTTATTTTTTTTAAAGATTTTATTTATTCATGAGAGACACACAGAGAGGCGGAGACATAGGCAGAGAGAGAAGCAGGTCCCATGCAGGGAGCCTGACATGGGACTCGATCCCAGGCCTCCAGGATCACACCCTGGGCCAAAGGCAGACGCTCAAACCCTGAGCCACCCAGGTGTCCCTGTATATACTACTACTAATGATAAAGCTAGTTTAATTGGAAAATAAAGGAAAGAAAAGAACTAAATAATATTCTGAGTATATGTGTACAGATAAATTCAAGTAATCTACACAGCAAAATTTACTTTTGACTATTTAGGTAATCCTTTCATTGAAATTTTACTTTTGTTGTATTTGAATGTGAGTCATTTAGATCCTACTGTTTCTTTCATTTTTTTTTTTTTAGAACTATTTTTTTATTTTTTTTTTAAATTTATTTATGATAGTCACAGAGAGAGAGAGAGAGGCAGAGACACAGGCAGAGGGAGAAGCAGGCTCCATGCACCGGGAGCCCGACGTGGGACTCGATCCCGGGTCTCCGGGATTGCTCCCTGGGCCAAAGGCAGGTGCCAAACCGCTGCGCCATCCAGGGATCCTGTTTCTTTCATTCTTATAAATCTTTAGTGATCAGGGAATATAATCTCAAGTGAAATTTTTTGTTTAATAACTTTTATTTCCCCATAAAAATAAGAGCTTTTAATTGCCTATAACATTGAAATGAATTTCCGAAATATGGCATTTACCTATTCTCTCAGAAAGAGATGAAAACCTGCATTTTATGTAGAATTAAGGCATAATTATAATAAAGCCTGCATTAAACAGCTTTAATTTCTAGAATCTTCTATGCATTTTAGTCATATACTATTTTATATTATTAGGTATTTTGAAAGTAAATTTCACTGCCTCATACAGTATTTTTCTAATTGGAATAATTTTGATTCTGAGGTGAGATGATAGGTCTGTCTCTGAGTAACCAGGTTTTTGTTAATATACAAGAAGTCACTTTAATAATAACTATACCTGTGATAACAGTAAGCATTTCCCTAACAGTTCTTCCTTTATTTCTTTTTTTTCAAGTAGAGCATTTAGTTTTATGCGTTCCCATTAATCAAGTTATAATTAGTTCTTAGAATCAGGAATGAGTCGAAGTCTGTGCTTGACTACTACCTTTCAGTAAATTTTTTTATGGATAGACTTTTTACTGAGTGAGTTGATTATGATTAACAGAAGCAAATTCAGTATGTAAAATCTTGCTTTTCCTTTGATCTTCACTGTAAAGTTTGAAGAATATTTATTTGGAAGATAGATTTTGAGGGGTGCCTGTGTATAGCTCTTTTTTAACTAGGCTCCACACCCACCATGGGACTTGAATTCATGACCCTCAGAGTAAGAGTTGCATGTTCTACTGACTAAGCCAGCCAGGTGTGCTGATTCTATAAACTTTTATATTGCATATTTAAGTGACAAGTTTTCTGATAAAACATTGAGTGATATTTTAAATATTTAAGATGAAACCATTTATTTTTTATTTTTATTTTTTTAAAGATTTTATTGGCAGAGACACAGGCAGAGGGAGAAGCAGGCTCCATGCAGGGAGCCTGATGTGGGACTTGATCCCAGGTCTCCAGGGTCAGGCCCTGGGCTGAAGGCAGGCGCTAAACTGCTGAGCCATCCAGGGATCCCCAGATGAAACCATTTGAAGAAAAGATGATACAGTTTTAGTTGTAGTAAGATTATTTTGAACTTGGTAAATATTCTTTGTAAGCCAGAGGTGGGAAAAGAGGTGCTTTAACGTTTTATAATACTGATTTGTTTTTATTTTTTTCTCAGAAAAAAAATTTAATATTTTTAATATTTAAATATTTATATTTAAATTTAATGTTGTTGCCCCATAGTAGAGGAAATAATGGCTGTATTTTGTTCCAATGATGATAAGGAATTTTACAAGTTTAGTAAATGAACTGTCTATAGTTTACTGGATTAATTACAGAACTTTCAGAGATACTTTATCCATACCTGTTATGGTATGAACAGTCATCATTAAATTTAATGGTATTTCAGTTACTTATTTTTCCTAAGCAGCAAATAAACGATTACTACAGGAACATACGTATTTGTGTTAATATGAAATCTTTTTTAAGTTTCAGGAAGTAACTTTTTCTTTTTTTTTTTTTTAAAGATTTTATTTATTCATGAGAGACACAGAGAGAAAGAGAGGCAGAGACACAGGCAGAGAGAGAAGCAGGCTCCTTGCAGGCAGCCGTATGTGGGGCTTGATCCCCGACTCAATCCCAGGTCTTCCAGGTCATGCCCTGGGCTGAAGGCGGCGCTAAACTGCTGAGCTGCTAGAGCTGCCCCTCAGGAAGTAACTTTAATTGTTGAATTATCTTTCCTGTTTACTTAGTAATTTATTTTAAAATTTTGATGTGCCGTTTCTTAATTTAGAAATTTACTTACATTGTACTCTAATTTCTGAGCGTAACTGACTTTAATGTTTCTTGGCAGAAAACTTTGTGAACTTATTGACAGATATTTCAACTCTTACACATTATACATTGAGTGCTGGTGTGTTTTTTGCATTTGAAATAAGGAAATGAGAAAATATAGAATATATGATAAAAGAACTAAGATGTAAAAAAGCTACTACTGAGCAATTCCACTTGTGAATGAAAGTCTGTGGGCAGCCCACGTGGCTCAGTGGGTTATCATGGCCTTCAGCCCAGGGCGTGATCCTGGAGACCTGGAATCAAGTCCTGTGTCAGACTTCCTGCAGGGAGCCTGTTTCTCCCTCTGCCTGTGTCTCTGTCTCTTTCTCTGTGTCTCATGAATAAATACATAAAATCTTAAAAAAAAAAAGTCTGAATGTAGCAATTTTATTATTTTCATGTTACTGTAAGTAGACAAAAATTGATCCAAAATAGAATTGCATATGGATTCCTTTGTGTGTCTTTAAGAGCCTCTGTTCCTGGATCCTCAGATCAGCCTTTTTATGTGAGAAAACTAGCATGTATCTTGTATTCTGGTCAACCTATATTGTCATAAATTTAGATCCTATATGTTACTTAACTGTGTGATTCCTTTATTCAGTCAACAGATAAATATTAAAGGTTACCATTGAGCCACTAAAGATACATAGCCTTTCCTTTGTGTACCTCAATCTACTTGGACAGACATTTAATTTCTCTTGGTGAAGTTAGATGTTTTTCAGTATTGGGGATCTTTATGTCTCTTGATGAATTCTAAGTATGTAATATATGTATTTTTTTATTTTATCTTTTTTAGCATTTTATATTCTTTAATGCTATTGTAAATGTAATTTAAGTTTTTTCAGTTTGTTGCTAGCTTATAGAAATATCTTGTATCCCGTGACTTTTGTAAATTTATCTGTTCTAGTAGTTCAAATAGGATTTTCTGCTTAATAGTCACATTGTTAAAAATTAAGACCATTTTCTTTTTGATCTTTATGTTTCATTTTTGTGCAAGATTTTATTTTTAATATAGTGTGACTTAGATGTGAAATTAAGTGGAAACTCTAAAACCAAAATAAGGGTACACATAAACAAAAAAGTTTATAGTGTGATGAGTGATGTTATTTTGCTGAAATTAAATCACAGCTCAAAACATGAATTAATCCTAAATTCTAAGACTTCTTAAAATCATGTTCTTACTCTTATTTGGGCCTAAACTAACATATATTATGACTATTCTCCACCATTTTTCACTCTTTGAACTTAATTCTGTTCTATAGTACACTTTGAGATTACTTGATCTTTGATTGGTATGGATGAATTATTTATAAATTATCAGACTGCATCTACTTTTTTTCAAGCCTGAAATACTTACTTTATAAATGCAAACTTGAGGACTGGAATCTTTTGAACCAGTTTTTTTTTTTATAGTATGGTCATGCAGAGGAACAATAATGTTAAGTCTCACTTACATGGAAATATTGAACAGTTCATTTCCCAAATAATCATCGTCCTTTCCCTTGATGATTTTTTAAAAATTTTGAATATAAAAGAAACAGACCAAATCTGCACTGTAAAATACTTTGTCTTTTGCTTTCTTAATGCAAAATGATCATGTTTTTGGGACAGTGAGGGTCGGAAGCTTATCTCAGTATTTAAGCACTTTAATGGATCCGGACAAATGTACAGGCTTTTGAACAGCTGGGGGTTTTATCCATCTGTTACTGTCCTTGTTCTACTCTCTAGTGTGAAATTTTTCAGTTGGGTAAGCCAATCTGAGTAGATTTTATTCCTGGTAAGTGATTAATTTTCCTGAAGAATTAAATCTATTATATATTTTAGCTGTAGTCATTCTTTATCTATAATTTTGTCTTTTTGAAATGTGTATCTCCCCCTTTTTTTTTTAAATATAATTTACTGGTTTTAACTTTGGAGAATTTAACATTTATAAACAATAAAAAGAGAAGCTGGGCAGCCATTAAATCAACAATACCCTGTACAACATCTATGTATTTCGTATTTCTGTGGCAATATGATATTTAATATATTTGGAAGTTGTATTTTTCTAACTTTTTAATTATTTTTTAAACTTTATTTTGAAGTCATTTTTAGATTTAAATAAATGTTGCAAAGATAATACAGGATGTCTCTGTATAGCTAGTTTTTCCTAATTATTGCTGTGTTACATAATCATAGTATGTCTATCCGAACTAAGAAATTAACATTGGTACAGTACTGTTAACCTCAGACATTTTTCCATATTTTCCCTCTTTTCTCACAAATGCCCTTTTCTGTTCAAGATCTGGAAAACAGGTTTTAGATTTTCTTTTTATGTCTTATTAGTCTTTAAGCTATGACAGTTCTCTGTCTCTCGTGGCTTTAATATTTTTGAAGACTGTTGGTCAGATATTTTACAAGGGGTCTTTCAGTGTCAGTTTGCCTAATGCTTTCTCATGATTAGATTGCGTTATGGGAAGAATACTGCATAAGTGGTGTGTCCTCATCTGATTATATGTGACTTACTACTTGTGATATTAATTTGATTACTTCATTAAGGTTGTGTCTGTTTTTCTAATGTAAATATCCCTTTTCTCTCTGCATACTGTCTTAGAAGCAAGTCAGTATGTCCAGCCCCACACTTTAGATGAGGAAAAACAAGCCCCACCTTATGCAGGAAAGAATATTAAAGAATTTGTGAAATTTTTTTGTTAATTTATTTAGCTCTTTTATTTGCTCTTTTTCCTACTTCTAGAATATTCTTTTTGTCTTAGATCTATCCTACAGTTCTCTTATTTTTTTAATTTGTGATTTCCAGCTCTTTTTTTTCCTGCTTTGTAATTTGAGATAATTCTTGGACTTAATACTCTACTCCTTAGGTAAGACAATGACCATTTTCCCCTTTAATTCGTGTTCTGAAATTTTCAAATCAAAGGTCAGATTTTTAAACTAGACGAAAGGTGTTTGTTGCATTTGGGTCCCAAGTGACTGCCTGCCTTTTCTCTCTCTCTCTCTTTCTCTCTCCCCCCTCTCCCCTCTCCCTTCCCTCCTCCCTGCTAGGTACTCATTATCTCCTTCAGCATTTCTGTTTTATTGTGCTTATATTCCTAGTGCTTATTCTCATTTTCTTTTTGGATGATGTGGCTTCTTAGATACATAGTTGCTTTTTCCCTTGTGGTTTATTTGGTCTCAGGTCTGGTTATTGAAATATTGCTAATAGTAATAAACCAACCAGTGATTAAAAGGAAGTAAGTAATTTACTTATAATGTTAAGAGCAAGCTGTTGGCCCCTCTGAGGACACTGAAGAAAATTTTGTTTTCTAGGTAGAGAACTCTTAGCTCATCCATTATACTCTGTCAAAAAGACATGGGTTGGCAAGTAAACTACCTCCTGGAGCGCATCTCCACAGGCCAGGTTCTGGGTGTGGGCCTTAGGATCATTTGTTGGTCTCCAGTGTCTGCTCAGTTCAAAGTGGGAAAGAAGCCCTATACCAGAGACTCAAAAGCCCTCAAATCTCTGAATCTGCCAGGTTGAGACCTAGCTCTGTTAATGGAAAATGAGAGAAGGAGGGGTCCCACTGTACATTATTTGAATTGTCAATTATTATAAAATTCTGAGTCCATTTGGAAAGTTTGTACCCTAGAGAGTATATGTTTTTGTTTTTTGTTTTTGTTTTTGTTTTTTAGTATATATGTTTAAAGTGCCTTCTTCTGACCTATCACTAAGTCCTTCAGGTGTTACTGGACCATGGCTCCGTTTGTATAATTCAAGTTTCCTTTCTCCCTGTGTTAACTTCCCAACAACACACCAGTACATGTAATTTATGATGTCAGCTGTGTAATGAGTATCTCCTTTTAGATAGCACAAAAAGTTAGGATAGCTCCATATTGCTTAGTCTCATATTTCTAGTGGTCTGTAGTTGACAGCATGCCCATAGATGTCTCATTATATTTAAATATTTATTTAAGATTAATAGTGTCAGGTGCAGTTCTAGATCTGGTTAACATAAGTTGTCATAAAGCCAAGGTATTGACCATTTTTAGGAAGACCTGAGTTTTGTTAATGGACATTTACTATGCTAAGGACTTCCAAATTTGTATACCCACCCTGGGTCTTTCCTTCTATCTCCAAACTCCTATCTATATCCAATTGCCTGTTTGACATCTTCTCACAGCTGTCTAATAAGCATCTCAAATCTAATGTAATTCCCCTGTTTCTTTGCCTGCCCCAAACCTTCTCTATGTATATAGTACCATTGCCCTTCCAGTTATGGGACTCGGTCTTGAACCTTCTCTTTCTTACTCTGTATCTAATTAGTTAATATATCCGTAAGTATGTATTGTTGGTTCTGCTTTCAAAATGTATCCCGAATCCAAGCTCTTCACTAGCTCTGGATTTGTTATCTCCATTTAAGGGCTATTATTATTATACTGAATTATTACTGTGCTAGCCCTTAGTGGCCTTCCCATTCTCACCTTTGCTCCTCTACACTTAGTTACCAGCGAAACAGCCCCTAAGAGATCCTTTTATGACATGTGAGATTGGACTGTTATTTTTTTCATTCTTGACAGTGTTAATATCAAAGTATTGCTAACCTCAAAATACTCAGAAAATATTCCCGTTTTCTAGTCTTTGGAATAGTTGGTGTTAGGTTTAGAGTGATCATTTGTAGGTCAGTTAAATAAATATACATCTAAAACCATGTGAGCCTGGGGGCTCTTGGCTGGCTCAATTGGAAGAGCATGTGGCTTTTGGTCTCGGGGTCTTGAGTTTGAGCCCCATATTGGGTATAGAGATTACATACATATATACATAGATACATACATAAACAAAAACATGTGAGTGAGCCTGGTGGATTTTTGTGGAGGGGGTAGACTTTTAATTGTTGGTTAATGTTCTTTAGTTATTACAGATCTCTTCAGGTTTTCTATTTATTCTGGAGTTTGGTAAATTGTATGTAGGTAAATTATATTTTTAGGAAGTTTTAAGTTTTTTTGCATATTGACATGAATAGGATTATTTTTTAGTCTTCATGATATTAAATGCATCTTATTTTTAAATCAGTCTTCCCAGAGATTTTTTTATTGTTAGGTTTTTTTTCCTCCAAACACTGGCTTTTCCCCCCAAACACCAATTTTTATTCTCTTTGGTTTTCTTCATTCTTGTTTTCTGTTTCATTATTTTCTGCTGCTATCATATTTCATTCCTCCTACTTTTGGGGACTTCTTACTTATTTCCTAACATACTGAGTTGGATAATGAACTCATTAATTTTTTTTAAGTGCTGCATATGTGAATTTCTAAGTGTTCGATGGGGCTTAGACTAAGCATTTTCATTATTGTACTGATGTAAAATTTTTGAATTTCCATTATGATTTTTTGGAAGACTTTTAGAAGTGTGTTTTTAGAATTTCCAAATATGAGTAAAGTGTTTTGTTTATGTTTTGCTTCAAAAACTGATGTCAGAAAATGTGATGTTGCATGACATGGACTCTTTGGTATTTATTGAGATTTGCTTTCTGCTGTGGTGTATAGTCACCACTTTTGTGGTGATTCAGTGTATACGCTATAATTCCCTTGGTTTTCTGTATTATGTATATATTTAGTCTGTATTTTTATTAATAATCTGCTTTACCAATTACTTAGAGAAATGTGTTAAATTCTTTTGCTATAATGAGAAGCCTGTCAAATTTTCTTTATAAAATTCTGACAACTTCTAATATAATGTAAAGTTTTTTTAGTTTAATATTGTCACAGCTTATTTTTAAAATGTCTGTTACTTAGTATGTAGTGACCATTTTATCTCCCAACAATGGTTTTTGCCATCATTTTTGTCTGGTGTTAATATAGTTGTATCAGCTTTTATTTGGTTTGTGTTGTCCTGTGTCTTTTCATTACTTTTAACTTTGTATCCTTATGTTTTAGGTTGTCTTCTTACAAATCATGTGTAACTGGATTTTTGAAGCATCTGAACGGTTATGTTTTCATTGATGAACATATATTTTTTGATGCTTGATATAAATGTGTATTTCTCCTGTCTTTATTTTGTATTTTCTAATTAAATCTAAATCATTCAAGCTATCCCCCCACCATCTGTTCTATTGGATTGATGTTTTTATTTTCCTCTTTTTCTGTCCACTGAGTTAGAAGTTATGCATTACATACATAGATTTATTATAATACATGTGTAATTTATATATTTTGAATTTGATTCAGTTAAAGTGCATAGTTGATTACCATTCAAACGGGAATAGCATCTCTAACTTCTGTTAAAATAACACATGATTCTCATTGATCCAGCTGATCATCTCCACTTGTGTTAAATTTCTCTTTGTGTAACTTAAATAGAGCCTTTTTTTTTTCTTTTGTACTTTTGGGGCTCTTCATGGAGTTAATGAATTTCTCTAATTTTTTATATCTGGCTAATTAAAGCAGGCTTCAGAATTTTTATTTGTTTAAACTCTATTGTTTATTTGTTTAAACTCTATTTATTTGTTTAGAACTATTTCAGTTTAGAACCGAATTTTATGTTTAGGTTTTTTTAAAAGCTTTAGGGCCTTGATGAAATTAGAGTACAGCTTCCTGGTACCAAATTCTCTTTTTGTTTTTTTGTTTTTCTTATGTTGTTGGATTTTGTTTTTGTTTATCTTTTTGAAATGTGATTAATTAGCTAGCTTTGTGTCTGCTTTCATTTTGTTTTATTTAATTTTAGAGTATCCCACTGATGTGTATATGAATTATTTATTTGTAGCTATCGTAGCAGAGCATTTGTTTTATTAGCTTTCTGTATAAAATACTGTTCTCCAAGTTCTGGGAGTAAATTAAAATAAAAAAGAAAGGAATTTAGCAACAAAGAACTTAAAAAGTTCTCTTTGGAATTTAAAATACAGTTGTCTGATGCTGTCACAGGATGGGAAACTAATTTGACCATTTATAATGTATATTCATATTTATTATAGAACATGCATTACTCATGGAAAAATAAAATAGGCGTGGTGTAAACAAAAAGAGCCTCATAATTTGTTTAAACACAGGTGGTTTTCTTTTTTCTTTTTTTTTTTTTAAAGGTTTTATTTATTTATTCTTGAGAGACACAGAGAGAGAGAGGCAGAGACACACAGGCAGAGGGAGAAGCAGGCTCCACACAGGGAGCCCGATGTGGGACCTGATCCCGGGTCTCCAGGATCACGCCCTGGGCCAAAGGCAGTGCCAAACTGCTGAGCCACCCAGGGATCCCCCACAGGTGGTTTTCAAAGTATATTCTCTGGGCTAGCAGTGTGTGGATCACCTGTGAACTTGTTGGCAATACAGACTTACAGGTTCAGCTTCATGAAACATTTGGGGCCGGGTGGTCTGTGTTTCCATAAGCTTTCCCTGTGATTCTGATGCTTGTTAAAGTTTGAGAACTGAGTTACAAATTAAAATAAGATGTTGCAAACTAACTCACATGATGTATTTCTTTGATAGGCATGCCCAATGCTGGTCATCATTTTTTCACAGACAGAAATAATATAGATGAATATTTGGTTAATAAACATGGTGAAAACAACACTCAGGTTAACTTTGGTTCAAGGGATTGAAAAAGTTATAATATGAATGTGAGAATATGGTATAGAAGTTTGTGATTCAAAGTATTTTGTAATTAACACTAGAATCTTAATGTAATGCAACTTTAATGCAATTTAGTACAACTCTTTTCCTTTCCTCCTAACCATACCTAGCCAGTAGTTTTCAGATTGCTTACAGAGGTCTTTTCGTCTATTTGATACCTCATCATTAAAAACTGATTGAAAGGACTAAAGAGACATTCATATTCTCACCTTAAACAAAATCTGATGGGAAGGTAGGGCTGTGGAGAGGACCATACTCTGCTGAAATAGGTCTTTGTGTTTGGATTTCTTTATTTTAAAATGTTTTGTGTAATCATCCCTCTATGGTGTTTACAGGTAGTAGTAAATCTTTTTTAATTACTCAAATTAGTATTTGAAGAACTTTTTATGAAGACGGTTTGCAAATTTAAATTTTTAAATAATGATAATATTTTATTAAAAATTCTTTGTGTTTTTCTTTCAGGAGAGAAATAGAAACAAACAATAACCATATGAAGATGTCCTGTTAGAATTACAACACTAATGATGTAGACTCTGGAAATGCCTAATAAGTCAAAGAAGACGTTATTAAAGCTTTTTTTCTGCTTAAGGTGACATCTTTGAACTCTAACACAGAATTGACTCTTCTTGTAATGGTTTTCATCAGCGCATCTGCCCTTATACTCTCACCAAACACACTTGAGAACTGTAACTTCGTCAAGCACTTTCTGTCCTGAAGCTTTTACCAGTATCTGCTGTCTTTTGTAATTATGCATCCTAGCTAAGGCACAGAAGACTGAATGAATGCAAGGATTCATTAACTCTTTGAATTTGTTAAATACTAACAGTTAACCATTAGAAGTGGTTCAATGATGTAAGAGTCACACTGCTTCAACTTTTTCTTTGTTGTAGTTTTTAAATTGTCAATTTTTAGCTATTTGACAGATTAAAAGCAAAATAATCATGCCATATTTAGTCCTGGAGTTCAAGTCTAAATGTTTATGTGAAAAATTATTGTAGTAAACTTTTAATATGGCAAAGCAACCTTAAGCTCTATTTTAGCCAAATGAAACATAATCTGAAATTATATTAGAACATTTCCCTTGTCTTCAAACTGTTTGGTGTAACAGAATATTGATATGCAGCTTGGTGGATTTCACCAATTAATGCACATTCTTCTCCCCTCCTTCCCCAATAATATGTATACTGAAAAATGTGCATTTGTCTGAGGAATTATTTTGTTTGCTACCACTTAATGAATCTCAAAATTTTGAGTAAATGTACCTCAGTCTAATCAGACTTTTTATGACCTTTATAACTACATTTAAAACCCTTAATTCCTATTTCTGGGTGTTTGCGAGCCTGATTGCTATCATGAAGTAAAAATTTATTACTCTAGGTATTCACTAGCTAAATAAACATAGTTCTTGTTTAGCAAGCATATACTGTTCCTCAACTCTTTTCTCCAGCTTTTGCAGTGTCCTGGCATCCTTAAAATACTTTGAAAATATGGCCTTGATCCATGGATTAAATCAGTATCTAAGTGAATGTGTTGATGTTTTATTGATCAGATCTATATAAATGGGAATACAGCATATATCTGGGTATTCTTATAGTTATCTTTTTAACATCTTATTTTTTTCATTAATTACATATCAACATTAATTTTGTAACTTGAAACAAATTGATTTTGTATAATTAAATGTGTCAAGCATCTGTATTAACTGATTTGATGGCATAAGGTTATGAAGATAATGTATGCCCCTTATATTACTGTTCCAAAAGGAGAAGACTATGTAGAAAGATACATTAAGGGTGAAAATAGCAATATAGTAGATGTGAATACCTTGATGTTTTGCATTACTCCATTTATGTTTACATCATGTTTAGAAATGTTTTCATTTACTATGGTCTTTGGTCACTTCAATTCAAAAATTTAGTGACAGATATTTCTTTGAGGCTTTCATTTATATAATTTTTTTTGTACAATGTTTTCTTAAATGTACAAATACTGTATTCAAGTGGAAAAAAAGGTACAGTATTTGTCAATAATCGTAGCTACTTCACAGTTCTTTGGTAGTCCCAGTGTAGTTATATCAGTGTTTACTGAAGGGAACATCAAAATGTTGATGGTATATTACAGAATAAAGACTTTCTTAAAGGAAAATTGCACCTATTTTACCTTTTTACAAGTAAGCCATGAAATCTTGTAACATGTCTCTTAACTATTTATAATGAAAATTGGCATTTGGGTATATAGTCACCATCGCAATGTTCTATATCCCTGAGATTATATATATAGGTAGGACATGTCAAAGATGACTCTTGTCACTCTGGAGGTCCTATTAGACAAAACTGTAAAGGGGTGACCTTGTAGGAAGGGTCTGAGTCCTCTCTCTGAGGTTCTCTTTTTCTTGGTGCTTTATTAGCAACTCTGAATATTTTTATAAAACTAGTTACACTATAAGTGGATTCAAACTTGTTTAATTTACATTAGGTTTCTATGTAAGAAGTGTCACTCACTCAGCAAGCAGGCTGATTGCAGTAGCAGACTCCAATGTTAGATGTAATTGAGTAGTCTATTCATGGTGAGGAGTACATCCCAGTGCCTTTAACCTGGATTTCTATTAAGTGAAATGGGTGCAGCATTCCTTTGGGAAGAAAAAAACACAAAAACCTTTATCTTTTCAAAATTGGTAATTTTTTTCTTGTTTAATTTTTCTTCAGAGCACCTACCTTCTCTTCCTCTTTGGTCTGTAAATGTATGGCAAAAAGTTTTTTCTCTAAGTGAAATTATTGCAGATTGTCTCAATAGCACAACTAACTAAATATTTCTTAACTTTGGGACCAAAAGGGAGAGAACCTGGGCTCTGCAGCAGGAGACATATCATCACATGTTGGAATAATCACAGATTAAGACATTACTGGCCCAGTAAATTTCTTGCTTAATATTTTTCCAAGATCTGGTTTGAATGTTTCTTATTAAAGTTATCTTATGTGGGTATTTTATTTTGAAAGGTATTATAGTTTGTATATTTAACAGTAAGGGGGAAAATGTAACCAAAATTAGTATTCTTTCTCTATACATATTGGTACTTGAAGATTTCTTTCAGAAGAAACCCCAGCCTTTTCCTAATTTCAATACTTAATTCCTCATTTTAACTCGAGTGATCTTTCTAATTCAAAAGCTGTGTTCTTTTTGAATACCATGCATGGGGGTTAAGCTGATGTTAAAACAGTTTGCAATAAAAAAGAGTCAGCTTACGTCATTTAATCATTTCAAGTGCATTCTGCATCCTATAAAAATAAGTTTGAAAAATTTAAGAGAATTGTGTTTTCATTAAGTTTTGCATATCTTTTGTTATGCCATGTAAATTCCCTTCTTTTTCGTATGATTAAAGAAAGGTTATGATAAAATGATTAGTTCATTTACATTCACTTGTAGCAATTACATGAGAATTTGAATTTTGTCGTGTTTGGGTTTGTTCATTCCTGTGAATGATGGTACAGTTAGGTGAGATTTTCTGTTATGGTACCCAAACTCACCATTTGGTCCTCTTTAATCTTTGAGGGTTTCAATAAAAATTGTTCACTCATATCTGTGTTTTTTCCATTTTATCTTCAAAAATATGTATTGCCTGCCAGAAAACCTAACATTTCTGTCTGTCCTATTACGGATTTCCTGATTGACGTTTCTCTCGAATACAAATAGATTGTATTGCTTGTTTTAGTTGGCCATTTAAATTAAGTGGGGGGGAATTAAAGAGAGTTTATCCTAATCTTTACCCGCCCCAGTGAGCTTATTGAATTACATGTTCTTAATACTAAACTTAGAGCAAAAGAGAAAGAGGCCTATTTGTTTTCATGTAATAGGAGGAAGTGGTGGTACCAGCTGTCTAATAACCCTAATCCTCCTATCTTGGTACCAAGGAATGCTTTTCTAACAGTCTGTATTTTATCCTTTGGGATAGATAGAGCTTATGTAGATCATGATGAATCTGGTTGGTGCATTGATTCTTGGCTGGGCTCTTTATCTAAGGTACTTGTTCTGACAGGGGAAATCAGAGTTTAGTTTTGTGCTGTCAAAACTTTCCAGATGAATACGGCATTGTTGGCATGTGGTTAGGGCACGGTTTTACAGAATCACCCCAGGTGTCCCACACTGGCAGCATCAGAAACCTCCTTTTTACTGGTCATTTCCTAAAGGGAAGGTTTGCATCTCATCAGCATATTTATATTTGTTTATAAATACTGCACTAAGTTCAGAATTTGTTCTGTAATTAGAGTAACATGTAGAGCATTGGATTAAATGTAAATGAAAAGCTTTTTGTAAAACTTGGGATGTAAGGAAGATAGAAGTGTGAAATTCATAACACTGATGGCTTCCTCATCCCTGCCACCCCCTTGCTCGTCAAAAGAATACCCCTTACATAGAACACAGGGATGTAGATATTTGAATGTCATTTAAGAACATTATTGGCTCTATCTGACCTATCTGTAATCAGAATGGAATTATCGAATAGGGGAACTTCTTTGAATTGAAAATTAAAAGACCAGACTTTGAGTTACTTCTAAGTGGTAGATTGAGCAAATTTTCTGTTTTAGTGCACTTACCAAGAGATTGGTGTAGAATGCATCCAAGGTTCTTTGCAATTCTGAAGTTTTGTAACTGATGATTTAAGTAACTTTGTAGGCTATAACTTAATTCTAGCAATCGTGAGTGTTAGATCTTTTGAAAATGTTTGGAAACCAATATAATTTTTTGATAGTCATCCTTTGTTTATTTTCAGAATATAAGTAATGAGTACCCCAAATTAGATTTTATTCATGATGTTTGATAGAAATATGACCACTGCTTCCCTTCTGTGAATTTTAAAGTTCAGCGGTATGGAATCCCCCATCTTTGCCGTAGTATTGTTAAAAAGAGACGAGAATGTGTTCCAAAGAAATCCAAGAGTTTTGTTGTTTCATTATACTGCCATTTTACATTATCCTTATAGATTTTTTAATACACTATTTAGAATAGTTTCACAAAAAATTGGGATGATGGTACAGAGCTCTCATATACCTTGCACCCAGCTTTTCCTATTAAAATCTTATATTAGTATGGTACATTTGTTACAATTAATAGACCAGTTTTGATGATACATTATTATCACACTTTTGAGTAATGTCCATTTTCTAGTCCAGGATGCTATCAAGCATGTAGCACATGACTTTTTAATTGCCATGTCCTCTTGGCTGTGGTGGTTTCTCAGACTTGTTTTTGATGATCTTGACAGTATGAAGTACTGGTGAGATATTTTGTAGAATGTTTCTCTGGAATTTTATCTTGTGATTTTCTTAGGATTAGACTGAGGTTATGAGTTTTGGGAAGGAGCACCTATTAGGGAAATTACAATTTCCATTATATCATATCAAATATGCATAGCCCCAGCATATGCTTGTTGATGTTGACCTTGGTCACCTGGCTCAGGTAGTCTTGGGTTTCTCCATTGCAAAGTCACTCTTTTCCTCCTTGCTGTACTGTGCTAAAGAATCACAGCCCACACTTGAATGGGCAGTTGTACTCCCCTTATCCTTGTATTTTTGAAGAGAAATATAAGAATATGTCTTATTATTACTTAGCCTCATCCCGGCAGGCTGTGACAATATTTTCCTTTTTGCTTGTATCTTTTTAGAACTTTTTCCCCTTTCTCCTTTTTTCAACAGAACAGTTGTGTATTGGAGGAATTCTAACGGAGACTCATACCAACTCTCCGAGTTCTACATATGTGTATAGAGTGAGAATTTTAACAAACAGATTGGAGAAGATGTATTAATAAAGGAGATTTAGATGATGGCAAAATATCTTGATCTTATGTGCATAGGTAAGAACAGATGTTCAAATCTGAACAAATTGAAATTTGGCTGGGTTGAAAGCCCTGAGTTAGGAGCTAAACAGGTCACAGTGGTTCTTTCCTTTAAAAAAAAAATGATTTAAATAGTTTGGAATCTTTTGAAATACTGAGGCTGCTGCATAATATTTTGGCAAAGAGCATGGACTTTGGAGGCCTACAGACCTGTCCTTGAATTCTGGGTCCACCAACTAGATCCAAGCCTAGATTTCATCAATTAAAAGTTAAAAATAATGAAAAGAGATCCCTTTTCAGGAAGATTAAATGAGGTAACATTCAGAAAGTATTTAACCCAATCCCTGGACCTGTGGCAGGGATGTTAACTGTTCTATCCTCTTTTATTTACAATTTAGAGATTTAGGGGAATTTAGAATTTATTTGATTGCCATTGAAGATTTCTCAGGGTAATCTTCACTATTTACATGAAGTTTAGAGGTTGTAGAAAGCTGATTAATTCATAATGTTCTATCATTGAGTTCCTAGAGAAAACAGTCACTTCCTGAATAAAGCTTAAATTATCATTTATCTTTGTTTTGCCAGCTTTTGGTGTCCAGAGTTTTAACTGTCAGCCATGCTCTTTCTAAATAAGTAAAATGTAACAACATTGAACTAGTTTATCTGGTAGAGTGGAGCAGATGGCAGAACCAAAGGTGAATTAGACCAAAAGGAAAGCAAATATGGGGGAATAACATAAAACCTATAAACAATAGAAGAAAATTGAAGCCAAAGATGAAAATTAGATCCTAAGAAGAAATTTTTTACTTTGTTACAAACTCTCCTTAATATTGATAACCATTTAAGTACTTTGGAATCCAATGACAAAGCTAAAACAATTTACTAATGATTTTGATGTCCTTTATTCAAGGGAAAATCCACGGATTGGGGAGTAGAGTGTAGGGGGGGAAGTACAGCACCTTGCAAGCAGTGGAGCTTGCTTCCTGAGGGATTTGGGGCAAGAATGCTACGAGAGGCAATGGGGAAACAGGTCATGACTGGTTAGCAGGTCCTTTTTTCTAATGGGTAAGATGAACTAGCTAAGGCTGAGTTGGAGGACTGTGATTGGTGTGTTAGGTTTCCTTGACAGGTGTTTCAGGTATAAGTGGAGGCTGACTTTTGAGTTCAGTTTCCTGACCGCCTGGCCAGTGGGGCACATCCATCTTGTGGGTGCCAATATACAAATTAACGTTATCATTAGTAAGTAGTAAGAGCTTTATTATGAATAGTAACAATTCAGAATGAAAACACTCCTGTGGATGTGTTACCTCCATATTTCATCAGTGATACTGTGCAATTTAGAAGCAAGAGGTATTTGACATCCAGGAAACAAGATGGCAGTTTTAACTCTTCTAGGATGTATTTGAAAGAAAGATTGTATCTTGAGGTAAAAAGTTTACAAATAAAACTTAAACATAATATCACTGCATGCTAATATTGAAGCTATGATCTCCAAGTAATATATTACGTGTGTTATTTCTGCTTGGCCTTGCTGTATGAACTGACTTTTGCATTCCTCCGTGAAGCGCCCGGTGCTTGGAGCACATTGGTACGCGCATCTCGTGGCTATTCTGTAGTTTGTCCTTGTGTGTATGCTTCCCAAGAGTCATCTTTGCTGCTTTCTAAACTCGTTGATTCCAGTTGTACTTGATTCTTTTATAAATATGTAAACTGATAAAATGTGACTGAAAGAGTTGGTTCTATGAAAACTGATTTGACGGCTTTGGCAATACTTGATAGAGGTGAGTTGTCTAATTAGGTATGAATCAGAAAACTGTAAACACTTGTCAGAAAAGTCAGAAAAATGTGGAAGTTTGCACATAGTGTACAAGTGTACTTTGAGTTCTCACTCCAGTGGGAAACCTTAGGCGATGCATTAGAGGTGAAGCATGATTCATAGAAGAAAGATATCAGGAAACTTGAATCACCAGATTCCTATTCATAGAAAAGGTCTTGGACGTATATCAAATAATTGGTGAACTAAAGTATACGTCTGTTTTAAATTAAAATGTTTAAAGTTTGTATCACTTCTTATGAATCTATTCCTTAATTAACATCAATATCATTATTTAACACTGTTCATCTTAAAGATTTTGACCTAAATTATTATTCTTAAAGTTCAAAAGCTTTTCTCCGTCTGCATTAAACAGGTTAACCAGTTTCTGCATGTGGCTGCATGTGTACGTGTATGATGATAAGCTGTTATGATATATTTGCAAATAAATGTAATAAAGAGAAAGAAGTATTCATACCACTTAGAAAATATAATGTGCTAGCACTTACATATTTATTTCAAATATCTAAAGTGTAAGAAATGTTTTCTGTATGGAATGTTGGAGAGAAGAACATCAGTAACAATAACTGGTGTCCACACATACAGCCAGTGAAACTTTGTCAAGTCTTGGGGAATTGCCTTGAGTAAACCATTTCTCTTTTGGAAAGAAAGGCACATGTTTCATTTCTAAGAGTTTATATAAACTGATGGTTTTCCCCTCATTACTCGCGTTTAAAAAGGAAAAAAAAAAAAAAAAGGAGGAGGAAGTCACCCATTAAAGTTATTTTGGAATTATAGAGCCTAGGCTTTCCAGACAGGCTTTTTTCATTTTGGTTTTGTTTGTTAATCTTTACTTCTGTCCAAGCAATATTTGAAAGGTCATGCATTAAAAACAAAAAACCAATGGAATGCTTTCCTATAGTATATAAATGAAGAAATAAACTAATTTGCATTAGTAATTGCTTTCAACCAGATTAAAATGGTTTTACAGAAGACCCTTTGAACAGGGTTCTCAGGGTTCAAATTTTTTTTTTCCTCAGGTTCAAATTTTAAAAAACAAAAAAGTACCAAATTTTATTCACATGTAGGTACCCATCTTCTCTCCTTTAGTTTGTGTTTATAGCTGGGTGAAGAAACTCTTACATTCACAGTGAGGTCTTAAACAATTCTGGAGGAAAACCTCAGATGTTTCATTATTGGGTATCTGTTTTTCCACACCATTTGGAAGCTTTGCACAGGCCCACTGTAGACACACAGATTGTTTACTACCTTAGAGTGGTTTTTGAATGATTTTGATACCTGAATCTACTTCCGAGTACTTAAGGGACTCTCCTAATTTGTTAATAATAAAGCTACCGCCAACAAACGTCCTATTTGTAATACACAATATTCATAATCTATAATAATGTCAAATTTATCAACAGGTGGGGCAGCAGTACTCAAAACATTTTAGTTGGGGCAGCCCATGTGGCTCAGCGGTTTAGCGCTGCCTTTAGTCCAGGGCCTGATCCTGGAGACCTGGGATCGAGTCCCACGTCCGGCTCCCTGCATGGAGCCTGCTTCTCCCTCTGCCTGTGTCTGTGCCTCTCTCTCTCTCTCTCTCTCTCTCCCTCCCTCTCCCCTCTGTGTTTCTTATAAATAAACAAAAAAAAAAAAAAAAAACACATTTTAGTCTCAGGGCCCCATTACACACAAATTATTGAGGAACCCAAAGAGGTTTGTTCACGTGGGTATAATCTATTGATATTCACCATCCTGGAAGTTAGAACTGCAACATTTTAAAGCAGCTGGATTTTCATCTTCTGTTCAATCTTTGCAGTATCACTTCTCATGTAATCCTCCAGAAAACTGGAGAGATTGAGAGAGGAAAAGCCTTAGTATGATTATGAATATGCATTTGGCATGCAGACCCCTTTGGGGCACCTGTCCTTTGGGACACTCTTTGTTGATGGACTGGAGTGTTCACTTTGTGAATGGGTATCCTTCACAAGATGGGTCAAATCACTTCTTGACGAGTTCTGTCTTGGCAACTCCCCACCATACACATTCCTGGGCCCCCTTACCTTCCTGCAGGCGCACACCCGTCTTTTTCCTCCTTGATCTATGAACATAAAGTTAAAAACAAAAAAAAAAAAACAACAAAAACAAAAAAAAAAAACCCAAAACCAAAACAAAAACCCCCAGCATAGTCATTACAGGGAATTTATTGATTCATAGCTTTTGGTCATAGCTGAACTTTTTTCTTTAACTTCCTCACCTTATCTGATACTTTATGGCCTATAAACAGAAGAACGGGAATGCTGTAACTAAAAATTAGCTTTGATTTGTGCCACAATGTTAGTTTTGATACAGACATGTCAGGAGTTTTTATGAGGAGGCTTGAACCTGAAGGGAAATGTTTCTGTCCGAGGTCTTCCTTATTTGTCTGCCCTCCCGTTCACTGAGCAGTGTCTCACTGCCGTTGGCCTCTGCTCTTCTTTGGGTGTCACTGACTTAACTGACCACGCTTCCCGCAAAAGTGGTGGTCACCAGAGCAGGAGAAATCGCCTAAGAATCAGTGATTCCCATCTCCACTTTCCTCAGCCCTGTTTTCATTCCTGTTGTTAGGCAGCCTGGGTTCCCCCCTTCTTTATGCCTTGTCACTCTGTCCAGCCACAGTGGCTTTTTTGCTCCCCCACAAACCTAAGCTTCATTCCTACCTCCAGGGTTTCTGTCCCCTGCCCCTATTGGATATTTGCTCTCTGCTAAAATAACTTCCAGAGAGTAAGTCCCTGATCACTATATCTGAAGTAGTTAGTCTATCACTCTAGTCTCTTCCCTTCTATTTTCTTCATAGAACTTATCTAAAATTGTTTGTTGTGTAGTCTTTGTCCTGTCAAGTGTGACAATCACGAGGCTAAGGGACTTTGTCTCCTTCATTTGTAAACCCTGGCCGGCACAGAAAGTGCTCAGTAGCTGCTGGCTGCATGAGTCATTCACTCCCTCCGGGCCAATTCTTAGATTGAGGAAGGCCACCATTGCCATCACTGCTTGCAGTGGTGGCCTTCATTTGCTTGGGAACCAGAAGTCAGTCTATGAACTGGGAGAAAGTTGGTGCTGCTAATTACTGCTTGAAAGGAAGCCTTGTGACACTCATTTTCCTTAGCGGGGGGAGCAAGTTTGCTGCCTAATAACATCCTCATTTACCTTGAGTATTCTCTTTAACTACTTTTGAAAACTGTCTCCTTCCTTTTTTTTTTTTTTAAGTGCCTTTGATTCTAATTTAAATTGGGTTTTCTCTGGGGTCAGATAAGGTGTGGGGACTCCAGTGTGATTTATCCTGAGGACATTTAGACTGCTGGGAGGGACCCTGGGAGTTGACTCAATTTACAGATGGAGGAACTTGCTGGGATGCTCTTTTTCCAAGATCCCAGGGAGGGAGAGAACTAGGACTTCAAGCCCAGAATTTCTTGTTTCCACTTCAAAGCCAAACACTTCTAAATCTGGACCCAAACCTTTCACTTAGTTGTTGACTGACCAAACAATGAAATGCACCTGTCCGTTTTCTTACCGGTAGTATAAGAAATAGTCTCATGCAGATTTGTCAGAGAAAGAAAATGAAGAGGCACACTGCTTGGCATCTTGAAGCCTTCACTATGTCAGGCTTTTCTTCCTCTCTCCCTCTTGTCCCTCCAGCAGTGGCAGTGACGACTGTTCTCACGTGGAAAATCTTGTTCTTTTCCTAATTTGGCTAGTGTTTGTTTTCCTTCTTTGCTTCCAACTGTAGATTCTCTTCAAAGCCATGGGCTTATCGGCTTCCACATGACCAAAAATTGCCTACACAAGTGAAACTAAACATTTTATTTATTATTTTTTAAAAATATTTTGTTTATTTGTGTGAGAGAGTGCACACAGAGGGAGAGGGAGAAGCAGACTCTCCTCTGAACAGAGAGCCTGACACGGGGCTCCACCCACGATGCTGAGATCATGACCTGAGCTGAAAGCACTTACTTAACTTACTGAGCTACCAAGACATTTTATTTTTAAACATTTTAATTTTAAAAATTAGTCTTATTTTTAGAGATTAATGTTCCCGTGTGATTGAAGCATATACATCACTTTTCACTTCAGAAGTGTAATCACTTCTTTAAATGACACTGACACTTCTACCATATAGAAAAGGCTTGATCATAAAACAATCATTATTCATGCTTCAGGAGGGAAGCTTTCGATTGTAGACAGATTGGTAAGGATTTTATCAACTGACTCTTTTGCTACCCAATCTAATGTGGTTGCAAAGTGAAAAATTACAAAATAAAGATAAAACAAAAACATGTAAAAAATTACCCAAGATGACAGCAGAGGGAGCTATTGAGGTTTGATTGCATTTTTCCATTTCCCTGGTTGAGATTTTTTTTTTTTTTTGTTTTTCTTTAAACTATAATATTTTGACTCAGGCTTTCTCATCTCAGTATCAATATGCAGGAAAACTCTTATCATATTGGAGGATGTAATGCAGTTGGGGGGATTGCAAAAAATGAAGCTTTTTTCTATTTGTGCTCTGCCTTCAATTCCCTTACCATTCCCAGGATTCCCTAAAGTAGTTGGTATAAGAAAAATAATGATGATTTTACAGAGATAATTTTAGAAATGAGTCTGGCTCTCTTCGTGTGAATCTGGGGCATGAGGGTCAGCTGCTTAACGGGCCATTGTCCCACACTGTGTTCTTGTCTGGCTTCCTGGGACCTCTTGGGTTTCAGAAGTCTTCCGGGGATTGCTTCATATGAGCCCTATTGCTCTGCTCTGCTTCAGTTATATGGTGGCATTGAGACGTGGAAGGGTTAAAATTCACAGCGTTTTTTGAAAAACCTTCATTAGAATGAGGGTTGGTTACACCCAGACTAGAGCGGCCGTATGCATGTGTGGGTGCATGTGTGTGGTATGTGGTGGGTGGTGGTGAAGAGATGGACATGCAAAAAGTTTTGTTTCAGGCTATCTCCACGATCTTTTTTAGGTCACATCCATGTTTATGATCTACTTCTGCTCTTGATGCTTTTGTCTTCCCTAAACCACCTGCTTTCCAGGTGCCTCCTATGTGGATCCTCAGCCTCAGAGTACCCCCCACTCCAAGCCCATCGTCTTCATGTTTTCTATACTACTTTGAATTCTTCTTTTCTGAATTTCTCCCTCTGTGCAGAAGTGCATAAAATATGTGGGTATATGGGGATACTCCTTGTAGTACTATTTGTGATAGCAAATAATTAGGAAGTGGGAACAAATCTGTTTGTCTAAAAAACAAACTGTGGAATTCCTTACAGTGAAACACTCTACAGCCATGAATGCTTATGCAGAGAGATGTTGGTGTATTTTCTTAAATTAAAAACTCATGTCACATGTGATTTGAATGATCTGTACCATTAGTTTTAAAATCTAACACACAATTGAAGATTTACATTGGATTTTAGTACATAATTTAAATGTAAGACAATTTTTAAAAGGATTTTATAAAGCTTCCAGAAATATACTCATGACATTCAAAACAATGGCTAATTCTGAACTATGGTGCTAGACTTGCTGGATATGAGGGAGGAAAAGGGAGAGATCTTGCCCTTTGTCTTATGTCTTTCTTTAATTTGAACCACCTACCAAGAGCTTATACTTATAATTAACAGACTAAATTTAAATGAGTAAATCTATGGTGTTCCGAGATTGGATCCCAGCATCAGTGTTTCCCTGAAACCATTCATAAGTCCTTGGTCTGATTTAGATGTGTGTCCCTTTGTGGCCACTGACTAGTTAGTCCTCTTCTCTACTTGAGACTGCTTCATATAGTAGAACGAGTAGAGGCTTTGATGTCAGGCATACCTGGGACAAAATCATGTGATATTAGATAAGATATTTAACCTCCTTTAGCCTGAGTTTCTTCACCAAAAGATTGGGAACATTGATGCCTTTATTGCAAGATTATTATTGGGCTAGACTGAACTTACGCAATGGCTCATAGCATGATGACAGGTAGATGGAGATGCTCTACAAGAGGTAACAAGTATTTTTTCGAGGATGGAAATTGTTTTCTCTATTCTTAAAGCCCCGACACTTTGCTGAATAAATGCAGTAATGCTTTCTACACCAGGTTTTTCTGTGGCATGACATCATTCTCTAGACGTATCAAATTGTACCTGCATTATGTCTCAGTCACTTCAAGCTGTGCTCTCAGCTAGCACTTTGGATGAACAGTCTTGATTGTAATACCAATGGATGTCATGTTTCCCATTGTCCTCTAATGACTTCCCTAAAAGGTGAGACTAATGGTGACACCAATACACTATATTAGGAAAAGCACCGTTACAGAAAATTCACGATGAAAAAAAAAATTCACGACGAAGATTTGGCATTCTTAAACCAATTGCATAGGTAGTCTCTAAACTATTGTTGGTGTGAGTTTTATCTGACCAGAACAGAGCAGAGTTCTGCTGCTCCATCACAAGTCTGCATCAGAGATAGTGGGTGGTTTTATAATTTTAATAGTGTCACCCCCTCTTATGAGCTCATCTTTTTAGAGGCACTTCTCCCATACTGCTTTTTATTATGTTTTATTCCAAATTCATAAGCAGTATATGTCCCATAGCAGAGTCTTGTCAACACAAAATTTTGAATGAATTAATTAATCCATGATTTTTGCCCAAGTCTGATAATATTCCCAAGCACCGAATTTTATGTCATTTTATTTAATGAGGTATAATCAAACATTTTCTTCTGCTTCTTGAAAAACATTCAGATATGGCAAGAACCACTGATCAACTTGATTGTTCCATAAAAATCTGAATGCTACTGGCAGAGTTCACTTGTTTAGAAGATGCTTCTGTAAGTTGGTGCTGCATTCATGTGATAAGGTGATACATCCAGGTGAGCGAAATACATGTCAGAAATAGACCCTATAAAAATTCAGTGCTGCCTGTCTCCTTCCAACAACAAAAGCTGGAAGTGTTCTTGGTTTTAGCTTTCTGTTTCTTTTGACACTTTGTTTTTTATATCAGCAACCAGAGATGTGTTGTTTTATCTTCTGTTTTTAATCTCTGTTTTAAACCTCCCCACTACCACCAAGAACAAATTAAAGGTCTATTCTTCTTGATAGCTAAGATTGTTATCCCAGGAAATGAGTCAGTGAAAATGTGTCTGCATAAAATAGCTGTAGCAAAATCTGTTCTTAATGAAATGCATTGTTCTAGCAAGAGCCCATAGCTGAGCAAGGAGGTCAGATGATTCTCCTAGATCACCACAGCTAAAACCTTTACCAACAAGTCAGTATGCCAAGTTATATGTATACCTGGGAGGAAACACTGCTTAAAATATGTCTCCAACAAGCCTAAAAAAGTCATGAATGTCACAAAAATTGGTCACAATTCCTTTATCATACCCCTGATTGGGAGATAGGCTTTATGTTCCCCAAGGATCTTCCCTGCTCTGTGACTACCTAACCAACAAGAGGCAGTGTTAAATGACACTTGCCTAAGTGGGTGTAAGCCTGGAGGAGGTCTAGAAGCTTCTGGTTTTTCATTTTTGTGAGCCCTGATGGGCCATATAAAAAAAATCTGGCTGCCTTACTGGAGAGACCACATGACACTATGTAGAGAGAAAGATGGATCCATGCCCATGTCTGAGGGGAGCCTCGAAATGATTCAGTCTCATCCCCCTCCTAATTATAACCTCGTGAGAGCTCTATCACAAAACCTTGTAACATGTGAGTTTGGCTTTGGCCTTGGGGTAGAAGCTGGAAAGGACTCAAGGAGACTATAAGAGGCCTGGAAGGATGGAGTGGAAATTGTCATTGGAGGTCAGAGAAAAGATGAACCATGTTACTGATGACCAGAGGCTTGGCAGAAAATTGATAGTATGGAAAATAGCAAATATATCTAATGAACTTGTGGCTAGAGCTTTGTGCTTGATACCCCTATTACCGAGGTGAGGAAATTCAAACTAGAGGAGATCTTGTCTCAGTATCACACAGCTGGTAAATAGCAGGGTCATACTTTTAACACAGTTAAAAGTGCCTGGGATTGCCAGGCAGAGTAAAAAGTATCAATGGTTTTCTTTCAGCTAAATATGAAAAAGTATCAATAGAGATGAACTGGAGAAGAAATTATTGAATTTTTGAGCAGAAGTTAAAGGAAACATTTTCCAGCAGGGACTCAGCAGGTACGTCTATTTGATGAGAATACAGCAAAAGTTCTGTTGTTAGAGGGTGACTGGGCTAGGCTGTTTCACAGGTCACACAATGCCTGAAGCCATTATGCAAATTATTCACTTGGATGGAATCATGCTCCATAGAAAGTCATGGGATTTCTGTTTCAATGATTACAATATGGCCAACTCATGGAGACTTTTTTCAAGGCTAATAAAGCTATTCAAAGAAGGAGAGTGTAGCTAGCTTTTCCAAACTGGTTAGAACAATGGAAAAATTGGCAAGCCCAACAATGAGTCCCATACCCAGAGAATGATTGATGAGTTCTTAAAATCTGACCTTCAATTTGGGGAACTTTATGAATTTTGTTTATGGTACCTGGAGTCCCTGTGCAGGAGACTGTGATGATTGCCCAGGATAGGTACTTTCCCATCCCCCTCCAAAATAAGTGTCTCTGCAATCTGAAACAAAACCAACAATGGGAATAAAAACAATACTCCTTCAAAAGGAACCCAGCAATAAGGCCACTTGGATATAGATTAAAAGGGATTTCCCAAAGAAGAGATGGATGGAGTGAGTGCTGGGGAAATTTGGCTTAAATATCAACTGGGGGAGGTGGAATCCAAGAGGCAGTTGTCCACCTAAGTGAAACAGAAAGTGCCTCTTTAAAACCAGATTCCAAAAAAAAATAAATAAATAAAATAAAACCAGATTCCTCTGTAGTGATCGACCTCCAGCTACTAGAGGGAATAAGTCAGGGAGCTTTCTTACCTTCCATTCTTATGTCCAGATTTGACAGCCTAGGAGAAAAAGACAGATTAAGAGTGGGACCAAAAAGGAACTGTGCCTAGAAGAAGAAACTCTCTGACCCCAGCAAGAACCAAAGATCTTACACTCCATTGAGGGTACAATGGCATAGGTTGGAAGGGTTGGGGAAACAAATTTTTATGACTCTTTTGGATACCATTGTTCACAGGACTATCTTATCAGGTTCTTCTTTCTTCTTCTTCTTCTTCTTCTTCTTCTTCTTCTTCTTCTTCTTCTTCTTCTTCTTCTTAGTGAAAATAATCCCACAGTATTTATTGTCATCTGGTAATGACATAAAGTAATCGAAGCAATATGAACAATTGTTTTAGAACTACATTCCCCAAAACGGGCATCTAAAAAAACAATCTATGTGGTCTTCTCAAGAACTTCTCACTTCATTGATCACTCCTAGTTGGAGACAATTTGGAGCAGGGTAATATTATCTCCTTTTAGCATGATCCAGCCCAGCTGTTTTCTTGACTTAGTTTTAGAATGAATCTCTTTGGCATCATCTAATATAAAGTTCACATACTCATCAAAACCAATGATACAGCCCTCTATCTGTGTGTTCACCTGCTCATAAAGCCACACTTGAATCCAAGATTTATTTTGCAAATATCTGAAGATGAGGTTGATGAGCTGTACCATCACCTTCTGCACATTTTGGCCCTGGCAGGGGATGCCATGGTGGAAGCTAACCTTTTATCAGATTCTTTTGAGAGGTGGGAGCCACATATTCAATTGATTAGATTTGAAGGAGTGAAACATGGGAGAGAAGTAACTGTAGTCATCTGGATGGGGCTGTTGAAACCTCTGTTAAGCACTGGTAGTGAGTGTTGCTCTCATTGATGAATGCATAGTCTGTATTGATGTTTTATATGCTTGTAATGTAAAAGCTTATAAATTACAAGAGGGTTTTCCCAGTTGAGAGGAGTTGTTTGTCTGGAGACGGCAGTGGGAAGAAGGCACTGGCTGGCTTCTAGTTCCGTGTTATGCAGCAAAAGCAATATGGAATTATATTATAGAAGCAAAGCATTCAAGGCCATGAATAAGGACTTAAAAGGCAGCAGGGGTACTGAGGATGCAATTTTTTACAACAGTACAGTGTGTCCATTGAAAAGGCCAGTGGAAGCTGGATACTTCTAGTGGATTATTGCCACTGAATTCAGTTATTACAGCCCTGAAGGTTACAGATATTGTATATAAAAATCTGGTGGCACCTGGAATTTCACCTTGAACATTGCCTCTATGTGGCTGGGGCCTCAATACACATTTATGGTACTGCAACAAGAGTATGTGAATTCTCCTGTTATTTGCCACCAATGGATGGGCTGAAACATGAAGTAAATCTCTCTCCATTCAAAAGGCTTAGTTTCACTGCATTGATGATGTCATGCGGATAAGTCCTATATTAATGACCTATTTCTAGGTAACAAATTGCTACAAATTTAATAGCTTAAAATAACAGACATTAAGTATTTAGTTTCTTTGTATTGATAATCTGGCAACGCTTACCTGGATCCTCTGCCTCAGAATCTGTGATGAGGCTGCAATCAAGGTGTTGACCCAAACTAGGCTCTCATCTAGAGCATCTTCTGGGGAAGTGTCTGCTTCCAGATTTACAGAGTTGTTGGCTGAATTTAGTTCCTCAAGGGTTATTGGACAGAGGGCCTCAATTCCTTGCTGGTTGTTTGCTGGAAGCCACCTTAGCTCTTGTCATGTGGGCTTCTCCAAAGAGCAGCTTGCTTCTTGAAGCCAGCAAAGGAGTCTGCTAGAAAGATGGACATCACATAAGGTTATTTAATTTAATTACAAAGTGACATCCCCTCAATCCTGAGGTATTCTATTGATTAAGAAGCAAGTTACTCAAAAGCAGGATCATAGAAGGCTGTGAATGCCAGGAGGTGAGGTTTGTTGGAGGCCATCTTAGAGTTTGCACACTACAGACTCTATAAAGAACAGGTGGCAGTGACTTTAGGGTACATACTAACTTATATGATAGTACAGAAGTGGATTGTTAATTCTGATAAAATACAAAAAACAACCAAATTCTTGGGAGCAACGTGTTATGAGGCTCAAAGTGTGATCCCTGAGACAGTAAAGAAAAAGTTATCTACTGTCTGGCCCCCACTACCAAAATAGGAGCCCAGTTCCTTATTTGATTTTTTTTTGGGTTGGAGAGAATGTTGTCTCACTTAGGCATTTTGTTGAGCCCAATATCTAAGACAACATGAAAGATGCCAAATTTAGCTGGAAAGCAGCAAGCAGAAATAGAGGCAGTGCAACAGGTTTTTTCAGCAGCCCTACCCTTGGGGCCCACGATGTTCTTGCAGTAGAGGTACCTGGTACTGTTAACAGAGGCTTATTGGAGCCTCTGGAAAAGAGTAGCTGGCTTTCTGAGGGCTGAGCCAAATGTAAAGCTAATTGTGTTTACTGGGTGACAGACAGCAGCTGGCTAAACCGAACACAACTTTGGAAGACTGATTGTAATAAGGGCAGGTGAGCACAATGACCTAAATTGAAAGCACCCTCTGTTGCTATTGACGATACTCCAAAGGGCCATGTTTTATTTTTATTGACTCTTGAGCCATGACTAACAACATAACTATCTGGTTGGGCACCTGAGTGATGTCTGACTGGGTATATTAAAGACATATCTCTATGAGGCTGTGGGCTGGAAAGCCATAGCTGAAGCCAGATAAGACATTTATGTATCTCATATGTACATTCTTGGGAAGAATCGTACAGAGATAAGACCCAGTGAAATGATGTGGCTGATCAGGCCTGCACAGCCTAGGCAGGCAGCAGCATGTCGTTACATGCTCATTTCATTATCACTGCCATCTTGGGGAACTGTTTTTACTGACTGACTTGTATTCAGTTATAGGTCACATTTTCCTGCTACTTGGCATATCTGGTATGATTTTTGACTGACATTGCAATCTCGAGTGGTTAAGTTCCTGGATTATATTGTCTGCTTTAAAAAATTTTTTTGAATTTTGTTTTAACAGGTTGGATATGTTACTTTGGGGTTAGCTTGATTTCTTGGAGGTTTGTTATTAAGCTTTATTAGGGCACATCAAGAGTAATCTTAATTCTAGAGCTAGTTTAACACTATATTTCAAGACAGATTAAATGAAAAGGTTGGGGAAATATACCATGAAAAAACTAATTGTAAGAAATCTCAAGTGCCTATATTAAAATCAAGTGCCTATATTAAAATCAGACAAAGTAGACTCAAGAAAGAAATCGTACCAGAGATAAAGAGATATTTTTAAAAATATTTTATTTATTTACTTTTTTTTTCAATGTAAGATCCATGCCCAGTGTGGAGCCTATATTATGCAGAGCTTGAACTTGCAACTCTGAGATCAAGCCCTCAGCTGAGATCAAAGTTGAATGCTTACCAACTGAGCCACCCAGGTGTTCCCAAGACAGACATTTTTAGATGATAAAAATGTTGGCTCCTGGAGACCTGAAAATACACAAAGCAATAACTGACAGAACTAGAAAAATAAGCAAATGCATAATTATTGTTGGAGTTTCAATATTCTTCTCTCAGTAACTGAAAGAACAAGGAGATAGAAAAACTCAGTAAGTATATGAAGATATGAACAACACTATCAACCAACTTGATCTAATTTATATTTATAAAACCCTACACTCAATAACACTATAATATACATTTTGTTTTCAAATGCACATGAAACCAATATAGTTCACATACTGGACCATAAAAATATCTCAACAAATTTGAAGGGATTTAAATCATATAGGGAACAAAAAACATCTAGAAAAATCCCCAAATATTTAGAAAGTATTACTCTTCTAATGACCCATAGGTCAAAGATGACGTCAAAAAGAAAGCTAGAAAACACTTTGAACTGATGCTACAAAAAAAAAAAATCTACTAACATTTATGGAATGCAGCTAGAAGAGTGCTTTAGAGGAAAATTTATAGTTTTAAATGTTTATATTTAAAAAGTAGATAGCTTTAAAGTCAATTATCTGAACCTCCACCTTAGGAAACTAGGAAAAGAGACAGTATTAGGTAAAAAAGAAGGAAGGAAATAATAACAGGAAGAGTAAAAAATTAGTGAAATAGGTAACAACAGTTGAGAAAATCAAAGAATCCAAGAGCTGGTTGTTCTTAAATAAAATTAATAATAAACATATAGCTGGATTAATCAAGAAATAAAGAGAGAATGCCCAAATAACCAGAGCCAGAAAAAAAAGAGCAGGTATCACAACAGATCTTAGAAATATTCAGTAGGTAAGAAAGAAATATTGTTAACATCTTTAGGCTTATGAATTTGACAATGTGAATGGAATGGATGGCTTATTTGAAAGACAAATATTATGAAAAACGAATTAAGGAATAGAAAGCATGAAGGGACCTATACTTATGAAGTAAGTTAGATTAATAATTCAAAGCATTCACACACAGTGAAACTAGGCCTTATGATTTCCTGGTTAATTTTGTCAAAATTTACAATAAAACAGACACACACACACACGCCCCACACCAGTCTTACTTAGTCAAGCTTCTTTCACCAAATTGTGGAGGAGGTAATATTTCTTTATTTATTTATGAGCTCATCATATACATACATAAATAGATACTATAGGTTGTGAACTAGTGAGGTTTATCCAAGAAATGTAAGATTTGATGACATCCAGTAATAGAGGAAAATCATAGTATACTCTCAAAACATACGTAAAAAACACTCGACAAAATCCAACACCTACTGATTATTAAAAACTCTTACCAAACTAAGAACTTTGTCAACTTCCTGAAAAGGCATCTAGGATAAACCTTTATATAATACAGATACTGGGGGAAGACTAAAAGCTTTCCCACTAACATTGGGAGCAAGGTGAGACTACTGCTCTCATTCCTTGTTGTTCCTCATTGCTTGACTCTTAACCGATGTGATTGTTAAAAAAGAAAAAAAAAGATATAGAAACCCTCTAGACTGAAAAAGAAAAAGCAAAATTCTATTTATTTGCAGATGAAGTAAATATCTATGTAGAATATTCTAAAGAACTTATAGAAAAAGTACCAGAACTACTAAGAGTATTAACAGGTTTATAGGATAAAATTTCAATAAAAGTACAAAATCAATTGTATTTTTATATTCCAGTCAAAGCATCCAAAATCATCAAATGCTTAAGGAAAAATCTATCTAATAAAATACGTGAAAGATTTGTGTGTTGAAAGTTATAAAACTTTTCTTTTTTCAAAATTTTAGAGTGCCTAAGCACAATTTGGGGGGGGGGGAGATGGGAGGGGGAGGGGAACTGACACTGTACTAAAGAAAAGCTGCCAAGGAAGCACATGAAAATATGCTTAACATCATTAGTCATGGGAAGTGAAAAGTTAAAATCATATGATTTTACTCTATACTTAGCAGCATGGCTGAATTTAAAAAGATTGACAATATGAAGTATCCATGAGGATATAATACCACTGGAACTCTCATACATTTTTGGTGGGAATACAAAATGGCAAAATCAGTATAGAAAACAATTTGGAAGTTTATTATAAAGGTAATCACAAATTTAGCATATATCTCTGCAATCTCATATATATATCCACCCAAGAGAAATGTATCCACCAAAAGACCTATATGCAAGTATTTATAGCAACTTTCTTAACTTTTGTCAAAAATCAACCCACCTGCCCATCAGCTAGAATAGATAAATTGTTACACAGCTATGTAATGAGATGTTCAGCAATAAAAAGAACAACCTATGATATATGCAATATCCTGGATAAATCTCAAAAGCATTAATCTAAATGAAAAAAAACCAAATACCAAAAGGCTGCATACTGAAGATTTCATTTCACATGACATTCTGAAAAAGGCAAAACTTTAGGAGCAGAAATAAGATGACTGATTCCTAGGATCTGGGGCTGGGGAAGGGTCCATTGTTGAGATTGATCAAAATATTCTATACCTCGATTGTGGTGATAGCTATATGACTATATATTTGTCAAAATCAACAAAATTTACACAAAAAGATGAATTTTATTTTATATAAAGTATACCACAGTAAACCTGACTTAAAACAACATTATAGGGGTGCCTGGGTGGCTCAGTTGGATAAGCATCTGTCTTCGGCTCAGGTCATGGTCTCGGGGTCCTGGGATAGACCCCCGCATCAGGCTTCCTGTTCAGTGGGGAGTCTGCTTCTCCCTTTGCCCCTCCCTCTGCTCATGCTTTCTTTCTCTCTCTCTCTGAAATAAATAAATAAAATCTTTTTTTAAAAAAAAACAAACAAACCTCAGGGGGATCCCTGGGTGGCTCAGTGGTTTAGCACTAGCCTTCGGCCCAGGGCATGATCCTGGAGTCCTGGGATTGAGTCCCCCAGCAGGCTCCCTGCATGGAGCCTGCTTCTCCCTCTGCCTGTGTCTCTGCCTCTCTCTTCTGTGTCTCGTGAATAAGTAAATAAAATCTTTTTTAAAAATCCCAAAAAGTAAAAAACAAAAAACCCCAAAACTGATGTTATATTAGCTTATGAAAGGTCTACAGTGATCATGTATTTCTTATCTTTATGTTTTGGTCATTTTTTACCCTTTTTTAGGACAAAATACAAGTAATACAAGTTATACAAGTAATTCCTACACATTGGAAAAAATCACCTCAAGCTATTCAGGAGAGTACCAAATGAAAAGTAAAAGTTTCCTATATTCTCTGTCTCTCCATTTCTACTTCCTGAATTAACCACTTTTATTTTTGAGGGTTTCTTTTTATTATTATTTCTTTATTTGAGAGAGAGAGAAAGAAAGAGCATAAATGGGGCAGGGAGGCAGAGGGAGAAGCAAGCACCCCTGAATTAACCACTTTAATTTCTTTTGTTTTTAGCTTTTTCATTGTTTACCTCTCTAACCCTAGATTTATCTCTAGAAACTGATTTATTAATTTCTACAGTACTCATCGTCTTCCTACTCTGAAAAATGAGGAATTAACTCAGATTGTCCCACCTTTATAGCTCTGATTTTTAGGATTTCGTTTTGTCAGTATTTTTTTTTAAATTTTTATTTATTTTATGATAGTCACACAGAGAGAGAGAGAGAGAGAGAGAGAGAGAGAGAGAGGCAGAGACACAGGCAGAGGGAGAAGCAGGCTCCATGCACCGGGAGCCCGACGTGGGATTCGATCCCTGGTCTCCAGATCGCGCCCTGGGCCAAAGGCAGGCGCCAAACCGCTGCGCCACCCAGGGATCCCCGGTTTTGTCAGTATTAATCTTAATTCTCATTGATTACCTGTGAACATTTAAAGAATACCCAAGACACCATCTTTAGGCAGTTCCTCTTGACTCCCATTATATAGGTGAGGAAGGCAGCATGTCTATACTTCCCTAACACCTCCGTTTTCCTTCACCTTTCCACTTTCAGGTGTACCATGGTTTTCACATAGCCAAGCTTTCTAACGCTTGTATTCTGTCCCTGTGTTCTTACATGGAAATTAGTTTAAAAGCATGCAAAATTTTAGACTTGGTGCTATCATTTTATTGTACAGCTATTTACTTCCTTTGTTCCCCTTTCCCACCCAATGGCTATCTTTTTTCTTATTGATGATAGAAGTTTATACCTGATTTTTCCTATGATTGAAACCTCCAAGATTTTCTTTAATTTTGCAGCATTTGCTCCTTGTTCTTATTTGATTATCTTCCATCCTTATTTTACATAGTTTCTGTTACTGGAATTTATATTAGATGATTTGAACTTTCTTTCTTTTCTTTCTTTCTTTCTTTCTTCTTTCTTTCTTCTTTCTTTCTTTTTTTGATTTGAACTTTCTGAAATAAGCCACATATTTAGCTTTTGTTCTTTTATCAAACTTTCATTCTCAAGTTCTACATTTTGATAGATTTCCTCACCCAGTACTTCTATGAAGTGTTTTCCCCAAATACCTGGTGATTCTTGGTTGTTTGTTTCTATTTACAAACACAAGATTAGGTAGATTATTTTAGGTACTTGGTGTGGCTTCTCTCTGCTATTGAGCTTCTTGAATGGGAGCTCTGTGTTTGCTTGCTCACTTATTTATTAATTCAGCAAATATTTAATAAATGCTTATTGGAAGTTCTAGGAAATATTGAGACCACCATGACAAGCAAAATAAATCATAATTCTTGTTCTCCTGGACCTTACTGTTTAGAAGAGGAGACACAATCAAAATGCATTCAAATGAATGAATTATGACTCACTGATGTATAAGGAAATGCCCGTAGTTATATGAAAACACATACTAAAAGAAACTGATATATTAGGAGACTTTAGCTGCCAGTGATAGAAAACCAACTGAAGCTGAACCAAACCACAAGAAATGACTCATTTAGTGGAGAGTCCAGGTCTTGGTATTGTTAGAAATCTCTTTTTCTCACTTGTCTCATTTTTCTGTGTGTTATTTTTAATTCTTAAAAGAGAGTTTTCCACAAGTGATGACAAAGAGGGCACCAGTGGTCTGAGTTTATATCCTACAAGCCTAGCAACACCAACCTAATTGCCAAGCAACTTGTAACACCTAACTTAACTGTCTCTTATTACTTGAGCAAACCCAATGAACATATGTCTCTCTCAACAATTGCATAATGGCACCAAGACTGAGTTTCATTGACCTGGCTTGTGTCATCTGTCCTCTGAATCTATTATTCTGCCTGAGAAAATGGCTGCGTATGTGTGTATCCTTTGTTGGGAGGTGGGTAGACTCAGCCATAAAAACTTAGACTGAAGGACAGTTAGTTCCACAAAGAAAAATCAGTCAAAACAATGGATATGTAGTAGAAAGTATGTAACATTTGATTTGAGATGGATTTGTGTTTAAACCCCACCTTTGCTATCCCATGGTATGTGATCTAAGGTTCATCTCTCTGGGCATTTCCTTCCCCCATAAAGTAACATACTTATTTTGCATGGTTTTGAATATATGGCCTAATGGATGTCACTTATCCCGCATAGAGTAGCTGCTCAGTAAATAGTAGCATTACTTTTAGAAAAAGAATATAACAAACATTCATGTACATGTACTTACAATCTGGCTTAAAAAGAAAACATTACCAGTATATCTGATTCCCCCTGTGTACCCTTTCCTGATCACATTCTCTTGTTTCCAATAGGATATAACTATCCTGAAATTACTGGTTCTCATTCTCATTATTAGTATTGTTTTGCATATTGATTAACTTTACATAAATAGCATCACACTGAATTTTTTCTTCTGTAGATTGCTTTTTTTGAGAAGGTGCAAAATTATATTGTAAAATTCATCCACGTTGATACATATAGTTGTAATCCACTGATTTCTGCTCTTACATAATATCCCAATATGTGAACACATAGCAATTAAAAAAATCCATTCTCTTCTTAATGAATACTTGGGATCTTTATATTATTTCTCTATTAGAGATAAGATTGCTTTGAAAATTCTTATGCATGTCTCCATGTAAATACATCAGAGCTTTCTTTAGGGCACATATATGGGAATGGAATTACTGAGTTTTAGGGTATAAACTTTTTCAGCTTCACTAGATTTTGTCAATTTTTTTTGGAGGTTGTTTTTAACAATTTATACTCCTACAAGTAGAGTAGTGTTTAAGAATTCTCATTTTTGGGATCCCTGGGTGGCACAGCGGTTTGGCACCTGCCTTTGGCCCAGGGCGCGATCCTGGAGACCCGGGATCGAATCCCATATCGGGCTCCCGGTGCATGGAGCCTGCTTCTCCCTCTGCCTGTGTCTCTGCCTCTCTCTCTGTGTGACTATCATAAAAAAAAAAAAAAAAAAGAATTCTCATTTTTATTGAATATGGGCAGAGGAACTGACTAGACATTTTTCTAAAAAAGACATACAAATTACCAACAGGTATATCAAAACTTACTTGACATCAGTCATCACCAAGGAAATGAAAATCAAAACCACAATGAAATATCACCTCACACTTCTTGGAATGGCTGTGATCAAAGACAACTGATAACAAGTATTGGTGAGGATGGGGAGAAAGGGAACCCTTGTGCACACACTGTTGGCAGGAATGTAAATTGGTGCAGCCACTACAGAAAAAAGTATGGAGGTTCTTCAAAAAATTAAAAATAGAATTGCCAAATGATCCAGCATTTCCACTCTGGATATGTATCTGAAGGAAAAGAAATCACTACCTTGTAAAGGTATCTGTACCCCTGTATTCATTGCAGCATTATTTATAACAACCAAGACATGGAAACAGCCTAAGTGTCCCCTGATGAATGAAGAAAGAAGACCTTTACACATGATGCACACACACACACACATACACACACAATGGAATATTATTCAGTCATAACAAAGAAAATCCTGCCATTTGTGACAACATGGATGGACCTTGAGAGTATTATGCTAGGTGAAATGAGTCAGATAGAGAAAGACAAATGTATGATCTCACTTATATGTGGAGTCTAAAAAACCCAAACTCATAGAAATAAAGAATAGACGAGTAGTTGCTAGAGGCAGGGGCCAGGGGTTAGAGGAATGAGTGAAAGTGATCAGAAAGTACAAACTTCCAATTACAAGCTGTATAAGTTCTGGGGTTGTAACGTACAGCATGATGACTATAGTTAACAATATCATGTATCTGAAAGTTTCAGATATAAAGAGAGAGTAGATATTAAGAGTTCTCCCCGCAAAAATTGTGTAACTGTGTGAGGTGCTGGATGTTCACAAAACTTATTCATATCATAATGTATACCTATATCAACTCATTATGTTCTACACCTTAAGCAAATACAATATTATATGACAATTATATCTCAATAAAACTGAAAACGTGTATTTCCCATTGTTCCTCATTATGTGAAATAATTTGTACCATCTTAGACTGATGACTGAAGAGGAAATGTAAAAAAATAAGATAGTACAACTCAAGAAGTGTTTCCAATTTGTACAATGGGAACACAAAAGAAAAGTAACAAGAGATTCTCAGTATCTAGAAGCATAAAAAAGTGAAAGGGAAGAAGAGACAACTGGGATTCTCTTCTGTTTGAAATAAGGCGGGGGAAATCCCATGAGGTCAAGCTACTCTGTGGAGGCTTGGCCAGTCTTTGGGATCCCTTCCACAATTCATAAAATGCAAAAAGAGCACATTTCTCTCATAAACCATTCCTTATGTGCTTGCTTGGCAGAGGAACCACTTACAGATAAGTCTTCGTTCACAACACACGAACAAATCCTACCAATTCTTTTTTTTTTTTTTTTAAATCCTACCAATTCTAATGACATGGTTCTCTTTGGTATCCTGTATCTCTCTTAACTATGGAATATAATGTAGAAAGAAGATTTTAACTTATATATTTGGGTATCAGGGACTTAAATTAACACTATATAATGACCTCTCTCTCTTTATACACACACACACACACACACACACACACACACGTATATGTCACAGAATTTTAGGACAATCAGATTTCTTTAGCAGTCTTGAATTTTAACAATGAAGCCAAAACCTATGTTAATGGAAAGTGATGTGACCAAAACAGAAACTGTCAACCTTAGTAAGTTTTAATATTCCCACCCAAATCCAAGGAAAAAATTTCTTTATCATAACTACAGCAGCAGAGAAAGAAATGAATGTTTACTTTGGCTTAAATGTAACTAAAACTGAAGGACAGAAAATGTGACATTAATACATGTTACTGGAATAGGCTTAAGTTCCCATATTTGAAGGAAAAGGCTAAATTAGGATAGCTTAGATATCAAATTAGCTTCTGAAGCTGTTCTCCCCCACTCCTGGCTAGGGAGTTTAGCAACAATTTCTCAAAGAAGCATAAAGAAACATTTGTGATCACTCTCGTTAGAGATGTCGTTAACAAGTTTCTCAAAGGAGACACAGTGAAAATCTGATTTTCTCATGTGACAGCCCTCTTCAGTCTCTGAATTGAAACGATCCGCTATTTTATGTTGGTATATCTTTTTGCAGTTGTGAAATGTTACATACATTTTTGATAATCTGCTTCATGCCCCAGTTTTGCAAAGAAAACTGAATTTATTTCGAGTGGAAAAACCAAGGAAGCTCTAGGTTGACAACAAGAGCAACAGTTTGGGTGCAACAATAAGCAAATTGAACCGAAGCCCCTGAGTAGTTCATATTACTGTGTATGTGTGTAATCTTCCAAACAAATGAACCTAAAGACACTCTTTCATGTCTTCTAAGTCTTTAAGTTTAAGCTTGTTTGCAAAGTTGTAAGTAGAGAGGTTTAAGGGATACATAACAAAAATGGGGAGGTAAGTCACCTGTGGTCAAAATCCTTGTTAGGCAAATCGGCTGTCACAGTTGGCCTGGAAAAATCAATGAGGGGAAGTGGGAAGGAAGAAGAGATGGAGAGTATGGGAAATGAGAGACTGGTACTCTTGAGTTGTGCAAGTCAGAGAGAGAGAGAGAGAGAGATTGGAAAGAATGGGAGAGGGAAAGAATAAGGGAAGGAGGGAGAGAGTGGGAGAGGGAAAGAGAGGGAAGGAAGGAGAGAATGGGAGAGGTTGGGGGAGAGAGGGAGGGAGAGGAAATGAGAATAAGAATGACAGTAAAAACAAGAAGGAATTTGCCTCTCCTATTTGAGAATGAATCCTCTGAGGGAAGCCAGGCTCAGCCGAGGAAGGGGAGATGGAAGCTGATGTTGCAGGAGGGGCAGGAGGAAGATTTACTTTAACTTGCTGTAATCCAAAGAGCAGAGCCTCCTCTCTCCCTGGGAGAGAGAGAATTAGATTTTTCAGGCTTCATTCAAGTGAGAGTTGGGAAACAGCTCTAGTCCTCGAACTGAAGATCAATCGCTGTGCCAGGCACCAAAGGTGGTGAGACAACTTTCCATCGAGTACAGTTCCCAAAGAAAGAGGCCACCTTCTCAGAGGGGATTTTCTGGATCTGGCGACACTAGAACTTGAATTCTTTAGGTTATTGCCACAGCAGCAGCAATGCCAATGTGCTCAGGGAGTTAGGAGAACCCAAGTCAACCCGGCTGGGACGGAGCTGGGAGGACTGTATGGCTATGGGACGCACCCAACTTTTGTGGGGCCTGAGACCAGAGAACAAATAGACATCTACATACCATTTGCCCAAGTATTTAAAAGTCGTCAATCAAGAGAAAACCCTTTTATCCTCCTGCCATGATAACTATACATTCATAATGACCTAGAAAATTAAGGCTTAGAATTCTTGGCCTTCTCAGAGTTTCTTACCAGAGCATGGTGGGACAGAGAGCTGATGACAACTCAAAATGTTTCTTTGGCTTCCCAGCACCCCAGCTCTATTCTGCACCAACAGGGCTTTTCTCCCAGTTTGCAACCCAAACTGTCCACAACCCTCTCCCCACAAGTAGCCGCCTCTCACATGAAGGGGAAGAAGCCTGTACTATCTTATTCTGGCGGTGTAGAGTGAAGTCTAGGGGCGGGTTCCTTGCCGGATGGGAATAGGCTTGGCTACCAGAGGGCCAGAGCAGTATTATGGATAAAAAAGCACTTTGTGCAAAACTCCAGCATACGTGGCAAGGCAGAAGCTCAGATGTGGTTCTACTTTTTCCCCCGAGTAGGGAACCCAGTAAAATGACAGGCAGACATGGGGCATGAGCATTCCCTTGCTTTTGCAATTTAAGGAAAATAAGCACTTACAGGATCTCATGATATTTCCACCCTTAGTGTCATGGGTGTAGAGAAGTACTGACTAAAATGGAAAATGAGGCTGCGTGTTCTAGTGAATGATTCTACACTGTTTCTTTCTCACATCACCCCAGTCCCTATAAGTAAGCCCTAATTTCTATCTCCTGATTCACATTTTTGGCAGACTTGCCCCCACCTCCCATCCCAGCAGCAGCAGATTTTTTGCCTCTGTTTTCTACAGAACTTGAAAATCCCAGGGGGGAACCCCCTCACATTCCCAGCAGCCTCCCCACCACTTACTAGATCCCGACCTATTCTTTCCTCCCTCTCTTCTGTGCAGTGCAACGAGAATCTCTCCTGCCAAAGCTAATCCCACCATCTACGCACTGGATGCCCTGTCTTCCTGCCAACTCAGGGACTCTGTTCTACCAGTTACTTCTCCCCAGTCCCATCCGTCCCTCCCTTTGGCTCTTTCTAACAGGACTTGAAGGTATTCAGTTCTTCCTCATCCAGGGAATCAACCACTTCTTCCTTCCTCTCCACTACCTCCCTGTTTTTCTCCTCTATTGTAGCCAAACTTTGTCAGAGAGCTCAGTTCCTATTCCTCACACAATCTCCTGCAATGTGGTTTCCCATTATCAGCCAACTGAAGGGGTTCTCGATGACGTCACCGCTGACCACCATTGTGTTATTAAATGCAATACATTCAGCTCTTTATCTTACTCGAAGACTCAGCAGCTGTTGCTAGTGTTGACTACATTCGGGAAGGAACATTCTTTCCCCTGGCTTAGGATAGGACGTTGAACTCTATGGATGTTAATTCTGTTCTCTTTGGGAGCCTTTTCCCAGGCTCCTTTGTTGCTTCCCTCTTTCCTATACATCCCTTAAATGCTGGTTTCCTTTGGAGTTGTGCTTGAGATTATTCTCTCTTTTCACTCTAACTTCTCTTGCGAGGGAGTCTTACTTTCTCTCATGATTTCAAGCATCTACATATACTGATGTTCCCCCAATCTGCATCCAGCCCTGACCTTACTCATGAGGTCCAAATCTAGACATCCCATTGCTCTTTGGACACCAAGCTAAAATGTTATACAGATTCCTCCATTCATCGCATCGAAAGCTGAACTCATCATTTTTCTCTGCGTGCTCCTCTCCCTCCCCCATCTCTTGCCAGGTGTCCAACTCTGAAATCTGGGCTCATTCTTGAACACTTCTTTCCCTTCATCCCCAACATCTAATCAATCATCGATTCATGTTTTCAGCCTAAATATCTCTAGATTCTGTTCACTTCTCTCCATTTCAATGGTCACTGCCTTCCTCTAGACAAGCAGTATCCCTTCTGCCCTCTGCCAGTTCTCCCTGTCTCCATCCTTGGTCATCTCCAATCTATGCAGCCAGAATCGCTTTTAAAAATGCAATTCAGATCATGCCAGTCTCTGCTTCAGGCCCTCAGAGACTTCCACTGCCTTGAGGATAAATCCAAACATCTCAAGTGGTTCACAAGGCCAGAAGAGATTTGGGATTCCTCTCCAGGTTCAGCTTAACCCACATTTTCCTTTGTGCTTCATGTCATGTCCATACTAGACTTGTTTCAACTCTTGAAGACACCCTGCTCTCTATTTGAAACTGTCCTCACCTAGGCCTCATTTATCTAGCTGACAAAGGCGTATGTGCAGGCAGCTTATTTGGGAACTAGTTCCTGGAGAGTCGGAGTGAGGGGCTAGGAAGATGGAACAGAAAGAAAATTAATACAGGGGTCTTCCACTGATTTGACTCCCACCGTGGGCAAATGGTACCTCAGCCTCCTGGGACTTTTGGAGGAAACTTATGACACGTTTGCCTATAGATTGAGAGACGGAGCATTTATTTAAATTTTTTTTAGATTTTTAAAAAAATTTTTTTAATTGGAGTTCAATTTGCCAACATTTAGCATAACACCCAGTGCTCATCCTGCCAAGTGCCCCCCCCGTGCCCGTCACCCAGTCACCCCAACCCCCCAACCACCTCCCTTTCCACTACCCCTTGTTCATTTCCCAGAGTTAGGTGTCTCTCATGTTTTTTCACCCTCACTGATATTTTCACTCATTTTCTCTCCTTTCCCTTTATTCCCTTTCACTAATTTTTATATTCCCCAAATGAATGAGACCATATAATGTTTGTCCTTTTCTGATTGACTTATTTCACTCAGCATAATATCCTCCAGCTCCATCCACGTCAAAGCAAATGGTGGGTATTTGTCGTTTCTAATGGCTGAGGAATATTCCATTGTATACATAAACCACATCTTCTTTATCCATTCATCTTTCGATGGGCACCGAGGCTCCTTCCACAGTTTGGCTATTGTGGACATTGCTGCTTTAAACATTGGGGTGCAGGTGTCCCGGCGTTTCACTGCATCTGTGTCTTTGGGGTAAATCCCCAGCAGTGCAATTTCTGGGTGGTAGGGCAGATCTATTTTTAACTCTTTGAGGCACCTCCACACAGTTTTCCAGAGTGGCTGCACCAGTTCACATTCCCACCAACAGTGTAAGAGGGTTCCCTTTTCTCCGCATCCTCTCCAACATTTGTTGTTTCCTGCCTTGTTAATTTTCCTCATTCTCACTGGTGTGAGGTGGTATCTCATTGTGGTTTTGATTTGTATTTCCCTGATGGCAAGTGATGCGGAGAATTTTCTCATGTGCATGTTGGCCATGTCTATGTCTTCCTCTGTGAGATTTCTCTTCATGTCTTTTGCCCATTTCATGATTGGATTGTTTGTTTCTTTGCTGTTGAGTTTAATAAATTCTTTATAGATCTTGGATACTAGCCCTTTATCTGATACGTCATTTGCAAATATCTTCTCCCATTCTGTAGGTTGTCTTTGAGTTTTGTTGACTGTATCCTTTGCTGTGCAGAAGCTTCTTATCTTGATGAAGTCCCAATAATTCATTTTTGCTTTTGTTTCTCTTGCCTTCATGGATGTATCTTGCAAGAAGTTGCTGTGGCCAAGTTCAAAAAGGGTGTTGCCTGTGTTCTCCTCTAGGATTTTGATGGAATCTTGTCTCACATTTAGATCTTTCATTCATTTTGAGTTTATCTTTGTGTATGGGGTAAGAGAATGGTCCAGTTTCATTCTTCTGCATGTGGATGTCCAATTTTCCCAGCACCATTTATTGAAGAGACTGTCTTTCTTCCAGTGGATAGTCTTTCCTCCTTTATCGAATATTAGTTGACCATAAAGTTCAGGGTCCACTTCTGGGTTCTCTATTCTGTTCCATTGATCTATGTGTCTGTTTTTGTGCCAGTACCACACTGTCTTGATGACCACAGCTTTGTAGTACAACCTGAAATCTGGCATTGTGATGCCCCAGCTCCGGTTTTCTTTTTCAATATTCCCCTGGCTATTCGGGGTCTTTTCTGATTCCACACAAATCTTAAGATGATTTGTTCCAACTCTGAAGAAAGTCCATGGTATTTTGATAGGGATTGCATTGAACGTGTAAATTGCCCTGGGTAACATTGACATTTTCACAATATTAATTCTGCCAATCCATGAGCATGGAATATTTTTCCATCTCTTTGTGTCTTTCTCAATTTCTTTCAGAAGTGTTCTGTAGTTTTTAGGGTATAGATCATTTACCTCTTTGGTTAGGTTTATTCCTAGGTATCTTATGTTTTTGGGTGTAATTGTAAATGGGATTGACTCCTTAATTTTGAGACAGAGCATTTTTTCATCCACTTCCACCCTTTCTCCTCCACTGGCAAAAGGTGGTGCCATGGTGGTTGATGCCCCCACATGTCCAGACAAAGCACATATGTGTGTCAAGAGGGTTCCCATGGATGTCCCACAACTAGGTGTCAGAGAAACCCCAATGCAGAAAGTGGGAGGCCACTAACCAATTAGACCCATGCCAAGCGGGGCACAGAATTGGCTGCTGCACCAGTGGCTGAAGTAAGGGGTGGGCTCGGAAGATGTGAAGGGAAGCAAGAGGGTTTTCAGTTCATGGAACTACTGCCTAGTCCACCTCATGTCATGTTCTTCTGTTCTCCTCTTCCTCTCACCTGCTGCTCTCTCCTCCTGAACAGTTAATCACTTTTGTCTATCTACCGAACTTGTTTATCTTTTTTAGGAAGCATAATAGAGTGCAGTGGTCCTTAAGCTTTGGTGTGCTTTAGAATCACCTGTAGGGTTTGTTAAAACAAATATTGCGGGGCTCTTCCCCACAATTACTGATTCAAAAAGTATAGGGTGGAACCTGAAAAACTGCATTTCTTTTTTTTTTAAAGATTTTATTTATTTATTCATGACAGACACACAGAGAGAGGGGTGGCAAAGACACAGGCAGAGGGAGAAGCAGGCTCCATGCAGGGAACCTGACATGGGACTCAATCCAGGGTCTCCAGGATCACACCCTGGGCTGAAAGAAGGCACTAAACCACTGAGCCACCGGGGCTGCCTGAAAAACTGCATTTCTAACACACTCTCAGATGATGCTGATGCTTTGGGTCTGGGGACCACACTTTGAAAACCACAGATGTAATGGTTAAAAACACGGACTCTGAGGTGTGGCTTTGAATCCTGGCTACACTGTCTACTGGGCATATGATTTTGGGAAGTTAATTTAAACTTATAAGCCTCAGTTTTATCATCTGTGAAGTGGAGATAATAACCATGCCTACTCAACTCAGTTGTCAGGAATAAGTGAATGTGTATAGAGGAGGGCCTGGCATGCAGTAAGTGCTCTGTAATTGTCTACTGTTAGTATTGCTTCAGTAATGACACGTCCCTCACCTCCCCGGGTAGAGCTGTTGTTCTTCCACTGGGTTCACATCACCACTTCTCTTCCAACGTGTCATATTGTGTTGGAAAGGGCTGGTTCTACTTGTCTAAAGAGCCTGGTAATGGTTAGATGGCAGAACCTACATTTGTTCATCATTTACCTTCAAATCATCAGTGACTCGCACATAATGAGGTATTTAATAAACATATGTTGAACAAATAAATATTATTATTCCTAATATTGATTGGACTCTGTGGTGGTTAATCTTGTGTTGACCAGACTAAGGGATGTCTGGAGATCAAGTACAACATGATCTGTTGGAGGGACGCCTGGATGGCTCAGCGGTTGAGCGTCTGCCTTAGGCTCAGGGCGTGATCCTGGAGTCCTGGAATCGAGTCCCACGTTGGGCTCCCTGCAATGGAGCCTGCTTCTCCCTCTGCCTGTGTCTCTACCTCTTTCTCTCATGAATAGATAAATAAAATCTTAAAAAAAAAACCCAAAAAAATGATCTGTCGATAAATCTGTGTGGGTGTTTTGAGCCTGTGGATTGAGCAAAAGATCATCCTCACCATGATGGATGGGCATCCTCCATCTGCTGAGGGCCAGAATAGGGCAAGATAAATAAATAAATAAATAAAATAAAATAAATAAAAAATAAAAAAAGGCAAAGGAAGAGTGAATGTGCTCTCCCTGAGTTGGGACATCCATCTTCTCCTGCCCTCAGACATCAGTGTTCCTTGGTCTCAGATCTTCAGACTTAGGCCAAGACTTACACCCTTGGCCCTGCTGGTTCTCAGGCTTTCAGATATGGACTGGGACTCCACCACTGGCTCTGCTGGGCCTCCAGGTTGCAGACCACACATCTTGGGAGCTACCCTTGATAATCGTCTGGCCAATCCCTCATACTGTGTCTCGTTCTACACATCTCTGCATATCCTATTGGTTCTGTATCTCTGAAGAACCCTGGTTATGGTCACCATTTAGTATTTGCAAAAGCCCTCTTGGATGTTCTGAATTATTCAAAGACATTAAAGGCAATACAACCAATTGAAGACTTCCTTTTCCGGGCAGCCCTGGTGGTGCAGCAGTTTAGTGCCACCTGCAGCCCGGGGTGTGATCCTGGAGACCCGGGACCGAGTTCCACATTGGGCTTGTTGCATGGAGCCTGCTTCTCCCTCTGCCTGTGTCTCTGCCTTTCTCTCTCTCTGGGTCTCTATAAATAAATAAAATCTTTAAAAAAAAAAAAAAAGCTATGAAGACTTCCTTTTCCTTCCAGTACTTCTCGGAGCAGTTGTCTCCACTTTCTTAACCTTCATTTACTCTTCAGTCTATTAACATCTTACTTCCATCTCTAGCACTCTGCTAAAACTTCCTGTGCCTGGGTCCTTGACAACCTCTAACCTGCTGAATGTGAAGGGCAGGTCTCAGAGTTTAGTCACCTGCACTTGATTCTATGATCTGTTTCTTAAAATGCTCTCCTCTCCTGGATTCCCTGACAATGCCCTTCTGGTTTTCCTCCTTCTTACTTTCCTTTGTTGGTCCTTCTTCCTCCTCATCTTCCACTACCCAGTCTCCAAATGACTCAGTATCCCAGGGCTTGCTCCTGGCCACTCTTTTCTTCTCCATCTACTGTCTGTCCACAGGTATGTCATTTGCTCTCATGGTTTGAAATATCACCTATTTGCTGATTATATTAAAATTGATGTTTCCAGCCTAGTTTGGTCGCTTGAGTTATAACCTTGAAAATCTCACTGCTAACATCTCCACTTGGATGAGTAATAGGCATCTCAAATTGAACATGTTTACAGCAGAGCTCCCCAGCCTTGGAAGCCACATGCTTCCTCTTACCCTCCCACCCCCTAGCCCAGAGCTCTGTTCTGCTCAGTCTCAGTAAATGTTCTAACTCCAAATCTAAGGACCAGCCTGAGTCCTCCTTTTTTTTGCACCATTCCCATTGAACCCCTCAAACATATTTTTTGAAATCAATCACTTTCCAACTCCACTGCCACAAGTTGGGTCTGAGACACCATTATCTGGCACCTGTCCCCCTGCAACAGCTTCTGCACAGGTTTTGCCAGGTCTAACTCCACTCCCTTACCACATGGGAACTAAGAGTATTTAAAAAAATATGAAGCAGAGGTGCCTGAGTGGCTCAGTTGGTTAAGCATCTAACTCTTGACTTCAGATTGAGTCGTGATCTTGGTATTGTGATCTCAGGGTTGTGGAATCAAGCCCAGTGTCTCCATGCTTAGCATCTACTGGGGATTCTCTCTCCCCCTCTGCCCCTTCCTGCTCTCTCTAAATAAATAAGTAAATAAAGTCTTAAAAATATATAGATATATAGATAGATCAGTTTACATCACTATAATACTTAAATCTAAAATCCCTTCCCTGGCCAATATGGGCCTCTGCTCTCTGGGAGCTTGTCTCATATTCTCTCTCCTCGACTTTCACGCACCAAGCACAGCGTCTCTTTTTCTGTTTCTTAGTCACTCAAATCCTTTGCCATCCTTGTACTTACCCTTCCCTCTGCCTGGAATATTTTTTCTAGCTTTTCAAGAGTCAAATTCATTCTCATTCTTTAGATCTCAAGTCAAATAGCGCCTGCTCAAAAAGGCTTTTCTTAACCACCTGATCGAAGCTAACCTCTCAGTTATTATATAATTTGTGTTGATTTCCTTTCTAGCACTTACTGCATCTGTAATTGTATTATTTATTTATTTATTTATTTATTTATTTATTTAGAGTTTATTGTCTAGTCTCTCACTACAGAGAAAGTACTATCAGGGAAGGATTTTTTTTTTGCCTTATTTATCACTGTGTTCTCAGTGCCGAATGTAGTTTCTGGAATGTAATAGGCATTCCACAAATATGAGATGAATTGACATTTGTTTAATATATCACTTTCTGAATACCTATTGTTCCTGGAAGGGTGCTATGAGTAGATAAGAAAGTGTAACATAAGATTCTGTTACTGCTGCTATATCAGAGTTTAATCTTTTGGAATGTGAATGCTAGAATGTAAGACCCTTACATGTGTATATACAGAGTAGTGGGCATAATTGAATCCTTAATAAAGGCTCTTGCAACACAGTTATTTTGGGTAGCTATAAATACAGAACGACTAATTAGACTTTTGAGAGAGAATTTATAAGCGTGCATGACTGGGCAATATATATTATTAATTTAGGGATTAGATTTATGCTCAAAACATTTCATAATCTGTTTCAAATGGTTGCACTTGTTTAACTTGAGTGAAATTTGTGATTGGCAGCCAATGGATCAATTATAAAGCATTTTCTTTTGGCAATTGTTTTTGTGTTCACTTTCTGCATGATCAAAGCTATCTTAAATATGTTACCTAACCAGAATAAGACATTTAGGTTTCCTTTTTTTAAGGTTTTTATTTTTAAGTAATCTCTGTAACATGGGCCCCAAACTCACAATCTCAAGATCACGAGTTGCATGTTCCACTGGATGAGCCTGCCAGGCACCCCAGAATATTTAGATTTCTAATAGGGACTTTAAAACAATTGCAATTTCATGTATTAGTTTTATATTCTTAAGGGAAAATAGTAAGAAATGAAAAGCAAAGGCAATGTGGTAGGTAACTTCTGACAGGACTTGAAATGATCCCATCTCCTGTCATTCTTGTCTCTGAGGGCAATCCACCCCTTTGTGGTGAGCTGGACTTGGTGATTTGCTTCTAGTGAGTGGGATATGGCAAGGGTACTACCATTTCCAAAATTAAGTCATAAAAGATTGGCTTCTTCTTCTTCTTTTTTTTTTTTTCACTCTCTTTGGTTCCTCTCATTTACTCGCTCTGATGAAACAAGCTAGGGGAGGGGTGGCCCATGTGGAAGGACTGAGAAGGCTCAAGCTAATCACCACTATGGGGTTGAGATCCTCAGTCCAACAGTTCTTGATGAACTAAGTCCTGCCAATGGTCATCTCAGTGAACTTGGAAGTAATTCCTTCCCTAGTTGAGCCTTCAGATGAGATCATAGCCTTAGACAATGCTTTGACTGAAGCTTTGTGAGAGACTCTTTGTGAGACACAGAGTTCCTGGGTAGACTGAGCCTGGATTCCAAATGCACAGAAACTATGAGGAATTAAGTACATGTTGTTTTTGTTGTTGTTAAAGATTATTTATATATTTTAGAGAGAGATAGAGGGAGAGCACTGGGGGGTGGGCAGAGGGAGAAAGAGTCTTAAGCAGACTCCACACTGAGCAAGGAGCCTGACATGGGGCTTAATCTCTTGACTCTAAGATTGTGATCTGAACTAAAACCAAGAATCAGAGGCTTAACTGTACCACCCAGGCCCCCCTAAATACACATTGTTTTAAGCCACTAAGTTTTGGCATAGTTTGATATGTAGCAATAGATAACTAATATGGTAAACTTTTATGACAACTATTAAGGGGATTGGGTAAAAATATTAATCAAAAGCATATTTTGTGCTACACCTTTGCCCATACTATCTCATTATTATTCAGATCAAGCCTGTTGTTCCCTTTTGATTGGTAGTGTCATGGACTTTAACAGAATTAGCATCCTCAGTTATTGTACCCTGAAACTTCCATTTGGGCTTTGTGCCAGTTATCCCTTTATTGCCTGTCAGTTCCAGATTCATCTTTCAATACCTACTCTGCAATAATGGACAGGCTAGCTTTAAATATTTCTTCTTTACAGAGAGCATATCAAGCTTTCTCATAGAGGGTACTTGGAAGGACACTGCAGGAGAAAAGAGCTTTTCGTGTTGTTTCTGTGGCTGCCCTATCAGCAGGGTGGGTATGAGGTCCTCAGTGGTGCTCTGCCCCAGCCATGAGTCCAGGGAGCAGGGTCCTTTGGTGATCTTGCAGTGCTGATGTGGGCTGATGGCCACAAACATTGTATACTCTAGGTCTCTGTCCACCTGACCACTCGGTCCCCTCTGCTTGCCTCAGATTTTCTCCTGCACCTCTCCCAGTGCAGGCATTGAGTACCCCAGACCCCCTGCCTACACTTGTGGCCCACTTCCTCTGCACACTTGCATACTTGCCCATTAGCTATAGCTTGCCTGTATCACAGAGGGTTGCTTTTTGCCTGCCCTATGAGTAGGGACCAACAAACTTCTCTGGCCATCCAGTGGGCTGCAACTATGCCTTTTCCACTGAGATCAGAATCCCAGTCAGGAGAGGACTGCCTTTTCTGTTTCTTTTTCCTTGGGTATGCTCCCTTAGCTCTAGGATACGATATAAGTATTAAATATTACTTTATGGGTATTAAAATTATCCACAAGCCAGTATGGTATTTCTTCATATTAAACTTCTGTTTAAATCACTGCATAGATTTTGTCTCCTGACTGGACGCAGGCTGAACTAGGCCTCCTAAGAAACACCCACTGCTCTGTAGTGTCTTAACTAGCACATTGTGACCTTCTTCTCACTGATTCAGAGAAGCAACATGATAGAAAAAGCAGTAGAGGCAGGGAATCAGGGAACTTGAGATCTATGGTCCTATGACCAATGGGTAGTTCACGTCTTCAGTACTCACATCTGGAGAATTGATTTTGTCCTTGCTGTTGTGCTAACTGTAGGAACTTCTGTGACCAAGACACTATCCCCATTTGTCTTCAAGGGACTCAGGGTCCATAAGGAAAGGGGGGAAGATAGATATGGAATGAAGTATTCTAATACTATGTGGATAATTCTATAATTGTTATATCTACAAAGAAAGCCTAGAGGGAAAGGGAACCAGTATCTGTTCCTAGAAAAAAAGGGGAAGGATTTACAGAGATGATATTTTTGAGTCCTGACAGTTGAATAAGCTGGGGAAGGGCATTTCAAACAGAAAGAGAAGTTTGTATAAAGATATAGAGGTGAGATAAGGAAATAATACTATTGATAGCTAATATATTTACAGAGAATTTTCTATTTACCACTCACTAGCCTAAGAGTTTTATGTGGAATTTAAACCTCACCAATCAATTCTAATGAATTAATCGCATATAAACCCTGTGGGTTTGGCTAGAAAGTCCCTGGTATTGTTAAATCTCAATAAAAATATGTTGAAAGATGGAAAGTTGAACTGTCCCTATTTTGAAAGTGAGGAAATGGAGATAGTCACATTAAATAACTTGCTCATTGCACCTAGCTGCCTGGTGCTGAGTTGTGTGTTATACTGGGGACATAGAAGATGGGAGAAGGGCATGAGGTGAGATTGGAAGGGTAGGCAGGGGCTGCATCATGAAGAGAACCCATGTCACCTCTTTGAGCACAGGTTTCCTCACTTGTAAAGTTAAAGCGTCAGTGTAGAGACTCATAACTCATAGAGTCTCTGTCTGCTTCCATCCACAATGTTCTTAGGGATAAGATTCCAAAGCTTTATTTTCATCACTCATTACCCTTTAATATTCTTTTTTCTATGAGATTTTCTGAGCTTAGGAAGAGAAGATGTGTATGTTTCTAAAGAAGAGGATATGGGGTTGGGTCATGACTAATTTCCTGAGGCCTCTTGTTTATATGTCCAAGGAACCTAGGATAATGATGGTGGCTGGGGTGGGGGTTAGGCATTGACTGGGGCAGATGGGCTAAGTGTCTTCACACTAGATGAGTGTCTAGGAGGAGGAGCTGATGGCATGTGTAGCTGTGTCTTCAGATTTGTCCCACGATGTTAGTTAACAACTATGGCCTTGTATGAATATAGGCACACTTGAGGGATACTGTGCACTGGGTTTCAGACCATCATAATCAAGTGCATATCACAATAAAACAAGTCAAATGCAGTTTTTAAAGTTTCCCAATGTGTATAAAATTACATTTACACTATGTTGTAGTCTATAAAATGTACAATAGCATTTCTTTAAAAACCAAAAAACAACCTGTACTTTTCTGAAAGTATGCATGTATATATACCTTAATTAAAACTACTTTATTGCTATAAGATATTAACCATATTCTGAGCTTTCAGTGAGTTATAATCACTGATCACAGAGCACCATAACAACTATAACAATAGTAAAAAAAGTTTGAAATATTACTAAAATGACCAGAATGCAACAGAGACACAAAGTGAAAAAATGCTGTTGAAAAAATGGTGCCAATGGATTTGCTCAACATATCTGCTCAATAGTACAGAACTTCGATTTATAAAACATGTAATATCTGCAAAGGGCAATAAAAGGAGATATGCCTATGATACTGTCAGTGACTTCAAGTTAGATGGCTGTGGATACGGTGAGTTCTCCACAGTAGGCTGACTCCAGGACAGGATGGACCTATGGCAGTAGAGTAGAAAAAGCTCAGGTTGTGAGTTAGCCTTGGCTGTGGATACCTGCTCTGACATTTACTAGCTGTTTGACCTTGGTCTTATTCATTGCACTTCTCCAAACCTCTGTCTCTTCATCTGAAATGGTGAAATAAACACCTCTTTCATAAAATTGCAATGATGCTTAAATGAGATGTTATATACAGGGTACTTCTTATAGAATAGGGGCTCAACCAAAAGAAGTAGGGATTATCATTAATTGAGGTATTTCAGGGTCAGTCCTCTATCCTTGCTAAAGCAGAGAAAAGATGAGGGAGGCAGGTCGAATGAATGGCTCAATGGGGATTGAATATAACATTTTAATGGATATAGATTATTTGAATGATACTAACCTCAATTCAAGTTTATAGTAATTTTGCTCTGCAGACTTGATGTCTGTATTAAAACCTCTTTCCCTGGTATTTGTACTCCCCATCCATTGTTCTCTAAACCTGTAATATCGTCATCACTCTTAATTCCTTGGTGACACCTTATGCTAACCCATAGCCTCAAAGTATGTCCATTGTAATTACTTTCCCAAGATATTTGGTGACAAGTTTGATCTCATTATAAATTGCTGAATGCTTGCTGAAACCAATTCTATTGACCTTGATCTTTTGAGAAATTTATATCCTTCTTTGTTTTCTGCTTGACTTCATGGTATTCTAACAATTACTGAGATTTATTAAGGTGTTTCAGAAATTGTTTCTTCTGTGTTGAAAATGTATTCTCTAGTATTTTATAACTTAGAAGACACAGAAGCTCTTGTTTTGCAAAAGCAAGCTTTTCTTGGAGTTGGACAGTTAGTTGTGCTTTGAGGAGAAGCCTCTGACCTACTAGATTATCTGAGACTTCATACATGCTACAAAATGCTTAGAGAATCAGTCTATAGGACAGACATATCAGCTGCAAAGTTTGCATGTGGCCTGGCAAAATTCTGAGCTTTGTAGATGACATTTGACATTGGCAATATGTTGTTCCCCCTTTTAAAGGGGAAGAGGTGGGAAGCGTAAGAAAAAGAAAAGAAAAATCACAAAAACTAAAAATACCCTCACATTATGGACTGAAATTTACTTATCTGATATTGTTGAAAACTGTCAAAGTTACTAGCAAATAAAGTTGGTAGTTGATCACTTATATCATGATTCCTAATGCCAGTTTCTTCCGTCTGTCTCTCCCTTCTTTCATCCTCCATTCTTCTCTTTCTCTTTTCCTTTTTCTCTTTAAGTTTCTAAAATTAAATTTTTCTTTATGTATTCATGCCTGCATGATGTATATGTGTGTGTGTGTGTGTGTGTGTGTGTAATTTTACACAAACTCTTAAATGGGATATCATATTTTTTTTAAGGCTATAATTTATTTCTTTTCTTTGTTTGCCTCTTGCTACTCTCCTTTCCTCCTCTCCAAATCAGGAAGAACTCACCTCTTACAAATGTGTTTTACTCTATGCTTTATAGTTGTGACAAACTATAAATAGAGATAGACACACTCGTATACACAAAAGTATACAAAGTCCTTCTTTCTAGTTCTCTTCTTTCTTTCTTTCTTTCTTTCTTTCTTTCTTTCTTTCTTTCTTTCTTTTTTCTTCTTTCTTCTTTCTTTCTTTCTTTCTTTCTTTCTTTCTTTCTTTCTTTCTTTCTTTCTTCTTTCTTTCTTTCTTTCTTTCTTTCTTCCTTTCTTTCTTTCTTTTTCTTTCTTCTTTCCTTTTTTCTTTTTAAGGCTCCATGCAGGGAGCCCAACGTGGTACTCGATCCCAGGACTCCAGGATCATGCCCCAGGCTGAAGGCAGGCACCAAACCACTGAGCCACCCAGGGATCTTTTCTTTCTTTCTTTCTTTCTTTCTTTCTTTCCTTTTTTTCTTTCTTTCTTCTTTTTCTTTCTTTCTGTCAGGTTTTGGATTTTCTCACTTCTATACCTAGATTATATATTCAGTCTCTTACATTTTCTTTTAAATTTTTTATTTATTTTATTTCATTTTACTTATTTATCCAGTTAACTCTTATCTACATTGGAGTTTGTTTTGTTTGTAGGATAAATGAAGGCTTGCCTAACTATTTTCTCCTTATGGAGCACTGGCTATGACATTATGTTTCTCAAAGTAGTCAAGTCATTACTCATGAAATTACTGTACCTTTGTCTCGTATACATTAGTATCTATTTCTGGGTTGTCTATTTTATTTCACTGATTTATTATTTTTAATCTATTTTCATGTCAATACGATATTGATTTTTATTATAGTGGCTTTATAGTATATCTCCCATTGTCATTAGATTTTAAAATGGTTTCCTTGGCTATTCTGAATATTTATTCTTCCACATGAAATTAAAGATAATCCTACTGGAATAAAAGATTCTTTGGGGATGTTAATTAGAATTACATTGATTTACATTATTGCTTTTGGGAGAATTGACATTTTTATTATTGTCTTCCCATCCAAAGATGGTGCATCTTTGCATTTGTTACTATTTTATGTCTTTTGGTAATATTTATACTGTTCTTCATATATATGCTGTGCTTGTATTATTACTGCTTTATAGTTTTTGTCACTTCTGTGAATGGCATATTTTTCCATTTGCATTTGTAAGTGGCATTATTGCTGCAGAGAGAAGCTATTGATTTAGGAGTATTTACCTTGTATGCAGCAGATGGATTATTTCAGTGAGCATATTGATCATACTTACCATTCACTCAACAACTATTTATTCAGCACTCTTTCAAGCACTAGGGGTATCGCAGTTGACAAAATATGCAAAACCTCTGCCCTAATGGAACTTACATTCTCATGCTTATAGTAACCAAAGTGGAAAATATGGTCCTAATCATTGAGATTGAGTGACACGATAACCTGAAGGAACAAACTTCAAGTATTTGTATGATTTAATGCAGGTTGGGGCAAAGTGATGGTCAACCAAGATAGTGATTCTCTTTCTCTGTCTGAATTTTCGGAATTCTCTGTACCATCCTCAGAGACTCCCTCAATACCTCTTCCCCCAAATGCTTCTCTTTTTCCTACTACATCCATTCTTTTCTGCATCACATGTTTTCAGCGTTTAAGTGCTCTGAGACATCTTTTAATTTATGAAGATGGAATGCATCAAAAATCTGTGTTGCCATTTGGAACTTAAGAAAAGAGGTAATAGGCAAAGTGCTGTTATTTATCTAAGCCCTTCTAGAAACCAATTAATTAGTTACTATGTCACCTTCAGCTCCTTTATCCACATATCTACAGACTTTTCATGGATTTAATCACAAAACAGTGTTGAGGGCTTTGTTAAGGTGTAAATAGATTATCATTACTCTGATACTCCTGTGTACTCATTCAATTATGTCAAAAGACATGATGTGGTCTGATGTAGTTCAGGCTTTTACAAATGTGTACTGATAACTTGGCTACATATCCTCCTTTCTGAGATAGACAAAATTAATTTCTTTGTTGTGTTTTCAAATACTTTTTGAGATACCAAGATACAAGTCATTTTAGTGATTAACAATTGACTCTGTCTCTTTTGGAATGTGACTCACATCATTTTCTATGGCTCTGGAATAATTCCTTTGATGACTATAATAAATCAAAGATATCTTTTCCAATAATTTGCTGCTTCATAATCCTGATAAGATTGTTAATCTTTATTATTGCCTGTCTAGACTTTCGCATCTAGGGGTTGATTATGACAAACTTGAATTGTACATTAATCCCTCTCTAGTTTGTTTTCAAGCTTATTAACTGAAATTTATAAGCCAATTTCTGTTTATATGCCCCTAGAACAAGAACATTACACTGGATTGTTTCGGAGGCTCCATGTACGTAGTAATTGGTGACCAATAAAAGATCTATAAGTAATTTAGCTATTAAGCTTTTGGGGGAGGGCCAAAGATAGACTAGGGATGAGCTACATGGTAGACAGAGTGTACTGAGTACCTGATAATCATGTTTACTGGGAGGGAGAGGCACCAAAAGATTAGAATCATGTCAGTGTGCTCTGATTGCTACCTTCTCCATGTTGCAAAGACTCATGTACACACTCTGTGTTATATTCATGCAATTCCTTAGTAAGTATTTCTCTTGTTACTGTTGGGGTGTCCCAGCTAGTCATTACATTTCTTGAAAATAGAGCTTATGTCTATATTTATCCATTTTAAACCAATCTTTATCACCTAGTACTGTGATCCACACAAATGTACAACTGACACTTAATGAATGTTATTGACTTGCAGGTTTGGAGGGTTAAATCAGGCCAGGCTGTCCTGAGTGGGGTTATGTAGCCACTGGAGCGTGCCACATCAATAAGATAAAACCTCTCATGCTGTTTTTCTGCCACAAAACATACTAATACAGACATAACAACTTAAGACTAAACATCTGAGTCAAATCCTTTGGGAAAGCAGAATGTATGAAACAACTCCTGGTGAGTCAGTATTAGCACCTGGGTAGCAAATAACCTCTTTTAAGACATAGCAGGGGGTAGCAACTCGCTGTCCAGATGACACCCCCTTCTGTTTCGGCATGCCCAGACAGGTGGAGAACCAACAGAATGAGAATTTCCCTCTCAACTGGATCACTGGATGGAATATCCTTGGGCTGAGAACTTTGCCCTATAAGGAAGTCATTTCAAAGTGTAGGTTAATTCAGTGAACATTTTCCATTTTCCCCATGTTTGAGTGTGAATTCCTCATATTCGTGGCTGTTTTGAAAACATCAAGAACTATTTTGCCTTTCAAGAGGCAAAACTCCCAGATTGAGGACTAGTTACAAAGAAACTCTTCTTAGGGGCACCTGGGTGGCTCAGCGGTTGAGCGTCTGCCTTTGGCTCAGGGCATGATTCTGGGGTCCTGGGATCGAGGAATTTTATAAATAAATAAAATCTTAAAAAAAAAAGAAAAAGAAAAAAGAAGCTCTTCTTAAATATTTCCCTGGGAAGGGTAGAAAGTGGGTGATTGATTTGCACTTTAGGTAGAAGCTGGCTGAAAACTCAGGCTTACATTCCAAATAAGGACTGTACATTCTCCCCGAGTCTAATGTATGTTGCTAGGACAGAAATGATAGTAATTTCTACCATTAAACATGGGCTTACTATGTGTCAGATATCATACATCCACAGCCCATCCTTACAACAAAAGAGGTAAACATAATTATCTCCATCTTTTAGATGAAGAAATAAGGAATATAGAGCAGTTGGGTTATTTACCAAAATTCGCTTAGCTAATAAATAGTAGTATCTTTCGAGGCCTGGATCTACAGCAATAGAATTGAAAAACCCATGAATTGTTAAATTCCATATTACACTAACAAAATAGCATTAGCAAAGACTATTCCTCATTGTTTTGGGGTTGTATTCACAGGCAGGGACCTTGCTCTATATAGTAATTAATAATCCACTATTAAAACACGTTCAAGTGAAGTATTTCATCGGACATGTTATCAATATAAGTGCGCACTTATAAACTCTCTACTCTCATTTATTTTCTGGCAAGACATTTAAATTTGCGACAAATACACATATTGTTTGAGTTCAAATTGTGATATATTTATACAGATTTAATTTGAAAATTATAGTAGAGAACCACATTTGGCCACCAGATGGCAGCAATGTAGGATTTTGAAAGCCTTTCAAATAAAATCTTTCCAGAGACTATATACTTAAATTTTATTAATTCAGCTTGTGCCTTATTGAAATATACCTTTACAGTATCTGGGAAGAAATGTGTATTTCATTTTGACATAAGGAAAATGTCAAATTAAACTCTGAATTATTGGAAGCCTGGATTAATGAGGTTTTAATATATAGGCATGTTTACAATAATTAACAGGATAAATTCTTTTCTAAGGTATCTAGTACATTAATTATAGAATGTAAATGTGTAGTGTCAACTACAGATGCTTTTTATCTTGAAGTAGAGCAGACAAAAACTGTATTTAGTTGCATTCTGTTAGCAGTAGCTTAAGGAAGACTCTGGACTTCGGGGTAATAACCCTACATTTTAATAACGGTGTATGACTTAGACTATTCTCTCTCAGTTAGCCTGAATTAGCATTTATTTTGTTATATATCTCAACACCAAGTTCAAATATGACAAGAGTAGAAGTAGTGATAATGACGATAATAACAATAGGTCACTTAAAGGAGTTCTGAATAACTGACCAAGCATTTTCCTATATTCTATCTCATTTTGTGATTAACAGCTGGTAGGGCTGATTTACATATCAATTCAGAAAGATATCACAATATTAGTTCAGGGAATACTTTCCTAACTCTTCCTTACTCTCCTCGATGATTATTTGGGGAAGATGCTGTTGCATTCAATTAGGAAGTTGCTGATTTATGAAGGACAGCACTTTATTATTACTAAACCTGACGGGACAGCCTACAAGATGATGGATTGAGATAATTGTCTTACGGGGCCCTCGAATCACAGAACTGTCCAGGATGAGACAGGAGTCCTGGTCTGAGAGCCAAGGCCTTGTGTTTCCCCCTAGAGCTGCCACATGCCTGTTTCCTTGCCTTTGAAGCAAGGGTGTGAGGTTGTATAAAGCTCCTTTCTGCCTCCAAAAACCTATGACCCTCCTGCAGTGTGCAGCGTGGCCCTCCTGACAAACACACAGCTCAGTTGGGAAAGCATGCAGGAGAATAGATGCATAATTTCATGCAAGATCACCTTTGTCCCAAACTCTTAGAAGACTGATTCCTGGGGGAATCCTTTCGGTAGGAGTTAATATGCCCCTTGTGTGTAACCATTAGTGAGGTTTTGTAAAATGACAGACAGCATTCTTGGATTATATTCAATTTAAAATTACAATTAAAAAAAATTAAAAATCACTTAACTCCACATCTAGTGTCAAACCCGGGACTTAACAGGTTTCCAACACATCTGAGAATTCATTAGTGTTCTTTTCCTTTGTTCTTTGACTTCTCTTGACTTCACGCTCAGTGTACTGATTCTTTCTCAGCCATGCAAGAAGATCTAAAACTATCTGTCTGCAATACTTAGTTTTTAATGCAGAACAATTCCCCTCCCCAGGCTAGTGTTAATTATACTGTCAGGATGCAGTGGTAGAGTTAGCTCAGTTAAAAAGAAAGAAAGAAAGAAAGAAAAAGCTATCGATAACTTGCGGCAAAGTTCTGAGGTTGAGAACACAGCAGAAGCACTCGGTGGACAGGGAATTAGATTTTCATACGAGCCTCCACATGGATGCGTGCCACCGCGCTGGCATGGGGTGATTTAGTGAGTTAAGGATCATAATCCTCTATATGGTTGGCTCCCTATCTGAGACTCTTCAACTGCTTTAGATCTCAGAAGAATGTCCCTGTTTGTCCTTAGAGGACAGATAGGGCAGGCTTTCCCCCTTGCTCTTTGTTTGGGGGTCCTATGTGCTGTGTTCTAGGGGCCTAACTGTTAATCCCACTTCCCTAAAACCCAGCTGCTAATCAGGACGTCTTTCTTGTTCCCACTTCCCACTGCTGTGGAGGCCCCACGTCACTTCCAGTGGGGCCACCTCCTAGCTGAGTAGTCTTGAGCAACGTCCTTAGGCTCTCTCAACCTGTTTCATCACCAGTAACATCAAGGTGATAACACCCACTTATGATAGTGGGGGCAAATGTATGCAAAGAGCCCTCACGTATTGCCTAGGATGTTTCTAATCCCCCTTGCTCCCTTCTTTTTTTTTTTTCTTTTAAACCTTTCCTCACATTCATCTTCCAGAAATGATAACAATCAACCTTTTGCAGATTAATAGCCCCAAATGCCTCCTTCCTGTTCATGTGCTTTCTCTGCATATTCTTTTTTTTAAACAAAATTTTAAATCAAAGTATAATTGACATATAGCATCATATTAGATTCGAGTGTGCTTATTGTCTTAATATGATTCTCTGACTTCTGGACTTAGGAGATTTGTAAGACTTTTAAAAAATATATTTTATTTATTTATTCATGAGAGACACAGAGAGAGGCAGAGATACAGGCAGAGGGAGAAGCAGGCTCCCTCCGGGGAGCTTGATGTGGGACTTGATCCGGGGACCCCGGGATCATGACCTGAGCCAAAGACAGATGCTCAAGCACTGAGCCACCCAGGTCCCCTGATTTATTTTTTTAAGAATCTTTTTTTTTCTTTTTAAAGAATCTTTAAGTAGAAGCAAGTTGCCTCGCTTTGTGCAATTGACTTTCATTCTGTGTAAGTTAGTGCTGTGCATTGTGGCTCTTCTCTTACCCCGGAGGGGTCTTGGCGCCCGTGTGCGGGAAAGCTGCCTTAGCCTTAGCCTGGGGGATGCAGATGTCAGGCGAGCCCCTCAAGCCTCAGCTCTCACCTGCCCTCCCCACCATCCCAGGCAGACCCTTAGGTGGCTCTCTTAGTCTTGGTGGCTCTTAAGTGACTCTACTGTTGCCACCAGTGCAATTCTTGACTCCACAGATTTGTGGCCCCACGTAGGGCCAGATGGGGGCCGACTCCGCTGCACTTTACAGATTGTTTGTTAGAGATACAGTGGACATATAACATTATGGTAGCTGCAGATATACAATAATGATTTGATTGATGTGTATATTGTGAAATGATCACCACCATAAGCTTACTTAATTTCCATCACCACATAGAGTTCCAATTTTTTCTTGTGATGACAGTTGTTAAGATTTACTCTTTTAGCAACTTTCAAATATAAAATATAAAATCCAGAGTTGTTAACTTATAGTAACCGTGTTGCACATTACACTCCCAGGCCTTATTTTATCTGCAAGTTTGCAACTTTTGACCACCTTCTTCTTTTTTTTTTTTTTTAAATTTTTTTTATTTATTATTATTTATGATAGTCACAGAGAGAGAAAGAGAGAGAGGCAGAGACACAGGCAGAGGGAGAAGCAGGCTCCATGCACCGGGAGCCCGACGTGAGATTCGATCCCGGGTCTCCAGGATCGCGCCCTGGGCCAAAGGCAGGCGCCAAACCGCTGCGCCACCCAGGGATCCCTGACCACCTTCTTCTAAACAAATTCTGTTTTAGGTTCTCCAAAGGGCTGCTGGTTTTTTAGGTTTTAAGTCTCCAGAGAGTGGTCCAGGGTGCACTTGAAAAATACCACTTGGAAGTTCTTCTCGGGGTTCCTAAATATTTGGGGACAGAGTAGAAGTTAACTCACTCCCAAGTCTCGTCAGCCAAACTTTGCTTCTCATCTGCCATAAATGTTTCAAATATTTGGTAGCTGAGTTGAGGTTTCCTGCAAAATTGGCTCTGGGTAGAGATTTGGGGTAGAGTCTCCTGGGGAGAAACCTCTCTGTGGCAGAGTGAGGGCAGCAGGCCTGACCATAGGGCATGAGGTGGTACAGCCTCAGCCCAGGATCCCATTATTGGGGCTCTCTGGCACAGGGATGGCTCTTTGGCCTTTGTAACCAGCAGCTGGTCATTGTGTGCAGACTGCCTAGGGAGGGTGTGACTTGGCCACACGATTCTCTTTGACTAAGGGCAATTTCAGGGTTGGGATGGAGCTGAGCGCTGCCTGCCACCCAAGCTCTCAGCAATGGGATGTGAGTGTTTCAGTTCTAAAGAGGGCTGATGGGCCGCACACACATCTCCACTACAGCAGGAATCCACCACTTCCTTCCTTTCAGGGCTGTAGGGCCATTGCAGTGCAGGATCACTTAAGTTCACAGAACTGACCATAGATCCTAAGTCCTTGTCATTTTTTTTTTTTAATAAGGAAGCATAATTGGACTTAGGCAAAAAAAGGATTTTAGGAAGCCTCAGAGGAATTCCTGAGAAGTTCTTAGGTGGGCTTACCACCTCTGTCAGGTCAGTCCATTTTCATACTATCAAACTCCCTGGAGAAGGCGTGGGATGCCTGTGGCTTATAATTATAGACTATCTTTTGTATGTTTTATAAGTAAGAAGACTGAGGCCCATTGTGATTAAACAACCTTCCCAAAGTTGCATAATCACTGTTAGAAACAGAATAATAACTAAAACCGTGCTAATTTTATCATCCTTCTCCGTATCTTCTCCATCTGTCTTCTCTACTTCTGATGAGGACAACATTGATTCTGTCTCTGAAACTGCTTCTACTCGAGGGACTGGAAGTCTCATTTTGGCAAATCCAAAAGCCAGTTTTCGATTTTATTCTTTTTTGATTTCTCTTCAGTATTTAGCAACATTTGTGTACACCAGACACAAAGGTCACATATTGGATGTGATTTCATTTATTTATTTTTAATTTTTAAAAAAGATTTTATTTATTTATTCATGAGAGACATAGGGGGAGGCAGAGACATAGGCAGAGGGAGAAGTAGACTCCCTGCAGGGAGCCCTATGGGGGACTCCATCACAAGACCCTGGGATCACGACTTGAGCCAAAGGCAGATGCTCAGCCACTGAGCCTCCCAGGTGCCCCCTGTGATTTCATTTACATGAAATATCCAGAATAGGCAAAATCTACAGACTCAGAAAGCAGATTAGTGCTGCCATGGGCTCAGGGGACAGGAGAGAGGAGAGTAACTGTTTGGTGGATATAGGGTTTCTTTTTGGAATAATGATCTAGAATTAGAAAGCTGTGACAGTTACACAACATTGTAAATATGCTGAAAGCCACTGACTGGTACAGTTTTAAATGGTTAACATGTTGAAATAAAGAAGAAAAAGAAAAGAGAACAGGGAAAATCAGCTGAGAAATGTTCACAGCCAACTTTAAGCTGAAATGGTCCCCAAATAAATTCAACCTCTTCTACTACCCTCAAGCCAAGATCCTTTTCCCACATCCCCATCATAGTGACTACCACAGGTACAGGTACAGACACTACCTCCTTGATTTCTCCTGCTTTCTCATCTCGGTTAGCTGACAAGTAAGAGGTGGTATATATTTTTTCATCTTGAGTGCACCTCAATCCGTTCTTTCCTTCGCATTGTTAGTGCTGTTAGTGATATATGCCATTCACTGAGCATTTCCTATGAACCAGTCGGTGTGCTAAGGACTTTAATTCAGACCACTATGGTTTTCCACCCAGATTTTGCAGTTGTCTCCTAACCAACTGCAGTAAATCTTCATTGTCATCTTCCTCTTCTATTCTGTTCTATTCTATTTTTACTTGCAGAATGGTATTTCTAAGTCACTAGTCCACTTATATGACTTGCATTCTTAAGATCTCTTGATAGTGATGATAATCACCCTTAGTTCAAACACCAAATTCCTTAATGCAGCTGCTGAGGTTTTATTTTTTTACTTTGCCATCTCCTTAGCTCTCAGGCCTCACTTGTCCCTTTCCCGCTGGCTCCTCCCTTCAGGCAGCCTGAATCACCTAACCTTTGTCAAATGCACCAAGCTGTTTCACTCAACTTTGCCTTTTTGCCTTTGAGCACGATTTTCTTTTTGCCAGAGACACTCTTCTGGTTGACTTCCTCTTCACCTGGACGTCTCCCATTCAACCTTCAGGTCATAGTTTAGACGGTACTTTTTGGGGAAAGTCTTCCCTCTGATGGGCCCCACAGAAACTCCCACTGTTACTATACTATATTGCAGAGGCCAGTGAAACTCACTGCGAGCTCCTTGGGATTTGTATCTTTCATATGCTCTTCCCTTCGTAGGTCTCAGAGACATGTGCTGACATAAATACTAAGTGTGTGTCATAGAGCTGTAACATAACTTCTAGAAAGCTGACCCTGACATTATGGGTGAGGGTAGGATATTGTCAGACTAAGGGTTCATTGTATAGACCTTATCACCCCGATATGCCTCAGTGTCTCCCCGTGCCAATGAGAACAAAGATGAACATCTGTGATCTAGATCTCCCAATCCATATTGCGACTCATGGCACTAATAGGAAACCTACAGAAATCAGACAAAGGTAAATGTTAAGATTTCGAGTTTATTAAAAAAAATGGCTATAGAGTCCTTGCTTGCTGATTATGGTCAAGCCTTTTTTATAGCCTGCCTTTAGTTTTTCAAAAAAAAAAAAAAAAAAGACATTTCAAAAATACGACCTCCTCTTTCTCCTCCTCCTCTTCCTCCTCCTCATCATCATCACCACTAATAACTTCACATTGCAAATCTCTGTTATTTCCCCTTCACTGAAAGTAAGTCAGTCTGAAGGCATCCATTTCATGGACAATTATTACATATTATACTGATGCAGAGCACATTTAATGACAAGAAATAAAAAGGATTGACTGTTACTGCAGACTTGTCACATCTGATAGTCTAGAGAATTTTATTTCCCTGTTGTGTAGAGAAGACAGTGTAACATCTGAAATGTGAGCCACCACATTCATTATATATCCAATTCTTCCACCCATTAGCTTCCCCAGTTGACTTTTGAGGGCACAGCAAGGTATAGAAGAGGTCTTTCCAGAAACAAAAACAACCCACAACTATTTATCTTTACTCTGGTAATGGAAATAACAAATCTTCTAATCATAACAGATAATTAGGGAAATTCTCTGACAGGAAGAAGGAAACATATTGAATGTTCATGCTTGCTTATCTCCATAGGCCATCCGATTGAAGGGAGATAAGACATTGACAGTTTTCTGTTCATGGTTTCCTGTAGCCCAAGGAGGCTGAGGAGGAGATGGAGCAGAAGTGCTTCGATCTCATTAGAACACGGCTGCTTCTGCCTTGTCAAGGGAGGCCACACTCGCTTGGATCATCACAAGTACCTTGTCTGTCTTGGTCACCTTAGGACACTACCGTCTGACGTGCTGGCCCAGATTCTAGTAAAGAAGAAGTCTAGCACGTGGGGCTGGCTGATGGTTACAGTCACAGAGAATGAGGATTCTCAGGCCACTTCCTAAGGAGCAGTCTGGTACAGTGGAAAGATTACAGGCTTCAGAACCTGCCAAACCTGGCCTTGAATTGCAGCTCTCAGCTCTCTGTTGTGTCACGGTCACTAGAAATTTCTGAGTCTCAATTTCATCACCTGGGAAATGGGCTCAATAACTTCTGCCTTGGGGCACCTGGGTGGCTCAGTCAGTTAGGCGTCTGCCTTCAGCTCAGGTCATGATCCCAGGGTCCTGGGATAAAGCCCCTCATCTGGCTCCCTGCTCAGCAGGGAGCCTGCTTCTCCCTCTCCCTCTATTCCTCCCCACTGCTCATGCTCTTTCTCCCTCTCTCTCTCTCTCTCAAATAAATAAATAAAATCTTAAAAACAACCCAAACAAACCCAAACTTCTTCCTTGAAGCTTTATTTTGAGGAATAAATAATAATAAAAAATAATTAAACATGTATTAAGATCTTGCCCTAGGATAGCTCTGTGCTTGTGTGTTATGAACACAGATGACACATACAAATGCAGGAGCATGCCATCTTCCTGACACACTATGAGGCTTATAGTTATTGCCACAGCACAAGTGAAAAGACAGGTTTAGAGGGGGCGAGTAACTTACTTTACATCAGACAATTAGTAAGAGGGGGAATCCAGGCTGGTATGTCCCAAAGTGTGGCCATAACATCGACACAAGCTTTTCTCAAGCTTAAGGACCGTCTATCCTCTTTAATGGGCAGGGGTGGAGAGAGGGGAGTCTCGGATCCCTGTTACGGATGTAAGTATTTTATTAAATGTTACTAAATTTCCAAAAGCTGAAAATTAAGTTTATGTTTGATAGTATATGACATTGCTGGCTCCTTCAGGGCTGAATATGGTGCTGATTACTGAAGGTATAAGAGCTTTTGAAATCAGTGTAGCTCTTCTACTACCTGCCCTGTGATAGTTCAATTCTGCTACTTTCTCTAGACCAACCAAACTGCTGTGAAGCCTTTTGTCTTGTAGCTTTTGATGTCTTTGGTCTCCATTTGGCTGAAAAGTAGGATTTCCATATTAAGTTCACTTCTGTTGATTTTGCTTTAGCCTTTGATGTAGAGCAACTTGGTGCTGACATTCATAAAAACATGCTAAGATAGGCACGTTACCGATGTGCTCAACTTTTAGTAACAGACAGAACTTTGTAAAAGAAAAACAGTGTTGGCCCTGTTAGGTTATAAGGTTGTTATCTGTGTGATTCAAAATATGGTTTTATTACTTTTTGAAAGACTCTCAGTTTAATGGAGGTACAAAGTTTAAATATTTTGCTGGGAAGCCTCATGCTATCAAGAATACAGCTAAGCAAGGATGTGGAGGGAAGGGAACTTTTGTCCTCTGTGGGTGGGAATGCAAACTGCCTCAGCTTCTGTGGAAAATGTTATGGAGGATCCTCAGAACATGAAAAATAGAACTACTATGTTTTCCAGCAATCCCACTTCTGGGCGTGTATCCTAAGGAAATGAAAACACCATCTGGAAGAGGTGTCTGTACCCCCACGTTCATCGCAACATTATTCACAATAGCCACGGTACAAGGAACACCCTAGGTGTCAGTTGAACGATGAATGGATGAAGAAGATGTGATATATAAAAGAAGAAAGAAATCCTGCCATTTGCAACAACAGGACTGGGTCTTGAGGGCATGATGCTAAGGAAAGTAATTCAGACAGAGAAACAGAGAAGGACAAATAGTGTGTGATTGCAGTTACACGCGGAATCAAAAAGAGCAGCAACAACAAACACACAAAGTCATAGAAACAGAGGGTAGAAGGGAGGTTGCCAGGGGCTGGGGAGAGAGGGAAATGGGAGATGGTGGTCAAAGGGAACAAACTTCTGGTTAGAAGTAAATACGTTCTGGAGATCTAACATACAGCGTAGTGACAACAGTTAGCAATTATCTACTTGGAGGTTGCTGAGAGAGTAGGTCTTAAGTGTTCTCACCACACACACAGAATGGCAACTGTGAGGCTGATGGATGTGTTACCTAATCTTACCGTGGTAGTCATCTCATAATATATGCCTGTATCACATCATCATGGTGTGCACCTTGACCTTAGATTTACACAATGTTATATGTCAATTTTATCTCCAAAAAACTGATGTATGGGGGGAGAATACCAATGAGGACTCAGTGATCTGTGGGCTCCAACCCAGGGAACATGTTTCTTCACAACATTGTCCCCATAGTGAAAGTACATGGAAAACGTTTGCTCCAGCAAATGTGTGTCAACTGTTGTGAAACAATTATTTATTTATTTCATTACATTCTTTCCTTTTCACTGAGCTCTTGTAGAGATTAGACTATAGTTTGTTTTCGTTTTTTGCATTTTTAACTAATTTTTTTGAGTAGACAATATAGGGTCCAAAATGTTAAAAGTACATAAAAGAGATTCAGTGTTTAAATGAACATATTTATTCATTATGCAGAGATTAGTTAATATTCTTATTATTTTTCATCTTTCTGCCAAGCAAAAACATGAATAATCTTAAAGTGGTATGTAGAACATATGGATGCCTGTGAAGCAATTTGTTAAAGGCAGAGATAAATAAATTTAGTGTAATATACACCTATGTGTACTTACCTGGATTCTCCCTTGATAGCAGCCACTGAGTTTTGGATAAAAGACTCCCAATATTGATGAGAAAACACATGATGTGTTGGAATGAATTGATCTGCAGTCAGTAATTGGCATGTTGCTGCCACCCAGCATAGCGTTTCAAGATATTGAATCTAGGAGTTAGATTTGTGTTAGTGGGAAGGTCTGAGAGAACAGATGTGAAATGGTAAGCCAAATGAGTGTGTGAGTTTTTCACATCTGTCCCTTTAATTTTCTGTATTTTTGCTTCATTATCTGCATCGTTGGAATGCTGTATCTGTCATATGCCAACAGATGGCAATATTATAAGATCATTTTTTTTCAAGATGGTTAGAATGAACGACATTTTCTGCAGCTTCCAGATTAGTCAGATGGAAGAAACAAGATCTTTATTGGTTGTCTCTTTGGTATTACAAAATCTTGTTTTTCTAAATTTTTCATAAAATATTAGCAAAGGCTTTTCACCTCACTGCTGCCTCTTCTTGACTAATTTTGTTTTTCCCTTTCTCTTAGCTTACCTTCTTATCTAAATCCATCTTTGCTGTATTCTATGTGCAAATCTTGATATATCTGCTAATAATGAAAGCAGCATATAAAACTGCTGGTATAACTAGTTAACTAAGTAGACGAAGCATATAAAATATTTAATTTAAATGAAATTTCTTTGTCTTTTTTGAAAACAAAATGTAAATAAGCCACACTCATATTGTTCCTCCTCTTTTTATTTCACCAGTTTTTAGACTGGCATAAGTGGTTTTCTTCAAGAACCATGTGTTTGTTTAAATAACACCTCAAGAAGTATATGTTGTATTGTGGATACTAAGCTTCTCGTCTCATGAGGTAAAGAATCTTGCAAAATCTGACCCCTGTGATAGGAGCTCTAAAGACATTTAAGGAGCTCTGAATTCTGGCTCTTGTACAGATGAACTTTGTACAAAAAGCTTAAGGATGGGAGAGAAATGAGCGTGAAGGCATTGAACGTGTATTATTGCCGGGAGTAGGGGCATCCTCCTTCTGCATCAACTGTATTCAAACCAATCTATTATTCCATTACTCCTCTTATTTGTCACTTTCCTGGTCCCTTTCTCCCTTTCCAGCTACCCACCTGGTCCTGGGAATATCTCACCTGATATCTTTTCTAGAGGATGTATCCTATATTTACCCACAGATTTTCAAACAGAAGTCCTATGTCAGTGTTCAAAAGATATCCCCAGGCCTGACAGCTCTCCCAGTGCCACTCCTCCATTACAGCTACCTCCTGGACTCTTGGTGCCTGATGGATTTACCCACCGGCACCTCAAATACAATATACCCGAGAGAGTTCTTTCCCTCCTGGACCAGTTCCCATTTCATATAATCCGTTTCTCACAGTGTACAGATTAGAGCTTTCCCAAAACGAGTCTCTTAATATCTTAGTACTGAGAGATACTCAGGACTCAGAGTACTCAGATATTCAGAAATGTGTGAGAAATTCTGGGTATGTGTCATCCCTTCGAAGATTCACAGTACTTACTAATGTAGTAGAAACTCAGAGAAGACTCACACAACAAAATGGCGTTAACTCAATTTAGCCCAGCCTTTTCCAAGCTTATTTGAACAAGGAGCTCCTTCTTTTTTTTTTTTTTTTTTTTTTAAGGAGCTCCTTCTTAAATGTAATGCTTGTTGACATCCTCTGAAACTAGTGTCTGGTGGAAACCTGAGGAACACAGCCTAGGAATCATTTTCTATTTTTCCTTTCCTCCTCCTTCTACTGCTTTAAAATTTGAGGTAGAATATACATATAGCATGACACGCAAATATTAAACATAAACATGATTTTATGCATATGCTCACTTGGGTAGCAACCATCTAGACAAAAATAAAGACCCTACTGTATGGTTCTGTTTATATGAAATTTAAGAATAGGCAAAATGAATCCATGGTAATGGCAAGTCAATAATAGTCACCTCTGGGGACGGGTGTGGGAGGGGCTGTGGGGATGCAAGTATAGCTTCAGAAAGTGCCTGCCAGAAGGTAATGGGATTCTGGAAATATTCTATGCCTCCCACCTGTGTTCACACTCACTGAATCTTTATTGTGCTGTGGATTCTTTTTCTTAAGATTTATTTATTTATTTATTTAAAGTAGTCTCTACACCCAATGTGGGGCTCAAACTCACGATCCAAGACCAAGAGTCCATGCTCCACTGACTGAGCCAGCCAGGTACCCTTATGATGCTGTAGTTTGAATGGCCCTCAATGCCTTCTTGCTTTCTTATTTTCTTTTCTCTTTTTACAATTTATGTATGTATGAGAGGGAGAGTGAGAGACAGAGAGAGCGAGAGAGAGAGAGAGAGAGAGAGAGAGAGAGAAAGAGAGCGTGAGTGGGGGAAGGAGGAGAGGGAAAGAAACAAAGAGATTCCTCAGCTTCGGGTGGGGTAGGGAGGGTGCTGATGCATGAGGAGTGAGATCTCAGGGCCTGAAATCATGACTCTGAGATCATGACTGAGCCCAAACCAAGAGTTGGATGCTTAACCAAATGAGCCACCCAGGCACCCCAATCCTTGCTTTCTGTTCCCACTGTACATCCTTTCTCTGCTCTGGGACAGCAGCCCTGTTGTTCTAGGATAGTACTCTTCCCACTTCCTGAACCACTGCCTGCAGTGCTGATAGGCAGTGCTTCCATATCTCTGCCATGTCTCAGGGCAGATGTTGCAACTAAAACTGAGCTCAGAACCTCTTTATTTGCATCTACCACATTCCGGTTTTCTCAATTTATTGCATTTATTATGCTGTGCTGGGGCATACTGTTTACATGTCTGCCTCCCACTGGACTGTCATTTCCTTGGGAGCAAAAGTCTTGATCGTTGCTGTAGCTCAAGCCAAATTTAGAAAAAAAAAAAAAAAAACAGTTCAAAGCATTCTAATAAATTTCCTGCTTCCTGTCTCAACATTTTGTCTTGTTTTCATTCCAAGTCCTTTCTAAATATAGATATAGATACAGATATAGATGTAGATATAACGGAATACTACTCAACCGTCAAAAAAAGAAATCTTGGCGTTTGCAGTGGTGTGGTTGGAACTAGAGGGTATTAGGCTAAGCGAAATAAGTCAATCAGAGAAAAGCAATTATCATATGATCTCACTCATATCTGGAATTAAGAAACAAAACAGGATCATAGGCAAAGAGAAGGAAAAATAAAATGAAATCAGAGAGGGAAACAAACCATAAGAGACTCTTAAACATAGGATATAAACAGCATCGCTAGAGGAGAGGGAGTGGGGGGACGGGGTAATTGGGCGATGGGCATTAAGAAGGGCGCATGATCAATGAGCACCGGGTGTTATATAAGACTGATGAATCACTGACCTCTACCTCTGAAACTAATGATAATACCTTATATGTTAATTAGTTGAATTTAAATTAAAAAAAAAACAACAAAATCCAAGTCTTACTAATGTTTATTATTCTTCCTGTCATTAATCTCCAGTGGCTCCCTGAGGACTTAAAATGGAGACCAGAACCATTCACCTGCCATTTGAGGACCACATGTACTTACTTCCCTCCACCCCACAGTCTGTATTTCCTCCCCTCTCTCTTAATCACCTTTGCCCAGGGACTCATGCCCCTCACCATCTTAAAAAAAAAAAATGTCTTATACTTCCTGGCCTGTGTCTATGCAGAGGAAAACCTCTGCTTTAAATGCCTTCACTTAGGTTGTTCAATGCCTAGTGTGAACATTCATTCGACCTACAGGTATATTTTCCATTCTGCTAGTTTCCAGGGACTATTATATGCACCGAGATACAGCAGTGAATAAGACCTATAAATCCCCACTCTCAGGGAGCCTACATTTCAGTGCAATGAAAACAACAATAATGATTACATGAACAAGATAATTCACTATTTCTGAAAAATGTTGCAAAGCGAATGATTTTGTGTATTAAAGAATACCTCTGTAGTGTGGTCTTTAAAATGGTGTAACTATTGACACTTGTTTTCATTGAAATCTTGTTGGCTTTATTGAGCTTTTAAATTAAATTCTGGGATCTCCCATGACAATATTTTTGTATCTTTTACATGCTGATTGTCTCAATTGCTTAAAAAATATCCCATGTACACCTGAAACTAATATAATATTGTATCTCAACTATATATCAACAAAAAAATCTTAAAAACATGCCCCACAGACTTTTTCTTAATAATACATTTACAAAATTTTAAATATGAGAAAGCACAAATAAATTAGACTTCAGGTAAGAGAGGTTAGTGATACTTATACTGCTATACAGCATTAGGAGTTTTAATCATCACCTTGAAGTAGGAAATCAAAGAGGTTGTGTTTCTCAGCAGAAAGAGCAGTAGGCGAAGACTTCTTTAGTCTTACTTTGATTCCTGGCTAGCTGAATCTGTGACCTTGAGATTCACTTGGCTCATTGTCCTCATCTATGAAGGAGATATTTGAAGTTGAAAATCCCTGAATTATTTTCCAATATTAAAATTTTATGATCAGCTGTGGCAGGCAGGAATAGAAATAGCTGTATCTTACTTCAAGGAAACCTCATTTATGAAATTTTGGCTATCTTTATTCAAGAAGTTAAAGTTTACAATTGTTTTTTGCCCTACTGTTCATATAGTGTTTACTGTAGTAATAATCTCCACATTGCTAGCCCCAACGACAAATGCTCAGACTTCATCTTCTCTAACTTACTGATAGTCTTTGACCAGTTATGATTTCCTCCTCCTTGTTGATCCTTCTTCTTTTGTCATATAGTCCGCCACCTTGCTTCCCTTCACAGGCTACTGGTCTCCCTGTGCCTTCCTCTTTATCTTATTGTTTTCTAAACAGTGGTGTGCCCAGGGCCAACCCCAGTTCTCTCTTCTATCTACATTCATTCTAATGATCTTGTATTAGCTCTCTATTGCTGCATAACAAATAACTCCCAAATTAGCAGCTTAAAATAATACACATTTATTATCTAATAGTTTCTGTGGGCCAGGAATCTGGGCACAGCATGAATTAGGATTTCTCACAAGGTTGCAATAAAGGTGTCAGTGGATACCAGGGTCTCATCTGAAGCCTTGACTAAGGAGCCAGGATGGGTATCTAAGCTCACAGGGTTGGTGGCAGGCTTCAGTTCCTTTGGACTGCCCTGATTAAGACCTCAGTTCCTCATTTTTGGCTGAAGGTCATCCACAGTTACTGCCACATGAGCCTCTTCAACATGGAAGATTACTTCATTATCCTTTATTTTTTAAACTCAGTGATCATTTCTGCATTTATTTATTTATTTATCTTTTTTTTATTGGAGTTCAATTTGCCAACATATAGCACATCACCCAGTGCTCATCCAGTCAAGTGCTCCCCCCACATTATCCTTTATTTATTTTTATTTTTAAAGATTTTATTTATTTATTTATGAGAGAGAGAGAGAGAGAGAGAGAGAGAGAGAGGCAGAGATACAGGCAGAGGGAGAAGCAGGCTCCAGGCAGGGAGCCTGACATGGGACTCGATCCCAGGTCTCCAGGATCAGGCCCTGGGTGTGCTAAACTGCTGAGCCACCCGGGCTGCCCTCACATTATCCTTTAAATAGGATATATTTCTTCCTATTCCTGTTTGCTGAAGTTAATCATAAAATTAATGATGCGTAATAGCCATCTCGAATCAAATGTATCCAAAACCAAATTCATGATTCATAGCCCCCCTGCCCAATCCCTAGACATACTTCGCCTGAAGTTCTCACCGTCTCAGGCAATGATAACCACATTTTTATAGTTTCACATGTCAAAAAAACCTTATCTACGGACTTCTTTCTGTCCCACAGCCTACACCAAACCATCAGCAAATTCTACTGACTGTTTAAAATACTTATATGCAAGGGGCACCTGGGTGGCTCAATTGGTTAAATGTCTGCCTTCAGCTCAGGTCATGATCTCAGAGTCCTGGGACTGGGCTCCCTGCTTGGTGGGGAGCCTGCTTCTTCCTCTCTCTCTGCCCCTCTCCCTTCCTGCTTTCTTTCTCTCTCTTAAATAAATTAATAAAATCTTAAAAAAGAAAAAAAAAAGACATATCTGGAACTCAACTGCCTGTTTGCTATCTCCTGCTACCATCCTGGTCTAGGCCACCAGAATCTCTAACCTAGATTGTTGTTATAAATAAATTATTTCCCTGCTCCTGCCATTGCTACCCTTCAGTCTGTTATGAACATAGCAGCCAGATTGGTCCTGTTGAAATGTAAGTCAAATCATGTCATTTTGTTCTGAATCTCTCCATGGCTCTTTATTTCACTCAGCAGAAGAGCTAGCATTCTTGTAATCATCTCTAAGGCTGCATAGAAGGTGGCTGTTTCCCTCTTTGATCCTATCTTTCCTGCTTCCCATCCCCACCAGCCACTTGGCTCCAGCTGCATTGGGCTTCTAACTGCTCCTTGAACACACTAGGTGTGTGTTTTAAAATGTACCCTGGATTTGTTTTAATCAGATATAGTAAGATATGCATCCGCAGAAATGACTGTCATGGAGGAAGAGGTTTTAATTCACAGTTCTCTAGAAGCAGAAGGCTTGGTGTGTCATGTGGGGACCACACAAGGAAGCACCAGGGTCAGCCAGGATGCAGAGTGAGGGGAAAGCATGGGGAAATGCTTTTATTGTGGGATCTGCAGGAAAAGGCAAAGCAAAACAGATTAAGCAGGTTTAGGATTAGCTAGTTTGAATAATTTCAGTGGTATCTGGGGTATAGGGGCTGTCTCTAGTTGTCTGATCCCTGCTCCTGGAATAATTAGTACAGGGGAATATTGGCCTTGTGTGTAAAAGCCCAATAAAGAAAGTGACTGGGAGTAAGGAGTTTGGATAGGTTCATTTGTATATGAAATAGATGTGCTCCCAGGAGGAGTTGTTTGCTATCTCTAGGAATTAGCTAACCCTGGGAGGGCCAGTCTCCCCAGAAACAGCAAGGGCCCAGGTGCCAGACACATCAATACAGAAAACAAGAAATATATTAGTTAATATATCATGCTTCTCATCTAAGTACAATTGTAATTTTTGTTCTCTATGTGAATTGTCATCCACAGATATTTGCATGGATTGGTTCCCCATAGAGTGTTTTTTTTTTTTTTAAGATTTTATTTATTCTTGAGAGACACATGTACAGAGAGAGGCAGAGACACAGGCAGAGGGAGAAGCAGGCTCCATGCAAGGAGCCCGATGTGGGACTCCATCCCGGGTCTCCAGGATCAGGCCACGGGCCCAAGGAGGCACTAAACCACTGAGCCACTGGGGCTGCCCTCCCCATAGAGTCTTTACTCAATATTACCCTATTGTACAGGCTTCCCTAGCAATCTGGCTCTCCCTTACCTTGGCCCATTGTCTCCTTTCTCCTATCCTGTTTTATGCTTTTCTGTTCTCTTTAGCACTTAACACTTTTTGGCATTTCTACTTACTTTATTGTTTATCTCCCACAAATAGAATTTAGAGACTTTATCTGACATATATGCATATGTTATCTGATATATATATATAAAATCTGATATATATAATATGTTATGTATTATATATAATATAATTACCTACTGATCTACCTACAGAGAGAGAGTTTGCTGTACATATCTATATTTATATCTACCTCCATATCTGTATCTGTATCTATCAATATACACACACATCCAGATATATATCCATCCTGTAGACCTGAATAAGTGAAATGATTAGTTTAAGATACTGACTGTGTTTTATTTTGAAAAACTGGACCAGAAATAATGTCACACCAGGCAGCATGACATGACTCTTAAAACGTTTTAATTCATATGACATCTCCAGTGAGAAAAGGTAGTTGACTTTTTCTCCACATATTATACTCTTATAACACACATACATAAGAGAGATAAGCCCAGCTCCTGGGCTTTGGGGAGATGATCCAATAGCGAGCTTCTGTTGCTCTGAAGGTGAGGTGTAAGTGTGATTGCTGTACAAATACTGAAGCTCCATCAGGACTGAAGACTTGGTTGGCCCATGCTTTCTGTTTGGATAATGTCCTGAAGCCCCTTCTATGTTTCCTGGAGAGGACCCTTGACAGAAATTCAGATCAATAAAGCAAGTTATGGTTAGACAGGGACCAAAAGCATCCTATTTGCCATCACACATATCTATCCCTAAAGGATGATTGTGTATGACCTGAGAGTATCCTGCCCTACAACCAGGACAGGAGAATAGATGAAGTGAATGGTCATGCCCTTTTCTTTCTGTTTATTGGACATGAAAGAGCTCTCTTTTTCTTTAATAAGAGGTGGAGGTAAGATGCTCAGGCTGGTTAGTGCAAGGAGTTGGGTGATAGATAATTTAATTAATCTGGCTCATCCAGATGTCATCATACAATGTAACACATGCACTATAGGCCACAAATCTGTCCTTTGGAAATTGTGTGTAAGAATCAGTTTCCAAATGCATTAAGAATTAAACAAAAAAACGTAATATTTTCATGGTGTTTTACATCCTGGAAAATTTCCAAGTATTCTTATATGTGTAACTTCATTCATTTATTCAGTGTGTATCTATTGAATGTCAACTGTATGCTCATCTCTGTGCTGGACACCATGAATAAAATGATGGACCACAGGGACAGACATGAGACTTATGATCTAGGGAGGAAGACGACAATAGCTTGCTATGGACAAAGAGAGTCTGATGACCTAGAAATGTAGCGGTGGAGGAAAAGGGCATGTGAGAAAGTTGGAGAAAGAGTAGGGGGCAGATGCTTCAAGGTCATACTTCTGAGTAAGAAAGTGACATGATCTATTGTGTGAGTCAATCCTCCTTCAAGACAAGTATTCTTTAAAAGAACTCCCATACAATATTTGTTTTTACATTTTTAAAAATTTCTTCTTTTCTTTTTATATTTATTTAGCTAGATCATGGCTACCACAGCAAAAAGCAGTTCCTAGACTTAAGTAAAATGAATATTCACCAATTCATACTTTCTACTCTCCGCATAATAGCAAAAGAATCTTTGTGTGGCAGATAAATCCATGTTTGATCCTAACTTTACCACTGATTATTTTAAAATTCGAAAAAAAATCACATACCTTCTCTATCTCTGTTTCCTTGTCTGTAAAATCAAAAGAGTTGTATTAGAACATCTACAGAACGTTGAAAGTTTTGTAGCCTTCATCCAGGACATATTGGGATACTACAAGTAAGTTCTTAATAAATATATAGACATCTCTAAGAATGACACCCATTTTTACTTTATAGTCTATATTACTGGGTCAGTCTACTCACATGAATTTATCTACTGATACATACTTGTGTACTCTTGACTTTCCCCCATACTTCCAAACTATAAAATATTCCTGTGCTCATCCATGTGAGCAGAAGCATAAGGGATGGAAAAGATGTAAAGGAGCTCTTCCGTTCTGTTACATGATCAAGCTTCATGATATCAATAGAAATGGCTGTTGGCCAAGTCTTATAATTAATTGGCTTGTTGGTAATTAGGAGGAACACAACAACTTGTATTATTAAGTGATGTCACGTTAGGGTATAATGGCTGTGAGAGTGGGGTCACCTCTAAGTTCAATCCTTGCATCTTTGATACTCACAGTCATTACAAGGGTCTGACCTGAGGTGAGCCTAATCTCTTGCCACTTTGGCTTTGCCTTGACTAGACCATGAGGAAGAACATCTACTGCTTTCTCCTCAGCATGAGGTCCTTTAGGCAGTTTAGATTTTGACGTGCTGTCTGCTTTTCCTGCTTCTCTCTCCCCAAATAGTTGATTCGGACCAATTCATAAGTGGTCGTAAATCCATTTTCCTTTTAAAAAAATTTGCAAAAGGTTCTTATTCATTTTTTTAAAAAGATTTTATTTATTTATTCATGAGAGACACACACAGAGAGAGGGGCAGAGACACAGGCAGAGGGACAAACAGGCTCCATGCAGGGAGCCCGACGTGGGATTCGATCCCGGGTCTCCAGGATCACACCCTGGGCTGAACGCAGGCGCTAAACTACTGAGCCACCCAGGGATCCCAAAGGTTCTTATTCATGGTTAAAGCTGAGAACTGGTACTTGGGCACAGCAGAGGACACATTTGCTGCTTTGAATTTAGGTTTTCATTTTATCAAGTAACACACTCCCCCTCTCTCCCCCAAAAGCAGTTTGGAGGATGTTCCCTAGAGTCTGTATTTATTGCAAAAATATAGAGCCATGGGCCAGATTTTAATTCTGTTAAACTTCCTATGCAACGGATGCTCAAAAGAGAAATGTTGATTAAGTTTATATATAAAAGCTTGAAATTTGGAGGCAAATATTTTCTAAGATATAACTGCTTCTCTAGATGTCCTTTCTCTAGGGCTTCAACTATTAATTTAGATCCCAGGCCCACTCTGTATTTTCCATTTGCCCATGTGGTTTGTTTATAAGCAGTTTGTTTATGGAAGCTAAATGTCTTGTTTTTAAATAAGATTGTGATATTATTACTGCTCATGGCAATCTCCAGCCTAATTTAATAATTCACATGGTACAGTTTCTCTAATTGAATTGTGTGAGTTATAGACAGTGATGGGGGACTCCAAGCTACCTGTTATCCCAGAGCTCTGCTCATTCCCTCTGAGCAGGAAGCTGAAGTTTACAGAGGGATAGCTTGGTAAACAAGAATTTACAGAAACACATGCTGAGACCAATGGGGACTGGTAAAAACTTGGATAATGTAATAATGTCACCCATAGCTCTGGGTGTACAAACTGCAGATTTATGCAAGTAATTAATAGTGTCTTGCCAAGAGAGTCGGTAGGCTTTTCAAAAGGAATCTTTCTTTGTGCTTTTGATATTTAAAGAGCTGTAATTACAATGGCAGAGCTTTGAATTCTTTTTTTTCCCCTGTTCTCTTATACACATTAATTTATGGACCAATCCAGTATTACAGACAAGCTAATGAAAGAACCACATACTCCCTTTATAATTTTTTTTTACAGTTTCACTTGTGTGGCTGAATGTAAAGTAGTTAATGCTATAAATAAGTATAATGATGTATCTCTTCTCTCAATTGCCAGTTGTTGATGCTGTTGTCTCACACAATAGAAGAAAAGAATTGAATTTAAATCTCTACCCATCTCGTTTCTTCTTCTCTCTTGTGTACCAGTTAAGAAATTCAAATGTTTCTGCCATTATGAGGTGTTTAAAAAAAAAAAAAGACTCAAACTGGATTCCCCCCCTTCTCTTTATTTTTAGAGTTATGGAAGACTCAGAAAAAAATTACATAACTTCTGCAGTTAGCTTAGGCTTTGCCAGTTTCAAGGTTTTTAGCATCTAAGCTCCTCAGGAATAATTTCTTTTCCCCACCTCACATTATAAAAATTGTATATTTTTAAGGTGTGTAAGGTGGTAGTTTGATATACATGTACATTATGAAATCATTACTACATCAAATTAATTAACACATCCATCACCTCACAGTGATCTTTTTGTGTGATTGTGTGTGTGTGTGTGGAGAAAGAAGACACTCTTTTAGCAAATTTCAGGTATAAAATTCAGTATTATTAACTGTAGTCACCATGCTGTACATTAACTCTCCAGAATTTCTTCATCTCCTAACTGAAAGTTTGCACCCTTTGAGCAACAACTCTTCCTCTCCCCATTTCCCAGTTCCTGGTAGTCACCATGCTACTCTCTGATTCTGCGAGTTTGACTTTCTTAGATTCCACATATAAGTGAGACCACACTGCATTTATCTTTCAGTGCCAGGCTTGGTCACTTATATAACTTCTTTAAAAAAAAAGGGGGGGGGGATCCCTGGGTGGCGCAGCGGTTTGGCGCCTGCCTTTGGCCCAGGGCGCGATCCTGGAGACCCGGGATCGAATCCCACGTCGGGCTCCCGGTGCATGGAGCCTGCTTCTCCCTCTGCCTGTGTCTCTGCCTCTCTCTCTCTCTCTGTGACTATCGTAAATAAATAAATAAAAAACCTTTAAAAAAAAAAAACAAAAAAAAAAAACTAAAGGTGTAAAGCTTCATAGGACTTTTTACCTAAATAGACTTTTGAGTACAAAGCTGAGGCCAGTACTGATGAGATTCAAATAACTGGGGGCCAAGATATGGGCCACACTTGTATTATTTTTGTAGAGGCACTAAGGGCGGGTAAGACACTTCAAATCATTTCTGCATATAGCATTTCACGTGAATTTTCCAAATGAAATACACACTGTGTTACACTCAGTTCTTGGGACTTATAATGCATTCCATAGGAGCGACATCATGAATGCTAATTCTATTCATCTACTTATTGTATGTATTTCCTCTATGAATTTAGACTTTGAAGGAGCCTCTACACGATCTGATCCAAATTTTGTTTATTTCATGAATGATAAAACTGAGATCCAGAAGAAGGAAGTGTTGTGTTAGGGTTCAACAGATAGTTGATGCAAGAGCCAGGGTTAGGTCTCCATTATTCATGGACAGCATGTCCTTCTGTAGTGTCGTCATTTGTTTCAATGACATCTGTCAGTTCAACAGGGTCAGAGCAGGAACAATCATTCTGCTGATTTCTCAGTTTGTTGACCCTTTTAAACTGCAATTTCCTTGAGGGCAAAGTCCTTATGTGTTTAATTTGCTCCTTATGGTACCTGGGAGAACTTTATAAAAAATAATGAGAGCATATAATGTGCATTGCACTCCAGCAGCAACACAGCATAATTTTTTTAAAACCAACTTTGGGTACCATAATCTTGACACTGCAAATATTTTGGTAAATAATCTGGTTCAGTTTAACAATTCCAGAAGGGAGTCATTAAATTTGAACCATATTAACAACAATGAGAAGACTTCTTGAGAAAAATAAAACCCATATAATAGAGACAATTTAATAAATATTTAAGCATAGTTTTCCAGACAACAAATTACGAAGATCATAGAGTGGATAGGTTAAGAGCATTTGCTCTGTGTTGGTCTTTTCAAAATCATGTGTTTGGTTGTCTTTTGGGAAGTTGTTTACTGATCTGTGATGGTATTTCAAATTTGCAGTAATTGGCTTTGGAAAGTTCCTCCCTTACATCAAAATTTTTGTATTAATTGTGAAGAATTGCCAGACAGTTTGTCTAGATTTGTTTAAGGTCAAAACTTTAAGTACTGGGTGATTATTAACCATATTTCCATAGTAATAGTCACTGCTATTTCTAATTTGCTACTGTGTAGATTAGCATGAGGGAAAGAAGATGGCCTGTAACGTAGTTCTCTTCCTTTATGGGGAGATAGGAGCACATACTGTTAAGGAAAAAAAAATCATGAGAGTTGTTAAAGGCAGTAAGGAAGACTTTATTTGAGGGGACTCCTACAAGAGGATTTTGCAAAAGAGGAGAGAGATCAGTCTCAACTTCAAATACAAGGAAAAGTGAGACAGTATAGCCAAGGAGGAGGTGGGTGTCAGTGGATAGAAAATTGCTAAAAGGAAACATCAGGAATAAGAGGGGATTCTGGTTAAACTGAGCTCACAGGATTCTAGCTGAAAACCAGCTAGAGAAATCACATGAGGAGGATGGAGAGGAGAGGATGTGTTTCTGGTTAAACGGACTTAGCAGGATTCTTGCTAAAATTAGACAATCCAAAGATAAATACAGAAGTCCAAAAGTCAAGACTGATGTGCCCAAGATTGCGAATCCGAGAAACCACCAAGGAGCCGACACCAATGCAAACACACGAGGGTTTATTTACAAGCTCGAGCTTGGGTCCAAGTGCACCGTACACAGCGGAGCAGGGACTTGGGCCCCGAGACTAAGAGGCGTAGCAGCTTTATAGGGGCCAGTGGCCCATGGGATACGCAAAAAGTTGCACAGTCATGTGGGTCCACACGCAGGTGGCCGATTGAATTACATCTTACCCGATAGTATCCACTTGAGCTGGCCTATTACTTTGGTCAGAATTGGCGCGCAGTTTTGGCGGGCACAAGGCAGGGTTACATTGTTATGAGCCCATTTCCGATTAGGGTGTGCCCAGCGGCTCGACTGGGGTGGGGCAGCGCCTTAAGCCATAAGCAGGTCATGTGGGGGTCACACAGGAGGTGGCAGGTGCAGCACAAAATGGAATCAGTCCTGCTCTGCTTGTCCAGGGGTAGGGGATTTCTGTTAAATTTCCTGGGTCCCACAAAGACCTGCTTGTAAAAAGAGCTCAGAGGAAGCTGACTAGAGTCAGTCAAAGAGAGAATCGTTGTCAAAGCCCAAGAAAGAGAGAAGACAGCTGAGGGGGTATAATATCCTGGGAAGAATGCTAATAGCCAACGTCCTTAATGGTGTTTAGGAGGGGTGTCCTTATCCATGGAGTATTTTAGCAAGATGTCTCTGATTTAGAATGCTAATGACAAACAAACATAGAATCTATGGATTTATGGGACATGCCCTCCTAGAAAATGTCACAGATTTGACATTCTGAGTATTATTCAGAGATATAACCTGGAGTGCTCTCTGCCAGGAGGGAAAACAGTCCTTTATGTGGAAAATACACTCACTACTTGGACCCAGAGGGTACCACTAGTGCAAAAAATAAGAACCTAGAGAGTGTAACTGGGGTATCAGAACTCTGTGGATGTGTACCTTGGCTATTGTAGTCCTGAAATCAGTAAAGCTTGATACTGGGTAGGATACTTCATTCCTGTGAGTGACGTGGCACCTCATCCTTTGGGTTAGCTCATCTATGATACAGGAAATAAAATTTGATTTCCTTCAGTGTTTTTTCTCAGTGACGCCTACTTGTAGTAGCAACACCAGTGTTTTCCCTAAGGATTGTTACACTTTACCTCCTGTGCTTCAGAAGTCTAGTCTACGTAAATCTCTTCTTTTTGTAGGGATACAAGACACCAATTTCTAGACTGAATGTTACCTAGAAAAATTCTCTTCAACTCTGAAGAAAACACGAATTCTTTGCATTCTCACTTCTGAATTCTCCGAAAATTTTCCTCTTACTGCAGCACCTGGATTTTTATTGTTTTACAATTTTATGACCACTGCGTTTGTGAGCTCTAGGTAGATGACAAATAGTCATAACAGTGTTGTTGTCTTTGGAATAACCGACATTATCCATTCTTTGTATTCTTCCTGAAAGAAAAATGCTTTTTCTAGTCATGGATTGAGCAGTAGCCCAAAAGTCAGATAGAGGTCTTATCCTACTTCTAGTCTAATTACCTTTCGGAATTTGAATGGATAATTTATTTTCTGATCTTTACTATCTGCAGAAATAGAGTTAAAGGTTTTCCTTTTGTGACAAAAGTTCTTGTGCCTATTTGTGTTTGTGCCTGTGTATACATGCGTGTGTATAGGTGAGAGACAGGAAAAATCTGTTGCCCTTGGTTCCATTATAGCAGGCAGTAAATATAATAAGCAAATATTTTATTAGATAATTAATTAGATAATTGATTTTTAGATACTACCACAGCATAGTTTGTGAGTTTTTAAGATCAAATAGTTAATATATGGTCAATAAAATAATAATCCCATTAGACTGATTGGCAGAAAGATTTCTGGAACACAGTTTGTAAGTGAACAAAATCCATATTAACCATATCAATCTTTATGACTGTCTTTTATGAAACTGGAGTCTTTTGTTTAATGGGAAATAAAACTTTTTAAAGCTGAAAAAGACTTGTAACGGGTATGTGAAATTCTGTCCAAGGTCAGAAAAAAATCAATTTATCGACCTCTATAGACATATAAAATTGAATTGAAACAAGTTAAAAATGTATTCACCATTTATAACTCTGGTCTTTATCTTTTTTTTTTTTTTGTAGTGTGTAGCTGAGAGGAAAATCTTTAGAATATGTGCGACAAAAATCAAGGATTTTAATTTTAAAGGTATCTAATTTTAAGAAAACAAAACTGTACAAAAAGTTGTGTAATATCATGTCAGCTGTTTAAAGCATATGTTTGAATTCACTTTGACAATAATGTATTGAGTACTGTTAGGTCCTGTCTTTAGAATTACAGATATACTAGTGGACAAAACAGGTAATTCCTGCTCTCCCAAAGCTTATATTCTAGTGGGCAAGAAAGAAAATAAATAAACTCAATATGCAGTCTTTATATATTATAAAATATATTTGAAACTGATACATGATAAGAGAAAAAAACGAAGCAAATTTTGAGCAAGGGAAGTGAGGGAGTATGTGTCAATTTGGGGGAAGAATAGAAACAACAGTGAAAAGATTCCTGTAACTGGAACATGTCTTGAAATGTTTGAGACTCAGTCAAGGGGCCAGCATACATAAGAGCAGAATAAAACAGGAAGGAGAGCAGTAGAAGATAAGATCAGAGAAGTAATGTGTGTGTGTGTGTGTGTGTGTGTGTGTGTATAGTGTGTGTGTGTGCACATGTGCACTCACATGGACAGGTAGATTGTGTGAGATTTTATGGACCATTGTAAAGTGTAGCTTACTCTAAGTGAGCTGAGAAGTGATTGGGAGGTTTTAGGCAGACGTGAAATATCTGATTTAAATAAGTTTGATATATTCAGTCTTGGAAGTAGGATAGGAATTTCACGAGTAGATACTAAGACACAGATTAGCAAAACTAGATACGTTTAAAAGGAACATTTGGCTTGCAGTGTTGAGAATAGGTAAAAGCAGACTAGTTTGGAAGATCCTACGATAGTCCAGGCAGAGAGGATGGTGGCTTGGACCAGGATGGGAGTGGTGGACATGGCAAGGTAGGGTTGAATTCTGTGTTTATTGAGAAGGAAAACAGAATTTGCAGATAAAATGGATGTGGCGTATTAGAGAAAGAGAAGAGGTGGAGACAAGGTCTTTTCCTTGTATCTGGAAGAATGGAATTGCCAATAATAGAGATAGGGATGATTCCGGAAGAGGAGGTTTTGAGGCTCAGTTCTGTGTATGTTAGATTTGAGATGTCTATCAGATATTCAAATGGAGATATTAAGTTGCTAGTTAGATTTATGAGTCTGAGGTTCAGGGCAGAGTTCTGGGCTACAGATATGAATTTGAGGAGATGTCATTCAAAGCCATGAGATTGGATGTGATCACTGTGGGAACAAATGGAGATGAGAAGCAACATAAGAGAATCCTGAGGAACTACAGTGTTGAGAAGTTGAGAAGAAGAAGGAAGACTAGCAAAAGGCTGTGAGAAGGGGCGCCCAGTGGGTAGCAGGAACAACAAAGGAGTGTTGTATCTGGAGGGCAAGTAAAGGCATTGTATTTTGTTTTGTATTTTTTTAAGTATTTATTTATTTATTTTGAGAGAGAGCACATGTACACGAGCCTTAGGAGGGGCAAAGAGAGAGCAGACTCCCCATTGGCCTTTGAGCCCCAGAAAGAGCTCCATCTCATGACCCACGAGATCATGACCTGAGTCCAAACCAAGAGCCAGTCGTTTAACTGACTGAGCCACTCATGTGCCCCTGAAGACAGTGTTTTAGGGACCAGAGTGATCAACTGTGCCCAAACTGTTGACTGTTTTAGAATATGATCTATTGACATTCTATCTTGAGCTTTTAGAGGTTCTCTAATATTTATCATCTAAAAGATTAAAAAGAGGAAAATTACTATAACACAAACATTATTTGGAATCAAGAATTTTTCCTCTAAGAAGGCAGAATGATATTCTTCCTTAAATTCCCTTTTGGGAAAAATATCAGAGTGAACTCATATTAGTTTGTGTATTGATATGCTGGACTGTATGCTACTGCTTGATACAATTTGGGGCAAACTATACTTATGTAATAAATAGTGATTTATTTGACTCGAGTCACAATGCAGTATTTAAAATTTAATAACCAACTGTGAACATACCCTTTAAAATTTGAAAAAATACAAGTGGTTTCTTTCCATCTACCTGCTAGATAAAATAAGATGCTCACTATTTATACATAACCAATCACGTACTTCTGGTCCTCTGAGGTTATTTTTTGTACCTTGTATATTTGAAAAAGGAATTATCCATTTTCAAATGTGCGAAGTCCATGAAGCAAAAGAACATTGTACTAGATGATCTCTAAAGCCTCACCCAGTTCAAAGATTCTAAGAATAATACTTATACCAGTGGTTTGTATTTTAAACCAAGTTGGATGGGGGTTGGGAGTTGGCAGCCCTTGTTCAAATAAGCTGGATTAACCCCACTGCCATTTCTCTTAGGGAAAAGGCAGCTCGGCTTTTTAGAGCATAGAGGCCATCAGTAAAGTTAGATTATAAAAGTCTTCCAGTCACAATCATCCCATAGAGTAATAGAATTGAATGTGATTTAGGCTTAAGAAGGAAGGAAATGAATTTTTAGTTAAGAGCCATGAAAATCAGCACAATTTCATATAGTTTAAATAGACTGCTATTCTTGGTTCGATATAGGCATTCACTCAGCTCAGTTTCCTTGAGTTCAGAGGTAATAAGAAGATACACATTTTTCTTCAAATTCAATCAATTTTGGAAGGGCCTATAAGTTTTAAAGCTATTTTTTTGGTTTAAATTGCATATCTACTAATTTTTCACTACCAATTTCAAAGAGAGATCCTACAATCCAAATCCTTCCATAACTATGTCAGGACTCCACAGAGATGATATGACCCTGGAGAAATCTTTCACTTTTCAATTCTTTTCTAATGTTTCTAAGGGATTTAAAAATTGGGCAGAATCTCTGAGAATTTTAGATCAGAAATTTCCTCCTCAACAACTATTTATTATCAGTATGTTGTCAACAGCAATCTTTCTTTTGGAATCTTCCAGAAGGTTGCCTCATTAAAGGGATTTTCTTCACTCTTGAAGATAGTAGTGGATTACATTTATCAAAATTGTCTGAGAATGAAAGGTAATTTTATGGTTAAAATGCTGTGGAGCAAATTTGAAGTGATCACTGTTGAGTAGGATAGGAATTTCACAAGTAGATACTTGAGACACAGATGAGCAAGATCAGATTAGTTACCATCTAGAAGAGCATTTTTTTAAAGATTTTATTTATTTATTCATGAGACACACACACACACACACACAGAGAAAGAGAGAGAGAAAGAGGCAGAGACACAGGCAGAGGGAGAAGCAGGCCCCACTCAAGGACCCCCACGTGGGACTTGATCCCCTAGGCTGAAAGCAGGCGCTAAACTGCTTCTAGCAGGGACCCAGGGATCCCTAGAAGAGAATTTATAAGCTTATTTTCCACCTTAGGTTTTGGAAGCAACGTGTTTGCTCTGCACAGGACAAGATGAACCTGAGATGAGGTACCTATGTATTGGTATGTGAAGCTGTTGGGTGTGGGAATGAAGGAGTTAGAGTTGAGCTCAAGAATATTCCCTCCAGGTATCTCCGAAGGGCTACAGTTGCTTAGGCCCTAAACCTACATACATTGTCTTTTCTCTGGTTTCGCAATCTCCACTTTTTCAGGTTGCTGAGAAAATTATGTCGTGTATGGGTTTTGGCTTATCTGTGTATATGTTATAGTTGAAAAATGTGTTGTTAAATGTTTTTTGGTTTTGGAATATAGGATTCCTTTTGAGGAGGCCAGCATGGTGGAAGGAGCACTGGCCTGGGTGCTACACATTCCTGGAGCAGTGGAGACAGCAGAGGTTTTTGGTCTGAGTCTAGAAGCCAACAGCCTTTCTCCTGAGAGGCTGCTTTGATATGTAGCATTGTTCAACCTGGGCTGAGGACCCAAAGCACCAAACACTTCCAGTGGGTTCACAAGTTTTCTTCTGCCCAGAATCCAGCAGTGCCCTGGAGCAGAAGTAGGCTCTGGAGCAGGAATATGGCTGCCAGCAGAGGAGGGTGAAGACGAAGCAGGCATCATTACCTGCCCTGTGGCTTCCAGGACCAGTCCCTCTTTCTCCTAGGATGAGTTGGCAAGTTGGATGTGAAGTGAGGGTCTGAATGAGACATATATCATCACTTTCACATTTCTGATGGACTTCTTCACCCACAGTTGGAACAAAATTATTGAAAAACATAGAAAAAAATCTTTTAGAGAATCTAGAAAAAGAAGCAATTAAAATATCTTTCAAGTCCACCCATGTTAAGTATTTGATGTATTTCTTTCAAATTTTTTCTAAATGTTTGTACATAGATAACTCTCCTCCTTCCACCCCTCTTTCAGAAGATGCCCCTGTCACTTCCTTCACAAAACACAGGACACAATTAGGACTTGATTTCTCCCACATCAACCTACATTTATGGGCATATTTCTTCCTCCAGTTTCAGAAGGTTTAGGTCTTTTTTCAAGGCTTAATTCTTCGCTGTGCTTCTGATGGCTCCCTCTTGGTGATCCCCATTTACTGCCCTGCCATTCCATCTTGCCTTCCTCTGGCTGTTTAGCATCCTTCCCACTGTGGCTCTTCATCGTTGGTTAGAAATGTGGGCGTCCATCCTGAGGCATGTCTCCATCATGCTTTGCCCTCTGGTGCTCACCTCTTCCCAATACAGCAAATCTAGAGTCATTGGCTCTACTTTTCTCAACTCTCATTCATTCACACTTTTTAATGACTTCATTCATTCACTCATTCATTTATGAGAGTGTACATGCAAGAGAGTGAGGGGCAGCCCTAGTGGCTCAGCAGTTTAGCACCGCCTTCAGCCCGGGGTGTGATCCTGGAGACCCGGGATCCAGTCCCACTTCGGGCTCCATGCGTGGAACTTGCTTCTCCCTCTGCCTGTGTTTCTGCCTTTCTCTCTCTCTCTGTGTCTCTCATGAATAAATAAAATCTTTAAAAAAAAAAAAAGAGAGAGAGTGAGCAGAGGTGGGGTGTGGTGGGGTGGGCAGGGGCAGAAGGAGACGGAGAGAGAGAATCTTAAGTAGCTTCCATGCTCAGCTTGGAGCCTGATGCTGGGCTCCATCTTATGACCCTGAGCCAAAATCAAGAGTCAGAGGATTAATGGACTGAACCACTAACAGGGGCACTTGCCTTGGCTCAGGTCATGATCCTGGAATCCTGCGATCAAGCCCCCCATGGGGCTCCCTGCTCAATGGAGAGTCTGTTTCTCCCTCTGTCCATCTCCCCACTCATGCTCAACTCACTCTCTATCTCTCAAATAAATAAATACAATCTTAAAAAAAATAAAAGTTTTTTTAAAGGGGGATAAATAAAAACTAAATTTTCCTCTCACTCTATATATTTGGTCTCCTAATCCCACCCACAAAAGGCAGCTATATTAGGAAGATCTCCATCTTCCAGAAATATTCTGTGTGTTGGCAAGCATATATGTCCCCTTTCCCTCCACCCCCATTGTCTGTATTAAGAAAGAACATAATAGAAACATGCTAATCCCACCCTTCTGCACCTTGTTGTGTCTGGGATTTGGAATCTTGGTTTACATGCATTCCTTTCTCAGCCTTCCTGCCTCCTGAAGAGGCTCTGGGTTGCAAACTTCCCACCTCAGGCACCTTCGGGCCTGCCTGGCCATCCCTCCAGCCCTCTGTCCTGAGAGGTTTGGTAAATGCTCCAATCTGGCTGTATCTTGTGTGACCATGTCATGGCTGTCCTTACCCCAGGCTGACAGGGCCACAGCATATTTGGCAAGTGACTAGGTGGGTGGGAGCCTCTCTCCAACCCTCCATCCAGGTACCAGGAGCATCCTGAGTACAGGTTGAATCTCTTGGAAGTCATCAGTCTGCAATAAGTCAAGGTGGGCCTGTGGGAAGGGATGTTGAACTGGAGGCTGGTGAGAGGATCCAGTGAGTCACACATGCATATGCACATGCACCAAGTCAAGGGGTGGGGCCCCTGAGCCCCATAAGATTCTGCACTCCTCCAGAGAGGATCCCCTTGCCCAGGAACAAATAAAAACACCTTGAATGGCCAAGAGACAGACTGAAAGAAAGAAAATAAGTTATCTTTCATAGTCCCTTTCTAAGCCTTTGAAAAAGGGGCCCCTTATTTTTCATTTTGCCCTTGGCTCTGCAAACAATGTAGCTCGCTTTGACTGAACCACCATATATTCATGGTTACTGATCCCAGCTGCTTTCTCAGCACAGCCAGCCAGCAGACCCTATGCGTTCCTCCAGCCAGCTGTCTCCCTATTGTTCCCAAGGCTAGCCATTTTCCACTCTTCCCAAATGTGTAGGCGCCTTCTGCCTCTACCTTTCTCTCAGCACACAGCATTATCTCTCACTTTAGAGAAAAAGGAATAGAAGTCACCAGATGAAAATCTCATGATCTTAGCCTGAGTTTCTCCCACTCCTTCTTTACTTCTTGTTACATGGGACAGGGGTGATTCTTCTTACCTGATGTTTATCCCTCTGCTGCACCCTTGCTCTACCCCCACCCCCAGAAGTGAGCCTGATTATCCCTGTCCCCCTCCAGAGGTAGCATGGAGCAGTGGGAGAGCATGAACTCTGGAGACACAGCCGGGGACCCAGCATTTACACTTAGTACTTGTGTGACTTTGGACAAACCTCTTACTTGCCTGCCCGAGTCTTAGTTTGCCTATCTGAAAATTGGGTTAATAATAGTACTTATTTCACTTTGTTGTTGTGAAGGCCAAATAAGTTAATATTGGTAAAGTGACGAGAAGTGGATTGGCACATGAGTGTTATAGACCTGTTTATTTAGTGAAATCAAAGAAAAAACTCCTCTTTTTCATCTCTAAACTATTCTTTCCTTGACTCCTTTTAGCCTACTCAGTTCTCCCCACCTTAAAAATAATACTTTTTGATCGCCAGTTTCCTTCCAATTATAGCTCTGTTTCCTTCCTCCCTCCATAGCTCAATTTCCTTGTTGTTATCTGCACACACAGGCTCTACTTCCTCACTGACACCTGCTCCCCAACTCACAACAATACGCTGTCTAACCTACTACCCGCTGAAATTGACCTTGTCGTGAAAATACACGCATTCATGTCACCAAATCCAACATACACGCGTGTCTATATTTGACTCTGATTTGATCTTTCCTCTGCGCTTGTGATTTTTGGTCACATCTTGAAAATCTCTTTTCCCATGTTTTCCATGATGATGTCTTCTTGTATTTCCTCCTTCTTCTATAGAAGCACCTTTTCCATGTCCTTTGCAGGGTCCGCTTTCTCTGGTTATCAATTAAATGTGGATTTTCCTGAAGGTTCTCTCTCACTTTCTTCCACATGGTTTTAACGCTCACATATATATTGATAACCCAGATTTCTCTCTCAAGCCCCAGATTATATTGTCTACATTACCACTTGGATGTTCTAGAGATGTCTCAAAGTCAGCATGTCTAAAACTGAACTTATAAGTTCCTCTCTATCTATTCCAACTTGCTCAACATCTGGAGTTCTGTTCAATTATTTTCCTTGCTTGCGGAATGAACTTCATTCTCTTGTAGATCTTCCATCATCAGGCTCTTGGCAGCCTCTCCAATATTGTCAGGCCCCATCTTGACCTCCGGATTATAGCCCAAATGAACTAATTGCTCTGCTCTGAATATAAAAAGCTCATGTTTCCTTGCTCTGTTCCCATAGTTACTTACCTTCCTGGCTTCAAGGTGAATACGTCGCTATCTTTAGATCCTCTGTGATGTTTCTGTAACTGTCCACAAACTCAACCGTGCAAATGTGCTTAAATTTATTCCACACCTCAAGCCAATTTCTATCTGTATGACCCCCCCCCCCCTTTAAAGATTTGATTTATTTATTCGTGAGAGACACACACACACAGAAGCAGAGACATAGGCAGAGCTCCGGAGAAGCAGACTCCCTGCGGGGAGCCTGATGCGGGGACTCCATCCCAGGATCCCAGGATCATGACCTGAGCCAAAAGCAGATGCTCAGCCACTGAGCCACCTAGGCATCCTTGTATGCCCTCTTTTTAAATACACTACTGGGAAACTCAATCTCAGTTCTTCTTGGTGTTCCTTTTCTTGTCCAAAGTTGAATCACCATTTTGGGATATAACCTAATTACTATAGGATGTTGACAAACCTCCGTGTCTCTTACCATATAGCCCTGGCATCTCTAGCAGCTCTCTGGTACTTCCATGCCATATTTGGGACAGAGAGGTTATGGGCAGGTTCTCAGTGCTTCCTGAATACAGACGCATAGCCAGTCATTCGTCTTTGTGGGGCTTCTCGGTATCTCTTTAGCAGTATGACCATGAAGGTGGGCTGCCTTCTCGTTACTCTGCTCTTCTACTCTCATCAGGTGATACTTCTTTCTAGGATGGGATGTGGACAGGGTGGGAAGTTCTAGTCTTGTTCATATTTATTTATATTCTAGAGTCTTTTTCCGTTTATGTCCTCCAAAAATCCTCTCAGTTATTCTAGGGCCTGTGTTTAAAACCCAAATCTGACAGGATAAGGTTGGTAATATAAGAGTGAAGCAGGGGTACATAAGATATAATAATGAGTGGTGGGGATGGGGTCTATTTAAAGGGGCAGCCACTACTTAGCTGCAGCTCACTGATGCCACAAAATACACAGGCCTGAAGTTGATACTAGTTCCAGATTTTCAAGAGAAACTGGAAACTTAAAGTTTTATATGAAGTTGCCAAATTTGATTATGCTGGCAACTAATTCTAAATCTATAAAAATATTGTTTGAACCAAACAAATTGTGTTCATAGGCTGCATTTTCTCCATGGATTTCTGGTTTGTGATCTCAGTCCTCAGAGCTTAGGCTTTTGAACAATAAAAGCCATAAAGATTATAAGGTAGTTCTTATATGGGAAAAGGTTAGGAGAGAAATAGCAGGGAGCAAAAAATCCCCACATATTAATATTTGAAAATGTTCTCTTGCCATGCCTTTCCTGACAATCTTCACCCCTGCCACCTAAACAGAGTGATTAACCACATCCTTTGGCTTCACATGGTTTTCTCGACAGAGAACTATCAGAACATCCAGTGGTACTGGTCTACTCTAGTAGTAGCTTTATGTTTTCATCGTGTTTGTTTATATATCTCTCTCATCACATGTCTTAGTCTATTCCGGCTTTTATAACAAAAATACCATGGACTGGGGCTTATAAGTGATAGAAATTTATTTCTCATGCCAGGAGTTCAAGATCAAGGCATCTGAAGATTTGGTATCTGGTGAGGATTAATTTTCTAGTTCATAGATGACCATCTTCTTCTTGTGTCCTGACATGGCAGAGGGGCAAGGGAATTCTCTGGAGGCTCTTCTATAAGGGCATCAATCCCATTCATGAGGGTTCCACATTCATGATCTAATCGCCTCTGAAAGGCCCTACCTCCAAATATCATCACACTGGGGATTAGGGTCTAACATGAATTTTGAGGGAGGCACAAGCATTTAGTCTGTAGCACATGCTAAATCCCTTGAGATGGGAAGTCCACTAATAATTTTTATTTTTCTAGTGCATAGCCCACAGCTTGGCATGTAATAAGTGCTCTGAGCAGGGATTTGAAGGCACAAAAGGGAAGGAGCATTCTAGACAGAGGGAAAAGCACATAGAAGGAGAGAAAGTTAGGAACTACAGGTGTGGGTTTTTCAAAAAAGTCTTACAGGATTTTAGTTTTCTAGGAATATAAAATAATAGCAGGAATGAATAGAGGGGAAGAAGATGAAAGCATGCAAGGGGGTAATATGCTACATTTGCAGCTTATACTTAATCTTTAGGTGATAGGGAACCCATGAAGTTATTTTTTTAAAAAAAGGAATGAAATAATTGTATTCCATATTAAAATATGGATTAAAAAGTAATGTTTGGTGGTCATCTGCCTCTGTGGCAGCCTGAATTGTTGAATGCCCTCTTACATTTTAGTAATGTCCCACATTGTAAATTTTACCTTTCAAAACTTCAATTCTAGCCCACCTTCCTAGGCTCCCGTGAAGCTAGAGTACAGGCATGTGAACCTGGTGTCATTATTCAGATGCAATTGGGAGACACTTGGATTTGGATCTGAGCAATGTTGAGTTGCTGGTTAGGTGTGGGGAAACTAGTATTGTGACAAGTAAGGAAACAGACATATCTCTGGCTATTTGGAAGCAGCAATTGCCGAGTCTCTGGCCCTCAGCCTCAATCTTCCCAGGTGCCAGGTGATGGTGGCATTGGTGCTTTAACTAGGACAGCCTTGGTTGTGTGTTGGATATTGTTCCTGGGTGCACAGTTCAATCTGGATCTCTAGCCCTTCTGGAGATTCTATGAGCTATTGAGTGTGTAGAGATTCTGTTACTTGCAATTAAGAATCTGATCAATACAAGATGATACCAACTTATATATTGCCTTTGTTGCAGTGAGAGCTGATTAGAACTTGCATCAGGGGGAGAGCTTAGAGATGGATGCACAACACTGATTTAAGAGACGTTAGAGAAGTTCTCTTTTATAGATGTCATTGATTAAATCTGAAGGAGGAGGTTCAGAAAATGAGGGGAACAAGTCAGAATAAATGTTGAAGAGAAACGAAAGGAAATTAAAGATCTTAGGACTGTATGGCTTCAAGTTTCCACAAAACCAGATAAGGTCATTTGCTGTGAGCTGCTTGGCATAGCAATGAGCTGGGGGCTAGAGGGCCATAAAAAACATTGAGACAGTCAGAGTGCTTAGAGACCTGAAAGTAGGAACTGAGGAAGTAAATGACCGTCTGGTCTGGTCTTTCAGGGAGGTCAGTAAATCCAAAAAGGAGTTAGTAATCTAAAGGAATAAGAAATAATCCAGTGGCTAAAGAAGATTGCTCCTATCATTCAAGTTATTGTCTGGTATCCCCAGATACTCAATAACTATTTGATAAAGAAGTGAATGAATCAGATCTTATCAGAGGAAAACAGAAAGCTAGAGAGAAGTACCCAATTTAAGATCTTGCATCCAATGCTAGACCTTTGCTTTCTCTCATTTACATACTAAATGTAGGGCTGCAGATGGCTTCCTGTTACTACAGCTGCTGAATCGACTTATATTGGCTGCAGAATTCTCTTGCCCTTGCCATAGAATATGACCTTGAAGTATTGAAAAATTCTCTGGGCTTGTTTCAGAAGACAATAGCAAAAGCAGGATTAATGCAAATGATGGGTTCTATATTTTAAAGGTCATTCAGATAATTCCAAGGGCAGCTAGAAGTCTTTCTTAAAGTCTGAATTTAGATGTAAAAGCTCTATAGGTCCCTTATTTTCACTTCCATGTTGTCATTTTATTACTGAAGCATTACCAGCTTATTTTCTATTTTTGATTGCGTTGCTTAACGTTTTGTAGTCTCTCTTCTTTTCTCCTCTGCTTTCCACACTTCCATTTTTAATAAAGAAGGATAAAAGAAAGGGTGCCTTTTCTACTCGTTAAAATAATTTTACCTTTGCATCAGCATGTTTCTCACTTTTTCTAATTTGTGAACATGTAACTAGTGTAACAGAAGCGCACAGCAGCCTGTCTGGAAGTCTGTCTGAGATTCCAGAATCCCTCTTCACATCTTGGAGATCCCCAAAGACCAATGAAAAGTGCTGAATGAATTGAATGAGAGCTTGTGAGGAAAGGTTAAATGGATTGGGATTATTCTTCCTGTATAATAAGGGAATTTGCTAAAAATAATATTAATTTGTCTCAGACAATGAGATCTGTTAAAAAGAGAAAGTATAACATATTTTAAAACCTTTTTTTCCTCTGTGAGTCTTAAAGAGACATACCTATCTTAGCTGAACTGAGGGAAGTTCTCCTGGAGGTGTCTGATTTTAGAGTTTTATCAGGGTCCAATCAGGAGAGGGAACACATAGGAATTTGAACAGGGAAAGTTTAATGTAAAAAATTAATTATAAATATTAATTATAACAGGAAATTGGGGTTAAAATGATTGGCTAGTAACAAGTAAAGAGAACCTCCAAGAATACAGGAGTAGCAGGTATAAGGAGCAAGCTACTACCCCTGGGCAGAGATGGGGTACCCAGGGAAGAGGCTGCCCCCTGGTCCCCAGGTGGACAGTTAGTCCTTATTGGAGAAGGCATGCCTGTGGGGTAGTGATTGACAGAGAAGTCACTGTGGTGTTGCTTCCATAGAAGTTGCTGGAAACCCACCCTCTGGAACTTGTTAGAAATCTGTTCTGGGGCAGCCCGGGTGGCTCAGCAGATTAGCACCTGCCTGCTGCCCAGGGCCTGATCCTGGAGACCAGGGATGGAGTCCCATGTCGGGCCCCCTACATGGAGCCTGCTTCTCCCTCTGCCTATCTCTGCCTCTCTCCCTCTCTCTCTCTCTGTGTGTGTGTGTCTCATGAATAAATAAAATCTTAAAAAGAAAAAAAATCTGTAGGATACCAAGGACATTTTTTGGATAAGGAGGTACTTTATTATAGGCACTCTGCTACAAAGCCTTCTGGAGGAGTGCCAAGGGGAGCCATGGGCTGCTGGGTGCTGCAGGAGCTGGCTACAGGAAAAGCTGTGAGTGCTGTAGGAGGTGTGCTCGGAAGATGCAGTAGGCACCACAGAAGCTGGGTGTGGAGTCCCCTGGGATTTAGAAGCTGTCTGGAAAAGCCACTGTAAACCAGGAAAGAAAGCCCCTTCTTCCTAAAGTCCCTCCAGTGCCACCTCCTGGCAAAGCTTTCGCAGAGAAAAACTGCTTAAAGTATCCCTATCAATTTTTCCTAAGCAGGCCATGAAGGGTGATTTTTGCAAATAAGGCAGGTAATAAATTGGTATCGGGCACAGGGATATTTTTGAGAAAGTAAAAGGTAAGTTGGAAGGTGGGTTAAGGGAAGATTTCTGCCTTTGGTTCTAGGGTGCAGTGAGGAGGTTGGGTGATGTGACATAGATCCCGTTCAATTCCTAAAGTCTGTTCTGGTTCTCCCTGTTGTTCTCTACTGGGCTTATGTTGCTCTTGAAATAGCTTGTTAGCCCATTGGGCTAGATATCCTTTTTCAGATTTGAAGAGTGTTGAAGAAATCTATATATTATTGGTAGCGTTGTCAATCTGAGAGAAAATACTTTTTATTATAAGTTATAAGTTAAAGATCACAATCTTTTCTTGGTACTTACTGTATAATAAAAGAAACCTTTCTCTTTGCTCTGTCCAGGTGGATTTTTGCTTATTTGGAGAGACCACCCAAACTCTGAAACTTGGGTACTTGCATTTAAAAATATCGGTTACATAGCGAGACAGAGCTGGGGAATAAAACCTTTCTTTCTCCCCAAACTAATTTGAGCCAAAAATTATTTCCATTATATTTATAAGTGAAAGAGTAATAGGCATGGTAAAATTAATCAGTAAGTCTTATAAATACTTTTTGGTAAGTCCCAGAAATTGACTTACCAAAGAGTAAAGAATCCTATTGCAAGACAGATGATTTGCAATTCTCTGTTTTCTACAGAATTGAAGGAGATCCTCAGCCGCTTTATGGTTGATGGATGATTAAAAAAAAAAGACTTCAAATGATATATCACTTGATGATATTTTTGGAGAATAATTTAGGAGTTTAAAGAATTCAGTTACATTGCTATGACAAAATTCCTTCCATTCCCATTTACTTATTTATATGGACAATGTTTCTTAGCACTTGCATATTTGAAAATGAAAAACAAATACAATTTTTGTTGAATATATCTCATCCTACTGGTGGGTGATATTCATCCACAAACACATGAACTAATTGAAAAAGTAAAACAGCCTCAAGCATCGCAATAGAGATGTTTTTCTAATAAGATGTTACTGTAGTAGGTAGTTGTCTTAAAATGTGCCAGGATTCGTGACCCCTGGTTAGTTAACCAAGCACTAAATTAGGTACTCTGTGAAGGGACTTTGTAGAATTAAATTTACTAATCATTGACCTTAAAATAGAAGAGATTATCCTGGATTTTCTGGTGGTCCCAGTATAATCATTTGAACCTTTAAAAGCAGCAGAAGGGGCAGCTCCGGTGACTCAGCGGTTTAGCGCCGCCTTCAGCCCAGGCCCTGATCCTGGAGACCCGGGCCTCACGTTGGGCTCCCTGCATGGAGCCTTCTCCCTCTGCCTGTGTCTCTGCCTCTCTCTCTCTCTCTCTCTCTCTCTTTGTGTCTCTATGAATAAATAAATGAAAAATAATATTTAATTTGATAACATTCTTAATGAAAAATATCTTTGATATTTAGAACTATATAGTTGCAGAAAATAACTAAGTTTAATATCAATTTACATACCTTTTCCTACTATTCTTATGATCAAAGCACAAAAATATTAAGAATAAAATATACCACATTTTTTTATACAATTTTTTTTTTAAGATTTTATTTGTTCATGGCAGACACACACAGAGAGAGGCAGAGACACAGGTAGAGGGAGAAGCAGGCTCCATGCAGGGAGCGCAACACGGGACTGGATCCTGGGTCTCCGGGATCAGGCCCTGGACTGAAGGCAGCGCTAAACCCCTGAGCCACCTAGGGATCCCCTAAAATATACTACATTAGAATAAAATTCTAAAAAGGCTGTGGAATGGAAATAAGCATATAAGGAGAAAAGAATATAAGTAATATAATGTAAAAATTTTCACCTTTAAAGGAGACTTTGCTAGTGTATATTCTAGAAATGGATGAGGATGAGTAACAAAGTCATGTAGTATATTCCACTGGATATATTTAACAGTGACCTTATGCTTTATTTAAAATAATCATTATTTACACTATGCTGGAAATAATATCTTGCAACTATTTAAATTATGATGAAGATTTTTTTATATCAACTTAAAAATAAGCAAGCAGGCACATAGTTTTCTGAAATTCCTCCAAGGAGCAGACAAGTAAGAGACTCTGAAGCCCATTGGTGTGTAGGATTCCATTTTTCCAACCTTCTCATTGGGGTAAATTTGAGAAAGCACCTGAAGCTTTGAGGATTTATTTTTTATTTTTTTAAAACATTTATTTATTTATTTATTTATTTATTTATTTATTTATTTATGAGACTCTTTCTCACACACACACATACACACACAGAGGCAGAGACATAGGCAGAGGGAGAAGCAGGTGCCTGCAGGGAGCCCGATGTGGGACTCCATCCCAGGACCCTGGGATCATGCCCTGAGCTGAAGGCACTGAGCCACCCAGAGGCCCCAGCTTTGAGGATTTACTTACTCATTTACTAGTTTGCCCATTAAAGATCAATTGGACCTCTATCAAGGACTCACATTATGAGTGAATCCAACTGTATTCACCCAACAAATTAAAAAGACAAGAAATAGAGGAGAGAAATAATAACTTGAATTGACTAGAGAGGTCTGCCTGCTTTTGATGCAATGTAGGTATGTCCTGAGTGGGAGTGAGATGACACCTCAAGTCCTGCTATCTCTCATGGTGTGGGTACTTCTTCATGCTGAATTTTATTCCAGTGTTTAAACATACACGCTGTTCTCACATCATGGTCATAAAAACAAGCCACCTTGCTTCTCTGGTGCTCAAATGAAGAAACAGCACGTAGTTGAGAACCTAGCTCCTGTAGGGGATGCTGGGGGCCAGGCACTGTGCCCAGGGACCAGGATACCATAGTTCTGCTCTGGAGGAGCACATAGTCAGGTTATCTGATACAAACAAAAGAGGAGATCTGTCCCGTCCAAGCTTTATCTTTTTGTCCTTGCAGGATTTAGCTGTCTGATAAGTCTGCCCTTGAAGGGCTTTACATCACTGATAAAATTCTTCATTTTCTGTCCCACTTCAGAAACCTGGTTCTCCTTCTGCCTGTCATATTTCTGTTAATGGCTGGTCCATCTGCTTGGTTACCCATGCTTGACACACAGGATCCTAGCCTTCTTTCCCTTTCGTGTCCCCAAAGCACAGTCAAATCTTGTCAAGTCTGTTCCTCCAAATTTTATATTCTATCCCTTCTCTCTGTTTGAAGCCCAGCTATAATTCAGGTGTTCACTATGCACTGTGGCCTGGCCTCTGTCTCTCTTCTCTCTCTCTTTTTTTAAATGTAGGCTCCACATTCAGTGTGGAGCTCAGTGTAGAGCTTGCCCTCATGACCTGAGATCAAGACCTGAGCTGAGATCAAGAGTAGAACACTTAACTGACTAAGCTACTCAGGTGCCCCTGTGGCCTGGTCTTTGTAATCGTCTCCTCTGATGCAACCCTTGGAACTCAGTGCTCCAGGACAATATTTTTAAATATAAAACTGCCTATGTCTCTCTTCCACCTAAAACTTTTTTTTTTTTCAGGACAATTCTAATCTTTGCTATCTTCTCTTTCAGCTGTGTTGCTCAAACAAACCTCCTGTGCCATGCCTTCACATGATCCTCCTTGGTACCTTGAGTGCTTTCTTAGTCTGGGCAGCTCACCCGTTAAGAATCAGTGCATATGCTGTTGAGATGCCAGCACCCCCGCCCCGCCATCTCCCCCACCCCTCCTCACCAAAAGCATGTTAATGCTTTCAGGAGTGTGCTAGGCACTTCCCATGTACAGACTTTGTTTAAATTACACAACAACCAGTGAGGTAGTTATTACATCCTTTTCCAGATAAGGAAGCTAAACTCAGACATATTAAATAACTTGGGATCAAATGATTCATCAGTTTTTGCATGGCAGTCCTGTTCTACATGTGTGATGGGGGGCGTGAGGAAAGGGGGCAGTTATTCAACCTCTCTACAATACTATTCTGTAAAATGAGAATGGTGCCTGCTAGCAGTACTCTTGTGAAAATTGGCAAAAATATTGAAAGGAAATTGTTGAGTCCTTAATAAATAAGGTACAGCTCCTCCAAGATAGCCGTGAAGGGAGAAGAGCCTTAAACTGAGGAAAAGTGCCTGGATTCTGTTAACTCCAACTATTGCCTCCAGGATCCCCTCACCTTGGGAGCCCATTGCAGGCTTCCAGCAGGGGGCACCACTCTCCTGGTTTTCACTAAAGCTCAAGTAGAAGTGATTTTTCCCTTTTATACCCCATAGTACAGTTAATCTAAGGCTGGAAAGCTGGGAACATTTGAAAATAAAGCACACATGAAAGGTAACACAAAACTAAACGATTTAGGCTGGTAAATCTAGCTTGCCTGGAGTACATAGACATGTTCTAGGACTACTAACTAGTGTGTGATCTTGGCTGTCCTCTACTGCTTGAGCTACTTGTCAGTAGTGTCAGAAACAATGTGAAACTATTGTGAGAATTGAATTTCTTCCTTAAACCTACATTTATTGAACCCCAAGCTAGGCCTTCATTGACAACCAATATTGAAATAGCTTTTTGCTGTTTGGCATGCAGTCTTCAAAGTGCTAATATATATTAGCTCACTTAATCCTTACAGTAAAGGGTGGAGGGTTCTACTTTTATTCTCATCTTACACATGGCAAGAGTGAGGCCCAAAGAGGTTTATAAACATGTACAGGTCGTATAGTTGGTGACTGACATATCCAGGAGTGGAATCCAGGCAACCTGGTTCCAGGTGCTGGTGCTTAGCTTCTATTCTGTATGCTTCATGGTGGGGTGAGTGAAGAGTCTGTCACCATGGAGCTTACAATTTAGTGCTGTACACATCCAAAGAAACAAAGAAATTCATATTAAAATTCAAATAAGTGCTATGAAGGAAAACAATACAGTATGTAGCAGAGAACAATGCAGAAGTGATGTTAGAGATCCTTCAGAGGGAGTGATGGGGGAGTTTTCTTTGAGAAAGTGACATTTAAGTTTGGATTAAATGAGATAATGCATTTGTTAGTAGAAAATCTGGGCACCTTGCCAAGAGGCTCCTCTTTCTTTTTATATATATATATATATATATATATATATATATATATATATATATAGAAATAAAATTAAAGAACATTTTTTTTTTTTCCTTGATGCTGAATGACCTCTTGGCCACCCCAACAGGTAGACTTCCAGGTAGTGTGTATAGATCTCGTTAGGCAGGAGAAATCATCTTTCTTGTTCAGAGGAAAGCTATAGAAAGTAACAGGAACTCCAACACTTGAACAATTGGCATATAGATGCTTAAACATTACTTTGTTTGCACATGAGCTCTTTTATTAGATAATTGAGAAAACCTAGCTATTTACAGGTATTGTCACTTTCGTGCCTTTAACAATTTGTTAGATTTCAAAAGCATCAACTTAGTTCTGTTGTTCACAATGGCTTTGAAAAGGTTTGAGACTTCTGAAAATTCATTGAGGGTTAGCAACATCGCCTATGCTTTTTATTTCGAAATAATAGCTGATTTCTTTGGCAAACCCATCATTTCTAATTTAACGGGTAGTATTTCAGTAATTGAACTAGCTTTTTGAAAACTACAATGGCAGCTAAAGAAATCATAATAGAGGACTAAAAGAAGATAAGTGGAAAAAAGGACACATTACCTCTTTTTTGCTCATCTGGTTGTTATTATTGTTAATAATAATAATAATAAAATACAAAAAATTGATATAACTGTCTTTTTTATCATCGTTTAAAATATCCTTGGGAATGTCATAGGAAATAGCAGTTGTAGCAGTGCAATGTAAATTATAGTATAGTAAAAAAAAATTGGTAATGGTGGATTCTGCTTGACAATTGCTGCCTGATATTTTGAAAGCAAAATAGTCACTTAAATATTTTTAGGCCATTTCATGGAAAAAAAAGAGGAAATAATACTTTTAGCTAAGCTTTACCCCTTGTCCTTTTCTGATACTGATTCATTTATATGTAGGGATTGATGGTTATGGGGTGGCAGGCAGACTGTAACATGGCCCCAGTGATCTCTGTCGGCTGGTGTTCCTGCCTTATGTCAGTCGCTCCTCCAGAGTGCAGGTTTGACTTAGTGACTTACTTCTACCAAGTAGGATATGACAAAAATAGCGGGATGCCACTTCTAAGATTAGTTGTAAAAGATTGTAACTTCCATCTTGGGTGTTTTCTCTTGCTCTCTCTTAGAACTCTCACCAGGGAAAGCCAGCTGCCATGTTGTGAACAGCTGTGTGAAAAGCTCCATGTGAAGAGAGACTGAGGCTTGCTAACAACCACATGAATGAACCAGAAGTAAGTCTTCTGTGAACAAAGGCCATACCCTAGAGACAGGAAAGCAAAAAAACTGGAAGGAGCCTGTGTGCTCAACACTACTGAGCTGGCACACAGGCCTGCACCACCATTTTGAACACATAAGTGAGAAATAGCTTGTATGTTATCTATCTTATACAGAAAACAATTTCTATATATTTTTTTAAAGATTTTTAATTTATTTATTCATGAGGGAGAGAGAGACAGAGACAGAGAGAGACAGAGAGACAGAGACTCTATGCAGGGAGCCTGATGTGGGACTTGATCCCAGGACTCCAGGATCACGCCCTGGGCCGAAGGCAGGCTGTAAACTGCTGAGCCACCCGGGCATTCCAAACAACTTCTGTGCTATATAACTTCTGTTATATAAGAATCAAATGGTATACAATAAAAATAAACTTCTATCTTATTTAAACAAACTCTCACTGCTGCAGATTAATCTGTGTTCTGAGGCAATGGCCATTTGGAGGAAAGGTAAGGCCCTAAAAATTAAGCAGGATACCACCAGGATGGAGAACTCAGGCTGGAGGGCCAAAATGGCCAATGCCCTCTATGTCTAATGCCACTGAGTGGCTTATTAGGTATATACCATACCTAATTAAAGACTGAATTTGGCCCTTTAGATGGCACTAATATATTGGCAAGTTAGAATTCCTATTTTGGACTTGTATCCTGGCAGTAAGTTTCTTGTTTATGGATTCCCCTATCAACCAATGTGCTGTGCACTAGTTTTTACATCCTTTATCTTTTTCCCATCTATGGACAGCTTTTTATGCAAAAGAATTCTGCATCATGGATTTTTTGAGCTTTATATGACTTTAGTGAGTAAAGAGCTAGTCCATGGGATCCAAACCAGTCTGTCTTACACAATCTCCAGGGAAGCTTTTTGAACATGTAAACTCCTGCCCTACCTCGACCCCCATATTGGCCCTACTCATTCAGTTTGGTGGGAATTTCCATATTAGTTGCTCTTTGTGGATACTCTCCAGTTCTCAGGAGGGTAAAGAAGTCCTCGTTCCTCATAAACGCTTTGTTATGGAGTCTTTTGGAGGGGAATGTGCCATTTTCCCTCATAGCCAATGATGCTGCTCTTGGGTGTTGATCATTTGCTATATCTTCAAATGGATCATTATGGCTCATCATCCTATTTGCTCAGGCTAGTCTAATTCCTTTAGAAGCAAGGAACTTCTGAGGATGGCAGCACCTTGGGACTTTGCCTAGGCTTGAGGCCTTGAGGCTAGTTATCCCTGATCCTTTCAGGAGGTTTTGGTATTTGGATATGCTCTCCCAGAGCGGTCTGGATCTCATAATCCTATGGAAGCTGTAATTGTTCATTCTCCAGTGTTCTACATCTCATGATTGCCCTGGGTAAGTTCCCATACCTTTTTATCTTACCCTTGGTGCACAGAAGTTTGTTAGTTTCTTTCTTTCTTTCTTTCTTTCTTTCTTTCTTTCTTTCTTTCTTTCTTTCTTTCTTTCTTTTTAAGATTTTATTTGTTATGAGACACACACAGAGAGAGAGAGAGAGAGGCAGAGACACAGGCAGAGGGAGAAGCAGGCTCCACGCAGGGAGCCCGATGTGGGACTCGATCCCAGGTCTCCAGGATCACACTCTGGGTGGAAGGCAGTGCTAAGCTGCTGAGCCACCTGGGGTGCCCTGCACAGAAGTTTCCATATCTTTTGCATCTGAAGAGATCCATGTTGATTTCTTTCAAAGCCTAAACTACAAAAGCTGGTAATTTACACCTGGAGGTAGGGAGATCAGAAAGTGCAAAATAAAATGCCCACGGGGCCCAGTTAGGTGGAAATACAGAGGTGGACCAAAAGGGGGAGGGAATGGCCTGGTGAATTGCCTAAAAGGGCAGTTGCTACTGATGTGCTGTTAATCTTCTTTGGACAAAAATGCCCAGTGTTACTAAATCTTGTGATTTTTCAGAAGACAAAAATTTGCATTTTTTTTTTTTTCCAAACGTGAGATATTCCTATTTTAAAGTACTGGCAACTACCTTTTATTTTTAAAAAAACACAAAATGGGTTTTACATTTGAAAGCCAGATTTGCCCTGTGGGTCACTGGTTTATAACTTCTCACTAGGATTTAGCAATACAGGTCCTACTTATTTTCTTGGTGTACAAAAGAGAAAAAGTCTTTTTTATTTTGTTCCAAAGAGTAGAGAAAGTAGATGCAAGTAGAAAAAAACAAATAACAAGATACCCATTACTTTCTTAATAAATCACCATCTTATGTCATTTATCATGTTTCAGGGATTAAGTGATAAATTGAATAATGATAATACACAAAGCATAGTATCTGCACATGTTGAGTGATTAAACAATATTTAGCTTTTAGCTTGTATCCTTCAATTTACGTCTGTGTTTTCTGTTCAGTTTTGCTTGCCTGTTTTTACATTAGCGCCAAACTCTTTATTACCTATGGCTTTATAAGATATTTGATAGGACAAATCTTAAAAATGGCCCAGGATATTATGGAAGTAAATTATTTTAATTTATTTACATATATGCATACATATAAGGAGATGAAATCAGAATCATCTAGCATTTTCACTGGAAGGGATCTTAGAGTTCATCTAGCTCCTCACAAATGAGGAAATGGAGGACTGGGAAGATTAAGTGGCTGGCTTAAGCTTTCCTGGCTAGTGGATGGCTGTGTCAGGTTAGAAGTGATGTGTTTTGACTTCTTATCCAAGTCTTTTGTCTATACTGAGCTTCTACAACTTCTTGTATCCTTTGGATATACTTGATGCTTCCACCTTCTGAGCCACTCCTCATAACTAAGGCCCTAGGTACAATGATCCTGCATGCATGTTCCCTGGGCAAAGTGTCATGGTCACATGTTAGCTCATGATAGACTCCTCCAGTTATGCTGGGAGGTGTGGAGTTGGTGCCAGGTTCAGACAAGCAGCACCAGGGCACTGGTACATACACTATTGTGAGGACTAGAAGACAAATCTCAGTAATTTTTTAACTTTTCCTCTAATGTGTTTGGTCACAATAGTAAAAGCAGGTAGACAGGAAGAAAACAATGTATGTTAGAGACCACTTGCTGGGTGCTTTTTTTTTTTTTTTTTTTGCTAGATGCTTAAACCAAGGCAGCAACATGAACATAATTCAATATCAATAGTAAGCATAGACTGTATTTCTATTTAAACAGATCAAAGCTAATTCAAATTCAAATTTAATTAAAAAAAGTATTTGCTCCCCCTTCCACCAAGTCAAATAAAATTTTAAGTATTTGTGGATTTAAGTATTTGATGGCCTTCAAGATGAGTTTAATTTGCCACTTTAGGAACTCATGGCTACAGCGGGGACCAAATATACTAATGTAACCTATTAGGTGTTTATGAAGAGGAGTTGGGTTATAGTGAATAGACTTTTTAGTCCACTCTCACTGAGTACTTTTGGGGAAATATATACATATAGTATATATACACAGACATTTAGATATCACAATAATAATAATATCAACAACATTCTAATATAACAGTTTACAAACTTAGATAAGGAATAAATATAAACTCATTTTCCTAGAACTAAAACTAAATTTTAATGTGTGCTAGTCTTTTGGGGTTTGTTAAAACCTAATTTTTACCTATTCAAACTTCTCCTTTTCTCTTTGGTTCCATCATACTTCTTGCAAACTTAAATGATGCCAAGGAACTGGAAGGAGCGGAGACATCTGGTCTTTGGCTGTCATCTGTCTACATTTGTATCTACTGAGGCATCTGTTAAACTACTTGGTCCTGGTGGGTGGTCCATGAAGGTCATTGCTGAGTCATCTTTTGTTCCTGCCATATGGGCCTTTTCAGATTCAGACTTTTGTTACTGTTCCTTCAGTACCACTCTTGAGGGCACAGAATTGTAACTTCCACACCATTCAAGAGGTCAGGCAATAATAGGGGGACTAGGCCACCCAGACCCCATCAAATCATATGGGTTTCAAACACTTCCTTACACACAAACAGGAAGAGAGGGGTGCAGTCATGGGTATTATGTTAACTCTCTGCCTTCTTTGACTCTGATAAGTTCTTCATTTCTATCATGAGAGGCCCTCCTGTAAGAACTAGGAAGTGCCACGTGTGAGAGACCAGAATGTTCCCCCTGTAGTGAAGCTTATCAAGTCTACCTTAGACAGCCTGGGGCAAATTACACCTATGCCCTGGATTAGAGTAACTTTCATTTTGGGCATACAAAGGGATAAATGTGATAAACTTATATTTTTGAAATGTTACTTAATGTCCTCTCTTTTCCAATTATTCAGCAGACTATTTCAAAAGGAAATTAGAAAGAATCAGCCAGAAAAATAGATGGAAATTGGTTGGTTCTTAGTTTCTGAGTGGCAAGAGTTGCACTTGTCCTGTCCAGTATGGTATCCCCGACCTAGCCCGTGGCCATGTACCTATTTATTTATTTATTAAGATTATATTTATTTATTCATGAGACCCACAGAGAGAGAGAGGCAGAGACACAGGCAGAGGAAGGAGCAGGCTCCCCATGGGGAGCCTGATGCAAGACTCAATCCCAGGACCTGGGGATCACAACCTGAGCCAAAGGCAGACACTCAACCACTGAGCCACCCAGGCATCCCCCATGTATCTATTTAAATTTACGTTAATTAGAATTAAATAAGATGAAAAAGTCAGTTTTTCAGGATGATTTGAAGGTTATCTAGGTAATTTGGTGGGGACAGGTGATTTGGGGACCCTACTCTTCCACCATCTTGCCCCTCCTGACCAAAAAGTCAGTTTTTCATTTGCACATTTCAAGTGCTCAATAGTCAGGTGTGGCTATGAAGGCTACTATATGTATAACTCAGAATTACAGATCATGTCAACCATGGCTGAAATTAGATACCTCTGAGCTAGACATAAAAGTGAAGCTTTCAGCTTCTGGGACTTGAAAGGATTTCCCTGCCTGGGGAAATGGAAAGGGATGGAGAAGGCATTAGAAAGGAAAAAGAATGGAGTGAGGGGGTGGTGGTGGTGGTGTCATCTTATAGAGATGGAGTTCACATCTTGAGATACTCAGTAACCATTGGAGAATGCTGTCTACTGCTGGCATCTGGGAGCTGTGTAGGGGGTTGAGTCAGTGTTCAAAACCATCTGGTTTCCATTTAAAATTTCACCATACATAGCCTGCCTTGAGGGGTTGTGCCAGGTGTTTTTCCCCATGGTGTGAGTCATAGGAGAATTGTTGGTCCATGTCTGGCTTCAAGGCACTGACAAAATTTGAAGTGTAATGCTGTAGGTCACAGATGATGCAGAGAATAATAATGTAAATCAAGAGGATGGTAACAGGATGCTTAGGGATTTTTTTTTTCCTTTTTCTTTTTTAAATGGCTGAATAAAACCATGTTCATCTCTAGAAGATTTAGCAATATCACCATTAGGGATTCCTCTTCAGAGGTTTCCAGAGGGCCTCATTTAGTTGGTTAACCATTATTGTTTCTGAAGTTTGTGGGAATAGAAAGTAAAGATGCCAACTGGTAGATGGATGTAATCCATGGAGGATGTTGTTCTGAAGCACTGCCCCTCAATTTTCTTGAGTTGGAATATTCCTAGATTTCTATATGGGGATGAAAACTGATCTCAGGTTATCCCTGGAAGACTTTTCTACTTTTCCTAAGTCACATTTATCTATTCCCCTCTTGTGTTCTAATAAGCTGTAAGATAATCCTCCCATTAAAATATACCTTCACACTCCTTCATGAGCTAGCTTTAATAAATGTTAGATTATACTCTCCATGAAGCAAGTTCCTACTCCTTATCCCAGTTGTCCCACTGTTATTTAGCTCACAATATAACAAAACATGTAAATTATAACAGTGTAACCTAAAATCTGAGTGAGGAGGAGAAGTAAAAGTGTAAACTTTATAAATTCTGTTGAAGTTGAGTTATTGTCAGTTTAAATAGGGTATTATAAGTTTAAGATATTTTATGTAAGGTTCATGGTAACTACATGGGGTAGCCCTGTAGTAATTACATGAAAGAGCATGATAAAGAAGTCAAAGCATACTGATACCAAAAGACATGAAAACACAAAAAAGGCAGCAGGATAAGAAATGAGGAACAACAGATCTACAAAACAATAGGAAAGCAAGTAAAAGATGACAATAGTAAAACCTTACCTATCCATAATTACTTTACATGTAAATGGATTAAATTTTCTAATTAAAAGACAGAGAATGGCTGAATAGACTGAAAAAGCACAAGAGCCAATGATACGCTGCCTGCAAGGTACTCACTTTAGCCTTATAGACACACATAGACTGAGAGGGAAGGAATAAAAAAAAGATATTTCAAGCAAATGATAACCAAAACAAAAAGTAGGGGTAGCTATACTTATATCAGACAAAATAGAATTTAAACTAAAAATGGTAAAAAGAGACAAAAGAAGTTATTATATAATGATAAAGTGGTCAATACATTTAAGAAGATATAACAATTATAAGTAGTTATGCATTCAACATTGGAGCACCTAAACATATAAAGCAGAAACAAACAGCTAAAAGGAGAAATAAATACAATACAATAATAGTTAGGAACTTTAATAACCCCTCCTAACTATAGATAGGTCATTCAAACAGTGGATCAATGAGGAAACAGCAGATTTGAACAACACTACAGACCAAATGGACCTAACAGACATATATAGAACATTCAATCCAACAATAGCAGAATACATATTCTTCTCAAGTGCATATGGAACATTTTCTAGGATAGACCATATGGTAGGCCATGAGACAAGTATAACAAATTCAAGGAGACTGAAATGATACCAAGTATCTTTTCTGAGCACAATGACATGAAACTAGAAATCAATAACAAGAGGAAAACTGGAAAATTCACATAGGGCAATTTAATACTCTCATGGACAATCAGTGGATCAAAGAAGAATTAAAATAGAAATAAAGTTATTTGAGACAAACAAAAATGGACACACAAATATCAGTGCTTGTGGGATGCAACAAAAGCAGTTCCAAGAGGGAAGGGAAGCTCATAACAATAAACATACATTCAGTAGCAAGAAAGGTCCCTATATAAACAATCTAACTCTGTGCCTTAGGAACTAGAGGAAGAAGAACAAACTGACCCCAAAGTTAGCAAAACAAAGAAAATAGTAAAGATTAGAGCAGAAATAAATGAAATAGAGAAATGAAAAACAATAGATAAATAGATAAATTAAACCAAGAGTTGATTCTTTAAAGAGACTCACAAATGAAAAACTCTTAGATTAACCAAGGAAATTTATGGTCATCAAAACAGTATGGTGCCAGAATAAAAACAGACAAATAGACCAATAGGAACAGAATTGAGGGCCCAGAAATAAACCCAAACATGAATGGTCCTAATATTTGACAAGAGAGCCAAAAATACTCAATGAAGAAAAGAGTCTTTTTAACAAATGGTGCTTGGATAATTGGTTATTCACATGTAAAAGAATGAAATTGGACCCATATACCACTCATAAAAATTACCTCAAAATGGAAACCATGAAACTCCTAGAAGAAAACATGGTAATAAAAATCCTTGACATGGGTTTTTGTAATGATATTTTTGGATATGACACGTAAGGCACAAGCAACAAAATAAAAAATAAGCAAGTGGGACTACACCAAACTAAAAGGCTTCTGCACAGAAAAAGAATAAGGTGAAAAGACAATCTATGGAATGGGAAAAATACTTGCAAACCATCTATCTGGTCCTTAACAGATACTGGCTAATCTCCAAAATATATAAAGAACCCTCCCTGCCAAATTAATAGCAAAAAAACAAAAACAAAAACAAAAAACAAAAAAACCCAACCAACCAAACAAACAAAAAAACTTCAAATAAACCAATTTAAAAATGGGCAAAGGACCTGAATAGATATTTTTCCTGAGAAGACATATTATGCTGAGTGAAGTAAGTCAATCGGAGAAGGACAATCATCATATGGTTTCTCTCATATGGGGAATATGAGAAATAGTGAAAAGGATTATAAGGGAAAGGAGGGAAAATGAGTGGGAAAAATTAGAGAGGATGACACAACATGAAAGACTCCTAATTCTGGGAAACAAACAAAGGGTAGTGGAAGGGGAGGCAGGTGGGGGGGATGGGGTAACTGAGGAGGGCACTTGATGGGATGAGCATCAGGTGTTATACTATATCTTGGCAAATCAAACTTCAATAAAAAAAAAAGACATATGAAAGACCAACTGATACATGAAGAGAGGCTCAACATCACTAGTCATCAGGGAAATGCAAATTAAAACCACAACGAGATATCACCGCACACCTGTGAGAAAGGCCATCCTCAAGAAGAGAAGAGCTAGCAAATGCTGGCATGCATGCCAAGAAAAGGAAGGACCTTTGTACACTGTTGGTAGGACTGAGATGTATGAAGAGTCTTCACAGCATTATTCGAGTTCCCCTAATTTGGCAATGCCTGAAATCATAGATTAACCCCTTGGATTTTTAGTTGTACTATTAGTAAATTCTTTGCTTCAGTCAGTTTGAGTTGGGCCTTCTATCATTTGCAGTGGAGAGTGTTCTGACCAACACAAAATTTTAGTAATTGTTACTTCTTTTTTTGAGAGTCCTCAAGAGAAATTTTTGGGGCAGGGGATGGTCTTAGACCAAGGAATGGCTTTTTCCCTTCTGAATAAATGCTTTGTTTTAAGAACACTGTGTCATACAAGCAATTCTGCTTTGGGCAGAAAGTTCAGAACCAAATTCTGGGTTCACTTCTAGCCGGTGGATAGAGTTTTGTGACACTTTTATTATTATTTTTAAATGTACTGACACTACTCATGGCTCTTATTTTTTCCGCTTTTATTATTCTTTTGCCCTGATTCCATCACCTATTTTTACTTTATCTTGTTTTATTTTGTCTCTGTGAGCCTGTCTAATTTGTTTTTTAGCAAAGGCGGTATATAAATAAATAAATAGGCCAAATGAAGAGAAAATTCTGTAAGGTTCTGTTTACATTTCTATTGTCAACTAAGGACATTTGCTTTTTTTTTTTTTTTTTGAGAAGATATCTCCTTAGTGTATAACAAACATCACTGCCTGTAAGAGATAATGTGCATAATCCTGCATTTCTTAGTAGGCTTGTAGCTACTTACTCTTTTTTTGCCAAAAAAACTATTGTTTTGAGGGGAGAACATGGGGTCTTTTTTGGTGGTTCTATAGTTTCTCCTCACAACAAAAATGTAAACAGGATATGAATGCATGGATTTGCTAGAAGTGGGCCACCATTAGGGGATGTCAGCTTAAATTATTGCTTTGGGCATTTTTTTTTTTCTGTAAAATCTTAGTCTTCTTTATTTTAATTTTAATTTTAATTTTTTATTTTTTTTAGAGTGTGTGAGAGAAAGACAGAGAATGTGAGTGGCAGGGGATGGGCAGAGGGAGAGGGAGAGAGAGAATCTCAAGCAGGATCCACACTTAGAGTCTCACATCCAGGTTTGATCTCATGACCCATGAGATCATGACGTGAGCCAAAAATCAAGAGTCAGATGTTTAGCTGACTACCCAGGCACTTCTAAAGTCTTTTCTTAATATGTTGTTTCATAAATGCAATATTCTGTGGTCAAGGGATGTTTTTTCCACACTTACTCTTTCTTATGGTTTCTCTAACACTACTCTAGTGCAAGGGTTCCTGGGTAGCTCAGGTCATGATCTCGGGGTCCTGGGATGGAGCCCTGCGTCTGACTCCCTGCTCAGTAGGGAGCTTGCTCCTCCTCTCCTTCTGCTTCCCCCTACTTGTTCTTTCTCTCACAAATAGACAAAATCTTTTTTTTAAAAAAAACAATACTACTCTAGTCCTGTCCCTTATCCTTGCGTTCCTCAGTTTTTGCAAAGGCCCACTGAGTGCTGCTGTCACCCTCTCAGCTTCTGCTCTACACATTGTCGCCAGAACAGTATTCCTTAAACACCTGAACAGGCTCCCTCTGGCCATGTTAGGTCCCCACAGCAGTTCTCTGGTGATGATTTCAGAATCATCTTAGTGGGGTCACTTCCATTATCCCCATACCTGCTCTCCACCTCAGCCACACCTGTCTCCTGGATGTATTCACAACAGTATTTTGCTCTTACTTTTCTTCTACATCAAATACCATCTCTAAAAACTCTTTTCTCTCTCTCTCTCTCTCTCTCTCTCTCTATTCTTCTACATTCTACAGTTTTCAAGTTTAAACAGTGCAGTTCTTCCAAGGTGTTACACTGCTCAATTTTTTCTTCTCTACAACCTTCTTGGAGTATAGGTTGTGGTCCCAGTCACAGTATGCACAATTGCACGTTTATTTCTCTAAATCATAATTATGTATATGGTTTCCTTTTGTGCAAATGTTTTATTGCTTAAGAATAAATAAAAGCTTATTTTGTTGAGTGGAAGTGTTAAGTCTCTATTTTTTATTTTCCAAATATTTAACATGGCGCAACATGCACAGTACATGTTGAATAAAAGTAAACTACATAGACTATGAATTAGGAAAACTGAAATTCACGTACAAGATTGTTTTTGGCTAACTATCTTGCTTTGCTCTAGTCAAGACTTTTCCTTTTGAGTCCTCTAATTTAAAATAGAGAAATTAAAATAGGAATGCTTAGGACTTTCCGAAAAGAAGAATCATGTAGGGGCAGTCAGAGGAATTTGAACAAATGAGGGCATACTTTTCTTTTTTGTCTTGGAAATGATTGAAAGAAATTGCCTGTTAGAGCAGACCAGTAATCCCTGTTCTACCCCTGGGCACACACCTACCTTAAAACTTTCAGGTTCCCTTACAGTTAAATGTGGCCACAAAACTGAGTTCTGGCCAATGGAATGTAAGTGGATTGTGTGTTTCACTGCCAGGCTGAGCTGATAAATTCTCATAGGTTCTTTGCTCTTTTCCCCTGTGTGCTGGTGGAATGGAGAGTGTTGAGGGTGAGAAAAATTAAGGCCATCCCACCTAAAGTTTAGCATTAGCACAAGTACAGCCATCTTAGGCCCCTGTGAATAAGAGCTGAACTTTATGGGAAAAACTACAGAATGTCCTCAATGTCCTCGGCAGGTAATCTCATATCAGAAAGACAATAGAGCTCAGAATTGCCCTCGGCAGAGAATCCCATATCAGAAAGACAACAGAGCCCACGCTGGTGCTAGAAAGTCCCATATTAGAATGAGAACAGAGCTCAATGCCCTTAAGCCCCATATCAGAATGTAAACAGAACTTGAGAAATTCCTCCATCCCTTCTGAAAATCCCCTAGACCAGCCTATAAAAAACCCAGGTGTCACCCACTTGGGGGTCCAAGTCCATGCTCCGCTGTGTCGGGTATACTTGGACCCAAGCTGGAGCTTGCTAATAAACCCTCGTGTGTTTGCAGCGGTGTCGGCTCCTCAGTGGTTTCTCGGATTTGCAATCTTGGGCACAACATATGGGGGCTCGTCCAAGATCCGAGAGACCTCCAGGACCCCATCCGGAGGGTTTCAGGCCTGGTGAGTGCACTCAACTTTTTCTACCTTTTGTGCACATATTCTCTGAGAGCTCTAAACTGTACTTTTACCTGTAGGAATTCCAATCTGTATTGGGTCAGCACTGGCTTAGGTGGATGCGCTGGCAGACCCCTGACCGGGGGTCTTGAGGAGACGTCCCTTGCCCCCGCCTGGAAGATGGAAGTCCTCATCTGTAAGGAGGATGGGGGTCCTCATCTGTAAGGGGGACAGAGGTCCTCATCTGTAAGGAGGATGAAGTCCTCATCTGTGAGGAGGATGGGGGTCCTCATCTGTGAGGAGGACGGAGGTCCTCATCTGTAAGGAGGATGGGGGCCCTCATCTGTAAGGGGGACGGGGTCCTCATCTGTAAGGGGGACGGGGTCCTCATCTGTAAGGGGGACAGGGGTCCTCATCTGTAAGGAGGGCCGGCTGCCAGCCCTTCAGATTACTTTCTGTCTTGTCTCTGCGGCCGCACTGGAACGTTTGTGTTACTATGTCCTTGTTAACTCTTTGTTCATTTGTCTCTGTTACTGTGTCTTTGTTAACTGTCATAACTGTTTACATAAGGAGAGGGAAATTTCAAACTTACTGCATGTCAGAATGGCCAACCTTTGGCGTGGGATGGCCCCGAGAAGGAACTTTCCACCTACCTACTATCTTACAGGTTAAGGCTGTGATCTTCAGGGACAAACCGGACGGCCACCCTGACCAGGTGCCCTACATCAGGACATGAGCGAGAAGTCCCCTCCTTGGCTAAAACCATTTTTACTCCCCAAAGTGCACAACTCGGCTGAAGGTAAGGAGAGACTCCGGGTCCACCGCCAGACTCTAGGGGCAGGTTTCCAGGCTGCCGCTCGCAAGCCTACCAATCTGGCAGAGGTATGGTTATGTAAGACAGGGTAAGGACGAGAGTCCAGCAGCCTTCTTAGAGAGAATACTAGGAGAGAAGAGTTTGCAGGACTTATAGTAGCAGAAAGAGTCTATAATAATAAAGAAAGTCCGGAAGAGCAACAAACCAAACTAAGTGACCGGCAGACCTGAAACCTGGCCAAGATCCTGGCCACAACCATGGATGACCCACACAGGAAAGACGGAGGCACCTCAAGAAGCTGGCTTCAGGGACAGCCTGACTTTAGCACCCAAGAGCCATGACCTCTTTGCCTTTGAATGGACGGACCCTGAGAAAGGCATCAATGGCCAGTTCACCTGGACTTGACTACCACAAGGATTCAAAAATTCACCAACCATCTTCGATGAGGTCTTACACGAAGACTTGGGTGAGTTCCATTCTGAGCACGCTCATTTGATATCCTGTTGGCGGTGGAGGACCAGGACACATGCTTGCAAAGCACCAGGGACTTCCTCCAAACCATAGTGGCTCTAGGATACCGGGCCTCAGCTAAAAAAGCCCAGATCTGCAGAGCAGAGGATCCCACAACTGCAAACTGTCCGCCAGGATGGACAGAGGCTTTTCCCACTAAACATGAAACAGCACAGACCATGACCAAGAAACTGCTGGAAGACATCTTACCAAGGTATGGTTTTCCTTAAGATTGGATCAGACAATGGCCCAGGATTCATCTCTAAGGTAACACGGGGAGTGGCACTAGTACTTGGGGCAGATTGGAAATTACATTGTGCATATAGGCCCCAGAGCTCAGGACAGGTAGAGAGGATGAACAGAACATTAAAGGAAACCTTAACTAAATTAGCCCTGGAGACTGGCGGGGGACTGGGTGACTCTCCTCCCCTTCACCCTATATAGGATGAGGAACTCCCCATATAAGATGGGACTGACGTCCTACGAGATCATGTATGGTTTTCCTCCACCTATTATCCCCAATTTAACACCCAAGGTACTTGCTGAATTTGATCACCAACTCCTTTTCTCCCTCCAAATGTTAAAATGAACCCATGAGCAGGTGTGGCCTAAGCTGAGGGCCCTCTACGAGACTGGCCCACCCCCGGGCCCCCATCAATACCGGCCAGGTGACTGGGTGTACATGCAGAGATACCAACAACAGACACTTCAACCTCGCTGGAAGGGACCCTACATTGTGATCCTGACCACTCCCACCGCTCTCAAGGTCGACGAGATTACTCCCTGAGTCCACTACACCCACGTCCGGCCAGCTGACCCACACGCTGTTCTCAAGGACTTTGTTAAGTCTGCGCCGTTCTCACTTACCCCACTAATGTTGCCTTTGCTCTGCCCTCTTCATGCCAGAACCAATCCCCATTAGCCATTTACAAATGCGTACCCAATTCAGCCTTGCTTTTAAAGTCTTTTAAGGCTTAAAAAGATGGGAGCATCTTAACTGTGGAGAGGCTTTTGCAAGCAAGGGTGGGGGGTTATTTGTTGCCCCAAATGAGGAGTGTTGCTTCTTTACTGACCACTCAGGAATAGTCCGGGAGTCTATGGCAAAAGTCAGAAAAGGTTTGACTAGACATAAACGGGAGTGAGAACAGCAACAAGGTTGGTTTGAATCATGATTTAATCATTCCCACTGGCTCACTCTGAGACCAGCCTGGACCCATGATTGGGTCCTTCCTTAGGTTCCTCTGAGAGGGGAAATGTGGAGGCCAAGAAAAATTAAGGCCATCCCATCTAAAGTTTAGCATTAGCACAAGTACAGCCATCCCAGGCCCCTGTGAATAAGAGCTGAACTTTACGGGAAAAACTGCAGAATGTCCCCAATATCCTCGGCAGGGAATCCCATATCAGAAAGACAACAGAGCCCACTCCGGTGGTAGAAAGTCCCATATTAGAATGAGAACAGAGCTCAATGCCCTTAAGCCCCATATCAGAATGTAAACAGAACTTGAGAAATTCCTCCACCCCTTCTGAAAATCCCCTAGACCAGCCTATAAAAAACCCAGCTGTCACCCACTCCAGGGTCCAAGTCCCTGCTCCGCTGTGTTGGGTACACTTGGACCCAAGCTCGAGTTTGCTAATAAACCCTCGTGTATTTGCATGGGTGTCAGCTCCTTGGTAGTTTCTTGGATTTGCAATCTTGGGCACAACAGAGAGAACTTTGGACTGGTGTGGATGCAGACAGGTAGAGAATATTCTTCTCTTCTTCTTGGACACTCAATTTCCTAGAGTTCAGATCAATTGGTATGACTGTGAAATTGAATTCTGGCCAACAAAATATTCCAGAAGTCACATGCTCAAATTCTACGTCTGGCCTGTCAAATCCTCCCACTTTCTTCACTCACTGGATGGATCATAACTCCAAGGCCAGAGAGGAGTGTGGAGCCACAAGATTGAAGTAGCCTAGATCCCATGGAATATTATGAAACAGAGCACCTTCATTCCTCCCCACTGAGATAAACCAGAAATGAGATTTCAGGGTTCTTTTATTTATTATAACAGCTAGGATTATTTACTCCAAGTAATACATGTTTTATGGACTAACTGGAAGGATAACTATCTTGGATAATTTTCAGCTCCAGCTGGCCGAGATAAGTTTTTCAATCTACGTAGTTACTTCCTTGAATTTTTGTCCAACAAGTCATCAGCCTGCCTGGGTCACCCAAAACATGGAATACCATAGGCTAGAAGTTCCTGAATATATGGATGACGCCCATCTCACTCCTACTATATCCTTAGCACTCAGCACAGTGCATGGCACAAGGTAGGTGGTCAATAAATACTTTTAAAATAAAATAGTCATGTCCAATAACCATGATGTAGGTATGAATTTTCCTGGCCCACTTTGCATTCGTCAGAGTAAATAAACTTAGGGACTAAGAATTGGTTTAATGGCTTCATTATGACAAACTGTGAATTCTATCTTTCTTGACTTAAAGTGAGAAATATTAATGTAAATGGAAAATTATTTTTTAAATGTTAAATAATTTTACAAATAATAGCACTCAGAACTGAAGTAGGAATTTGTACTATTACTTGGTTTCCTTGAAACAAAGTAGTATGCAAAGGCAAACTGTAGTCACACAGAAACCATGGCCATTACCTGTTTAGCTATTGTAAAGTATCCGCTTGAGGATGGGCAGTAACAAGCACACAGGCAGTCAATAGGGAAACAGAGGTTTGGGGTTACCTTCACACTAATTCAATTTTATAAAATCTTATCTGCATCTTGGTCACTATATAGGTTATGTGTTTTCAAGTAACTGCATGACCCTCATTTTGACCTTTAAACGTTGAACTTGCAATGCATTTAGCTGAGAAGCTTTATAACTGGTTCTTGGTTTACCAAGTTATGTTCCTAGTGGTTTCCATGGAAATCACAGTGGAAATGGCTCAATGTGTCTGAGTTAGAGCTGCCAGCTGAGCTCTGAGATACTGTTGATATTTCCCTTGATACTCTGAGCCGGTCATCAGCATAGAAAGCATTGTAGGATGCCACAACCTTTGACTGGGGCCCCAAAGCTGTAGTGACTCAGATGCCTGAGGAAATCTGATGTTTTGGCCAACAGTTTTGGTAATTAATTAAAGAACTTTTACAGAAATCAAAATACTTCAATTGGATATCTTCTTTGGTCTCCAGTTAACTGGATCAAATATTAACACTTTAATTTAATTTGGACTCACATTTCTTTTGTAGTAGTTGATGAATGACTTTTATAAATATGAATTTGTCCAGATTATTAAAAATTCTGCAGTCTTTTATTTAGAGAAAAAGAAAACCTGAATATTGTGTATCTTAAGAGTATTCAATGGGAAATGTGTTCTCAAGTATTTCATGATAAACTGGGAGTATGTGTGTTTTTATTAAATTTTGTAACCATGTATAGGCTCTGCTAATACCTTGCTGGGAGAATTGGCCAACCTACCAATCTCTTGTTGCCTTTGTTTACTAATTTATTACATAAAGTTTCAACAAAGTGGGAGTAATGAAGACTGAGACCTACTCTGACAGAAATGGCTATAAGTTTCCTGATAGAGTGTATGCTACTAAAGTAAATGGGCATGCAAATGTAACTAACATTTATTGAACAGCTATAAATGGCCACAATTTGGACTGTTTTGGAAAAAGGAAGTTTCTGCTTTATTCTTTGTTGACATATAGTTCACATATGGCTTAGCAATTTTCAAACAATTTGATACAATATGATAGATTCTAAAGTCATTCTTCACATTAGAATATTTGATGATTCAGAAGTCACTAATTGTGTTGCGTGCACTGTATATTATGAAAATTGATTTATAGAGTATGATACCATAAACATTAAAAAATGGGAGAGATTGGATAAACGTCCCTCCTAACTCTTTAAAAATTATTATTTTAACTTAATTAAAAATTATTATTTGACAATTTTATCTTTGCCATAAAAATAGGGTTCAGGAAAATCATTCTGGTTACTCGACTATTCCACTGGCTTAGCTTATGACTAAAAAAGAAATTAATGAGTTGTAAAAATGAATGTGATTGTGTATAGGTAAATCTGATTAGTAGGAAAAAGACTAGAGATTTACCAGTGTACCTAGAGGGAAACCCTCCCTCCCCCAGAAATCTGATCTAATGGGTAAAATGTGAGCATGTGAATTAGAACTGGAAAGTACCTAGACTACATTCACAGAAGGGTAAACGTGTATGTTAATTGAAGCTGGGGAAATCACCAATGGCAGAATATGATCATGTTATCATCTTTAAAAACAGGAAACAAGAGACTTTGAGTAGATTTAAGGTTTTTGTAGAATATGGAAATTCAGACCAGGACACAGAAAAGTTCATTGATATTTCCAATGTCATTTGATTACCCTTACCCTTCATGTGATGCCAGTTTTTTTTTCTTTAATTTCCGTGTTAGCAATTATTTTTTATATTCAAGTCACAGTACTCAGGATATTACAGCTTTTGATATTTGAATTTAATATCCTTATAGGACAACTGCTGAATCCATTAGTTGGCCATCTGGTTTAGGGTAGCTTGCCTGCTATTTCTTAAGGCTTTCAAATTCTTGAAATGTTTTATACTTATGATCATTTGCATTTTAAATGTGTGCATGCATGTTCATGGATATACTGACATCTTGCTATAATATTTCACTCTTTTAGAGCCGAATGAAATGAAAAAATGACTTCCAAGAAGATTCAGTAATTAAAATGCCAAAGTGATCTCCTTACAAAGTTTTATCCCCAAGTGTATCAGTTTCTTACAGCTGCTGTAACAAAGCGCCACAAACTTGGTGGCTTACAATTCTGGAGCTTAGAAGTTTGAAATCAGTTTCACTGGACTAGAATCAAGGTGTTGGCTGGGCCATGCTCCCTCCGGAGACTCCTTTTCCTTGCTTTTCTGGTTGAATTCTTTGTATTATGTAAAGAATTGTGGCTCTTTCTCTAATTTCAAAGCCAGCATTTTAGCATCTTGCTTTTAGTCTTGATATTGTCCTCTTTCTCTTCATAGTTAAATATGCTTGTCTCCATCTTACAAAATCCCTGTGGTTACATTTAAGACCCACCCAGATAATTCAGCATATTCCCTCCATCTCAATAACTTACTCATATTTATAAAGTCCTTTTTGTTATATAACATCTCTAGGTTCCAGGAATTAGGGCCTGGACATACTGGGGGCCATTGATCAGTTGTACAGGAAAGGGTTAATTTAGCAGGCCTGATTTGCTCAAACCCGGTACATTCCCAAGATCTTCAGAACTGGTTGTTAGCCTGGCCCCCGGGGAGATGACCTCTGAGTCCTTGGAGCACCTTATTTGATAAATTTCCTCAAAAAATGAATGAAAAAGTATAACTATTTTCATTTTACTAATGCTGAGATTCTGGATGGTAAAGTCTGATTTCACACCAAAGTGGGACTAATTTGCATTCTGTGTCCTTCCCAGTATGAGAAACTACTCAAAAAGCATAGACATTCAATCAGTGATGACTTATGCTGAGTACTTCACAGAATTTTCCACAGATTACAGTGATCACTGCCTCCAAGGGAGCATTGCACTTTATCAGTACCATCCTTTTGGCATCTAGTCATAGATTTGCCCCATGGATCTTCTTACACTGCTGCCTGAAGATTTATGTGTATAGATAGTTTTCTCTTTAATAAACTAGTGCTTTGGTAAAGGGTACAAATCATGTCATATACATTCCTGTAAGTTACATAGCATGTAACTCAATGCCATCTGTATAATGCTCTAAGTAATTATTTTTTTCTATCATGGTGTGAGATGGAACTGTCTTACCTTATAAATTATCTTGTTATCTAGTAAGCTATACCTAGATAGCATCTTTTTTTTTTTTTTTCTGAGATAGTACCAGTTTCAGGGGAGGGGCAGGGGAAGAGAGAGAGAGAGAGAGAGAGAGAGAGAGAGAGAGAATCAGAAGCACAAGCAGCCTCCAGGCATAGCTCAGAGCCCGACTGTGTGGGGTGGGAATTCCATCTTATGACCCTGAGATCATGACCTGAGGTGAAATCAAGAGTCAGCTTGCCCCAAAGCACACTTTTAAAATTTACATCTTGCATGTAATTTTCCCCTAATTTCCTGGATAGTGCTAGCATGTGGTGAATGCCTTCCTAATAAAAAGAAGGCACATATACACACATATGAAATCTCTGATGTTGGGGTGCCTGGGTGGCTCAGTGGTTGAGTGTCTGCCTTTGGCTCAGGTTATGATCCCGGGGTCCTGGGATCGAGTTGCACATCAGGCTTCCCGCAGGGAGCCTGCTTCTCCCTCTGTCTCTGCCTCTCTCTCTGTCTCTCATGAAAAGATTAATAAAATCTGTAAAAAACAACAAACAAAAAGAAAAGAAATTTCTGCTGTTGGAATTTCCGTATTTCTCTTGGTGATGCAGTGTTTGGTAAAAGGAGGCAAGTAAAAGCAGTGTTGGTTACTGTTAAGGGAAAAAATGATCTGATTGGCCCCTTGAATTTCTAGTTTGTTCAATATTGACGGTCTCAGGTGTCTAAGTGAAGGACTTCTAAAGAGAACTCACGAGGGCTTCCACTGTGTGTTACACAAGAGTAAAACCATTTGCTAACAGGATCCAATGACATTGAATGGGAATTTACAGACCAGTTTTAGCTGCTCTTAATCCTCCTTGCTCTTTAGATAATAGCATTTATTTTTTCTCTTCTCTTGAAAATGTAATAGTTACCTCTGTCTGTGGTTAATAAGTTAGAAGAGCTTCCCTTCCTTCCTTTTATTAATTAGATCAGGGAAAGAGGACAAAATAATTTTTTATATATAACATGGCTTCCTTCTTATTATAAAGAAAAGTTGTTTATTTGAAAACATGTACAAAATGATTTTTCCCTCAACATCAACTATTGATCATTTCCACCATGACAAATAGATAACTAAAACATTCTGCCTTTGAAAATATGTTTTTATGTATTTGACATAAAGGAAAATATTGATCTTGTTTAAACTTTCAGAAGAGTGTTTCGCTTGAGAACATTAGTGAAATCCTGTGGTAGAAAGGCAGAAGCAGAAAAACTGTGATATCTTTTTTTTCTTCCTACCCATCAAACTCTTAACAATTTTATTTTTTTTCACACAGCATTACACATTCTCACTTTCTCTCATATGGTCCCTCCAGACTTCTTAACACTTATAGAACACTTGCAAGACTAAAAATTTTTCTATCTAAACCGTGCTTTAAAAAAAAAAAATTCTCACAGGTAAGAATAAAAGCATTCTCATTAATTTTAATGAGTATTTAATACATCACAGAGTTTCAGGGAATATTTTCTCTTTTTAAACAAAGTCTCCTAATAATTGCTAAATGGCAATATTTTCTGCTTAGTATTTTCTCTACCTGGTTTCTTAGAACTGTTTTAGAGAGTGAGAGAAGTGAAACATGTCCTTTTTTACCTCTTCATTTTCTAAAAATACGTTGACCAACAGATCAATTACAAAGAAAATAAAAAAAGAAAATCTTTGAATAGTCATGCTAAAAAGAAACACACCAAGACCAAAGAAAACACCAATTTTTTTTTTTTTTTTTTTTTTTTTTTAGCAAATATTGCACTTGGAAAAAAGAGAAAGAGTAAAGGAGTCTAAGCCAATAAGAAATTATTCACTCTGTTAAAATAGCACCGCTAGTCTTACTGCTTGGGTTCTCTTTGTTCCTGAGACTTTGTTTTTAAAGGCAGTGGAAGTATCGTCAAGAAATATTACAGTTCAGTCTTGGATGGGTCATAAACTCATTTCAGAGCCACTGTATGTGGTGGTGGTTATAACTGATGGTAAGACAATCTTGGAAGATTTTTTTTTTTTACTTTTGGTGTTCACCTAGGTACCTTTCCCTATCACATTACCGTCTTCCTTAAACATATTTTCACAGAGAAAATTTGCAAAATACAGAGAAGTAGAAAGGGCATAATGAATCTGTCATATATCTATTACCTACATATAACAATTTATTAACATTTATTAGTATTTTGCTATATTTATTCCATGTTTTAGATTTATACAATTTTATTACTTCTAGGTTTAAAATTTTTTTTAATCTAAGTGTAAATTATATACAATAAAACTCTTCATTGTTAGGTGAATAATTATGTGAGATTTGACAAATGGATACAGTCATATGGCAACCACCAGAATCATGATATAGAACATTCTATCACCCTAAAATTTTCTAATAGTTCTTTGTAGTCAATTTTCCTCTTGTAAAGCCCTGGTAAAACACTGAGTTTTTTTCTTTCGGTATGGTTTTGTGTTTTCTAAAATTTCATATAAATGGAATCATGAGGTAGGCACTGTTTTGTGATTGGCTTCTCTAACTTAGTTAGCATAATGCTTTGAGAGTCATTCATGTTGTTCAACCTATCAGTATTCTTTTACTTTTTCTTCTTGATTAGTGTTCCATTGTGTGATATACTGAAGTTTCCCATTCTGTAACTGATAGACATTTTGGTTATTTCTAGCTTTTTGGCTAGTCTGCATAAAGCTGTTATGAACATTTGGGTGGACATTTTTTTCCATTTCTCTTTGCTAACTCTCTAGAAATGGGATTTTGGGCTAAATGGTAATGTGTATTTAAGTTTATGAAATTGTGTGCCATTTTGCATTCCTACCAGCCATAAATGAGAGTTCCAGTTGCTCTACATCCTCACGAGGACTTGATTATATCAATTCTTTAAATTTTAGATATTCTGGTGAGTGTGTTAGGGGTATCTTAATATGTGCTTTAATGACTAATTATAATCAACATCTTTTTATATGCTCGCTTGTCATTTGTATAGCATCTTTTGTGAAATATTTGTCTAAATCTTTGCTCATTTAAAAAACTGAGCTGTCTGTCCTTTTATTATTGAGTTTTAAGTGTTCTTTATGTGATTCGAGACATGTTCCTTATAAGATATGAATTTGGAAATATTTTCTCCCAGTCTGTGGCCTATGTTTTCACTTTCCTAACTGTGAATTTTGAAGAGTGGAAGATTTTAAGTATGATGAATTCTAAATTTGTTTTTATAGTTGAAGCTTTTTGATAGTCAAGAAATTTTGGCTAAGTCAAGATCAGCAAGATTTTTGTCCTTTAAGAAGTTTTACAGTTTTCCATTTCAAGTTATACATACACACACACACACACACACACACACACACACACATATATATATGTATTAGGTGAAGATCCAAGTTTTAAAAAAATTTGCATATGATTATCAAATTGTACTAGCACCATTTGTTGAAAAAAAAGATCATTTCTCCATACAATTATTTTGGTAACTATGTTAAAATCATTTTAGTACTGATACTTGGGACTATTATGGACTCTATTCTGTTTCATTGATTTTTTTGAGTGTCCTTTATGCCAATATTATAACGGTTGTAAGTATTGTAGTTCTACAGCAAATCTTGAAGTATTGTGTAAGCCTTCAATGTTGTTCTTCCTCCTCAAAATCACTTGGCTACTCTTAACAAATAAAACAAACAAACAAACAAAACAAAATCACTTGGCAACTCTCGATCCTTTGCATTTCCATATACATTTTCAGAATCAGAGGGTCAATTTCTACAAAAATCTGCTGGGATTTTGATTGGTATTGTGTTGATCAATTTGAGTAGATTTGATATTTTATTTATTTTTTATTTATTTATTTTTATTTTTTTTAGATTTGATATTTTAATAATATTGCCTTGTTATTCATAAACAGGGTTTTTCTCTGCATTTATCATTTATTTAGTGTTTCCTAGTCTTCTCAGCAATGTTTTATAATTTTCAGTGGACAAATATAGCACATATTTGGTAAATTTATATTTAAATATATCTAAGGTGTATATCTATATACCGCCAAGTATCCTTGGCTTTCTATATGTCTATCTCCTCAGTGGCTATGCTTTATAAGTCCCTGGTTTCTAAAAAATAAGTCATTGTCATGCTGGTAATTTACCATTTATTTGTTTATTTGATTAATATAAATAGCTACAAAAATAAAGACAATTAAAAATATTCATTTAGGAATGGAGTTGCTGATATTGATTCTGTTGACTTGGTATTCATTGTGTGTTGAATTCTTGAATCACAGAAAACTTCTTTTTCATATTTTGCAGCTCAAGTCAGTTCCTATGCATTAGATTATATCAACTTGATTAAATTTTCTTTTATATATCCCAACTGGCAGTCATTTCCATGGGCAAAAGACCTTTGAATTATCTTCTTACTTGATTAGGACATTCTGTATTTTTTTAACCTCTTTCTCTTTCTTTTCTAAATCAAGATTTAGTCATCTTAATTAGAACTGGTAGACCCTACAGTCAAATTTTAAATCAACCCAATGGTCTCATTTTTTGAAATGGCAGTGGGCACTTGTATGGGGAAATCTTCCTTTATTACCATTCACTATGGTGGAAGGAAGCAGAGCAATTACTATTGCAGAGTAATTTAATAGTGTTTTATTAACATGGTCTTTCATCTTGGTAAGGAGTTCTGGGATTCATGAGGATGTCCATTTTCTGTGAAATACTATCCCATTTAAATAGATTAATTCACAATGTATAGTTATAAAAACATAAAAGAATAAAGATGAACTAAAATCTAAGGAGAGAATAAAATGTAAGAATCAATTAACTTGCATCCTTGTAAAAAAATTATTATACTATTACCTTTAATAATTAGATACACTTTTCCTATTTCTTACCTAAGCTATTGTTCTTTTTTATGTCAGATACTTGACATGTTAGACTAGAGAGGAGGAATTAAAACTTGACTAATGGTCCCAAATAAGTTAGAGTTTAAATCATTCAAATAAAATAAATGGTATAAATGGATGGGTCTTTTACCAGACATTATTTGGTGTTTAAATTATAGTTTACTTTCTCTGTCCAGTAAGTTTCCTGGAGAAATGTTATGTAGGCATTTTAGAGAACTCATGTGAAAGGGAAGTTTTTTATGTAATGCTTTCTATGTATAAGCACCATAGGTACATAAACTTTTCTCATAATACTTCCTTCTTTTAATAGAAACTATTATTTCTCCCAAAGGGAAATGAAGAAATTAAATCACAGAGAAATGAAAGGATTGTCCTGTAAAACCAGAGTCTTTTTCTTTTTTTAAAAGATTTTATTTATTTATTCGAGAGAGAGAGAGAGGCAGAGACACAGGCAGAGGGAGAAGCAGGCTCCATGCAGGGAGTCCGACGAGGGACTCCATCCTGGGTCTCCAGGATCAGGCCCTGGGCTGAAGGAGGTGCTAAACCGCTGAGCCACTTGGGCTGCCCTAAACCAGAGTCTTTAATTCAGTTGAGTATTTGTTTTATTCTTCATACCTGAGAAGTCCTTTATTTCTCCAGATCAGAGAATTTATGTTGTCTTTTTTTTTTAAGATTTATTTAAGATTTATTTATTAAAAAAATTTATTTATTTATGATAGACATAGAGAGAGAGAGAGAGGCAGAGACACAGGCAGAGGGAGAAGTGTTGTGCCCAAGATTGCGAATCCGAGAAACCACCAAGGAGCTGAAACCCATGCAAACACATGAGGGTTTATTAGCAAGCTCCAGCTTGGGTCCAAGTATACCCGACACAGCGGAGCAGGGACTTGGACCCCGAAGTGGGTGACAGCTGGGTTTTTTATAGGCTGGTCTAGGGGATTTTCAGAAGGGGTGGAGGAATTTCTCAAGTTCTGTTTACATTCTGATATGGGGCTTTCAAGGGCATTGAGCTCTGTTCTCATTCTAATATGGGACTTTCTACCATGGGCTGGGCTCTGTTGTCTTTCTGATATGGGATTCCCTGCCGAGGGACCTTGAGGACATTCTGCAGTTTTTCCTGTAAAGTTCAGCTCTTATTCACAGGGGCCTGGGATGGCTTTACTTGTGCTAATGCTAAACTTTAGGTGGGATGGCCTTAATTTTTCTCCGCCTCCACAGAAGCAGGCTCCATGCCGAGAGCCTGATGTGGGACTCGATCCGATCCGGGGACTCCAGGATCGTGCCCTGGGCCAAAGGCAGGCGCCAAACCTCTGAGCCACCCAGGGATCCCCTGTGTTACATTGTTTTTTTTTTTTTTTTTTTTGTATGTATTTTTTGTGTTTTGTATGTCTGTATTTCCACAGGTGTGGAATAAATTTGCTCCATGGCATTTAAGGCATAAAAAAAGCCACATCTCTGTGTTTTCAAATTTTCAAATAAAATTTGGCTCAGGCCCCATTTAATGGTAATATTTTCAATCCTTAGAATGATATTCTTCTCCTCAGCTTGAGTTTCTCACATTGGATCTTAGCTTCAGTTTGAGAGTCCATTGTGATGTCTTTCTGGCTATCTGCAGTGGATTGTTACCGTGAAGCAGTTGCTCTTATGACCATGATCAATTCTGCCTTGATCTGCTGTCCATTGGCAAATGGATATTTAGACTCTTTCCCCTTTCTCTCCACCCAAGGAGTCGTAGATATCTGTGATATCAATGGAGATGGGGTTTAGGAAACTTTTTCTTGTTGGATCAGGAGAGCCTCCCCTCCAGAGCCCCCTGATTTTTTTCAAGACTCCCCAAACTTACTTTTAGATTTCACATTATTTGTGGTGGATTATTTTCATGGATTCTATGATATTGTGATTTATAAGAAATATATATTTGGTCAGAGCTCTGGCACAGAGCTCCTAAAATCTTTGGAATTTCCTAAGTGATAAGAGCAGAAGGTGTCTTTTGCTATTGTTAATGAGGTGAGTTTTGGCTTACACCTAAAGATGGTGGCTGATTGTTGGGAGAAACAACCATGTGATTAGGGAGTTTGAAATTCAGTCTAACCCCACCAAATCCCTGGAGGGAGGAGGGGCTAGGTATTGAGTTCAATCACCAATGACTAATGATTTAATCAATCTTGCTTCTGTAATGAAGTCACTGTGGAGGCCACGAAAAATTAAGGCCATTCCACCTAAAGTTTAGCATTAGCACAAGTACAGCCATCTTAGGCCCCTGTGAATAAGAGCTGAACTTTACAGGAAAAACTGCAGAATGCCCTCGGCAGGGAATCCCATATCAGAAAGACAACAGAGCTCAGAATTGCCCTGGGCAGAGAATCCCATATCAGAAAGACAACAGAGCCCAGCCCGTGGTAGAAAGTCCCATATTAGAATGAGAACAGAACTCAACGCCCTTGAAAGCCCCATATCAGAATGTAAACAGAACTTGAGAAATTCCTCCACCCCTTCTGAAAATCCCCTAGACCAGCCTATAAAAAACCCAGCTGTCACCCACTTCGGGGTCCAAGTCCCTGCTCCGCTGTGTCGGGTATACTTGGACCCAAGCTGGAGCTTGCTAATAAACCCTCGTGTATTTGCATGGGTGTCGGCTCCTTGGTAGTTTCTCGGATACGCAATCTTGGGCACAACAGTCACCATAAAACCCCAAAAGGACAAGGTTTGGAGAGCTTCCTGGCTGGTGAACACATGGAGATTTGGAGAGAATGGCATACTCAGAGTGGGTATGGGAATTCTGTGCCCTTTCCCATACCTTGCTCTATGCATATCTTCCATCTGGCTGCTCATGAATTATGTCCTTTTATAACAAATTGGTAATCTAGTGAGTAAACAGGTTTTCTGAATTCCGTGTGCCATTCTAGCAAGTTAGTCAAACCCAAGGAGGAGGTCATGGGCACCTCTGATTTATAGCCAGTCAGTCAGAAGTGCAAGTAACAACCTGGACTTACAATTGGCATCCTGGGTTGGAGGGGATCACTGGAACCTCCAATTTACAGTCAATTGGTCAGAAGTGATGTAAGAAAGATGTTGGGGTTCTAAGCTGATGGCCAAGAAAGAATTCTTGAGATGTCTTTGGTGCAAAAAAGTGGTTTTATTAAAGGGTTATTATTAAAGGACTATTTATTAAAGGGTTATTAAACCTTTATTAAAGGTTCTGCCCATGGGGACAAGAACAAGCTGCACTGGGATCCTTTTTTTTTTTTTTTTGCACTGGGATCCTGAGGAGTGGCCCATTGTATACTTTCAAGTTGGGATGGGGTTATAGAGAGCAGAAATCTCAAGTATTTTGGAAACAAGTTTTCCAGGACCCTGAGGGGCTAGCTATTGTTGGGAAAGGTCATTTATTATTGTTTAGTAAACCCTCAGTCATAAGACTCTCCAGGTATATATCAGTGGGTCATAGGTTTGGAGAATGATTGCCGACATATATCTTGGGGGGGAGAGATAAAGGAAGTTTCCAAAGGATTTTTTTTTTTTTCAAAAGAATTTTTATACATTGAGTAGATTTACAGGGTCCTGGGGGTTGGGCTAAGATTACTTTTTGCCCTTAGCAAATTATCAACTTTGAAGCAGTTGAGTCCCTAGAGGAATGTCACTTTGCCTGTTTCAAGGACTTGCCAAGGGGTATAGGTAGTAAGGAAATTTAATGCTGTTTCTTCTTTGTTTCCCACATCAAGAAGCACAGGTAATAACCTGGACTTGTAGTTGGTATCCAAAGTGGAGGGTGGTCTTGTGGGACTGAGCCCTTTCCCTGCGGAATCTGATGCTATTTCCAGGTAGATAGTGTCAGAATTGAATTGAATGGTAGGACACCCAACTGGTATCCTAAAGAATTGCTTGGTGGAGTTTAGGGAAACCTCCCTACATTGGAATTTGGTATAGAACTCCTTTAGGTACCACGAAATGTTTGCTAAGACGCGTCCATCATTTTTACAGCAGAATACGAAAGAACATTTCTGCTTCCTTAGAAGTTGGTTGATGTCTGTACCTTGACAAAGCAAATATATTTTTCACTTTTCTAGAGATTTCAATCCTGTCTGGTCATGGTGTCTGCATGTTGTTGGCCCACCAAAGAACATACCCAAGTGACTGGTTAGACAGGGTCTAGTCTTTCCACTCTACAGGCAATTCTGAGTATTCTCCAAAGCTACGAAGTAACCATGATCATTTTCTCAAAATCACTTTGCTCCAACTGTAGCAGCTATAATATATGTTGGGGAACATTATGCTTAGAAAGATTCTTAGTAATGTGGAGAGAGATTCCCATTATGCAATATAATACATTTGCTTCAAATATGTCACATATTTATATAAAAAAGTGAAAATCTGGCTTGATGTTTACTCATCAGAGCTGTCATGAAATTCAGTCTTGGTCATTTGGGGCCCACTTTTCCCTATTCCTTCAGAATGATAAAGGAGCTGCAGAATGTGCTTAGTCTAGAGCTCAGGTTCTCAATCTTGACACTACCAACGTTTTGGAGCAGCTACTTTCTTGCTGAGGGACTATAGGGTGTTTAGCAGCATCCTCAGCCTCATACCCATTAGATGCCAGATTTGGGTGCTTTCCCGGGAAAAGTAGAACTATTCTCCAACTTCCCACTCCCTGCTTCAACTGGGACAACTGAAATACCTTCAGGCAGTGACATTTATCCCATTGAGGGCTAATCATCCCTGATTGAGGACCACTGGTCTAGAACAACTGTGAAGAAGCTTAGTTTTAGTTCTACATTTCCTTGCTGTTACTAACCTTTGTCTCTGACAATGCCTGCCCCTCAAGGTCTGAAGGCTTGTGCATTCACTTCCCTTTTGCTGAGTCATAATGATCTCTGCCAAGGCTTTCAAGCTTATTGCTTAGGCTTTTTAGGTACACATACAATGATTCTTAGTTATTACAAGGCCCAGAAGTGCTGTGCACACATGGTAGAGTCCTTCGTGGGAGACCCTGTCTTCCACTGTTAGGGGATCTAGCTGTTTCTGAGTTCAGATCTTTTTATTTCTTCATGTCTACAGTTCTTCTCATCTTAAAAAATGTTACTCAAGTCAGTTAGAATAAGACAAACGCCATATGATTTCACTCATGTGGAATTTAAGAAACAAAACAAACAAACAAACAAACAAACAAAAGAAACAAAACAAGCAAAGGGAAAAAAGAGAGAGAGAGACAAACCAAGAAACACACTTTTAACTCTAGAGAACACACTGATATGGTTACCATAGGGGACGTGGCGGGGTGGGGTGGGGGTGGGTAGAACGGGTGAAACAGGTGATGGGGATGAAGGAGTGCACTTGTCCTGATGAATATCAGGAGAGTATGGAAGTGTTGAATGACTATATGTACACCTGAAACTACTATAACACTGTATGTTAACTATACTGGAATTAAAATTAAAAACTCCCCTGCTTAGTGGGGGAGACTGCTTCTCCCTCTGCCTCTGTCCCTGCCCCCTGCCTGTGTGCCCCCATCAGAGAAATGAATCAGATCTTTTTTAAAAAAAGGAAAAAAAAATTAAAAACTTAGTAAAAACTTTTTTGATACCGTTATGAAATTAGTTTTGAGAACAATTCTTAATTATCTGGAAAAAGAACCACACTTGCAGGAGACAAATCCCTGGTTTTCTTGTCAGTGCCCAGTATGGGGAAAATGTAATCATCTATCCTCTCTTACTGATTTTTCTGTTCTCTAGTACTTCTCCTTTCCTATATTCTCTCTTCTTTTCTTCTTTCTTGTGTCTTCCTCTTCTGCTTCTGCTCCAAAGAAGGCAGCTATAAGCCTGGCAAACCCAGATATATGAGAAAGAATGGGAATTTTAGCTATCCTATATCTCTATGGATTCAGAGAAGGTAGAAACTGGGAGTAATGCCCATTTTCCAAGAGCAAAACAAAAATTGTACGTGTTTGGATGGGACCCCCAAACCATTTATTGTAAAGTACGAAATAGAACATTAAAAAAATTTACAATGCCAATACAATGATCTGATTCTTTCTTTCATTCTTTTTTCAAATTCATTTTGCCTGTATTATTTGGCTTGTAAGCAAACACTGCTCACAAACACAGGAGCTTTGGCTTATTTCCATAGGTGAGGGAGCAGGCTGTGGGGAGCAATACATACCTTAGTGGAAACACTTTGCCATGGGAGAGGTAACTACTAGAATTTCTTAGAACATTAAAAAAACAAAAACAAAAACAAAAAACCTTTTAAAATCAATGTGAAGGCTGGGGCGGGATTGGGATTCATTTATAAATCGAGATGGAAAAATCCCTGGCAGGGCTTCCAAGGCTGAAAACCATGAATTTTCCTTTTCCTCATCCACAACAGGTCAGGAGGCCTATTTATTTATTTTATTATTTTATTTTTAAAATTTTTTTTATTGGTGTTCAATTTGCCAGCATATAGCATAACACCCAGTGCTCATCCTGCCAAGTGCCCCTCTCAGTGCCCATCACCCAGTCACCCCAACCCCCTGCCCACTTCCCTTTCCACTACCCCTTGTTCATTTCCCAGACTTAGGTGTCGCTCATGTTTTGTCACCCTCACTGATATTTTCACTCATTTTCTCACAGGAGGTCTATTTAGCCCCTGGATGATATAGTGTCCACACTCCCAGACACTTCCCGCATCTGACTTTCTTCCAGGCCACTCTTTCTGCACTAGGTCCCCCAGTGTCCCCTCCCCATCCCCCAGGCCTTTGGGGAGTGTTGATGAGGTTACTCAGGCTTGCTTTCTGACTCTGTCCTCTCTTCTCTATAGTTACTAAAGGTGACTGAAGGATAGTTTAATTTAAATCCCCAAGTACTGTTCTCATAGTTGTCTAGACTCAACTGATGCGGAGAAGCTGCAGACACTGTCATCTGATGTGTACCCCAATTCATACGCCAGTATTATTCCAGATGCTGCTGCTATATGTATCTATTTTTAAAAATAGGCTTAAGTTTTTTTAGAACATTTTTGGGTTTACAGAAAAATCAAGTGGAAGGTAGAGATTTTCCTTAAATGCCCTGCCTCACATATGCATGGCCTTCTCCATGATCAACAACCCCACCAGAGCGGTACATTTGTTATAAGTGATGCACTATATTGATACATCATTATTACCCAGAGTCTGTAGTTTACCTCAGTGTAATAGCATGTCAAGTTAACGTACATGATACTTAGTATGCAAAGAAAATATAGCTATCTAACAACTTATAGCAAAATATGCCAGATATATTGAAATAAAGGTATAAATGGTAATATAACGAATATCACTAAGCCTAAAAAATTAAAGCTTCCCTTCCTTTTTTTTTTTTTTCTAAGATTTTATGTATTTATTCATGAGAGACACCCAGAGCGAGGCGGAGACATAGGCAGAGGGAGAAGCAGGCTCCCCACAGGAAGCCCAATGCGGGACTCGATCCCAGGACCCCAGGATCATGACCCTACCCAAAGGCAGATGCTCAACCACTGAGCCACCCAGGTGCCCCAAAGCTTCCCTTTTCCCTGGCCTGTGTACTTGGCCTCCTTTCATTGCTCTCTCTGCCCTATAGGTTAACACTCATTCTGAATTTTGACTTTATCATTCTATGCATTCATATTTTTACTTCATATGTATAGAATATGAGAGGTAGTCAAGCATAGTGGTTAACAGCATGCACTCTGGAAATGAACTGCCTAGATTCGATCTTGTGGCCCCCATTTACTAGCTAAGCAGAGTAAAAGTTATTTTACTTCTTTATATATATGCCTTAGTTTTCCTATCTGTAAAGTGGGGGTAGAGGTAATTCATTTAGGATATGTAAAAAAGGAATCTCCATAGTAAATGTTTGCAATTATTACTATGTTGAACCAATAATTTTGCATGTTTGTAATGCTTTTTATAAATGCTATGTATATATACCCTTTTGCAACATTCATTACTTGCTTGATATTATCTGTGACCTAATATTTATCCATATTGATACACATACTGTCTTTTATAGTATTTCATTGTGTGATGTTATTCCAATTTATTTATTGATTCTTCTGTTGAAAGGCATTTGGGTCATTCTCAGTTTTTGTTTTTGTTTTCAATAACAAGTAATTCTATTATGAATGTTTCTGTCTCTGTCTCCCTACACCTAGGAGCAAGATTTTCTTTTTCCTTTTTTTTTTTAATTTTTAAAGACCTTATTTATTAGAGAGAGAGAGAGAGAGAGAGCGAGAGCAAGGGCATACACACTGGGGGAGGGGCAGAATGATAACCAGACTCTCCACTGGGCACTAAGCTTGATGAGGGGCTTGATGTGGGGCTAGATTCCAGGGCCTTGAGATCATGACCTGAGCCAAGCCAGACAGATACCTAACTGACTAAGCCAGCCAGGCTCCCCAGGAGCAAGATTTTCTTATACACAACAATAGATTTCTGGGTTGAGGTTTTGTTTGTTCGATTAAATAAATTGAATAAATGCATTCACAATTTAGCTTCCCAATCCCTACCCTTCCCTAAAACACATAAATTTCTCTAGACAGTGGAGGAGTTAAGCTTTCTGAATAAGGATAATCCTGTCCCTTTGGTTTAAGTAGTCTATTTTGGATGACTCATATCTTTGAGTAGATGCTAAATTTTCATATTTTTGCCTCATCTCCCTAAGGTAGGTAAGGTGGCTTCCAGGTTTACAGGATGGGTAGGGCTCCGTGATCTTGCAGCAGCAGGAGGAGGTGAGGAGGGCCAGTTCCTTTTGCTTTCCTAAGGAACCTTGCTGACTGCCGGGCCTTTTCTCTGGTTTGGCATTCACTACCAGGGACTGTGGTCCTGATTGTTTTTACTGGTTTTGAAATTGCCACATATTGAAGCTGTTGTATCTTTTTCTCTGTCCTCTGCTGTTTCCCCAGCAGTACCCACCCTTAGGCGAGACAAATGGAGACTGGGGCTTTTGCAGGAACTGGACAGGTTGTAAGGAGCCAGGAGTACTGCCCGTGCAGCTCATGAGATCGTCATGCCTCTGGGCTGTGACACTGCTTCTGCTTTAGGCTGGCTGTGGCTGTGCAGCCTCCTGGGCTCCACACCCTCCCATAACACACAGGTCGGTGTGCTATCACCTTGCTTCTGTGGCTTTTGCTCACTGTCTGGATGCTTCTATTATGTCTTCATTTGGGGTTCCATCTCGGGGGTGGGGGGTGGGGATGTGAAGGCTCTTATTTGATTTCTCAACTTTCTCCTTTTCTCTCATGCAAGATATTCATGTGGGCAAGAAGGGCCATGATTGCCCAGCCTTTTCTTGTTTGGAAAGTACTTCCCGTAAAGCCGGTCTTCTTGATGTGCACTTGCCTTGCCCTCTTCTGTTTGGCCAAAATGGCTGGAAGGGTGTGGGGAGAGAGAAACCCATCTAAGGTTAATGCACAAGCATTGTGTAGTTACAGCATCGAACTTGCTGCACAGATGCCAGAATACAACCTATATAACAGGAAAGGTGCTGCTGACAACAGGATAGGAAATTTAAATCTGGATTCTGATGGGAAATCAGAGTATGTCATTCATGTAGTTCATGTTCTTTGTGAGGTAGGCGAAAACTATATATTGAATGAGAACTTGCAGGGGCCAGAGACCTGGCTCTGCTGAGTAATTCTTGTGGAAAATCTACCTAGCAGTGTCAGAGCTTAGCCAAGGCAATGGAAGAGTGAGTGTCACCAGGTAAAGGAAGCCTGATGTGCAATGGAGCAATGGGCACAGGTCTCATCATCCATGGGGCCAGCGGCTTTGCCACCACTGTGAGTGGACGGCCAGTGTTGCTTCGGTCAGAACTCTGTTATGATCTCTGTACAAATGATTTATATACCTCTCAGGAGAAGATATTTCATGTCTTTTGCCTCATAATAATAGGCTTAAAGAGTTAAGGGACGGGGAAGAAGTCAAGGTGACCATTGCAGATTGTCATTACCTTGCTCATAAAAGAACCCTATAAACTTGCCAATATTATTACAGGCTAGTTAGATTGAACCATCACTGCATTTCAGGGGTGCTCTGAGTGAAGGGCTGTATTCCCTCTGTCTCATACCCTTATATGGCTGCTCTCACAAGGCATCAACGAATTAATTCAGGTACGGTAAATGGGAAGGACATGCAAAGTCCCCACCGCAGAAGCAATTTCACTAAAAGAAAACAGAGAGCTTAGTTAGCAAGCTCTTTGGTTTTTGTGAAATCCTCTCTATAGATATTAGTTATGGGAAGAGGAGTTAGAATCTAACATTCAGGAATGAAAGAGTCTAGTTGCTTGCAGAAAAGGCGCAGGTTAATTAAAGATTCAACATTTTCACCCCTGAGTGCAGGATAATGTTAGCTAACCAAGTGGCAATTTCATAGACTGGGCTTAATGACTTGATGACGAACCATCCTGGGGTTTTACCAGTTATGAGATGACGGGAGAGGGGAAACGAAGTTAGCCGGAAATGAAGAAAACAAAGGCTGGCTATCTCTGGAAGACATTTTAACTCATTCTCAGTCTCTGATAAAATTGCACGAATTTCTGGAAACGGGCAGATGTTGGTAAGAGTCAAAGGCCTTATCCAAAATTTTTATATATGTGTATGTGAATTTGTAAAATCCAAAGAGATAAAGCCAAAAATACATGTTCAAATAAAAGGGCAAGAAAAAGAAGGAAAGAGAAAAGAAATCATCTAGGATAAAAGGAAAAGTAACAGAATAGTAGATCTAAATCTCTCTGTGTCTCTCTCTGTCCCTCTGTCTCTCTGTCCCTTTCTCTCACACACGTACATGCGCACACACGTATGCACGAGCACAGTGTCTTTTTTGGTATTAATCTGGCCATGTTTCCTAACCTGTTAGTGTTTCATTTTTATATTTATAAAGCCAAGTTCCTATTGCTGGCTTTCTGCCTCACTGTGGGTTAGGTGGGTTAATGGAATCTTGCACTGGCTCTGAGTATCGGCCTTCCAAAGTGCAGAAGTAAACTCCATTTTCCATAGCAAATCATACCAACCTCCTAAACGGAGGAGTGGATAAGGAGCGCTGGCTTTTCTTCCCCTGCACTCTCACGCTCCACCCAGGGCATTGAGCTCTGATCCTGTGGGTCTTCTGCTGAGCCAGAACTCTCTTTTGATTTCTCAGATTAAATTGGACTTTGGAATTGGGACTGGGGTGTATTCTATTCATGGGTGTTGACAGATTTTAGTTATATCGAGACCAGAGAATTGAGTGGCCAGCCTCTGAGCACACAGGCAAGAAGGAAGAAGGATGTGCTGGAGTGTGAGACAGGAATGCATTCCCTGGACTACACAATGTGCAGAAGCGAGATAGGACTCAGGAGTAATGTTGCGCGGAATAATACAAGTCTCCAGTGAGAAATCCGAATCCCTGTGATTAGCATCAGTAGCAGTAAGAAAAATGACCTTTAGAGGGAAGAAGTAGCTTGTAATTTGCCATTGTTTTGCAATGAGTTCCCTGCTGCTGGTCCTTTATGTTTTCTTTTTCTGCATCTGGAAGGTTCAGGACTGGTTGTTTTCAGTGGACAGCTTTTTTTCCCCCAGCTTTCGTCCCTGCAATGGTACTAAAGGGTTACAGTTATTAACAGCAGACTCTTTCTGGGGAAAAGCTACATAATTTTCAAGGGGAACCAAAATAATTTAGTTCAGCAAAATACCATTATGATCGGCCAGCTCAAAAAAGTGCTGCTGAGCTGGCAATAATTCATCTGCTTTCTTTAACAGCTACCATTTAAATTGCATTTGAACACTGAAAACAAATATGCTTTCATTGTATGTCTGAAATCTTTAATACAGCTTCAAAGTTCCAGAGGAAAATACTGCATTGCAGTTCTCCTGTTTTTGCAGAGAATCTCTGTTGGCCTGTAGCTGGCAGAGGAGAGGCCACTGCAAAGGCAGCCTGTTTGCAAGCTCAACTCAGCAGATCCCTTAGCTCCAGAATATAATGAGAAAAGTGTCCTCAGCTAGCTTGAGGGCAAGGGAGGCTGGGGAAAGAAGGTTAGATACACAGGTACTAATTAAATCAGGTTTGTTATCTTCATTTATTCACGTAAAAAAAAATATTGGGTGTTTGTCAGACAGTACATTTTCCTCAAGTAGTCAGACGCTCTTTGGTATTCTGGAGAATTTATGGAACAGATCCAAGATGCCAGATATATTTTGGCCATCCCCATAGGCTCTGCATAACCACAACAGATGGACATTCCATGTCTCAGCCATTAGCAGACTGGTCAGAGAAAGGCTTATTGCAAGCTGAGCAAAATGTAGAGGAGCATTTATAAGATAATGATGTTCATGCATGGATACCCCCATGCATGTACTCTCCATTCACTGAATGACTATTTCTACCATATTCTAGACACTGGAAATGCATATAAACAAGATCCAAATCATCAACTGCCATGGTTGCATATTAATCCTCACCAAATTGCAGTTCTCGTGGGTGTCTAGAAGTCCCTGCTCCCTGGCACCCCGGGCTGGCTTCAATACGGCAGTGTGTTCTGGTCTGGCCCATGCTGTTTCATGCCATTTGGCTTTAAGTTTTTGCTGCTAAATTCCATTTGCTAAGAAGTGGACACACAAAAGACACACAAACATCTCTTTTGCTACCACTGACTTATGATTTAGGTATTATTATTATCCTCATGTTGCAGATGGGGACTCCAACATAAAGTGGAGCCAAAGGTCACTTAGCTAGTGAGTGGCAGAGCTGAGATTCCAACTCAGGTCAGTGGATTCCCACCTGGGTCCTTAACCACTGCATCACTGGTCCCTGGGGAGTCTTAGGGTGAGCTGTCTTTGGTGCACAGAGACAGAGCCCAACCAGCCACTGCTGGGATCCTTACGTACACATTAGAAGCCCATTCGAGGAGGCTTAATTTACATTTTGATCATCCTTATATAAACAAAATCCCTTCAGTTTTTCTGTGGCAGTAGTTTAGGCTCATAGGGTGTGTATCTCTACTAAAGATCTAGGCTGCCAAAGATTTGCCTTTCTTTCTCTTTCTCTCTCCTCCTTTCAGTGTGTGGTGTTACCTAATGTCTTAATAAGGTATTGTCTCCTTAAATCAGTTATGATGATTTCCTCCTGAAATATATCCATCTAAAATTCTGCTTTTGTGACCCTGTGCATTTTCCCTTTAATGGTATACAAAGAATCATACACACAAAAAACCTATTTTATGAGACTAGGGTTTTTCCACAACAACATGCAGCTTCTAAAAATCATGTCTTGAGTTTAAACAGAGAAAACTTGGCTATTACTCCAAAAGCAGGTTTGTCTGGGGGAAAAATGTTTTGCAGCTGAAAGCAGTTTGAAAGAGGCTTTTGGTGAGCTTTTGTTCTTGCCTGTTTAACAGCTTAAGGTTTAGAGAAGCCTATGTGAGTTCACCTTTTGCATTTGAGTCCAAAAACTGAATTCATTAAAGATCTCTCTTGAGCCTGACACGAATTTCAGTGCTCCTGGGAGGACGCTCCAGGCTCACTTAACTGGTTTGAAATCATATGGCCTCAGGCTCCTCTGTCTTTATTTGGAGGAGGATGGAAGCCGGGGAATTAGTTCAAAAGCTGCAACCACTTTTTCCCTTTCCTCTCTAATTTCTGTTGTTCAGCCTTGGTTCCTCACTATTTGCAATATTTTTAAGACCCATTCCAGAGGACGTAGGTCATAGCCGTTAGAATTAATATCATTCTATCACCTTTTCTATTATTTTTCATGTTTGTACCTATGTAATCCGTATGTAGGTGGTTTGGGCCTTGGAAATTTGGAGGATGGAAAATGTACTGCAGATCTTTCCTCCAGCCACAGAGTGTTTATTTGTTTTGGTTTGGGGTTTTTGAGGTGTGTGCCTGTGTATGCTGAGGAGGTGAGGAGAGGGAAGAGGAGAGAGGGAGAAAGAATATAGACACAGAGAGGACTTTAATTTGACACAGAGAGGACTTTGATCTCTGACCACCAGAAGTGCAGAAGATACACATATTCTTTGCAGAAGGGCGTCCAGGAGGTAGGAAACAGGATGCATCTGTGGAGGATGATGTCTGTGGTTTCCTAATTGCTCCGAACCACTTTTTACCCTCAATTTAAATCACAGGCTATCTATCTTTCTATATATATCATACCTGCTCCGTGAAGCAGAGCAGGACCAACTGAGCTTCTGAGCATATTTAGACAGGGGCTGTTTGTACTAGAAACCTGTTACTGTCTTTTGATGTGAAACAAGGTCTAGTCAGTTCAGCTACATTGGTCAACAAGAGCAAGAGCAGATGGGAAGATGTGGCCCAGGAAGTGACAGATGCTGTCATCATGGTGCTGAAATGTGGAACTCTGTAGAGGAGGGCTGGAGGGCAGGTGGCTGAAGAATCGGCTGTCTTGACTGTGGATGCAGAATGGTACTCCAGAAACACCGTCTGGACTCCAATCCCATCTCAGATAATGGTGGGACTTTGATCAAATACTTAATTCCTAAGCCTCAGAATCTTCATTTATAAAATAGTAATAATGAGACTTGGTATTTTGAGAGGATTAATGAAGTAATGAATGTAAAGTACTGGGTACAGTGACTGGTACACAGTATGTGATCAATAAATGTTGAATAATAATTGAATTGCTATTATTCTTCAGCCACTAACTGTGCCAGAGTCTAGCTACTTTTTTTTCCAATCCCATTTTCCTTTCCTCCTGGAACCTTAGCTATGACATGTCCCAAACTTCCTTGCATTAGCTGAGGCCATTTACCAGGCAGAGGCAAGTACACCCCTTCCAGGTCTGGCCCATAAGAGCCTCCTGTGAACTCCCATGTTCTCTCTCTTCCTCCATCTGGTGGAGGAAGCCAAGACACAGCAGGAGAGCCCAAAGTAACAAGGGGTAGTGGAGCAAGAAGTAGGAAGTAGCCTTAGTTCCTGGATGACTGTGTGGAGATGAGCACCCTCCCTCTCTACCTCAGTCACCAACTGAACTTGAGTTAGAAACAAATTTGACTATATGAAGCCATGGAGATTTTTGAGTTACTGTGTTTAGTACTAGTGAGTTTCACCTTACAACACAGGATCCCATGTACACGTCAGAGCATGTGGTAATAACCTGGAAATCCATATTTGAAAAAGTTCTTATTTTAATTTTGACACAGAATTGGTTATGTATTTAATAAAAAAATTGCCACATGGTGAAGTGGATGGAAGAAAAATGATGTGGTATTATATAGAAATAATCAGAATTGGGACTAATCTAGGACTGAGACAGAGACACTTACATGGCCACTTTAGGAGCTTAAAGAAAAAATTAGTCCTTCCCTGAATCATGCTGGTTCAATTTGGTGATACAAACAAGTGTTACACAGTTAATGCTCTAAGGGACTGTGTGAGTTAATCTTACTAGCACCTAGAGCAAAAATGAAAGACATGGGTTCCCTTTTATATGACTTCTGGGTAGAATTCCTTTTGTGAACTGGATCCAACAAAACAAAATACGACGCCCCCCAGCGCCACCAACCACCCTTCACAAGACTGGGGCCAATATTTTTCCTGATTCACCTAAGGCTTGGTATAATATTTAAAAATCACAGGAATGGCTTATCAGGAAAAAAAATTAAGGAAGAAATAAGTAAGAAGCATAATCAGTATATGGAAGAGTTGGCTTCTAGGATTAGCACGCTGCTGTCCATGGTTGAGGGAATTACTCTGCCCTATTCTCCTTGGCCTTCAGTGCTTGATGCACATGGTTAAAGTGGAATTCAGAGCACTGGTAAAATAAATAAATAAATAAATAAAATAGGGCAGGTGAAAGACAAGTGTTTGAAGGTAGAAAGAGAGAAAAAATTTAATCCCTTAAACAGAGGTTGAACATGTGAGGGGTAAAGGGGGTGTCGGGGAAAGGAGTAGCTTGTTATCCTCCAATCTTCAGAGCACCTGTGCTCCGGTTAGGGATTTGAACAAGGCACTCAGAGACTGCTCTTCCCAGTACTCTCAGGTCACTTATGTAACTCAAGAGTTTTCAGATTCCAAAGTGCCTGATTTCTATATTGTTGCCAGCATGACTCAAGCTCTTCACTGACTTTAATGGGCATTTTAAGCACCTTAATTTATTTCCAACCATCAAAATTGTTTTCAAACCTCTTGTTTTGTTCAGAGATTACTCCCTCTCTTAAAATTTGCTTTAGATTGAAGGACAGAGAAGTAACATTGGTTAACTTGAGTCTGATGCTTTGAGAGAGTGAGTCTGAACTATGATGGTCAAAAATCTGTGATTATGGCTGTGATGGGAATACTTTGGTTTATATGTCTGGAATCCAGAAAGCCAGAATGGGCTCTGTGCTAGTGGTCAAATTTAACAATTACTTCTGAAGTCAAGTGAATGGAACCTTGAAACTGCAAATGAGACTAATGCATACAATTCGGCTTTAAAGAGGTGATTTCTCAGGGTGCCTGGGTGGTGCAGTCAGTTAAGCCTCTGACCCTTGATCTCAGGGTTGTGGGATGGAGCCCTGTTTTGGGCTTAGTGCTCATGTGGAGTCAGCTTGAGAACTCTCTTGCTCTCCTTCTGCCCCTCCCCCTCACACACATTTTCTTTCTCTCTGTCTCAAATAAATAAATAAATCTTTAAAAAAGAGGTGGTTTTTCAACTGATTATGCCGAGCACTGTAAGTTAACTCTAATTTCTATACTCATGTTCCTCTCATATTTTCTTGTCTAAACTTCTTGCCTAATTTATCTGTCCATTCTCCATCCATCCATCCATCCATCCATCCATCCATTTACTCAGTGACTTTACTGAGCTCCTGTTATGATCCAGACACTGCCTAGATGCTGGGAATATTAGGTATACTGTCATGGAGCTTGTCAGCCATCCTTGCAGCCATCTCCAAGTTGTGATTCCTCCATCCTTTTTATTCATATACTGGCCCCTTTGTTGGTTAATTCCTGTACCACCTCTGTAAGACTAGTCTCCCAGTGTCAAGTTAGCAATTCCTATCTAGGTCCCATAACCACCTTGACATTTATCCCTGCTACATTCCCTTCACCAAGCACCAAGCTTTTAGAAATGTGACAGAGTAGAGTTCAACTACTCGAGATGGGGACAGGGACATTGGGATAGTGGCACTTGATAGAACACAGTTATATATTTGAGGTAGGTACCAGGGGACTTGAAGATGACTGATGATTTATTTTCATAAGACCTCATGGAATACCACAGTTGGGAAGAGCTTAACAGTTTATCTCATCCAATTTCTTGGGAATCAGAAGTCTTTTCTACTACGTCTATATCAGGGCAAGATCCAGCCTCTTCTTAAATGCTTCCAGGGACAGAAAGTTCATTCAGCAACATGTTTACAGATTCTTCTAATGATTATCAAGTTCTTCCATGTATTTTCACTGATATCTGCCTTTTCATAATCTCAACACATTGGTCCTTGTTTTTATCTCCTTGTGGAAACAGGAAGAATGTCCAATTCCTTTTTTCATGTCACAACTGTATTAAGGTGGACTTTTTAATTTGTAGATAAGCAAAACCCTGCTTTAACTACTCTAAGCGAAAAAGGGAATATAAGAATGATGCAGAGTTTTCCTATGGGAACTAAGAACAGAAATGCAAATGCATTAAGCTTCAGAAATGATCTGGAATCAGAGGCTCAAAAGCACCAAGATTCTCTCCTTGTTTCTCATCTTGGTTTAACCTGTGCCCCTCTTGCACTTGTACTCTCTCTCATAATTCCTGGAGAGGAGAGTTATTGCTATGGTTGGATCAAGTTCCACCCCTGAACAAATCTACCATGTTTTCTTTATTTTGTTTTATTTTGTTTTCTGTACAGAGAATTCAGAATGAAAGACTGAATAAATGACATTGGCCAAGGACAATCTGAATCCAAAGCAAAATGAAATCCTATTTTTTTTTTGTGTGTGTGAGAAACAGAGACTTTATTAGGCACAGAGTGTTGAGCAGTTACAAGATGGCTACTGGACTTCCTCCCAAGCTGTAGTACAGTACTCCAAGGGAAGCAAGGAAAGAAGGGCACATGTTTTCTCTGCCCCTTGCCTTCAAGGCTGCATGCGGATGGCCCCATCCAGCCGGATGACCTCTCCGTTGATGAATGGATTCTCGATGATGGCTTGTACCAGATGAACATACTCAGCAGGATCACCCAGTCGGTTGGGGAAGGGCACTTGGCTGGCCAAGAAGTTGCGCACTTTTTCAACATGGAGATTGAACTCATGACCTTAGATCAAGATTGGAGCTGAGATCAAGAGTTGGATGCTTGGGGCACCTGGGTGGCTCAGTCAATTAAGTGCCTGACTCTTGATTTTGGCTCAGGTCATGATTTTAGAGTTTAAGATTCAGCACAGCATCAGGCTCTGCGCTGGGCATGCAGCCTGCTTAAGATTCTCTTTCCCTGTCTCTCTGCTCCTCACCACACCCCCCTAAAAAAAAAAAAAAGATTTGGACATTTAACTGACTGGACCATCCAGGCTCCCCATATCTACCATGTTTTAAAGGTTGTGTCACATAGGAACATGGCTGTTCCTGCTGCACCTATGTGGAAAAAGGATCAGAATAGGGCCCATTTCTAGAAGAAAAGCATGGGGTAGGTAATTTTGCACATTCTACAAACACCACATATTTGCAAATATTTCTCTTAAATCTTATCACCACACTGTATAAATCCAATTTCTCCACTATTTTCTCAGGTAACTCAGTTTCCATAAAGATACCTTCACCATCTGGGTTTCTTTACTCTTAAAAAATTTATCATGAAAATATGGCTTCCAGAACAACAGACATATTTGATCAATATAGAATTAAGGTCACCTTATTGAAAGTTGGAGGCCTCCTAAGAGATATTTTCCTTTAGAACTTACTATTTCACTTGACCTGAAAGTTTCCATTATTGGTAGCAGTTATGATCTCAAAGACATTTTTCTGTACAGAGAATTCAGAATGAAAGACTGAATAATGACATTGGCCAAGGACAATCTGAATCCAAAGCAAAATGAAATCCTATTAATAATATACTGGAAAATTTTGCCCTGAGAACATTGGCCTATTACTTATACCAAGCTTTTAGAGACATATTGTCTCCTTTAGTAGTTAAAATTCATGAGCTACAAATAGTAAATGCATACAGTAAATATTTTTTCTTTATATACTGTTTATCTCATCCATAATGGTACTTTAAAAATTACGTTTTATAATTGGTTTAAGGTTTATTATTTCCTAAAATAAAATCATCTTCACCATTGCATTATTTAATTAAATTTAATAAATAATTCATTAAGAACCAACAAAAGACATGTATAAAAGGTATTGTGCTAGGTCCTGGGGTTGTGGAAGTGAATACAGCTTTGAATTTTGGGGGTTCATAATCTAATGATACACACATATATGCACACATACAGATGGTAATGAAAGGTGTATTTTAAGTTTACTTAGAGCAACTACAAAAATCAGAAGACAACAAATACAAATAAAGGGCAATATGGAGTGTGGTGAACTGTGGTGTTTTAGGATTTGATAGACTTACTCTTCAAGCCAGTCATTGTCAGTTACTCTCTCTGTTTCCTCAACAGGGCAAATATCTTCTTTGAGTCTTTCTTTCTTCCTCCAGGGAACAAGTAGAACAATTTTATTTCACAGGGTTCTTGTGAGAATTAAATAATATCATAAAACCATACAAAGTACTGTTTCATTTTCTCATCCCACAAACATTTAGTAGCTTTTAGTATGTTAGAGAATTCAGATAAAGTAGCTGCCACAAAGTGATGTAGTAAGTGCTGCACAGAAAACTAGATTTAAGAGTTCAGACTTTATTTTTTAATTTGTTTGGAAATTAGAAGCCATTGACAAGTTTCAAGGAAAATCTTCTGATTTCAAATGTCCATCTTAGAGAAATAACTCTGGTCATAATACAGTGAATGGATCCAAGGAGGCAGACTGGAGGGTGACTAGGGTCCTAGTTGAGGAACAAAAACAGTAAGATAAGACTAAAGAGGAGAGAGGAAGGAGAGGAAAGGAGAGAAAGAGAGGAAGTATGGCTCTGAGTCTTAAGTGCCAAAGGATACAAGAGAATAAGTATGTTTGGCATAAAGGATAGTCAATTATCTTCTGGACATGCTGAATTTGAGATAGCTATCGAACATCTAGGTGGAGATTTTTAAATAGGTATTATATCTGGATCTTGAAGAGAATAGCTAAGAAGAGAAGTCTAACCCAGAGTCATGGCTTTCGGCTGTGTGACTATAATTTCTCAGTGGCTATGTGTCTGAATCCACTTCTAGGGGCACAGTGAATAGTATGTACATGGACTGAACACTGGAAAACCTATAATCAGTATGATGAGCTAGCAGATCTTGTTTTTTTCCTAGTGTGAATATATCTGAAAGTTTTCTTATTTATCAGAACACCACTCATCCAACCATTCATTCATTGCCATCCAGGCAACAGATTGTCCTGAGATAATGGACTTGCAGACCATTAGTCAGAAGTGGTCACTTTGGATCCAATTCACATCAGGAGTTGGAAAAGATAGTCTCTGCTTCAAACACTGTTGTAGAGATACTACAACATGAACAAAATGGTAAAAATTGTGGTTAAAAATTGATTCTTGAGAGACTTAGACATCTCATCAAAAATTCCAGAAAGTCAAAAGCTTCCAGTAATGTGTGAGTCACAGGGAAGGAATACTTCATCTTCTGACCAAAGGTTGACTGTCTAATGATGAAAATTCATCTTTGCCTTCTCTCCACTGATTTCTCATATCCAGTCAATTGCCAAGCTTTAGTAATTTGACCTCAGAGATGATTATCATCTCTCTTTCTTCCTTTTAATTCCTTGTTCTGGCACTAATTATCTTAGCTTGAGCTTTCACATTAGATGTCTCCCTACCTCCCAAACCATTGCATGCTACACCACATGTATCTTCTTAAATCACTGGAACACAGTCCAAGCTGGCATTCAATTTCCTTGACAATATACCCTGAACCTGGCTTTCCTCCCTCATTCATTTAACAAACACTACAAGCATAGTTGAGAAGCTAGAGCTTTTCTAAACACTTTTTACATTCTCATCAATCTGCAGCTTTCCCCTTCCTGCTTCTGCCATGCTATTTTTCCATCTTCTTTCTTATCCATCTACCTCCAGCACTGAGTGCTTACCTACCTTCAATAACCAGCCTAAATACCTCATTCCTTCAGATGTACAACCTTATTATATTAGCTGGAAATCCATCCTTTTCAAAAGAAACTTCATTATACCAAATTTATCATATGCTACTTATAGTGATTCATGTAAATTTTTTTGTTTGAGAGAGAGAGAGAAAGAGAGAGAGAGAGAGCAAGCATGAGCCAGGGTGAGGGGTAGAGGGAGAGGGAGAAAGAGGATCTTAAGCAGGCTCCTTGCCCAGCGCAGAGCAGGACACAGGGCTTGATCTTATGACTCTGAGGTCATGACCTGAGCCAAAATCAAGAGTCTGCTGCTTAACTGACTGAATCGTCCAGGTGATCCTATGTAAAAATGTTATTCTCTCTAATATAAGCTCTCCTAGGACAGGAGAGAACAGGAAATGTTATTTTATTTTTGTGTCTTGTACATTGCCTTCCACCACAGTAGGTACTTAGTAAATTACTATTGAGTGAAAAACTGAGGCCAGAGCTCAGGAACCTTCCTTATTTTAAATATACCCATTTTAACATTCCTCAGAACCATCCTTCCTCTTCTAGGAAGAGTCAAATTTCAGCCAGGGATTGTTCTGACAAATATTGTTTCAAGTGAGTCTTACCCTTTGTTTAAGTAACTGAAATTCAGTCATTCAAAGTACATTTATTGAGAGGTTATTAAACCTCAGAGGTTCCTGAAACAGGTTCTGAGATTACAGAACTAAACAAGACAGACTTTGCCCCAGAGAACCCCACAGTTCAAAACTCTTGTAATAAAAGCATGCTTGTAACGCTGAGATAATCCTGAGGAGAGAGCTCTAACTTGCGGAAGAAGACCACAATACTGTGTAACATTTCATTTGACAATGCAGGTGTTTTCTTAACATTCAATCAACAGAATTTATTGCATATCTAATGATATGTTGCACACTCTGCCCATAGCTGAAACACGTTAATTTTTACCCAATAAACATTTCCACAAAATTCAAGAATCTTTAGCTTATCATATCAGGCATTATTCTAAGTATTACATAGACAATATCTCATTTAATTCTCTTCCATGGAATATATACTATTTTATATCAATTTAGTAAGTTAAAAGACCAAGCTAGGCACAAAGAAGCATGAGTTGTTTATATTAATTGATGGGACTGGAATTTAATAGAGTCCATCTGATTCCATAATTTGTTTTCTTAACTATCATATTACACATTCAAAGAATTCTGGGAGACCATAAAATTGGAAAAATTATAGAAAAATCATACCAGGGGATCCCTGGGTGGCTCAGTGGTTTAGAGCCTGCCTTTGGCCCAGGGCGTGATCCTGGAGTCCTGGGATTGGGTCCCACATCGGGGTCCCTGCATGGAGCCTGCTTCTCCCTCTGCCTGTGTCTCTGCCTCTCTCTCTCTGTGCGTCTCTTGTGAATAAATAAATAAAATCTTCAAAAAAAAAAAAAAAAAAGAAAAATCATACCAGTCACTTGACATTTTAGGTTTTAAAATTGATTAAAGCAGACCTAAAAAGACAGCCACTTTCTCTTTAGGATGAAAAATAGATTCAAAGTAGTAAGAAAACATTTCAATACTATTTAAAGTACAATCAGTAAACCAAACTTTCTCTATGGGAGTATAGGTTTGTGAAACATAAGATTGTTATGAATAGGAGGAGAGGAGATCAATGCCTTATATTTCCAACCTGAAAATGGTCATCTCACTTCATGTTTTTATTGATATATTCACTTCTTGTATTGTTTAAGATTTAACGTCTGTTTGAAACTGCTTGTAAGTAGGATTTCTTCTGCAAAAGCTTCAAAATCATTGTTATTTCTTCCCCTCCTCCTTAAGTGTAGTTTTGATGGGAAGGAAGTCTTCATTTTTATTTTAAAGTTTTATTATTATTATTTTTTTAAGTAGTCTCTGCACCCAAAGTGGGGCTTGAACTTATAACCCAGAGATCAAAAGCCATGTGCTCTACTGACTAAGCCAGCCAGGCACCTCAGAAGTCTTCAGTTTTTAACATCAGGTCTCTCCAATAGAGTTCTAACAGCTCAGAATTCTCCCATTTCCTCTGAAGATTAATTTCTTTGGTTCTTAATATTGTGGATTTAGAAAATTTGATTTTATTATTCTATCAGATATAGGGTCATCAGATCATGCCATTTGTAACTCTATTGACTTTGATTTTTATCAGTTCCCCCTAGGGTGATCTGACCCTTGATCCTGAATTTCCTTTATCTTTTAGATCACAATGAAAAAGTATTTGTTTACATCAAGAAAAATGATTGTCCGTGGTTCAAAATATTGTTTCTTCTTAAGAGGTAAGCTTGCTTCACAAATAAACTTAGAAATCATCAATTTATTTGCTAAGTTACTGAATTGTGTTTGTTAAAAAAGACTGTATATTTAGATAAGTTTAGAAAGTCAGTCGGCAAGGCATACACCAAATTGTTAACAGTAGTTACAGGTGGAGGTTGGGATTATAAATAAGAGGACTTCCACTTTCTCTATGTTGGATTTTTTTTTTTTAAGATCTTGTATAATTAGAAGAAAGAAACACTTGAATACAGATACATCCACTATGAAAAAATGTCCTTCTGGATATAATCACAATAAAGAGTGCCTATTTGGCCTGCCCTTTCTAGGTGGACCAGGTCAGTTGTGGTTTGCAACCAGAATACTCTTTTGCTTGGTCGCAATTGGTGTTGCCCTGACATGTGGATATGCCCCAATTTTCCTTTTTAAATACCTTTTATCAGTTACCAAAAGTTTATTCTGCAGAATATTTATTGACTATCATGAAAAAGACAAGATATACCAAGTGTTGGTGAGGATGTGGAGAAAAGGGAACCTATGTGCACTCTTGGTAAGAATGTAAATTGGTGCAACCACTGTGGAAAATGCTATGGAGGTTCCTCAAAAAATTAAAACTAGAACTACCATTTGACCCAGAAATCCCACTTGGGGGCATATATCCAAAGAAAATGCAAGCAGGATATTGAAGATATAACTATATTCCCATATTCAGTGCAGCAGTATTCATTTAGCCAAGATATGGAAACAACCTAAGTGTCCATGAAGAGATAAATTTATGAAGAAATTGTGGTAGGCTTATATGTATATGTGTGTGTGTGTGTGTGTGTGTGTGTGTGTGTATAGTATATATAACATGACATTATTTAGCCATCAGAAAGAAAGAGATCTTGCCAATTCCAAAAACGCCCCTGGAACTGAAAGCATTAAGCTAAATGAAATAAGACAGAAAGACAAATGCTGGACACTTTCACTTATATGTGATTCTAAAAAAAAAAAAAAGATAAATATGTGAGGTGATGTGTGTTTTAGTGAACTACATGGGGGAAATCCTTTCATAATATATACATATATTAAATCACCACAATGTACACTTTAAATATCTCAAAATTTTATATTTCAATTGTGCTTCAATATAGTTAAAAAATAAGTATGTATAAGAAAGAAAAGTAAATAAAATAAAAGGGATTGACTATATCTAAAAGAAAAGAAAACCAAACAGTTTCAAGCCTACCTAGCACATGGTAAGCATTCAATAAATATATTGAATGAATGACCACATGGTGTTAGTTGACACACTTTCACATGTCACTTTTAGCGGGATGTCAGTTGTCAAATCCATCTCATCAGTTATCCAGTGAAAAGTTGGGTTACATCTGAAAAGTTAAATGACATCAATTATTTATCTTTATAACTGTGTTTTATATTTGAAGATAGAAATTTATTATAGTGTTTCTAACACTATATTCACTTAGTGCAGGAGCAGTCCATATATGGATGTAGAAATTCATACACAGGGAGGTCAAGTTGTATGAAGGAGATTGTAAGATAATAGAAAATGCATATGTTGGTCTCTGCAAAGAGCTCCTAAAACCTTTTTTTTTTTTTTTAAGATTTTATTTATTTATTCATGAGAGACACACAGACACACACACACACACACACACACACACACACACACAAGCAGGCTCCACACAGGGAACCTGACATGGGACTCAATCCTGGGTCTCCAGGATCAGGCCCTGGGCTGAAGGCAGCGCTAAACTGCTGAGCCATCCAAGCTGCCTGTTCCTAAAACCTTTGTAAAGTGTTAAGTACCAGGAGCACCAGGAGTATCTTTTGTTCTAGGGAGGTGACTCTGGGTGGGCTCCTGGATGGGGTCTGGTCTCCAGAAAGACCAATTCAAGATTTGAACCTTGGGATTTTTAGTCCTGTGGTAAACATGGCACAAAGCTGTCATGGAAGATTACAGTGAGTAGCAGAGTTGCTAGGTGTAAAATTGTCCTGTGTGTCTGAGCTCTCTACTCTAGAGCCCAGAAATAAATCCATATGTATATGGTCAACTGATGTTTAACAAGAATGCCATGAACACACAGTGAGGAAAGGAGAGTCTTTTCAGTAAATGGTTTTGGGAAATCTGGATATCTACATTCAAAATAATGAAAATGGATCCTTATCTCATGTGCACCATATATAAAAATCAACTTAAAATGGCTGTGAGACCTAACACTGTGAAATGACTAGAAGACAATATAAGGAAAAATCTTTTTTTTTTTCATAAGGAAAAATCTTGAAATTGTTCTAGGCAACAAGTTTTTGGACATGACATCAGAAACATAGGCAAGAAAAACAAAAATAAAGTAGGATTGCATCATACTAAGAGCTTCTGCACAGCTAAGGAAATAATCAAAGTAAAAAGGCAACTGACAGAATGGGAGAAATATTTGCAAACCATCTATCTGATAAGGAGATAATATCCAAACTATATAAGGAAATCCTACACCTCAATAGCAAAAGTCAAATAACCTGATTTAAAAATGGGCTTACCTGGGGGGCACCTAGGTGGCTCAGTCAGTTAAGCTGATGACTCTTAACTTTGGCTCAGGTAATGATGTCAGGGTAATGAGATCAAGCCCCTCATTGGGTGTGGAGCTTGCTCGATATTCTCTCTCTCTCTCTTTCTCTTCCTCTACTCCTCCCCACTTTATATCATTCTCAAAAAAAAAAAAAAAAAGGGCTAAACATGAGTAGACATTTCTCAAAAGAAGCCATACAAATGGCCAACAGGTATATAAAAAAGTGCTCAGCATCACTAATCAGGGCAATGCAAATCAAAACAACAATAAGATGTCACGTTACACCTATTAAAATGTCTAACAAAAAGACAATGGTTAACAAGTGGTGAGGTTATAGAGCCAAGAGAACTCTTGCACCTGAGTTAGAGGGGGTGTAAATTGGTACATCTATTATGGAAACACTATGGAAATTCCTAAAAATATTCAAATAGATGATCTAGCAATCTCACTTCTGGGTATATATCAAAGGAACGGAAATAACTATCTCAAAGGATATCTGTATCCCTAGGTTCATTGCAGTATTATTTGCAACAGCCAAGATATGGACACAGCCTAAGTGTTTGTTGATGAATGAATGGATAAAAAATGTGTGTGTGTGTATATATATATATATACACACACACACGTAATATTATTCAATCTTATAAAGAATAAAATCTTGCCATTTGTGACAAAATGGATGAACCTGAAGGAGATTGTGCTAAGTGAAATAAGCCAGACACAGAAAGATGAATATTTTATGATCTTACTTATATGTGGAATCCCAACATTTTAACTGATAAAAATAAAGAGTAGAATGGTGGTTACCAAGGGCTAAGGGGAAGGGGCAATGAGGTATTGATCAAAGGGTACAAAGGTTGAGCTATGTGGGATAAATAAATTCTGGAGATTTAATGTACAGCATAGTGACTGTTATTAATAATACTGTAGTACAAACTTGAAGTTGTTTAAGAGAGTTGATCTTAAATGTTCTTACCACTAACACCAAAAGACATAGCTATGTGAGGTGACGGGTGTGTTAATTAGCTTGATTGTGGCAATCGCTTCACAAGGTTTACACATATCAAAACACCATGTTGTATATCCTAAACATATACAGTTTTATTTGTCAGGTGTGCCTCCATAAAGCTGGGGGAAAAAAAAGAAAAGTCAAAGAAAAATGAAAATAAAAACTTTCAAGTGTTGACAGTGATGGACTTTCTAGAACTTGGGATGGTAACAAAGAATGAACCCCTCCCACCAGATGGAGAAGATAAAAGCAACATTGGAAGTGTGGGTAGAATTGTAACTGGGGATGAGGTTCCAATTAGTGGAAGAGGGAGAGGAAGAGGAAGGGAAAGGAGGAGGAGAAGAATAAGAAGAGTAAGATGAAGGAGGAGTAAAAGAAGAAGTAGAAAGAGAAGAGGAGGAAGCCGAGGAAGAGGGGAAGGAGTGAGAAATAATCACCCTTAGCTCAGCATCCAGAGAGAAGTGGAGTTCACATTTTGGTGTAGGCGCAGACACACAAATGCACACACATAGCAACTTCAGCACTTTTCCGAAAATTGGCAGGTGCACAAAACTTAGACGAGAGTCAGTCAGCTAGCTAGAAGCATGTCAGGTTTGTCATAGTCATGCAGCATTTAGGAAGCCGTGTTTAAGAGAGGAAAATTTAGGCGCCACTATGAAAGACGGGAAAGAAAGCAGATGGGTGATGGTATTTCTAGGAGTTGTCAATCTCTCAGGAATCTTGAAATAGACATCATAGAGGGGAAAGAACTGCCTGAGAAGAGTTGAGAGCATCCGTATGGAGAAAGGCAAAAATAAAAATGGCCTTGTGAACAGGAAAGTTGAAGGGAACACTCTCAAGGGGCCAAATAAAGTAGATGAAAGCTATAGAGAAAAGGAGCTTAAGATTTTATTTAATTAATTAATTTATTATTTAAGATTATTTATTTTAGAGAGAGAGTGAAAGAGCATGCATGAGTGAGCATGAGCAGGGGGAGGGAGCGCAGAGTGTCCTTGGAGCAGGGAGCCTGATGTGGGGCTCGATCCCAGGACCCTGGATCATGACCTGAGCTGAAGGCAGACGCTTAACTGACTGAGCCACCCAGGTGCCCCAGGAGCTTAAGATTTGAAAATGCAATGTGTCCTAACAATTCGGCAGTATCTGTGAAATATATGTTATTTTAAAATTTGATAGTCATGATTTTGAGACTGCTTTGAATGTGAGTCCACATTACAGGCTGACAGACAGACATGAAAGATGGGCCTGGTGCCTCAGAACATTTGTGTGTGTGGTGGGTGCAGACAGAGGAGCCATTACTGATTTCTGTGGGTGCTCTTAGAGGCAGAAGATAACTCTGTAGCACATTGTCCCTGCCCCCAGATTTACTGAAGCATTGTTGGCTTACAACATATATGTTTCCTGTGTATGATGTAATGATTTGATGCACTTCTATTACACAATGATTACCTCGGTAAGGTTAGTTAACACCTCCATCCCTAGAAGTTTATACCCTTTGACCAACACCTCCCCAATTCCTCTGACACCTCGCTCCTATTCTCTAGTTCTATAAGTTTGGCATTTTTAGATTCCATGTATAAGTAAGAGCCTATGGTATTTGTCTTTCTCTGACTTATTTCACTTAGCATAAATTCTCAAGGTCCATCCATATTGTCACAAGAGGCAGGGTTTCCTTCTTTTTCTATGGCTGGGTAATATTATATTATATTATATTGTGTGTGTGTGCATGCACACACGCGTGCGTGTGTGTGTATTTAGGTTGTTTCCATGTCCTGGCTATTGTGAATAACGCTGCAATGAACATGGGAGTACAGATCTCTGATATCCTGCTTTCATTTCCTTTGGATATATACCCGGGAATGGGATTGCTGAATCATATAGTAGTTCTATTTTTGATTTTTTGAGCAATCTCCATACTGTTTTCCATAGTAGCTGCACCAATTTATATTCCCACCAACAGTGCACAAGGGTTCCCTTTTTTCTACACCCTCACCAACACTTGCAATCTCTTGTCTTCTTGATGACAGTCATTTTAACAGGTGTGAGGTGATAGCTCATTGCGGTTTTGATGTGCATTCCCTGATGATTAGTGATGTTGAGCATCTTTTCATGTACCACTTGGCTGTCTTCTTTTAAAAGAAGGGCTATTTATGTCTTCTGTCCATTTTAATAATTGGATTGTTTGTTTGTTTTGCTCTTGAACTGTATGAGTTTCTTATATATTTTGGATATTAACCCTTTAACAGGTGGTTTGAAACATTTTTGTCATGGTTTGCATTTTCTGTAGGTTGCGTTTTGTACATTTCTGCTGCATTCCGTACATAGGCTGCATTTTCATTTTGCTTGTTTCTTTTGCTGTATACAAATACTATGACAGTATGATAGAATAATAACCACTGCTTGTTGTATCAGTCGGGTTTTCTGGTAAAGATTTCAGAATTTTAGTGGTCTCCAAAATAAGCATTCATTTCTCTCTCATTGCATAAAGGCTGTGAGTTGGCTGCAGCTCTGCTCAGTGTTGTAGGCTGTCTGTAATTCCACTCCCCATGTCTCCTCATTCCTGGATCCAGGCTGAAGGAGTAGACCCTGTCTGGGACATGGTGTTCTTGTGGCAGAGAGCAAGGGCACAGAGGCTGTGGTGGCATATTGAAAACTTCCTCATCCGCTGACATACGCAGGCTAAATGGTGGGGCAGAGATGCAAACTCTACCTCCTACCAGGAGGCATCACAAGGGCAGAGGTGTATAATCTACTCACAAGACAGGGAAAGAATAATTTGGACAATAGCAAGAGGTACCATATTAATAATAAGCTAGGCCTTAAGTTTTATTATACTGGTCTTTGGGGTCTCTGGGTGTATCACGGGAAGGAAAGAAGCCTTTGATTGTAGCTGTGGCAAAGAAAAGGATCTGAAAGTGTTCCTTGTCCATCCATTCCTAGTTATCTTGTATCATTTTACCCCTGAAATTAAAAATGAATTCAATACTTAAAATGCAAATATAATTAGAAATGCAAAGAATATAACAATATTAAAAATGCAGAGGCATGCAAATATAAATTATGTAATTTATCTTTTTGACATATCTTGTCTGCAGAGACTTGTGCTGACATAATTTCATCTTGTTTAGTTTGCAGATAAAAAGATAATCCCTGATACCAGGTGAATTACACTGTAGAAAGCTCCTCTAAACCATCATATGGGGAAGGAAATAGTGGGGCTTCTTACACTCTCCGCTAGTATTAAAGGAAATGGGAAAAAAAAATACAGTTTGACCTACCCAGGTCTTTCATCTCGATTGAGTTAGCAATTTAACCCTCAACATCTTTTTCTTTGGATTGCTTACTTAACCATTTTAAAGATGACAGGCAGTGGTTGTACGGCAGAAGTATGCTATCAGCCGTCTCCTGTTCCCCTGTAACTACTCTCTGTAACCAACTTCCTGTGATTGAAAAGCCTAAGATATTAAGGTCTGAAAATTGAGGTTTTGAATTGAAAGGAAAACACCTCAATTTTAACCATGGTGCAGAACTTTGTCTTTTTAGCATATTTCTATAAGAATCCTTGCAGGGAACGTTTTCAAATTTGAGGTTATTTTTGCCTTGGTTCTTTCAGTAAATGAAATAAGAATACTAAGCTTAAAATGCTATTAAGTTTGATGTGAACAGGAATGCAGATTTTGGAAGTGTAATCATGTTTCATCGGATGTCTTCTACCACCAGTGTGAAACTGATGAGACGACATTATGCATTTGTATTGATTGCCGTGTTTGGGAATTAAGTCACCAAGTGGCATTTTACCATATTTTGTTGAAGAGCAGACTCAAAAGCCTGCTCTCGCTCCAGAGACCTTTTCCAATTACCCTAGTCTTCCATGAAATCTCTAAACTGTGATATTATTTTTTACCTTTCCTGCATATTGGTCATGTACTCTCCCAGATAGTATGGCTCGGGGGTGGGTGGGGGGCAAGGCCAGGCCCAACTTGGTTATTGTTCCAGCTCCTAGCACAGGCTTGGCAGGTAGCTGGTTCGTAATCTGTATTTGTTGATGGAATGAATGTGTTGATTTAAATAATCATCTAATTGCTTATGAGAATGTTATTGTCTTCATAAGTAAGATATCTTAATTATAAGTTCCTTGCAGTCAAGGGTCATGTGTTCTTGCTGAACTCCCATGCCACCTCCCAATGCTCCCATGGCACCACGGGCTCCCATGGCTAGGCACACAGGGGTATATATGTGATGTTTGTTGAAATGATTCTCAAAGTTCAGTTATGTTTGAGATTTCAGTGGCACCTCCTTTTTAATTTTTTTTTAAATTTATTTATGATAGTCACACAGAGATAGAGAGAGAGAGGCAGAGACACAGGCAGAGGGAGAAGCAGGCTCCATGCACCGGGAGCCCGACGTGGGATTCGATCCCGGGTCTCCAGGATCGCGCCCTGGGCCAAAGGCAAGCGCCAAACCGCTGCGCCACCCAGGGATCCCATCAGTGGCACCTCCTCTACAGATGCTAAGTTTAGTCTTTCAATATGATACAGCTATAAATACTTTGAGCTAAGGACCATAAAGTATTCATATACATTTGTGATGTGCCTCACAGGCTACTCCACATCCAGAAGGTAAATTGTAGAAATGAACTGAACTCTAAATTTTAACCATGACTTAGTATTGCTCAGCTGTGTTGACAAAATCTACAGCTACTTACAACCCAAATATCAAATACTTAATGAGACAAAGAAAAAAAATGAGACAATCGATTAGTTAAGGGAATACAAATATCAACCAGTGCCAAAAGAATATTACATTTGAATCATGGACACTTTAAAATAGAAAGAGATCTTTTTTTTTTTTTTTTTTTTTTTTTAGAAAGAGATCTTTGAGGCCTTTCCAATACATCTAGGGCATTCTTGGGGAGACTCCCAACAGATTATGAACTCTGATGCCAGACAACCCTCATTCCAGCTCTGGCTCCCCCTTGGGTGGCCATGTTCCATTGTTTTAAAAAAGATTTTATTTATTTATTCATGAGAGAGAGAAAGGCATAGACATAGGCAAAGGGAGAGCCTGATGAGGGAATGAATCCTGGGACCCCAGGATCACAACCTGAGCCAAAGGCAGATACTCAACCACTGAGCCACCCAAGTGCCCCTATGTTCCATTATGTAACCTCTCATTGCCTCAAATCCCTTATCTTTAAAATGGTATAATGACAATATCTACCTCCCAAGACTGTGGTGAGGATTACATGAGATAATGCAAAGAAAATATTTAGCATAGTGCCAGGTAGAGTGAGTGCCTTATAAACGTAAGTTATTACATGGTTGTTGTTGTTTTTACTGTTATTTGTTGAATATCCATGGTATGCAAAGAACTATGGGCAGGGTGCGATAGATAAGGCCCAGCTTCAGGAATTCATAGATAACAACCTCTAATCATTTTTATAAATGGCCATTTACTGAGCCCTTACCTAATAGACATTATGCCAAATATTGAATCTGTTTGGTCAATACTTAGGACAACTCTTTTGTAAGTGGGAAATTGAGACTTAGGAGGCCACGCAACTTCCCCAAGGTCACCCAGCAAGCACTTGGAGGAGTTGGGAGTCAGTATTCCTGGCTGATTTCTGTAATTTATGTTCTCTCTTAAAGAAACATCTCAAAAAGTGATGTAATGAGCGAGCAACAACAGTACTACTGCAGAGCAGATGTCTTTAGAAAGGGGAGATTGCTTCAAGGTAGGGTCATTGTAGAGGATTCCACAGGGAAAATGACACTAGATGAGCAGAATTTTAACAGAGAGAGAAATAGGGATAGAGTTCTGGTCTGAACCCATATGAACTCATCATTTTTGTAGGAAAAAAAAGTTGATGATTGTTATTTTCATGTAGTTCAACCTAGAATAATTTGTGACAGTGGTAATGGGCATGGGCAAAGTTTAAAATAAGAAGAATTTGAATCCTCTCCCAGTTTTTCAATGAGGACTCCTGGGTGTTGGAGAGAAAGGAGACAATCAAAAATGTGTATAGATCAGGGAATAGGGATCCTGAGAAAAAGAGAATTAATCTTCAATGGGATGAAGTTCACAAAGAAATTACTGATGCCACGGTTGTTAATGTGTGGGGATTTTAAATCATTTTGAACATCTTTCTATTTTTTGGCAATTTCTATAAGATAAAAACAAATGATATAATTAAAGCTGTAGGGAGCAGCAAGGGCAATGAAGATGCTTTCACCGAGTCACTTAAGGTTTCCTTGAAACATTATAGGAATCATGTGGAAACTTAGCTTTCATTATTTCAAAAAGGGGCATTTATCAGACACAAATAACATTGCAAACATTCCTTCTGCTTCAAATTGCTCCAAGAATGTTTCCTTGATACAAAAGTGTAATGATTTTGCTCCGCATGTTAAAAGGGTGATTTTGCACTTTTCTGATTGAAAAATAGAGACCAAAGTGGACATTTAAGGACTATAAATATTTCCGTTTCTGGAATGATTTTATATGCTTTGCTGCCCTAGAGTGATTATTTATCTGGAGAGCTAACACATCGGCACTGCACTTTGTTCTGAACGGGCATAGCCTTCGTTGCAGGAATAATTCTTCAGAAGGAAGCCAGGGTGACATTATTCACAAAGGATCCCAAGCGTAGGGCTCTTTCTACCCCTCCCAGATCAGTCTCCTGGGACCCTTTTAGACTATATCCCAAAAGCTACCTTTTATTTCTCGAAATTTCTGGAGAGGAAGCATGAACACTATCTACTGACATTGTTATATATGACAATATACCAGATTCTTTGCTTTATTCCATTTAACCTCTCAATAACCTTCTTACTATTATTACTGTTGTTATATTGTTATTGATCTTATATGTAAGTTTTACATATGTAAAAACTGAGGCTTAATGGGTAAAAAAGAGGCCTAAATTCACATCATTTAATTTGAGACTTGGTCTCACTAACTCCAAAGCGCCTTCTGTCTCCTGACCTCTCTGTAAGGCTGTATCCCCCAGTGCCTACAGTCAGACATCTCCTGTCCCATCTCAGTTCACCCATTACAATATGTAACAATTTTGCTACACACAGCACCCTCATGAGTCAGTGGTTCTCCACGGGGGTTGTTTTTTGCCCCAGGAGACGTCTGGCAATGCCTGGACACATTTTTTTTGTTGTCACAATTGGGGGAGAGGCTACTGACAGCTAGTAGGGAAGCTCCAGAAACGCTGCTGTGTATCCCACAATGCACATGATGGCCCCCACAACAAAGGATTGTCGAACTGAAGAGACAAAACTGAGTCCAGAGCCCTGTCTGAAATCCTCCATGCTTCCTAATCCCCACACTCATCCCTGTGTTTCTTGATATTGGAAATCTTTGTCTAGCTTCTGACAAACCCATTTTTACTTCTAGGCGATTAGGAAAACTGAATAATTAATGTAATCTTCCCATGATCAAACTTTCATTAATATCTATTTGTGGAGGTGATTAGCTAGACACCAGTGCATTGGATCTCTTGTATCTATTGGGAGCTCCTAACCTGAGGCAGATGTCTTTCTTAAATCTAGAAGAGGAACAGCAACAGTACAATACTGCCAAACTCATGTGTGTCAACAGGAAAGGCTTTTCATTCTCAGAGGTTAATTGGGCAGAAAGATGTTTTTCAGGTGAAGGAGGGCTAAGGGAGGGGCAGTGCCATGTTTCCCTGGGGAAGCTGAGGAAGGTCATCACCTCCTCCCTGCTCAAAGCAGCATAGCCATGTGGAGAATGCTGGATTTCAGAACCCTACTGCCAAGAAGAGGAAGGGCTTTGTTCTGAGGATTGTGTACGATGCACACTAAGTGTGTATGTCAATACCTACATACCTACAGACATCCTTATTTCTTTTATACCTTGTTTTTGGTTTAACTGATAAATAATCCAGAAAATGATAGAAACTCTTGCGTGGACTCCTAACTCTGGGAAATGAACAAAGGAAGGGGAGATGGGCAGGGGGATTGGGTAACTGGGTGACGGGCACGGAGAGGGGCACTTGATGAGACGAGCACTGGGTGTTATACTATATGTTGGCAAATCGAACTTCAATTAAAAAAAAAAAAGAAACTCTCCTCGGACTTTGCTTTGCCCATGTAAACACAGCTACGAGCTGTCCAGTTATTGCCTCTAAGCTTGCAGCTTCCTGCACTGTTAGAAATTCTTTAAATGAAAAGCTAGTATTGATTCACTGTTCTCTGCAAAACGGCTTTAATTGGGACATGTCATCACAATCCTCTTAGGAAGAATAGTCTATAGATTTCAAAAAGGCTCCAAACAAGCATAACGTAGGGTAAGACAAGCTCCCCAAATCCCGAATTCCTAGCTTTCTAATTCTCTAAGTGTGCCCTGTACAGGGAGCACAGGCCAAGGCCTTGCCTGCCTGCATTATCTCACAGTCGCCACAAGAGGGCGTGTGAAGAACATAATCCTCTTTGGAACTGGGATTCCAGAAGCCATTTCCTTGATTAGGCAGCAGCATCTGTAGTTTCCTGTCTCCGAAGCAGGTGGAACAGATCTTTAAAACAGTCACTTACACATCTTTTTAACATGCTGTCTACACAGAAAGGGGGAAAAGGGAAGGTTCTGAAGGTGGTGTGAGATAGCCTCTCCTGGATTTCCCCACAATCTGGAAGAGAGTCAGGAAAACCAATCCATGCAGGCATTGCACTCCTTTTGATTTAGTTGGAACTTTTCACCACGCCAGAAATGGCCAAGGCTACTGAAATGACTTGGGGTTTGAGTAGGATAAATCACTCCAAGCTTGAAAGATTTTCCTGCAGTGATTCATTTCTGTCAAAACAAACACACACACAAAAAAACAACCCAACTTGATGATTTAGTTTGCCTTCGGCATTTTCAGAAGAGAAATCATCTTTTCTTTAGAATAGTAAGAAAAAAAGAATAGGAAGTCAGAGTCCCACCCATTATGTGCTACTGTCACAGGTGAGTGTCCCACAGAATTAGAAGGGCTCAGGTTACTTCCAAGGATACGGAGAGAAAATTGCTGTCAGATGAGGTGCTCTGGGGATAGAGGACAGGGATCAGGCATGGGGATCCTATAGGGTGGAGGTTCTCAAACTTGGGCATACATCATAATTATCCCCAAATACTTGTTCATATGCAGACTTTTGGGACTCACTGTGAGATTCTGATTCAAGAGGTCTGAGATGGGGCCTGAGAATTTGCATTTCTAGCAAATTCTCAGGTGATGCTGATGTTGGTTGGGGACCACACCTTGCGGTAACTAAGTCATCTAAATTACTCCTGAGGTTAGACCTGGGCATCTACAGCACACCAGTCCCAGTATTGGATGTGGTTAGGACCTGAGATTCCAGCCTGGTTATTAAGGTCCTAAGACTATACCACACATAGACCTCCCTGCAGACTCCTTGCTCCAAAAGGCGACTCTTCTGAATGAAATGAAACTTTTAGCTTGCTTCCTCTCTTCCTCAAGAAAACCTCAGGCCTCTGAGCTGAAAGAAATTCCATAGTCCTGCTGACAGCTGTGGCCTCTGTTTTCAGATCTTAATGCATGGGGAAAGAATGAGCAAACGTATTCTATACCAACCAGACACTGTTTCGCAGAATTTATAGATTGATTCCATCTCTGAGTGACCTCAACAAGTTGCTTACCCCAAGAATACATTTATTTTCTTATCTGTGAAGTAGGAACAAGGGCTATACCTACTTCACTGGGTGGCTGTATGGGTTACGTGAGTTAATACCTGAACAGTGCTTAGAACAATGATTTAATGACTTAAATATCTGCTGTGCCATATCCCTCACCTTTGCTTTTAATGTCTGTCTCCTTATATGGAAACTTGAACGAAGAAGCCTCTCAGCTCCTGGGAGTGTGCCCTCTTGCAGTGTTATTGGGAGGCTGGAAGATTTATAATGTTATCTTTAAACCCCTCACCTGGCTGAATGACATGGCTTAGCCAGGATGTAGAGGTCAGAGGTCAGGTATGAAGGTCGATTGTAATTTCTAAGTGGTAAAGGTATTCAAACCATATAACTGGTTTAAAGCTTATTAATTTTGAACAATCTGTTGTGCTAACTCGATTATCTTCATGATACATTAGCAGATCCCGTGGAACTGCCATTCTTTGTGCCTTGCAATATGAGGAAGCAGCAAAATAGCAGGAAGAGAAAGTATAAATATAATAAAAGTAGTCCTGGCACACTGCTGTGCGACATGGAGCAAAGTACTTCATGTGTCTGTATGGCTTCCTTGAGTGGTAAAATGGGTATGATGATTCAAAGCTGCCTCAGAATCACCAATCACACTTTCTGTACATTCTCATATATGATATATGACTAAGTACTATTTAATTACTTGTAGACTTCAAGTAAATTTCATTGGTGTGGATATTTATTTTTACCTCTTCATTTAAATAAATTATTCACTGAATAGATAATATATTGTCATGAGGAAAATTGAAAAAGCTAAAAAGGATGAACAAGGGAAGATAAGCTTCCCTTCCATACCTGTCATCAATCTGCAGTGTCCATCCACTGAGATTTTAAAGTGTTTTTAAAAGATTTTATTTATTTATTTATTTATTTATTTATTTATTTATTTGAGAGAGAGAGAGAGAGAGAGAGAGAGAGAGAGAGAGAGAGAAAGTACATGTGTGAGAATAGAGGGAGGGCACAGGGGGAGAGAGAGGGAAAAGCAGACTCCCCGCTGAGCATGGAGCCTGATACTGGGCTGGATCCCAGGACCCAGGGATCATGACCTGAGCCAAAAACCGAGTCAGATGCCTAACTGACTGAGCCACTCAGGCACCCCCCCTAGTGACATTTAAAAAAATCATTGGATTATTTTTTTGAGTTTTGGTTTTACAGCAAAGCTGGTTATGTCCTGTTATGCCCCATCTTCCATACATGCACTGCTTTCTCCACTGTCAACATCACCCACCAGAGTTAACATTTGTTATAATTCATGAACCATCAGGGACACACCATTATCATCCAAAGTCCACAGCTGATGTCAAGGTTGACTCCTGGCATTGTAAGTTCTGTGAGTTTCAACAAATATGTAAAGGCATATATCCACCATTACTGCATCATAAGGAATATAGTTTCACTGCCTGTGCTCTGTTCAGATGATATCTGTTCATCTCTGCCTCCCACCAAACCCCTGGCAACCACTGGTCTTTTTACTGTCTTCATAGTTTTGCCTTTCTCAGCATGTCACCTACTGGCAGTCACACAGTACATAACCTTCTCAGATTCTGGCATCTTCCTAATAGTAATATGCATTTAAAGTTTTCCATGTCTTCATCCACTCATCTGGATGTTCACCCTCATCTATTTGTATTCACCTTTTGAAGGTGAATTTGAAGGACATCTTGGTTGCTTCCAAGTTTTGGCAGTTGCATATAAAGCCATTAGAAACATTTAGGTGCACGTTTTTGTAAACTTTTAAAGTTGTTGCTTTAGGTTAAGAAATCTTAACCACTTGCGATTAGGACTCTTTTGTATCTCTTACCTGCATCCTGTGTGGATGTTGGCATCGAGCACTTAGGATGATCATGGCCATAGTGCTTTTAATAGAAACATTCCCTGAAATATGTGCCCCTGCTCCCCACCTCATGCCTGGTGACATTGGTTAAGAGGCTTTCCCCAGCAGGGAGTTGGGGTGAAACTGAAATTTTTCCCTTTTGATCACTCTTCTCTTTTGCCTCCATCTGGGCTTCTGTCCCGCCTCCAGATCCAAGCAAGGCTTGCTACTGTTGATATGAGGATCACTCCAGTGTTCCAATTTGAATCATCTCCAGTCTGGCTTTTTCCATCTCCATCTCACGCTTAGCATGTCCAGCTCCCACATGGTATATATATTTGTGTCCATATTGATCTATATTCATATCTGCTTCTCTTACTAGATAATAAGCTACCATCTTCTTTCCCTACTTCCAAAATGTTATATATAATGATTTGCATATAAGAGATTTTTAGTCAACATTTATTGGTAGAACAAAACATTGTTGATGTTGCAGCTAAGAACTATTTGACTAATCAGATTCTGTATCCTGTAGAATGAAAGATGCAGATTTCTAAGAAGCACTGCTCTGAAAGTAACAATAGCTAACATATTCCAGTATTTAGTCTATGTTAGGCACAATGCTAAGCATTTTCACGTAAATTATCTCACTTATCCTCATGAAACTCCCCAATTGTTATTATTGCTCCCACTTTATATATGAGGAAACTGAACCTTAGTGAAATTAAGTAACTTGCTTGAGGACTCATGCAAATGGATCATGTACTATAGGACTTCCAAGATTGCATTTCAGGGATGATGGCACATAAAATGCAAAACAAATTTTCATCTGTCACATTAAAGTGAATGATGTAATATAAGTCTTCATCAATATCAATTGGTGTGTTTGTGTTTATACGATTAGTCTGACTTCCCCCAAAGATGGTAAGCTCTATGAAGATAGGAGCCATTTGGCTCCATCTATCTCCAGTCCCTAGCAAATTGCCTGGTCTAATTTAGGTAAACCTATCCAGGAATGGTCTTAGTCTTCTGGTGAGTCAACAAGTTCATCTTCTGACACATCAACCCCCTGTAAGAATAAGGCATTTTGGAAGTTGAGTGTGGTCATCATAAGAAATGCATTACCATCTCCCAGAACAATGGTGCCCGTCTCTACCTCTACCTTCCATTCTTCAGATTAATTTCTGGCATAGATCTTTGATGGAGAAAAAGATGCATTACTATACAAAAGAAGAGATAACCAGGTCAAGGAAGGTACATTTTATAAATAATTTGTATATTCCTATGAAATACCTAGAAATTTAGTATTGAAAGCCTAACCACCTGGAATACATGTTTGTGAATGGGATTGCAGGAGTGAGCCTATCTACAAGTTATCAGTTATAACTCAGAAAGGAGGAGTTTATGTCCTCACTGTCCCTCTGAACCCAAAGTGGCTATGAGAGATTTGGGTGCTGCCAGGAAGGACAGTGGAGACTAAAACAGCCCGTATTATCTCATGCTTTTCAAAATCACTGTGCTTTTACTCTTGATTTCCTATTGCTTAGAGGTTCAGGTTTTAACTTCTCAGCCTGGTGTTCAAGAAATTCCATTTTATGACCCTCGCTTCTATGTTCAGCTTTATAGAATAGTCTGCAACAGGGACTCTGGTCCATGGAATGGATTCTGCTGTCCCTCTCATATGTCAGCATCACTTTAATCTTCCCTTTTCTCAGACAGCACAACTCTCACTTCTTTCTCTACCCATATTTTCTCTGATTTCTTAAAAGCAGGATTAAATGCAGCTTTTCACTTTTTCCTGATGACTTCAACATGAACTATGATTGTGATCATAGCTTAGTAGGGTGGCTAAGGGTTCAGATTCTCAGGTCTGATTTAGGTCAACACAAGACTTCATTTATTTGCTATCTAGGTGATTCTAAGGGAATTATTACTTTTCCAAGCCCGGTTTCCTCATCTACAAAATGTGAATAGATAAAATGACCTTATAGAATGGTGATGAGAGTTAATGAACTTTTGCATGTAAGATGTTTCATCTTGAAAAATATTAATTCTAGATGCTTAAGTATTTTCAACCTGATTGAATTGGAGGACAGAAGGTAAAGGAAGAAATAACAGTTTTGGTATACGGTCCTTTAGTCAAGCCTGCATAATGCTTCAATTCACTGGTGTAGTGAACTGAAGCAGAGGAATGTTATAGTATTGGTGGTGATGCAGTGAGGATTTTATGTTCATTTTAAAAATGTGAAGTTGACAAAAGTTTAGGAAATTTAAGAAGAAGCAAGTAGTCAGTGGGATTCAGTTACTTGTGTCTAGGAGGTAACTGAAGCCAGAGGTATGTACAGAGTCACCTAGGAAGAGAGTATAGAGTGAAAAATGGAGTGGATCCATGACCAAGGACTATAGGCTTGCTTATAGGCTCCATAGATGATGATTCATTTGCAAAGAAAGTGGAAAAGTGAGTAGAAAGATAAAAACAAAACAATGCCAGTGGTATCTCCAGTGGAGGAGACTATTTCAAGAAGGTGGGCATGTTTGGTGTTGTCAAATGCTTCTGGGGGGCAAGTACTCAAAGGACTAAAAATAAGCATTGTGTTATCTACAGGAGGCCACTGCTGACCTTTGTGGGAGCTGCTGGAGGGTTGTTTGGAGTAGATCAAGGAGAGAATGGGAAATGAAGAAATAGAGACATCAAGTAAAGAAAACAATTTTTTTTTAAAGTGACTGTTAGGAGAAGAACAGAGGTAGGGGCAGAATATAGAATGAAATGTGTTAAATTTTTTTTAAGGGGAGAGATTTAAGCATATTTGAAAGCCAATGGGGAGGATACAGATTTGTTACAGGTTGAGTTGGGCCCCCCAAAATTCTTAGGTTTAAGTTCTAACCCACAGTGTCTCAGAATGTGACCTTATTCAGAAACAGACTCATTGCAAATGTAATTAGTTAAGACAAGATTATACTGGAGTAGGGTGGGTCCTAATCCAAATGACTGGTGTCCTTATTAAAAGTGGAAATTTGGATCCAGAGACACACACAGTAGAATGCCATGTGAAGATGAAGACAGAAATCAGGGTGATGCTTCAGGAGTGCACCAAGGATTGCCAAAGATTGCCAGTAAACCACCAGAAGCTAGGAGAGAGACATGGAACATAATCTATATTCCTTAGAAGTACCCAGCTCTGCTGACACCTTGATCTCAGACTTTTAGCCTCCAGACTATGAAACAACAGATTTCTGTTGTTGAAGTCACCCAGTCTGTGGTGATTTGTTATGGCGACCCTAGAAAATTAATATAAGATCACAGGAAGAAGATAAATATACAAAGGATAGTTGGTAGTGTAAGGTCCTCAGAAAATAAGTGAAATGGGATCCAAGTTGATAAGGAAGTTGATAGAATATATGAGGTATGAGTAGACCTGTGTGTTTGTCATTGAAAAGATGATGGGTTTCCCATATGATGGCTTCTATTTTCTCTGGAAACTAGGAGGAGATATAATGTGGTGAAAGTAAAAGAATAAAATGGGAGTTTTGAGGATCCATGTGAAGTTGACAGTAGAGTTTAATCTCATCAGCTAATTGGCTCTGTTATGGGACTGTCTTCAGTAATGCTGAGCTGTAGGGTGCAGTCACAAAGAAGTGGAGACTGGGCCAGCCAGGGTTGGGGGCCCAGCAGGACAACTGAAATATAGAGCATCGAGAAATGTTACTGACTAATATTCTATGGAGGCTGAGCTGAGAGAAGTAAAGAACCGGGTTTGAGGAATAGGGTCAATGGTTTGAAGAAAGTAAAAGAGTCTTACCAAGTCTGAAGAATGTTTGTGGTGGGAAATGTTGAATTAACTAATAGAAGAGAGAGATGTGGAAGTGGGACAATTGATTATGGGTGATGATAAGGTTCAAGATATGACAGTTAGTGTAGCTAGACCGGAACAAAGAACTGTGAGACCATTGCACCACAGTGCGGGGTGGATTTGTTTGCTTATTTAACAAATAATAATTGAGTGCTTACTCTCTGCCAGGCACCAATCTATGTTCTGGGAATAAAATAGTAGGCAAAGTAAATGCAGATTTCTGCTTTGCAGAGTTTTCAGGGGAAATAGCCAAGTAATAAATAAAAATAAATAATAAATAAATAAATATCTAATATATAAAATATGTATCTCTATGTGTCACTTTATATAGATATATCTACATACATATCTATACATATCTATATGTTAGATATGTCAGGTTGTAATTGTGCATTAGAAAAACTAAAGTAATGGCACTGGTTAGGTACTGTATATGTGTGTGTATTACTATTTTAAGAAAGATAGTCAGGATGTACTTCTTTTTTTTTTTTTTTAAGATTTTATTTATTTATTTGAGAGTGCACAAGCAAGGAGGAGGGAGATCCTGATGTGGGGCTCGACTCCAGGACCCAGGATCATGACTTGAGCTGAAGGCAGAGGGTTAACAGACTGAGCCATCTAGGCACTCCATGAGATGTACTTCTTGATAAGATGTTATTCAACCAAAGGCTCAAAGCAGTTGACATAAGCTATGTATCTGTCTGGAAGGACATTTCAGAAAGGGAGAGTGAGTAGTTCAGTACAAAGGCCCTAAGTCCATGTAATTGGCATAAGATCTCCTATTAACTCCTTTGGTATAAATAGGCCTCCTTTCAAATGTTTCCCAGTATTTGTGTGGTTTCCTCTCAGGGGAGGCCTCACAGGTGTCCTTAGAGGTATCCTCACAGGTGTCCTTACAGATGTCCTCACAGGTGTCTTCACAAGAGCTCCTTAATGAATCTGCACTTGCTTTTGCTCTGGCTTTCATGCCCTCTGCTGCTGAGGACCCAAGAAGTCTGTGCTCTGTTGGGGACAGCTGGCTTTCCTGTGGTGGTATCAGATATCCCATTGTCTTCCCATCTTAGGTCCAGAGGGTCAGTGTTGTTGCTCTTATCTTGCTCCTGTGTTGCTACAGGACCTGATAACTATCATCCAGTGGTGGCCTCCCCATCAATGCTCATGGACATTGTACCTCTAACTCTGGAAAAGCAGTAGAAACTCCCATCCCCACTCATCCCCTCCTAGATGGAAGTTAGGGGCAGGTGGTGCCTGTCACAGGAAATAAAATGTCTTTCTAGAGAGAGGAGAAGCCCCCAGCCAAGTTTCATCTCATTTCCACTCTGGGAACAACCACTTGGCATATTGATTGTCATCACTTTTTCCAGGAGAGAACAGGCTGTGGTTTTGTTATGACTCCAAAGAAAAAAAATCAAGAAAGTCTGGCATTGGATCATTTCTCAAAGTCTAGATTATTTGGTCATATTTTCAGTTACTATTTTACCTGTGGAGGGGTGGGAAATAAAATGTGTTCAGCTATTTTTAAAGGACAATAATCAGTTACATAGGTAATTGAGGTTTTATTGTATATTCCATATCATAAAAGGCCTGGTACTGTGAAGTGGGTGCAGTTGAGAGAGCAGTGACATAAACATAAAATAAATGTTTATGAATTAATAATTTTATAAAAATTCATCATAGAAACTCAGTATTTAAAGAGCTCCCATAATGGTGAATTTTGTAAAGTGATTAAAAATCCCTTAATTTATTTGCTAGGTGAATCTGTTCTTTTCACATTTTTGCTTACAATAAATCATATTTTCATGTATTCACACACACATGAGCACTTATCTGGGTGCATTTGACTAAGTTTAGTGGGAAACTTAGAATAAACTGTAGTTCCTACAAGTAGTATGAAATAGGAGAATGAGTTGAATTTTCACTTAATCTCAAGAAGAAAAAAAACAGTAGCCTGTTTCATTCACTTTCTAGAAGATGAAGAGTTTGACTTTATGCTTTTGAGAGGTTAAATATTTCAAAAATATTCTAACCACTATCACTTTTATACCTATGATGAGATTTTTGAGAAAAAACAGGGAAATAAACTAACTCTAGAGTGGCCCAAATCTGAAATGTACAGACTTAACACAGTGAGAGCTGAAATTTCCTCCCATAGAGGTAACCCTCGAAGATTGGAGCCCAGCCTGTGGTATGACATGGCCCCATGGAAGGGTATGGAGCAGGGGCAGCCTTCTCCCTTCTCTCATTGTTTCTGGCCTAGGTCTCTCTATTCTCAGGGCCCTCAGTGCTCAGCTGCACAAAAAAATATACTTTTTTATACCCTCTGTTTATCTTGTGATCCATACTAATCTTTCCCTGCTCTAGTGACTTACCTGTTTCAGGATTTAAGGACCACAAAGGCCAGTAAGTCCTTTCTCTGTATAACCTGCCATCCAAAGACATTTTTGATGCTCAGACAATTCCCTGCTGTTTACAACATCAGAGGTGTCCTCCAAATAATTTTCCCCTCTTAACTTCAATAGTACCATTTCTACTTTTCATCTGACTTGGTAGCTAATAAATCAAGAGACAGAAGAGAGAGAAAGAAAACCTCCTTTATTGTTGATTCTTTTATTTTTTTCATTTTTCAGGGGTTATTTACTCTAAAATGGTCTTAATATGTTCTTACTTTTATATTTTCACGTTTTGTGAATTTCTTTCACTTATTTCTCTTTTGAAAGTGATTCTATAATTGTGAAGAAACATTATTGAAAAGTATTTTAATTCTTTGACAGCTTGCCTCTGTCGTTAAACTTAATCTAGCCACCTTGATTTATAAGCTCTTGAGAGAATAGACATGTTTCTCAAGAACTGGTAGATGTAGCATTAAAAAATACAGTATCACCCCCTCAAGTAGAACACACAATGATTTGATCATTTCCCTAAGTGATAGGGCTTATATATTAGTCAAGATACACTTAGCATCGGCAAGAGAAAGCCCTTACTCAAACTGGTTTAACAATGAGGAACTTGGTTGTCCTGTGTCACAGGAAGCAGAGGAATAGCACAGCATCCTGGGAAGGAGGAGGGGCTCCTGCTAAATTCATGTATCTTCTGTTGGATCTGCCTTCACCGGTGCTTTGGCTTCATTCTCAGGTTGTGAGCAAGCTCTGGATATGGCAGTGTCCAGGGGACCAAGAAAGGGCTGTGTCTCCTTGTGTCTCCTCCTTAGGACCAAGTAAAACACTTTTGCAAAAGCCCACAAATAGTTTTTCCTTCACTGGAATTGACTAGGTTAGAATCACATGCTCATCCCTGACCCAATTTATTGGCAAAGGGAATTTGAATGCCATGGTTGGGTTAGGCTAATCATTTTGGAGGCCTTGACCCTTCTTCCAGACTTCTCATTTCAGTTACCCTCAGTCAGGCTAATCGTTTGGGGTGGCCACATAGCTGTGAAGACACACTAAAATTTCAGTGTAACATGGTATTCTAAGATGGTTATTCATTTCATCCTCTAATGTCAGATTTGTTTAGGATTCAGCATATTTTCAGGCAGCTTATACTAGTACCAAGCAAAGGTCAGGCTGGTAGGAGGGGAGGTGAAGCTTTTTTGGGATATTATCAACTCTAAGAGTCACTTTACCAGACATTTACTAATGGATGCCCACTATCCAGAGAAGAAGGTGATCCAGGGATGAGCGCAACCCTCCCTTGCATTTAATTCAGTATGAGTCAGAGTACATAAAACAATCTTCTGGATTATTGATATGAAAGTCTATTAGGACTTAACTACTACAAGGTAATTATTTACAAAAGGGTCTGTGTAAGACAAAAAAAAAAAAAAGGACAGATTTTTTTTTTTTCTCATAAAACTAGTTCCTCCTTAATCTTTCTCATTCCTGTCTACTTAGTTGCCTGAGCCACAGACATGGGCATTGTCCTTGATTTTGCCCTATTCCTCATCCTGCAGTTCTAATTCATCAGTGAGATCACACATTCTACTTGCAAATGAATCAGAATTCCTCTGCTTCTTTTCAACTGTGCTCTACTTTCCCAGTGTTAGCTCTAGAGTGGGCAGTTATATGGGCTGCCTCATGATCTCAGCCCTTTCCATCTATGTTACTGTTCAGCCCTTCAATCCATTCTTAAAGCATCCAGTAGAAGATTAAATAAATGTAAATTGAACATCACTTCTTAAAATATTTTAATGACTTTCTGTTGCACTAAGACTAACATACACATACCCTTGGCCATGGTTTCATGGCTTGCAAAGTTCTGCAGGTTGTGTCCCTGCTTATCTCTGTGGTCTCATCTGTGAGATGGTCCCGTGCTGCCTTTGCTCCAGCCATGTTGGGTTACCTCTGCTGCTTGAACAGAGTTAAATTATTCCTATCATGGGGCCTTCGCTTATACTACTCCTTCTACTTGGACCATCTTTTCCTCTGTTCCTTTATGGCAGCCTCCTGTGCAGTTGTCCCTCTTGTCATTGCTTTTTCATGGTGGCTTTCTCTTCTCACCTTATTTTCATAGACCTGCTCTCTTGGAGGGGTGGGAGAAGTTGTTTTTTGCCCATGTAGCCTTTTCTCAGTTTGTAATTATATACCTTTTTGTTTCTGTATCCTTCATTAGACCTGATGCTCCATGAAGACAGAGGCTATATTGAGCCCATTCTTGCACTATACACCATTCCCAAGAAGAGGGCTTGGGTCCCAGTAGATACTCTATGGCTAGGAGTGCAATGAACAAATTATCTATAAAATGGTGATTCCCTTGAGTATAGATAATGTCTGTGCATTCCTAGCTGCATTGGCACCACATAATATGTCTCAGTACCTGGTTGTTGTTGAACAAATGGGTATCTCCTATTAGAACAATGAACATTAGCATTTGGCTATAGACAGGAGAAATATGAGAATGGATTTCTCATTATTTGAAGAGACTCAACTCCATCATTAGCAAATATTTGGCAGAGTTTGTGATATTTTCAGGTAAGTTTAGCATAATTCTTACAAAGTATTACAACACTATTTCCTTAGTGAGAAAAGATAATACTTGAAGAGTCAGGAAGTCAGAAGAAAATAATCACAAACAGAGTGGAAGAATCACTTCATCCAAATTTAACTTGATCGCATGAAACATCCTAATAGACTCATGTAAGGTTGAAAATAGCCAGAGATAAACCTCTGATGAAATACAAAGCTGGCTTTGTCTCTGTTAGGGTCCCATTTTGGACCACCTCATGGTTAGCGACACTTTTTATCTATGTCGATAAATAATACCACTTATATGTTATATGTCATATGTCAAACAGTGTTCGAGTACATTAACTCATTTAAGGGTTCCACAACTCTATCAGAGAGGTTCTATTATTATGCCTATTTTATTGAAGCACAGAGAGATTAAGTGACTTACTGAAGATAGCATAGCTAGCAAGTGGCAGAACTAGATTTCAAACACAGGCCTATATTTTTTTTTAAAAAAAGATTTTATTTGTTTGTTTGTTTGCTTGTTTGTTTATTTTAGAGAGTGGAGGAATGGCAAAGGTAGAGGGAGAGAGAAACCCAAGCAGACCCTGTGCTGAGCATGCAGCCCATCACCGGGCCTTGATCTCACAACCCTGAGATCATGAGCTGAATCTAGATCAAGAGTTGGTTGCTTAACTGACTGAGCCACCCAGGCACCCCAGGTTTATAATTTTTGTAAAGCAAAAGACTCCCTTAGATCACTACAATCCAAGAAATGAAAGGTGAATATGAGTGAGCATTATAAATGTTAATAATGACCACTCTTTGTATGGTCCTTGTTCTCTGGGTCTTACATGAAGGAGCACTTTCAACAGCTTAAAAAATAATTTTAGGCATTGCATGATGCAATATGAACAAGTGAGTGTACAAAATATAAAATGAAGTCTTGGTTTGTATTATAAACAATTTATTGCATAGCTCCTTAGAATAGAATCCTAGTAGTGCTATTTGACAGCTGTTTGCTAACTGATTAATAAAGGAGGGAGAGATGAAGAGACAGGTGCCTTCAGGAGAGCTGGCCCACACTGAGGATACCTGAGCTTACTCTGCCTTGCTTAGCTATGAGATCATTATTTCCCTGGGTCTCAGATTCCAGCAAATTAGGGCACCAGTTTTAGATGACCTCTAAGTCTAGCCAACTACAGCCTTGAATAATTCTATACAAAGGTACTAATGTATTAATGTTATGAAAGTTACATTAACTATCCTTTTGTTTTACATCCACATTTTCACAAAGCCATTTTAATTCTATCAGTTCGAGCTCTGTAATATTTCTTGCCTAGCCAATCGCCTTTATTCTTAATTTCCACACAACCCACCTTTATGCTGCTACCAGAGAGATTTTGGGGAAATAAAATTCTTAGCTTTGTCATTCCTCTGTAAGTATCTTTGGTGGCTGCTCTCTCTTCAACACAAAGTGTATTCTTACCTTAAGCCCTGTGCTCTTCTATACCAAGCCATGCAGTTCTTGGAGAGCTGCAAGCTATTCCAGATCCTCCTGTATTTGCTCTGGTTGTTCCTTCTGCCTGGAATGCTACCTGTCTATGTCCCTTGGTTGTATGGTGAACATTTTCAACACTAAGGAAAATGTCAGCTCCCCTGTGAGCCTTTCCTGTCTGGACCTCCATGTTCCCTGTCTACCCTACTACAGATAGAACTGACCATTCCTTCTTGGACGTCTCCACTGCCCTAGACCCAAATTTTCAATACTTTTTGTCTATTGACTCCTTGTAACACTGTTGGCAGTAAAAAATATGTTACAGCCATTTTTTATTTTCTTGCACTTAGCATGGTGCCTGGTAGATGATAACAGTTCAGTATATATAAACAGATGATGGGATGAGCACTGGGTGTTATACTATATGTTGACAAATCAAACTCCAATAAAAAATATACAAAAAAAAAACAACTCCAGATGTATAAAAACAGGAATAAAGTGAATGAGAAAACATCATCAACTACCTCTTGCTTTTAAATTTTAAAGTTTTTGGATGAATGTATTCCGAGATGAGGATAGATATGAAAAAAATGTGTGTAAAGGGTAGAAAAATTTTGTAGGAAGGAGGTCTTTCATTTCATCATCCGTATTGTTTTCAGCTGCTTCTGAGACTATTATCTCTTCTGGCTCTTATAAATAAAAATTTTAGAATTTTCTGGTATCTGATATGATATAAATGCTCCAATATGTCTTTTGAAAATATTCTTATTTCATTTGGACTGAGAACCAAAAATGCTGGATAAGAGTGCATATGCTACATTGGGAATTAACTGGAGAGAATAGTGGCTTAGAATTCAATAATTATTTTAGGCTGCCTTTTCAAATTCAAGAAACCCAGACACTTATATGATTTTGCAATATTGCAGCAAATGGACCAGAGCACAGATTCCAATATGTGAAAGATAGATTTTACACACATGCTTACATTTCTGATTAATTTATTCATTATTCAACTGACATTCATTGAACATCTTCTTCTGCCAAGCACTACACTAGATGCTGTGGATTAAAAAAGTGGATCAGAGGACAGCACTTTGATTATTCTGGACAACATCCTTGATGCTTGGAGAGGCTTCACATTTGATTGTGGTCCCACAATTGCCCCACCTGACCTCCCAGGAACCCCATCTCCTGTTGGATGCTTGTTGTCTTTAACCCATTTACACAGCTCTCTGCTAGTTCCTCAAATATCCCAATCTGCTCCCACATTTGGGCCTTTGGGTCTTTGCCTTGCTTGTATCCCTCTTAGCAGAGAACTCCATTCCTCTTTTTAGGACTTAGCATAGGTGTCAGTTCTTCAGGAAAGCATTTCCCATTCCCAGGACCAGCTCAGCTCCTCAGCCTTTAGCAGTGTTCCCCAAGCCTTACTGCAATCACAATTAGTTAACAGTATGTATAGTTGTTTAATATCTGGCTTTCCTGTTGTAATATAAGGTATATGCAGGGACTATATGTGTGTCCCTTTTCCCTCGTGTACTTCCAGAGTCCAGCATTCTGCTGGTATACTGGTTTATACACTGATATATACACAGTGGCCTTTGATAATGATTTGCTGAGTGAATAAGTGAAATGCTAATGGTAGAATTGCTAACATGGACTATTTCTTCCTTGAGACCTCACAGCTTGTAACCCGTTGTCCCCTTTTCATATAGAAATACTTGATGATATAAGGACACCCTCAGAGAGACTCTCAGGGAGCAACTTCTTTTTCTTAAAGAGCTTTGTTACATATTTGAGCTTAGTGAGAAGGCCCTGTGACTGCTGGTAGCACTCTGGCTCTCTCTGTCTGTTCCAGGACCTTCTCAGATGGATAAAATGGAGAGGACAGACTAACTGATCACCCTTCCCAATCCTCCATAATCTTAGAAGAATAGGAAAAGATCAGCTCTTGGTATAACGATAACAATCTCTTTCCCTGCATGGAAGACAGAATTGAGTTGCTCATTTGTGGTTAAAACAGGACTTTTAAAATAACCAATCTAGCAAAGGCAGTGAGAATCAGAAACCAAAACATGTAACAATTTATTTTAGAAAAATGTCCTACAAAGCAATCTCACAATTGGAACTTGAAAGGGCCCAGATACAATCATGTTCTATAGAGGCCCTTGAAATTGACTATGGCACTGAAGGGATTCTAAGCAATATTACCCATGGAGGAAGAGGAATGGGGTATCGATCACAATGTCATGTTCTGCCTTCTTCTCAAATTACAAAGTCGGAAGCAGTCCAGAGTTGAGGAATGGTGTCCTTACTCTGCTGGTATCCACCCTGCATGGGTTATGAGGGTCGGCTAGGCAGTGCCTTCCTAGGGCTTCTTTTCAGAGAGCCCATCTCTCATGATGATCTCAGCATCCCTTCCTCCTGGCCAGAGAGATGGATGGCCTGTGAGATCTCTTCCTGTATGCCTTCTCATTTCTCTATGTCAAGGTGGCTCTAAATCAGGTTACTCTAAAATCTCTGAAGTTTTCTTTTTAGAAGGAGTTTGGGAAGTCCTGCCAAGCATAAAGAACACAGCAGAACACAGCATCTCCTTCCTCCATGGAGATGTGAAAACTCAATACGACATAATTTCACCTGAAGCCTTGTCTGCTTACATGACTTTTGGAAATCTTATTATAATAAATATCCAGGGGCACTGGTTTCTTTTCTTTTCTTTTTTTTTTTTGATTTTGATTTTTTTTTTTTTTAGAGAGAAAGTGGAAAGGGGCAGAGGGAGGAGAGACAGAGAATCTTAAGCAGGCTCCACATCCAGAGTGGAGCCCAACATGGGGCTCGATTTCACGACTCTGAGATCATGACCTGAGCCAAAATCAAGAGTCGGATGCTTAACTGACTGAGCCACACAGGAACACAGAGGGACATTTTTTTCTATGATTCTAATCAAAATCAGAGTTGTACCCATTCTTATAAGGCATTCTCTTGTACCCCAGAGATTCTGAGGGTCTATATTCTTTACGTGGGGTTTTACCACACCTTTGCAAGCTAAGCCCTTTTGGTTTATCTATATCAACAGCCTCAATGTCACCTAGGGAAACTGAAAATTCTTGGACATCATCCCAGACCTATTGAATCATACACTCTGGGAATGGAGCCCTGTGGTCTATGTTTTAACAGATGAGATAGGTCAACTTATCTGAAGTTTACCTTTGTGTTGACTGAAATAAAACATGGGCTTCCTAATCAAATGAATAGTTCAAGAAAGATTACGAGGTGGTGGTTAAAACTTCCCAGTACAAAACTGAGTAGCACAGTTTAAGGCAACATTATTTACATAATCATAATAAATGACTAATCATAAGTGGTTTTATTAAATGGGTTGATATGTGTAAACTACTGAGACTAGTGCCTGACACAGAATAATGCCCTACTCTTTCTTTCCAAGGCCCCAGGCTAGAGGTTGGCACCTAAGGTGCTTTTGTGAGATGTCAGAGCCCCTGACCATTCGGGCCCCTAAGTGCACAAATGACCTTCTTGCCCACTCCCTGCATGCTGCCCAATGGGATTTGACCAGAATAAAACATAGACTTCTACTGAGTAAGCCAAAGAGAACTTGAATTCCTTTGAGTAAAACATCACATAATTGAGTTCTGCATCTGTGTAATTCTCCAGCATGAGTTTTAATGTAGGATGGTCTGCTTTAATGTTTCACCCAAATGTATTTCTGTGGCAAGGCTCAAAGATGACTACATAGATGTAAAAATATGAAAAAATCCATGCTTTCCCAGGGCATCGTGAATATCCACATTGCAGCTATTTCCTCTCTGTCAAAATAAAGGGTTGTGTACAATTGGTATGGTGGTTAAATGAATGGATTCTGTATTGGAACAGAGAGGCATGCACATTCCACCAGTTACTTAGTCTCCTAACCTCGGGAAAGCCACTGAACATTTCTAAGGATCAATTACTTCATTTGTATTTGGGGACAGTGTTGTGATGATAAATGAGATAAATGTGTTGGAAGTGCTTATCACAATGCCTAGCAGGTAGTCAGTGCTAACTATTACTATTCCTTTATATAGATTCGGAGTCAAGAGGAGAAAAAGAGATTAACATCCTGTTTCAGAAGCGACTCCCTGACGCCACCCCCACCCCCACACCCCTTCCCCGAGTTGGAAAGTTTGTGCCTTGTGCCAGAATCATATTGCAGGATAGAGGTTATGTGCCAAGCATGAAGGGAGTGCATTTGTAGGAGAAATAGAAAAAAGACGAAGGGAAACTTTGTCTTTCCATATGCAGACACTTGCATAATATTTCCTTCTTGAGTTCTTGAATCCCAACGAGAGAACTGAGCGTATGTTTGGGAAGAAGACTCATGAATTAATATTTTTCCCAATAGAGAAGCTCACAGAAACTTTGAAGTGTTTATTAAAGAGTTGATAATGAGGAGAAAACTTTTTGAAAATCATATTAAAAAGTACCTCCCAAACTGCTTCAATAATTTAACCTTGGAATCACAAGACTCTACTGGAATAGAAAGAATACATTTTTCTCTCTCCCACTGTCCCTGGTGTATCACATGCATGCTGAGAGCAGTGATGGCCTCTTTCTAGGAGTTGGTGGTGAAATGATACTCTTTTTGTGACCAATCGAATAATTACTAAAGTTGAAATTTGTAATCCTGATATCGAATATTTCATAATGACATCAATTTAAACTTAATACTGCTCTTATCTTTTGACAAAAATAAGGTTTAATATGCCTTTTCTCCTAGAGGGGGTGAAATAAGGAAAGACTTTATTATACAAGATAATTAAAATTCTTCCTGAGGTTAAAAGTGATTTAAAAAGAATCACAACATGAGATAATTAGGCCTTATTAGACACTTTATCTGCTTCACTGAAGTCACTTCTTCCAGGATGATAAAATGTGCCTTTGTCTTTTTTTAGAAAGCTGGATACCAAATTTGGGGAAAAAAATGATCTTTCCTCCTCCTCTTAGACTAAGCACATGACTGTGTGAATGGATTTGGGGAAATAATTTAATGACAGGGTTACAGTTTCCAAAAGCTAGACCTTTATAGAATGTGATGGTTTTCAAGTACTTATTCATTTTTCTAGTGGTATTACATTTTGTCCTCTATTTTTAGTTGGTTAATAGAAAATGATATGAATTTGTGTTTTCTGGTTTTTTTTCCCTGACAGGCAGAATAATAACAGATTAGTTTTGGGATGTTTAACAAAATCCTTTTGTTACTTGACAGACTCGTTTATGCTTTCTTGTGCCATAACAGGTAAGGCAAAGAATGTCAGTGTTTGTATTTTTAATGTCTAATGAACATATAATATAGGTTATTACAATAACTGTGCAATAGTGGATGGTATTTTTTAGATGAAAAGTGGTTCAGGCATTTAAAGCACATGATGTTTTTGTAAAAGGAAGCAGGTACCCTAGGAGCATGGGAGTTTTGCCAGAGTTCTAAACTGTATCCCTACATGAGGTCTGGTATTGCTTTTCTATTCTGCTTTTAGGCCCAATGACGGGGATGCTGTGACTGCCACCCTCTGCTAATGGCTCTTTGGGCTTCCAATGGATTTTAACAATGTTCAATGCAACTAGCAATAAGTGAATCAAATAGTGCTTGTTTGTTCCATAAATATCCAACTTATTTTTATCTATTGATCAGTGAATGAAAAGAAATTGTTATACTTTGTCTTTAAGAGAACATCTCAGTTCTATTGACAATGATCTTGCTGTATAGGTTTATCAAATCATTCTTTCCTTCTGAGTGACCCTTTCCTTTGGGTAAAGGGTAATGTATAGATCAGTGCATTGAGTGTCAAGTAAAACATTCAGATAATTTGGTTGAAAGCTAGGTACACAGAATTGTTAAGCAAAAGTCTATTTTGAGGGAAAATATCTAAAGGGAAGTAGTATGCTTTGGTGGATAAATAGCTTCTGTCATACTTTTACAGGGTCTATTGTAAATGATATAAAGGAAATTGTTGCTTTAAGGTGGACCTCAAACATTAAAATACAAAAGAAATTAATCCAAACTGTGAGCATCAAGGGTGTCCATTAAAGAAGGCTCTAAATGTTTTCATTTATGTGTACTGCTGCTTTTCAGGTATAAGAGCTACATACTTTTTTTTTTTTTTTTGGTCTCTCCTAAGTTGATAGATCCTATTAGGAACAGTAGCATATCTTTAAGGTCCTGGTAATGGGTAAGGATTAATAAAAATGTGCACAGGGGGATCCCTGGGTAGCTCAGCGGTTTAGCGCCTGCCTTTGGCTCAGGGCGTGGTCCTGGAGTCCCAGGATCGAGTCCTTGTGTCGGGCTCCCTGCATGGAGCCTGCTTCTCCCTCTGCCTGTGTCTCTGCCTCTCTCTCCCTTTCTCTGTGTCTCTCATGAATAAATAAATAAATAATCTTAAAAAAATGAAAATGTGCACAAAAGATGAACGTGCAGCTTGACAAATTATTACAAAGCAAATGAACATACAGCAACTATCCAGGTAAAGAAGCAGAACACTGCCAGCACAGTTATTTTTGTACATCGATTTTTAATCAGGTGAACTTACTACATCTTTATTAATCCTAATAGTCAGTGGAATCTTTTGGATTTTTCTGTACACACATATTATCCATGAAAAATGGAAGTTTGGTTTCTTCCTAATCCTTTTACCTTTTATTCTTTCTTTGCCTTCCTGTACTGGCTAAAATCTCTAGCATAATGTTGAATAGAGATAACAATAGCATTTTCATCCTTCCTCAATCTCAGAAAGAAATGTTTAATATTTCACCATTAAATATAATGCTTGATATTTTTTGTCACTTGCTAATATTTATCTTGACAAGATGTTGAATTTTATCAGATACTTTTCCTGCCTCTCTGCAAATCATCATAATACTCAGTAAATGAACTGAATTACATTGATTTTCTAATGTGAAAACAACTTTGAATTCCTGGGGCAAACCAAAGCTGGTCATATTGTATTATTTCTTTGTATAGCTAGATTCAATTAGCTAATGTTTTATTTAGAATATTTGAATCTCTGTTCATAAGTGAGATTGGCCTGCAATTTTTCTTTTCTGTCCAGTTTTTAGAGGAAGGTTATCTTGACCTCCTGAAATTATTTGAAAGGTGTGTCCTCTTTTTCTGATCTCTAGAAAATTTTTTGAAAGATTAGAGTTATTTCTTTCCTAAATATTTAGAATAACTTGCTAGTGAAGCCATGTAGGCCTGAAGTTTTCTCTATGGGAATGTTTTGAACTCTATTATTTTTATGTCAGTTTTCCAAGTTGTGTTTTTCTTATAATTGGTCAATTTCACCTAAATTTTCAGAACTTTTGGTGTAAGATTATGTTTTCCTCTTATTATCATTTTTGGTATCTGTAGCATTTTCCTCTTCTTTCCTGATATTCTTTGTGCTTTCCCTTTTCACCCATAATCAGTGTTTCAAGGTGTTTATAAATTGAGCTTTTCTTGGGTCTCTCTACCTATTTGTTTTCTGTTACAATCATTTATGGTCATGCCTGTATTATTTCCTTCTTTTTACTTCTTTCAGGTTTAATGTAATCTTTCTATCTATGGATCTGAAAGTTTAGCTCACTAAATTTTAGGCTTTTCTAATATTGACATATGTATTTTCCATCTGAATTCTGTCTTTTCTGAGTTCCATGAGTTTGAATATATACTAGTTGTGTTATCCATGAATTCAGATTTTCTAATTAACTTTGTGATTTCTTTTGTGACTCATTGGTTAATTAGAAGTATATTTCTTATATTAAACCATATGGGAAGATTTTTAGAGCATCTTCTGCTTATTAATTTCTAACATAATTACATTGTGCTCAGAGAATATACTCTGAGATTTTGATTTGTTGAGATGGTCTTTCTGGTCTAGTTTATTCATTCTCTAAAGCTGTTTCATATATTTTGAAAAGGAAATACATTCTGCAATTACTGAGTTTGGCTGTTCTATATTACTCACTAATTCAGGTGATAATCATGTTCTTCAAATTTGCCATTTTCTTATTGATTTTTGTCTGCTTCTTTTCTCAAATACTGAGTGAGGTATATTAAGATTCACTAATGTGCTGGTGAATTAACCAATTTATTTGCATTTCTGCTGCTTTTTGTTTTATTTTGGGGTTATATTATTAGATGTGTATGATTTAGAATTGTTATGTCTTCCTGGCAAATTGAACATTTTATCATTACACAGGAACTTCTTTATCTTTACCAGTGCCTTTTGCCTTAAGTTTTATTTTGTGCAGTACTTATGTGCTACACAAGCTTTTGGTTCATGTTTGCTTGGTATATCTTGTTACATCCTTTACTTTAAGCATTTCTGTAGCCTTATAATTTAGAAGTCTCTTTTAAACAGTATACATTTTTTCCCCCTTAATCTAAGGTGACAGGTGTTGTCTTTTAAAAAAGCTTTTTAATCCAGTTACATTTAATGCACTTATTTATATATTTGAGCTTAAAACTACCATCTGTCTATGCGTTCTTTTGGTCATGCCTTTTCTTTCATTTTATTCTTTTTCTATCACTTGAATATTTTTTTTTAAAACATAGTTCATTTTCTTAACTTTACCTTATAAATTTGGAAGCCTATATATTTGTTTTCTATTCTTTTAGTAATTACTCCTAGAAATTAGAAGCCTTCTTGGCTTATCAAAGTCTAATGTTAGTCAAAACTTTTGCTCTTCTAGATAATATAAGAATATTAGATCACCTACACTCCATTTAAAATATATGTAAACTTTGTTATATTTTTTGTATATTTCATTTTCCTTCAAAATATACTTTAAATTCCACTGACATTATATGTCATTATTATTTTTTTACATAGAAAAACAACATTTTTATAGTCAAAGCAATATTATTGTTTTATGTAGTCAAAATTAACAAAGCTTTTCAATGCTAATTAAATATCCATATATATGTGTAGGTATGCATGTATATATATATGCATATATGTATTATCTATCTCTATCTATTATCTATCTATCTATCATCTGTCTATCTATCTATCTATCTATCTATCTATCTATCTATCTATCTATCTATCTCTCATCATCTATCTGTCTATCCACACACGCTGAGAGAAAGCAAGAGCAACAGAAAGATTTATTTCAAGGAATTGGCTTATGCAATTGTGAGAGCTGTCAAGTCTGAAGTCCACAGGGCAGGCTGGCAAGCTGGCAACTGTCAGGTAAGAATTGATAATGCTGTCTTGAAACAGAATTTCTTCGGCAGGGAAACCTTAGTTTTGATTTAAGTCCTCCCAATATATTTGTTGAAGTCCACCTATATTATTGACAATAATCTTTTTTACTTATAGTCAACTGATTGAGACGTCTACCATATTTACAAAATATGTTCATAGCAATACCTTCATCACTGTTTGAGTAAGTGGGTACAATAGCTTAGCCAGGTTGAGATTGACAGATAAAACTAATCACTGGAGACTCCAATTAAACATTTATTAGACATTTTGGCATATTCAATGTATCTTGTCATGTCTTTTGTAGTTTTTATCCTTTTTCTCATTATTAAATTGTGGATTTTTTTCTGATATATTTTTAAATGTACTAATTCTCTTTTCAGCTATGTCTAGTCTGCTGTTAAATTTATCTACTAATGAAAATATTTGGGCAGCCCGGGTGGCTCAGCAGTTTAGCTCCGCCTTCAGCCCCGGGCCTGGTCCTGGAGACCTGGGATCGAGTCCCACGTTGGGCTCCCTGCATGGAGCCTGCTTCTCCCTCTGCCTGTGTCTCTGCCTCTCTCTCTCTCTCTCTCTCTCTCTCTCTCTCTGTCTCTCATGAATAAATAAATAAAATCTTTAAAAAAATAAAAAAAATATCCTGTCACTTTTTATGATTTCCTTTCCTTCTAAAATTTTCATTTATTTATTTATTTATTTATTTATTTATTTATTTATTTATTTATGATAGTCACACAGAGAGAGAGAGAGGCAGAGACACAGGCAGAGGGAGAAGCAGGCTCCATGCACCGGGAGCCCGACGTGGGATTCGATCCGGGGTCTCGAGGATCGCGCCCTGGGTCAAAGGCAGGCGCCAAACCGCTGCGCCACCCAGGGATCCCTCCTTCTAAAATTTTCAAGCTCATCTCTTACAACACAGAAAACCTACTTATTTTACAGAATGTGCCTGTTATTTCTAATATCTTAATTTCTTATTGACCTTTTTATTTTCTATTTGTTTCTCCTGGTATTTTGTAGTTTGTCTTGTATCTTAGTATTTGTACTGGCTTTCTAGGTGCCTTTTTTTTTTTTTTTTGTACTGGACATTGTGTTTGAAAAATTACTTATATAAATAATTTGAGGGCTAAGATAATGTTATCTTTTTAACAGATGATTTTATTTGCTTGCCACGTGCCTGGGTGTGATGATATTTCAAGATAACCTTAACCCAAATTTATGGGATAAAATATCTTGAGATATCGAGATGAAAAAAGACATTCTGAAGACGTTTCCAATGTTAATTTAATATGGCTACCATTAACTATTCGGATACAGTCTTTAACGGACTTGGCTCAAATGAAGTTATGTACCAAGATTTCCATCCTGGGAGACCAAAACCTTGAGTTTTCCCCTCTAGCCCTGGAAATCCACCGAAAGTTCATCTTAATTTCTCAGTCTTCTCTTTTTAATTAGTAAAAGTAGCCTTGAGTATTATCTCATCTTCGTATTCTGGATCACCAACCCATAATTACTTAATATTGTGTTATAGCTCTTAGAAGTTTTTTATTTTCTTGCAGGGAGGAGTGGTCATTGTCACTCAGTACATCATTACTAAAAACAGAAGTACTTTTATTTACCCATTTTCTGATATAAACAATATTTTACTTGGCTTCTTAACTGGAACATTTAAACAAATAGTGACTTGCTTATAAATGGATTAATTACCTATGAGTAATTATTCCTAATTTTACCATTTTTCATATCTATATTAATTAAATTGTATGAAAGATGAGTTGAAGTAACCAGAAAAATATTATGTAAGAAAAACCCTATGATAACTCTTCACTAGTTATAAAGTTTTGTCACTGGCTTGGTCTTACATCCCAACTAATTGTTTTTCTTTTACCCAGTTTGTTCCTTTTCTGTCTTTTTTTTTTTTTTATTATCTTCATTCTTTTGTTGTAAGGGCTTCACACACTTAGTTGACTCATCTTAACTTATTTTTTCTTCCCTTCATTTTACATGTTCAATTTGCATAAATTGTGTAAATACTGACCAAGCCTTAAGCAATGTTTGCATCTCCTATTGGTAGAGTTTGTAAGCAGTCACTTTTCAGGTTATCTTGTTGCTAGTAAGCCTAGAAGAAGAGCTCTAGGAATGTATTCTTTATCTAGGTGTTTGTCTAATGCTGACATCTAGTTGCCCATCCCTTGATTCCTGTCTTACACTCTGTTTCTCTGTTGAAGCTGTTTTTCTCACTTTGACAACAGGAATCTCTTGACTAGCTCTCTCTAGGTAGGGATAGACCCTGTCCCTTCAACTCTTACTTGATACCTGGGGTCATACAGTGAGTGAATTGAATTCTTGAAACCATGATATTACTTCTTTTTGGAACCTTCTGTTGCTTGGCCTTTCCTCAGAGAATAAATTTCCACAGCCACTGGAGTTCTTTTGAACCAAGCTGATGTGTACTATACTTCTTTGGACTCTGTGGTTTGGAACACTGGGTACTTGCCCCTCCCTCAATGGAACTGCTTATCTTGATTTGGCCTATTTCTTACTATCCTGGACTATTAAAGATTGAAAACATATTATGATTTCTTTGGCTATGGCTTTGTTGCCCCTCCTTGGTATTTTTGTACTTTTATATTTCCTTTTTTTCCCCTTCTTTTGCAACCTTTCTGTCTTCTGTGATTACATCTCTTAACCTTTCTCTGCACTGTTGCTTTTGATACTTTTGCTGAAATTCATTCATTGCAAGTTAAGTAGTATTCATATTTCTGTTCTTTGTACTTTGCTATTTTCTGTTGGTCTCTGCTTATGCTTTGGCCACATGTGAAAACAGGTGAGTAACTTGGCCCACTAAGTTGTTATACACTAGCCACCTAATTACTTGGAGTACTGACTTTCCTGTTATCTATTTGTCACTATGACTTTCTTAGGGAGAAATTGGCCGTCAAAGGGAATTGGAAACAAATGATCCTTTTTATCTGAATATCACCAATGTTCTCATTTTAGAACATCCATCCCTACTGCTACATAGCAGGATTAAAGGAAACACCTGTCATGGTATTGTATTAACAGAAATTTTTTTTTCTTTTGAACAGTAAGACAAGTGTACAAATAACCCAAACAGTGTACAAATAACCCAAACCCAAACTCTACAAATCACTTTGTGTTATATAAGCGATCATTGAACTAGAACATTTCGAGGTAACTTTTGAAAAGATATGAAGAAGTTATGAGAGGAGATTATAATAAAACTTATTCTGAATCATTAACATTTGTGAGAAGCTTGTGCAATGATGTTGTCACTCATAAAGCATATATCAAAATGGTAAAAAAAAAAGAGGGGTAGCTAAAAATAAAGAAAATATTTTTATTTAAAAATTCATGTTTCATCTATATAATGCAATTTGTCCTCTCAGAATTACTTGAAGCTATAAGAAGAATTGGGTTTTTTCTCTCCCATTTAAATTTGTATGCTTGCTATCAAACAAGTTGAACAATGATTTAGATGAGAATGATTATTCTTAGCATTTCATAAACTCCGTCATTCTGACTCATTGGGCAATTGCCTGAAAAGAACATATTTAAACAGGAGTATCAGCAACCTGTTAGAAAAGGCCTCTAAAAAGTGAAAATTGAGGGGAGAGAAAGGAAATGTCCCCAAAGAACTCTGTAAAATTTTGATATCATCAAGAATTACTGTTGTGGTATAGCTTTCTCCATAGAGGAAGGAGGATTGGTTAACTGTCACAGGGAAAAGTGAATAAGAAGGTCATGATTGACTCTATGGTTACATATACCTACATACTGTTGCATAGAGCAATAAAATAACCAAAGATTTCACCACGAATTGATACACACATGCTCATAAGAATCACCAATATCATAAGGAGCCATAAAAGTGACATTAAACATTTACAAGAGAAATGTAACTAATAGAAATGGCTGGAGAATATCATTGTTTCTCAAGAAGTTTTTTACAGAAGAAAGTTAATAAATCTGATTTTGGAAACACAGCTGAGAACATCTGGTTAAGGGTAAACTAGAAGGAAACAGATGTGATATCACTACTATGGATGGCTGGGCAGTTAGAGGAAGGGAATGACGCACTCCTCATACAAACTATAAAACAGGTGCAGGAATATGATCTGGTTGTGATAAAAAACTTGAACTACCCAGACATCTGCTGAAAGCCTGATTCTGCTGAAACCAGGGCTTTGATAAACTCTTCAATTGCCTTGATGAGACTTTGTTCTTCAAGAAGATAGAAGTAACATGTAGAACTTTGGAGCTAAAGCTTACCAGGAAGGAAGAACTCACTGGTGATGCAGAAGTAATAGAAGACATAACAGATTTCATAATAAGAAAAAGTAAGGTAATTCCTAGGTTAATCTGACAAATGGATTAACATGGAGGAAATCAAATTAAAACAAAATCAGAGGAAAGTGTAGTTCATTGGCAGGTGTTTGTAGAGAAGAATGTGGCTTAAGATAGGTAGAAGTCTCCCAAAATGGAAATTCAGAAAACAAAATACACATAGTCCTAATGCACTATAAAAGGTAGAGGTATATAAATAAACTAATGTGACTACATAAAAAATCCCTTTGCTGAGTTCCAATTTGATAAGAAATTCACTAGTATTGGAAGGAGACTTACATAACAAAAGACATAAAGAATGATACAAAACTGGAATACAGACTTTCTATAGGCTTAAGATAAATGCTAAAGAAACAGAAAGGTACTGTGGCTGGGTTGAGTCTTTCTGAGAGTGAAGGGTGGTAGTCTCAAATTGGCCCTGTTTAACATCATTCCCTAAATATAGATGGAAGAGCACCTCCTTCAAATATCTCTCTTCACTGGATGTCTAGGTTCCACTCTCCTTTCTTTGGCTTTACAGATATGTTGGAACATTGTTGGGGGGTAATTTGGACAAGGCCAAAAGATATTGGGTTAGGGATAAGCATTACTTTGTACATTCACTGAACAAAGTGCTAGATGCTAACCAAGGGGTGCTCTCCTAGGTCCCTGGTGGTTATGACAGGTAGCATAGGCTAGACGTAGGTTGTGAACACCTTAGAGAGGGTTGGGTAGTCTGTGGACTATGGCTTAGGTACCATGTAGCTTTTGGTTCCTCAAGCATCATCTTTCCTTCTAAGAAGATGAACCATCCCTTATTCCTGTCCCAATTATATGGTGATGTCTAAGGACTCTTCAATTGCTCCTTTGTTCTCTTTCTTTTTTTTTTTTTTTCCTCCAAATTTCCTCACCCCACTCCTTCTCAATCAGGTCAAATTATTCTTAGACTCAGGGGGCATTCCTTTCTCCTTAAACCCAATTATTTCCAGGAGCTTGACACAAATCTTTCCTGAATCAAGGAAGCAAATGGAGGAAAGATAAGGGGAATTTTTTTCAAAGTTATCTATAGTTATCTATTTTTAAAAATTAACCTTTTTATTTTAAGATAGTTGTAGATTCATATGCGGTATAAACAAATGATACAGAGATCCCATGTACACTTTACCAAGTTTCCCCCCAGTGATAACATCTTGAAAACTCTAGTACAATATCACAACCAGGATATTAATGTTGGTCAATCCATCAGTCTTAATTCTAATTTCCCCAATTTTGCTTGTACTAATGTGTATATGTTTAGCTTTATGTAATTTTATCACAAGTGTATGTTGACAGATCACCAATCAAGATACACAATAGTTCCATCACCATAAAACTTTATAGCTACATTTACTGCCCTCCAGTGCCCCTGCCCAAACCCTGGCAACAATTAATCTGTTCTCCATTTCTAAAATTTTGTATTATCTTGTTTTTTCAAAAATATTATAAAAATGAAATCATTTAGTATGTAATCTTTTGGGATATTTTTTTCTTTTTCAACAATGTGGCATATTTTAAGGAATTAAAAAGAAGAGTTAACCTGTATTTGAGAGATCAGAAGAAGAAATAAATGCACGTTATTTTTGGCATGGTTTGTTTATTGGAAGTAATATTCAAAGTGGAAAGGCTAGAATAGACCATATGCTGCCAAATGTATATGACCAGTTCCAATCTCTATTCTAAGCTCCAAACCCAGATTTATACTTCCTTCTGGAAAGTTCCACATGGATCACTTGAAGAAAACTCAAATGCAACATGTTCAAAATCATGTGTCAGATGCCATCCTTTTCCTACAGAAAAATCCTGTGCTCCACCTGTATTTCTTTCCTTAACTACATGCACCATAGTCCCTAAAATCAACACTTATCTTCATGTCATAGTATCTGTTACTCCTGCCACTCCTTCCACTCCATGTCATTATCTCATTGTCATTAGCACCTTGATTTTTACCTATTACAAATACCTCTGGTTTGTGCTTCTTTCCATTCTCATTGCCTCTTTCTTAGTAAGACTCTTAATATCTTTTATCCAAACTACTGCAAAGCATATTAACTGCTCTCTTTCAGTCTCTTTTCTTTGATATCTCATTAACCTCATTGTCTAGATTATCTTCCTAAAACAATGATGGGATCATATTATTCCTCTGACATTGATTACATTAAGTAAATCTGTTAACAATGCAGACTATTTCATAATGTGGTATTTACCATAGAGGAAAATCCTGGAGTAGATGGCTTTTAGGGTCCCTTTCAATGATCATATCCTATAAGCCTATATAAGAAACACATTTGAAATCTTGACCTATATCACACTTTGAAACTACTGTATAAAGTAGTGATTATAAAAAAGTGAACTAGATCATTTCTTCTAATGGGTGGGAAGTCTTACCCTAGCAATAAAGAGTAAAATATGCACTTAATCCCAATTAATTGTTCCACATCATACTGGGCAAGTCAAACCTGTGGATGCCTGCCTCTTCTCAGTCTTCTTCAATGGAAAATGTCTCTACTGTCATTGCTGGTTGAGGGCACCTTTCCCAGAGTGTCTTTAGGCATAGGTGGCCATTTCCTTTACCTTTAGTGTCCAGTCTTCCCTACCCTCATATTCTCAGCCACAGCTTATTGAACTGGAATTTACCCAAGGGCAACAATCACAGGCAGTCAACAGTATTTGAGAAGATCTGACTGGAAGGCTCTAAACAATATACCATTTTTATCCTTCAGGAATTTGACTTATAGATATAGAGAGGGAATACAAGAGTTAGCAGAAGTATACATGGAAAGATATACACAGAAAAAGAAATGACAGAGAAAGAATTGAGCCATGTCAATCAATGAGAACTAGAGTGAACATCAACAAACCTTAGATGAAAAGCAAAAACATAAGCTGGAGATTGGAGTTTCTTGGTTCCTAAATATCCATTTTGTCTTTCAAAGAGGCCTGACTGTATGTCTATTTCTAGATTCTAAGAGACCTTGAGTCCATTATTAGTTAGCATATGTATCATGTTAACTATGCATGAGGTAACTTGAATGAATCTCCATTCCTATGGCAAACAAGAACATTTTCTTACAAATTGCCTCCAGATAATTAATATTCCTCTCCAAAAGTGACTGGATAAAGTTGCAAAGTTAAAAATAGGAATGTGTTTAAAAAAAAAAAAAGCAGAATGTGTTGGCTTTTCTGATGCAAAAGCACTATAAAGAATTGGCTCAGGGTGTGGGTCCTAGAGAAGATAGAAGTCAGTCTCAATCTGTTTTCTTCATTTACTCACTGTATGACCTTGAAAACGTACTTAGTATCTCTAAACTGAATTTTTCTTATTTGTAAAGTGGAGATAAGAACAGTCATTATCTTAGAGGTCAGTGGTGAGGTCTAAAGAAGGCAATACAAACAAAGCACTTAATACAGGTTTTGGTGCATAGGAAGCACTTATTGGATATTGTGAGTTAGGTACAGGAAGATTTAGAAGATGACTTTCAGTTTTATGTTGGTACCAATCACCAAAAAAAAAAAAAAAAAAAAAGAGAGAGAGAGAACAGAAAGGAGAATCTGAGATGACCTTCAGGGTTGTCCCATATGGAAGCAAGGTGGCTTTATACCACTTCATGAGTGAGTTATCAAATGCAGGCTATCCTGGGAAGCCCTAAAGCAGGTGTGTCTTTTCAACTGAGACAGTTCACCAGTTAGAGCTGACATCTAGGAACTGTGACTCAACAACTTTTCCTGAAGCTAGGGGTAAGTCACAGGTTTTCCTTGAAAGTATCTAGAATTAAGTCTCATTTGGTCTGGTTCACTTGATACTGACATGTCTTTTATGTCTATTCCTTGACCAGTGTCTGTGGCTAGGGAGTGGAATGTACTATTTCCCAGGCCCAGATCCCATAACATACCCTGGCCATTGGGATAGTATCAGCAATTCAAGAGGAAGCATACAGGTTCAGAATGTCCAGGAATGATTCTCTGAAATCCAAAGCAGAATACACCTAATGCAGACAAATAAATGATTGTTGAGGCAAAACACGGGAAAAAAAATGTCATTTGTTAGGACATAGGTAAAAATGTAATAATGTTAGTGAGTTACTTTTCAGTACTCTAAAAAACAAAAGCATTGAATACTCTGTGATCTCTGGAATGGTAACTTGGAAGGGCAACCATAAAGTACAGGGACTGGCTTTTTAAGAAATGTAAAAGAATTTATATATTCAGATGAGAATAGTATTTCAAGGTCATTACTTTGGGGATCTATCCACATAATGATAATAACTACTACTAATTGAATGTCTGTTCTTACTGGAACTTTAGGAATGTAGCTAAGAGAAAACAACATTACTTTAATCGCTGACCACCAAATTCTTCTCAGAATCAGCCTCTCCGGGCATAACAAGAATGTCCTTGGGAGTGAGAAGAAAAGGTAATTACACTGATTTTCAAAAGAAATATAGCAGAAACTTTGGTAGTTGGGAGTTAGAGAAGGAGACATGAGGAAAATGTTGGGAGTAAGAGGAAGCAATTTTAATAGGAAAGTTTATTGGGAACAGAAAATAGCTCACCACATTTTTAATATTTATTTTTAAGTTCTACTATTATTCTGCTCGTGTCTCCTAGGTACAGAGCCTTGTGTGAGTGGTGGTGCTTTGAAGAAATGAGAGGAAAAGTGCTGTGCTTCTTATGGGGTGGCACTGTTCAAGAAAAGAAAATGGTACAGGAGGCAGAATGCACAAGAGATAAAATGTTGAGTAGAAACAAGAATTTAGGAAGAGGACCATGGGATTTCAGCCCCAGTGGGACTGACAAGAACTTGGGGGCTGGTGTTTCCAGAGGTCATATCATGAAAAGGAAAGGAAGCATTGACTGACATCTGAATTAGAAATACACCATTTTTGCTTTCCCAAGAATCTTGTGGCACAATCCACATTTGCTGATGAGGAAGCTAGGACTCTGAAGGATCAAGTGACTTGCCCAAGGTCACACAGTTTATAAATTAGAATGGGTAGAATATAATCTCAGGTCTGATTTTTAAAGCCCATGCCCTGATTTTCCTTTATACTATACTACTTGCCTTTATTTCATTTTTGTTCACAACTGTTTTGTATGGTCACTATTTAAATTTGACTTAAGAATTAATCAGTTATTAGTAACTGATATATAACTGCCACTGAACTAAAACACTCATATTTGCATGGTCAGTACCTTCTCTTCCTAAAGGAGGATTAATACAGAAAGCCAAAATTTAATGGTCAAGAGTGACTTCAGCATCATGGCTGCCTAAGATGCCTCATGTCTTTTCCCCACAATAGTAAAAATTCATCATTCATCTATGAACAAAAATACCTTTGAGAGAGAGTTGTAGGATCCAGCACCATATGCCCAGGGATCTGAGATAAGTCACACATTGGGTGATAGGCAAACAGACCTCAAGCCTAGCTGTAGAATGTGCAGTGGCCTATGAATTTCTCAGCCTCTATTGGCCATGTTCTGGGAACCCCTGGAGAACACTCGTAGACAATCACTCACAGACAAGAGAGCCTCTGTGTAAATCCCAGTTTCCAGAGAGATTCCAGCACTCTACTGGAGAAAATATTTACAAATTTGGAGGCACTGGAGTGTATAAGAGGGACAATTTGACTTTATCTATGTCATCCCTCTCCCAAAGTGACACAGCTAAAGGCCAAGAAAAATCTTCTTTGGCTCATGATATCTCCCATGGGAAAGAGAAAGAGTGGGTGAGTACCCACCTTCCCAGCTGTATGGAGGCTGCCAAAGGGGCCTATTTCTCTGTTACTTCATCCAGAGTACTGAGTCATGAGCTACATGATTGGCAGGCAAGAAGAGGCAAAGAGAGTGTCAAATAGAAATCTCAGAGTATACTAAAGGGATACAGATCCTAACTGCATCATGGATCACATTAGAGAAGACTGTACATGTGCCACTGAGAATGTATTGCCTCCAAAGCCTCTCAATTGGCCTATGAGCACACCTAGTGCCCTACATGCCTCACCCACCCCTTCCACCTCTCCATCCTGTGGACAGTCAGAAGAGTAGAAAGGAAAAAAAAAAACATGAAAAAGAGTGTAGAAAGTCCATGTGATCTAAAGGATACCATCAAAAGGACTAATTTGTGAATAACTAGAGTTCCAGAGGAGAAGAGGAGAGACAGAAAGCTATTTAAAGAAATAATACTGTACACTTGAAACTACTTTAATATAATATGTCAACTATAAAAAAAAAAAGAAAAGAAAAAGAACTGATGAAAATTCTCCAATCTGGGGAGTGATTTGGGTATCCATGTTAAAGAAGCTCAGAGGTCACCAAACAAAATCAGCTTGAAGGGGTTCTCTCTAAGACACATTATAATGAAACTCACAAAAATCAAAGACAAAGAGAAAATCTTAAAAGCAGCAAAAAACTCAAACCAAAATAAAACCAAAACCCCACAAAAAACCTTATACTTTACAAGTAACCTTGCACAAGGCTATTAAGAATTTCTCAGCAGAAAATTTATAAGGCAGGAGAGAATGGATTGATATATTTAAAGTGATGAAAGAAAAAAATATTTCCAATCAAGAATACTTTACTCAGCAAAGCTATTCTTCAGAAATGAAGGAGAGATAAAGACATTCTCAGGCAAACAAGGGCTGAAACCACTAAACTTGCATTAAAAGAAATGCTGACAGGGAATTCTTCAAGCTGAAATGATAAGATATTAATTAGTAACATGAAAGCCTAGAATGTATAAAACATACTGGTAAAGGTAAATATATAGGCAAATTCAGAATTCTCTAATTCTGTAATGTGGTGGAATGTTAACCACTTACCCCAGTAAAAAGGTGAAAGGACAAAAGTATTAAAAATAACTATAGCTACAATAACTTGTTGATAAACATGATATAAAAAGAGGTAAATTGTAATATTAAAACCATAAAATTAAGGGGGGAAGTAGAAGGGTAGAATTTTTGTATGTGATCACAGTTACGTTGTTAACAATGTAAAAGAGATGGCTATATCTCTAAGATGCTTTATGTAAGCCTTATAGTAATCACAGAGCAAAAATCTACAGGGGATTCACAAAACAGAAATAGCAGGGAATCAAATAATATCACTATGGAAAATCATCAATTCACAAAGGAAGGCAGAAAGACAAGAAAGAAACAAGGAAACCACAAAAGACCAGAAAACAATAGGATGGCATTAGTTAAGTCTTTACCTATTAATATTTACTCCAACTTAAATGGATTGAATTCTCCAATCAAAAGACAGATTGGCTAGATGACTAAAAAAAGATCCAACTATATGTTGCCTCCCAGAGACTCACTTTAGCTTTTGGGAGAGACATAGGCTTAAAGTGAAGAAATGAAAGAAGATATTCCATACAAGTGGAAACAAAAGAGAATAGGGGTAGCTATAGTTATACCAGACAAAATAGACTTTGGGCCAAAAGTGGTAACAAGAGACAAGGAGGTAATTACATAATGGTAAAAGGATTAATTCATCCAGAAGATATAACAGTTGTAATATATATGAATCCAACATCAGAGAACCTAAATATAGTAAGCAAATATTAAAGGTCAGAGGGGAGAGAAATACACAACAAAACAAGAATAGAAGGGAACATTAATAACTCACTTCCAACAATAGACAGATCATCCAGACAGAAGATCAACAAGGAAACATTGAGCATGAACCATACTTCAGACCAAAAGGACCTAATACACATAGATAGAGCATTCCATCTAAAAGCAGCAGAATACACATTTTTCTCATGCACACACAAAATATTCTCCAGTATAGATCATATGTCAGGCCATAACACAAGTTGTGGAAAATTTAAAAGCCTGAGATAATATCAAGTATCTTTTCTGACCATGATGGTATGGAACTAGAAATCAATTACAGGATAAAGCAGAATAACTGACAAATATATGAAAATTAAGCAACACAGTTTTGAACAACCAATGGGCCAAAGAAGGAATCAAATAGGAAATAAAAAGTACCTGGAAACAAATGAAAATGGAAATTCAATATAACAAAACCAATGGGATGCTGCAAAAGCAGTTTTAAAAGAGAAGTTTGTAGTGATAAATGCCTATATTAAGATTTCAGATAACTATGCCATAGAGATTAGAAAAAGAACAAATTAAACCCAAAATTAGCAGAAAGATGGAAATAAAGATCAGAACAGAAAAAAAGGAAATAGAGACCAGAAAAACAGTAGAACAATCCATGAAACTAAGAGATTTTTTAAAATGATAAAATGATAAACAAAATTATCTAGGGAAAAAAGAGAAGACTTAAATAAATAAAATTAGAAACGAAAGAGGAGACATTGCAACTGATAGCACAGAAATACAAAGGGTCATAAGACTATTATAAACAATTATACGCCAACAAATTGTATCAGAATAAATGGATACGTTTCTAGAAATATACAATTTGCCAAGACTGAATCACGAAGAAATAAAAAATTTCAACAGACTAATAATGAGTGATTGGCAATCAAAAACCTCCCAAAAAGACAAGCCCAGGATCAGATGGTTTCTGATGAATTCAATGGTGAATTCTATCAAATATTTAAAGAAGAATTAATGCTAATCTTTCTCAAACTCTTTCAAAAAGTTGAAGAGGAGCAAATACTCCCAAACTAATTTTATAAGGCCAGCATTACTTTGATACCAAAGTCAGATAAGGGCACTACAAGAAAAAAAAATTACAGGCCCATATCCCTGATGAATATAGATACAAAAATTCTCAATAAAATATTAGCAAACCAAATATAAAAGCACATTAAAAGGATCATGCACCATAATCTAGTGAGATTCATCCCTACGATGCAGGGATGTTTCATATATGCAAATGAATAAATGTGATATACCAGATTAATAGGACTAAAGATAAAAATCCTATGATCATCTCAACAGATGCAAAAAAAAAAAAAACACAAAAACAACCCACTACTTGACAAAATATCCTTTTACGATAAAAAACCCTCAACAAATTGAGTGTAGAAGGAACATACTAGAGCAGGATAAAGGCCATATATGACAAGTGAGGTTGTCAATAATAATGCCAATCACTTATTATTAGTCTGTTTAAATTTTTTATTTCTTGATTATTCAGTCTTGGCAAATTGTATATTTCTAGAAATTTATCCATTTCTTCTGATACAATTTGTTGGTGTATAATTGTTTGTAATAGTCTTATGATCCTTTGTATTTCTGTGCTATCAGTTGCAATGTCTCCTCTTTTATTTCTGATTTTATTTATTTAAGCTAACATCATATTCAGTTGTGAAAATCAAAGTTTTCCTCTAAGATCAGGAATAAGACAAGGATGCTCACTTTTGTTCAACATAGTATTAGAAATCCTAGACAGAACAACCAGGCAAAAATAAAATAAAATAAATAAAGTAAATAAAATAAAATAAATAAAATAAAATAAAATAAATAAAATAAAATAAAATAAAAGCATCCAAATGGAAAAAGAAGAGGTAAAATTGTCAGTATTTGGAGATGACATAATATCGTATATGGAAAACCCTTAAAACCCCACCAAAAAACTTAAAACTAATAAATGAATTCAGTAAAGTTGGAGGATACAAAATCACTATTCAAAAATCTGTTGCATTTCTATACACTAACAAGGAAAAACCTGAAAAAGAAATAAAGAGTACAATTCCATTTACAAGAACATCAAAAACAATAAATAGTCAGAAACAAATTTATCCAAGGAGGAGAAATCTTTTTTTTTTATTTTTTTATTTTATTATTTATGATAGTCACACACACAGAGAGAGAGAGGCAGAGACACAGGCAGAGGGAGAAGCAGGCTCCATGCACCGGGAGCCCGACGTGGTATTCGATCCCGGGTTTCCAGGATCGTGCCCTGGGCCAACGGCAGGCACCAAACCAAACCGCTGTGCCACCCAGGGAGAAATCTTTGTATACTGAAAACTATCAGACTTTGACGAAAGAAATTGAAGACAACACCAACAAATGGAAAGATATCCCATGTCAATGGATCAATAGAATTAATATTCTTATAATGTTCACACTACACAAAGCCATCTAGAGATGTAATGCAACGCTTCTCAAAATTCCAAGGGCATTTTTCACAGAAATATAAAAAACTATCCTAAAATTAGTATGGAACCAAAGAGGACCTCAAATAACCAAAGCAATTCTGAGAAATAACAAAAATAACAACAAAAATAACAAAAATAACAAAAATGAAGGCATTACACTTCCTGATTTCAAACTATATACTAAACTTCCCTAGTGCTAAGTGCAGGGCAATAGCTTTTTAAATTATAATTTAAGTGACTGACATTAAACTTTTGACTGCTAAGGCATCTATTTCAAAGACATCCATCTTGAATAAACACACTGCCAGCTACACTACTAGATAAAGAACCAGGATGCCCCATCCATGAATTTTCCTTTTTTAGAAAGTCCTGGGTGGCCTAGAAAATTGCTTGCTCTTCCCTGGCTGCATTTTAATTACTGCTTTTATGTTTTAAATTAACCAATAAAGAGTGAACCCTTGAAACACTAGGCACCTTACCCTTGACTCGAATAGACATAGAACCCCAGGTCTGTGCTCTCTCTCTGTCTCTTTGTCTCTCTCTCTCACCTCATAACTTTACTGTGTGGCCTCGAGTGTGCCCTATAGCCTACAGGACTTGTGAGAAATAAACCTTGTTTTTTCAAAGTTCTCCGGTGGTTGTTGTTGACGTACATCTTGCAATTATAATTAGAACCACAAGGGGTGAATCAGCCACAACACTAGTTCTGGTCAGGGAAATATTATGAGGGTTTTCACAAGTAATATGGGCCTAGGTGAGGACACCAGGCATTCCTACCTATAGCACCACTATCAACAGGCTGAGGCTGAAATAAAACAGCTTTAGTCATCAAAGCAGTAGAATACTGTTGTAAAAATACACACAAGACAAATGGAATAGATTAAGGAGCCCAGAAATAATCCTTTACATATATAGTCAACTCACATTTGACGAGGGAGCTAAGAATATGGGAAATGGGAAGATGGTGGTCTCCTCAATAAGTGATGTTGGGAAAACTGAATAACCACATACAGAAGAATAAAATTAGACTCGTATCACTCACAAAAATGAACTCAAACTGGATTAGACTTAATCATAAGACCTGGAACTATGAAGAAGACAGGGAAAATGCTTCTTGATATTGGTCTTCACAGCAACTTTTCTGGATGTGACATCAAAAGCACAAACAATAAAAGCAAAAATTAATTAGTAGGACAACTAAATTAGTAGGAATACATCTTTTGCACAGTGAAAGAAATAATCAGCAAGTGAAAAAGCAACCCACAAAATGGGGGAAAATGTTTGCAAATCACATATCTAGTAAGGGATCAATATCTGAAATATATAAAGAACTCCTACAAGTCAATAATAACAACAACAACAACAACAACAAAAACAATCTGATTAAGAAATGGGTAGAGGAACTGATTAGACATTTTCCCAAGGAAGACATACAAATCACCAACAGGTACAGAAATGTTGCTTGACATCAGTCATCATGAGGGAAATGCAAAACAAAACCACAATATCACCTCACACTTGTTAGAATGACTAAAATCAAGAAGGTAAGAGATGACAAGTTTTAGTGAAGATACGGAGAAAAGGAAACCATCGTGCACTGTTGGTGGGAATGCAAACTGGTGCAGCCATAATAGAGATTTCTCAGAAAATTAAATGAAAACTACCAGTGATCCAGCAATCCTACTTCTGGGTATGTATTTAAAGGAAATAAAAAAAGGATCTCCAAAAGATATCTGTACCCCTTTGTTCATTGCAGCATTTTTCGTAATAGCCAGGATATGGAAACAACCTAAGTGTTCTTCAACAGATGACTATATAAAGAATATATATATATGTAGAGTGGAACATTATTCAGCCATGAGAAAAAAGGAAATCCTGTCATTTTTTTTATAAATTAATTTTTATTGGTGTTCAATTTACCAACATACAGAATAACACCCAGTGCTCATCCCGTCAAGTGTCCCCCTCCGTGCCCGTCACCCATTCACCCCCACCCCCCGCCCTCCTCCCCTTCCACCACCCCTAGTTCATTTCCCAGAGTTAGGAGTCTTTATGTTCTGTGTCCCTTTCTGATATCTCCCACACATTTCTTCTCCCTTCCCTTATATTCCCCTTCACTATTATTCATATTCCCCAAATGAGTGAGAACATACACTGTTTGTCCTTCTCCGATTGACTTACTTCACTCAGCATAATACCCTCCAGTTCCATCCACGTTGGAGCAAATGGTGGGTATTTGTCGTTTCTAATGGCTGAGTAATATTCCATTGTATACATAGACCACATCTTCTTTATCCATTCATCTTTCGATGGGCACCGAGGCTCCTTCCACAGTTTGGCTATTGTGGACATGGCTGCTAGAAACATCGGGGTGCAGGTGCCCCGGCGTTTCATTGCATCTGAATCTTCGGGGTAAATCCCTAACAGTGCAATTGCTGGGTCGTAGGGCAGGTCTATTTTTAATTCTTTGAGGAACCTCCACACAGTTTTCCAGAGTGGCTGCACCAGTTCACATTCCCACCAACAGTGTAAGAGGGTAAATCCTGTCATTTGTGATGACATGGATAGACTTTGAGGGGCTAGTGAATGGAGGAAATGGTGAGATGTTGGTTAAAGAGTATAAGCTTCCAGATATGGGATAGATGAGGCACTGAGGAATCTAATGGACAGCATGGTAATTATAGTTAATAAAACTGTATTTCATACTTGGAAGTTGCTAAGAGAGTAGACCTTAAATATCACTACTAGATGTGTGTCTCTGTGGCTTAGTGGTTGAGCATCTGCCTTTGGTTCAGGTCATGGTCCTGGGGTCCTGGGATCAAGTCCCGCATCAGGCTCCCTGCAGGGAGCCTGCTTCTCCCTCTGTCTATGTCTCTGTCTCTCTCTTTGTGTCTCTCATGAATAAATGAATAAAATCTTTAAAAAAATCACTACTTGAAATAAATGGAAATTATGGGAAGTTATGGAGATGCTAGCTAATACTATGGTAGTAATTATTTCACAATATATAAATGGATCAGCTCAATGTTTTGTACCTCTTAAACAATGTTATATATCAATATCTTAATAAGTCTGGGAAAATCAAATGGACAATTGATAAATATCAGGTCATAACAAGAGAAATTAGGTAAGATAAGTATTCATTTGTATGACATTAAGATAGCTTGACATATTCTTTTACTAATGGGAGATAGACTCACCTATAGAATTTGAAATATTCAGTCAATTGATATCTAGCATTTTACATCTATCTATAAACAAGGGATGCTTTTGTTAACTAGTGCTAATGATAATTTTTTAAAGATAAAGTGATGACTCTCATACAGATATCAAATGAATTTATATTAAAGAGTTCATACTTATTCAGTGAAACAATCCAGCCAGTGTTAAAACTGTTTTAAAGGGAAAGTAAAAAGTTAACCAATGCATCTGGAATAAAGGAATTTAATTGCAAGTGGAGATGAAATGGCTTTCTCCCCCATGGGGGGAAGGGTAGGAAGGTGAGGAAATTCATGGAAGCAGTACTGGACAAGACAGAATCAGAATGCTTATCAATATGGAAGAAGCTGTAAAATAGACCAAAGAAAGTGAATGGCTAGAATCTGACAATGCAGAAGGATGTGCTTTATGTAGACATGTACACTTTCCATTTAAGCATAATTTTTGTTTGTTATAGAATTGAAGTACTTAAAACTCTGACTAAAGCTTCCTCTCCCCCAGGAGGAGCTCACTGTGTATGCGTATTTGCTCTGTATATCACTCTGATGTATGTTTTCGTAGCTGACCAATCCTCCTTTCATCTAAAGATTCTTAAAATATGTTAATATGGCAAATCAGGTTTTATTCCAGTCTTGCACTCCTTGTGACCCATTTTGTTCTTTCTGTGCAGCTCCACAATTCTGGTCCAATAAATTTCCCTTGCCTCCTAGTATATTAGGTTCTTGGGGTGTTTATGGCAAGAACTCAGATAGTGGGATCTCATAGCTAGTCTGAATCTATTGCATTCCCAAGTTTTGGATAATGAGTAGTAGAAATCAGAATCTAGAGAGGGAAAGACACTAACTTTAACTCTAAAATTTTATCTGGTATATTCAAGATAGTACATGTTTAAAACAAGAGAGCTGGCATGTTTACCTCTCAGTTTAGCATCAAAGAACAATCATAGTTCCCTTATTTTCAAGCTCTTAAACCACAGAGTAGTATCAACAGAAGCTTCAGTTGATGTTCAGTTGATGTTCAGTTGTTAATGGTGTGATTAAGGTCTGAGGGTCATTGGTAGAGAAAGCTATGGAGCTTTGAGATGAAGGAGGTGGAATGACTCAGGGCTGGCATAATATGGGACATAACTTTCTTCCATGGTTCCTGCAAAGGAGGTGCTGAAAGGGTTTGAGTTGACATCCTCCTCTTGGTGAGATGGTATGCAAAGGGGAAGACTATGTGAAAACAGTGAATTGGGGATACTGGACCCGAATCCTTAAGGACACTGGGGAAGTGTAGGCATGAACCTTATAGATCCTGAGGTAAAAGCACTGAAGTGGTAATGAGTGGTTTGATGTACTAGATAGAATTAGGATTAGATGAACCTTTGAGAAATGAAGGGAAGAGAAGTGAGTTTTTCTCATGAATTTGAGGAGGATTTAAGCTCATGAATTAAATGACATAGTGGGAATGATTTTCAATATATAGCCTTTGGTGACATTGGGTCCTTGGATACTGGGAAACTATTTTGAAGGAATGAAGCCTTTGATGTGCAAGAGCCATGGGAGGGGATCTGCATTCATCCACCTGTATGACATCGGTGAGGCCTGCTTTGCATGACCCAGGACATGAGAATGAGAGAGACTTGAGTTTCATTGGTTTTTGAGGAGCACAGGGCTTTTGGCAAGTTGAGTTTAATTTCATTCAGCTTAATGATTGTCTTGTTTCCAAAGCACAATTCCATTTTCAAAGGTTAAGGACTTGTCATTATCAAGGACATATATGCAGAGTACATTTTGAGCATTATTACAATAAGGGCACAGCTTTACAAGGTGACTCTTTTGAAGTGGCTAAAAATCATCTATATGATTTGTAAAATTCAGTCATACTACTTTAATATTTTATACTTTTTATGCTTTATCATTTCTTTATGCATAGTATACCGTGTTCTATTTATGATGGTCTGCAGTAAAAATTGGATTAATACATCACTTTGAGATTTATTTGTCATAAAATCCTCCTTTGTCAAAAGGTATTTTGTATAAATAGCACCTATCTTATTTTAATGTAGTATTAAAAGGTATTGTAACTAAAAGGAAACTCTTTCTCAAATCCCTCTTATCATTTTAAAACAAAGCTTTATACATAAGCCATTGACCTGCTCTTGTAAAAATTGCCTTGGGGAATCAGGGTACCTGATTCATAGAATTGACTATAATAGCTTCTCCAATGCCATTGTATCCTGTCAGGCAAATTCTTCTTCAGGGACTTCTCCGAATGCACATGACAGATTCAATTGTTTAAATACGTGCTTAGTGAATTTCTCAGATGCCTTTGTTGCATCGAGATTGTGTGTACCCTGACATTAAATCCTGTGTAATATGTTATCAATCTCTTACAAGAATTTATCGTGAAGTTACATGGTATTTGGGATATTCATGGTTTTCTGTGCCAGTGGTTTCCCAAACTGGGGCATTGAGTAACAAAGCTTTACATTGTGCATTTGAAGATTCATCTTGTATAAGAAAAATAATTTCTTTTGCTCATTTTCAATTCAATGTACTAAATTTCTTATTCTTTAACAAAAAGTCTTGAAGTGTTAGTTCAGTACTTCAGCGATGTCATCAAAGACCTGACGTTTTTATCTTCTTTTGATCTACTATTATTATCTGTTGGTATAGCTCTAAGCACCACAACCTTCCGTAAATAGTCCAAGCAGTAAGAAAGTGACAGAGATATTTTGTCCTTATGAAGTTTGGCCATTTTATTCAGGAATAGAAGTCTCCCACCACCCCACCCCTCCATCCCCTTGCCCTGACTTTCTCTTGAACCTCATTGGTCAAAATGGGAACAAAAGCCTACCCCTACACCATTGGCTGGTATGGACCAATCCTAGAGCAGAGGAGGGGCCAAAATCCAGGGCTCTACTAGCAGGGAAGAGATAGGAAAGGTGATGGTATTTGTTGGGTAGGCAATAGACAATGTGTGTTGTGCATTTGACATAGGTATATGAAGAGCTGGTCAAGGGCAAAACTAAGCTGAGGTAAGGTTTGTTGTAAAGAGTATAGGTATGGACATTGTGGAGGGATAATTTAGAGGCAGTGAATAGAATTAGGGAAAGTTTGGGTTTTTAAGGGCAAAGTAATAATTATCTATCTATATTGGGCTGTGGTGGTCAGAATCAAGGAAAAGGAAGTAATCCCATCTTTTGAAGGAAGAAATGATAGCACCTCATGAGGAAAACAATAAAAGGGTTAAGAAATGGTTCTTAAAGAGTAAAAGATGTCCCAAAGCTCTTATCCAGGTATCTAGAAGACAAGTGTTGTCACTAACAGCCTGTGGTGGTTGAGATGAGGAGCTGATTTGGTGTAAAGGAATGAATCCAGGCTTAACACTCAATTCAACATAACCTCATTTATTGAGGATTTACCGTGTGAAAGTAGTGTGTCAGACAGATTTTCAGGATATGAAAGAAAGGGTGAATATATATGACTTTCCCACTGGAGAAGAGATCGATCAATCGATGCATGATATTTAAGAACATTTTTAGCGCCTGATCATGTACTAAGGTAGGCAGGTTTTAGGTGGGGGCAATCTGTGGCTATGTGCTCTCTTAATATAGTGAGATTTTAGGGGATCTGCAAAGGACTTTAGGGAAAAAACAAAAAATTCTATTATTAAGGATGTATTCCTCAGTGATATGTATCCTTTTATGTCTATCTTAGAATGAAAATACTCTGTAGAGGGGAGACTTTGGGAATCTGAAGTAACTAACAACGTGGTGTAATGGGGAGTCTGGGAAGGAGAGGAAAAATTGGGAAGAGCCTGAGCAGGAGGTCATGAGGATTTTTCATCCATGCTGAGGGCAGCCCCATATTTAGGCCCATTACACCCCCTGGTATCTCATGTGTATGTGCTTCGACTGTCTAAATTCAGTGAACTCACCAAATAGTTTTCAGTTTAACACTACATGATAGTGATCCATCTCAGAAAGAAGGTACTTGGACAATTTAACAGAAAAGAAGCCTTGATGAAAAGTATTTTTAAAGACAGAGAGAAAAACAAAAACAAAACCCAAAAAACCCTGACACTGTAATCGGATTTAGCTAAATGAGACTGGAACCTCAGGAGAAAATCCAAGACCAGCCTGGGATAAAAACAGAAATAGCATTTTTTTATTGGTGTGATAAATTTAGTAAACAAGCTCTCTGCATCATTGTGAGGAAAATCTACACTAAAAGAAATCTGTTTTGATTCTAGACATTTTTTAGAAGGTTATTTTAATTTAATTAATGAGAAATCATAGGTTAATTGCCTCCAGCTTTAATGTGAGAGTATTATGCATGCAGGCATATTTTATTTATATCTCGACTGTTTGATGTACACAATCAATTCAAAAAGGGATAATGAAGAGGTGTTCTGTCCTGTGTGGAATAATAATTAGGGACTCTAGTACAGAATATTTTTTATTAATTGTGCAGCTCAGTAAACATGTTTGACATAATACTGAGAAATACATTTGTCAAATTTTACTAATATTTTTCTTTGCTCTTTCCTTTTTTCTAGCTTTTTTTTTTTTTAATCTTTTCAGACTGACCCCATTTTCCTAAGCTAGGAGCCTCCCCCTCAAAGCCCTAACAGTTTGATTTAGAGACTTAGGACCACCTGCTAAGTTAGTTGCATTTTGAAATTCAGGAAATTATATTGGACATCTGGCTGCTGTTTCAACAAGGTTCATCTAAGTTGTTAGGGAAATGGAAATTGGATTTTTTTTTTTTTATAGATAGGTAGAGACTACCTCAGTTTATAATGCAGAATAAATAACATTAGTGAAATATGTATGGTCTTTTGATTATTGTGTAATTTGCTAGGCAATTTACATATGATCCCTAGTTCCTTAGACAATGTATTTTCTTCACTAAAGATTGGGAGGCATTATCTCAGGTCCATTCCTCCCCATGAAACACAACCATGGGTGGCTCTTTGTCCAAAGTACAAACTATGTTTTCAGAATTGTTAACTAAGCTACTTTATAATTCTTTTGCCATGCTTGGGGCATCAGCCAATTTAACAGAACAATTACCTCAGTTTTAGGAAGTGATTTAAACTCTTGAATGTTCTCTCAACCTCCTGGTGCACATTTATTGATACCTTTGTATTTGTACCTTTTTTTATGGGCAAGAGGCCTGTCTGAAAGTTTTTAGAATGCTTTTTCTTAAAAATCTGTATAGCCAGAAGCAATTTCCAAAGGCTTGGTATATGTAGCCAAAAATGTGCATGTCTTGGCTCCTCTTGCTACTTTGGCACTTGCCTCTTCTGACAACCATTTTTTACTCTTTTTTTTTTTTTTTTTTTTTTTTACCAACCCCCAACTCCACCACCTCATTCAAGTCTTTTTCTGTAGTTGATTTTTCTACATTTCTCCTCTCCAAGCTTTCCATAAGGGCATCTCAGCAGGTGTAGTATATCTTGGTTAAGCCAATTACTTCTAGTTGCCACATGATGCAGAACTTCTGCTGAGCCACCAATGCCCAGGAATGATTCTTTGGCCTCAAGTAAGTCATACATGTGAGATTTATAGAGAACCATATTGTTCTAAAAATCAGATGTGAATTTTACAGCCCTGCCTCCTAATGTCCAGTTCAAATAGATCTGAGGTGAAAGTGACTATAGTAATAACATTCAAATGTTGTTACCATCTGGTGCCTGTTTGGTGGCCTATGTTATATGAGCAGGTGGTCCTTGTGTATCTTTGAGTGGCCAGCTGTCCACGTCACAAAAGCCACTGTCACATTTAGTGTTAATTGGCATCTTGGTTGTAATGATCTGTGGAGAGGCCAAACCTTGAATAGACTTCAGTATATTATCCCTCTTTGTCTTAAGAGCTCTGGGTCAAGGCTGACAAGCATTTCTCTCTGTCCTCTCTTCCTTATTTCCTACATGAAAGTCTAAAAGGGTTCCAGAATAAGCATTATCATTTGATTTATTGAAAACCAAATACACATATTGTTATGCTAGTTACTCTTAGCTGCTCTAAGACATCAACCAAGGAATCTTCAAAGAAACTTCTTGGAATTTAGAGAAGCTCAGTTATCTGTTTTGACTGTGCTGGAGATGATTTATCTACCTCCAACTTTAAATATTAGGATTTTAGAAATCCTAAAAGTAATCTTTCCTTTATAAGTTTAATTTGGGGGCGGGGGAGCTAGTTATAGGTAATGGCAACCAGAAGAACCGGATGGAAAAGAGTCTCATCTCTACAACGAATCATACAAAATTATTGTTATTTTGATCTACACAACTGGCAGTTTCATACGGTTTAACTTAATATTTCTGCTTTCCAGTTTCCAGGGTTTTAAGGAAATATCTCTTTCCTTAAATGAAGTATCCCTGTATCATATATTCTTGGCCACAGAATTAGTGTTTAAAGTAAACTTGCCCAGACTGAGGCGGGTGATGTTTTCTCCATTGCATTAAGGTTGGTCATAGGGTAGTATTAACACATCTTCTAAAATGATAATGCATTCTGAGTTCAAGTTACTTGCAAAAAATAAAGAATTTTCCTTGCATGAATTTTAGTTAGAACGGTAGGCTCTATTCAAAGTCAAACATGCACAAATGTTGACATTTAGAGTCAACTTTCACAAGCAAGCATTAATCTTTTTATCTTATTCCTATCACACAGAGAGAAAGAAAACATACCCAAGAAGTTAAATAATGTTCCAGATGCAGCAGAAAATTTCTGTTTCATAGTCAACAAATTGGCTTGAAATGGTTGCATCAAAATAACCCATAGGCAACTGTATAATCCTATCTCTATTTACTAAGCCTTCTATGGGTGCTCCAGTCTTTGTTTCTCTTCAGATGTCTCTAAATACCACCCAATTCTTTGTGCCACATGATATAGCTTTTGAATACTGTTTTGAATACTTCTTTGCTTCATATATATGTTTCTTATGTCTGTATCTATATTACCAGATAGTTGGAGTGAGGTATTGGTATTTTAATTATTCTGATTCCTTCAAGAGCCTAGCACTGAGCCAGGTAAATAGGAGGAAACTACAAATATTAAACATTGAGCAAATGTTTGCTCAAAAGTACAAGAAATGGCAGTGAGCTTGATAAACAAATTAAACTTCCTAGGTCAGATTTGAAAAATGGAAATGAATAAAATAAGTCAATTGCACATCACATGTCTTCAAGATATTGACCTCTGTATAAAAGTTTAGGATTTTTTGTAAATTGAACCCTCGTAAGAAAAGTAAAAGTTAGACTGTCCATCTTTTATGCATTCCACTAAAAATTTTATAGTTCTGATTCAGCACTAACTGCATTAACAAATTATGTATGCTGAATTAGTCACATTACTCAAGTCCTATTCTTTTTCCTCTGCAGAATATTTGTCACACAGATATTTAAATGGAATCGGAGCTGTACATAACCATGACACAATACTTTGTCAAAAAGAGAACAAAGTTAATCAGGTTGGTGAGTAATCATAGACCTCCTTCCATATCCCATCTCATAGGCTCACAAGAAGTAGACTCTAAAAGAAGAGGTCATTATTAAGGAAACAGAATCAGAGCACCTTAGTAAAATATAGTAAAATCTTAATCATTAGTCCATGTATGGCATTTTAACTCCTTTGACAATTAAGCATTCTTTGTTATAAAAAAGAGGTTCTATTTAGTGTCTGTCAAATAGTTCTTGAAAGAAAAATAAAGTGCAATATTTCAGTATGAAACAGAATGAATCATAACTGGCATGAATTAAAAAACCAAATTAAAATCAACTTCCAAATTGCCTTATTTGATTCATCAGCCTATGGAACTTCTTTAAAAGGTGGATTGCTACTCTGGAGGCATGCAAAAGAGGAGTGTAGAATTTAGTATTTTGACTTTTGCTATTAGTCCTTTTCCTCATGATTTCCTTGTTGAGCTGAAGACTGTTGTGGTTGCTGCAGGGGTATGTTGGCCAAGAGCTTCCCAGTCAGAGGACCAATAATGTGGCAGGGATACAACCTAGGACAGTAAAGAAAGGAAGATTAGGAAGATAGTTCTGTTAGCAAGCCCAGACTGCCATACAAATGGCAGCAGAAAATGGAATGCTTGGGGAAGGGAGAGACAGTGGAAAAATATGACTTGATATTACAAAGGAAAAATGAATATATTAGGGAAAAATCTTGATTCTTAAAATGATGAAAAAGTTAAATAATGGAAAGAAAATAAGAAACCAATTAGGACCTCCAGAAAAAGTAATAAGTTGCATAAGAAAAAGAATCATATTATACTATTTGGGTAGGATGAACAATAGTTTTATTGTGGTCATTATTACATATACACTGCCTTAAATTTTCAACATGTAGGATATGACCCATGTATTTGTGATTGAAAACAAAATGTAAATGTTGTCACCTTGGCAGTATAACAGTGTTTGAAAGGACAAAAGTGGATAGAGAACTAAAAGGATGGGAAAGGACAGGAATGTTCTCATAATACAGAGTGACGAGTCAAGAGACACCTATTAGTTGATATGTAAGAAATAAAGAAGAAATTATTTACAGTTATGAAAAGCCTAAACAGATAGTGATAAAACTATTTTCAATGGATGATAGGTGAAGATCGGGGTTGGCAGTGAGCTAAATCTTTAACAATTGTAGCAGAGAGTGAATGGTTAATGCATAAAATTCCAGAATTTATAAATAGGTGACAAACATACTATTTGTCAGCATGAACATAATCATCAATCATGAAAATATCAAAAAGACTTTTCTGGGCAGCCTGGGTGACTCAGCGGTTTAGCACCGCCTTCAGCCCAGGGGGTGATCCTGGAGACCTAAGATCGAGTCCCCGTGGGGCTCCCTGCATGGAGCCTGCTTCTCCCTCTGCCTGTATCTCTGTCTCTCTCTCTGTGTCTCTCATGAATAAATAATTAAAATCTTAAAAAAAACAAACACTTTTCCCTGTTGATCCCTACTAGATGAGTAAGTAGTAAATCGGATACTATTTTTTTTTAAATTATGTCCTACTATATGAAGTGGTTTTAAAATCATGTCTATGTATAATTTTAGTAAGTATTTTTAAAAAGGTATCAGAAGAATGGAAAACTCTGATTCACTGATGATATAACCATTGCACATTTATTTGCTTCTGTGGGTAGATTTAAGCTCTTTCAAGCTGGTTAGGGTGAGCTCAGCACCATGTCTTTCCTGGAAAAGCTTTCTGCGTATTTAGACCTGCATAAATTCTCCTTTCTTTCCATACAACTTCAAGAGGTCATTAGTTTTAGGACGAGAATTAAAAAAATTATTTGATAATAAATAATGTATTTATCTGATTCAAATTCAAAGGGCACAAAAGCAGATATAATGAAGTCTGAGCACTATTGAACTGATGAACATTATTTATGTTCCCGATCTACTCAATGTTAAGATTCTTATTCTTTCAGAGGCATTCAGAATTATTTTATGCACATAGAAGCCGATACTTACATATGCATGAGTACACATATGAATTTCTGAAAATCTGCTTGATTACAAGTTTTGCATCGTTGGAACTTATAATCTATTATTTTAAAAAGGAAAAAAACAATATGTTCCCAGGCAATCAGAAACTCCCAACTAATTTCTCCAGTTGTTATACAGTAATTCCCCGAATATATCTGCACAATAACATACAAGAAACTAAACGTTTAATACTCAATGAACACATTAATGAGTATATTTCTGTGCACTACGCAGTGATAACGTTTACTCAAAATATGATGCAGGGTGCCTGGGTGGCTCAGTTGGTTGAGAGTCTGCCTTGGGCTCAGGTCATGACCCCAGGGTCCTGGGATCAAGTCCTGCATTGGGCTCTCTGCTCAGCAGGGAGTCTGTGTCCCCCTCTGCCCCTCCTCCCACCTCAAGTTCACTTGCGTGCATGCTCTCTCTCAAATAGGTAATCTTAAAAAAAAATGATCCATGAACTAGCAGCATCACATAGCCTGAGAGCTTGTTTGAAATGCCAAATCTCGTACCCAAACCCAAATCTAGTCAATCAGAATCTGCCTGTGGCTGAGTTACCCTCTCTCAATTTACTTTATCAGGTATCAAGCTTACCTCAAACTTTTTTCTTCTGTATGGGCATTTCCCTATGTCGGGTTCACCTATTTTCTCCTTTTCCAATTTTAGGAGATATTTTTACTTAAGGTTTGAGGAAGATGAGGATAATAATGCAGAAGTCGATTGGACATTGGCAGAGACTCAGTTTTATCTGGAGAACACCTGAGAAATAATGGAAGTTCCCTCTGGTCTTGCCTGGAATCAGGCACCATGTTTATTGGCACTTGCATGTGGATTCATTAGAAAGGTTTCAATTTAGATAGGGAATATTGGATAAATTTTTTGGCAGTCATTACAGTGACTCTTATGAAACTGAGAGATCAGATAGCAAGACAATCAGTGCTCCTGCCCCTGGCCTATAAAAAAGTCAAATAGTACAATAATATAATATGAAAACAGACTGCTGTTTTCATTTGTTCCCTTAGACATCAATAAATTTCAGTACTGAAAGAAATTTCCTAGGCTTTATTTTATGGCAACCAAGCACTCTACTGAGTGGATAAGCCATAATTTAATTAAACAAACCCCTTTTGATAGACATTATTTTAAAATATTTTACTATAACAATGTTGGATAAATAATTGTACATGTCTTTTCATATGCATGGAGGTATGTCTATAGAAAAGGAGAGAGTGGTTAGGTCAAATGACATGGTCACTTGCAATTTTGATAGCATTGTTACTTTGTCTTCCACAGATATATAATTTACACTTTACATGAGTGAACAAGGTAGTTCTCAACACCTTGTTCAATAAAAGTGTGCTATTAAACTTTTGGAATTTTTTCCATTCTGAACTTTGAAAAGACATTTCAGTGTAGTTTTATGTTTTTGTTATGAAAAATAAAAATATGTTCATATGTTTGATTTATGAGCCATTTACTATTGTCCTATAAACTATCTATTCTAATATTTTGCTTGTTTTTCTATTGGGTTGTTGGTCTTTTTCTTAATAATTTGTTGGAATACTTCACATTAGGAAGATCAGATTTTTAAATGTCATCTATTAACATTTTCCCCCAGTTTGTTATCCTTTGACTTTTCTTGTGGTCAGTCCATCTATCTATCTATCTATCTATCATCTTTCTCTCTCAACAGCTTTTATGATAATATTTAAATATTTCATATTGCTGAATCAATAGCTGTTTCAATTCTAAGACGGTAAAAGAATTCCTACATAGCTTATTTCTTGTGCATTTGTGGTTGTATTTATTTACTTTTTAGTTTGTGATCCATTTGACTTCAACCTGTTTCAATATGTGAAGTATGGACTCAACTTACTTTTTTTCTCCTCAGAGTTTCTCAGTTATCCAAATTCTATTTACTGAATGATACATTTTTGCACAAATAACTATTCAATAATATAGATTTCCAGAAGCCATACTCAGACATCAGTATTAATATTATTTATTAATAGAATTTAGTAAATTTTGGTGAGGCACCAAAAGAAAGGCCCAGGCCATTGGGATGTACAGCCATATTTTTAAATTATAACAAGGAGGCTCAGTCTGCAGATGAAGGTGAGAAAATTTTGTTTTTCTTAAAGAACATGACCCAAATGATTGGCTGGAAGCTTACCCTTTATTTGGAAAAAGCAGTTGTTCTCCAGGAGAGGCTCAGTAATATATTTGCCTGGATTGGTTCCTATTGTTAAGACACAATACCAGCAAATTTATATAGTGACTAGTTACTTCTCAGATGGTTCTTTGAGCTTTCTATAGGTGAGATGAGTAGTACAAGTGTTTTCTAAATTAGGACCAGTTGCCGGGTAGATGGAGTAGCAGATTTGAGAATGTTCACAAGACTCACTAATGTGTAGGAAGCTTTCCCAAAGACCTGCCTTGAAGCACTAACATTCATCCTTGGACACTTATTCCTTAGACTGGGTACCACAGTTAACTCATATTGATGGAAAATCGGGTTTATGTACTTGTTTTCTAGCTGAAGTCCTAGCTGAGTATTATCACCATCAGTTAACATCAGGCTAATTCTCAATCCTAGCTGCATATCAACATTCATGGGAAGCATTCAAAAATATTGATGCTTGGACCCCATCTTTGGTTAAACCACTCAAACTCAGGACCTCTGATCGCGAGTCCCAGGCTTCTCTTCCGCTGTACCGTAAGCTCCTTCAGCAGAAGGAGACAGGAGAAGATGTGGGGATGAGGGAGGTGAGAAAAAAGATCTGGGCACCAAAGTAGTTCTAGAGACTCAGAGGGTTCCAAGAGGCAATAGAAGGGTGCTAAATAGGGCCGGGAAAGGATGCTGAAGAAAAATCTCATATTTAAGCACTTTTTCTCCCTCTATCTAGAAGGGCAAGTAGGACACTGCTACCTTGTATGTGATGGAGATAATTGCTCCTTCATGGGGCGGGGGGGGCAGGGGGGGCAAGGTGTATAACAAGTATTTTTCAGAGAAATTTGCTTTTCAGAGAAAATTGCTTCCTCAAGACCTTGACCTTTCTCCATATATAGCCCTAGAATTCCTGAGAGGCTTTCGAATGCCACAGTTCCAAGGACTTGTTTGGGTTTTCTGCAGAACTCATGCTTCTCCTTTCCTTGCAGAAAAATAATGAAATGTTGCTAATTCATAATTCACAGGCTGGAATATTTGCAAAGATTTTGGATGCTATAAACAAGGGCTTATCTTGGCTTTCCAGCTTATATTTATAAGGAAGTCTCTAAAACATTTTGCAAACAGTACTCGGGCCTGAGAAAGAGTTTAAATCGTGTGATTCTTGGCAAGTCATTGCCTTGTCCTGAGGATCAACCCAAACTTGTGCGCCGAGTAAACATTTATAACACACAATTGTAAGCGTTTAATGAGGCTGAAGTGCTTTTTGATTTTAAAAGATGGCTACTCATTAGATCTGTATCTCATTACAAAGCCATTCAGAGAAGCACAGGCTTGAGGTTGCAGCAGAACTTCTGGGCTAAGCCCTTAGTCTGGTTGGAGGAGAGTTGGGGAAGCCCTAGGTGAGATCTCAGGCAGGCTCCTTAGAGCTCCAGGAGGATGTGGCTTGCAGGGGTCTCTTTCCCATTCATCTCCTATACTCACAGCTAAGCTACTCCCAATTTTTCCCTTCCCTTTCCACTTCCTGGGCAGTGGGTCCTGGGCAGTACATCTCCCACAGACACCACTCTGTGTGGTGGGGGGCTTTTCCTTCTTCTTGCTCATTACAAGTCCCACATCATTAGTCCAACAGAAAAACTGAGGAACCTTATCAGTCTTCTGAAATGCTGGAAATGGATGCATCACTGTGTCAGGGACTGGCCAAAACTGCATAGATATGGCTTTTTTTTTTTTTTTTTTCCCACTTTGCTCCAAAGCTCATGCCATGTATGGGGCTGGCAAGATGCAGCCACTTACAATGTGTGTTAAACAGCAGAGTAATGAACAGAAACAGAGTTTCTGAATGGAGAGGAGATCCATTTAGAAACAAAAAAAAAAACAATCACATGTGAGATAATTTTTATGAGATTCCTATTTAATAATTTCCTCTCCTATTCATATGATTTCTCTTGGCAATAAGTATATAGATTCCCCCCTCCCGCAACAGATTATGAAATATGAGAACAAGGATTCCTTTTTTAAAATTCTGTATCCCCACCACCAACAGGCAGCCCATCATATAGAAAGTTCTCACTAATTATCTGTTCGAGAATAAGTGAAAGACTGGGCTGGCATATTTATTTTTTGAGTTCTGAAGTCTGAATGTAGGACACTGCCATTAACCAAAAGGTCCTCCAACACCCGGTGAGCGGGATGAGAAAGTTAACAGAAGGCCCAGCCTGGAGAAGTTAATCAATTATAAATACTCACATTTCCACCATTCCTTGAGTGAGTGCCAGGAACAGGAATTTGGCCCCAGGCACCTAATACACCTGAGGGCCTTTAGTGGCTCAAGAACTTTAGGAAGTCAGGTCTTCCTCTCCCCATTTCACAGAGGGTAAAACTGAGACGAAGGAAGAACAATTAAAGGCCATATAATTGTTACGCGGCAGAACCAGAATTCAAAGAAGTTGAAAGAACTCTGGCTTGGCATTCCTCCTGCACCTGAGTTTTTAAGAGCAGCCACTGGCTTTTTTTTTTTTTTTTTTTTTTATCCTTCCTTGGAGGCCAGGAGTGGGGAGGGAAGGACTGCGAGAGCAGGGAGGGGGGCCGACAGCGCCCTCTGTGGATGCCAGTCGCCCCTCGCATCCGCTCCTCCTAGCTGGTAGCTGCTGCTTTCAAGACAGCACTTAGAACCTTTGAGAAATTATACGTGGGGTGATAATCTATGGAATGTGATGTAATTATTGCTCGCTGAAGGGCTGCCCTGAGGAGTGACAAGGGCCCATGCTGAAGCAGTTTGTGAAGAGGTCTTGAACGCCGTACCAGCTGCATATCCCTGGCGTCCTCCCAAGAACTCCTGATGGGATATTCTCCCTGATTTCTAAGACCACCTGGAGTTATGCGTCCCTTGAGGACCCCCATAAGACTCATTATCATCCTTTCCTTTGCTCCCCAGGTGCCTTAACTCAGAACCTTATTTATTGTGAGATGAGAGTCATGCACGTGCAGGTCTTGTCTTAGGTAGCCATAAAATGCTATTACTGCGGATCCCTAAATGTGAATGACACAGGAAAGCTCTTTCTTAACCACGGTAAATCTAATGTCTGTGTAAATTAGGAGCTAGATTTCTCACTAACTAACTAACTAACTAACATTATTACATTTTTACTTATGTCCTAACAAATGACATTTTTTCCCCCGTGTTTTGCTTCAACAATCATTTATTTGTCTGCATTAGGTGTATTCTGCTTTGGATTTCAGAGAATCATTCCTGGACATTCTGAACCTGTATGCTTCCTCTTGAATTGCTGATACTATCTGAACCCTACCTTCTGGCTAACTCAAAATTGTTGTCAGCGTGATATTTAGAACCTGGTTTTTATGCTTTGTCTTATTACAGTAAATTCTGTTAATAGTTGGAAAATCTTTCATTTGGTTTTTCTTTTTAGAGTTAAGTTTTGAGGCAACTTTAAAAGTGTGTTCCAATGGAGACAGGAGTTGTGTTTCAAACAAGAAATAAGTCTTTGAGTTACTGGCATTCTTTTCCACGTGTCTTTTCCAACACTGGAGTATTAGAAATATTTTTGAAAATGATTGTGTAATAAAGGTCTATTTCTAAAAAAATTGGCACCAATGGGAAACATAGGAAATTTATGTAGAGAGAATTTGGAAATAAATATAAACTTTTTACCAAGGGCCCACAAAATAATTGGCTGAGAATGTGGTCATTTTCAGTAATATTACACTAATAATTTCTAACTTACTACACCATGTACACTTTAAATTTTTTATTAACATGAATTCATTATAGAACAAATTGCTGCAGTTAAACATTAAAAGCTATTTATTTATTTTTTACCAGTTCTCCTTCTTCTGTGGAAAATATGCTTCTGAATATAATGAATAAAACTAGAGGTGATTATGCAAATTTTGATGATGTCTGTGGAGTCAGTAAGTGCCATTTTCAAAGTTTCAATTCTTCCTCTTAAGGGATAGTGGGCTAGAAGAGGAAGAAAAGGGGAGAAAGCCATCTTGGCATGTCTGCTGTTTCCAAAGCATGTACTTTGCATGCTGTGTCCTCTGCAACCTTCCTCAGAGCCATTCTTTGGGGCAGTTTCTCATCTTTCCTTGGACAGAAAGTTGGAATCCAGGCACCTGTTTGACACCAAAGCCTGTTTATCTTACTATCCTCTATATCTTTATGGGATGCTTCTCTAAAAAAAAAATTGATGGAGAAAGGGGAATAAATACGAATTCAAAATGAAAGGAACTGTTAAGTTCAAAATAGTATAAATAAAACCAAATTTTACAATGGGGCTTGATGATAGTTTGCATGTCTGTGTTTTAACTGAAAATTAAAGGAAACAAGTGGTATAAATGTAATAATTGCCACTTGCCTTAAAATGTTGGCCAGCACATAAAGATTAGGGGTTAGGTCTGAGCAAAGAAGAGAAATTAGAGAATACCTAAATTAGGTTCTATTTGAATTCTAGGGTTAGTGGTATTGTGGCTTAAATGCAGGGGGTTAAGTCAACTTTTGCATCTCTTCTCCATTCTGATGAAAGCCATGGCAATGTCCTCCTAAAAATGTCCTTTGAGACATAATCATTTTGCCATAAACATTTTTTGAGGGGGTCACGGATTCCCTAAACTTCACCAGTGACCCCCTTCTGTTACCTTTTCCTGGGGCCCGAGGGTTAACATGGAAAACTTATTTAAAGATCATCACAAATGTCATTATCTAAAATATTGGTTAAATTTTGTTTTTTAGGAATTTTGCAAGGGCCTGCAAACATAAGCAAATCTTTCATTAATACCCTAAGTATAGCAGAGTCCATGTTTAGGGATGTATACAACTGGGGGAGTAGAAAGTTATGGCAATAGTAACAGTTCATACTTTCATAGTGCTGAAGGATGGTTTCTGTGTATTACAGATGTTTTCTTATTGATCATCACAACCTCACCATGTAGGAATGTTCAGAGAAGGTTAGTAAGCTTTCTAGCCTGAGAAGAGGGAAACCAGAATTTGGATCCAAGAAGTCTGGCCCTGCAGCCTATGTTTTTTGCTATGATAGATTTCTAGGCTTGTTTAAAACATGTTTTGATGAACAATTAATGAATTTGCTAAATCATCTGCTATGGGTGGTTGGAATTTGGCCCTTAGTGGTGGTTCCCCCTAAAATGTTATAAATGAAGAAAATTAAAATTCAGCTACCTGAAATTTCAAAATATCTAGATGTCTTGCTGCACATGTCACTGACTGGATTTTTTAGATTCCTATGAGGTGGCGGGCTTTGAGTGACATAGATGGTTATATACAATGGATGTAAAATTCCCAGGTCATCCAGTATGTGGACCAGATGGTATTCTCTTTAACAATCTCCATATGCTCCTTAATTCCTGCATATTAAACATGAAGTGGCACTAATAAATGTTAAAATGACAGATAATTTTATAGGACATTAACAGATTTTTTAAAGTTAAGTTCAGAATTATGTCTCTTAGATATTTCTAGACTCATGGCTTGAACCTGAAAGCAAAGCCTCCACCTTAGCACTGTGAGGTACATGAAACAGTTTTCCGAGCGCACAACTCTGTGAGCTCATCACTGAGATTTGGTCTGCAAGGTCTTTAGAAGGGCAGGCTATTTGTAAACTTCCATTGTCTTAGCTGGCAATATGTAAAAAGTCCCTTTTTCATGGCTAAATGATACTTGAGAAAAGGAAACATGTGGCAAATCTGGGTATATCCAGTTGAAATAAAAATGACTTCCTTATTTCTGCATAAGCACAATATACCACTTGTAGGGGAAAAATTTACGAATTTACGAATAGACATAGAATCAGGTTATGGTGCATTTTCTTATTCCACACTGGGAGTTAATACCCCAACCTTGTGTTTTTACCTCTCTTTATAATACCTGTCATCCTTCCTTGTATTTTAGATGGCTGTTCATCAACCTCTGCTATATTCTTAGCTTCTTTAGGGTGCTTATCACGTCTTTATTTACCTTTGAACACTCTTCCTATGCCCTGCCCCAATTTCCTGCACCAATTTCTGCTCCACTTGGGATTTTGTGCTCACAGATGCACCATAATTAAATTGAAAGGTCTGATACCAATTTGGGAATTTTTTGACCCATAGGCACAAATTCTTCAAAACATTCTATTTCCCATTGAGGTAGTGAAGCTTCTGGATTGTTGTTCACTTTTTGCCTCTAAGGATGTGAAGACCAAGGCTATTACCTCTTCATAATTCCATGTGTCTGTCATTGATTACCACTATCATTGTGATATCTTTCTACTTATTCCTGTTTGACACATCCATATTGGTAGTCTTTATAGCATCACCTCTGTTGATTCACATTTTGCTTAAGTAGGCATTCATCTAAATAAGAAAGTGTTCATTTTTCTAGTGAGCTAAAGAGAAGAGAAATTTGGAGCTCTGGTGGTATACCCAAAGCTCTTGTTGTGGAGAGTGGTGATGAGCTGATTCATGAGAAGGATGTCACAACTGTGGTATCTCTTTTCAAAAATCTTCTTCCGTGTTGTAGAGCTTTGGTATAGCTTGTTTTGCGTGCCTCTGTCTTTTCCTTTCTCCCTTCTTTTTTCTCTTCCTTTCTTTCTTCCCTCTTTTTCTCCTTCTCTTCTTTCCTTTATGGAGAAAACCATTCAAAATCCTTCAAGTTGTGATTTCTTTTTAGCATCTTTTATTGACTTACATTTTAGTATGTTAGGGGTTATTTAAAATCTTTTTTTTTTTTTAGTTTTAAAGTGTTCATATTATTTCCTTGTTTTTGTATTATAATAGTTTTAGATAGCTCCAAAACTGAATGCAAAATTCACATGAAACCTTAAAGAAATCTTCTTCTAAGTTATCTTTGGACTATATATCAGAAAGACTAGAGGTATAAGATCTCTCTCCCTTCCTTTTGTTTTTTCCGACATTAGGGATATTTCTGTAACTTTTTTTTTTTTTTTGAGAGAGGAAGAATGGGAGGGGGAGAGAGAGAGAGAGAGAATGAATCTCAAGCAGGTTCCATGATGCCAGAATCAATCCCATAACCCTCAGATCATGACCTGAGCCAAAATCAAGAGTGGAATACATAACCAACTGAGCCACCCAGAAGCCCCTTCTGTGACATTTTTGAGAAGTATTCAAAACCCCTCGGTTAATGCAAGCTTTTCTTTACAATCTTACCACTTTCATTTTGTGTGTCTCAGGCTCTCGGAATCTCACCATTCCCTCCTCAAAACCCAGCTGACCTGTGGAGAGCTATGGAAGTAGGTGGTGGATGGAGGTAGATGGGCTGAACATACAGTAGTTTGCTGTGTGTGCTGGAGCACCATTGGAAGGGCTCTGGAGAGCCAATTTTTAGCATTTCTTTCTGACTCTTCTATCAGTGAAATCAAGTTGGTAGCTTGAAATTGACCATGGCAGGAGTTATTTATACCACAGAAATTGGCAAAGGCTACATATCAGTGGTTTGGTTTGTTTGTTTTAAGAACTAGTTGTTAGGTTTCTACCAGCACACCCTCTAAGGTTGATGCTTGGTTTGGGTGTCTTTCTTATTATGTTTTTATGTTACTGCTGCACCCTCAACTGCTATTATGCGTTAGCCTCTGTGGATAAGAGAAGCAATCAACCTTTGCCCCAGGTCTCACAAATGGCTTGGTTATTAATCAAGTGGTCATTTAGCTTCGTTCCCTTTGTTTAATGCCATGCTTGCAAGTATGGAAATGTTAGCTCTAGACAGAACTATAGATAAGGGAGCGAATGCTCAGAGTGATTAATGACTTACAAGGTTAAAATTCTAGTTAGAAAAGAATCCAGGTTTTCTAAGTCCCAGGTAGTTTTTGTTACTGTTCTTCAACTCTGCTTCCCATAATGTAAAATATCCTAAGTCATAAATGTTCCATTGTAATGAGATTCAGAAAAGATAGCCAGCTACAGGATAAAAATACTAGGTCTAATAATATTAACCTTTGCTTCTCTTTCTAACCTGAAAAATAAGATACAGTAAAAGAAATTGAAAATGTACAAGTATTGGTAAAAAACAAAACAAAACAAAACACCAAAACCCAAACCAAAGCTCTAATTAAATTAATTTGTGTTAAGAGCCATGTACTTCAAACAATTTACCATCTTCATCTATGAACATTTTAGAGGGATATCTAAATCTGGTTTCCATGACTTTAAACCCAAATGACACAATTTCCCTTATTATTTTAATAGTTTCTTCCAAATCAGCTGTTTAGCAGGAAACGGAAAGATAGAGGGCAGCATGGGACCAGAGTGCTAGCTGCCCTTCAGGAGAACAGGACTGCATAACTTGCACATCTGAAGAGATAGCCAAGACAGAGAGAGAAGTAGTGGGCACCCCCCGCATCCTCTCCCCCCTATCTCTCCAGAAAGAAATGCAGTGCCTCTTTCTCATTGTTTCAGGAGCAAAGGGGGGAACTTGGAGACACAGCCAATGGATAAATGAGCCTCTGCTAGTTCAAAGTCAACGTGCAGGCTGGACAGAGGAAACGTGCAGAGCTCAGAAGGTATTTTTAGAGGGTACAAACAAGAGAACTTGCCTGGCCCAAGGGGTTTTTAGAGGCCCCTCCAGCTGCAGTAATTGGAGAGGTTTGGCAGCCTGAAAGAGGGGTTTGTGGTTCCTGATGAGTGCTTCCCCTGCACCCGGGCGTGAGGTAGCGTGCTGCTGAATAAACGCATCGCGGGCCAGGAAGGTGATAACCACCAGCCTCAGCAGAAAGACACAGCCTGTAAATATGCCAGGGGGTCAATAGAAGTGATTTCATTCTGCCTTCCCGGGACTGCTGATGAGGTCTGACAGGGCAGCTCTACTTCATTACTGCATCACAATGGTGAAGGGAGTCTGAAGGGCAGAGAGAGCAGTGGCAGCGGCCAAAGCAGCAGGCTGTCACCTGAACAGGCGACAGGACAGGCGACGACAGGCTGGGCTTTCCTGCTCTGCTTTCTCTCTCCTTCCACCTTCTCCTGTCTCTGTCTGTCTGTCTCTCTCTGTCTCTGTCTCTCTGTCTCGATTCCCATGTCTCCCTCCCTCCATCTCCATCCCTTTGCTATTTCTAGAAAGAATCCTTCTCTGGCTGGCAGAGCATTTGTAACAAAGGAGAGAGAGCAGACCTAGATGCTGGAGCGGAGAGGAGAGAGGTTTTAACTGCAGGAGTGTTAGGATCCGAGCCCTCCCGTTAGGCTAGAAATGAGATGCTCCTGGGGGAGTGTGTATGCTCACCTGTTCAGAGGAAAAGGAAAATCTTTCTAGGGAAATCACCCATAAGACAATTCAGGAGCTGAAATAAAGCTGTTTTCCTGCAACCAGTTTTCTCTTTACTTCTGGGAATAACTAGTACATTCCCCCCAGGCACCTCCTAGTTACCCCATTGTTCATGGCTTTTTCTCTGGCTCAGGCTCCTTCTCTCTCATTTTGCTTCCAGACATCCATTTGCCCCCTGATATTACGTCTCCCATTCCAGGGCCAGAGCACAGAACTCGTGCACCCTCTTCTGCCCCTGCTTCTCCGGGCTTTGTCTTTTTCTGGCTCCATCTGACAAATGGAAAGGCAGCCGCGCTGCCCTGATTGTTCAGCCATCCTAGCTGCATGATCAATCTGCCTGTGGACTGTCTAGAAAAATGGGAAGGATGAATAGTCAGGAAATAAATTTAGTAGTCCTGCTTGGCACCTTCCTCTTTGTCTATGCTCGGTTCACGCATACTCTATTTATTTGGTCGGTGCAATTTTCAGGAGTGTGAGGGGTGGTCAAGAAGGGGTTTTAAGACAAGCTGTCCTGGCTTTCCCTGAATGGCCTGCTTCAGTGCTACATCTATCTCAATGCCACAAAACATGGTAAGAGATTTAGGGGCAAGGATTAGAGTATTTTTAAAGACCACCATTCTTTCAAATTTTTTTAGAAACAGAAACGCATGAGTATCACCTGTATTGCTTAAAATCAGGTTTATTTCCAGAATTTTAGAAGCTTTTTGGCTATGAGTTGTTTGTTTTTCTTGGCCTGCTGCCTTTTGCCAGTTTTCTGATGTTTGTGGGTTTAATGTGGTGCTGATGAAAGTTTCGCTGTTTGTGTTTTGGGGTGTTACACTTTTGGTGTATGGTCCCAGAGTTGAGATGCAGCAGTGCTAGGTAAAGCTAAAGCTTCAGAAACACTGTTTGAAAGCATGTACATACATGCGTGATTTCATGAGGCCAGGCCTGGATTCTGCTCCAAATAGTGTTGAGTTGCTTTAGAGCAAGGATTTTGTAACTTGCAGTGTCTGTATGTGCGTGTGTTTTATATCTGAACAAACTCTTCAGAAGAATACCCATTGATCATGAAAGCACTTGTCATTGTTTGGCTTGGATTTTTAGTGTAATCTTGCCTCGCTGTCCCTATGTTACAGACCTCCTGTGGGACCTGCCAATGCCATTCATCTTTACACCCCCTAGTAGGCCTAGATGGTGTGTGCACAATACGGTGGAATGACTGTTAGTTGAATAAACTCTCAAGCATATTATAAGTGACTTCAGTAAAAAACCATATTGAGAAGTTGTGGAGCGGGGAGGGAAGATAGGAAGACCAAAAGTGTGCTTAGCTCAATAATAAATTTAATTTCAGATTTTTACCAGTAGTTCCATTTATTGATTATTACCTAGCAGAGAAAATATATGAAATCACAAAATGGCAAAGTCAAATTAGGAAAGTAAAAGACTCTTTAAAAAAATAAAAAAAATAAAAATAAATAAAAAAAGACTCTTTAAGAAAAATAAATTAATAAGACTGCTCATCTAGCAAATAATGAAAACCCCCTAGCATTTTCAAGTGTACGAATGGTTAGTCCTGAAGGACTACCTGGAATTTCTACTATATAAGCACAGAATGTGCAAAAGGAAAGATAATTGATAAACCTCTTTTTCTTACAAGCTTTGGAAATGATACATAGCCCAGTTCTCAAGCTTTTTTTATTATTATTATTATTATTTAGAACAGGAGAAAATCTAGTGACACAGACAAACAAGCAAACATGAAAATCCACACAGAATGAGGCAATACTCCCATGAAGCAGAATATTAAGGCCCGAAAGGAAGAAGGCAGATGTAGAAGTCAGGCCATAGAATAAGGAAGAGGGAATACAAACTGTGGTCCTCGGTACTGGCTTCATGCTCAGTGTGGTTGGTAGAGCGCATTGCTTGCCAGGAGACATGGTCTTGTTGACCTTGGCTTCGTGCATGAAATGTTAATATATTTTATTAAAGATTCTTCGGCGGCATCTCTGCCTTCATGCTTCAGTAATATTTTTTCTTCTTGCTTTCACCTCTGATCTAGTCCTTACTGATCCATATCTGTGACTTCTTTAAGATATGCATAAAGTCCATCCCCATTGTGATGGACCTAGTGCTTGTTATATAATAAAGAGAAAATTAGGTAAATGCTCTGAGCTTTAGCTTCCTTATCATTAGTATTCTTCATGCTTCTTACCCTTGGGTTCCATTAAGTTTCTTGCAAAAGTGGGTATATAATTTTCATCAAGTGTACAACAATTTTAAACATCTCTTCAAAGATATTTTTTTTTCTGTCCACCTGCACTCTTTCATGTCCCTTGAAAACTCCAATTACACATCTATTAGGTCATTTGAAGGTATTCCACACCTTACTGTACTCTGCTCATATTTTGGTCAGTCTTTTTTCTCTCTGTGTTTCACTCTAGGTTGTTTCTATTGGTGTGTCTTCCATTTTCAAACCTGCTGTGAATCCCACCAGTTATACTCTTCATCTCAGTCACTGTCATTTTAATCTTTAGAAATTTGAATTGGATGGTTTTTATTTCATCCACCCCTCCATTCCTCTAGGTTTTTGAATATATGGAATACAGTTGTAACCAAAGTGAGAGAAAATTAAGACCTGGCTGAGGGAAGGGTCAATGGGATTGGAGAGAAGGGGGAGATTGAGGATTTACATGAGGAAATTAAATCAATGGCAGTTTAACGTTGACTCATATGTACAGTGGAGTCATGGGGAAGTCAAGGAAATCTCTCAGGAGCCTGTACAAAGGATGGAGGGCACTGCATCACCAACTCATTCCCTTCTGATCCACTCATTTTCCCTCCAACTGGAACATATTCTTCCCAAGATGCACTTGTCTTTTTGTTCTCACTGAGTCTTCATACCTAAAACACTTCCTGGCACAGTCAATTTTTGTTTCAATGAATCATTCCAACTTTGCAAATGTCATCTCCAAGGATGATGGTATTATCTGGACACTACCTGCTTTGGTGAAATTTTGCTGCTTTGTGTGTGGTCTGTATTCCAGTAGGGAGCACTTCTGTGCCTATAGTTTAATTAATTCTCTGTACTTGCCCATTCTGCTTTTGCAAGAAGTTTGGAGGCTAGAAGTGTGCCAGAGTAAAAGGTTAAAGGAGTAAGAAGTCTGATCAGACATTCGCAGTGCCTCAGATAGTCCTATAATGTCAGGAGGAGAAGGGGCCTTTCATAACAATTCGAGTAACTAATATTTATTGAGAGTCTAGTACACATTAGAAACTCTGCTTAGTACTTTATGTGGATTATTCATTTAATCTTCATAACAACTCTTTAAAATTTAACCCTTACAACAACCAAATATTATTTTTATTTCTAATTTACTAATGAGGAGCCCGAAACTCAGAAGTGTTGTATGACTTAAAAAGTTTCCACAGATAGGAACCCCCCTGCTGGTTTCTAATTACAAGTAGGGAGCCAGAACTAGAGCTGAACAGGAGTGTAAAAGACCTGATGGTGCAGGGGCCAGTCCTGGAGAGGAAGATCTAAGGAAATCCCTTCTCCTGTGATATTCTTCTTGTTTCCATGCTCCTGCTTGTTTTTGCACCGTTGCTCGCTGAACATACAGATGATACATCCAGAATTACATAGTGAGATCCCCTCACTTGATATTCTCAACCCATCACCCAGTGAAGTATTTCAATAATAAGGTTAAAAGTGGATGATGTATGATCAATCAGTTAACTCATGTCCCTTGGCAGGAGAAAGTCAACATCCAATGACATTCTGGGTTCTCAGGGATGATCCTAAAACCTGGATTCCAGATATGTGTGCTCCTAACTGAGACCAAAACTCATGGTTCCGGAGAACAGGTCAGAACACTAAAATGGATGCATTAGAATTAAGCTGGCTTCCATCAGAAAGCTTCATATAAATATTACACCCAACTCTATAAGACACTCAGCATTTGGTTTCTGAACCTATTAATATATAATGAGGATACGATGTAATTAATATCGTTTGTTTTGATTTTCCGTTAAATCCGCTTTAGTAATAAGAATGCAAGGTAATTATTCAGAAAGGCTTTTCAACAAATGTCAGTTTTCATTGATTAAAAATCAAGTCAGTGCTTCATTTGAAATGATATTTACAAGCATGCTTTAAGCTGAAATGAATAATTATCAGGTTATTGAACTGCAAGTTATCTGCAAAGAATTGGCTATTTTTTTTTTCCCATTTTGCACTAAGGCTTACTCTCAAATAATAATAGAGGACAGACGAGAGGGTGTGGAGAAGAAATGTCATGCTTTTGCTTTAAGGGATTTAATTTTCTTTATGTAGTGTTGAAGCCGGTTGCCTGTTGGCTGTAGAATCTCCCAAAACTGAAGTTTTGGGAAACTAGAGCCAGGCATTGTTGCTTGGGAGGCACTTGAAGCTGTTCATCATGCAGCAATCTAAAGTTTCTGTTTTCCTGGGGTCCTGCTGCTGTGAATGGTGGTTGTGCCAAGCCAACTCGGGCATTTCTTTTCACTCTAAAATGGCTTTTTCTCCTACATATTTCTCTTTCATTATTTCACATAAAACAATGGGAAAGTAGTCTGTCATCTGTTACTGAGAGTCGTGCTGAAGGTTATGTGAATTCACAGCCATTTGTTTTTCCAGTGACTAAAGAATGCATACAGCAACAACCCCAACAATTTAGACTGCAGTGTATTCATATTTACAAATAGACATATACATATAAATCAAGTCACCAAAATTATGCAGTGCATGGATTTTAAAATAATGTTCCATTGGGTGACTAACTCTTATTTGAAACACTCCAACAAAATGACAAAAATCCATTACTGTATGCTCTCTTCATTTACTTACTCATTATCCTTTGTACCAGATGTTCTTATAAGTGCTTGACATGTGGCAACAAAGAAGCCATCCAAAATCCTTATCTGTGGACATCATACTTGAGCCAGGGAGACTGGCTGTAATGGACAAACATGTGAAGTATGAGGTGTGTTGTGTCAGGTGGTGGTAGATGCCAATCAGGAAGATCAAGCAGAAGAGTAGATGAGGGAGCTGGGCAGAGAAAGGGTTTCTGTTTGCAATTAGGTCATGAGAAAAGCCACATTGAAAAGGTGATCACTGAACAAAGCCTTAAGAATGTGAGGGAGACAGCCAGGTGCGAATCTGGGGGGAGAGCACTGTAGTCTCTGGGAACAGAATGGGCAAAGGCTCTACTAGGGTGGGTGGCTGTGGAAGCAGGAGAAAGAGGCCAGTGTAGCTGCATATGGTGCAAGGGAAGAATAATAGTAGAAGAGATAGCAGGTCTAATTGGGGCTTATTTAATGAAAATACCTAGTTCCTGACATCTCACATCTGTCATAAGAAATAAGTGTTACAATAACTTGAGACTAGGAGCTGTTGATCTGATGGGCAACTCATGTCCTTCTTATAGATTCTTCCTCTGTGATCACTAGGAATTAAGCTACTTAATTATTGCTATCACAATCTACATGGAACTAATTCTGTATCTCTGGGTTCTAGGATCTGGTCAGAATTTATTCCCACCCATGCCAACTAGGTCCACAAAGGTTGACTTTTTTTTTTTTAAGAGATCAATTAATGGGGAAAAAATATCAGAGATGGGAAGAATGATCATTTTGTTGTAATTGAGTAAAGTATTGGAAACAGACATGAGTTAGAGATGACATGGTTTTTAGATTTAATTCTGAGTTTGTTTCTAAATTATGGCATTTTGGTAATTGTCTTTATATGAAAAATGGACTAAAATTTTAAATATTCTATTCTTGGTTCCTGACACTCGGAATTTTCTATCTCCTCCTTTGGCTTTTCTTGGGTTCTACGTAATGGCAAGAGAGAGCCAAGTAACATGTTTGGTTGAATGGCAAGGTTAAAGTGGTGGGTTGGGAAAAGAATTTAGCGAGTCACTTACTAGGGCTTTGTACATTATTTTCTTTGGTTTTCAGGACTCTCCGTGAGGTGGATAGAGAAAATGCTTATGCTCTAAGGAGTACCCTCTGTGCTCTTACTCCATTATACATCTGGGGAAGGCGATGCCATTCAGTGAAAAGATACAACATGTGAAGGAGTCTACCTGTATTAATAATGGCTTATGAGAAACACTGATTCAAAAATATTTCTTCATCTCATCAGAGACAACACTGTCTCCAAGTTCCCTTAGGGATTGGAGCCATCATCTATCTCCAGTGTCAGAGAGTACTGCTTTCTTAGGTTACATATTGTAGTCTGCCAGAAATACAAATCTTGGAAATATCCAAGAACCCAACCAGTAAATGATCAAAAAGTTTGCAATTAGGGTAGATGAAAACCAGGGAAATGTGAAGACCCTTAGTAATTCTATGGCATCAGAATATTAAATTTCTGTAATAACAAATTACGATATAATGAGGTCACATTAGTGGAATAAGAGGCCCAGATGCCTCAATGATTTAATCTCTCTCTCCACATAAGCTTGCATCGAATTTTAATGAGTATTTTGATTGATAACATATTTAGTTCAAAATAGGTCTTTGAAGACAGCTGTAAGAGTATTAACATTTAAAAGATGCTATGATAGAAATTCATTTCATTAAGTAGCTGATAAGAAAAAAATTACAGTATAAACCTGCCAGTGTCAGACATACTGTTATGACCCATCAATTCCTATTGAATAAAGGGCCAGTAAAATATCTTTATTGGACTATTCTTTGAACACCATAGGAGCTCATTTTCCTTATTTAAGAAAAAGCCAAGTGTGGAGACCCATGAGGCTCATGCACAAGAGACCCACAAGGCTGTGGCAAACCAAAGGGCATATGACTCACCCCACCCAGGGCCCAGCACAGAAGCAGGCCTTTGAAAAGTGCCCAGACTTTATGTGAAAGAGACTAATTTCCTAATTTTAAAGCATTGGTGTATGGGCGGGAGCCTGGTGGGATAGGCTCCCGGGATGGAGGGTGGTGAGCACCATCTTCCTGCTCTCCCTCTATCTTGTTAAAGCTAATAGCATCACCATTTCTTCTTTTTATTCTTTTTTCTTTTTCTCTCCCCCCCTTTTCTTTTCTTTTTACTCCTTTTTTTTTTTTTTTTTTTTTTTTTTTTTTTTTTGGTGGCAAGTACCATCTTTGCATCCCCCCTCTGCTTCACTCTAGCCAGTGGGTGACATCTTCATGCTCTGTCCCTTTCAGTGCTCCCAAATGTCATTATCTCCCAGAGGCAATCTTTTACACAAACTGGGCCCCAGTGTGTGTATCTGGTGACCCAGTTTTTGAAGTTGCCAACTAAGGAATGCTCCTCAATCACCTGCCTCTGGAGGCTGGGGGCGTTTGTGTTCCTGGGTCCTGTGGGACTGTAACAGTTGGAGAGACAGTATTTGGCAGGCTGCCACTCCCAGCTCACTGCACAGACATAAGAGCAAAGCACTCCCAGTTTTTCTGAGGGGCAGGCTCCAGTTTGGCACACTTGTAGGGACCCTCCAGAAATGGAAACTAGTAATGGAATCTTTGTACTCCTCTCTGCCTCACTCCAGATCACCAGTATCTTCAGAAAGGAGCTTATGCTTTCCTCCAGTGTGCTGATTTTTGTGGCTGCTGTCAGGGGACACCTCTATATCATCTAGCTCTGGTGACCAGAGAGGCTTATGCTTGTGGGTCCCTCAGGGCTGTAACCAATGGAAAAATGTCCTTAAACAGCAAATTCTTCCCCCTCCCTTGCCCTAGGCAGGGAGCAAAAGACAATAGACTCAGGAGCTCAATCTTTCTGGAAAAAAGCCTATTAGCTTATCATCATAGCTGCAGCCTGAAGGGCAGGCTTCCAATTAAACACACATCTAAGGGCTGCTTGTAAACCTGTCCTGAGACCTCATAGAGCAGGCACTATCTTAATAGATATATACAAAATATTCTTTCCAAATGCAATAGAATATACATTCTTCTCAAGTGTACATGGAACATTCTCCAGGGTAGATCATATGTTAGGCCACAAAACAAGTCTTAACAAATTTAAGATAAATGAAATTATATCAAGCATCTTTTCCCACCACAATGGTATGAAACTAGAAATCAATTGCAAAAAGAAAACTGGAAAATGAACAAATTATGTAGACTAAACAACATGCTACCGAACAACCAATAAGTCAAGAAATTGAAAGTAAAAGCAAGAAATTTCTTGAGACAAAAATGGAAATCCAACATTCCAAAATTTATGGGATATAGAAAAAGCAGTTCTGTGAGGGAAGTTTATAGTGATAAATTGCTACCTCAAGAAATTAGAAACATTTCAAATGACCTAACTTTACACTTCAAGGGACTAGAAAAGAAGAACAAACAAAGCTCAATGTAAACAGAAGAAATAACAAAGAGTGGAGCAGAAATAAATAAAATAGAGACTAAAAAGACAATAAAAAAGAATAAAATCGAGAGCTGGTTCTTTGAAAAAATAAACAAAATGATAAACCTTTAGCTAGACTCAACTCATCAAGAAAAGAGAGAAGGCTCAAATAAGTAATGTCAGAAATGAGAAGACATTGCAACTGACACCATAGAAATACAAAGAATCATAAGAAACTACCAGAATTATTACATATCAACAAAGTGGACAACTCAGAAGAAATAGATGAATTCCTAGGAACATACAACTTTCCAAGACTGAATCATGAAGAAATAGAAAATCTGAACAAACTGGTGATGAGTAAGGAGATTGAATCAGTATGTAAGATACTACACTAGGAAATTCTACTAAACATTCAAATAAGAATTAATATCAATCCTTCTCAAACTATTCCAAAAAATAGAGAGACTAGAACACTTCCAAACTCATTTTATGAGGACAGTGGTACCCCGATGCCCAAACCAGACAAGGGCACCACAAGAAAAGAAATTTACAGGCCAATCAATATCCCTGATGAACACAGATGCAAAAATCCTCAAGAAAATACTAGCAAACTGAATTCAACAATATATTCAAAGGATCATATACCATGATCCAGTGAAATTTATTCCAGGGATGTAAAGATAGTTTGACATCTGAAAATCAACCCATGTGACACATTACATTAACAAAATGAAGAAAAATAATCATATGGTAATATCAATGGATGTAGAAAAGGCACATGACAAAATTCAACATCCATTTATGATAAAAAGTCTCAGCAAAGTGGGTATAGAGAGAATATGCTGCACCATATTAAAGGCTATAAACGACAAGGCTACAGCTCACACACTCGATGAAAAACTGAAATCTTTTCCTCTAAGACAAGACTGCCCACTTTACCACTTTTATTCAACAAAGTACCAGAAGTTGTAGCCAGAATAAATAGACAAGAAAAAGAAACGAAAGGCACCCAGTTTGGAAGAAAGAAATAAAATTGTCACTGCTTGTAGATGATGGGATAGTATATATTGAAAACTCCAAAGACTCCCCCAAAACACTCGTAGAACTAATTAACAAATTCAGTAAAATTGCAGGATACAAACTCAACATACAGAAATCTGTTTTGTTTTGATACCCTAAGAATGAACTATCAGAAAGAGAAATAAAGAAAATAGTCCCATTTACAATAGCTTCGAAAAGAAGATGGTGAAAGACATGAAAGAAGATACAAATAAATGAAAAGATATTCTGTGCTAATGGATTAGAAGAATTAATATTATTAACATGTCCTTACTATCCAAAGCAATCTAGAGGTTCAAAGCAAACCCTACTAAAATTCCATTGGCATTTTTCAGAGAGATAGAACAAGCAATCCTAAAATTAGTCTGGAACTACAAGAGACCCTGAATAGTCAAGTCAAGGCAATCTTGAGAAAGAAGGGCAAAGTTGGAGGTATCATGCTCCCTAATTTCAAATGATGTCAGAAAGCTATAGTAATCAAGACAATGTGGTATTAACATAAAAACAGACACGTAGATAGATAGGATAGAATAGAGAGCCCAGAAATAAACCCATGCATGTATGTCTGAATGGTTTGTGACAAAGGAGCCAATAATATACAAAGGGGAAATGAAAATCTGTTTAATAAATGTTGGGGATGCTGGACAGCCACGTGCAAAAGAATGAAACAGACCAGTGTCTTACTCTGTTCACCAAAATGAACTCAAAATGGATTAAAGACTTGAAGTAAGACTTGAAACCATAAAACTCCTAGAAGAAAACATAAGCAATAAGCTTTTTGACACAGGTCTTGGAGATGATGTTTTGGATTTGATAGCAAAAGTGAAGACAATAAAAAGCAATAATAAACAAGTAGGACAACAACAAACTGAAAGTTTCTGCACAGCTTTAGTTATTAGGAAATCATTGAAGAAATGAAAAGGTGACCTACTGAATGGAAGACAATATTTGCAAAGCATATATCTGATAAAGAGTTAATATCCAATATATGTAAAGAACTTATGCAACTTAATAGCAAAAAAATCCAATTAAAAAATGACAGAGGATCTGAATAGACATTTTTCTAAAAAATAACATACAGATGGTCAACAGGAATATGAAAAGATGCTTGGCATCACTAACCATAAGGGAAATGCAAATTAAAGCAGTAAGATATTGGGGTGCTTGTGTGGTTCAGTCAGGGTCCTGGGATCAGTCCTGCTGAGCAGGGAGCCTGCTTCTTTCTCCCCCACCCCTCCCCTCTGCTCATGTGCACGCTCTCTCTCTCTCTCTCTCTCAAGTAAATAAATAAAATCTTTTACAAAAACCAAAACCAAACAGATAACAAAACAAGCAAGATATTGCCTCACACCTGTTAGATTGGCTACTATCAAAATGGTAAGAAATAACAAGTGTTGGCAAGGATGTGGAGAAGATTCTATAACTATGTGTGGTGATGACTGTCAACTAGACTGATTGGGGTGATCATTTCATAATATATAAAAATATAAGTCATTATGTTGTATACCTGAAACCAATATAATGTATGTCAGTTATAGTTATACCTCAATAAAAAAAATTTAAAAGCCAAAAGATACCAATAAAACAGGTAAATACATTAAATTAAAAAAATTTTCAAATAAAAACTACCTAAATGTACAATGCCTCAGCTCTTGGTACAATTGCAATAGCTTTGAGGGCTTAGGTAGTATCTCAGCGGGCTGAAGCAGACCAGTGCTACCAAACTGTAATATATAATGTTAGCCACATATGAAAGCTATACATGTACTTTAAAAATTTCTAGTGGCCAAATTAAAACAGTAAAAATTCATGTAAAATTGATTCATGTTATTTAACCCCAAGTTATCCAAAATATTATAATTTTAACATGTAATCAATATAAACATTATTAATAATATATTTTATATATTTTTTGTGCTAAGTCTTCAAACCACTCCTGGTCCTTGTTCTGCCCCAAAGAATGTAGGGCAAATTGAATTACTTATCCATAGGACAATCTCTTCTATGTTTTGCAAAAGATCCTATTTTCTCCCTAAGACATCTTTTTGACATTCTAAATATTCAAGTTCTAGTAACTCTTCTTTCGAGTCTTCACATCTTCTTGATCACTGTCCTCTGGACATCTTCCAATTTTAATATTGGCTTTATAAAGTTTGATTCTCAAAACTGGTCTTATGAGTATGATGGACATCACCCCTCTTTATTCTGAATTTATGCGTCTCTTAGTGCAACAAAATATTAGATAAAACAGATAGTTTACTAGCTGAGACAGTAGACTCAGTTAAAGGGTTCAGGGTGAAACTGTCAATTTCTTTTGCCTGAAAATGCACTGAAGCCAGGGTGTATTTACTGTGAAGTGATGAAATTTTAGTTTTAGGATCTTCTCTTGATTGGTCCCCATCAAGCCTCTGGGCCTTAGCCAATACCTTCATATAGTCATATATATATATATATATATATATATATTTGTAAATTTTACAAAAGTAACATATCCTATTATCTTTTACCACTCTGATTTAACCTTGCTTTCTTCCCCATGTTTGGAAAGGCTGTGGATAGTTTTGGAATTGAGCTAAGGAGGGGCTGAATTGGGAATACATTTATTTAAACTGGTACAGTGGGATAAATATGTAATTTGCAATCATTTCATGTATAATTATTACAACTGGACACATTTATGGGTAGTTGTTTCAAGCTGACCCAGTGTAGGAATGGGTTCCAGAAATCTTCCTCCTTTCCCCTAGGCCTACTCACCAGCATCAAAATACAACGGCAGGCAAGGGAAACAAAAGCAAAAATGAACTATTGGAACTTAATCAAGATAAAAAGCTTCTGCACAACAAAAGAAACGTCAATAAAACTCAAAGACAACCTACAGAATGGGAGAAGATATTTGCAAATGACATATCAGATAAAGGGCTAGTATCCAAGATCTATAAGGAACTTATTAAACTCAACAGCAAAAAACCAACAATCCAATCATAAAATTGGCAGAAGGCATGTACAGAAATTTCACCAAAGAAGACATACACAGGACCAACAAGCACATGAGAAAATGCTCTGCATCACTTGCCATCAGGAAAATATAAATCAAAACCACAATGAGATACCACCTCAGACCAGTGAGAATGGGGAAAATTAACAACACAGGAAACAACAAATGTTGGAGAGGATGTGGAGAAAGGGGAACCCTCTTGCACTGTTGGTGGGAATGTGAACTGGTACAGCCTCTGGAAAACTCTGTGGGGGTTCCTCAAAGAGTTAAAAATACAACTATCCCATGACCCAGCAATTGCACTGCTGGGAATTTACCCCAAAGATACAGATGCAGTGAAATGACAGGACACCTGCGCCCCAATGTTTCTAGCAGCGATGTCCACAATAGCCAAAGTGTGGAAGGAGCCTCAGTGTCCTTTGAAATATGAATGGATAAAAAAAGATGTGATCTATATATACAGTGGAATACTACTCAGGTATTAAAAACGACAAATACCCACCATTTGCTTTGACGTGGATGAAACTGGAGGATATTATGCTAGGTGAAGTAAGTCAATCGGAGAAGGACAATCATTATAGGTTTCACTCATACAGGGAATATAAAAAATAGTGAAAGGGGTTATAAGGGAAAAGAGGGAAAATGAGTGGGAAAAATCAGAGAGGGTGACACAACATGAGACTCCTAACTCTGGGAAAAAATGGGGTAGTGGAAAGAGAGGTGGGTGGGAGGATGGGATGACTGGGTGACAGGCACTGAGGAGGGCACTTGACGGGATGAGCACTAGGTGGTATACTATTTGTTGGCAAATTGAACTTCAATAAAAAAAATGTATATATATTAAAAATAATAAAATAAAATAAATACAATGGCAGGGTCTGAGGTTCTATATCAATATAACTATATCTGTGAGAAGTTCTTTTATTCTTTATTTTTCAAAAAGATTTTATTTATTTATTCATGAGAGACACACACACACACACACACACACACACAGAGGCAGAGACACAGGCAGAGGAAGAAGCAGGCTCCATGCAGGGAGCCTGACGTGGGACTCGATCCCGGGTCTCCAGAATCAGGCCCCGGGCTGAAGGTGACACTAAACTGCTGAGCTACCTGGGCTGCCCAAGAACTTTTAATCATCCATGTACAGTTGTAGTAAATGTACAAATGTAATAAATAAGAACAAAGGTATCCTTATTGACATAGTTAAAACAAAAACTCTCTTTTGGCAGATGTATACATGGCAATATAATATATAAAATCATCACTATATATTTTTTTGATGGCCTTACACAAAATAGAATTTATCAGACTTCTGTGCTTTTAGGATGCAAATTTATAGCAGTACTACAAAATAGGTCTTTTATAAGAAAATAACTTGGCAGGTATTTCCCCAAATTTGATAATACTCCTAAAAATTTATGTGACATTAAGTGTAATAAGTTATGAAATCAAAGGAACTCTTTTATACTATAAATAATAAAAAAATTTTGGTCAATCAAATCAATAAAAGATTAAAGTATCTTTCTTGTCTCTGTAGAAAAATATTATAAAATTAGTGTCATATGAAGAAGTGATTTAAAGAGCACGTAGCCAAAAATGTCAGGTAGTAAGTTAATATAAATATTATGTTATTTTTCTAGTTGTTGTGATGTTTTGGTACTTAACAGTTTTTAAAAGTTCATTGACATTTCTTTTTTCATTCTCATTAAATGATTGCTTAATGAATAATCAATATTTAATGAATGGTGAATACTTAATTTTGTGTTGTCACTTTGCATTCTATAAGAGTCCCTCCTTCTGTCATTTCTACAGGTTTCAGGCCACACAAAATCTGAATCCACTCTTGCTTTCAGCAATCCTGGTAATAAAAATTATTCATCACTCAAAACCTAGATCAAATGTCACTTCCTTTATAAACTATTTCCTGAATCCCTAATTAGGTAAGAGCTACTTTAGAATTGTACAGTGATTTGTTTGAACACCTTAAAATCATTATTAAAATGTGCTTCATTTTTTTTTTTCTGAGTGTCCTGCATTATTTGTATTATCACCTGTCTTCATTGTTGGAGAAATGTAAGTCTTAAGCAGAAAAGGTTGGTAGGGAAGGCACTGGGATCTGGAAATTGATGCAGCCCATTGGGTTTCCAGGAACAGACCCAGGAGCATGGTTTCAGGTAGACAACGCTGCTGGTGTCAAAGAGGCTGGATGGTAGGTGAATCACAGGGACACTGAAGCTCTGAAGCTCTTTGGCTTATCATAAACAGCAAGCTGATGGTCTTTACCAAGTCGATTTTTAACACTACTCATGAAAGCTCCAGTAGAATTCAAAGTTAGAGGCAAGAATCAATCTCCCAAAAGACAAAAGTATGCAAGGCCAGATATCAACCTTAGAGAAATGCATAGCAAGCAACAATCTTAGGATTTTAGTCACTGTACCCAGAAGAACCCTAATTTCTAACAGAAGAGCAATGAGTTACAGCAGTAGCACCAAGTGGGCTAACTTGATTACCATCTGGATACTTTGCATTCTGCATACGCTAGAATGGGTAAGAGCATAACCAGAGAGCACTGACTCTGCTAATAGGGGTTGAGTGGTCAGAGCCCTGAGAAGGGCACTATGATTGAGGAGTATGCCAGATAATTGTTTGTGATGTTCTTTGACGGCAGGAACTGTGGGTTCACTTGAATCTTCCTAGAAAAATGTTGAGCACTGGGTAAATACTTGCTATTTGTAAAATTAAAAGGAAAATGGTTTTTAGACATCTCCTATCCTGTGTACACTCCAGAGCTTGGCATTGCCTTTCTTGAAATGTGGCTCCCAGAAATCAACAACTGGCATGTAACAGTGAGAATTTTTACTTCTCTAGATCTTGCTGCAATACTTTATAAATACTATGTAAGATTATATCATTATTTTATGGCAGATATGGGTATTATTGGTTTAATGAACATCATGAGCACCTAATATGCTTATAGTTAAGTAAGGTTTCTTTATTTTCAAAAAGGTATAATGTCAACTTGTTTCTCTGATCTTAGACATGTAATTGATTTCTTCAACCAAAATAGAAAGAGAGAGAGAGTACAAACAGGGGGAGAGGCAAAGGGAGAGGGAGAAGCAGACTCCCTGCTGAGCAGGGAGCCCACGTAGGGCTTGGTTCCAGGACTCAGAGATCATGATTTGGGTTGAAGGCAGATGCTTAACCGACTGAGCCACCCAGGCACTCCCAATAATGTCCTTTGATGATTTTTTCCCTATAATTAAAGAATCCAGTTTAGGATCAGGTATTTCATTTAATCGATATGTTTCTTATTTGACTTTAATCTGAAAATTTTTCCACTGGTTTTTATGACATTGGTATTTTTGAAGAATTTAGCATTTTTTTTCCTGTTTTCAAAATGTGACTTTCCTTATTTTGAGAATACCTAATGTTTTCTCATGGTTAAAATCAGATTATACATTCCAGGATGGACCAGAAGAGATGTTATAGTCTTCATGTATCATTTCTGGAAGAACATCACGGCTATCTGCTCCTCATTGGTATATTGATTTTGATTACTGGGTAAAAGTCACTGTATAGTTATTATTTTTTTATTGCAACTGCTAGAAATCTATAAGCAGACACTCTAAGATGATGCAAATTTGATGGTCCTCATCGAAATTTGCCCTGTGTTTAGAATCCATAGATAATTCTTACCTGAAACAATCTTTACTCCAAAGGTGCTAAATGGTGATTTTTCTAACCCTGCCTTTCCCATCACATTTACCCTTTGGCTATCAAAATTATACTGCAAGCAAGAGCTTTCTCTTCCTATTAATTAATTAATTAATTAATTATTAATTTGGAATAATGAATTCCTATTTTTGCAATGTCTATAATTAATTACCAACCTTAATTATTTTGATATTTAAATTGTCCCTGTTTTGGCCGGTAGGAGCTCCTTCATATCTTTGGGACAAATACTCACTGGTTTGTTGTTGCTACAAGTTGTTTTAACATTTACTTATTTGAGGGAATAATAAAATATCCTGGGTTCATTTTGTTCCCTTCATGGTACAGGTCTGCCAGTCATTACTCTGAAAAGAACTATTTCTATTTGGCACAGAATAGTATTAGCAAGATGTTATTGATTTTTGATAGAGATCAATATCATTTTTCTAAAAGAATTATTCCTGGAATCTACCTCTTTTCCTTTTGAAAACAAGAATATCTCCCTTATCCAGTTCTCCTACAACTTCTTCATAATCACTGTTGTTCTCTTAGAGATTATATTAACAGGATCCTTTATACTGGAAGATGTGTTTCACTTTGATCCAGTGACTTGAACTCATTTTCTATTGTTGGATACTTTTTTTTTTTAAAGATTTTATTTATTAATCATGAGAGACACACAGAGAGAGGCAGAGGCACAGTCAGGAAAAGCAGGCAGAGAGATGGAGCAGGAGATCCATGCAGGGAGCCGGATACAGGACTCGATCCCCGGGCTCCGGGATCATGCCCTGAGCCAAAGGCCGACGCTCAACCGCTGAGCCACCCAGGTGTCCCTGTTGGACACTTTTTATTAGCCCTGTTTTCAAGCTCAATATCTTCATTACAATGCAGCTTTCTTTCTTGTGTTGCATGTATTATGCTTAATAATGAGAATAGAAACCAAGTATGATATGATTTGATTAGGTTTTCCGGCACCCTTTAAAAGTTGAATATAACATACATATGATAAAGTACCAAGATCCTACATGCACAATTCAATGAAATTTTACAAATTAAGTATACCTGTGTAACAATCATTAATAGCAAACTATAAAAACTTACAAGCAACCCAGAAGCTTCCCTAATGCACTATCTCATTATTTTTCTCAAAACAACCATTTCTTTCAATGTTTGTAGTTTTCATTGCGTAAACCTTGTACTTCTTTTGTTAAATTTATTCCTGGGTATGTTCGATGTTTGATGCAACTGTAAATGAAATTGTTTTCTTAATATAATTTTATTTTTTTTAAAGATTTTATTTATTTATTCATGATTGACAAAGAGAAAGAGAGGCAGAGACACAGGCAGAGGGAGAAGCAGGCTCCATGCAGGGAGCCGGATGTGGGACTCCATCCTGGGACTCCCGGATCACTCCATGGGCCAAAGGTGGCGCTAAACCCCTGAGCCACCCCGGCTGCCCTCTTAATATAATTTTAATTGTTCAGTACTAATGTATAGAAATAAAATATATTTTTCCTATATTGATCTTTGTATCCTGAAAACTTGCTGAACTCATTTATTACTTCTGCTGTTTTTTTTTCTCCCTATAGATTCCTTAGGTTATACATGCACAGTCACACACACACATACATGTGTCTGCTGAGATGCTTCTGTAATTCTATTAATATAGTGTAATACATTGCCTGATTTTCATATGTTCAACCAACTTTGCATTCCTGGGATAAATCCCACTTAGTCATGGTGTATAATCCTATTTATATGTTGCTGGGTTTAGATTTTATAGAGGATTTATACTCATGAAAAGATATTCTGTAGTTCTCTTTTCTTGTGATGTCTTTGGTTTGAGTGTCAGGGTCATACTGGCCTCCCAAGATGAGTAAGGAAGTGTTCACTCCTTTTCTATATTTTGGAGGTTTCTTAAAGGATGGTATTAATTCTTTACATGTTTGGTAGAATTCACCTGCAAGGACTTTTTGTTTTGGCTTTCCTTTGTGGATTTTTACAAAATTACTAATTTAGTGTATTTGCTTGTTATAGGTCTATTCAGATTTTCTATCCTGTTTTCACTTTCAGCAGTTTGCATCTTTCTAAGATTACTTACATTTCATCTAGATTATCTAACTTGCTGACATACAATTGCTTATAACAGACCCATATTGTCCTTTTTATTCTGTGATTAGTAGATTATTAATCTTATTAATCTACTATTGTTTATCTTGATTCCTATTTCATATTTTGTCAATTTTGTTGATTGTTTTAAAGAATCAACTTTTGGCTTTTCTAATTGTCTCAATTGTTTTCATATTATTACATTATTTTTATGCTCTATTACGTATTTCTTTTGCTTGATTTTGGTTTAGTTGCTTTTCTTCTTGTAGTTTCTCTAGGTTAAAATTAGTTTATTGATTTGAGATCTTCTCCTTTTTTTTTTTTTAAGAGAGAGGGAGAGGGGGTAGGGTAGGGGCAGAAGGAGAGAGAGAGAGAATCTTAAGTAGGCTCCATGCCCAGTGCTGAGTCTGATGCAGGGCTCCATGAGGGTCTTGACTCAGGGCTTGATTTCTCAGTCCTGAGATCATGACCTAAGTAGAAATCAAAGTTGGAGGCTTAACTAACTGTGCCACTTAGGTGCCCTGAGATCTTTTCTCTCTCTCTCTCTCTCTTTTTTTTTTATATAGGCATTTACAGCTATAGATTTCCCTCTAACAACTACTTCACCTGCATCTCATAAATTCTGGCAGGTTGTTTTATTGCTTTCATTCATCTCAAAGTATTTCCTCATCTTCCTTATCATTTCTTCTCTGATCCACTGATTATTTAGGCGTGTGCTGTTTAATTTTCATATATTTGTTAATTTGCCAAATTTTCTACTCTTTTGGATTTTAAATTTCATACCATTGTGGTCAGAGACACATTTTGTATGATTTCAATCCTTTTAATTTTATTTAGAGTTACTTATTGGGCTTATTATAAATCAAGTGACCATATCTATGTGGAGAGGATTCTACATTTTCTGTGTTTATCTCTGTGTTATTACCACAAATATTTTAGTTATGGTAGCTTTTTAATGAGTCTTAATATATGATAAGTCCTCCAATTTTGTTCTTATTCAAGATTCGTTTTGCTGTTGTTAGTCATTTGGATTTTCATGTAGATTTGTAATCATCTTGTCAATTTCCACACAGAAATTCTTTTGGGATTTTGATGGACTACATAAAACCTATGGGTCAATTTGAGAAAATTGCTATTTCTACCAAAATGAACCTTTTAATCTATGTATGTTCTACCATTATTAGTTTTCTTCAATTTATTTCAGTGAAGTTTAGTTTTCTGGGAAGGTTTTTGACACACCTTTTACTGAAATTATTGCTAAGTACTTGATGTTTTTGGTGCTGATGTAAACTATATCACTTTTAAAATATAATTTTCTATTATTTATATTTAGACATATTATTGTATTTTGTTTATTGAACTTCTATCCAGTGACCTTGTTAAATTTACTTATTAATTCTTATAGTTTATCTGCATATTCTTTTGGATAATCCACATATATAATAATTTGCCTTTAGGGATCCCTGGGTGGCGCAGCGGTTTGGCGCCTGCCTTTGGCCCAGGGCGCGATCCTGGAGACCCGGGATCGAGTCCCACGTCGGGCTCCCGGTGCATGGAGCCTGCTTCTCCCTCTGCCTGTGTCTCTATCTTTCTCTCTCTCTCTCTATCAAAAAAAAAAAAAAAAAAAAAAACATAAAAAAAAATAATTTGCCTTTAAACAATTAGTGCATTATTATTACTTTTAAAGTCATTATTTGTATAAAAATAAAAGCATTTTTGTATATATATAGATATTTGTCATATTGCATTAGTTAATTCTTTCAGCAAATGATTGAACTGAAGTGATAGAAGGTATAATTATCTCATTTTTTATTGCATTGAGAACACTTTCAACATTTTATCATTATTATGATCTTTTTTTTTTGTAAATGTACTTTACATGTAATACAGTAATGTTTCAGCAGTTTTCTATTATATTATATATATTACATTATAACATTATCACTATTTTCTATTATATTTTTATATTATCATTAGTTTCTAGGACTTCTTTTGATTTCTTCAATTCATTTTTTAAATTTAATATAATTACTGAGAAATTTAATTTTGCCATATGTTTTTAATGTACATTTTGAGATAATGGTAATTTTTCTTCTTTATTCTGTTGAGAATAAAGTAACTAATTACTTGACTTTATGGTGTTAAAATAACCTTGCAATATTGGTTTAAATACCACTTTGCCATGATATATTATATTTTTTTAATACAGCTGTGGTTTATTTGCTAATAAAAATTATTTTTACACATGTGTTCAGAAGAGAGATTGGTCTATAATATTCCTTTTTAAAAATATCTTTGGAAGAATATGGTATTAAATTTATGCTGGTTTTGTATATTGTAGTTGATAGTGTTTCCTCATTTTTTTTATCTTCTGGGTCAGTGTAGGATTGATGCTTTTTACCTTGGATCTTGAAGAATGTACCAGTTACTCCATCTAGACTTGAAGTTTTCTTCTTCTTTTCTTCTTCTTCTTCTTCTTCTTCTTCTTCTTCTTCTTCTTTCTTCTTTTTCTTCTTCCTCTTCTTCTTCTCTTTTAGGTTTTATTTATTTAATCATGAGAGACACACAGAGAGAGGCAGAGACATAGGAAGAGGGAGAAGCAGGTTCTTGCAGGGAATCTGATGTGGGACTTGATCCCTGGACTGGGATCACATCCTGAGCCAAAGGCAGGTGCTCGACTGCTGAGCCACTCAGGCGTCCCTAGGCTTGAAGTTTTCTTTGTAGAAAGATTCCAAATTATAGATTTGATGTTTTTAAATAAGAGCAGTACTATGCAGATTTCTCCATCCCCTTTTTGCTGAAAATCTTAGTAAGTTTTATTTTCAAGGAATTTGTTTATTTTTTCTTTGATTTATGGTTTTATTTTTTCAAAAATTTGAAGACTTTTAAATTATATATTGTTACTGATTTGTAATATAATTTTTTTCTTTAAATTTATTTCTCAAGCTCTTTACTTCCTTAGAGCTTTAGACTTTATCTCTCTCTCTCATTCTCTCTCTCTGTCTCTCACACACACACACACACATTTATAGATAATATTATAGAGGAATAGAGCATAGTGTGAGAAGCCCACTTATCCATAGTTGCAATCTTAGGAACACCAATGTTTAGGAGGAAGAAAGGGATCCAACAATGAAAGATTCTAAGAAAGAACTTTTTATTTCCACAAAGCTAAGAGATTAGGGCTGCAAAAAACAGTATAGGCCTTTGTGCAAATAGATACTTATTAGCTGTTATAATTTCACTCTTCCCCATAATACTGGGATGTTTAAAAAAATGTGGCTGAAGCAGCAATTTTATAAAACTTTATAGAAGCCTTTACAAAATCATATCTTATGTCATAGTTCTCCCCAAATCCTAATAGGTAGAGTGTTAGAATATAAGGAATTCAAGGTGACCTTGGAAGTCAGTTCTCTCTATTTGAACAGACAAAAGTTAGGGGAAAAAAAAAAAGCCCAGCAGGGAAGCAAAACCAAGCCTGGCTTACAGGAGAAAATAATAAACTGCAAGGAGGATTCTTGGAGCATATAAGAACAGAACATGGATAAGGATAAGGAAAGGTCTAGTTTTCAGGAGAGACCAAGATGAACTTTTTTCTTAGGCTAAAGGCTTAATGAGCTTTTCCCAAAGTCTAGAAACTCACATGTTTCCCAGTTTGAAGTCATTAGCATATCACAGGCTGCCCCTTTTCTAGTATATAAAATTGTGATTACATTTCAGTAGAAGAAGTGGGAACCTGACCTGCTGTGTTTCACTTCTTGCCTCATTAACATACTGGAGGGTTCAGGGAAATAAATTTATTAAATACATGGCTTTTTAATTTCCCTTCCTGAATTTCTAACATTTCCTGCTAGTTCAGGTATTCTTTCTTGGAGAAATTGCACTGGAATGTTTATATAAGATGCTTGTTGAGAATATGTCTAAAGCTTTTTTATAAAGACTAACTTGCTTTTTGCTAGATTTTCACTGGGGGAGTTTGTTCCATTTCAGGGGACAGAGTTTGATCTGGAGCTAGGTGTGTGACCACACAACTGTGAGGTACCGTAATGGTGAAAAGCTGTGTGGGATGTAAAAGTTATCTCTATCTTCTCTGGTCCTGTTAGTGCTCAGGCCTGGGTTCGGCTAAGAGCCTCAGTGAGTCTGTGTAACCAAGTTTGATAGAAGCTGATCACTACCCCTTTTTTAGTATTAAGATTTCCGAAGAAAGGGAAAGCTAACTTTGCCTGGAGGAATGTAGAGGGTGATGTTGGGGTAAGTACATGCTTCTGAGTGAGAAGGTAGGGAGCAAGAACATGTAAGGAGAGGGTGGCAGGGGATTGTGATGTGATCCATCCTGACAACCATATGCAGCTTGAATGAATTCTTCCAAAACTGATGAAGTGCTTAGAAATGAGTAGATGTCACTGGAAACTGGTGCAAGTCCTGAGCTGCATGCCCAGAGGAATCTAGGAAAGGAAATAAGACAGACTATGAGAATGATGCTGGTTTGATCCCTAGAGTTGGGCAGGAATTATGGGATAATTGTCAGACTTCCAGCAGTCGAGGAGTAAGCTGGATTTCCAGCCAAGTAAAGCCTCGGTCTCCAAGAGGCAAGGGGCTACATCTGACACTTCCAGTACATTTCTGTGGCATCTCCTCTTTTCTTTTTCATTTCTCCATTCTCATTGTCCTTTCCAGCAGAGTCTTCAGAATGTATGAGAAAAACAGCTCTCAAAGTTTGTAAAGATCAAGTTACTTTGAGGGAAATTCAAAGAAGAGATTTAAACTTGAAATTTTTGGAAAATCTGAAATAGATTATATACGGCTGGAGGGAGTGACATAACTGGAAGGTCCAATGTGCTCTACGTGAGGCAGGAATCTGCATAGACAGTAATAGCAGTTCCCTGATGCTAAACCACTTTATTTTCCCTTATGCACTGTGCATTGATTAACATAGAAGAATTTCGATTTGGGGGTCATATGTTGGTATCCTACTAAATCGTTCTATATGGTATAAAATATGATAGCAGTAGCTATGATCAAAACAATCTTTTTGATATGAAATGATATGTTATCCAAATAGTTTTCTTCCTTGCTTATGTTTATTTATTTCTGGTAGATGTATATTTATCTTGCACCTGTCTCATATGTATGTATGCATGCATATATTTTTAAGCTGGCCATTTGATTTTATTTTTTTAAAGCTTTTTATTTATTTATTTGGGAGAGAGACAGAGAAAACATGAGTAGAAGGAGGGGTATAGGGGAGGGAAAGAAACAAGTAGATCCCCCATTAAGTGTGAAGCTCCACAGAGGGCTTGGTCCCAGGACCCTGAGATCATGATCTGAGTCGAAGTCAGACACTTTAACCCACTGAACCGCGCAGGTGCTCCTTAAGCTGGTCATTTTAAAACCTCTTTACGGGATCCCTGGGTGGCGCAGTGGTTTGGCGCCTGCCTTTGGCCCAGGGCGTGATCCTGGAGACCCGGGATCGAATCCCACGTCGGGCTCCCGGTGCATGGAACCTGCTTCTCCCTCTGCCTATGTCTCTGCCTCTCTCTCTCTCTCTCACTGTGTGCCTATCATAAGTAAATAAAATTTAAAAAAATAAAAAAAATAAAACCTCTTTACTTTCATTTTATGAGCTATCATTTAAATTATTAGTAATTCTGTTCAACATGGAGTCATCTACAGATAAAATGAACACAAATCTAAACTTTATTTATTCAAATAATACCAGCTGCAGGAGCCTTTTGGAGGACTTCATTTTGTATGTGTGCAGATTACCAATGACTTCCTAATTACCAGATTCAGTAATTTCTTTTTTGGTTAATCTATTACATTTGAGTTTGGTGATTAACTTCTAGAAACACTCTTTTCACTTGAATTTCTAGATTTCACTCTTCTCTGGTTCTCTTCTAACTTACCTCATTGTCTTTTCTCTATTGCCATTCTCCCTGTATTTAAATGTCCCTACTATGTTAGAGCTGAAATTTTAACTTTATCTATTTATTTTGCCTAGGCCATGTTACACATTCATATGGCTTCAGCAACTCTTTTAAGCCAATTATTTTCAAACCTTGATCTTAAGCTGTATTGTGTCCCCTTTAATTCCAGCTATATTGTGTCCCCTTTTAATTCCAGTTCGTGTTTTCACCACCTATAGGAGTTCCATAATCAGATGGGCTGCAGACATCTTAAACTCACAACTTCAATAATAAATTTATCACTTCCATAACTCTCAAGTTCCAATTCCTTCCTATATTGTACTCTGTTTTGTGTAGTGGTACCATGGCATACCCATGATTTATTAGATGTAGTGGGGTGGAGGACTCCATACCCTTGGAATATGGTTGGATCTGGCCAATGAGGGGCCGGCAGTAGAGTGAAGGTTGGATTACTCTGCTGTATCTGTGTTTTGGAATCGCTCTTCTGGCAGTGGCTTCTTCCATGGCTATTCTTGCTGAGTGTACTCTCTTCCACACCTCCAGCTTTCACCTGGTTTTGGTAAAAGCGTTTCCTCAGAAGATAATTTTTTTTTTTTTAAAGTGAACAAGTGAAGATAAGGTCAACCTTTTTCTAATCACATTTCTTTAAGTAAATATATAATTAGTGTTAGTACCTACTGAGCTAAGCTTTGTGAAGAGACAGATTTACTTTTGGAAAATGTACTTTGATTTCAGGATGCTCACCAGTAGATGGTGAGCATCTACATAAACAAATGTATATATAGACACACACATGCACACACATAATATGGAAGAAATAAAAACTAAATCTCCAAAGAGATACAGATAAAATTTAAAAAGTCTGGCAATTGACACAAATGTACAAAATGTGAGATTTCTTAAGATGCTGATAGCGCAAATATCTGCAAGGTATTTTTGAAGTGGTCAATTGAAATGCATCTACCCCCCCACTAAAAAAAGAAAAAAAGCCCTCCCCAAATTGCCCCCAAATCAAAATGTTTCCTCTTTCTGTTGTTTCAGGGCTAGGTAATATCTTCCTCCCATTGCTTGTCTTTGGATATCTAAGCATCTCCTGTTGTTTCCTTCAACTTTGATCCTATGACTATGTATAGTCCCTTTGTTAATTCTCCCCAAATTCCCTCTGAGTTTCCTTTCTGTTTTCTACCAGACCTTTATTGATCAGTGGTCTTAGAGTCTTTCACATTGAAAACCAGGCAGGTCCTCTGGCTCTTGCAACCTATTCTGCCTTCAATAGAGATGTGTTCCTCCAATCCCTACTCTTTGGAATCCATCTCTGACTTTAGTCCCTTGATAGTATCCTGGGTTGAGGCCCCCACTTCCAATAAGGTATTCAGGCACTTTAACATTTATAAACTTTTAACTATGAAGGGAGCCTAGAATTCGAAGGCATTACCTCTACAAGCGCCACCTAGCGGTCTATCACTTTTCTGTCACTCATTTTTACTCCTCATAAATTCCACAAGATCAGGAACTGGTTCTTCCTTACTTCCAACTCTATTTCCAGAGTCACCAAAGCTCATTGCAGGCACTTGATATTTGTTAAGTGTGTGAATGAATACATAAATGAATGATTTAAACAAAAAAAATTTTGACTACTATTTGTGTCTTAGGTCTCTGTTGGTGTGGGGAATTGTTTATAAGAGTGGCTACAAAGCTTCCCTGATCCTGGGCACCTGCCCCTTGGCCAGGTGACTTTGCCAGTCCTCTTACCACAAGGTGGTGTCTATTTCCCCCCATCTGTACCTGGGCTACCTTCTGACTTGTTTTGACCAATAAAACTTGGTGGAAGTGATGCTGTGTGACCTCTGTGGGAAGCTGTATGAGGCCTTGCAGCATTGACCCGAGGCAGAGTGTAAGGAGCCAGTTGAGTCAACTAGAGGACAGGAGGAGAGCACATGGAAGAGGACAAAGGAAGCTCAGCTGACAGGTGGCACTTACTGCCATACCTGTGAGTGAAGCCAGAAACTTTCAGCTCAGTCAACCATTCTAGATGAATGGTTGAGTGAGCCCAGGTAAAGGCATGACAGGAACCACCAGTCAACATGCAGAATCACATGAGATGATAAATTGTTGCTTTTGCAGGCACATGACTTAAAAGATGACATGACTTTAAAAATAAACAAGTCAATGTCATTCCCTTTAAGGAGCTTATAATCTACTGGGAAAGACATGTCACATATACTAATAATCTCTGGTTCTTGTTTGAGTAGATTATGGGTACAATTGCAAAATCTTCCTCCTGGAGTTGTGAATAATTCTTGGCAGCTGAGAAAAGGACATCTAACAAAAATAAAATGAAGACAGAGAGACCTTGAAAAAAAGCTCACATTTGGCCTAATACATGTGAAATATTGAAAATGCAGAGACACAGAGACATAAAGCTGGGGAATTGGAGCCATTTATTTTATGCATTATTTGGGAAGGAGGTATGAAATTAGTATTGTCCTAACTATCTCAGCTGTTCTCCATGGAAGCACGCAGGAAGAATATATTTACGCTGGGTTCTATACAGATATTACATGTATTTTACATACAAGTTCTGACAGACTCAATTCAGAGTGGGGAGTAATCTTTCAGATACTTTTTATTGCATTTATATTATAAATTCCATTTGGTGGGCGAATATCACTGTAAGCCTCGGCATTCATATGCTAATGTTATAAGTTGGAGTTGTCAAGAGAATTATGCACAGGCTTGAGTACATGTGTGTGTGAGTGAGTGATATTTGTGTTTGCCAAAGCAGCATGTGCTCCTGAAGGGAGAGTGTGTCTTATCTTACTAGCTGTCTGGTCTCAGTTTCTCTCTCTAATGTGCCAGGAAGAAAATGTCTTTATCACTGAATATTTTGGTGATGCACAGATTCCAGGATGCCCTCCAGTGGTATGAGACATCTGTGTGTGTGTGCGCGCATATATGTATGTGTGTGTACATAGACTTATTAGAAGTAGGGGATTAGGATACTTTTTGCTTCTATGTTCTCCTTATTTCATGGGATAGAGTAGCATTCTCTCAGAATTTTGAACTCCTTTGGTCACTATATTTATGAGATAATTTAACATTCCACAGACAAAAGGAAAGTGCTCTAGTCTTTCACTCTTAACACTTAAATTGATCCTATGTTTCTGTAAGAACAATAACCTTATTTAATTGGATATTCTCAGTGGAAATCCTTCTATATGTGTTTTAAATTTTGGTAACTTCATAACAATGATAAGCAGCAGTAGAAGGCATAATGTTTGATATAATTGTAGGGCAGAGTTTGAGAAGTGAGACTGGAGGCAAGGCCAGGGAAGAGGGCCAATTCATGTGAGGCCAGGGATGCTCCGCTAAAGCCTTGGGTATTCTTTGGTCAGTGGGATATCACTGAAGGATTAGAAACTGAGAGTTAATATCCAGGTTCATATCTTGGATGGTTCACTCAATCAGGGGTTTGGAGGAAAGATTTGTCCACACCAGAGTGGATCTTCTCTCTCACCAACTCAAATAAGGGGTTTTACCTACCATCAAATGTTTCTTACCAAGTTTGCCAATTACTAGAATGTGGACCGTTGTTTCTCCAGGTCCATATATGGTAGTTCTGCATCAGAACTACCCAGGGATGTTTGTTAAAGAAGCTAATACCTAGATCCTATCTCATATTTGCTGAATTAACATCCTTGTAGATTATTTAATATTTTATCCTGATTTTGTTCAAACTGTTTCCTTTATCCAGAACACTCTTGATTTCTCCCTTTCCATCTCAGTCATTTTTTTCAAAATCCAGCTAAATGTTCACTTCAATCTTGAGTCAGGACAGAGTTGACCTTGCCTCCATTGTGTTCCTAATATTCCCTTTAATTATTTCTACACAGAATACAGTGGCACATTAAGGCACATTTTTGTTCATATTTGTATTCTTCCCACTAGATCTTTAGAGAACAGTGATTATGACATATGTGTCTCTGTTTCCTCTCTGCCTACCATAGATGTTTAGGGGCTTTGTAAACATTGTTGGATAAATATACAAATAGATGAAAGTTTTTTGAATGCATCCACATTTCTAATTTTTCCCTAGCTATTTGTGTTTAAGTGTTTATTGAATGCTTTTTTGGTGCCTAAGTATCTGTTTACTGCCAGTGGAAGGTCATAGGTTTCTGGCTGGGGGAATATAACACATCGAGTTGAAATGCATGTGTTGTGGTTCATTCTGTGATGCTGTGGAAGAGATCAGCATTGGTTAGTATCTCAGACAGCTAGGTGAAGAATTTGGGATTTGAGTGTTCAATAAAGTTTAGAAGGATGAGTAAAAACCGTGCTATTCACAGTCAATGCTGAAGTAGACATGTATATGGAAGAAGTCAACTTCAAAATAAGAATTGAGGGTGAAAAAAAAAGATCAGTGAATTGAAGAGCAGCAATCTATAAGTATAGAAGAACAGATAGATAGGTAATTATTGGAGGAAAATAAAGAAAACCCCTGGCAACATCTAAGAAAATCATTTGTTATACAAAATGGAAAAAAATACGATGTAAATAGCGGGAACCATAAAAACCAAATGAAAATATTCCAAATCATGAATTTGTCTAAATAACCCGAGCACATCTTGTCTAAGGAAGGAAGCCATGCAAAACGTGACATGTTTGCACAATGAATAAGGCCACTTTGTCCATTTTACCCTTTCTTAAGCTTTACTGTGACTTAAAAATGAATCTGGGACCTATAAATCTGCCCCACGTTGGACATGTTGGGGACTGTCTTTCAGGTTGTACCCGAGTTTCCAGTCTCAGGAGTTCCTCCCGCAGAGCAACTCTGTCAGGAGGCATGTCTTGGTGGTGGGGAGCTGGTGAAGTTTATCCTATAATCTGAAGGGTCTCACTGGTGACACCAGAAGCTATTCAAAAGTCAGAGAATGAGGCCTAATCGAGGGTCCAATCACAAATAACCAGGCAGAGTAGAACTCTTGTCCACATGAGTTTCCCGACCAATATGCTACTTCTATTATTTGTATAAAAATTTCTCTACCTGTGAGTCTCATTCTGGTTGGCTTTTGCTGATGAAAACTTTGACACTATGGATGAGGTATATGATTTTCCCCTTGGCAGACTCATCTGTAGCTTTGGGCTGTCCAGGCTTGTAATGATAGAGCCATCTTATATGTGAAACAGGCTTGGACTTTCTGCAGAAGTACTTCCAAAGAGCCAGATGGAATGTGCCAGAAAGCAAACACTGAGGCAGATGTGCTTGCCTAGTCAATGCCTAAAATCCAGAGAAAGTTGAAGTGCATATGACTAAGATATCACAACAAAAATGACATAGATAAGCTTTGAGAAAGAAGCATTGTACAAACAGGGTTTACCGTTTGTGAATTATGGGGCCAGATAAATGTGAACTAAATCGTCAGGACAACTTGGAAAATTTCTGCTGCATGAGAGTTCCCAAAGATTCATTTATATTTCATTTCTCTGTGATGTATAGCTCCATAAATTCTGGGCAAAGGCAGAAGGAGAAAGACTTGCACCTGCATTCCAGGAGTTCCTGCCCACCTTGAGGGGTGCTGATTCCGCCAGTTATCACTTGGAGGCCATGCGTTTTTGGAAGAGGAAGTGGATTCTTGCAGAGTGGCCATGTATGGGTTTAGGAGAATGGGGGTTCAGCCTGACACTGTACCATTTACAGTGGGGATGGCCTCAGATGACCTTAGTTAATATTCATTCTTTTATAAAACTGGGATTTGGCTGACAAACTACATGAGTTACTGCATCTTTTTATTTGTGTGAAGTAGAGATGGGAAATTTATGGAATAGGAAGTGATAAATCAAAGAGATGGGAATGAATAAGAAATGGCTCTCTTAAACTTTTGTATTTGTTGATGCACCAGCAAAAAATAAACAGCCTGGAAAAGTGAAGACAGTAAAATACTTTTGAGTTCCTTCTAGAGATGCATGATATAAATGGGGTGCATTATATTCATTTATGCTCCTAGAAGGCACAATTTTTTTTTTGAGTGCTCAAAAGAAAGAATGATTTGATACATGGGGAAAAAGTGCTAAAAGAAACTTTTAAAACATTTGCCACTGGAACATCATTTCAAACCTGTCAGAAATGTGGGCAGGAAATAGAAAACTTCTGCCTTGACAATGTTTTTGGGAAAATGGGCCAACTAAACATCATTTGAAGGCAGTAAGGAGGAAAATGCTCAGAAACACAATTTTATTTCCTTTTACAAATTCTTCCTCCAGAGTTTCTAGTCACTCACAAAACAGATGTCATTTTTGAAAATGCAGAATTGCAAAACACAAAAAAATCAGCATCCTTCAAGAATACTGTTGTGCTTTCTTCTTATTTGCTGGTAGAAAACATGTGTGTCTTGAATACCAATTATCTTTTCAGTTCAGTATTTTCTTCAGAGAACAAAAACTTTCTGGTACAGCTGCAAAAGCACAAACAAAATGGTATCACAGAAGAGCAACTAGCACCTTGGAACCAGATGTTTATGCTATTTTGTCATCTTCTTTTTAACCCTCTGAGTCCTGAATGAGAGTGAGGAACATTCTGGAATATTATTAGCTCTCTTTGTGTGAGTGTGTGTGTGTGTGTGTGTGTGTGTTTAATGCTCTCTTAGCTTGCATTGGAGGACTGTATGGAGACAGACAGGCCTGCATTCTAATCCCAGCACTGCCATGTATTAATCTTGTGACTTTGGGAAATTTAATGTTTCCAAGCTTCATTTTCTCATCTGCAAAATGGCTATAATAATATTTGCTTCAGAGTGTTGTTATGAAAAGTAAGTAAGACAATGCATATTAAAATACCTAGCATAGCATGTGGCATATAATAGGTGCTCAATAGATGGTAGTTATCAAGAGATTGTGATTTATTTAAAGTCAAAGTCTTGTTTCTCAGCCCTGCTCTACTGATCTGTGATGGTGCTAGGCACACAGAATATATACTATTCAGGTGATAGTTCCTCTGCTGCATTGCATAAATATCTGAGGTCCTGTGTATAGGCACTTTTGCCTATGCTGTGGCAATTCTCCCAGAAACCCGTATAATTGTGTCATTATTGCCATTTTTCTAGATAGGAAACTAACATGGGGACAGGCTCAGGAGATTGCTGAAGTTCAAGGCAATTAGTAGTATGCTGTGTTCAAATTCAAATTCTAAGTCAAGCATTGTTTCCAGAGAGACTTCCTAAAACAAAACAGAATGAAACAAAAAACCCAACAACTATACAAAACTAAACCAATAGGGGTGAGAATATGTTAGTGTATCACAGTATGTGTTCAGTGGAAAAGTCAGTCTGCAAAAGCAGGGGAAGGCAGGCAGCCTCTGGGGCTCTGATTCAATCAGGAAGCCTCAGAGGTGCAAGTGTTCAAATGGGAGATTTACTATGATCTGGGGGTATGAAGCCAGAGGCTGCTTCCAATTGAAATTATAATTTCATCTTTCCAATCCACAGAAAGTGCATTAGCTATAATTTATGTTACTTTGAGCCAGACTCATCCACACCTTTGGTGTTTTGCAGGCTCCCACTGACTTTCAGAAAAGGAAATTTAAAGGCATCTACATAGTATGTGCTGCACCTTTACTGACACATGGCCAGGAACTACAAACTTCTTTAAGAAAAGGAACTTTTACATAAAAGGCTCAATTCCATACCCTTTAGCTTCACGTAGACTAAGTAAAAGAGTTTTTTTTTTTTTTTTTTTCTTAAATGAAGTTAAAAAGTAAGGTACCGAAGTTTCTTTAGTGTGAACGGAATTGATTCAGAAAACATCCTTTTGGGGCAGCCTGGGTGGCTCAGTAGTTTGGTGCCACCTTCAGCCTAGGATCCTGGAGACCCAAGATCAAATCCCACATCAGGTTCCCTGCATGGAGCCTGCTTCTCCCTCTGCCTCTCTCTCTCTCTCTCTCTCTCTCTCTGTGTGTGTGTCTCTCATGAATAAATAAAATCTTAAAAAAAAACACCCTTTTTTCACAAGCTCCCTTTAAAAATCAAAGAGGACACAGGGGCAAAGGAAAAACAACCTATCCATCTCGCCAAAGGAGGGAGGTATTTGTATTAGATGATGAGTCCAAGGGCAAGGACAATATGCTATTTCTCTTACTGTCTATCTTCTCAGTAGGTATTTCTTTTTCACAAAGTCAGGGAAGTTTAATCTGAAATTAAAATTCCTGATACTTTCTGCATGAAGGTTGGAAGTGGGGGCTCAGGCCCTTGAAGTTGCCCTGTATGGGGTTGCCATGGCTGCGTTTCTGATGGATGTAGTGACTTTGAGGAAGAAGAGGCTGGGAGGCCTGGGGACAGTGCCTGCCATCAGGGCTCATGGGGAAGAGCATAGCCAAATTGAAGCAGAGTGGCCCTGAAAGACCTTTGGGGTGGAAATCACAGTCCTTTGCTTGAGTTCCTCTTGCTGCTAGGTGACACAGGCTTCCTCTTGTAGATGTCTGTGCTGTTTCTCCCCAAAGAAAGCCCCAAATGACCTTGCAGTTGGCTTTCCATTTTGCTCCAGCTGGAATGCTCAAGGAAGCAGAGTTTAATTTCTCTGAATCCTGTATGTCTGTTTGCTTGATGCTTTCTAGGTCAATCCATGTTTTTTCAGAGTAATGGTGGGGAGCAAAATTGGCTGGTACCAAACTCCACTCTGTCTTTAACTTTTGGAATATTTTTCTAGATTATAACTGGTGTTGGAAACAAGAGACCCTCTGCAAATTTTACTGATGATCTGCTAGTCCTAATATAATTGGGTAAGGAGGTGGAGATAGAGTCTTGATCGTATGACTTGGAATTGATGATGGTGTTCTTGTCACAAGTGAGATTGGAAAGTGAAGAGGTTCTTACTCATCTCATCTACCTGTTGACATAAAGTCACTACTCCTCAATGTTAAGGCTACCCTTTTATTCTGGAGTGGTTTTGGCCCACCAATGGATGATGAATTTTTGCCATGATGAGCCATGAAAACCATTCTTTAAGATTATGGGACTATGAATAATAATTCCTATCTTCATTAGGGTGACTGACCATCCTCATTTGCTCAGGACTGAAAGGTTTCCTTGGATAAGAGATGTTCCATTTTAAAACCACCACAATATCAGGGGTGCCCAGGTGGCTCAGTCAGTTTAGCTGCCTACTCTTGATTTTGACTCAGGTTGTGATCTCAGTGTTTTGAGATTGAGCCTGGTGTGGGACTCTGCGCTCGGAGTGGAGTCGGCTTGAGATCTCTCTCCCTCTCCCTCCACCATTCCCCACACTCCCACTCTCTCTGAAATAAGTAAATAAATAAATAAAATCTTAAAAAAAAAAAAAGAACCACAATAATACCAGACAAATATCATCCTATCACAGGAATACAGAAGAATATAGAGAGCTGAACTGAGAAGCAGAAGACCTGATATTAAGATTGGACTGTTAATTGACCAGATGTGTGGCCCTGAGTAACCTTTCTCCAGGACAGTCGGTTACTGTGAAAGGAAAGCTCTGGCTGGATGGTCCATGGGGTTCCTTCCGGCTTCAATGGCCCATGATTTCAGGACTATTTACAAGGTCTAGAATGGAAGTAAAACAAAAAAAGAGTTCTTTTTTGTTTTACCTATAAATGTCTTAAAGGTTGTATTTCATCTTGCCCAGGCTGGAAACCTGGAAGTGCCTTCATCTCTGTTGCAAGCAGCCCGTGCTCATGCGTCTTCCTGCAGTCTCCTAGAGTTCAAAGCAAGGACATTCAGCCTCCTGTACCCACGCACCCTGCCCTGCTTATTGGAACTGTCTTCTGTACTCGGCGCTCTCTCACACGCCATAACCTTGGTTCAGCCTGCCATCAGCTTCTCCTTGGACCTATTTGGCTTCTGCTTTCATGTTTCCTAAAATAATAGAACTAGGTTATTTATATATTCTATGGTTTAAACTTTTCGTTCATTACATTAGCCTTTCTCCATAAGTCCCAATTAATTTGACCTACTGAGGCTTTACCATGCTTAACTATAAATCAAAAATTATAGTTACATGCTGAATTTGGGCAAATGTTCTCTTTGTGGTAGAAAAACTAACATACTTCTTGATCACAGTCTTATTTATACTTCTAGCATCAGCCCTAATTTGTAAATTTAAACTAACCCCTCTGTCATAACTGGAAACACACATACCATGTTGAAGTCCTACTTGTTTTAAAATTTTTAATCTGAACTTATACTTTTTCTATTTTAAGGTAGCTTTTACAATTTAAGTATAAAATTAGAGGGGATCCCTGGGTGGCTCAGTGGTTTAGCGCCTGCCTTTGGCCCAGGGAGCGATCCTGGCTGGAGTCCCGGATCAGGTCCTGTGTCGGGCTCCTGGCATGGAGCCTGCTTCTCCCCCTGCCTGTGTCTCTGCCTCTCTCTCTGTGTGTCTATCATGAATAAATAAATAAAATCTTTAAAAAAAATAAAATTAGAACAGAGACCATTTAAAGCAACAGACAAAGGAGATGTCACTTGGCATTTAAAATAAGATTAGAATTATTAATAACAGCTAATAATAGGGGTTAACTGTAAAGGAGTGCTTACTATGTCCAGCCGGCATTTTTCATGAATTATGTCATTGTTTCCTAACGGCACACAGAGAAACACTTGAGGCACATAACTCTCATTGATTGTCTGATCAAGGAAAATATATACATTGATTTGTAGAAAGCAACATTTTCCTGAACTAAATTAGAGGGATGGTTTTATTATGTTGTACTTTTCTGTAGCCTTTGATAACATACAGAAAACTTTTTTTCAATTATGGTGTTGCAAAAGCCACGAACACTTTTCAAAAGAGTGCTTCTTGTTTTGACCTATAAAAGCTTAAGTAGTGACATGAAATTGTGATTTAGCAGAATAATGAGTTCATCATGAGGGGCTGAGTAATTTTCTTTTCTGATAATCCATGTTAATATAGGGGTAGAGTTCAGGGACTGTAGAGCAGAGGATTGGCATGCCCATTTGAACATTCTCTCTAACATCAGATGTCTTGAATAAGCCACTGCTTAAGTTTCTAGCTTACAGTTAGATCATGATCAATTTCTTTAAAAATAAAGCAGGTGTTCTGTGCTTCTGTGGCTAACCTAGGGCCATATATGTTAGGTACCAAACATGTTGGCAGGAACCTGGGTATTCTCATTTGGTTTAAAATCCAATTCTTGTTTTCTCCTATGCAGAAGGCCTACCCACTTGAATATGGGCAAGGATTCCAGGGCTACCTGCAGTAAAGGTAGTGGTTTTCTCAAAGAAGAGCTTTAAATCTTCTCAAACACTTATACCATCAGTTGTCAGGGGTCCTAGAGGGCAGTTCGATATACATGAAGTAAGTCATTTTAGCATGAAATAATTTTAAAGGCATTTGTTATCAACAGACCGTCTTGCCTGAGAAGGAACTACATCCTGATAAACTAGACAGAGTGAAATCAATTGTAAAAGGCATTTCCTTATAGTTGAAAGAATTGATGCATTGTGTGGAGTTACTTGAAATTGGTGGAGTTAATTGAAATGTAATTAATGTTGGGAAATGCCTTCCAATTCACTGAGTTTGCTTTTATGCTTGATGTTTGATACTGATTTGCATTTCCTGAAAGTAACCAGGAAGTGAATTGATTTTACATGATAATTAAAACATATCAACAGCGTTTTAAAAAAAAGAAGTATATTGTCCTGTAGTGTATGTGTGTGGCAGGGGAGGGGTGGGCCATATACCCAGTGTATCTGTTATCTATAGTAACGAGTTGTTTGATGGAAATCAATAAGACAAGAAGGGAATTAGGACATCATTGGTTAACATCACTTGGTTAACATCATTTACATGGACATTTATATGTACTGTGAAAATATTTCTGCTAATTCTGGTTTTAGCTTTAATATCAAGATATAGTAGAGTCTAATATCACAACTATCCTAAATTTTGTATACATTGGCATTATTGTTCACAATAACAATAGCAATTAATTTTGAATAGTAGTTGTAATTTGCCAGGTACCATGTTAAGGGATTTGCACATATGAATTTACTTGATTTGATGTACCCTAAACCTGGGAGGTATGTATTTTACTGTTATCCTCATTTTACAGGTGGGAAACTGAAAAACGGAGATATTAACACAGTTAGTAACTGAAGAATCCTGGATTCAAACCAGGGCACTCTGACTTCTGAATCTCTGCTCATAACCACTAGATAATATTGCTGCAGTCATAGATTGGTGAATTTCATAAATGGTTTTAAATTGCTTTGATCTGATATTTCATGGAGATAAAACATTTTATAAAATTGATTACGGTGAGAAAATTATGGATAAAACTCTTTTATTCCTCATAAAGTTATTCCCTTTGGAAAAAAAAATGTGGTCCTAAAGTTTGTTTAGAATCAATCTGTCATGTTATTTGAAAAGAGTGTCTAGTTTCCCAAGAAGTCTATTGTTTGAAACAGATGAAGCATTTTTCTTTTGGAAAACAAGGTAAACTCAATTTTATACTCTTCCTAAGGGGATTATGCCCCCAGAGCTAATTAGAGTACATAATTTTTAAACATTGGGTTTACTTGAGATAAATTCTTAAAAGATTCTTTGATAAGAGACCTTCTCCTGGGGTCATCTTTTCTAATAGTAAGTGATTGATCAGATATTTCAGAGAAGATGGAGTTCCAGGCTCCCAGCTGGGCAAGTTCCTGGAACCTACAAAATGCAGAGACAATGATGGCTGAGTGAAGTGACTTGTCCAGTCATCGACAGAGACAGGCATTTCCAGACTCCTTTCACAAGTCACGCAATGTCTCAGAACCTGCACTTAATTGCTCCTTACAGCTGAGCCCAAAACCTCCCACTGGGGTCTATTGTAATTATTGCACTCTAGGACCTTTTTTTTTTTTTTTTTTTAAACTGAAAGAATTTGTTGGTTAAAGAATCATTTGGCTATACCAAATAGAATGTATATTTACTAGGTTTTAGACGATCAATATTTATTAAACCAAGACATACATTGGCAAATTCTCTCTTCCCTTCTTCCAAGTAATGGTATAATAAAGCTGATTTAAGCCTATCTATGATGGAGACTATATATAGAGAAGAAACTTCTCCCAAAAGACAGGATGAGTTAAGTACTATCAAATCAAGTAGAGTAGATTAATTAAAGAGTTGGAAAATTCTCACTTGACTCAGCCTTCATATTTTTGTAATAAATAATAAGATAATTTAAAATGAAAATTATTAGAAATGTATTATAGCATCAATAATTTCATTATTAAAAGCACATTCTCTCCTGTCTGCTCTCAACTCCCAGATGATTAAACATGTTTTCAAGTTGCTAGAGGCAGGTAAAGGCATTCTGATAGTCCAAGGAGGTCAGAGTGATATTTTTGAAACAGATAGGAAAGTTGTCTCAAGTGTTGGGAGACTATGGTATGGTGCCATAGGGAAGCTGGATACTTCTATTATTTTCTTGGAACAAAATTCACTCATTATTATTTTAACAATATATATTGAGTCCCTACTGTGTGTGCTAGGTGCTTCATACAAGATTGTTTTAAAAGTGCCATGGGTAGAAGCAATTAATAGATAATAATAAGATAATTAAGAGTATAAATTATTTGTTCATCTTTATGATATCAATAATTGATTTACATAATGCACCTTTCTTTCCTGTCTGTGTTCAATCAAAAATAGAATGAAACATATTTGGCTACTTAGTGGGTTTTAAAAAAATCATTCTCAGCATATTTACAAATGGGAAAATCTAAGACATTAAAACTTTGTGACACAGTTTTTAAAATTCATAACTGAAGACAATGAAAGAGCATACCTGAAAAGTTCACAGACGTCATTATATTCTCTATTGTTGAAGTACCCAGATAAATATACAAATCTGGCTTTTTTCCTATTTTGTCAAGATAATCTCTTGACACATTTCCAAAGGCCTCTCAGACCTTTATAAAATAGGTAGTATTTTCTAAATGCCTCACAGAAAGATTATGGTATATAAAATCTTACCATTTTTGCATTTATTTAATAAAAATCTACTGTGTTCATTTATATTAGCATTGTTTTAGGCAGAGAGCATAACGTGAAAAAAGGATGCATTCTGGTTTTCGAGGGATTCACAATTCATCTAGGCACAACCAGGTTGAGAGTCAGACATGAAAATGAGCATGGTCAACAGTGATGAAGTGCTATAATAATAGAATAAATAGTGACATGTCACAGAATCACAGAGGAAGAAAGCATCTACATTTGAGATTATTGATATGGTATAGAAAACAAACCTCACTTTTCCAATTAAGTAGCCCAAACGTTTGGGATACATTATTAGTACCATAGCACAAAGCAGTTTAATTTTTATTAATTCTGGACTTTTGAATTTATAATCATGAAGTTTTACTTAGAGTATGAAAAAAAGCATGAAGCATTCTGCTATTGGCTTTTCTATTTTGGTCTCTGACATCGAGGACTTTGTGAGGAGAATGTGTGAATGCGTAATGCAGTGTCCATGTATTATGCTTTTCAATTTTTGAAATCAAAGTACTCAATCAGCATTAATTAGGAGATATTGTGCTGTAATTTCCAAGTGCATGTACAATGGGTAGTCTTCTAAATTGTGTGCAATTTTCCTTTTCTTTCGAATTTCCACATGGAGCTTTCCCTATTATATATTAAATTGAGAGGCAGTTAGTTTCACATTCTGGGCATCCAAACATTAGGTTTTTTTATATTTCTATGTATCATGTGCAAAGTATGCCTACTCCTGAAAAACTTGATCCTTCTTGTTCTCCCCACAGCACAGACGTTATAGGCCTCTGGTAATAAACTTGGAACTGTTCCTTTTGGTTTTATAAATCATGTCTCAGGGATTCTAAACCACATTTAATTACACATGACAGAAAAGCTTCATGTGCTAATGTTCTTTTGGTTGACCCACCATGAATTCCTGCTAAAATTTTCATAAGCCTTGGAGACTATTCTCCAGAGTATCCCCCAGAGCATTTCCTGGACACCGATGATGCAAGAGTTTCCCATCCCATTGATGGTTGTCCCAGAGCACCCCAGGATGAATACTTCCATTCCCTGAAAGCTGCTCATGGACCATGATGCTACTATCAATGGCTGAAATGTGATGCAGTTTCCCCTTCAACTTCCTCCAACTCAGCCTAATGGAGATTAAGATCCATTAAGAGCTCTTTGCTGCATGTGCAATTTCTATTGATCAGATTGACTCATTTCATTTTAGCCAATGATCCTATTACAAAAGCTGCCTCCTTCCAACGTTTTACCGGCACAGGGAAACCTGCAAATGCTCTGTACTGTAACAGGCGATACGGAGAGGGATACTGGCTGTGGCTGTGTTTTCCAGTCCCTGCTAAACATCAGTGGCAGCAAAGAATTCTTGCATGTTTGGAGGAGTTTTATCATCATTCATCCTTTTTTTTTAAGATTTTATTTATTTATGCACGAGAGACATAGAGAGAGAGAGAGAGGGAGAGAGAGAGAGAGAGAGAGAGAGAGAGAGAGAGAGAGGCAGAGACACAGGCAGAGGGAGAAACAGGCTCCATACAGGGAGCCCGACGTGGGACTCGATCCCGGGACTCCAGGATCATGCCCTGGGCTGAAGGCAGCGCTAAACCGCTGAGCCACCTGGCTGCCCTCATCCTCTTATTTAGTATTGGTTTAGAGGCTAGAAGTCTCTGATTCACTTTGAAATGAAGCATTTGATTGTGAAACTATGTTACCCACACTATAGATGTAGACATAGTTCAGTATGAGCAACGCTGTGGCCTGAAAATGAGGTTTCCCTCAATTGGAAACGTGAGGAAAGCAGTTCGGTAGAGGAAATGTTTGCCTATAATGATGCACTGTGTTAAATTAATAGTTATCTTGTTTGTAAGAGGAGGTGTTAAGCTAGTGGAAGACAGTATTGTTTTAGTGGTCAACACTAAGTGGAATCACAGATTTTTATAGGTTGTAAGAAGTGGCCCTTCTAGGAAGAGTTTATGGGAAAAGATAAGAGTAGAAGTATGCACTGGAGTGTGGCTACTCTGAGTGGAGTCCTTTGGTGTGTAATTACATGAATATATTATGTGGTAATAATGGCCTGCATATAAAGTCCCTTCCTATTTCCCATTTTCACATAGATGAGTAATAAATTCAACTGCCATTTATTGAGCACCTGTCATATATTATATCTTTAGCATATATTGTGACATTTAATCGCTTTAAGTACCCTCTAAACTTTAAATTACTACCAGATCTGTTTTTTAGAGTAGGATATAAAAATACAGGGAAGTCAAAAGACTTGCCCAAGGACCTGACCTATAAGTGTCACAGCCTGGTTTCTGAGGACAGATTTTTGTTTTGTTTTTAAACCACTCTACAATTAGGGATCCCTGGGTGGCGCAGCGGTTTGGCGCCTGCCTTTGGCCCAGGGCGCGATCCTGGAGACCCGGGATCGAATCCCATATCGGGCTCCCAGTGCATGGAGCCTGCTTCTCCCTCTGCCTATGTCTCTGCCTCTCTCTCTCTCTCTTTGTGACTATCATAAAAAAATAAAAATTAAACCACTCCACAATTAAATTGGCTGGATTCTTTCAATGGTTTTGCTTGGTGGGTAAGCTATTATTATTAACTCTAAAGCTTAGCAGACATAAGCAGTCTATCTTAGGTATTACAAGTGATGACAGTAGGGTCAGGGTTTGGACTTGGCCTGATATATCATATCACCTTCTCATAAAATTTTATAATGACATCTAGACGGAATATTTGTGTATATTTTATGCTATTCAATAATTATGAAAGTGAATTTATGCAGTTGAAATTCATTAGCAGTGACTAGAATTCTAGTCTTAATTCCCTTACTTTTATCTCTATCCCATAACCTCTATTCTAGCTGTTTATAAATAAAGAGGCTGTGATATTTATTGAGCTTCAACAGCAAGGTAGATGGAGAGCATTGTATTAGGTCCAAGTTAAAAAGAAAGGATGAGGATGGAAGAGTCTTACTTATGTAGAGGCAGTAGAAATTCCTTGAATTTTTTTCATGAGCAGATAACTCCTGATGTAGAGCTGTGATAGTATCCTCGAGGTGATAAAGTATTTATTAAATCTATTTGCCAAAATCACACATTGAGTTTAGGAATAACTCTTTTGTCTTTTTTTTTTTTTTTAAATTTTATTGGACTACTTTTGGGAGTCCAAGTGAACTACTTTTCATTGGAAAAACAATTATTTTAATTATGAAATTAGACAAATGTGCTGTTTCACACAGATGTGTCTTAGTTTGGGGGTGAATTGGAACTACAATGGATGTTTTTTGTTAAAAATAACAAATAGCATTTGATTTTTTTAAGGATTTTATTTATTTATTCATGAGAGACACAGAGAGAGAGGCAGAGACACAGGCAGAGGGAGAAGCAGGCTCCATGCAAGAAGCTTGACGTAGGACTCGATCCCGGGTCTCCAAGATCATGCCTGGGCTGAAGGTGGTGCTAAACCGCTGAGCCACCCGGGCTGCCCAACATTTGATTTTTAATCAAAATTGTCTGAGAAACAAGTGAAAAAATGCAGAATGCTCTTAAGCAGGAAAAATGTGGTAGCAATCAGTTCCCAAGAACATCCTACTGCCTAAATTCTAGCTTCTCATAGCTTAATCCTTCATGATACTACCTATACTATGTCACACATGGGCAGGAAAAGAGATTGTAAAGCATAAGGAGAATATAAATCTTGCTCTGTATATTGAAAAGTTCAGATGTTTTCTGGCAGATGTGCATCTTCTAGGATTGCGAATAGAAACAAGTAATGATTTGGGCTGGGAAACAAGCCAATGGCAGCAAAACATTTTTCTTGAAAACAGTAGTTGACTGATCTGGACTATGCTAAGTTCTTAGAGCTTGAAAAAAAAACTAGGGCTTTTTATATTTATTGACTATACACAGAACATATTTTGCTTATTTCCTTATGTCTGCATAATATTTCAAATAGCCTCTGAAGAATATGTATTTTTAAAGACACTATTTTTGGGCTTCTGAGAGCTGCTCCAAATGATCATGTCTCTTTTCTTTGAAAGTGGCATTAAATAAAGATATTCCCTCATCTGGTATATGTTGAGAGGAAGCAAAAATCTCAGAACTAAGAAATATGCTTTAGTGACTTGGGATGTATAGGTGTATGCATGTACTTGGTATATTAAGAGACTGAAACTTTAGGGGTGCAACTCCCAAGCAGCTTGTTTTTCATTTCCCTTGGCCCAGACCAACATACCCTTTCTGACCCCCGCAACCCCTGATGAAATTCAGTGAAGGCCCATTACTTTTCCTGGTTCTTTAAAATAATCGCAAGTTCTCTGGTACTTCTCATCATAAAAGAAGCCTTATTTTAGTAGCAGAATTACCTAGTCTATTGTGATGACAACTCAGAATTTGACTGGAGATTAAAGCTGTTTCATCCTCCAGCGTGAGGTGATGCAGAAGGAAAGCTACAGTGAGGACGTGTGGGTTGGGCTGGCGTCTTCTTGATTTCTCTGTCTGGCCCTCTTCTTCTCCGTGGCAACCAGCCCCACTTGGGACTGACTTTGGTTCTTCCAGAGTTGGAGAGAGTGGAGATAGGGCCTCCTTGACTTGTATTGCTGTGATCTGCAGTTGACATTCTCTTAGCTTCATGAATACTTAAATGGGAGAAGTATGGGTATGCCTACCTTCTTGCATAGGTCGCTTTGTGGAATCCTCAGAAATACCCTCACAGCTACAGGGCCTTTTGGTCTTTCGACTCAAGGCTATTAATACCCTTCAGGGGGTTGATGTGCAGAGTCACCTGAGACAGAGTGCTTGATCATCTCCTTCAGTAATTGTGAGTTGTTAATCCCTCACCCCCTTTTGTAATGACGGGTGTCCTTGGCATCTATCACTCTGCTCAGTTTGCTAGGCTTGAATCAAAACTGAGGGAGAAAGAACATCCTATTAAAAATATTTTGTTTCACACAAACACTGAGGTCAGCAGCGTGGTGTGCTGGAGCTGTCTGAAATAATCTAGAAGTGGCCATGCTGGGTTCTGTGCTCTATAACCTTCCCAGGGATGCTGTTAGGTACAAACTGTCTTTATCCCTATCTTACAGACAAGGAAACAAACTTAAAGGAACAGCATAACTTCCACAAGGTCTAGCAGCTATTGAGTAGGGCTGAATTTGTAACATGGCATGAGTAGAGCATATGAATTTTTAGAAATGTCCAATCTTGAATCCATCCCAGACCTACTATACCAGAAACTCTGGGAAGGGACCCTATGATATGAGTTGTAGTGTGATGCTACTAACAATGCTCACCTTTGAGAACCACCACAGTACAATATAGTGGTGGAAGATTGAATTCTAATCTTTGCTTTGGCATTACTTATATATAGAAAAGCACAGAAGTTCTATCAAGCCTGTGTTTCGGGTAGCTGTCTATTGTTGAAAGATCTTTAGGTTTCTTAATGAGGGAAACTCACATTGAATAAAGTGCTACTATGGGGCAGATACTGTTCTAAGTGGTTTAGATACAATAACTCCTTTAGCCTTCATGTGCTATTGTCCCCATTTCATAGCATAGAAAAACCCAGATGGGGCAGTGTGGATATCTGCTCCATGTTAGTTCCAGTAAATAGCAGATCAGAGCTACTAAGCAAAACTATCCTCTTAGAAGGATGAGTCACCACAGTCCTGGTGACCTAACTGTATTTGGGTCCACACTGAAATAGCAACATACACCACCGGTTCTTTTTGGGAAGTGAAACCTTAAAACTCCTTTCTCTCAAGACTTCTGAAAGGTTGGATGAGAAACACATTTATGGAGGTTTTCCATAAAGAAAGCCATTTATTCATTCTGCTAGATACTCTGAAATCTATTCTGGGATTAAGCCAGAGCATCATGTGAATTTGCATGCTTGTAGATACACTTTTATAAACTGCATTTTAGCATTATGCCATTGACCTACATTGACGAATGTTACAAGAAACAGTGTTACAAAATGCACTGTATTTACTGTAAGAATATTGCTAAAGAAATGTCCCACCCTGGTACTCGGTAACCTCTTTTTGAGAATCTGAATGAGGCTTTTTTTTTTTCAGTCATTTGTAGCAGGAATAAGCTTGTTTTTCCTGAGCATCTGATTTATTTTTGTCTTGTGGACATGGAAAACTATATAATCACACTTCAGCCTTTGTATTATGGGCTCAGCTCTGTCTTCTCCCCACCCCGAAACATATATTGAAGTTCTAATTCTCAGTACCTTAGGATGTGACTATATTTGGAGACAGGGTCTTAAAAGAGATTATGAGGTTAAAATGAGATAATTAGCATGGGCCTTAATCCATTATGACTCGTATCCTTATAAGAAGAGGAAATTAGGACATAGAAAAGCACAAAGGGAATACTATATGAAGACAGAGGGAGAAGACAGCCAGTTACAAGCCAAAAGAGGAACCCAGAAGAAATCACTCCTGCTTTTAGCCACCAGAATTGTGAAGAAATGCATGTCTGTTGTTTAAGTTACCCAATCTGTAGTACTTTGTTATGGTAGGCCTAGCGAATTCAGTACATTTTGTACTGGCTGTTGCAAAGCTTTACTCATGAACCACATCTATAAATGCAGAGGATTGAATCTCAGTCTTTTTGTGTATTACCCTTACTTCTGACTTTTTCTACTTTTTCCTTTTCTTATTTGTTCTTTACCTGTTTCCTTATTTACTTCTTTTCATCTCTCCTGCTGCTACCATACTTATTGGGTACACCATATGGTGTTTGGCATTCCTATGGGCTGCCTACTGGCTTTGCTGCATAGCTGGCTTGGAAAGATAGGCTGGAGCTCTTGTACTCTTCCAGGACCTGGAGAGAGTCATGGGTTGTGACTCTAGGCTTGTGATGATCTGATCATGTGTTCCGGTTTCTCCCTTATGTGGCCATGCCATGCAGACTTTGCCCTGACTCTTGAACGCAAGCTCCAACACTCAGTTTCTTCTTGGAGGCAGCCAGTCTTGTGATGTGTGTCCTGAAGTTGACTCATATGACTGTGTTCTCTAGAGTAATCCAACAAATCCCGCATCTGGTACCCTTCCTGCTTTGAGCTTTTATATCTCCTGAGTGCAGAATATTCTTAGGGCTTCTCCTATCTCTTTGTAGTAGATACATTTGCTTTGTTTCACTTTGTTTTCTTTTGTTTTGTTTTGTGGCATATCCTGGATGGCAGTTTTCCTGCGTGGCTGTGTCTTTTTGCAGCTTTATATCTTCCTGTTTTTCAGAATTCCTCTCAATTTCTTACTTATTATGAGCTCTTCTTCTTTCAAACACACGTATATTTAGTTTATTTATAATTTAGATAAATAAATAAATACATATTTAAGTTTTGTTGCCCATAATTAACTTTTGCTTTAAAATCTCTTCTACTACTTCTAAGGATTTATCTGGGGAGGGAGGGATTGTGGAGTGTACTTAATCCACCATGCTGAAATGGAAATGGGCTTATCTTTTATATTCTGTCTTCTACATTATTTCGTGTGTTTTCTTACTTTCCTTTTGAAATGAGGTTGTTTATGCATATATTTATATCTAACTAATACAACAGGCCATATGCATGACTTGGACTAGTTTTTGCTTTTGTTTTTGTTTTTTTTTTACTTATCCATACTTGGTTCCTTAAATGTAAAATATGAGAGATTCCTAAGTTCCTGCCAGATATAAGTGAGGTCCAGGGATACCATGGATTCTTGCATCTGTCTTAAGTCCCATATTGCTATACATATGAAGGACACATATTCCACCTTCAAAATATTGAAAAAGATGGTAAATTTCTCCTTGAGGGGCTAAGAGATGGATTATACTTCTCAATACAATACCAAAATTTTTCCAATATACTCTTTAGATGTCTCTACTGCTAAAAACTCACTTGCTGTAGTAATTGTTCTCCCCAAATCTCTCTTCTCCATGTCTCCCTCAAAACTCTTGGTTATGTCATACACACCCCCTCCTCTGCTTTCCTCCCCTTCTGTATCAGGCACTTTCTTCTTTAGTGAATCAAATTCCTCTCATTTTTTTTCCCCTTCTCCCAACCTGTCAGCATGGCAGCACAAACAGGAACTTCTTTAGAAGGTGGGATGTCTGGGTGGCTCAGTGGTTGAACGTCTGCCTTCAGCTCAGCCTGTAGTCCTGGAGTCCTCAGATGGAGTCCTGCATCGGGCTCCCTGCAAGGAGCCTGCACCTCCCTCTGCCTGTGTCTCTGCCTCTCTCTCTCTGTCTCTCTTGTGAATAAATAAATAAAATCTTAAAAAAAGAGAGAAAAGAAAAGAGAAGGTGGGTAAGGAGAAAGGCTTTGGAAACTTGTACTTTTATATCTTTGTTCCTGTAAGGCAAGATGCTATGGCTCCTCATAGACGTATAATGCAGGGCTCTGTCAGAAGTACTGTTTTCAGTGGGAAATGTGCAAAGAGGCAGGAACAAATTGAGCTTCCTCTGCTGCCCTGGGACCAATTTGTAGAAAGACGCATTTAGAGTCTGTCTAATGATCTTGCTTTCAGCATTCAATTGTAAACAAGTGCATAACTAAAACTTACTGATTGATAACTGGAGCCCTTAATTCTGGTGCTTGGTGTGATCTAAAATGATGTCCATGTTGATATGTGAAGATAGTTAACTCACCTGCTTGCCATCATCATGGTGTGCATTAAAATTCTTGGAGTTGAAGTATAAAGTAATCATCAAAGGGCATGGACTTGGTGTCTGAAAGAACTACATCCCAGCCCTCTCTACTTAATGTGAGAACTTGGGCAAGTTAATTTTGATGAAGCTCAGCTTCTTCATTTATAACAAAGGAATAATAATGATACTTTCCTTAAAAGTGTTACTGATACATAAAATAAGGTGATGTGTGTAAAGACAGTTGAGGTCACTTTCCTTGGGTACACAAATCCTTAGCACAGCCTATAGGTTCCTGCAGGATCTGATTCCTTATAAAGCCCAATATCCCACCTCCCACCCCCAACTTCCAATATGTGTTCCACACACTAGTCACACTAAATAATGTGTTGCGCACAGACTAGGCACTGTTCTCTGGGGATAAAGACATGAAGAGACATGGCTCCTGGTTTGGAAGCACTCAAAATTTTATCAGAGGGCAAGAGACTCATAAACAAATTAATAATCTTGGTTGTTAAGCATTAACTAAACTGTTAGAGAAAGGAAAAAGATACAGCTGTTAATTTTGCTGGGATAGAAGGTGGATGGGAAGAAATACAATTGATCTAGACAGCTCATGTTTGTCACGAGGCCATAAATACAATTCCAAAAAAAAAATCACTGCAAAGGGAGATGTTTTATATAAAAGAAGGAGCAAGAAGATTGAGGAGTCCTAGAATCATGACCAAAGCTGGGGAGCTAGTGCGGAGCTATTCCTCTTTTCCCCAGCAAATGAAACTTCCCACGCATCCCAAGAAATGGCTTCACGGGGCAGGTGGAAGACATTCCCCACATCCCAGCTGGGTAACTCCACCTTTATTTTATTAAAAAGCCAATATTATAGATGACATAGGTAGTTCTGAGCATTTGGATTACTATGACTCAGTTTTGAGCAAGTGCTCTGGGTTCTTTATATGCAAGATTTTTTTTTAAAAGATTTTATTTATTTATTCATGAGACACACACACACACACACACACACACACACACAGAGAGAGAGACAGAGAGACCGGCAGAGGGAGAAGCAGGGTCCCTGCAGGTGGAGCCTGATGTAGAATTTGACCCCAAGACCCCGGGATCACAACCTGAACCAAAGGCAGAACTCAACCACTGAGCCACCCAGGCATCCCTATGCAAGATTTTCTGTGTAGCAAGGCACCAGCCCTAGGCATGGCTGGGTATTTTCAGATAGAAGCAAGGTTTCTCCATCACTGGAGATGGTGTTAAGTCCTGATGGCCACAGTGTTTACAAACATAGCCCATCTTTCCTGCCTTAATACTTTGGCTTATTTTGCATCCTTCCTCTGGAATTCCTGTCCTACTTTCTCTCTCTCCAAGATCCAGTTCAAAAAATACTTGGGCATATACACCTCTCCCTCTAGTTCAATGGTTGGCATGAAGCAATGACTATGTCTGACGATTTTGGGGTCCCTATGGTCCCTCACACTCATTAGAGGCTCCACAGTCTTAGCAGTATAAATGATCTAGAGCCTTAAATTCCCATCCGTGGTGACGAGAATGCCTTCTACCTTTCTGGTACAGGAAGGCACCCTCACATGAAAGGTGTATTTCCTGCTTTTGGGGTGACAAAAGAGAGTCACTGTATCCTTCTGTACTAGCTGTTTCTTATATTACTTTAATTCAAAATAATCAATATGCCAAAGTAACATATTTTGGGGTGGCATACTCTGCTCTCCTTTACTTCAAGTGCAGCAATCCTTAAGCTAATATTCCAAATTTTTACTTCATTGCTAAACTGTATTGTCTTTTCTGAATGTTCGTAAAGAATCCCGATTGTCCCAGTGCAGTGAATATGCCACAATAATACTAATTTGGTAAGAGACACCTGAAGCTTCTAAACAGGTGGTGACAGGATGGGAGATTTGAGGTCTATCTTTTCACCCTGTAGTTTGTAATCTGAGGAGATGGAGTACAGAGAAATCAAAAATTGTTATGGGGCCATAAAAAATGCAATGAGTAGAATGTGTACTTAAAATAATTTCAGTGAAGTCTCTATAATGAAGAAAGGTTTTTGTTTTTCTTTCCTGTATCATACAGCTTTAGTATTAAAACCAGATAAAAATACCATGAAACAAGCTAGTAAAAGGCATTTATTCTGAAAAGCAAGTGTAGTGTACATTCTGGGATCAAAACAAAATCAACCTGAATTCTTATTTATTCTGCTGCACAATAAAAGGCAATATTCAAGATGACAATATTCAGGCAGTGTATGATTTTTCAAACACAAAAGATCTCATTATATTTATAGCATAATGTCCTTAAAAAGATGGAAGAAATAAACTAAAATTCAGATCAGGAGGATCTCAATAAAGCTTGAAATTAACAGGTCTTCTTGTCTACTAATTGTTAGAAAGACCTGCCAGATGCCTCAACATTCTATGCCAGGAACATTTTTATTGCGAAGTACCACTAAGTACCAAATGATAACATGACTATACATAAAATACATATGATTATATAAAAATGTGTACATATCATATATGATATTTATTAAACCAATTCGTGATCAGTGCTCTTGCTTTGGAGACTCCGAATTTCAGCAGACTTGAAATATTACATATTCAACACCCTTGAGAAGCCCTAATTATACAACTCGCCTACTCGGTGACCTTTGAAGTCAACTCACTGAAACCTCAGTCTCCAGATTTGTAAAATGGAGATAACATCTTCCAATAGCTCCACAGAATGAGGAATATATCCAAGAGCCCTTCATAAACAGTAAAGCCCTATCTCTCCACAAGGACAGCCTTATGATTAATGGAAGATCATGGAAAGAGGTGTTTTTGTGCTTGTTGCATCTATTTGTAATTGTTACTGTTGTAAGATGGTGCTTGTAAAAAATAGTTGACCTTTAGAGGTGGGTGTATCAATGGCACCAGTTAAAGGAACATTAATTAATTGATCTGGGAAAGTTTTTTTTTTCTTTTAAAGATTTTATTTATTGGACAGAGGGGGAGCACAAGCAGAGGGAGTGGCAGGCAGAGGGAGAGGTTGAAGCAGGCTCCCTGCTGAGCAAGGAGTCCATTGAAGCACTTCATCCCAGGACCCTGGGATCATGACCTGAGATGACGGTAGACACTTAACCTGAGCCACCTAGACCATCCTAACTTGGAAAAGTTTTATTACTTTCTCTGTGCCAGGCAGTGTTCTAGATTCTGGAGACACAACAGTGTACAAAACCTGGAGCTGGTGGCGTAATGGTCATGCATTCAGTTGTTTGATACGCCTAATATGAGCACTTCCTATAGCAGAGGAAGCTAGTCAGGAGAGTGCTCCACCTCCCCAGCCTATACTCTTTTTCACATTTATAGCTTAGTTTGTCTTGCAAAGCATGTGAAGAAACATTGAGCAATGTTCATACAGAGTGTGAAGAATGAGGATGTGGATAAATTATCACATCTAGAAATTTGCAGACAAAAACCACTTCCTACTGTGCTTTTTACAAAGCAATAACATTGCAATGATCATGAATAGATGCCAAAAACACCTCTTATCATGATTTTTCATTAATGATAAGGCTATCCTTGTGGAGACATAGGGCTTTACTGTTTACAAAGGGCTTTTGGATACATTCCTCATTCTGTGGAATGGTTGGAGAATGTTATCTCCACTTTACAAATCTGGAGACTGAGGTGTCAGTGGGTTTTCAAATGTCACACAGTAAGTAAGTTACATAATTCAGACTGAGACTCACATCTTCAAGCAATTCATGAACATTGTTTCGTGGGCACCTTGATATTACACTCTTCATGGGTTTTGCTGGTTTGGCATGGGACCATGATCCCTGGAGATTTTACTTTCTCAAATTATTACAGTTAAAGTGGCATGTGCTGATTTGATGGATATTCTGATGTCCTGATGGTGAGAATTCCAGGAGAGTCCTGAGTAATATATAGAACACACTGAATTACTGGAAGTTCTGGCATTTGGATCTGAGCTAATGCCTAGGTTCTGACCTATTTCATTCATTACCAGAGTAGGTGTCAGATTTCATAAGAGGAGGATGATAAATTGCAAAAACCATTATCCTGGCTAAATGCCAAAGCCAACATTCATATATTAGCAATTTTCAAATGGACAAAGATAATTCTTTAGAAAATAAAATCAGTACTGGATAGTACTTTCTTTGGATCTCATAACCCTGGATGGGGAACTCCATTCACCGGGTATGGGCTCTATATAGGGTGGTACATATGGGGCAATATAATATTGTACCTGAAAGTTTTGCAAAAGGAGTTGTTGTTTATGTAGGGTTGGTGGTCAACAGCACCAGTTCCTGAGGACATTTGACACAAGCACATACACAAAAAGCCTTTGGATTTCTAAGTAGAGTTCTACTTTGGATTTCTAAGTAGAACTCTCTATAGAAATGATCTAGACCAATTTTTTTTGACAATGACTTTTTTCATTCTAATATGACCATCTGGAATTTTGTGAGTGTGAATTTAACCCATGTTTAAAGATGTATACATACAGGATATGTACAGACTGGTTATTTGTGAAATTATTCTATCCTGTCACATGATTTTACAGGATGAAATTAGAAAACAAAAGCCCTCAGAAAATAAGCCTTCGACGTTCTCCTAAAGTGAGGAGATCCATTTGAATCAAATGCTGATAGCCAGTCTAGTTGCTCATTTGCAGTCTGAAAGTGGAAGAGGCACCACTGCTTTTGGAGAAGCTCCTGATTTCTTGCTTTTATGTAAGGTTCACAAGTTTCAAAATGCTTTCACAATTTTTAATTGTTGTTTTTCACAAAAGTACTCTGTGTGGTGGAAGGGGGTAAAACAATTCTCATTTAAAAGAGGAAACTTTGACTCAGGAAAGATAACTATGAGACCTAAGGTCAAAATCGGCTGAAATTCAGGTCTTGGTATTGGAAATTCAGCTCTTAGCCCTCTAGGCCTATTTTCTTTAGATACAGAAATCTCCCCTTCCCTCCAAATTAGGTGCTAGGACTTTGCACTGGAGTAGTTTTAAATTGCCACTGGGAAAGCTGGTAATTGCAAAACAGGAAGTAAGAGAATGTGATAACTCTGATTTCAGCATTAATTATGCATCAAAGAGTAAGAAGTGAGTCAATGGGATAGCCAAAAGTATATGTGACACACCACTCACTGTAATAGCTGACTTTGGGGCCTGGTAGCAGCATCCTCACTTAGAAAGTATTTTTATAGGGATATGGTTCTCAGGTTTGACCCCTCCAGGACGATGGAAGTCTGTCTGGTTTCCAGAAGCTGACCTAGGGTGTTCTGTGCCCCAAATTTCTTAATTCTGGTGAAAGGAGTACAGTGGTCCAAAGGACTCAGATGCTATCTAGTAATAAAAACACAAACTGGAGACAAATTTGCTGATGATCTCTATGTAATGGCAATGTAATGGCACTAGATAGCTACCATTAAGGTAAACTTATCGGATGTGCAGTTTGTTGAGTGATCCTAGTTGTAATTCAATATACTTTTCCCTATGTGCATAAATCAGGGCAACGGTATTTCAAGTTAGGCTGTACAAGTAAACATTTTTAATATGTTCTAAGCTATATTAGCCCTAACTTTTCCCCTCACTTTGATATTTGTCTATATAGAACCAAAGAAGACACGAGGAAAAAAGCAAAACCCAGTCATTTGGGGAGGTTTGTTTCAGTTTAGAAGATCCTCCTCAACAGTAGAAACAAACACTTCGAACCAAAGATGAAGACCAAGATAAAGGGAAAAAAATGATTCCCTGCCACCCATCATGAAAACACATGCTTAGTCTTTTAGACTAAATTTAAGGAGAGACGTTATATATATATTTTTTCAACTTGCCAAGATATGCTAAACACATTAAACAAACCCAGTCCTCCTGCTCAAAATGTATGAAATTTCTATTCCATTTTTAGGGTATCTGCACACAGCTGACATATCTGTTTGAACTGAAAAATTGCTACTTGTAATTGCTTATTCTTCATGTATTTTATTCTGAGCCAACATGTCAATTTTGATTGTAAGTGTATTGTGTCTGTACCACAAATGGGAAAAAAAAGTGCTGATAGATTTAATTATGTTTATCTGAACATTGGATAAAACAAAACGAAACACCTTTAGATGATCTTTTAAGGATTTTCCAAACTGATTGGGGCTAAAAGTCATTAATATTTTTTCCTAATATGAGAGTGTTGTGATTTATACAATTTTGCCATTTTGAGATATATATTTCAATATCTGATATTTTAAGACAATGCTACCAATAGGTTGATTCTGGAATACTGATTATATCTAATTATATACCAGATTATTAATTTTTCTCTCCGTAATGACTTTTTAATCTGTTCCCCCACTTCTTAATGCCATGGTTCAAGCTTTCCTTTCTCCTCTTTGCAGTTTTTCTAATAGCTTCCTTCTCTGGAGCCTCTGTAACCCTAAGATAAACTTACTCCAGAATGCTTCACATTGCTGTCAGGGTTATCTTTTAAAAATACAATTATGGTCATGTTACATCTCAGCTGAAGCCTCTATTGGATCCCTCTTGTTTTCAGAATAAGTCCAAGAATAATACAAATAATAACAGAAGCTAAGTGTTTCATACAATCATGTAGCAAATTTGAATAACAAATATTTGCCATTCTAGTGGATACACAAGGTATCTTATTTTGAATTAATTTGTTTTTCCTTGATGATCTGTGATGGTGTAGCCTTATCATGTGATTATTTGTCACTCATATATCTTCTTTGGTGAAATGTTTATTCAAATCTTCTACTTTTAAGAAATTCTGTTGACTGATATCATTTTTAATGATATGATACTAAAAACATTCCCTTTAAAATCAGGAACAAGGCAAAGATTCCCTATTATCACTGATTCTATTCAATATTGTATTGGAAGATCTAGCTAGGCATATACATAGATCTTGGACATGTGACAAAAACGGAAGTAAGGAAAAGATAGACCACTTAATAAAGGATGGTGAGATGATCAGTAATTATCTTTTTGTAAATCTTTTTTGGAAAAAAAAGAACCTGCGTAGCTGTCTCAACTATACACTAGAATCAAACCTAGGTAGAGTAAAAATGTAATCTAAAAGATGAAACTAAAAGTTTTAGGAAAGAATGTTGGAGACTATTTTTATGTTTGGGGCAAAGAAATATTTCAGAAGTAGACACAGATAGCACTAATCTCAAAAGAAAAGAATTGATAGATTAATTACATTAAAATATGACTGTTTATTAAGCCACCATAAAGAAAGTGATCTATTTAGAAAAAAACAAAAACAAACAAAAAAAAAACCCAACAACACCAAAACAAAGACTAAAACAAAAACTGGCAGAAATAGAGAAGGAAAGGAAAACACACCAGTCTCACTTATAAATAAGTACTGATATAAAAGTCTAATATAAAATATTAGTAGATAGAGGATCCCTGGGAGGCTCAGTGGTTTAGCATCTGCCTTCTGCTCAAGGTGTGATCCTGGAGTCCTTGGATTGAGTCCGGTGTCAGGCTCCCTGCAAGGAGCCTGCTTCTCCCTCTGCCTGTGTCTCTGACTCTCTCTCTCTCTGTGTCTCTCATGAATAAATAAATAAAATCTTTAAAAAATATATTAGCAAATAGAATCCAGCAACACATTAATAGGTTAGTGCCCACTATTATTGCTTTTATTTAAAATTTCTCAGAAGTGCCAACCAAGGGACACCTGGGTGGCTCAGTGGTTGAGCAGCTGCCTTTGCCTCAGGGCATAATCCTGGAGTCCTGGGATCGAGTCCCACATTGGGCTCCCCACAGGGAGCCTGCTTCTCCCTCTGCTATGTCTCTGCCTCTCTCTGTGTGTCTCTCATAAATAAATAAATAAATAAATAAAATCTTTAAAAAAAAAAAAGAAGTACCAACCAACACAAGTTGAAGAGGTGAAAGAATCAGAGGCACAAAAATTGTAAACAAGGAGAAATTATAATTATCTACAGATGATGTTACTGTATTTCTGGACAGCCTGGGTTAATCATCCAAAATTCAATTAGAAAAAATGAGGGGAATTACTAATGTGACCTACTCCCTAACATAAAAACCAATAGCTTTCCAGAATCAAGCCACCGAGTAAGACAATATAAGGAAAACGTTGCATTTATAATATCATGCACAAAGCTAAGTACCTAGTCACAAGCTTAATAAGAAACACATAGGACCTATATACATTTTTTAAAAACCCTATTTAGGCATATAAATGAAAACTTGAATAAACAAAAAGCTGCAACTGTTTCTTGAATAAGAAGATTCAGTATCATAAAGATGTAAATCTTCCCAAAATTAATTTATAAATTTAATAGAATCACACTAATAAAACTTATTAATTTTGGACTATTGTTGGAGCTGGTTAAGCTAGTTCTAAACTCCATTAAATAAATAAAAAATATAGGATTTTAAAATAGAAAATCAAAAGTAATGGGGCTACACTAAATCTGCCAAATACAAGAATGTAGTAGTGCAATATTTTTTGTACTGGTGTACAAAATAGGCCCAAGGAATAGTACTGGAGTCCAGAATCGGTAAAAATATACAAGATAAGTTAGTCTGATACTACTGAAATTTCAATCAGTTGCCATTGAGGGGGAAAAATCTGAATACTTATTCTTATTCTTAAAATGAATTTCAGATTTGTCAACAATTCAAATGTTAAAACTAAACCCCTGCATCCCCTAAAGCAATTCTGTAAAAATACTAGAAGAAAATGGAAGAATGCTTTAACAGTGGAATCAAAATCTTTCTCTTTCTAGACAAGACAAAGTCAGATTAGAAAATATATTTGTAACACGTATAAGATTCTGAAGCTTGACTTTCTTAATATGTGATAATTCCTGCAAATTAATAATACAAGACCTAATTTCAAAATGGGCAGAAAATATATCATTCATAATAAAATAAATCTAGGAGATGCTTTTTATGCAAAGCATTTTTGCTTTTTGATACAAAGATCAAAATTAGTATTGCACAGTGTGGACAAAGGGTGGGCAGTGATCACTCTCACATAGTTATAGTGGAACTGTAAACTGATGTAAGGTTTTCTTTTCTTTTTTTAAGATTTTCTTGATTTATTTGAAAGAGAGAGGTAGAGAAAGAAAGAGAGAAAGAGGGAGAGAGAGGGTGCACATGCATACGAGCAAGGGAGGAGCAAGGGAGGAGGAGCAAGGGAGAGGGAGAAGCAGGCTCCCCACTGGGCAGAGAGCTGGAGCCTGACCTAGGGCTCCATCTCAGGACGCTGAGATCATGACCTGAGCCTAACAGGTACTTAACTGACTGAACCACCCAGGTGCCCCTGATATAAGGTTTTTTTGAGAGCAATTTGGAACTATCCAAATTTTTGACAAGAAAATCTCATTTCTAAGACTAAATTTTAGGGACAAATTTTAAGAAACTATGTATCAAGTAGCAGGAGCAGTAAGGAAAGAGTGGATAAAATGTAATGATCGATCAGTAAGTGACTGGCTGAACAAATAAGATAAATGCAATGGAATACAGAGAAACCGATTAAAGGAGGAGATAGATTTATTATGATGATGAAGAAAAATTCCCCAAGAAATTTTATTAAATGAGCAAAACAAGATGTGAGATAATACATCAAATGTATCCTTTGTATAAATACTGATATATGCAGTCCAGATTTTTTCTGAAAGAAGTCACAAGACTCTATTACTATGATTGAATCAACAAAGAGAAATTGGATTAGAGATGGAAAACTGATTTACTTTGTATAGTATCTTTAGTACTTCCTAACCTTTTAAAGAGTCATATTTTTGTATCACTAAATTCTCTAGATGAAAAAGTAAATATTTTGAAAGATATTATAGAAAAATAAAAGGGAAAAGATTTGGGCAACTCTCTGATGATGGGACTCTAGAGATGACTTTATGGGTATATAGCTCCTTGAGGTTCTCTGGGTGTCTCCTTCAAACATGAACTAACTAGTGGAGATTTGAGAAGCTCTCCTTTGGTTTACTCATTTTGCTCCCACCCATAGGACAATGTCCCACATCATCTGCCTTCTTTTGCTCTTCAATTTTTGTGACCTCCTGGCTTCCCACCTAGATTTTATCTCTATCCTGACCTCTTGCACGGTTCTTGATCACATGTTTTCTTTCTCTTCGGTGGATTTATGTGGAATGCTTACTCACTGGTTTCTTTCTGGCTCTCTCATTCTCATATTCTCTCATCTTATTCCTGGACATGGCATTCTTTCTCCTAGGTTGAACATAGATGGAATTTGAATAATAAAAGGAAGTGTTGTGTAAAGAAAGTCAGCAATAAAAGAAAGACTTTTAGCAGGTAATAGAAAGTGGAGGGAGAGGATGTCAATCTTTAGAGTATATAAAAGTCTGATTGTTTTCCTTAACCTCAGGACCAGTGGGTTAGAGGGGCTTTTATTCATTCTTTCTTGAGCTTTGCTGAAAGGGTAGAAAGCACACTAGAGTCCCACAGGTGTGGGAAGGACAGGGACATGTGAAACAGAATGCTTAAAAACTGGTAAAGAGAAGAGAGGATGGGTGGGTTCTTGGGGTGGGAGATGGGTGAGGAAAGCAAGGCAAAGACTCTCTGGAGAAGTGAGGATCCTGAGAAGAAGGATAAACTAAAGTTAACATATGGACACGAGTAGCAGGAAGAGGAGCATGGATTTTGTCCTCTTCTTGGTTTGCATTAGGTGCTTGAACTGGATTTGAATGGAACCGTCCTTCATAATCTGCTAGATTCTTCATGTTGGATTGCAGTGGACCATGTTACCCTCCTCTTTGAATATTAAGGTTATAGCAAGAGATTGCAGATTCTCTACTACATCTTTTCCCATGGTAAATGATAACGGTTAAAATTGAGCATTGTTTTTGATAGTGTTGAACCTTACCTCCATCCCGTGCTCCTGGAAAGCAGTGATAGTTAAGAAATCCTCTTATCCCTTATGACACCAAAAGCACAGACAGAAAAAGTAAAAGTAGATAAATTGGACTATCAAAATTAAAACTTCGTGTATCAGAGGATACAATCCACATATTGAAAGGGAAACCTATGGAATGAGAGAAATTATTTGCAAATCATATACGTGATAGGAGGTTAATAGCTAAAATATATAAAGAACTACAATTCAACAATGAAAATACAGCCAAATTAAGAAATGAATTAAAGACTGGAATAGATATTTGTCCAAAGAAGAAATGCAAATGACCAATAAGCATGTGAAAAGATGCTCAACATCATTAAACATTTGTAAAATGGAAATCCAAACCACAGTGAGATACCACATCACACCCATTAAGATGGCTACTATAAAAAAAAAAAAACAGAAAATAATAAGTGTTGGTGAGGATATGGAGAAATTGTAACTGACAGAGTCTCTCCTTGACTAATAAGCCTTAGGTGGATTTTCTGAATCCTCTACTCAACTAAGCCCTGACCTCTGTGTATGTCTTTGTATTGCTCAATATCAGCAAGAATCCTTTCTAATCAGTTTAGCTAAAATTCCTCACCCTTGATATCTGAGTTTCTCATCCCCAATGTTCCCCTCAGAGGACATCTGATCACCCTGTCCTGATCTCAGTGAGAATTTTGTCAAGTCATATTAGTTAGAATCTTCCTTGCCCTGATGTTTCCTTTTAGTAATCTTCCATTCACTGACCATGACCCTGCCTCTTAGCTATCAATATCTATTTGCCCAGGCTGTTTTTGGAGTTGAGCCTGCTTCTATACTGAGGTCTCTTTTCCCTATTGCAAAAGTTCTCAAATAAAATCTGTTTTTACCACTTTAACTATTAGATTCTGGTTTTCTCTAACAGAACAACAGTGTGCACTGTTGGTGGGAATGTAAAATGGTGCAGCCGTTGTGGAAAACATATGGCAGTTCCTCAAAAAATTAAAAATAGAATTACCATATGATCCAAGAATTTCACTTTGGGTATATAGCCAAAGGAAATGACGGCAGGGTCTCAAAGAGACATTCGTAGAGCTAGGTTCATAGCAGTGTTATTTGCAATAGTTAAAAGGTGGTTGCAACACAAAAGTCCATTGAACAAAAAGTGATACATACATACAATGGGAAATTATCTGGCCTTACATAGTTAAGAAATTTCTGACACATGCGACAGCATGCATAAATCTTGAGGACATTTTGCTAAGTGAAATTAGCTAATTACAAACAAACAAATACTATACAATTCCACCCATTAAAATACCTAGAGTAGTCAAATTCACAGAGATAGAAAAGTGGGATGATGACTGCCAGGGGGTTGGAGAAATGGGGTAGTGAAAGTTGTCTAAGGGCATAAAGTTTTCATTTTGCCCAATGAAAATGTTTTGGAGGCTGGTTGCACAACAATGCCAATAACACTACTGAATTGTGCACATAAAATTGGTTAAGATGGTAAGTTTTAGTTTTATGTGTATTTTACCACAATGAAACATTTTTTTAAAAAGATGAAAGAGAAACACCTCTATTCTTTTGTGTTCCTGCGTTACTTCGAAGAACTCCCTCCTTTCTCATATGACTTAAATAAGCTAAGGGATGACACCCTTGTTTACCAATGACAAGGCCAGACAGATCTTCCAAATTTCTATTCTTAGCCTCATATTGATTATAACTGTCTGTCCCCACTCATCAATTTGGACAAAATACCTAACAACTTGACTGGATCAGACTATAGCCACCATCCCCCCACCCCCCTTCACAGGTTTCATATCTTGATGTACTCTTGAGCTTAAACAAGCATTGGAAATGGGAAGCAGTGCCTCCTTAATGACTCTTCCTCCAAACTGACTGACCACAAAGATATTTCCTGCTCAGCTCTCCAATTATACCACCTGCCTATCCTCCTACCCCATGTCCATTTCGATCTAGCCTTGCTCATTCCCCCTTATATAAGCAAAACTTGCTGCCTTAACTTTGAGAGACTTCTAGATCTTAAAGTTGGGATGCTCTTACTATTGTAATAGTTCCCCAAACTCCTTTCAATACCTCTTGTAATAGAATAATCTCCCCTTACCTAAACCTGGATTTGTTTTTATTTGACACTCTTTAAATATGAGAAAGACATTTGTCCCATTTAAACATGTGAAATACAGTGAAAAGATATTTGATGTATGAATTGCTTCTATACCATAGGTAATACACATATAATTGGAATATAGGAGTCTAACTGTGTAGTATATGTGTAGACATGCTTTAAGTGTGCCAGCTAAACTTTATTATAATGTTGTCCTAGGATATTATAATTTTTCTTTATATATCTGCTACTTGGAAAACAATTACTTTGTTTTACAGGCTGTCAGGTAACACTTTTAAGCTGGCAGTTTCATTCTGGAAAACATTAAATTGTGGACACTTAAACACCTACATAAAGGACAAAAAAGTTATGCTTACCTGGTTCGGTTTCCTATGTGAGATTTTATCTCTGTGCATTCTTAAGTTGCCACCTCTTTATATCGACTTTATGAAATTATACAAAAGAGTATAAACAAGTGTTCTTCATAGTAAAAATTAACATTTTTTTTTACTATAACTAGTACATGTTCAAAGTGTTCTGATTTTAGATTCACGGTGTTTTCAAATCATTTCCTTTTGGTTTTTAAATTGTGGTTGTATGTTAGGATCCCACATATGGGTATTCTGATAAGCCAGTAACCATGTTAATTAACTGAGCCAACATTCTTACCAAGACATCACCAACAACTTACTTTCAGAAGACAAGGGCACTAACATAGCAGCAGACTTTTCAGGTCAAATCTAAATATTTTATTTTATTGTTGTGAAGATTGGCTCATTCGGGATTTTTCTTTCTCTTGTCCTTTTTCAGACATCGTCCTACTTTTAAGTGGTAATTTTTAAGGAAGAGATGATGCACTGCTATCAAAATGAGAAAGTTTCTGTTTTTTTATGGCCTTGTAATTTTTATGCTAAAATTTTCATACATTCATTCACCCATTTATTGAGTCCTATGTGGCGGATAATGAAGATTGTGACATGGCTCTATGTAGGAATATCCTTTACCTTAGCACTGCATTGATTTCTTCTTCTTATTCCCACTCCAGTCCTATCTCAGTCAGGATGTGACACTTCCACAATCATTCATTCCCACTGCCCTTGCATTTGACTAACTCGGCCTATTTATGAATTTTCAGGAGCTTTTTAAAAAAGATTATATTTATTTGAGAGAGAGAGAGAGGGAGAGAGAGCAGAGAAAGAGAGAATGAGTGGAGGGAGGGGCAGGTGGACAGGGAGAAGCAAACTCCCCACTGAGCAGGGTGCCTGAAGCAGGGCTTGATCCCAGGACCCAATCCCAGGACCCGAGCTCATGACCTGAGCCGAAGGCAGATGCTTAACTGATCAAATAAGCTACCCATGTGCCCCTGAATTTTCAGGAGCTTTTATGTTCTTATGTCAGATGCACACGAATCTCAGAGGTGTTGGACATCTTTTATTTTTTTCCATTATCTTTTGTTCCTAGGTCCCAAATCACCTAAACTCATTTATGTGTTGAATTCATTATATTCAGAAGGAACTGATAGTACTTTCTGGAAAATCAGCAAAAACCTTTTCTTTGCTATGGACTTGGAAGTTTTTGGTCAAAACAGAACTATGACCTTTGATACTATCAGATCTAATCTCCTTACTCCACAGCTGAGGAAATTAGGTCAATAGAGATTCAACACTTTTCTGGTATTCCATGTGCTATTGAGTGACAGAGCAAGGCCCCAGACCCCTTGGTCATAGCCATAGGCCCACATGATTGCACTGCCTCAGGTTCAAGCCAGATAAAAGTCAGGCACCTTGCATATAAAGTAGATCATCAATCTTTCTACTTTGCACAGGTGACAGAAAGGAGAAATTGAAATTTACACCCAAATAATTAGATATATTTGGACTCTCTGGGTATCACAGACTCTGAGACAGTTACAGGTTGGTGTCATTCAGGCAGATGGTACCTAAGTGCAAATAGATGTAGTCTATGTGACCTTTTACCCAAACTAGATCTTTTTGTTTTCTACTAAATGTTTTCTTCTTCGTGGCTGGGGCCATCTTGATTACAGTTTCTTAATTTAAAGCTTCTCAATTGTCATCACTCTGGTGGCTCTGTGATGTCAGGCTCTGTGATGTCAGGCGCTAGGGAGACACATTTCAGGTGGCCAAACTATGCACAACCAGCTTTTGAAATGATGAGGTAGGACTGTCACAAACAGTAGCACTACAAACTGACACCTCTGCAGGCATGCTTTCAGAGAAGAACTAGCTTTAACTAATTAAACGGAAAAAAAAATCCCTTTTAATAATAAAAGTTGAACCCTCAAAGAAGAAGCTGGGAAGAGCATGGCTCTGGAAAGCGGGACAACGGGAGGGACTGTGTGATTACCGCCTCTCCAGCCTCGGGGTTTGGTGGCGAACAGAAGTACCTGAACATCTCATGACTTTGGTTGCCCCTTCTGTGAAATAAAACAAAGGCATGGGGCGCTCCTTCGAATACTTCTAATGGCAGGTTCTGTGAAATTAGATCCCAAAATTACGTGGTTAACCGTCAAGATTATTATCTTGACTTAGCCTCTGCCCCCTGGGCTTGTATGTGGCTCAGAAAAGGTGTTGTGACTATGCATTCGTAGTCTCAAACAATCTTTTCCCTTTAAATGTGACAAATGTCCAGGAAAAAAGATTCCAAGCGATGTCATACTTAGGTAGGAGTTACCTTAAATATCCCAGAGTTCAGAAGGTTTATTTCAGGCCATTGCTGGGGTTCGCGAAATCTGTCTGTTTGTTCATTCCTCCATGAGACCCTTTCTGTTCTTGCATCTAACTCAGTGTGTTGTGATAAATAATGCAGTGCCTTCCCAACAGTTGCCTTAGCCATACGAGGGGTACATTTTAAAAAGAGAACGAGCAGACACAGAAATGGAAATTAACCCCAGGCCTGCCAGCCTCTGTCAGGAATAATGGCGTCACATAATTCCAGGGTTAAATGAGAAGTAGGTGCCTTTTTACTGAGTTCGGCTCTTTGTCCTTGCTTTAGTGTGTCATTGTAGCGACTGTCATGTAAGGTTAATGACAGCCCCTCATTACCCTTGTCAAATATGTAATAATGTGGCCCAACAACGGGTCTGAATGGCTTCTGCTTGTCAAACCCCTATGTTTTGCCTAGCAGATGGTCACTGTGTTTGGAGGGGCCCTCGCTCAGATCCATCACACTGATATCCTGAACACGTGTGTGTGCGGGAAGCATTTTCCCCTGATGGGACAGTGTGTGGCTAGAATACTAATTGAGCACAGCAAGACGACTGCAGACTTCACCCTCACTCCTCCCCCAAATCCCTGTTAGTTTTCTGTTAGGCTCCGGGGGGGAAGAGGGAAGATAGGACCTTTCTTGCCTCTCTCCTTTATTATTTCCGGCGACACACGACACTTTTCAGCTGTGATACGCACCCGTTTTCAAACCCTTTATTTGGATCACTTACGATGCAGCACCCATGAAATTTAGACACATTCTATTCTCGGAGACATGGAAACAAAGGGGGGGAAAAGCCTCAGTGAGGAAAGTGGCAGGGGGCAGGGTTTACTGGAAAAGAGCTACAGTCCAGGTGGCAGGAAGCTAGGATTCTAGCCTGTGACCTTGTGCAAAGTCACTGCTCCTTCCTCTGCTTACTCGTCCAGGAAGGTGGCCTGGCTGCAGGAGGTGAGAGACATACATGAGGCCAGACACATGAAGGAGTCGCTGTCCGGCCCCAGGGCTTATCCATTGGGCTCATATTTCTCATCCTCAGGGATTTTTTTTCCACATGATGTCACTCCCTTTCTCAGAAATGACCCGTGGCTCCCAATCGCTTGAGAAATCAACTTAAACTCTAAATCACATCAGTGGCATTAATTGCTAGGCAAGTGACTCTTTTTCTCTTCCCACTCTGTTTCCACGAGTTCTGGGGGCCACATATAACTCTTCAGACATCAGTCTATCCACCTGTTTCTGTACGTGATTTTTTTTTTTTTTTGGCTTCCAGTCATTCCTCATGTCTTACCTCCCATGTGAAATTCTCTGATGCTTCTTTTAATCAGTTCCTATTCTTGAAAATGGTCACTTGAAGACCACACAGCTCTGATAACCCCTGATTCTCTGAATATTCCTGATAAATAAGGTATTTCCTTAGTATACATTCAAAACAACAGAGAGCTTAGAAAGTATTCCATGCAATCACTTCATTTTCAAGGTGAGATAGTCAAGTCTGCCTTGGTCAAAGCCAAGGTCAAAGAGCTTATATGGTAGCAAGACCAGTACCCGGGTCTTTTGATTCTAGATTTTTTTTTTCCACTCTAGCACATAGCCCATTCCCCTCACCTCTCTATAGAAGAGCTTGTTGTTGTCATTTGTTCTATTCCACAATGGAGCACATACGCCTTGAGGGGAGAAACAGTGCCTCTTCCCTTTCAGGCTCTGCACAGGTCAATGGGCACTGGGATGGATGGTTGCAGGTTGTGGTGTTAAAGCCAATCCCTTTTGTAATCTCCACAACATGTATCATTTTTATCAAATTATCAGTTGGCACCAATTTCTTGGCACTAACCTACAAGTGATATTTTCTTTTTCATCTTTTGCATGACTCATCCCTGAGGCCAGCAAGTCACTGTGAAGCAGTCATCAAGAGCAAAATGTTGTGTTAGGTCTTATGAGAAAGAGAAAACTACAGCCTACGACCAGAAGGCATTGGCCAAACTATATGCCATTGGGAGTGCAGAACACCCACCCCTCCACCTAAACCCTGCGACGATCTGAGAAGTAATGCTGATATCAACTAGAGGGAATTGCACTCAGCCTTTCCAAGATAGAAAAGGAAATAAATCCCCAGGCCTTTCCCACCCAGTCTCTTCAGAGTGAGAGATGATTTCACTTGATTTTAGATTTGGCATTTGCTGAGTGTCTTTTTTTTCCCCTCTCATCAAATATGTGGAAATTTTAGCATAACTGTTGAATAACTTTGCTTCTGAAATTAGCTCTAGATGACCAGAGAATACTTCTGTTCTCTTTGATTCTAGATACTCCTCCCTCAAATGTTTTTCTCATAGTGTTTCAGTTAGTTGCATTCTTGCTCAAAATCATGCAGTATGTATGTACGACCTCTATAGCTTTTCTAAGCCACAGGATGATGTCCTCTGATTATCAGCGAAGATATACTCTGTAGTTCTTATTTAGCAATTGCTCCTTACTCTCTCAACATTTACTCAACATCCAACATTACAAGTATCCTAAAATATAAAAAATACGTAAGACAAAATCCTTGGTCTGTAAGCACTACTATCTCATGGGAAAGGAAGTAATAGAAACAGATAAACCTCGTCATTCAAGGGTTTCCCCATCTACCCTAAACTTCTCTCATCTGAATGGGTCGTCTCTGCCTTTATCCCCAAATCTTACCACTTGTTCTCGGGAGTTCTTGTCCACACTCAGCCACCTTCTCTATATTCCCAAACTCTCCTCTGAAAGCTGCCTCCATCTCCTGAATCCTTCTTTGGCACCTAGTTGGTCCATAAGGACATCATTTTTTTAGGAAGGGCTCTTTGCTTATTTTCTCAAATGACAATAACTCACCACAGAGGTTTGGATCAGTGTCCTTCTCAGTCCTCATTGCCAATTCTGGTTATTATTTATGCTCCACCTTATACAAAATCCAAGTCCATCCTACTCCTCTGAATCTTATACCATCTGCCAAAACCACCTGTCTCTCCTCAGTGTGCAGTGTGCCAGTAATCTCCTGGTAACCAGCTCCTTGCTTGTCACTGAGTTCTGGATCCCATGGACAGCCGCAGAGATGACCTCTCCATTCCTTCCTCATTTATCTTTAGTGATTCTTTCCTGATTTCAATCTCAGCCATCTTCTCCCATAGTTGCATTCTGGATGTTGACATATCAGGACTCCCACTACATTGAAAATCACAAAACAAAATGGCCCATTTCCCCCCATCAACCTCCTCTTAATTCACTTGTTGAAGTCTACCCTGGCAGCATCATTCCATGGATTTCTACCTTCTATTTTCCTCTCATTTTCTCCCAGCTCCATTTGCCTTCTCATCCAGTGAGGATTCAGTGGTAAATCATTGTAATCACTTCCTTGCAAAAGCCCTCCACTGCCATGCCCCTGTTTTCATCCACCATATTTTCCATCCACAATATTTCTTGGCAAAATCCCAAACCGGGATAAATCCAACCATCTGTCTCCCCCATGGCTACATCTGAGCAGTTGATTGTCAGTGGTGAAAATTATAAACTGGGAAGACGGGTGTTCCTTCAAATGTGTTGATACTATTTCACATGAGAACGTAACATCGTCCAGAAATCTATGTTAGTCTAGTAAGCTTGCCCTAAGAGGTCACATTTACCTCTTCCTCTTTCTTCAATCTTATCTACATTTTCTTCCCCTAATATTTCTTCCTCAGTACTCCTGCTCCCTTTTTGGACCCATCCAACTTACTGCTCACACAGCATTCAAGGTGAGTTTTAAAAAATCCCCAATGGATCCCATTTGTCCCCACTGAAACCACTAAGCCAATGTTCCCATTGTACTGGAACAAAGTGCAAACTCCTCAATGTGGTCTGGCTCTGACTATATGTCTAGCTCACAGCCTAGCTCCTCTCTAGCCAGGTCCACTGCTTCTGGCTGCCATACTTGCTGCTTTCCCTTTGCCTAGCTCACTCCTTTTCCTGTTTCAGGTCAGATGCTGCTTTCTCAGAGAGTGTCCCTGAGCCCCCTCAGCTTCTCTTTTCATATACTCTTCTTCTTGTTCCTTAGAGCATCCTTATAACTTATAATCTATATTCACATATGTGATTCCTTGCTTAATTTCTGTATCTTCCACCCCACTCCATGAAAAAAGAAATCTTGTCTGTTTTTTGTTCATAATGGTTTATTCAATATATAATAGATTTATTGCCACATGGCAGGAGCAAAGTAAATATTTGTTGACTGAATGAAAAATGGTAGGGATGAATTACTGTTCAAAGAGAACTTGCCTGATAAAATTGGGGAAAATTTTCACCCAATAATTTTAAAGGTCTTTGAGTGTGGAAGAAAGAGATAGAAGGGTCAGTGTCAGGGTGATGTGATGTGAGAAAGACATGGCCACTGTTGTTGGCTTTGACCATGGAAGGGGGCTGTGAACCAAGGAATGCAGGCAGCTTCTAGAAGCTGGAAAGAAAATATATTCTCCCTTAGAGCATCCAGAAAGGAATGCAACCCTGCTGACACCTTGATTTTATCCCAGCAAGACCCATTTCAGACTTCTGACCTCAAGAAAGAATGCTGAGATCATGGATTTGTGTTGTTTTAAGTCACTGTGTCTGGTAATTTGTTACCGCAGCAGTAGAAAACTAATACAGAAATGAAGTTATGGATGTAAACTGAAGTCAGAGTGAAGAGCCCTATCACAAAGCTGAGCAGTCTGGCCTCCATACTTAAGGAAGTAGGGGAAGGGCTGGGAGTAGGGGAAGGGAAAGACTATGGGAGCAGCATGGTCCAATTTGTTTTATGGGACCACCCTTCCGTATCAGTGTGGCAGCATTATGCATTGGAGGCATATCGATAGCAGAGGAACCACTCTGGAGACTTCTCAAATATTCCATGTGAGTGATTAGGAAAGCCTGAACGAAGGCCCTATGGGCATTTTGGCTCACATGCTATTTAACTTTTACGTTTTCATAAATTTATGTTGTTTCTTGATCTAGAATAAAAGTTCATGAAATACAGTGGCTTTTAAGTATACTGGTTTATGTCTTCCTGAATTCCTAATAATAGGTACTCAATAAATATTTATTGATCTCGTAGCAGATTATGACCAAGCCAACATCTTTATTTCTCTGGATCTGTGCCAATTTCTTGGGCAAAGGAAGAAACCAATTGTCCCTGTTGTTCTACTGACTGGCTCCATCTTCTAGGGCCACAATTTTCTGGTCTTTAAAACAGGCATTAAGACAATTTCTACTCTCCAAATTTTAAAAATGAATAGGATAAGCTTGAAAACAACATCGATTATTGGGAGAGGCAGCCCTCATTCTGAGGCTCTAACTTCAAAGCAGAATCCTTAAAACACATTGATCATGCAACATCTGCCTATCTAACTCGGGCTCAACTGAAATCACTGGGACCTTAATTTTCGCCTGCTTTTGAAGAGAGTGTGACAGAGGATTATAAAAAGCTGTGTGGTGGTTTAGTTTGTAACTGTCTTCCTTTTCCCTTGTCTAAACTACTTAAAAAAAATAGGACAGCTGTGGAATGAGCCAGTTCAGCAATCTGTTTCTTGCCTATCATCTTGCCTCACTCTCTGTGTGTTCCTCTGGGAAGGAATCCTGGGGAATAGATGGCAGGAAATCACAGGCAAATTCTAGAACTTCTTAGGGGGTGGGAACTGGCCGGGAAAGCACAATAGAAACTATAAAATGCAAAAGTGCAGCCAGCTACTCCCTTGGGGCTAATTGGAGGAAGCTGGCCTTCCTCCTAGGGAACTGAGGCATTTGAAATTAATTGTTTCCATTTTATACAAATAGTTCATCTGAAATGAAAGGAATAAAATACTCTAATGTAACCTTAGGCCTCCTTATAAATATGAATGTGAATGGAAACACGTATATGTACATACCAGAGAAATCAAGCAATATCAGCGTTTAGTTGAATGACAGGTGTTTCTAGGAAGTGGCACTGTCATGGGTGAGTGAACAGGATGCTCTTGTGTGTACCCCAGTTCCCCAGTCCTGTAGCGTCTATATACTGGGCACTATACGGTATAGCATTCGGGTGCAGCCTGTCTGGAGGTGACCGACAAGCCCATGTGCTTAAGCATCTTATTTGCTCTTGGTAACTCGTCTCTAAAAGCAAAAGAATCTCTGGTGCCCCTTGTCCACAGTGGAGGGACTTAGCTTTTAAAATGCAGACCCGAGGGGTGCCTCGGTGGCTCAGTCAGTTAAACGTCTGCCTTTGGCTCAGGTCATGATCCCAGGGTCCTGGGATGGAGCCCTGTGTAGGGCTGCGTGCTCAGCAGGAGTCTGCTTCTCCCTCTGCCCCTCCCCCCAGTCGCATTCTCTCACTGACTCTCTCTCTCTCAAATAAACAAATAAAACTTCAAAAAAATAAATAAATAAAATGCAGACCTCTGTTTATGTGGGTGTGATCCATTCAGCTGCCCCAAATTTTGCCCAGAAAACAGTGCACCTGTTTCTTCAACATTTGGGCCTAACACTTCCTTACCTTAATATATGCTTCTTCCTTCTCGCCCTTTCCACAGACATCCTGTCCCAGGCCCCTATTCTTCTATTTAAAAAAAAAATTTTTTTATTAGAGTTCAATCTGCCAACATACAGCATAACACCCAGTGCTCATCCTGCCAAGTGCCCCCCCCCCCGTGCCCGTCACCCAGTCACCCCAACCCCCCCCCGCCCACCTCCCCTTCCACTACCCCTTGTTCATTTCCCAGAGTTAGGTGTCTGTCATGTTTTGTCACCCTCACTGATATTTTCACTCATTTTCTCTCCTTTCCTTTATTCCCTTTCACTAATTTTTATATTCCCCAAATGAATGAGACCATATAATGTTTGTCCTTTTCTGATTGACTTATTCCACTCAGAATAATACCCTCCAGGTCCCTCCATGTCGAAGCAAATAGTGGGTATTTGTCGTTTCTAGTGCCAGGCCCCTATTCTACGCTCTGTTTTAGGGACTCAAGGTCCTCTGGCATGTTTCTGCGCCACCACTTATCTTGCTCCTCAACCTGACATCGTCCCTTATCTCTTCCTCTGCTTGGGAAACCTCCTCATTCTCCAAGTCCCCGCTGAGGTGCCATTTCTCCTGGGAAGCCCGAAACAAGTTTTAATGCCTCATCTTCACCCATCCAGTCAGATTCAATCATTACGCTCTCTGAGCCTTTTCACTTGGTCATTTATTCTTTTATTTTTAGCATCTATTCCACATTCTGACTGATGTTTTGTGTTTTGTGTCCATCTTTCCCACCAGAGCCCCTTCAGGCCTGGAGTTACACCCACCTCACTTCTGCCAACTCCGCAGAGGCTGATACGTTGCTGGTGTTCAACCAACGCAGGGGGCAGCGAGGTGAACCTGAGTCAGTTCCTGCCAGGCCCACCCCCTTCTCTCCTCCCGGTGTCTCTCTGGAAGGAGGTGTCAGAGGAAAGGTGGGGAGGCTGCCTTGCGGGGTACCCCCATACAGAAGGCGCCCAGATCGGGGAGCGGGCTGGGACTCACCGGGTGCCCCGGGGGCAGGGCCTGCCTGAGCATGGACTTGTCAGTCCCCCAAATGCTGTCCGAAGGTAGAACGACGTAGAAATCGACGTAGGTGAGGCGGACTGCAGCATTTGGCAAAAGCAGAACCGAAGAAGGTGGTGCTTCAAGCGTTCTTCCTCTCTGACGTGGTATCAGTTTTTGAATGTACAAATTGATGTCAAGTTGGTTTCCAGTCTCAATTTGGAGGCATTCGTTTTGATCCACGCTCTCCTATCTGGAGAGCAGGAAACATTATGTCAAAGTCACGCGCGTGTGTTCATTTTTGTCTCTCTCCTAAGGAGAGAAGCACTTACCAATTTGGGGACGAGGGTTAAAAAGAGCAGGATAATAACAACAAGCAACAATCGCACAGCAATTTGCAGCCTGCGAGCCCTTCAATCTGCTATCTCATTTAACCCTCAAGACAATCTTGTGAGGCTGGTATTATTGCCCTCACTTTGCAGAGGAGGAAACTCAGGCTAATGATGTTTAAGTGACTTGTCTAAGGTTATATAAAAGCACCAAGACTGACAGAATGTTATTTATTCAGAGTAACCTAGAGTGAATTGAACTCCGGGATGATTATACTGGAATTTTTTTTTTCTCTAATAATATGCAACCCTTACTAACTGCTTACAATGGAGCAGACACTGTTCTAAGTGCTTTACATGTATTAACTCATTTAATCCTCAAACCACGGCATGCGGTAGGAACGATTATTATTACCCTCATTTTACAGATGGGGAAACTGAATTCCAGAGAGGTTAATTATCCTGGTCTTGCTCACATAACTGATAAATGACAGAGCGAAGATTTAAACTGAGGCAATCTGGCTCCCAGGTCCATATTCATAACCACCGTAGTCGACTGCCTCTTGGGGAATGTGGTGCCAATATGAAGCAGTGACTCTAATGAATAGTAATGGAATGCTTTCATCCTTAAATAAATGTTTAATGTTTTTTAATTTAAGACTTTCACAATCAACAAAAACGTTTCAGACACAGAATCCACCACCTCTCGGATCTCACCCTCTCTTCTCCCTTCTACATACACCCCATTGCCCAGAACAGTGCCTGGTACAAATGAAGGTCCAGGAAAACATTTGTTGAATGAATGAAAATAATGCCTCCTGGTGTTTAATTACCCGTAGTGGAAAAAAATAATCCTATTGACTGGCTGGAACATCAGGCCAAAAATTTATTTCCAACTCCTCCATACTTAAACTGAAACACTCTTTAAAAAAAAAAAAAAAAGATTTTATTTATTTATTCATGAGAGACACAGAGAGAAGCAGAGACACAGGCAGAGGGAGAAGCAGGCTCCCTGCAGGACCTGGATGTGGGACTCGGTCCCAGGACCGTGGGATCACATCCTGAGCCAAAGGCCGATGATCAACCACCAAACCACCCAGGAGTCCCTGAAACACTCTTCTTTTCCTTAACTATTCCTATTCACCTTCCTGATACCAGCTTATATGTCACTGGCATTGCAAAGTCTTTCCTATCCCGCTGCTCTGCTCCACTACCACTGTCAAGATAGAAGCAGAAATTCCTTTGCTAGGCTGTGGAGCTTCCACATTGTCCTCTTATATAGGATTGGTAGTATTCATGTCAGTTTTCTAAGACTCTGGTACACACACACACACACACACACACACACACACACACACACGCTGTAATTTCCATCGAGGCGAGGATGGTGTGTTTCATTCATGTTGTTTCTCTGGGGACTTGAATTGTAAATGTTGCAATGGCAGATATTTGTTGGAGGAATAAATGAGTGAGTGAATCAACATTAGCAGCAGTCACCCAGACATGTTCATTGATGAATAGGAATTTAGAAACAAAATGCATCGCCTTAGCTAGACAGCCAGTTATTAAAATCTCCTCAACACAGTTATCCTAGCACTTGAAGGACTGATGTCAACAGCAGAGTCCCTACACATTTTTTCTTCTTTCATTTAGAAGGGCTCATAGAGTGGTTACTGTGGTTTCTGATTCTTGCTTGTTAGCTCTTCTATTGAGGGTTTTTGCAGGACCTTGACCTGCTCTGACCTGGATCTGGTTTGAGGTTGGATATTTATGGTGCCACCATGAATTTTGCTTTTACTTTTTAGAAAAAGGAAAGTGTAGAAATTCGAGATGATCACATACACACACGTGTGTGCGTGCACACACACACATTTTCTTTTCTTGATCAAAATCTCCAGATTAACTCTCCCTATGGGTTCTTTTATTCATGCTTCCAAGAGTGTTTGTTTATTTGTTGGATTGAGGGTTGGGATATAGAAGGGAGAATGGGAGCGGGTGTATTTCACTGGGACATCTACTAGAGGTAAATCAAATTAGGGAATATTCAGTGAAAGTTTTCTCTTGAAAGATCCTAACTTCAGATGCTATTAATATTTAAACCATACTAGCATATTAATATTTATTTGCTTTGCTTTATGTGTATTTTGATTTCTGGCTTTTAAAGTCTGAGTTTGAGAATGCACCTGGATTGACAAAATTAATTTTCGTGAAACCATCAACACTGTGTTCCATTTCACTATGTCATAGGCCTTGAAGATTTCTGCTCAGGTGATTCACTTCTGAAGAGTCTTTTTTTTTTTTTTTTAATGAAAGTCAAACAGTCACTATTTAAACACAATACTGCTCTCTGCTTCAGATCTTAAATTGATCTCCAGACAGATAAAATTCAAATGTACTTATTTTCACAGAAATGTAATTCCTAACATTAAGGAGTCTGTAGAAATTTCTTGTTCCCAGTTAAAGAATTATTTGTGCTTGTGGTTTTTTCCTAATGGTATGTAATTTATAATTTTCTAGTATTTAGTTTTTAGAAATCTATCCTACTCACATAGTCCCAGTGGAGTTTTTTTCACAAAGACTTACTTGCTTTTTAAAGTATCAGTCACAATAGAATATTACAGGTTTTGTTTGTTGAGTTAGAGATAATTTTACAGTGTAGTGTGATGTCAAGTGAGAAACTTGAAATGGTTGTACTTGGGATCTTCCTCCATCCTTGTATTTTCTAAGTTGGTTCTGGTTTTCTGATTTTGTAATAATATCCTTTAATTTCTTTTTAGTTCTAAAGGGTTTTAAGAGAAGGAGACAGAGACAGCTAATCGTCTCTCAATATTGGCTCTTTTCTTTCTATTTAGCAATGGGATCCCCTGAGTTTTTGTTGGCTAACTTCTAAAAAGTGTAAAGACTACACTTCGAAGGACTACTTGGCAGGTGTGGCCAAAGGACTACATGTTGGCCAATAAGATACAAGCAGAAGTCTCATATATGACTTCTACAAACTGTCTTGTCAGTAAGGGTCAAACTAATTTTCTTTTTTTTTTTTTACTTTCTTGCATCTCCCAGGTTAGAAGTCAATAAGGTGAAATCACATGCTGAAGACAAACAGCAGAGTAATAAGATAGATGGGACTTTCACCTACCAGCCTTGAACTACCCTCTGCTGGACTTGGTTTGCCTAAGATAGTTTGGTCATTAGCTAAGCCTTATCTCAAACTCTATAAAGAGCTAGACTGGATTTAATGAGACCTTCACAATTGTTCAAAGTTGTGTTGTTAAATGGTTTGTCCTTGCAGAAGTTTTGGAGTTGGATTCATGACTGGGATCTATACTCTGGGACTTGTGTGAGGTCTGTGGATCCTGGGTGTCACTTCAGGAGTACCTTCCAGTGTTGTCAGTTACCCTCCTCAGGCATATTGTATACAGGCAGATTCAGCATGCTGCTTTTGACATCTCTCTCAGGGATAGTGAGGCTGTTTCAAGGGAGAAGTTACTCCCAGATTTCTAGCCATCAACATGTGATATTCATATTTTGAGCTTAAATATGTCTCCATTTGACCCCAAAGCAAAGATAAACCTTCCCTCAAATCCTAATAATTACCTAAGAATATCCAAGTGTTCTTAAACACTTAAGCATCTTATTAAAATTCAGTGGAGGCTTGGAAATGATTCTGATGGCATGACTTTTAGAAGGGGATTTAAAAATTGTTTAGAAAGAAAGCTTATTAACATGGTGGAACAACTTTATGACAATTTCTTAAGGGACTTTGGTTATCTCTTTGATGGGACTATTTTGTACTACCTCTTTAAATCTAACAGATTATTTCATTTTGTTTTATCTTTCCATATATTTTTATCTTAAAGAATATAGTGATATAAATAAGCAAAAGTGTGTCTAAAATATTAGTGGGACTAGGACCATTGTGTGTCATATCAGACTATAAAATATATGGTGGCATTAAAAATGATATTTCCATGGCATCTGCAGTTTGAAGGGTAACAAAATACTCATGAATTTGTGTGTGTTTCTCATATACAGATAAGATTCTTAAAGTTCTAGTCTAAATAATCTTGGTTATGGAGAATGTCCCAATTTTTGATAATGCAATTTAGCATATGAAAATAGTGTTATTGGTTTCTGGTATAAATGAGTATTTTACCCATACTGATACTTTTGGTATCTCCCTCAATGTAAATCTATACTTGACAGTAATTTTTGTATTGTGATTGGAAAGAAGAGTTGGGAGTTTAAGGAGTGGTTATCCCTGGCACTCACCTTTATAGGTTAGAGGTCTCTCCTTTGAGTGAATAAATCAATAGACACGGCTGTGGAGGGACATAAGTAAATGGCTCCCTTTCTAAACCATGTAGCATGCAGAGACATTTTTAAAAAATACTAATCATTGTGTGTGTTTAAGTATATATATATATATGATATATGATATATATATATGATATGATATATGATATGATATATATCATATATATATCATATATATGATATATGATATATATATGATATCATATATATATATGATAATTATGCCTCATAATTAAATATTTTGAAGATACGTATCTCTGGTTTTCCTTAATATGTCCAACTCTTTGAGGCTTTAGCAAATTACAGCAATTATTGGCAAAATTAAATTGTGTTCTGATTGCCCTCTTGGTCAATTTACTTAGTGTTAGAGAGTTGGGGGTGAGAAAGCACTTATGTAAACAAACTCTGAACAACATTTTTTTTTTCTGTTGCGTTATTTGATAGAAAAGGCATAGGCACAAGCATCATTCTTGAATTCCCTTAAATCTTAAAATGAAGGCTCATAGTCTCCCTAAGAGTATTATTTGCAGAGGCTCAGAGAGCATCTGGATTCCCCTGCCCCCAGACTAGAGTTCCCTCTGAATTGCTTGAATACTTGGGTTAACCCAGAGAATTTATGTGAATTAGGTAGGTTCTTTTCTTGTTCTTTGTTTAGATCTAGCCAACATAAAATGCTGACGATTCTTTGTTTAAAAAAGCAGTTCTGCCTTCTGTGTCTTGCAAGGTAGATACCCACATGGCCATTTATCCGGTTTTTAAATTAGTTGTGTATATATCTTAGTGTCTTGTAGGAGAAACAGCATTCATGAGTGGTAGGTGTGGATATGGAATCTCAGAGCAAGCACGTTGAAGGAAAAATTGTGGATGGGATCTCTATATCTAGCCTACTAGTCCGTCATTACAGCTTTAAGTTTTGTTTTCACATCTTGTTCTTTATTTTATCTAAAGTCTGATTGAGAAAGATAAATCGTGAGAAAACTGAGACATAAATCATCTAGACAAAAGAGAGTGTATTTTTAAAGACTTCTTGGTAAAAAAATTCCATGGTCTCCCATTTCAATGTTTAACACACTTCATGCTTCATAGCAGACTCCTGAATCCAAATTTTGGGAAAAACGTCTTTCATCTCGTATAAGACCCAGGTTTCTTTTTGGCAACTGCAAACATCACCTCTCCCTTGCCTTTCCTATCTTTTGCTACAATGTGGGAGGTGTAACAAATGAATGCCATGGAACTCAAGTCACACTTAAGAAATACTCAAGTATTTCTGTCCCTTGGTCTGCCTGTTTGTCCATCTCTCAATCTCTCCATATGGCTTTTGTGGGTTGTGCTCAAAATCTCAGCCTTCAGGCTTCTCTTTAGGGGGGCAGGGTGGGGAGGGATATTAACTTTGGGAAATCTAGGATCACGTCTTTACAACTCACAGACCTAAGGGAAAGAGGTGCTGAAGAGAGTTTATGAGTCTACGATTCGTTGGTGTGTGGGAGGAAGTGCTGAGATTTGCAGCCAACCAGAACATGAAGTGGGAGAGGATCAGTTCCCCAATGGAAGGTAATGAGGTGCTATTTCCAGTGGGAGGAAGAGAATGCTGGAGAGATAGAAATAACAGATGTCTACTCTGAGCAGAAAACTAGAAATACCTAGTACATTATATGTCTATGTCCATATCTCTATGTCTGTACCTATATCTGTACCTACTTATTTATAAGTAGGTCTCTATCTCTGTTTATGCCAATATCTTCATCTTTGCATTTCTACAAATGTCAATGTCCCTGACTGTGTTTCCAACATTTGACCATGTCTCTATCTGTATCTTCACTGATGTGTATAGGGGTAATTTATTCTATAGCGCTTCAAAATATGTTTCTGTTAAGGATGATCCATTAGGTGAATGTAGCCACTGGATACCTATTTTTTGAACTCCAAGAGTATGCACAGTCGTAGGAATATAAAAAAAATCAAGTTAAAATGATCCTTGTCCTTTATCTCTTATTCTTCTCTCATCCATTAGAATATATGCTGCTTCAAAGTAGGTGAAATATCTTTATAACATTTTCCACGTGGTACACACATATTATTTGATGACTTTTTCTTTATATGACATTAGCAGGAGGAATACTCCTGGAAGAAGATACATTACACTTTGTATAATTGAAAGTGATTTTGTATTGAGGATATAAAATTTCTTACCTGAAATCTTTTCAATTTTTTTTTTCCGTTGATGTTTTTAGCCATTGGTTTTCTTTTCATTATCGAGGAAGGTGTTATTCCTCTAGAAAAGATTGTTGATTTTACTTGCTAAGATGCAGATTATACAACTAATTTTTAAAGCCTGAATCTGGTAAATAAGCTCAAGATTAATGTAGAAAAATATGACTAGGTAATAAAGATGTTTATGTAATGAACAGTTGTTTTATTGTATTTGGCAACGTGTTCTGAATTTTTTTTATTCCAGAGAATGCAATATAGTTTAATTTAAAATGTTATATAGAATAGTTTGAATCTCTGGTCTAAAAGATGGTTTATAATGATGAGATGAAAAATGTATCCATTAGTAACAACAGTTTGATAGGAGGCCACATATTTACTTTTATTAATTTTCACTTTTTCATCTTAAAATGAATTAACCATCTTGATGGTTTGCTCTAGGGGTTACTGTATGAAATTATAAGTCAAAATGATTATGGTACAAGTGGAAAACAGAGTTTATGGCCTTTCCAAACACTTAAACTAGTTTCTGATATAGAACTATATGAATTCTACTTCTGAAATGTTTCTTCATATCATGGTATCTCATACATTATAAATTCTGTGCTGCAATTGCATATATAAAAATGAGACTCAGGATTTACTCACTTCCACCACTATTGGTGGCAAGTGAATGAAATATTCTTTAAACTATCTTGAGAATAAAAAAAGGGGGGGACCATTAATTTAATCATATAACCAGTCCATGTACAGACTGGAATGGATCTAGTCTCAAGGTAAAAAACAGAGCCTGAAGGAGCTTCTGACCTCATCCTGTCTATATATATATATGTTGGTTTGTTCTGCTTTTTTATCTCTCAATCTCTTTACTTGGCTTTTATCATGCACCTCAAAGTATCAAATTTCAGGCTTCTCTTTGTGGAGTGAGAGATAGTAACTCTGGGAAATCAAGGATCAGACCTTTCCAACTCTTGGACCCAAGAGAAAGAGGTATTTGCTGAGAGTTTATGAGTCTGCTGTATGTCTGGGTGTGGGAGAAGGTGCAAGATTTGCAGCCAACCAGGACAGGTGATACAGGAATATCAGTTCTCCAATGGAAGGTACCAAGGTGCTCTTTCCAGCGGGAGAAAACGGATGCGAAGACAGAAATTGAAGATGTCTAATTTCAGAAAGAAAATATTCTGGATATTTTTTTTTTTACCAGTATAGAGCCTCATGCAAATTACTGAGGGCCCCAGAAAGTGGTGTCGAAAGTTCCTTTATGGACCGCAAATGCGAAGTAGTGTGATAAGGAACAGAAAAACATCTCCTGGCATCAGATAAATCCGAATTAGAATCTCAGCCTTATCTCTGCCACTCTACAGGCTTTGTAATGGGCCGAATTGTGTTACTTCAAATTGATACATTGAAGTCTGACCTCCAGAACTACATAATAGGACCTGATTTGAAGATTGGGTCTTTACAGAAGCAATACAATTAAAATGAGGTCATTGGAGTAGGCCCTAATCCAGTTGATTAGTGTCCTTATAAAAAGGGAAATTTGAATGTGAAGACTTACTAAAAGGGAAGATGATGTAAAAGACACATAGGGACAGATGGCCATCTCCAAGGCAAGGAGGCCAGGAATAGATCTCACCATTTCAGCCTTCAGAAGGAACTAACTCAGATTCCTAGCCTCCAATCTTAGAGATAGCACATTTCTGTTGTTGAAGCCACCCAGCCTGTGGTACGGTGTTATGGCGGCCCTTGGGAATGACTACAGCATTGAACATCTTACTTAAATTTGTAGAGTCATTCAGTAAAGACTAACATCTATTCATTCTCCTCTTCCTTCACCTTTTCCACCCATTGTCCTATAATCTGGAAAACTGCTGACCAATTTTGTGTCCTTTCACCTTTTTCAAGAGTAAAATAGGTTTTAAAAATATCAGGTTGCCTCACTACAGATCCAGGTAAGAGTTCAAGTAACCTATTTGGAAGGAGGAGGGCTCAAATGGGTTATTAAAGGAAGGAACAATAACTACCATAGATTAACATATTGCATTTTAACTGAAACTTTATTAAGTAGGGAGACATGGTATCTTTGGAGTGTAATTGCTAAGGAGGTACATTCTAGAGTTAGACTACCTGCATTTTATTTTTTGTTTTTTAGAATATTTATTTGAGAGACAGACAGACAGACAGAGCATGGGGAGGTGCAGAGGGAGAGAGAGTTTTAGCAGCCTCTACGCTGGGTGTGGAGCCCGATGCAGGGCTCGATCCCACGACCCTGAGATCACGACCTGAGCCCAAACCAAGGGTTAAATACTTAACCAACTGCACCACCCAGGCATCACTACCTGCATTTTAAATCTCTGCGCTCATTCTCTATATAATTCTGGGTCATTTACGGTTGTGATGCATCTCAGTTTCATCTTCTATAAAATGGGAGATAATAGCTGAGTTAGATCTCAGTGTATTAATAAATACAAAGTGTTCCAAACAGTGCATGAACGATTGAAAGCTTTCACTACAGCCTGGCTTTGGTTAATTTGCCTCTCTTACTTTCAAAGCTGTAATGGAAGGACGATAGTGAATGTTCCAGGGTGGAAAAGTGTAGATCATCCTGCCCCATAACACCCACCATATAGTCATATTTCTAAATAGTATCACTGCTGCCTTGGCTTGGGAAATTAGCATTTTAAAGGGCTCTCCTATATAAAGAAGGAAGCAGAACATTCATGGGGCCGCTCATTGTCTCCCAAGGCATAGAAACACAACAATCTATTTCTCTCTTGGCTAAAACTTCTATAGGAGCATCTCAGGAATTAATGGTAGGATTACCCAAGAAGCACAGTAAAATCATCTTTTTCCTGCCTCATTTATCCATGAACACAGCTCTGACTGTAATTTGGGTCCTTTATCTTTAATGCCTGGGCAGCGGTAGAATGAATGCCCTTTGTACAGGCAACACACCTGGGAAATGCTGCCATACGCTCCCTAATGAAAGCAGTGCATAGAACAAAAGGCAGGCTATGGGGTCTTCATAGAGACACCAGAAAAGCACCGGCTGTGCTTGTGATGATAATGGCGAGAAGGCCGCTCGTACCTGAACATACCTTTTAGCAACCTGGTCTAACACACACATTTCTCACTCTAAACCTTTGCTTGATCAGTGGGACAATACTTTCCTGGTAACCTTGCAGGAGGACAGACTAGCTCAGTGATATAATTGCCTGTGAAGTAATTTATAGCTTAGGTATTGGTGCAAGTCAGGCTAAAAGTGGTTTATCATCCTTGGAAATTTTGCCTTAGTGTCCTGGTGTAATGGAGATTTGTGTGGTCTGCTTTCAAAAATCCGAAAATTATTCTTATTTTTGATCTGCAAATAAATGGCAAATAAGATGTATTCACTTACAAGATTTTTATGACTTATCTCAAACCTGTATATAATGTGACATGTTGTGTCAATGACTACTAATTTACCACAGAAATCAATTTATTTGGTGTGGCGCTGCATTTCAAATTTATTTACATTTTCATTTTTTAATTTATGTTAGACTCCGCCTTTTTCCTCTCCCCCAAAACAGATCTGTGGGTCAAGCAAATTTGAACAGTAGCTTAAAGGAATGATCTCTCTTAAGCAAGTATGTAGTATCTCCCCTAAAGTCACTGGTATAGAGTTACATATAATAGCATACATAGTTCTTACATATGAATTCAGATGCCGCTTGGGGTATGCTCTGAAATCTAACTCCACAGGGAGACCAAATGATCAAGGCCAAGAAATCAGTCCCAGGTATGCCAGGAAAAGGGAAGAGATTTCTGTCATTATGCAACTTATTCATTCGATTCTCTGTAATATTGTATATATTTACATATTATATAAGATTATGAATAGCAAATCACTCTTAAAAATTACTCATGCTTCTTATACTTCTACCTTAAATGTGGCATTTCTTTAGGCTTCTCACTCGTCACTTGTTTTCTTAAAATTTTCATTTTCACTTACACATGTATTTTTCATTTACACGTGAATGTTCTGCAATTTCTATCTTGAGCTTCAGCTCTGCATCTCCAACTGCTTCTTAAACAATTCACGCACAGCACATCCAGCAAAATCAATACCATTTTAGCTCCTCCTCTGAGCCAAGCACTCTGCTAGGCCCTGCTCGGATACAATGAGGAATTAGGCACAGCTCCTGTCTTCGTGAATCTCTAATAACCACATATAAATAGATATCTTCAATAAGGCACATTGGAATAAACAATGAATGAATTTAACTAAGCATTCTGAGATCTGGGAAGAGAGAATTTGACGTTTCCTAGGGGGATTTGGGAAATACTATGGGATGAATAGGATAGAATGGGGTCAGACTTTGACAGATACAGGAAAGATGGGGAGGAGCTTTAGCATTAGGAACGAGGCTGAAAAACCAGCCCTGTCCAGGGAACCCTGAGAAAGACAAGAGTTGCAGCTGCTGTGGAGACTTGGGGGGTTCTCAGGCAGGGTGGGAGGAGATGGGGAGTGAAATAACATCAGATGAGGTGCAAATGGCAGGTGGGGCTCGCTCTCCCTCAGAAGGTTTAATATATTTTTTAAAATTTTTATTTATTTATGTTAGTCACACAGAGAGAGGCAGAGACATAGGCAGAGGGAGAAGCAGGCTCCATGCACCGGGAGCCCGATGTGGGATTCGATCCCGGGTCTCCAGGATCGCGCCCCGGGCCAAAGGCAGGCGCCAAACCGCTGCGCCACCCAGGGATCCCCCTCAGAAGGTTTTAAGTGCCAGGTGGAAGAGGTTGGGCTTCATTTGGAATGCAATGGAAAGACATGGAAGGTTAAGTAGGTGTGTGTGTGTGTTAGGAAGATGTCTGAGGACAGAGGGAAGGATGGATTTGACAGACTATAGGCAAAGAGACTGGTCAACAGGTCATTTCAGAGAAGAAGAGAGTTGAGTGTAAAATCCCCACTAGTACTTCCTGTGTGCATAGATGCAGGTCCTTAACCTCTCTGAGTGTCCTCCTTCAGCCTCAAAGAGAATGGCTATAAATTTTCAATGAGAATGCATAGACAGTAGTCATTATAGTGGCCGGCACATACTTAGTAAGCATTCTAAAATTTTAGCTAGAATTGTTGTCATTAGTGGTATACCTACAGGTTTTGATAGGCTCAGTTCACTACAGGAAATATTTATTCATCTAGCCATCTATCCAATCAATAAATTATTCAGCACCTACTTTAGATATAATCATGAACAAAAAGTTTCTGACTTCTTAGAGGTTATGTTCCACTGCAGAGTCAAACAATAAACAGGTGAATGAATAAATACTATGTTGGGTGGTGAGAGTTACTATGGACCATATATCCTGTTTTGCCTGGAAAAATGGTTTATATGTCACCTGTACTTGTCATTAATAGTGCCTCCTTTCAAACAAAACAAAACTCATAGATGCTGAGTACATTTTGGTGTTTGCCAGAGGGAAGGGAGTAGGAGTATGTATAAAATGGGTAAAAATGATCAATAGGTACAAACTTCCATTTATAAAATAAGTAAGTCATGAGGATGTTATGTACAGCATCGTGACTGTAGTCAATAACGCCTATTTGAAAACTGCTAAGAGAGTAGATCTTGAAAGTTCGCCTCACAAGAAAATAATGCTTTGTAAGGTGATGCGTGATAACTGGATTTATTGCGGTAATTATTTTGCAATATATACATATACTGAATCATTATTTTGTACACTCAAAACTGATTTAATGTTATATGTCAATTATAATTCAATTTAAAAAAGTTTTAAAAAGTACCTCCTTTCAGCTGCATAAACATCTCTTTAGCTAGTAAATTATATGGTCATTTCAGACAGAATAAATAACTAAGCAGAGCAAAGGGGAGAGGGATTGCTGGTACAGGTCTGGGGGGATTACCATTTTTTAAAAATTAGCCAGGGAAGGTCTTACTATTTTGGTGTCTTTTGAACAGGGATCTGAAAGGAAGAAGCGCAGCATGTATATACCTGAGAAAAGAAATTTCCAGGCAGAGGCAAAGACCCTGAAATGAAAGCATGCTTGGAATCACTAAGGACTAGTAAGGAGGCTGGCAAGGCTGGAGATGAGTGAGGGCAGAGGCCCAATCGCCTGTGTCCTTGTGGGCTACAGTAAATACATTCAGGACTTTGGCTTTCATCTGAGTGGATTGGATGCCATTTCAAAATTTGACCAGAAGAGTCACATGAGCTAACTCTTTTTTAAAGGATCACCTGTGCTTCATGGGATGGCAAAGGTGGAAGCAAAGATGTGAATTGGGACAATGTGGCAATACTTGAGAGAAGAGATGATGGTTGTTGGAAGTAGGGTGGTAGTAGTGGAGATGGTTAGACATGCACATATTTTGAGAACATAACTGACAAAATTTGCTATGGGTTGATTGTGGATGGAGAAGAGAGAAGATGTAAGAAAGACTCCATGATTCTGTGCTTGAGCAACTGGAAGAATAGAGTTGCCATTTAAAGAGATGGCAGAAAGAATACAAAAATACTGGTTTGAAGGGATAAATGTACCCTGATTTTTATAGCAGCATTATCAACAATAGCCAAACTATGGAAAGAGCCCAAGGGTCTGTATACCGATGAATGGATAAAGAGGAGATGTACACACACACACACACACACACACACACACACATATACATACATTGGAATATTACTCAGCCATCAAAAAGAATTAAACCTTGCCATTTGTAATAACATGGATGGAGCTAGAGAATATAATACTAAAGGAAACAAGTCAGTCAGAGAAAGACAAATACCACATGATTTCACTCATATGTAGAATTATAGAAAAAAAAGAACATATGGAAAGAAGGAAACAACAAAGGAGAGAGAAGCAAACCATAAGAGACTTTTAATGATTGATAACAAATGGAGGGTTGATGGAGGGAAGTGAGTGGGGGATGAGCTAGATGGGTGATGGGCATTAAGGAGAGTGCTTATTGTGATGAGCACTGGGTGTTGTATGTAAGTGATGAATCACAGATTTTTTTTCCAAAGATTTTATTTATTTATTCATGAGACACACCTGCACACAGAGGCAGAGACACAGGCAGAGGGAGAAGCAGGCTCCACGCAGGGAGCCTGATGTGGGACTTGATACGGGGACGCCAGGATCATGCCCTGTGCCGAAGGCAGGCGCTAAACCGCTGAGCCACCCAGGGATCCCCAGAACCACTGAATTCTATTCCTGAAACCAATAGTGCACTGTATGCTAACTAACTAGAATTTAAATAGAAGCTTGAGAAAGAAAAAACAAAGTAACAAAAAATAAAAATAAAAGTATGGTAAAGAGGCAGGAGTACGAAATTCTGTGATAAGGCAGTTGGGTTATATGAGTTTAGAATTCAGGAGAAGTTCAGCAGAGGATATAAATTTGGCAGCCTTCATAAGGTAAGTGGTGTTTAAAGAGATGGGTCTTGATGAGAACAGCTATGGGTTGAGTATAGTTAGGGAAGAGAAAGGGTTCAAGCACTGAGCCTGAATAAATCCACCTCAGGGCCCAGGGTGAAAAAGAGGAACCAGTAAGAAGGAGGACCAAGATGGTGGTGTTCTAGCGGCCGAGTGAGGGATAGACATCAAGGAGGGAGTGCAAAGCTGTGTCCAATGCAACAGATAAGGCAGGTGAGTGACAATGTGGAGTTCCTTCACAGGATTGGTTTTGGCGTCGTGAAATGAGTGCCAACTATATGCTAAATACTACAGGCATACTGATATAATTTCTCATACTATTTAATTTCCCCAGCCCATTCTAGTCTCCTAACCATTCACTTAGAATTAGTAATCAAGGGCCATTGGACAGGTTCTTTCAGGCAGGCATAATTGTAGACACCAGGAAGATAGGGCTTATTTTCTTCTGAAGAGCTCCAGGAATGAGCTCTCTATACCCCCTGCCATTCATTCCTGTGTTTGATCAACCTGAAGGCGGACACGTTTTTCACGTTTAACTGGACTCTACCTTTAGGCCCATTTTGTCCTGTCAGGTCCTCGGTCAACGTGGAGAGCAATCAATCACTATCACTTTCATAAGAATGCCCTTTGTGGACTTGGATGAACAATGCTATTGCCTTTCATCTTCACTTAAAGGCCCTATTTTACCCTTTCCACGTGTATGAAGATAGCATATTAAGTAAGTATGGGCCTCTCTAGGTCTTCTTACCCCCTAGTCGGGCAGATATATTTTTTATACCATTTATAATCCACTGGCATACCTTGACCTAGAAGAGGCAAAAGAATGAATTTCTCTGGCTCTTAGGTTCTGTCATAGACCTGACCTTAGTGTGGGTGTGTGTGTGCACTAGCACGTGCTAGCAGTGAGAAGAGAGGGAGGCAGGGGGCTGAGAGAGAGAAAAGGAGAGAGAAAGAGAGAGAGAGAGAGAAGACAAGAAAGCACCTGACTCCCACTTTAGCTCAAAGAGAATCACTTCCCTCCTGGTGGCTGCTCGCCAGCCAGTGTGGTTGGCTGGTTGTAGTCATTTGTTAGCACGATTTCATAATTCAGTATACCTGTATGCCCTTGAAATGGCTGAAGGATTTGTCTTGCTTCTTAAACAGATAACAAACTGGAGCTTTATTGGAGGAGCTCGGCTTCCTATAACTGTTATTCAGTTTGTCTTGCTCCCAAAACACCCTGTGTCCATTCCCCAAGCCTGAACCTTTGGGCCATCACAGACAGTGACAAGTGGGCAGAAACACAACCTTAGAAGGAAAATACTCCAGGGGCACCTGGGTGCCTCAGTGGTTGAGCATCTCTCTTTGGCTCAGGGCATGATCCTGGGGTCCTGGGATTAAGTCCCACATCAGGCTCCCCAGAGGGGCTGCTTCTCCCTCTGCCTATGCCTCTGTGTCTCTTTCTCAGTGTCTCTCATGAATAAATAAATAAAATCTTAAAAAAGAAAAGAAGGAAAGTACTCCAGATCTTAGATGCTTCAGAAATCCAGTGGTCTTCGGTAGGAATATTGCAGTATTATGGCTGAGCAAGGTTCCATGGCTCACCAAGCTTTTGTCAATCACAGAGGGTTGTTCAGCCGGTTGAGATTTCACATATTATACATCCTTTGACATTAATTATACCCCACGCACTTAATTCTGTTTTGGCCACTCATCTTGGCTAGCCCAGTGATAGGTTAATCAACATCCAGGGTTTATAAACTGTCTGGCTTTAGTTTTTCCATATGTAAAATGGAGTATCCCATAACTGTGAACTGGAAATGCACTTTGATATACGTTAAGAAAAATAAGGTCTGCGCAATGAGATGCTTTATTTGTGTGGATAATCCACACGATAGGAAACCAAGGCATCTTACAAAGATTTATAATTCTTTGGCTGCACCATAATTGTATGCCCTAATTGTATCTGTGTCTGCAATCACTGATGTGCTGATCCGATTCGATATTCTGAAGCCCTGATTTTCTCAAAGGTTAAAGCTGAAAATAAAAGCAACACTGCTTTGTAATGTCTATTGATCCTGAGTTTATAATAATGTCTTTGGCATTGTGGGGGAATCGTTGCTTATCCTGACAACCACAGTTTGCTTTTAGTTTTAGCTACAGAGGCTATTAAGTGGGCAGGTGAATGTTCTCTGGAATGTTCTTCTTCCAAATGATTCACATTTAACTACACAAAATATGTTAAAATGCTAGGCCTCCGTGTCAGAAACCCACAAAAGCAAGAGGGAGAGAATCCAGCTCCTCTCTTCTTATCTCACACATGCTGACTGCAGAGGCCTCTGAACAGCAGGGAGGCAGAAATGAAATTTATCACTAGATAAGCCTTCCGAGATAAGGGTGATGGTATATCTAGTAGATGGTATTTTCCAGAGGGCAGGGTGAGGCTCCCAGACCCTAGAATCACCACATTTCTCCCTTGCTGAGCTTGGAGCTGAAAAATAGCAAAGCATGCAATGGTGCACAAATGTGCACTGAAATTTTTAAAAATGTTCACTGACCTTTAGGGAGCTTTCATGCTTTTTAAGAATCTACTGACCTACAGGCAATTACTGCACATAAATGCCTAGTTTCTGCTGGGAATTCAACTTTGGGCTTTTGCCTGCTGTTTCTCTCCTTTCCCCCTTTCTCCAAGCAGCCACATTCTGCAGCAAGATGGCAAGGGCTTCAGCCTACAGGGAGAGCATGGGACTCGCCTCTCTGCCTGGGCTGGCTCCGTACTGCTGTTTGCTTGCAAACATTCAGTTACCAGCAAACGTGGAGTCAGCTCTGCTTCTGTTCCACTCAATTTTCTTCACCCCATGCAGTGGGCTTTTCTCTTCTGCTGCCCCAGCTGTTCTGGCTTTTCCCAGGGTGGCAGAGTCCGCCCCAGCTGCAATCTGTGCTTCCTGCAAAGTTCCTTAGCCGCCTCCTTGACCTCAGCTTCCCTGCCTAGAGTTTTCATTTCCTGAGCCTTCCACACCAGCACTGATAACTTAGTGCTGGCAGCTGCTGCAGCAGCAAACAACAATGGGATTAATGGAAACAATGGTGTGGCGTTGACTCAGGAGTCAGACCTGGGTTCAAATTCTGCCTCTCATTGTTACCTTAACACAAGATACTTAAACTCTGCTGGTAGCCTTGGTTTCTTCAAAGAGAAGATGATGCAGTCTGTTCTAAGGATGAATTGCAATAATGTGTGCAACTCCTAGCTCATAATAAGCCCCTCCTAGCATCAGTATTCAGCTCTGCTTCCCTTCCTGAAAGTACACTCTGCTCAAGGTAAATGCTCTGGGACCAGTGCACAAATGTACAAGATAAACAGCAACCCTGCCTCCGCTTATAAACCATTTGAGGGTTTGAGCCCAAGTGTGAGAAAAGTTACAACCCCATCCAGGGTTTAAATGACGTTTGAAATGTTGCGATGAGAGAAAAACCACAAGGTAGAGAGAACTGATGAGTTAATGTGAAAGGTGATGTGTTGTAAGAATGCACTCTGTAATAATCAAGTAAGAGTTTATGGGAATGAGGCAACCTGAACCGGGTCTTCAAGTAGAGTTTGAATAGGAGAGAGAAGGGCATGATGGGTAGAAACAACACTGAGCAAATGTGGGGAGTTGGGGAAGCGCAGGTGTGTGGGGAACATAGAGTTCCTATTTGGTTTGGAGCATAGAGTTAGCTCTGCTATGGTGGGAAAATTAGCTGACAAGAAGTGTTGGGGCCGGGGCTGTGCCTGATTTAGCAAATATAAATTTAGGATCCCCAGTTAAATGTGAATTTCAGATAGACAACAAATATTTTTTTTAGTCTAACTCTGTCCTAGATACTGCACACTTATAAAAAAGATGTTTGTTGTTTATCTGAAATTCAAATTTATCTAGGCATCCCACATTTTATCTGGCAATTTGATGTCAAACACCAAGCCAAGGATCCTGCCCTTGACCTCACATTGCCGAAGGTTTTAAAGAGAGAAGTGAATGGATAAATAAGGCATTTTAACAGAAATAAACTTGATAAAATGCCAGAGTGGCTTGGAGAGAGAGAGAGAGAGAGAGAGAGAAAGAGAGGGAGAGCTTAGATGCAGGAAGATTGGCCCTATGCATCCTTCCCCATTTTAAACCCTTGCTCCCATATACATACACATAGTTCTCCTAATAGCTTAACAAAGACGTTTTTTTTTTTTTCTGAAATTTAGAAAATTATGCAAGGTGAAGATGCTGGATGAGAGTTTAGTGCTAAACATGGGAGAGGTTTCTAATTAACATGAATCCACTCTCCAAGGACTATTAATGCGACCCATAGAGAGCTGGCAACAGGAACTCCTCATATATCATCCGTGGAGGGGCATCATCCCCAGCTCTTTCTAGAATTCTGTCTGTGACTATTAGTGATGAGCATGTTTCCTGGAACACTACTGCTTTGTTTTGATTTCAAGTCCACGAAGAGAAGCAAGAAGTTTAAATTGTAATGCTTGCCTCGGATATTTCTATAGACAAACTTAGAAAACACTAGCACATAATATTTTTTCATTTTTAGAGATTTATCTGGTTGCCATGAAAAATTAGGTGTTCATATTGAAAGCTTCTTTACTCTCTCAGAGTAAACAAATCTTTAGGGTTTTTGTTTTGAGATAACGGAATTTCTATGGTTATGATTTTAAGACAATTTTCAAAATGGATTTTTTGCTTTTTATCCACTTTTATAAAATTTATCAAATTTGATCTAATTTGCTGAAATTCAGCCTGTTGAAAATAATAGTATTATATAGCTTGTTGATGGTTTGATTATTTGCTTAAACAATTTAACTAAATATTTTTACTGAAAAAGAAGAGACCCAGGTAACTCTTCCAATCTTGAAATTGATTTAGAAGATTCTGAAAATAATGCATGTGTATGAAAATCTTTCATTTTCCATTGATTAAATGGGAAGTTAAAATATATGTTTACAGAATTCTATTAATTATATAATCATCCAAATGCTCACCTTTGTCACCCGGCACAAAGACAAGTAGATATTAATATCAGATGCTCTGATCCTATGGTCAGTTGAGATCTTATTCTCAAGACTTTTTAATAAGGATGTCGGGTGCATATGCCTGGCAATCAGTTTTTTTTTTTTTTTTTTTTAGATGACCTGGTGACTCTTATTTTAGTAATTGATAAGCAGTCTTTGCTCCCTAGAATCCAAAGTTTAGGGTGGCATTAAGCAAATTGTTTTTAGCATGTGATGTTTTCTCACATAGAGACACTTAATGTGTGTCCCAAAAGAGACATTATTCTTTAACTGCTTACTTTATCTTCCAAAGGCAGTGTTGTTTCTCGAAATGAGGATGTTCAGGTGCAAAGATGGAGATGACAGAAATGCATCTCTATTTAATTCTTAGGCTAAAAGTCCACCAAGAAATCTAATCAGTAAAAAATGCATACAGACTATGTAGACTCATCTTACAGGATTAATCTAGGTCCATCAGTTCAGAATATGAGCTCTAGATCACAGTGATAGCCCAGTGTGTGAAGATGCTGATGCAGGTCTAATTGCTGCAGTGGCTTGCCCGTGCTGAATGCTGGCTATGGACATGCACCTCTCATCACCCAGGTGACAGCAGGGTTGAATCTGCTCACCAGGGAAACACACCTTTCCCAGTTGCTGTGCTCAGAACTCAGGAATTTGAGACCAGGTGGCCAGAACCATCTGCTGGATAGAAACTAATCCTTTGAGTTTACATTTTGGTTGAAGATTTTGCTCCTTCATTTGGTTAGAATTGTGAGTACCATTCTCTGTATGGCTGGAATCCTTATCTTGCAGTTACTAAAGAATATTCTAGAGAATCATGCAAATGAACTCGAGTTTAGGAAAACTGGCCTTCCCTTCAAATCCTGTTTCAAATTGCATAGATTAGTTTTGGAGTTATTTTTGAAATGCTGCTTAACTCTTTTGACCTTCTTCACCCCAATTTAATCGTTTCAAAACTTTGGATTGGTTTTACTCATATTACCAATGTTGAATCCTGATTCTCCTTCCCTTTACAGAATGAGATAATGTACGTAAATGCCTCTAGCAAATGCACACAAGAGTTACTCCATGCAGATTCCCATGAAAGCTAAAGCAAGAAGGATAAACAGAGCAGTAGTCTTGATTTTTTTGAGCTCATTCCAAAGTTCTTCCCAAATTTTGACTTATGGGCCATTGCTTACTTTTATGACTACCTAGGTTGTGCTCCCCTGGCTTGTATTTTGTTTTTCACGCTTTCAAATATATACGTATATATATTTGTGTGTATATATATTGTATGTATATTTGATATATATTGTATATATTATGTAAACAAATATGTATTATATAAACTTTCAAGTAGTTTTATTGCAGACTAGGTATGCTCGGATAAGTATTAGAGAAAAGCTTCCATTTGGCTTAGGGGTAAGAAGATCAACATTTCCTTTCATGTAGAGAAGGCTTCTAAAGCCTACTTTTTGAGATCTTCTTAAATAATTTGGGATAATTGAGTCTTTCAAAAAATAGACCTAGTGCCCTTTGCCTAAGGCTAGCAAAAAGCCTTTTTTGGAGATGAGGTAGTTTGCCTTTTTAAAAAAAATCTGTATTATATAAGCCAAGGGTCTTTGGGAGAAGACAGGCTGATATGCACATGCTTTTTTTCTTTCTTTTCTCTTCTTTTTTTAAAGGTGAATGACCCACCAAAATTTACCCGAAATATTATTAACATATGCATTTTCGCATGATTGAGAATTCTAGAAATTGTTGGGTAACCTTTTAGGGTTCTCCAACTCTGGCAGTCTGCCACATGCACTGAGGGCAGTCTCATGAAGACGATGCATTAAAAAATTAGTTACTCGATGCCAACTAAGATGCTTCTTGACCCAGCCAAGAAGTCAGCCACGTTATCCATGAAAGTCATTCCATTAGCATGTAGAGCAACACTGATTTTTATAAGAGATGAAGTTAATGTGTTATGCTCCCGTTAGAGGAAGCTGTGCTGTGTTGGATTAGCAGGGATAGCTCTCAGAGGAGATGAGGCTGGAGCTCAGGGTAGCAGCCAGAAGGATGGTGGGAAGTGATAAGAGATCTGCCACTGTTGCAACCAAATGGGAGTCTGGATAAGTTGAAGAAAACTGCAGGAGACCCAAAGGGATGTTTACCACATATAGGAGCCCAGAGTTGTCCAGGAAAGGTGGTGCCCTGGTATGCCAACACCCTTCCTCAATTTGATAGTTAAAAATGTGCTAAACAAAAAGCCTCATATTTAAAAAAAAAATCCCTGAAAGTTCAGGAATCTTCTCTTTGGATGACATCTTTTTTAAATATAGGAAAATCTTGTTGCTGCAAATGAGTGTATAAATATTTCAATACTTTAAAAGCTCCATTTAAATGATTACATGTCAAATGGGTATATCTTTTGTCTCTAGATCGTCCTACAGGCTAAACCAAAGGATGCCTGTATTAATTCCCTTTTGCGAAGACAGCATCCAAGTGTTTTACTGACTGATGAATGTAGTGCAGTAGAACCCGCTAGTTTAGCATCATTCCCCGAACTAATGCAGCACAGATCGGAGTTTCTGGAGTAAAGGTATCTCGTGTTTATGTATTTTATTATTTTGGCACAAAGTGGTTTTTTTTGTGTTGGGAAGCCACATGTAAACTCGTGTCCGATGCCTTCTAAAATAAAAATTGTTAGCATAAAATAAAAAAGATTAGCATTCCAAACATTTCCTGAGCTCCAAAGGAAAGCAATGCCATGCAATCTGAAATCCTTCCAATAGAGGGCTCTATGGGTTTGATTTAGATCAAGAAAGAAAGTGAGAGAAAACTACTTGGGTTTAGGTTGCTATAGTAAATTCTGTATTATCCTTAAAAATAGAACTGATAAAAATGGAGTCAGTTGAGTTGAACTGGAAGAATCATCCAAAGATTAAATGTAAGGTCTACTCTTACAAGGCAGAATTTCGTAATTCTTTGAATCGATGTTCTTTTCAAAAGGCAAAATACATTTTACCGTCTCTAAATAAGAAAGTAGGCAAATTAGAGATATTCGATGCTTTGAAATACTATTAATATTACCTCATTTCAGTTACATTTTAAAAGAAAAAAGGAGCTGCTGCATTCATTCTCTCTTTAGAGACATTTTATCTTTACTGTTGTCAAATAATTTAGTGTTGGCGTAAGGCGATGTATTATGTACGTAAAATGCATTGTAAATATTTAATACACAAAATATGTGTTTGTATGCATGCAAAATGCACAATGTTACTAGAATGTTTTACAAAAACAAGTGATACTGTTTAGAAAGGTGAAGTACAAAGGCATAAAAATAAGCGCCTGTGAAATATATTTCTTTACGTAAGCATACATACTATGCAGTCTACTTTTTCACGTTAGGCCTAGCTTCTTATTCTATTTTCAGGTCGGAGAAGCTTACAAAATATGCATTAAAGTGGAGAAAAGAATAAACTAAAGCAAATTACGTTTGGACCACAGATCCTTGTCTTCTGATTTTAGGGAATATTTTATTTTTGTCTGATCTCCTTCAGTGTTCTTTGAGATGCATAGGCTCATTATGTTCTATGAGCAGACAGCTTTAAAAAAATTTAACTCATCTTATTATGTCTCGTTGAAAATGTTTATTTCATTTGGTATAGGGATGCTTTGATGGCAAACTAATATTCAATTTAATGAAATAATTTTGAAGTTTGGATACATTTCCTAAAATATATCTACCTCAAATTCCCAAATTGCTGTTTTAAAATATTCTGTAAATGTCATTTAGAAATACTAGCATCTTAATAAATGCCTATATTCGCTACCAAAATGTTTCCTTCTAGAACTTGAATACACATGCAGATTATAATTTAATATTCTGGGTAAACCATTAGTATATAAAGTATGTAAAAAGAATTTATTTTATATTTATATTCTTATGTGATACTCTCTTAATATATCCTGTATTTATATCTATATTTCTTCAAAAGACATATGGTTATTTTTACTGTAATGGCTTTGACCTGCTAAGATTTTGCTATGTGTGATACTTGGATCTATAATATTAAGAAACAAATCCTCATTTATTTTGAATAATATGTTCGTAACCTATATTCTTACTATAGTCTGTTATCAAGCAAATAAAATTTGGTTTGATTTTCTATAAAAGGACTTTCAATGCTTTTTTTTTAATTTACAAAATATTTCGCTGAAACTAAATAAATACAATTGCGACCTAACTGTTCATCTAGAAGAGTTTGATTAGCAATTATATTTCCATTTGTCTTTTTTTCCCTATGAATTGAGGAACAGAGACTTCTAATAAAATACAAAGAAGATTAAAACCAAATTACTTATTGTTGTTTCAGGTATTTTTAAAAGTAGAGATGATTTTTTGATATAATTTTCACTGTAGATAAGTATGTTTTCTAATTTTTGCTTTGTTTTGTTTAAAATGAGCCTGTCAGGAGCATGAATGACGACTTTCGAGAGATTTCCTAATAAAGATTCAGTAACAGCAAAGAACTTTGGCTTCATAGGGCTGCTATTTTAATATTGTAGGATTTTACCTTTATCTCCAGAATTCTTTCCTACATATAAATTCTTCCAAAATATTTCCCTCCTTACATGTAGGGAGAATTATTTGGTTTGGCTTATTTTTACTTGTCAAGAGTGAACTTAACATCATAGGTACTATGCTCTGAAAGTGTAGAGGGCAGAGTGAATATGGAGCACATCTAGAATTATTTGCTAAAATAATTTTCCTTTTTTGTCATGGGTCCAGATATTTACGTAACTTTTCCAGGTGGTGGTTAACCTTTGCCAATATTTCAATCTTTTTATTTAAAACATGATCATCTCAAAACACATATGAAATGCTGAGTAAGGGTAATGTGGCTACATCTTAGGCTCAATTTCAGCTAAAGGTAACAATCACGTTTAAGCATTCTCTATATAATGTCAATAACATGTGCATATAGGTAAAATTTAATAAGGAAGTGGGGGAGTAGTGTGCCCCACCGTGTTTACAGCAAGGCATAAATCCGCGTTATTTGCATGTGTGAGTATTGCTTTGTATGGCTAAATGAAAAAAATAACAAAAAAACAAGAATATTTTTCTAAAACCCGAATGCACAACTAATGGTTCGCTTCGCACACCTGCCAGTTTGGGTTGCTATTAAAGCCACCCTGGAAATTCTCCTTTCTTTGTGCAATATTTTATGCTTTTCTTTTCTTCAGGGCAGATTGGTTCTGCCTGCATTTTATTCCTGAACCCACGTTCATTCAGAATGGATTGGCAGACTTAAATGGTCTATCTAGTGCTGCTGCTGCTGACTAATAATGCCCCTCCCCCAAGCCGGCTCCCACCCATCATACTCGGATGATTCTCTCTCCCTCTCCCTCCATCTCTCCCTCTCTCTCTCCCTCTCTCTCTCTCTCTCTCTCTCTCTCTCTCTCTCTCTCTCACACACACACACACACACACGCACACACACACACAGGCACCAGTGGCCCTATTGTCAACAAAGAATGCATAATGGTGAAGTACTCAGCAGTAATTTTGGTGATGTTTCGCCTTGCATGTTTTGAAAGTATTTCTGAAGAGTATAAATAAATGTGCCCTAAAGTCTCCCCCTTTCTCTATGTCGAGGTGTGGAGCTAAGCTCTCATCCAAAGGGGCAGCCTCAGAACCACAGTGACCGGAATGCTTTCGGGAGCAAATGTGTGGCTCGATGGCTTCCCCCCTTTTCAATAATATTAGCACCACATAGATTTAATAATGGGGTGCTCGAAAACATTTCGATGATGGGGCAGTTTCTCTGATCTGCAGAGGAAAGCATCTGATTTGTTCGTGTACCAATTAATTATTGAAGCAACAGAAAGTACAGGCTACTATGTGTGCTTCCCTCTTGCAAGAGGCGGTAGTGTGTGTGTGTGTGTGTGTGTGTGTGTGTGTGTGTCTGTGCTCTTGGGCTCATGTTTATACATATGTGTATATTACTTAGAAAAGAAACTTGGCCAGAAATTTCCGCATTTTGACCTCGAAAATTATTGGGAGATTTTCTCTGTGTGTCTGTTAGAGTAATATTTGGATATAATAGGATACAATCCTCGTTTTTTTCTTTTCTCTTTTAATTTGTTCTTTCTCCACACCACATAAATGGGCCTCACAGCCAAACATCACCCTTAATTTTAATGTCTATTTCTAGCTTGTATTTTATTAGCACCTTTTCTGTTTTACAGTCTACTCACTGATATGGCACCAGATCTGTTGTGAGCAAACAATACGGTTTTGTTTCATGTTCCAATAAATATTATTCTACTCTGTAATGCATTCCTTATATTTTGTGCTTATTTCGTTTGGTTTGGCTGGGGGTGAGTACTTCATAATTGTCAGACCCGAGTTCCTTTTTTTCAGTCTAGGACTCCCTAAAGTTTTAAGGTAAAGGGAGAACATATTCTTGGGTTATTGTAAAATTTGTTGCTTTGTATTGTGACAATAGTGTTCATATGCCTGACATCCTCATAATAATATTAAGCTCTATTTTTTAGTGTGATGTACTTTATACATTTGTATAAATGTCACAGCCTGTAATCACTTCCTTTGTCATCGACGATTAATCTAAAAAAATCGAATAATTCACTGCCCCTTGCCATTTACATATCGTCTGCTGCCATCTGCTCTTCTCAGCAGCAGTAAATGATGGGTAATTAACTCAGTGCCTTTGTCTTTCCCTTGCTGAATGTCTGACACATATAGATTTTCCTCTGTGTGCGTATGTGTGCGCGTGTATGTGCAAGTAAGGGGAAAAGGGAGGGAATGAGAGAAGAAAAAGCAAAAAAAAAAAAAAGAGTGAATGATAGTGCAAATATGGAAGTCAGCACAGGATCATTTCAAGAGAAAAAGCCAAACAAAGATATTGGGTCAAAGAAGGGGCCATATCTCATGACCTTAAGCCTTCTCAAGCTGAAAGGAAGAACTGCTGGAACAGTAGCTGCCTTACACAAGCACAAGAAGCATTTTTCTAAAACCTCAGTGGTCAAGGTCAATATGCAAAATCAAGTAAAGTCTCCATCAGCCATCTCCACCTAACAGAGTGCAAAGAGATTGTGTAAATGAGACTAAGCATAGGGTACCCACAACCCACATAAATAAATCTTCTAATTGACTTCTGAACCAGTAGCCAGAATCTGTGTTTTGAGAAATGGTTATAGAAGGAAAATCTGTTGATCCTGATATACACGTATATGTATACATACATATATACACACATATATTTGTGTGTATATGTTTATATATATATTGTGTGTATATATATATGTATATATAAACTGAAAGTGTATAAACTAAAAGTATCAAGGAAAACTTACAAGGGCTTATAAAACGGGGGATGTACAGATATGCTTATTTTAAAGGGAAACAATATCACTATCTTGGATTTACCCAAACTTCCTCTTAAGTTATTCCTCCTGGTATAGCCCAAGAATGCTTTAGAAAGGAAACCCATGCTACTCTCAAGACTTTCTAATATAATTCTAATAATTCTTGTTGGGAACATAATATCTTATACTATATGAAAATTATTTGAAGGTGGCTAATTTTGATAACATTAAATACAAATAATGAAAAGATAAGATTTAAGGAAGGTCAGAATTTTTCTTGCTCAACATAGTTTTCACGTTAAGTGAAGTTAGCCTACAGGCTGAGTACCTATAAGTTTGCCAACATCATTTTCACTTGGAATTAGTAAAGCTTGCTTAATTAGAGATGATCTATTTTTGCTGTAACTTAAAGGAAGCCAAATGCAATTCTTGTTCTCAAGAAGTTTGTCATTTATATATGTGGGTATATATATGTGTGTGTATATATGTACACATATATACTTAGGTTATTCAGTCAATCAAAGGAATAGGTTGGAATACATAAGATCTCGATCTTATATTCTTTACGATGTTTGTCACTGTGTGTTCTCAAAGTCTGAGTAATCTTTGAACTCCTCACTGAAGGGGGCGGAGATCAATATAGAAGCCACAGAAACTCTTGGAACCCATTTCAGTCTGCGTGAGACTTTCTGTGTGATATTTCCATCATGTAATCCTAGTTCTTTTTTTTTTTTTTTGAGGATTTATTTATTCATGAGAGACACACACACACAGAGAGAGAGAGGCAGAGACACAGACAGGGAGAAGCAGGCTCCTCGCAGGGAGTCCAATATGGGACTAGATCCCCGGACCTGGGATCACGCCCTGAGCCAAAGGCAGATGCTAAACCGCTGAGCCACCCAGATGCCCGCAATCCTTTTTCTGTACCTCTACTTTTCTGTCTGTACAATGGCTTTGGAAACATTCTCCTATTTTTCTAAAATAATATAATTAAAAGTAGTTTTGTCATACATTTAAGCAAACTTATTCTTAATGAAACCATAATGCATTTGGTAGTGTTTCTAGTACCTCAATAAGACTATTAATATATCTATGAGTTGTGAATGTTTAAAAATATCTATCTTTTGGCTTAATTTTGGTTTTTGTGACTAACCTTTGCTTCAGTATCTATCAGCACTGGATCTCTAAAGGTTAAATGATTTGTTCGTAACCATAGAACAGCCGGACATTAATGGAAAGTCATTGAATCATTGGATTACATTTTCTATGTTAGTTTCAAATGACTTGCAGAGACAACTTAATATATACATTATGTGATAAAATGGCCAAAAAACACATAATTACTAAGTCACTTAAATGTAAGAAAGGAACATTATAAATATATAAAAATGGACTCCATATCTCAGAGCTATTGTGTTAACTGTGTGAAGTACATGCACTTTATGAAACTATTTAAATTTCATAAAATTTTTATGACTTACAGGTAAATTTGTCAGCATCTAATTGAGTAAGAGATTCTTGAAAGCTTTCACTGCAATTGTTAATTCAGCATCATTGTTCTCTCAGGCTGTTACGTGACCCAACAGGCTGGGAGAACAATATTGCTGAATATAATTGGCATATGTCAGCAAAATATAATTAGTAACAAGCCTCTTTCTGAAATGCTCTTTTTGTTGGTTTAAAAAAGTTGAATACTTCCTCTTGGATTAAATTATAGCTTGGGTTTCTCTCTCATTTGATTTTGCTAGGTCTCTAAAAAAAAAAGGTGATTTAATTTAAATTTTGGTATGAAAAGTGATTGATTGATTTCTTGTGCTGTGCAAAGTCTGTGAAGACTTGGCTTTCCTTCAATGGGTTTTCAGTTTAATTTTGGGCGTGAGAGCTTCGTATAGGAAATACAGGACAGTATGCTATCCAGCGTTATCATGAATTCCTCTCCCCTCATTATTCTGTATTGACCCCTCACCCGCCCCCTGGAGGTTTAGAATAGGTGAGATGACAAGCTATTTCCCCAGGACTGTGGCTGGGTAGTTACTAAAATAAAGTGTTTGAACTGTTTTCTTTTTTGTGTGTGAGATTTTTTTAAATTTTGCATTTAAATTTTTTTTAATTTACTTATTTTTTTATATCTAGTTTTTTGAATTGTTTGCCTTGGCACCTCCCACACGCTTAACTTCAGGGGTTTTATGGCTAATACTGGTAATGGAGGAAAATGTGTTATGATAATCTTCTACCTCACATTATAAAAAGAAGATCTACATTGCTCACCATGGGAAGGAAAAAATAATAATAAGGTCATATATAGCACTTTTTTGACAGGAACAAAAAATATTTGCAAAATTGTTCTTTTTTTTTCTTTTTCTTTCTTTCTTTCTTTTTTTTTTTTGTCAGAAAAGGAACTCCGCAAAATTTCTTTAGAACCCAGGATTGGAATGAAGCATCATTTTAATGGAAGGCTGCTTTAGAGGCTATCTAAAAATGTAATAATTTCACCTAAGAATGTTATTACAAGTCTGAGGGAATGGTCCTACCTGACCCAGCCCACAGCTTCTGAGGGATAGCCCTAGAGGAATAAGGCAGAAGAGGATACAAATGCTTAGCCATTCATACTGTGCAAAACCTGCTCAGGTGACCCAGCAGGGAGTACTTAATACACAGCAGAGACCACTCGCAATAATGTCCTCATTGCCAAGGTCCTTCTCCTGTCTTCAGCTTCATCTGGCTCTACATTCTGTAGTCCTCCTCATTTGCTCTGTCCCTTTAGATTGAAGGTTCCTGGACACCTTCCCTGCCTTCCAGGCAGTCTGCCTCTAATCTTCCTGGCCTACTGTCTTCATCTTCTTCTTCCACTCCTGGGTCCTGTGTGTCTGGGAGCTTGTCTTCCATTCTTCAGTCCTCCAAACAATCTATGACTATCTGCTTTTTTGGGGGGCTCTATATTTTTACTTCACAAGGATCATTTTATTTATTTTATTTTTTTAAATATTTTATTTATTTATTCATGAGAGACACAGCGAGAGAGAGAGGCAGAGAGAGAAGCAGGCCCCAGGCAGGGAGCCCGACGTGGGACTCGATCTCAGGACTCCAGCATCCCCAGGATCATGCTCTGGGCAGAAGGCAGCGCTAAACTGCTGAGCCACCCGGGCTGCACCACAAGGATCATTTTAAACATAGAAGAGCTCTGTATATAAAATGGATTTGGGGAGCAGAGGGAGCGTGGTAGGAAGTAGATCCTTCTACAAAATCATAATCCATTCCAAGTCTTATGAGCAACTATATTTGATTCAGACTTTTGGTCTTAAAGGCATGTGCGATAGAATATAACCATCAGGCAGAATTAATTGAGCGTACTGAAAGGTCTGGAAAGCTCTAAAAATCATCACAATTACAGATTGGTTTTGGAGATTATTTCACAATATACACAAATATTGTATCATTATGTTGTACACCTAAAACTAATATAATGTTATATGTCAATTCTATCTCAACAACAACAACAAAATCACAATTATTCAAAGGAGATTTAGGGATAAAGGTCAACAACAAATTCTGCTTTTTCAGAGGTACTTATCCATAAGAAATAATATAGACAGAGGCCAAATAAGCTCATCGCAAATAAGCAGGCTGTCACAGAAGGGTGTAATATAGCAGCAAGCTCTAGGTAGATCAAGTGATAATGAAATCTAGGACTTGGGAAAATTTGATAAGTGCCAACCAAACTTCCAAAACAAATGAATCAAAAGGATGACTATTTGGGATTACCAAAGAATGATGTACTTTATTAAAGGGCTTTCAGCAGCTTCAATAGAAAAGTTAGTTACCCTTGTTTATCAACATATGAGCTCTTCAAAATAATAGTTTATATGTTATCTTTCAGGGAGGCAGATTGGTAGAGTGGGAAGAGAGCAGGACTTAGTTTGCTCATCTATAAAATGGGTCAGTAACTTGCAAAAAACATTCTGGCAATGTGAGGATGCCATGCAGAGGCTGATAGGCATGGGTCCTAGGTATTTTCTCCCCTGCTTTAACCAGAATAATTCCAATTTGTGTTTTCCAATTTGTGATTTGCATGTGATTTGTTTTTTAAACCAAAGACACCATAGATAGCTAAAACAACAAGCAGAGAACCTCTTGTTCTGATGAACTCAGGAAGTATAGTAAAACATATAAAGGAAGATAAATTTTGAAACAAGCAAACCTAGTTTGAATCCCAACTCTGGCTCTGAGAGAGTAGGCGAAGACAAGGAAGGTATGCGAAGAGTAGTATTTTAGAAAGATAGTCTTGTGTTATGAAGGATGGGTTGAAAGGAATAAAGTCTGGAAGCAAGAAAAAAAAAATTTAGGAGATTTTTGAAATCATCTGAATACAAAATAATGAGCCCAACTCAGGCACTGACAATAGAGATTGAATTGGGAGTGCAGATTAAAAAAAAAATACATTTAAAGAGTTAGAATCCATAGGAATTGTTGAGGTTTGTGGGATGAAGAAGTTGTCAAGACTGCCCGCTTTCTGAAGACATTGACTGAAGAGAAAATCCAGGGAGAGGAGCCCTTCTGAGGAAAAGAATGATGACTTCACACTGCACATATAGGGTTTGAAAGACAACTGGACATATTTACTGAGGTCTGCAGTATAGAAACAAGATCTGGGTAATACAGAGAAAAATGAACATTTTCATGTATGACAATAGAAGTCACTAGAAACCATAGCAAAAAAATTAAGACCTTTTCAAGGGGGAAGGGTCTGTGAGGTAATTAAGCCTGAATGCCCTCAGGCATTCATTGTATGTAATGAATTAATTTTAATCCTTTGCATCTAGAATGGTATTAGTTATATAAAACCTGTATTAGTCAAGATTCTCCAGAGAAACAGAACCAATAAGATATATATATATATATATATGGGGAGGGTTTATTATAAGGAATTGGCTCACATCATTATGGAGTCAGAGAAGTCCCATGATCTGCCATCTGTATGTGGGAGACCCAAGAAAGCCAGTAGTGAAACTCAAACGAGTCCCGAAACCTGAGAACGAGGAGTGTTAAGTGCAGAAGATTGATGTTCCAACTCAAGGAATCAGGCTGGAAGGGATGAATTTTCTTTGCCTTGTTGTTCCATTCAGTCCCTCAATGGATTGGATGATGCCCACCCACACTGGGAAGGGAAAGCTGCTTCACTGCATCCACCAATTCAAATGCTAATTTCATTCAAAAACATCCTCCCAGACAACACCCAGAAATAATGTTTAGCCAAATGTTTGAGCATCCCATAATCCAGTCAAGTTGACATGTAAAATTAACCATCATGCCAACTTTAGGTGAACTGAAAAACGAGTCAACTCATTTGGTGTGTGGGTTTTGTGATTCATATAAAAAAAAACCCTACTTAGGATGAGTGTGAAAGGAAACCCAAATTCAAAGCTTTGACTATCAGGACCTCCCTGATAGTCCTGAGAAGCTCGTAGAGCTGTGTCTAATACAGACCTGCTAACAAATAGCATTAACAATAAAATAAGTAAGTGTAACAGCATCAGGGCTGCTGAGCAAGTCACTTCTGGTCTCTGTCTCACTCTCTATTTTTCTCTGTCTCTGTCTCTCATCTTCCCTCTGTCTTGGTTTCTTTATCCAGCTGGCACTCTTCATAACAGTTCTGGGCAGCTCCAGGGTATGATCATCCTCAATTTAGCAATCCCCTTGGAAAATGCACATTTTCCCCACCAGGTCTAATAAAATTTCCTGAAATAATTCACATTGGCCTGGTTTCGATCTTGTGCCCCTTTCTGAAACAGTCTCTGAGGCTATGGGAGAGACTACACTGATTGCTTGGGCCCAGGTCACAAACTACTAAAGGAACATGATGAGTTCAGCAGAACCATGTAGACTGGAAGCAGGGGGAAGAGAATGCTCATCCAGGATGCCGTCTTCATAAGAAAGAAGCAGTGCTATAAAGATGCACACCTGATTGCCACAAGGAATCAGTAACCAATATTTCCCTTGAAGTCAGGAACTGAAGGTTCCATGAAAGGAACCTTCATGATGAGCTGGACCGTAGAGGTTGAGTAGGATTTCACTAAGCTCCTAAAGCGGTATTTGGAATTGTGACATACCTGGTGAGAGTGATATAACTGAACTGGAAACTTATCATCTTGTGCTCAATAAGGAAGAGATAGAAGGCCAAGCTTCAAATTGTAGCCAAATTTATGAAGATAACAATAAAATAATAAACAATAATAAATAATCATAACACCTGTAACTACAAAGAATGATACCATATACCCTTTTGTATCCTTCATTATTGGGCTGTGAAGCTTCGAAAATATGAACTAAAAATGGGATGATTTTATAATTTTAAAAAGAGGGTGGGTATGGGGAAATGCACTGATTTTGGAAGAGCAAAACTAGGTAAGCTTTCACAATTGGGAAACAGAAAAGGCAGTATCACATTCTCAGCAGATTTGTTTGGGGAGCACTTCTCATAAGCTGAGAAGGGTAGAGGGTGGGGTGTCAGTAGTTTGCTTTAAATTTATAAGAGACCAAGTTTCTGCATATGGAAGAAAGATCAGAGAGTGGGCAGATGGACCTACCAAAGTGAAACCTTTTCAAAGTGCAGAGGGCATCTCAATGAACAAAATGGACAATTTTACCTAAGAAAAAATGGAATTATTAGAATGTCCTTAAAAGTACAATTATTGCAAAAGCAAATTGGATTGTTTTCATTTTCATTTTGAATATGACCTAGAGTTTTTTTGGGGAAAAAAAACAGCTAAGAGAGAATGCTTCTACCTATTCAAAAAAATTTCAACTTGAAAATAAGAAATCAGAATTACTTCAGGCTTAAAAGGTCAAATGGTTTATAGCAATGGTACCGAGGAGATGTTTTTGGATTTCAAAGTAAATTGTTGAATAAGGCGACAACTGTGAACATGTTAATTTTGTATAACAGCGGTTAATAATTTCATAGAGAACTTTAGAGAGTCTCAAAAAAGTAAGTGTATAATTATGGGGGGGGGCGGTGTCTTTGTGCCAATAAGTCATCTGCTCACTGTGACAGAAGTAGAGTTGGGCAGTTTTTACATATATTAATGTAATTTGAAATCACAAATTTGAAAAGCAATCTTCATACTCTATAAATACTACAAATGATGGGTGCCACAAAATGTACTCATCCATTCATGTATTAATCATCCATTCAACAAATATTTCTAGTAAACCCTCTGTGTCAGGCACTTTTCAGAGTGCCGGGGAAAGAAGAATCAATAAAATACAGCCCCTGATTTGGGGAACTCAGTCTATTGAGAGTGGGAACGTGTAAATACATAATTAAATCCTTCATCCATGCCTGAGGAGTTCAATTAACTTTGTTTCAAATGACAAACATTAGGATAATTTGGTCCTAACAAAATGTTACATTTTGTTTTAGAGGTCCTAAATTCACCACCATTTAACTATTTTGAAATATTTTGGAACTCTTTCTGTAGTTACTCCTTTGTTTCTCTCTCCTTCCCCCCCCCCCTTTCTTTGTTTCTTTTCCTTTTCTGCAGCTACTCTCTTGTTTTACTTGTTAAATAGATGCATTTAGGGCTACACTCTTCTGGAAAGGCACTGGCGATATGAAATTCAGCAGGATGAGAGTGAGACATCCATTTCCAAGGTTCGTTCAAAACTTGTGTACCCTACTTTTAAGTGAGTACTAGGGGTACTTCACCCATGATGAACAAGGTCAAGTTTCTCCAGGCAAGTCCTAGAAAAGGTTTCTGAATAAGCCTTGGGAATGGATGGCTCCCTCTCCTCCTGCCCAATATTTTTTTTTAAAGAATTTATTTATTTATTCATGAGACACACACACACACACACACACACACACAGAGAGAGAGAGAGAGAGAGAGAGAGAGAGAGAGAGGCAGAGACATAGGCAGAGGGAGAAGCAGGCTCCATGCAGGGAGCCCGACGTGGGACTCTATCCCAGGTCTCCAAGATCACGCCCTGGGCTGAAGGCGGCGCTAAACCGCTGAGCCACCCAAGCTGCCCATCCTCCTGCCCAATATTATATCAATGCTGCCTTTCCAGAAGAGGATGGCCCCCAGTCTATCTATCTAACACAAGTGAAACAAAACAGTAGCTGCAGAAAAGGAAAAGAAATAAAGAAAGAGGGGGAAAAAAGGGAACAAAAGATTAACAGTAGAAAGAGATTCAAAATGTTTCACATTTTTAAAAAGGCAGTACGCTTAGTGTGTGTGTACTACAGACCCAGAGGTAGAAATCTTAAGAAGATGAAATTGCTAGGAGAAAACTGTAGGCCAACCAGTTAAAAAAAATCATTTTTCATTTTTTGAGAGCAGAACGAAGACAAAGATTCCAATTGTACGCAGCACTAATTGAAATACAATATTCAGGTCATGGGAAATAAAGTCATCTTCATTGCTGAGCACCATTTTTTAACTGGAACATTGACAAATTCCACTAAATAGAGAGAGGGGAAGTATAAGAATAAGGAGGATCTAAGTTTCCTTCCAATTCTAGTTGTTGAGGTCTAAGTTAATTTAGTATTTATCCTATGGGTTAAATATAGTCCCTAAGTAAAAGAAAAGAAAACAAACACCTTCTCTCTCTACTCCACTATATCTCTTTGTGTGAAGGATGGATTCCATACACCTTATTGAAAGAGTTACCAAGGTCTGTCTGTATGAGTTTGTACCTAAATGCCATCTTGCAGGAATCCTTTCCATGATTTAAGCCAATAGACAGTAGAAGTTTGGAGATCTAGAATTGGAATAGAATGAAGGAGTTTGGAGGACTGTGAAGACAATTACGTTTCTTTTGATGTGTATTTCTTTCAGCAAAAGTAAGCATTTTACCTTGAACAGTGTGCATGATTTTTTGCTTGGCCATTCCACTTTTAGAATCGCACTATACGGAAATCATTAAAGATTTACACAGAGTTTTCTGTAAGTGTTCATCTCAGTGTTACTGATAACAGTGAAAAAATAGAAATATCACACATACCAAATGTTAGAGAACAGGTTAAACACTCCACCCAATGCAACGTATAATGAATAGTTGAGATGGGAAGCCATTCATACTATATTGTTAAGTGAAATAAATCAGATTAAAATTTGTATGCATATTATTTTTTGCATTATTTTATCCAAAAATATGGAAGGAAAAGAATTGAAAGAATATTATGGTAATTGTGGCTCACTCTGGATGTGGAAATTATAGGTCTTTTATTTGAATTTTCTCCCATTTGCTTATTGTCTAATTTTTTCTCTGTGAAATCATATTTCCTTTGTAATGATAAAAATGTATATTAAATTTAAAATCACATATATTTTTTATTTAAGAAGGAAATATTTCTATTAGGATATTTTATGTATGTATATGTAAGGGTTTATAAAAATCATATAAAGATATATACTTGAAATAAAGACAGAGCCTCTCTTTCTTTCATGCCCCACAAGTAATCCAAGACCAGACGTGGTCAGTCCTATGTTCTAATCAAATTGATCTTTTTTGGTTCTTTAAACACACCCTGCTTATTCCCATTTTAGGATCATTGCTGAGCTAATCCCTCTGCCTTGAATGCTTTCCAACATCTCCATGGTTGGCTTCTTCTCATCTTTCAAGATTTGGCTCTGATATCACATTCATAAAGTGAAATTCTCTGACTACCCTTCTTCAAGTGTCTTTGCCTAATGTCTCCCTCTCTTGTTTCTGTTTATTTCCTTCAGAGCACTGATGACAATCTGTAGTTTTCTTTCTTATTCATGTGTCCACTAGATAAGTGCCTGACTCCTCTGGAATGTAAGCTTCATGAAGGCAGAGAACTTTCCATGATTGTTGGACCTTCAAAACCTAGCCGAAGGCCTGGTCTTTAGTGAATATAGAATGAATTACTCATGAACATTTTAGCAAGAAAACAGACATTACAATTTTCATCAAAAAAAGCTGGAGAACCAGTATCTAGTGTTAGGTGGAGATAAACTAATGTCAAGACCCTAATAATATTGTGTACTATCTAAATATAAATTTTTATATATACATAAACTATAGATACATACCTATAAATTTATAAATGTATACACATACATACACATTTATAATCTACACATATTTAAAAACTGTGTGTATATATTTATATATATGTAAATATTAAACAAAATTTCAATTCTTTTCAAAGTAGAAAGAAGATTGTAATCAATACCTTCTGTGGGTCCATCAACCACCTTTAACAGTTATCAACTCATGGTTAATCTTGTTTATAAACAGAACCCCTCACTTCTCTCTCTGTCTGAAATATCTTAAAGCAAATTCTAGACATTTTTTTTCTGTAGTTTTAATGTGTACTTAAAAAAATTAAAACAACCATAATTTCATTATTGCACCTAAAATTAACAATAATTCCTTAATATTTTAAATATCTGGTGTTTTCAAAACTGTATGTTAAAAATATTTTTCATCTGAAACATTTGTTCTTGAATACTCTTCCACATCCCATTTTTTAAAAAAATTAACATTTTAGTTAAGTTCCATGTGGTTAGAAATAGATAATATTTTTTCCCTTTTACTTGGATAATATTTTAGCTTTCTAAAGTAAACTCTTTTTCAGGTTGACTCAGGGATAAAATAGCCAGTGGTTTTTTTTTTTTAATGCATTATCATTTGGTGGTATTTGTGGTGGGGGGTTCTCATGAATCTTTTTATCTTTCTCAATCTTCTCATTTTGTTAATCTGCCATCAGATGATAAATTGCCTTCAAAGAGTAAATGATCCTGAAACTCTGTCCTAATGAATAGTCTGAACTTATAGATAGTCAATAAGTATTTGTTGATTTTATTTTATTCTGATATTTGGTTATTAGGGATAGCATAGTTTCAATAGTAATTTGTGAGTTGCTATACAAGATTAATTTTGGTTAAGCTATGTAAGAGTCATCTTGTGTTTCTTTTCCAATAAGCTGCTAGAATTATTGTAATTTTCCCCCTCTTTATAACCTTAGGCTCGTCCAATTTCTTAAAGCAGTTATAGATAATGTTAAGCAATTGATTGTGCTGCAAGTTGTTACTAAGGACAAGAAACATGTATTCTTCATGGTTGTAATACCCTGTCAGAGAGGAACAATGTAGGAGCAAAACTGTAAATTCTAGTGAGTTGCTGTAGATATGGCATCTTTGTGCCAGGTTTCCAGTTGTCAATAAACTGCATCTTTGGTCCTCAAGTCAAGATGCTCAGCTGAAACGTGAGCGTGAGAACTCCCATCTGTGGTTCCCTCACTTGGTGAGTAAGAGCAAGCTAACTACCCCTTACCTGCTGCAGCCAACAATGTGTGCTAGTTATCAGCCAGTGGATCACCAAGCCTGGTCTTTTTTCCCTCCACTTCAAATATTACATTCCATCTATCTAACATTGTCACATGTTCATCAGCTAACCTCAGACTAGAGGATCAAGGAGTGATGGAAACATCCCTGGAGACTTGGAGATTCGCCTCTGGTTTTGATGGGATATTATTCTGAGGATTCACACATGTATTGACCTCAATGCTGGTGAGGTCAACATGACAATGCAGTGTGTATTGATTTGCTTCAATTCAGAAATTGCTCATTTATCGTTTATATTTATGTAAATAAAGCACTAGTCTTTCATCTTCCAATTATAACATGTTACTGAATTAATGTGATTAAAGACAAAGCTGGACTAATGTTAGCAGGGTCTTTCTTTCTGTCATAAAGTGCAAAGGAACAATCATGTAAAATTAATATATTTCTAAGGAGGTGACTATGCATCCCAGTGTCAGTTATTATAAACTCCCTCCTATTTTCCCCCCTCCTGTTCAAGCCAATTTCATGCTAAAATACCTTGACATAGTTTCTTTTTATTTCAGGTGCTTCTTCCTGTTCTATGTCTGCATCTCCAAATTATATTATGTGGTAGATTTTTCTATAAATGGGAATATGATATCTTTGAGATGAACAAGGTTGGCAGGAATTTAGCATCCGAGGAGTTTTGAATAGGCATGTCTGTTATTTTTATTGAAATATTTTCAGCTATCTATTTTTCTTAACACAATAATAAAAAAGACAGTGTCTGGAGTAGGAATTACCAGTTCATACATTTGGCAACTGAGCTGCTTTTTCCCAGGTCATTGCTTTGTTGTCTAAGCTTGAAATCACATTTTGGAACCAATAATATGGAATACTCATAGCTATGACCCAAAAGATAAATCTTTTTTTTTTTTTTTCCTTTTTACTGGGGGAAAGGAAAATTCAGTTTAGGAATGAGAGGGATTGTATAGTTCCTGCTCTAATCTATGTAACAGAGCAGCTCTGGCCACTGAAGCATAAACAAATATATACGGTACATTTATAATTGGTTTTATATCTTGGCTTTTAATATTGTTTGATACAGAAATCATTTCACTGAAACATTGCAGTAACAAAGGCCTTATGTACGGGTTTCACCTCATCCCTTATCCATTCAGTATAAAAATAAATTGAGAAGTGTATTCTGTAGGACAGAACTTATGGAAAATACAGTAGGGTTGATATTGTGGTCTATTTCTTAAACTTATCAAACTAGCCCACTACCGGAAGACATTTACCATGGGGACAAGAGATTCATTCCTGAGCATTCCCTTTGGCTGCCAGGTAAGGGTTATCCAAGAACTGACAGCAGCATAGCATTTAAGGGCATCAGTCTGGTACAAAAAAATGAATATAGTAGAGATGGAATCACTGGGTATTGAGCAGCGGGGAAGGAGATGATTTGTGCTGCCTGCTGATGTATAAAGGTATATTATGCACAATAAGAACAGCTTAGCTCTCTCGGCTCCGTGGCTTACCACACTCTAGAACTGAAGGTACATAATGTGCAGGATAAGTTTATCTTCCAGCATGGCCTGGGCAATTATTTGGTATTGATTTTCTGAAAGTTTGGTCTTATATGTCAGCATTTTGTTGGCAAACTTTGCAACATAATCCAATCAAGTCGGTGCAGAGATGAATGCGGGTAGAGATAAACCCTCACGAGCGAGTCCTTTGCATGGTCGGTAGGTAGCCTCCCTACATTAGGAACGCTCTTGCAACGGCACTGTCTCGTCAGGGGAATTGCAATCTTGGGGAATCCCTGTGCCTGATTGCGGCTCTCCTCCCAATTGTGCACTTTTGACCTCTGTATTGATTCTGTCCTCTCATCAAAAGCGCTGATGTAATTCCATGTGCTAGGATCACGCAGTGATTTGCATTTAGGAGCTGTAACTGCGCGCTGACCCCAAACCATTTCATCAGAATGAAAGTAGCCCAAATGGCAGATGCGTTTCCCCATAATATTAAAGTCTATTGTGCCATTTGGTGGGTTTTTTTTTTAATCATATATAGAAAAGGGCATACATCACCCACTCCAGATTCTGATTTAATTCCAACCAGAAATTGAGAAATTCTTTAAATCATACCAGGGATCAAAGGGATTTTATTGATTTCCACATTCAGATCAATAAATAACATTCCTATTTGTTAAAGCTTAACACAGAATGCTGAAACCATCTGAATATTTTTTTCAGCAATTCTAGTGCTTTAAAAAATTATTGTTTTTTTTTCAGAGTTTTCCTACTAACCTATACCCATAATGAAGCCTCTTTATTGACCATCTACCTAAATATGTTAAAGAGAAAAGACATTTAATAATTTTCTGAGGAAAATAGTAAGATACTTCATTAAAAAATCCAATGCAATTTAAATATTGACTGTTACATTGTTTCTCCTCCCCCTCCCCCTTCCCTTTCTTTTCCTCCCTACCCCCTCCTTCAAGTAGAGTGAAAAATGGGGGGAAACTTCTGAAGCATAGACACCTAAAGAAAACTTCATTAGAAATTGATGTAAATCTATAATTACTTGTATTGTGTTCTGCTTTCCTATCTTCCCTTTAGTTTCTATTCTTTATTAATTTCGATCAACAAATATTTACTGAAAACTTATATATAGGTGCTAGAAATTCAGTGATGAGAAAAATAGATACAGTGCCTCATGGTGCTGATAGTTCAAATGGAGAGACAGTCAACAAAGAATACAAATAATGCTGAATATAAAAAGAAGGGAACAGTTTATATTAATAGCTGACATAAGAAATTATTCTATGAATGGAATCTAATTATTTGGAAACATACTGAAAGGAGTTTGGTGGAGAGGAGTGAGGATATTGACGGTCCTAGGTATGGATGGATCCATTCACTGAACACCAAGGGAGGGATTGACTAATTATCCTATAGAAGGAGAGGAAGAAGATGCTTAGTAGAGGGAGAACCAAAAAAGAGAAAGCAAGCTGTGGCTTATTAAATGTTCTGCAATTCACAGAAAGTATGGGGATATTCTGTATTCCTATATACTAAGAATTTGGAGGTTCAAGCCAATAGTCCATAGCCTTTTTTTTTAAAGAGTCTTCAGTAAATGCTGTGAAGATAAATTACAGAGTATGAAAGATTACAATAGGAGTTTTAGTTTAGATTGGAGCAGAGTGGTAAGACAAAACAAGACCTTTTGATTTCTTCAGATCTTGGGGATACTTGATTTCATTTAGGAAGAGTTAGATCTCTCTGTGAGAAAATAATTGCAAAATTTTCTGAGTTTACAGAAATATTAAGTTTGGAAATTTTTAAAACAAGATTTTATTTATTTATTTGACAGAGAGAGAGAGCACAAGCAGGGGAAGCAGGAGAGGGAGAGGGAGAAGCAGACTTCCCAAAGAGCAGAGAGCCAGATGATGCAAGACTTGACCCCAGGACCCTGAGATCATGACCCCAGCTGAAGGCAGATGCTTAACCAACTGAGCCACCCAGGGGCCCCTTAAATTAGGAAATATTGATAATAATTTAGATTGCATAGGAAATTCATAGTTTCAATTGTTTCAATAAACCTGTAAAGCAATCTTATGAAAAAACTTATGTGAGACCACCAACATTCAGACAGTGACTTGCTAAAGGTAACGGATAGTAAGTGGCAAAGGTAGAACTTGAATCCATATCTTCTCCCTATAAACACTGTGCTCTGTCCACTAACTTTGTAATACAGTATTTGAAGTTGTAAAAGCATTTGCCAATTGGTTTTTCTTTAAATTGTTGTTGATACCAATAAGTAGAAAAGTGTTCAATTTTTTTTCAAAAAACATAGATTTTATTTAAATTTCTAGGAATATATATATATATATATATATATATATATATATATATATATATATATATAGACTACGTTGTGGTTTACTTCTAGAGTATGTACTTACTCATGGCTGCTAGAGAATAGGAGAGGGTTTCAGATCGACTGTCCCATACACTTCTTATTGGCCCGGAAGAAGCAAGTGATGGGATGGCTCTTTATTGGCAGGGGATCTCTAAATTTCTGCCTTTAGAAGCCAGGCTAAAAATAGCAGCAGTATTAGAGGGGAAAGTGACAAAAGCCTGCCACGAGACATGCTCCTACAGAGAAATACTATGGTGTCATTAAATAATCATGTTGTTGACTTTTGTTTTGAGGGAGGGTGGTTTAGAAAGCCTTTGACTAATCCTCTGTCTCTTCCGTCATATTTCTGTGATTAATATTTTATGACAGAGGCTCAGTTCTATGAATAACAATCGACAGCATGATTGTACTTATTAATCATTATTTAAATCAATTATTAGATAACAGATAATCGAGTGGAGGACTGCCCCTTATATAAGTAGAAGATGCTGATTATCCAAGTTTATGACATGTGCATTGCTCATTTATTATCATTGATTATTTGTGGTTTAATTCGGGGACAAGTCATTGAACTCAGACTCTAAGCTCAAAGTTAAAAACCCAGCTTCACCACTTTATCAGGGGTGACACCAGTTATTTAAACTTTCTAAGGCTTCAGGCTCATCATCAAGAAAATGGGGTTAATGATGTTTATAAAATACTTTTCAGGATGAAATTAGATTATAAATATGAAATAAAGTAATGCAGGTTTTTGTTTTCTTTTTTTTTTCTTTTCTTTTCTTTTTGCCTCTTTGTTTTATTTATATGGGAGATGAATAGAACAGATCAGGGGTGGTATCAGTGACCAGGGAATGGTATGGATGAGGGTAGACCAAGAAAGAATGCTATCAGCTCCTTTGGTTAGCATTTAGATATTTGGACTCAGATCACAGGATGAAGTTCATGTGCATACAGATGCCCTAATCTTCTCCTCATCTGTGAGCTTCCCACATTGCCACTTGGTTACATTCTCTTTAGCAGGAGTTAAAAGTTTTGATCCAGAAATGGAAGGTTGAACCAATGATTTCAGTCCGAGGCCTTCTTAATTTATCTTAATACCATGTGTCCTTTTTGTTTATTAAATTCACTGAGAGTGTTCTTCAGAAAATTAAAGTCCATGAGTACAACTTTGCATGTGAACACAATGTAACTGCTTCATCATGATAAGAAATACTTGCAAGAAAAAGTGAATGTTTTTATTAAAGAGCACAGATTTCACCTCCTCTTCCTGGAAGCTCTCTAGGATGATCTGAAGCTACTGATATACTGATTCATTTCCAATGATGATAACTTTAGGAAATGTTATATGGCATCCCACCTCATATTATCTTATCTTAAATATCAACTGTAGCAGAGAACAATGGTGATGAATTATAAATAGTTTGGGGATTGATATCAAGGACATGTAAGCCAAGAAAGATAGACCTTTAAATTGTGGGTGATCAAAGTTTACTGTCTTTCTGTATCAGCTTAGTGTTTTCTTTTCAGTTTAGAAGTCTCTTTCATATTGATTGTCATCTGTGTTTCTTTACAGAAAAGAGAATATGTTTTAAAAATTGTTTTATATATTGGAAAATATTACCTTTGACACCCAGGTGTCTTATGTGTGTGTTTTGATTTGCTGCTAAGAAGTATGGGCCATGGCTATTAAATTAGTTGATCCTGAGGCTGGATAGATGTCAGCATTTCATGGGTTAATTCTTACTAGGATGAAATACAAAAGATTAGAAGGCATACTAAAGATTCAGCTTTTCTTCACGATTAAAATCTTTCCAATAATTTTTTAATGAGAAAAAACATTAGGAGGCAAGTCTAGCATTTAAAATAGCATGTGATTATTGCAGCATGTGATCCATACTTGTTTATGGTGTTGAAACCTTTTTTGCCAGGGTTGCTGTTGTGTGTTATGAACCTGCATGTATGTGAAGAAGCTATACACTGGATTAGCTTTTGAGACCATAAATATAACATAAGACAGGAATACATTTCCTGACTTCAGTAACAATTCGCTTTGCTTTTGATAACTTCAGTTGTCACCATTTAGTATTTACAAAGCAGATTTTAAGAAGTTCCACAGGGCCATCTGAAGCCTCTCTTTACTTAGAGTACTCAGAAGGAAAGCCCCGGATACGTCACAGTGCTCTTCCCATGTCACAGGTGTGGGAGATGAGGGCCACAGATGGTGAGGGAGCAGATGTGCCCTGAGGGCCAAAAGGGTGACCAGCAAGGGCACTGGCTTATGGGGGTCTTAGAAGATTGTGGTGGGAGCCACTCCTCCGGAGTGTGAAAATCTGCCTACCTATCCCGCATCATGCTCAGAGCCTTTTTAAGGGTTTGAGCTTAGCTTATGGAACCATGAACATCTGGCTTTTTTTCCACCCTCTGGAAACAGCTCCAGTCCATGCTCACCTGAGAGGAGGTGAGCATCACTAATCCATCTGCATTCCTGCTGTATCTCTCAAGCAAAATGATGAAAAGACTACATGAAATAGAAACACTCTGATCAGTTGGGAACGTTACCAATAAGTATTTTCTCTCCAGGTTGTCTAATCAAGTTCACCGAGTCTTTAACCCTGTCCTGCGTTGCATTTTGGGTACACTCACAAATGGTGATTTTTTTTTTCTTTGGGTTGGTTTCTGCTACCTACGTGTACAGAGAAGCTGAACACTTCAACCCTTCCATAGTGACAGTTGATGTGCGTGATTGTTTGCTGACGGTGATTTGGAATATTGATGCTTTAGAAAAAAGAACTACATCGAACAGGCAATCCGCACAGCTCACAAACTACACAAAGAGCATTTGATATAAATAAAGTGTCAACCGGGTGCTGCAGCTTTGTGCAGAATCATTTTCAAATTTTCCTTTTTGAATTATTAAATAGACCATGTCAGAACAACTCTGATTATTATCCAATCCATATGCTTCAACACCAACCTTTTATGTAATATCAAGTGACTGCAGTGATCAATTGGACCAATCATGAATGCACCCTCGTTCTGGAAATGATTCAAGCACTTCGCCACACTGCAGCATCTTATGCAGATATGCAAACACCTGCTGCACTGCTTATACAGGAGGCCACAGCAGGATCTGTCTTTAGGAATGTGTGGAGGCTGTGAAAATATATTTAGTTCCTTATCAAGAACTTTGAGTATAAGTCCATCTTTTTGCCATTTTAAGACTGTTTAGGTAAGTTAGGTATAGCACAATTATCCAACTATGCATCTATACAGCAGAATTATGTACATAACCTATATTGTAAATAAAATGTGATAATGCATATTTCTGAAAACTGTGGTATAAAAATAAAATGTTGTTTTTGGTTTTTAAAGAAATACACTGTCTACTGGAAGCAGAGACCGAGATACTCAGGCATGTAGCCACGTGTAATTTATAAAATGTGATAAAATGATAATCTCTCACCTACACTAATACACAGTTTATCTAGATAAATAACTCTTAGAATGAATACTGTGGATGCCTTTAGGGTTTTAGGCATTTAATTAAAACGGAACAAAAATATTAGCTGTCAGCTTTGGGATTTTTAGCATCTTCTCTTGAAAAGGATATTCTTTAGTCTGAGAACAGATTTGTGACATTCACTGGGAATAGATGTGAGGTGGTGTTTTTCTAATCCTCAAGAAAAAAGAGGCTAAAAATGCAAGATATAGAAATCTTAAGATGAAATGGTTACTTGAGAATGCCTCCATTGCCCACTGCAGCTCCCTCCCAGGACCTGGGACTGAGGGAGGAATTCAGGGAGCCTCTGATAATTGCCAGTGATTGGAGGCAGCACTGTGGCCCGGGCACTTTCGCCATCGTGCTGGTGCGTTGCCATCACTCACAATGACTGCAGAAGCAGAGGGCTTTCTTCCTATTGCCTGTGTGTGATTTTGACGTTGGACACAGGGAGGCAGGGCAAAGCAGTGGCAGAGACCAAGCGTAGGGAAGAGCCGGTGGAGGCCCTGAAGCAAAAGCTGCCTTCCAGAATGCAGAGATTATAGGAGGCTCTACTGCTGCCCCCTTAACCCTAAAGATACAACCTAAGCTGCTGTGCAAGAGACTTGTTCAGAAATTACTCCTTTTAATTGTTCCATTGTCTACTGAAAATTGATTTGGCTTTTCTTTGAGTCAATTTTTCTGGGAAAGCACTGGTTACCTCTTTGTGATAAAAATTCTGTGTCTTTAAATGCATAGATTGCACACTGTGTATACATATCATGTGTATTTCTTTTGTTTATTTTTGCTCTGTCTTATAGGGTTTGGAATACAAAGGAAGAAAAGAAAAGCCTTCTATTGTAATGCAGTGGTACCCTATTGTTGAACAAATTAATCTGGATATTTGTCCACAATTTTGATAATAGATGACACGCTGACAAAGCATGAAATTATTACTGTAAATGAATGTGGTGTGAGATTTCTATTTTTTTCACATAGTAGACACAGTGTTTATGGAACATGGTTTAAAGGCTTTATTGCATGTGTGTAGATGTTCAGCACTCTTGAGAGAGAGAAGAAAAGGTCTAAAAACTTAAGAAAATAATTTGAATAAGGAGTTAGATTTTATAAATCACTTTTAGTTCTTGTTTGGAATATTCATTTTTCGCTGTGATTTTACTTTTGGATCTGGAAATGGACTATATCCTAATTAAATAATGATTGTTATGGGACTTACTCTAATTTGTGAAATAAAATTTCACAGATCTGGAACAAAGATGCTGTTCAAATGGGCAAATGTATGATATGTTGATAATGGGTAGCAGACCAAAGGTAGTAGGTCAGAAGTGTGTATATGTGTGTGTGTTACGTGTGTGTGTGCCCTGTCTTGTCATACCAGGAGACTCATACAAGAGTTACAATCAAAATCAAAATATAACCCTTATAATTCTAGTGGAAGAGAAATTTAGGTAGTCAGTTGTTAATAACCCAAATCAATAAGCACATTGTCTTTTTCCTCCAGGTACATCTTAGCCATGAGCGCTGAAAAACACTAGCCCAGAAAGGTGTATTTCAACATTTCAAAATTGTCTTTGGTGGGGGGAAAGGGGGTAGGGATGCTATTCTATATATTTTCCTCATGGGCAATGGAAATAAGCTCTTATGATTCCATGTTCTTTTAGCCATCCACCCCTCCCCCCTTCATTTGATCACATTATTCACACAAAGAACCAATGAGCCGTACGCCATTACCTTAAAATCCTATATTAATGAGACAGCTACAGTTTTTAATCATTTGAGTTAAGCCTTGAATATTCTGTTTGTTAATATAGTGCATCCATTTAAAATGAGGACAAGCCTTTTATTGTAATATTTTATTTGCAAATAATGAATAAAATACTGATTTTTTTTCTTTGTAAAGTTGTCAAACATTCTGAAGAAAGCATTTTATTTTTGAATAGTTAATTTTATCTCTAAAAGCATGGTAAAACAAAATGTGTCCTGCAGGGTCAATTAGGGAGATAAGGGCCTGGGATTTGGTTTTCTTGCAAAATTTTTTGGATGGGAATAAATATATAAACAAACTGGATAGTATGCCAACCCTGATTATTTAACAAAAATCGAAAACGTTTGAGATAGCACTTAAATTGTACCTAAACAACTTATACTTCGTATCTTCTGGAGATGTGTGAACAAAAGGAAGATTTTTTTTTTTTTTGCTTAATCTTACATTACTTTGCCTTTGTTTATTAAAACAGCTTAGAGAAGTACTTGAGATAAAGTTAATATAGCACCATAATTTAACTTTTTTTTCCCTTCTAGCTAATAACTGTTCTCTGACTTCAAACATGACATGCAGGCCACCTTGATTCCACGGATGTCAACACCGTATGAATTAGAAAATGGTCTTACCTTTTACAATTCCTGTATAAAAAGGCAGCAGACTTAACCTCTTGAAAGTTGCCAAGCCATTTATAAGTGGGCTATCATTATTTTTTCTTTTATAATGTTTTTCTTATTTGATGAAAAATCTAATAAATGCTGGGGTGCTAGTAAAAAAAGGGGGGCTAAGCTATTGAATTTTGAATGCTTCTTAATAAATACACACAGTGAGCTGTAAAATGTTAATTCTGAATAGGAGGAAAGGTGTTTTAAAATGGAGTTTGGTACTGTTTCCATAATACAATGACATTCACAAATGAAAATCACGAGCAAAATTCAGGAAAAATTAAAAGGAATTTCCATAAGTAGGGTTTTCATGGCTAATAAAAAATACCAGAGAATTTCATGGATGCATAGCATCCATATCACTGAACTATACCTTAAAAACAAACTTAAAGACACAGAATGAGTTTTCCTTGACTTGTGTTTCTCACATCTCAGCAACTTAATCTAGGATTTTTTTCAGTATTCATGTAGAAGCCACTGCCCAGGCATTTATAAGAATTTGGGGGTCTGCCTAAAGCTAAAGTCACAATATGTGGGTGGATGGCAATGTTACTTCATTTGCATGGGAAGACAGTAATTTTTAATGCCCCTGAGATTACAGACAACATAGAACAGAAAAACCGTTTGGGAATACCAGGCTCCCATTGCAGCTCTCCCCTTGGAAAATCCAGCTATCTCACCAGTTTATTCTAACCAGAATGTACTCAGTTACCCCCTCTGCCCCACTCTTGTCTTGTCCTCCCCCCTTAGTCACATACAGACACCCTCTTACTTGGAACCTTTGAGGCGACTTCTTTTTTCTTATCATAATGGTGATTTCTGCATAAATAATCAATCAGTCAACCAAGCATTTGATCCTATTAACTGGCCAGGGCTACCAAAACCACAAAATTTTGCTAAGCTCTATCTGATGCATTCTTCTATAGAAGCAAATATATTTTTCCCCAAGTAGTTATTAGATACTTTATTTTAGATACTGCCTTCTTCTTCTTCTTTTTTTTTAGCAACAGAATCTAAGCAGCCTGATTGGAATTTCAAATGATCGTCACACTGAATTTGAAAGTCTGTCTTACACAGAATGTAACATTTTTCTTATATTTTAACCAAATAGAGACAAGAAAGTCCTTTTTCTCTTTTTCTAGCCAAATGTATGTTCAGTATTATTAATTCAAATAGAAAAAAGAACATTCCACGTGTCTGACTATTTAATAAGATTTTTCAGTCTTTTGCTAGGTTATCAGTTGCTTCCTCTCTCATTATGAAGTATACCAATTTTGCTTACGTCCTGATTTGGTTTGTTCTTAAGGGATATAAAATCCATGTTGTCATTTACCAGCGCACACAAAAGCCAGTTTGTTAGAAAACAACACGTTGCAGTATTTTATTTATTTATTTATTTATTTATTTATTTATTTATTTAATTTATTTATTTGCAAGAAAATGAGTCTGAGGTATCTGCTTACACTTAGTTTTCCCTTTCTTTACACACGAAGAAGCAAACACTGTCCCTGTCAAACGATAAATGAGGCAGAATTGGTGACGTGTGTGTTTGTCAACATAAGCAAGATCAAATGATTGCTCAGCAGGAAGAAGCCACGGGAAAGCCAATGATTTTTGACTAATTAGCAAAATAATAATAATGTCTCCCTAATGATTACCTTGTATGGGGTTGTGGCCTTTTATCAGACAGATATTCCATCAGTGCAAACTGGTGTTTTGAAGACAAATTAGCAATTTTAGTTGAAATCATGGATGTGCAGAATTTCTAAGAAATCTTTTGAAACATCCTGTCCTTCTTTACCACTTGAGTAATTGAGAATGAGAACCTAGCTGGACTTTTTTTTGTTTCCCACTGTCATATTAACAAAGTGCACTTCCGTTAATATTCTATGAGAAGAAGCAATGTGTATTTTTGAGGACCATTTAAAATACAAGTTCATTCTATCCTTTCGGGGAATTGTGCCAGAGGGTTTCATGAGGAATAACTTGATTGAAAATAACAATGTAAACCAGATTTTTTTTTTTTTTTTGCAACATGCTAACCAAAGTTATAGGGCCCATTACCATGTGTAGCCTTATTTTAAGTAATCTTTTAGGAAACTTCAAGAAGAAATAGCTAGACCTAAATTCTTGCCCTGGAAAATGTCACTGGAGCTGACATTTTCTGTGAAGTTCAGTAGTCAACCACTATTTATAGGAAACGGTGAAGACAGGAGCATCTCTCAGGTCGCAGGGCGTGTGCTGAGCTCTGTGGATTATCTTGCCTGAGGCATATTCGCAGGATTCCTGGCTCAGGACAAAGCTACATATTTCTCGCTTTCCTGTGTGCCAGATTTACACCTTAAAAATAGAGATCAAGGATGAGTGAGCTTGAAACCAGGGAATATTGTCTAGGAGAACTTAGTTTGTCATATGGTGTCTAGGTTGGGAAATGCTACATGGACTTTGCTGATTTGGGCATTAAAACTGCTAGAACTGTATTAGAACTGTATTAGATTTTCTAAAGAGAACTGATAAAACTTCCAAATGATCATGGGCAAAAGTATCTCATGAAAATAAAAAGCAGACATGATGATAAAGTTATGGTTTTTCTAGACTAGCAAACTACTTGTTTATTTGCTTTTAAACATTTTTACTCTTTAAATAATATTAATTGTTATTTTTCACGTCTTTTCTATTGTGATCGTTTAACTGACATATAGATTTAAATAACAAAAACAATCCTCCCACCCATTTTCTTTCTATTCAAATCACCAAATAAGAAGTTTTATTGTTGGGTAAGTGTTGTTTGTGCTTACAGCAGTGAATACAGGACTTGTGGTTGCCTTTCTTTTATTTTTATTTTTTGGCACCTTAAACCTGTTCAGGAAGCTCTGCTGGCACCCATCTCTCCACCAAGATCTCTCCCAGCCCCTTCCTCAAAGAGCAGTGATTTCTATGCTAGTAACCTGAAAAAAGAAATAGTAGTATTTTTCCTTTGTCTAACCCAGTACAGAGCACTAACAGGGAGAGACAAGGAGTGAGGAAGTGACAGCAGTGATGGGGCACATGGTAATAAGGGGTGGGGGTGGGGGGACAGGGGAGTGGGAGAGCAAAAGACAAGAGCAGTGTTGATAATATGCAGGGTCGGGGGTCAGAGGGTAGACGTCACTTTAAAGAGTCACATGGCTGGCACCACCAAACAGATGCTCAGAGATTCTCTTAAGTCTCCATCAACCTCAATGAATTCTTCGATGAATTCTCTAGAGCTGCACTGTCCAATAGAGTAGCCACTAACCATGTGTGGCTATTGAGCACTTGAAATGTGTCTAGTCAAAATCGACACATGCCTTAAATTCAGCATACATACTGGATTTCATGATTTAATACTAAAAACATAAGATATCATTGATAATTTTTGTACCAATTACATGTTGAAATGATTTAAGACATTTCTTTCCTTGTTTAAATATACTTTAAAAATGGCTACTAGGAAATTTAAAATTACATATGACTCACTTTAATAATCATATTATCTAGTTTCTGTATTTGATGCTGGACATCTGCACCTTGCTGAGTCTAAAGGGACTGCCTCCTCCAGGGCTAGCTAATTTCTAGAGATAGCAAAAGGACTTGCATATGAGAGTCCCAGCCATATGCAAAGCAACCAATCCAGAGCCCATACCCCCAGCCACCTTTTGTATTGGGCTCTCATACTCTAAGCCACTATTCACCTGCTCTAATCATCCCAGGGCCAGATACCAGACAGCTAAGACAGACCCTATGGCCCAGAGGTCACGGAAATTGTTCAAATTAGTCAAATTTAACTTCTCCTGCTTCTCCTATTTCCCTGTGCAAACCACAATAAAGGCCCTTGCCCATGTTTTGCACCCTTCTCTCAGCCTCCTAACTGACCTTGGTACTTCCCATGTGGCCCTCTCGCAAATGGAATGCCTCATCTTTTTGGGATCTGTGACTACAACAAACTACCTTTTCAATGGCAGTAATTTTCTGATTTGTTGGCCTTGCCATACTGGAATAATAATAAAACCTACATGTGAAAACACTTGCATATTATTTCTATGGGCTAGTGCTGCCAGAACTCTGTTTTCTCCAAGTGTGATCCACTGAGCACTTAAAAATGTGTAGAATCACTTACAAAATTAAACACCCAGATTCCTGGGACCCCTTAGAATTATCTCTGCTTCTAAAGCATAGTATTAGTTCAATAATTCTTAGTTATTATTACTTTAACACCATAATAACAACAACAGTAATAATGATGATAATTAAGTGGTTTACTTCTGGTTTGAGAGAACATTTCTTCTCTTTTTATAGTTAGTTTTGTTACTATTGTGTAATATAATAAAATATATATCTCTATATGCAAACTAGCATTTATTGTTTATAAGCTCATGTTAAGTGTTTTACACATTATCTCATTGAATCCTTATGACCAGCAATTGAGTGACAAAGTAATTTGCCCAGAGTCACACAGCTTGCTAGTATGGGGGCATATATTTATTTTTGAATGATACATGATTTGTATATTTGCTTAACACTATCAGGTACAATACTCATTCAGAAAGACAATAGAATGTATATGCACAATTTAAGAATTATCACGAAACAAACACACATGTGCACATAACCAGGTGGAGGGCATGGCTCCTCTCTGATCATGTTTCCCCTTTCTTCATCAGAGGCAGCATGCCCTGACTTTTGTGGTCATCATCTAGTGGCTATTAAGACAAGTCACTAAAAATACTCTATTGTTTTTTCCTGTCCCTAGACATTTTCAGTGATGTGTATTCTTTCTTTAAGAAAAAAAAAACTAATATTAACTCATATTAGCTAACTAATGTTAACTAATATTTAACTAATAGTTTTAATAAGCATTAAGCTTACAGGAGAGTTGCAAAAATCATAGAATTCCCACAGACGTCTCACATGGCTTCTCCTGGCATTAGCATCTTACTTTATCATACCACAATTATCAACCAGGAAATTAACGTTGGTAGGTTATTATTAACTAATCTGTGGGCCTTTTTGGCTTTCATCAGTTTCTTCAATGATGTCCTTTTTCTGTTCCAGGATCTTATCCAGGATCCCACAATACACTTAGTTTTTATTTGGGGAGACATATTTTGAACCCATTTCTGTCTTACTACAAAATTCACAAGAGCAGTGTTTCAGGGAGATTAATTGTAAGGCAGCATGTGAAATAGATTTTAGGGCAGAGAGCTAAAAGCAGGAATGTCAGGAGACTCTTGCTATATTACCATTGCTTAAGGCAGAGAAGGACTATGACAGTGCAGGGCCATCTATGTCTCTTCCTTTATATAGCACACACTGCATTGGAACAATGTGTTCATCTGCCTCCCATAGAAGCCCACAAGTTCCTTGAGGGCAGGGAGCATTGAAGCTAATTCATTTTAGTATCTCCTCCAGGTACCAAGGAGAGTGACTGGCTATAGAAGTGATTTGGTGAAGGCTTGTCAAATAAATTAGTATGAATGAGAAACGTGAGCAGAGGGGGGAAGCTATGACACACAGGAGGGATGAGCAAAGGCGAAGGGAGAAGAGGGAGAGCAAAAATCAGAGGAGAGAGACCCAATCAGCTGGCGGGCTGGGGGAGACAGCCATACAAGGTACAGCATTGATAGCAGAAGACAAAGAAAGCGAGAAGCCAAAGGAGAGGAAGCCAGGAGATTTGAGGTATAAGCAGCTAAGGCAGCAGCACTATTTTCCCATCATGTTGCTCACTTAGATTCTGTACATTATCATCCATCACTTAACTTTAAAACCTTGCCTCCTTTATTTATTGCTGTTCACAGCTCTCAGACCTTTCTTTATCATTTACTCCCTCATCGCACTCCTCCTTCACAAGATGCTGCTAAGAATAGTCTCCTGCCACAGCAGTGGAGAGTCACGTGATGCCTGGGCTTCATTGTCACCAGGCCACTTCTGGTGCTCAGCCCTTCAAACCACTTCCTGTCTCAAGGCCTTTGCGCTTGCTGGTCCCCCTCTTCCTAAGATTCTCAGCTCCTGGATTTTCAAAGGGTTGGCTGCTTCTCCTCCTTGAAGTTTTAACCCTACTTGCTTTACCCTATATCTTATGTTGTTTTATTGTCTTCAAAGTGCTTAAGGCTCGAGGAGTTTTTCTTATTTGTTTATTTGCTCACTTTGTTTTCATTTGTCTCCATCCACTAGAATACTAGCTCCAGGAGAGAAGGGGGTTGCCTGTCTTGTTTACCAGGAAACTCCCAGCACCCAGAAGAAGGTGAGAAGACTCTGAAGTGAGGGACAAATTGCTCTGCACACAGGCTCAACTTAGTCACTGGGGAGTTGCCCTAGGAGTCCACCCACCTTACTTAAAACTTCACTGTTTCAAGCATCTAAAGTACTCTCAACGCGCACTGTTCATGCTTTGCTTTGTTTTTCACCTGGGCATCTATTCTAGGATAAGGGAGAGTAATTGTCATGGTTCCAAGGTAAAATTAATTTAAAAATAATTCACTGAATGGGGATAGAGGTGAGGGAAGAACAGCTTCTGAACTAAGATAAAATTTCAAGTGAATTTGATATCACTCAGGCAATTCAATGCTTCAGTTTAACACCTTTTTAATACCTGTTAAGTACCAGGTACTGTAGCAGAAATGGCAAATATTGAAAACAATTTTCTGTCCTCTAGGACCTATTTGTCAGAAGGAACTGTCTGATAAGCAAATCACTGGTTGCAAAGCAATTTCTTTTTTTCCTTTCTTTTTTTTTTTTTAAAGATTTTATTTATTTATTCAGAGACACAGAGAGAGAGGCAGAGACATAGGCAGAAGGAGAAGCTGACTCCCTATAGGAAGCCTGATGCAAGACTCAGTCCCAGGACCCTAGGGTCATGACCTGAGCCAAAGACAGACACTCAACCACTGAGTCACCCAGGCCCCTGCAAAGCAATTTCTAAGAGCTATATAGAAGACTATGGAGGAGAAGCAGACAGACCTTAAAGGCAACTTAATATCCACTTCAAATATGCAAATTAACATTCTCAAATAATGTTTTGAATGATGGTAACAGGTGTAACTGGGGGCCTCAAGTGAATGTGACAATACTGGCTTAATATTAACAAGTTGCATCTAATGCGGTACTTAATGGTGTATTTAACTTACTAATATGTGTTGTTAATTGGGGTGGAGAGGTTGGTAAGCATCATTACCTAAACTTGACCACTGTGCCTTTTTCAAATATCTTATAAAACTAGTTTCTACTGAACAAATTTTGAAATTTCTTCATGATACATTTAGCTTAAGAGTTCTAAAACATAACTTCTTGATGTTCAGGGTTGAGGATTTCACACTTGAAAATTTTAGGAATGGAATTAAGAAAGCTCTTCATTACTTTCTTTTCTCCACTATTGTCCTAGGACTCCTTCAAGACCTGCATACTTGAAGAAGAGTTCTAACTAGTGGAAGATGCCGGATAGTTTTAAATTTTTTTTTAGAAATTCTACCTGAAGGAATGATGAAAAAGTAAACAAAAAAGCCTATCATACTAGTGTCTTGTGCCTTGTACCATTCTCTATGAAAAGGAATTGCGATTCCTGAAAGAAATGACTCTTTTCAGTGCTGGGACACAGTAGCTACAGGATGAATTGGGACTATCTTGTTATCTATAAAATAAGAAAGTGCCCACCCCCTGCTCCAAATAAATAAACTGGTAGGGCATATTACAAGGACATGGGAACAACTCTAAGTGATCCCTACTACCGACTCCTAAGACAATCAGAGCACCAAAACAATTAGTAGAGTAATAAATCATTGGGAAATTAAAAAAATTATAAGTCCATGTCAAAAATAAAAGTAAATAAACAAATGGAGGAAAAGGCAGGGTTCTTACAGTAGAATGTCAAGTGTCTACTCAAAAATGGAGGAAGTGCTGGAGTTAGATAATCACTATTTTACAATCAACTTGCTAAAGATCAGATCAGACAAGAGTCATTGATGCAGAGGGAAACTTTGATGAAGCAAGATGTTTGTATGGTATTAAGTATTTCTGCACAGATTGCTTGTAGTTGTAAGGGGAAAAACAGTACCAACATAATACTAACTATATTATAGCTATACACACACACACACACACACACACAATTTAGTTTCTATATAATAAGTAACTACATAGTAGCAATATATGATGGTGAAATCAGACAAACCTTGACTGGATGATGCAAATTAACATCAAGAAAGGGCAGATGGACATCGTGTGCCTCTAGATGTGATAACTTGAGAAGGACACAGCATCACTTATGTATTATTCCAGCCTGGAATACATTTGTGAATTTAATCATAAGGAAACAGAAACCCAAAATGAAGAATATCTCAATGTAAAAAAAAGGACTGTTTCCTTCAAACTTGTCAATGTCATAAAAGACAAAGAAAGGTTATGGAAATGTTTTAGATTAAAATAAGCTAAAGAGACATAATAATAAAATGCATTACTTGACTCTAGACTGAATCTTGCACTGGAGGGGAAAAATGCTATGAAGGACATTATTGGGTCACTTGAAAAAATTGAAGTACAGACAGTAGATTAGAAAAAAGTATCCTATCAATGTTAATTTTACTGAGGTTCATAACTATACTATAGTTTGTATGAGAAAATATCCTCTTCTTAAGAATTAGATGCTGAAATATATGGGGATAATGGGCCCTAATGTATTCAGCTTATCCTCTAGAGTCAGAAAAAAATGATATATATCCATATATAAAAATTTATATCCATCCATCCACCCACCCATCTATCCATTACTTACCCATCTCCCTACCTATTGTATCTATTCTTGATCAATCTATGGATTAGTTGATTCAACAATATGTCATCTATTCCTCTCTCTCTCTGTTGTGCAAATGACAAAGCAATTGAGTCAAATTTTAATAGATGAATCACATATATGGTATAATGGTGTTCTTTGTACTATTCTTATTCTTTCAAGTTTTCTATAAAATTAATATTATGTCTAAATAATGAATTTTTACAAGTTAACATAGCACCAGGGATAGCTTTTGTTTGGCTTGGGATTAGCCTCATGGACTCTGGAATTATATTCACCTGCTTCTAAGCTTGGCCTGATTACTAATGACTTCTGTGTTCTTGGATAGTCCCTTAACATTTTTATGCTTCTATCTCTTTATCTGTGAAATGGTCATAATAAAAGCACGCTTCCTAAGTGTTATTATATAGATTTGATGAGGTAGTCCAGATGAAGTTTAGCAATGTACATGACACATGATATCGTTCAGTAAGTGTTATTGGGATACAATGAGTATTCAGTAGATGCTAGTTGATCGAAAGGATTCATGGTTGAACCAGCTCAAAGACATTTAGAAAAAAGACACAGGATTGGACTAAATATGCTTCTGAAATCTCTTTAATTGTTATAATCTTTTGGTTATTTAAATAATTCCTTGTATTTGACTTAGAAAGCAAAAGATTGAATTTTTAATGATCTTTACTCTAGAGCAGTCTGTATTTATTTTAAAAAAAAAGTATAAGAAGCTGACCCTCTGGTCTAACTGAAGAGTATGGTTGATTTTCAGAAAAGCCTTCAAATGAAACAAAATTGAATATCACATGCTCCTTCCCACCAAACCAGACATGATTTATTTCTGTCCAAATTCAGTCAATAGTTCCTATAAAAGAGTGAAATCATACTGCCACTAATAATGATGCTAAGTTCATATGTCTAGCCACATTGACATGAAATTGGAGTTGCATAGCACCTGTTTTACCATTTTACTTGGTTTTCTCATCTGAGAGACCGAGTCTTAGGTCAATTGGATGAAAGAGTTCAATGTCACCCACTTATAAATGATGGAATTCAGACTCTCTCCTGGGTCTGGTGAATTGCCTTGATGTCAGTGATTTCTTCCTCTTTGGCTCCTGAGCACCTTCAGCAAAACTGCCAAAACCAACTTCAGTTTTTTCCTACCAAAATCTTCCCAATCTTCCAACTCTTTTTTGCTTCAACTTTCTGTTTTGGCAACTTTGAAAATTCTTTTCTGGATATGGAATGGAAAGAGATCATTTTGGAATTTTGGAGTCAAGCAGAGATGGATACAAAATCTGCTCTGTACCACATTCTTCCTGTGTGCCCTCAGGCAAGACAGAATAGTATTCACATTAAAAGTGCATCTCTGGGGGTGGGGGGTGGGGTGCACCTGGATGGTGGAGCTGGTTAAACAGCTGACTCTTGGTTTTGGTTCAGGTCATGATCTCTTGTGAGATCCAGCCCTGTGTGGAGCTCAGCACTTAGGGAGGAGTCTGCTTGAGATTCTGTCTCCCTGTCTTTCTGCCCCTCCCACTCATGCTCTCATTCTCTCTCTCTCTGTCTCTCTCTCTCTCCAAAATCAATCAATCTGGGATGCCTGGGTGGCTAAGTGGTTAAGTGTCTGCCTTCAGCTCAGGGTGTGATCCTAGAATCCCAGGATCAAGTCCCACATCAGGATCCTTGCGTGGAGCCTGCTTCTCCCTCTGCCTGTGTCTCTGCCTCTCTCTCTGTGTGTGTCTCTCATGAATAAATAAGTAAAATCTTAAAAAAAATCAATCAATCAATCTTTAAAAAAACAAATGTATTATCTCTGGGGTCAGACTTCTAGGATTAGAATCATGTTTAGTGGGACTGCTTTGTTGGGCAAGTAACTTGACTTCTTTCTGTGTCAGTTTTCTTATCTTTAGGTGGGGATAATAGAGCTTACCCCACAGGCTTGCAATAAAGTTTAAACAATTTAATTATGTGAAATTTTTACCACAGTACATATAAATGACAAGTAACTTTTCAAGTTTCAGTTTTCTTATCAAAAATTGAGGATAAGCCTATTTCATATGTATACTATAAGGATTAAATAAACTATTGCAAGTAAAAACACTCAACTCTGTACCTAGCTCACTAGTGACCTTTCATTCATTCACTGAGTATATGTTTACGGACCTCCTATGCTTTAAGGGCTGGACATTAAGAGAAGACTCAGCTATACAAGAGTCTATGCTCTACTGATCTGTAGGGGGAAAACAAGTGAGTTGCCGTTGTTACAAAAGATGAGGATTGAGTATAAGCCTGATCTCTAAATCTTGGTAAAAGTATGTTTTGTTTGTTCTATCTCCACTTTTAAGGCTATCTAATTTCCCTTTGATTTAGAGTTTAGAATCTAATTTTTCCCCCTACAAGCAGTATTTAAATGTATCTAAGTTGGCATTTAGCTAATAAGGAAAATGAACATTTTGGGGGCATTTTGAAGTTTGCAAAGGCCTTTCATGTACAGCTCCTTCTTTGGTCCTCCTCTGACGCTCTCAGGGACAGATGTGGGCCCATTATCTTCATGAAAGCTCCCACAGAAACATGTCTGCCACATATTCTTAGTGATTAGCCAAATAAAAGATTTAAAAGTAAAAATATTCCTGTCTCTTTTCTTCAAAAAGCAAACAGATTCTAGAATAGGCAAGGACAAGAGCTGGAGGAGGAAAATTGGCAATTTTTTCTTTGCATAATTTTTCTGACAAAACAAAAAGATTTCTACATCATTTTTGATGACAAACTGCACCCATATCTTTGGAATTTTTGCAAATTTAGCATCAATCATGTACATTTTCCAGTCATTTTCATTGAAATTTCATTCTATTTATCTTGTTGGCAAAGTGAAAGGCAATTTTTGTTTGCTAACGTTGCCTTTTCCCTTGCTACATTAAAAAAAAAAGGCAATGCTGACAAGAGGGAGGTTTTTCTTTTCTCCTGCAGGGAAGCCCCCAGTGTGTTCATTTGTATGTACAGTCTATCATTACTGTTTTAGCATATTTTCATTTTATTTATAGGTTTGAATCATTTATTATTTGCTTGCAAACATTTTGCCAAGGACTCTTAATTGTTACATATAGCAATTAAAACTTTATTACTTAAATAGTTTGGGGACCAGGAAAGGAAAGGTACCCAAATCAGCATAATCAATTTAGCTATAAAACACTATGTTTGACTTTTTATTTTATTTATGATAAGGATTTTGTTCTAATGCTTTGTAAGTAGCATGGCTGCTCTCTCTAGTTCTACATAAATGAGATTCATGCCTAATGTGCCTCCAATTTTCACAAACAATCCCTCAAATACAGTTTTAACTTCCATTAAGGCTATGTCTACCCATCATAAAATGAATGTTTGGGAAGGAATTACTGGTGCATGCAGGGTGTTAGCTTTTTAATAGGAGAATTCGTTTTGGCCCTGCAAGCCTCTTCATCAAAACTTTCCTTTAGAGAAGTGGTTTTTGCTGTTTTTTAGGGAATATTTCCAGACAAAAGTCACATCAAGTCCATTCTCCACTGATGTAGCTTTAGCAATCTTTGTTGTAGACAAGATTTTCCAAATAGATGAGAAAGGGTTTTTCATATAAATTTAATGGTTTGGAAATGTTTATTCAGTGTAGGCAAAGCATCTGTTAGTACCTTCTATCCCTCGGGAAGATTTCCAAAAGACTACGATAAACAAAATGGAGAAAGTCGGAAATTTATGGAAACCCCAAAACTATTACAAGAATGATGAAAATTACTTTCATAAAGTTCTGATGAGTAAGTAGCTAGAAAGTACACCCAGACACACACAGATGAACATGCACCCAAAGACTTCATCTGCAGGACGAAAAATGAGTCAGGCATTGTGCTAGGCGCTTTCACCTACAGTAAGTATCTCATTTAATCTCCACATTATTCCACTGAAAAAGGTATCATTATTGTTATCCTATTTTTACAGTTGAGAGGGCAGATAACAGCATAAAATAATTATAAAATTGATGAGTTAGGTTGAATATGAAACAAACTGAGAGAAAGAAAGACTTTCGACAGGGGAAGAACAACTTCTTTAATGAGGGTTGAAGATGTCAGGAAAGCCTTGACTGATGACTGCAACTCTCAAGCCCACTCACTGTCCTACGGCAGCTCAGTTCTCCTCCCTCACTCCTGGCAAGCTGGATATCTGTCTTCATTGGACTCCACACTCCAACCTCCATGAATTGTAGTCTGTTTTCTACTAATCAGGAGTGACTGAAAGATTTTCTGTGTGCTCTTAAGGACAAAATTGAAAACTCATACTGAAACCTTTAAGGTTTTCTTCCTTAGTACTGGGTTGGCTTCCATGATAGGGTTCACTTTTAAGAGAGAGAGAGAAGGACACCAGAGTGTGTCCTCTACATCTGTCAACATCCATCCCATCCTTGTGGCCACCCATGAACTAGGGATGGTTATGCTCATGGACTGATGAGGAAAATGAGGTCTGAAGAGAATAGGTAACATATTAAAGCTTGGGTGGCAAGTAAGAGAAAAAACTTAGATGCAAGCCCAGATCTGTCTTATGCCAATGTCTATGAACCTTAAGTTCTTTCAAATCAATAACCATTGATGAGGATCTGAGTGCCATACAATAAACCAAACAACCTGCTCCTTACTGCTGAGAGAGCAAATGTGGAGAAAATGGATGTGAAAACAGATGGGCCCATCTGAGACCCTTTCCAAATAATGATAGGGAAATGAAAAATTTTATTCATACTTCAGTGAAGTTCTGCTGTCATAGGATCAGTTCCAATGATAGAGATTACGGACCCTATGGACATCAGGAGGAAGTATGCTTCTTTCCATACCAAGATAATGTGAGCGACTTGCAGTTGACAACGACGACTTTGAGTTTGAAGATCGAAGCTCACATAGCGGGTGGCATATTTTAGCAATAAACAAGAGAACCACTGATCTATATTTATGGATGTAGGATGGACAATGTTATCGCCTGCTTAACATCCCTCCTCCTTTCCTCCTTTCTAACAGAACTCCACATTTGTTCAGCATGGTGATGTATTTTGCCACCCTGAATCTGAAGTAGACTATAATCCATCAGAACCAATCCTAACCATCATCTTCCTTGCTTTCCCAGTGTCTGCAGCATACGGGGAAGCCACGAGAGTCAGTTCTGCCAATGGAATCTAAGAAAAATCTGGTCAGATTGTTCCTGGAAAGGTTTTCCTTTTCTTAAAAAAAATAAAGACAGACATCATTGACACCACTTTTCACCTCTCTTCCTCTTTTGAATGCAGATGTGTAGCCAACTTAACTATAAAAGGACAGAAATGTCCAGCCTGCGATTGTGCTGCTGTTGAACACACATCAGAAATAGCCTGCCTTTCAACTTGTTTTTTGTTTTCTTTTGTTTGTGGAAAAACTCAACACTATTCTGTTAAGATACTATATTTTACTACTTCGTTACTTGCAGCTAAGTACATTCCTAACTGGTAAAGGAGAGATTATACCTATAATATCAACTACAGCTGTTTAAATGAACAAGTGATTAAAAGTATTATATTAGGGAAGTAATATTTGCGCTAATCTAAATGAACAGTTCATCCACCCCCAAACCTAAATGGGTTTAATATGGGTCACACAGTGATAAAAATATGATAACTAAATGCAAGTAAATAGATAACAAATAGGTGAGTGAAAGCTACTACCAAGTCTTGGGGAACTCATTTCAAATTTATTCCCTTTTATTTTTTGAAATTAAATATGCTCTGAGTTGACACTGTTCCTTCCCTCTTTTTTTATCATGGCATTTTATATATATGAAAAAATTTTTCACGCTAATTATCTGCAAACAAGAAAGGCACATCATCACAGTGAAATTAGTTCTTCCTTGATCCTGCTCAAATTTAAATGCAGCCCAAATGACACCTGACAGAAATATGCAGAGGTCATGCAGTTCTTGCTTATGAGAGACATTAATCAAACAAATGGCATTTGTCTAATTCAGCAATTTTATATCAGAAAATTTATCTTTTAAACCTTATGAAAAAGGAAGATTAAGTGAAAATAGACACAATACATTTAGCATTGAAGAGGTAAAACTCTAGAGATCAGGGTTACTAAGTTATTATTTCAAAGATCTTGCTCTAAGATTGACAGGTCATTTTGAATCTCCTGTTTCTCTCACACTGACATTTTTAGAAAAACTATCTCCTTAGTTGTCTCTACTTTACTTTTTAAGATATCATTACTAGTAGGTGAGTAGTTATGGTTTTTCCTACTGTGGTTTTTCCTCAATTGTTTGATACTTCTGAGAACACGACATCGCTTTGATAATTCTAAGAAAACAAATCATTTTGCAGCTTTCAAGGGAACATGTCTCCAATTTGTTTTTGTTTTTCACTCAGAGAATGAAAAGTTAGTGGTTGTGAAAGGCTGCTTTCCATAGCCACCACTGTGTAGGGAATGATTTGTTATGTTCCCCCTTCAGTAATTTTTATTTTTCTTTCTTTCTTTTTTCCCTTTAAATATCTAACTGTAGAAAATAAATTATATTTTAGGAGGGGAAAAAAGTGAATTTTGCAGAATCCAAAAGGCAGCCCTGGTGGCTAGACAAAGAGCCTGAATGGTTTCATACAATTTGAGTTCAGGGCGTCAGTGAAATCATCCACTTCTCCAATGAACAGATTTCACCTGGGATGAGTTTTATTACTCAGACTGTGAATAACTTGTTATAAAGCCACATTTTTATTTTGTAAGTCCCTTGTTCATGCTAAGTCTTTTGTTGGTCTCTGTTGAAAAAGAGGAGATAAGCAGGTATGCTCCAAAATTTTTCCTTAGAATATTTATTTTTTTCAGGTATCAGATTGGAGTTCGACTAATTAAAGGGCAGAAAGCATTTTCCAAGTTACCTATTCGTATACAGCAGCAAGTGGATGGGTTCAAGTGAACATCAAACATGCACAGAAATTAAGGCAGAAGAGCTCCCTTATTTGGCTAAGTGAATTATCCCTAAGTTCATACATTAAAGAGACACAGAGAAATACTCCTTTCTATCTTCACTAGCCTCAAAAGAGTAAAACATAGTTTTCCTTATAAAACACGTTTGACACTTCCCACAAAGTCTTCGAGTCCCCACAGTGAGGTCCTCACAGGGGGTTCACGGAGAATGAGATAACATAATTAAATCTTAGGGAAGTGGGGTCATTTAAAACTCATAGAGGATGAACAAATAGAGGTTGGAGTTCGTGCAAAATGAAAACTCTGATTCTTTTCATTTAACTCCTTATTAAGCCACAAAGGACTTTAATTCTCACTTATATGTATCCTGTGGCATAAAAGAAGAGGTGTAGCAGTTCTCAGAAAGATAAAAGTGTATGTGTGTTTGTGTGTGTGCATGTGTAGGTGTGCACATATACATCTACATGCATGTATGTCTGTGTGTTGTGGGGAGGGTTGCTATCACTGGCCACTCACTTTAGACTAAAATCTTTGTCTTAATCTAAATGTGCTGGAGATGAAATGCATGGTTTAATAATATGGAAACCATTTCTATATTAAATATCTTCCTTGATTGGCTCTGACAGTCAAATTTGAAATTTATTAAATAGGTAAATAGACTAAAGACCTTTTAAAAATATATTTAAGAATGTCCTAATTACCCAAAGAGCCATGTGGGAAAAAAAAAAAAGGATTCTTGAATATGGTACTGAACTGGAGTGTTTGACAACTCATTTTAACTATCTTTCAGATAAAGAATAAATTCAAAGATTCAGTCACTTGTGCTTACAGAAGAACATATGGCACGTTCTGTTGGAGGACAGAGTAACCCTCAACATCCCAGCCAAATTTTAGTTAGAGTTATTACAGCCTCTTTATCTACGGCTCCCTGTAGTCTTCACTTCCCAAGTGACAGGGCTGGATGAAGAGATGATTGTGCATAAAGTGGTTTGTGATCTTCCTAAGGGAAAGACTTGATAAAACGTGGGCTCTTCTTAGGATACAGCAGATGTGCAGACTCCAGCGAAAGCCCTGCTCGCTTGAACGCAGACAGCCATGAATCACGCACTGTCACATTTCAGCAGGGCTGCTTGGCCAGCAGGGCTGGGCACTCAGGAAGAAGGCAGGAGCAGGAGGGGCTCACCGGCTCTCCAGTCTCTCTGGGCCTTTTTTTTTTTTTTTTCTGTCCTTAAATCAGGCCTGGGGGATAGCTCTGCAATAAGCTTGGAGCTGGAACTGGAGCTGAGGGGGAGCTGTCATAATCCAGGTATCTCTACTTTTTATTACTTACCCAAAATGAAAATATGAGTGAGGGTCAAGAGGAAAAAGCTCAATCCCAATTTTGACTTGGTAAGCAGCATCTCACTCACTTGTTGGGTCAGACACAGGGAAGTGCCTCAGACCACTGCTGAGCTTCATCCCGAGGAGCAAAGGAATTCTAGCCAGGGAACAAAGACCAGCACAGGGCAGCATGGAACTGAGGGCTGTGTTGAGAAACCACTTCATAGGGAGGGGAAAGAAGAGGCATGCCGTCCGCCTCAGGGGCACATTTGGCTTCTCTTCCCTTCCAGGTGGAAGGGGAGTCGGCTGTCCTCAATTACATATCTTCCCTTAGGAACATAGAACTACCTGCCAGATTCAGAAGTGACTCAACTTTTAGGAGGCTTCTTTGAGGCTATGCTATTTGTATATTCACCCAGGAAGTAACTGTAGAGCACCTGCTATGTGCCAGGCTCTATGCTGGAGGCGAGGGGTGCACACAGAGCTGCCCTCAAGGAGCTTCTGGCCCAGGCTGAGTAAGCAGAGGCACAGGGAAAGCAAGACCAATTTAAGCCCCATGGGGGATGCAGGAACAAAATGGTGTGCTTGAAGGGCACTCCAAGAAGGGCGTCTCATGGACCCTGACAGCACTGTGTAAACATCACTTTGGTTCCTTGCTGAGTCTCAGGCTTGGTGTCAGCATTTTTGAGAGCTAGCCGGAGCTTGGCAGCAACCAGCACATCTGCTGCATTGCAGGAAGAGCTTGAGATTTCTAAAGCTGTTTCTTTAGGAAGATCACAGTCCTTGACTTCTGATTTCCACATAGACTTTCAGCATTGGGAGCAAAATCCTCCCAATGTGTGTCAGCAAGCAGTCAGGAAATGAGATGCCCTGCTACTCCCCTGGCACAGGAGCAATAATGCATCGCAAGTTTCGGTTATAAAAAATAAAAGGAAGAAATCAAGATGATGCAGTAGATAATGCCACGTTCCACCATTTGGATGAGATTTGAAATATTCTTCAGGCCTGTCTACAAGCCTAGTGTGACTCCCTAAAAGCACAGATTCACACAACCCACGGTAGGAACACAGAGTCATGAAATTCCAATGTTGTTGTTGTTTTTTAATGTAAGGGAATTTTGTTAACATTTGTCAGAATATTTAGTTTTATTGATGTCTGGGATTGAATTCTGGAGAAAGTTCTCATATTGGAGGTTGCCGTTACAGCTTTATCAGCTAATACTGCACGTGTATGTGTGCGCGCGCATGTTTTAATATATGTGATAGCAATAATGAAAAAGAGGAATGGAATGTTAATACACACCAGCTCCCAAGAGAGCAAGGAAGCACTGCAAATATACACAGTGGCATCAAAGCAACATTTCTTTTGAACTAAATAATGCAAATTAGGTTTACCTCGATCCATCTCCCTTTTCATTGGAATATATTTTCAAAGAAATGAAATATGGGTTGTCCTTGTTTTCTTGCTAAAAACTAGGCCTCCCTAAACAAAACCAAGTTTTTGAGGCTGTCAACACTTCTTACAAATGATGACATTTTTTTGTAAGCATGTTAAATTAGAATAGAGAAGATCCTGGCTAATTTGGGTAGCTCAAGCTTCTGAGGGCTTGTGTTGCGCCCTTTCTTTGCGGTGGAAGCAAATTCATATTGACTGTCTTCTCCCCTTTCTCATTCAGTTTTCATCATCACATCAGCTGTGGGCCCCTGCACTCACCCTCACATTCTCTTTGTTGTGTTGTTTCCTGCAGGTTTGGCTTATTTTTCCCTCCCCTTCTCTTGTCTTCCTGTACGTATTCTCCACGAGTTTATTTTCCATTTGGAATCTATTTTATCCCTGCTACGGGAGTATCGATCCTCTGTCATATAGACCACCTGCTTCCTGGTGTCCCCTCTTGACTGTCACACAGGCTATTATTGCATGTAGGTCACTTTTGATTATTCCAATGTTGGCTGCGGTTTTCCCAGCTGATGCCATATAGCCTTCCCGTATATCATCAAGAGCATGCAGAAGGCCCCCTGGCCTTTTGCTTTGGCCAGATAATCCATTCGGAGGCTTGGATTGAAAAACAAAAAGTGGCCACATTTTCCTATTAATGAAAACATAACTTTTTGGTTGAGGATGAGGAACAGGAAAGAGAATAACAAGTAAAACTTGGCTTTTGCATGTTACCAAAGAGAGAGCAAAAGTCCTTATGTTTTCAGGCTTTGACGTACAGCCATTTGTGTGGACGTGCCCGTAGAAAGGAATTTGATGGATAGCTCCCCACCTTCCCACTCCCCATCCAGACTTGCATGCTGTTGAAGAACAGGCCTGCTATCGTTCTTCTATGAGGTTGAGAGGCCAGGCAGCCACAATCATCGTTAAAAATGTAGGGCTATTTCAGGAAGGTGTAAAGTATGCTAAATCCTATGAAATATATTTTTAGACAGATCTAATCTGGAGAATGATGCCTTTGATTAAGGAAACTTGGTAAAAATCATCTTGCTGCTCAGAAAAATCATTTTAGGTAAAATAAATCAAGAGCAAAGATATTTAATGGGTTCAATTAGTCACGCTGAAGTCATGGGAGTGGCTATACAAGTGTACTTTCCCAAGTATAGAGGGGACCAGACATTCTCTCCTTCTTTGTGTCCACTTTCTTTTCAAGAAAGCTAGTACCTATGCTTCTACGCCAGGAAGCTCCTGATGAAATATTTTAAAGGAGAATGAGCAAGAGATGTGTACTTTTTCATTCCTCCTCGAGCATCTTGGACCATTTTTCCTCTTCTCTTAATGGCAGAGTGAATGTATCCATGTTTCACAAAACATCCCTCCCACTCCTGCCCAAGAGCTCATTATATATTACAAAGAGCAGCAACCTTGTCTCTGTGGAGGTAGCCTGTGTCTCTCTTTCCATGATATAACCTTGAGAGACATGGAGTAGGGTAGAGAGTTCTTCATGATTTCCTTTTATCTGCCTCGTTTTCTCACACACAATCAAATGGTGTTGAGCTGCCAACCCACAAACCCTTGAAGATTTATTCCTTGGCTAGGGAAGTGCATAATATTGAAGATGAAAACTGATAGGTGGAAGGGTAGGGAAACAGCAAACATCTTTCCTTTAGCTGTCTTGGGCAGAGCATCACGTACTGATCTGAAGTTCAATACACCTATTTCTATTCTTCATTCATTCATTCATTCATTCATTCATTCATTTATGTATTTATTTATTTAGGGGGGCAGAGGGAGAGAGAATCTCAAGCAGACTCTGCAATGAGCACTGAGCCTTATGTGGGGCACCATACCACAACTCTGGGATCATGACTCAAGCCAAAATCAAGTCTGATGCTTAACCTTCTGAGCCACCCAACCCCCCTCAACATGCCTATTTCTTACTTCATGGCTACCTATTCAGGGAGAATGAGGCAGCAGAGGCAAATGTGGCATCACCTTCTTCATTTCAGCCTTGGAAGGGGGGATGTAGGAATTATATACTTTAATGTGTGTGTGTGTGTGTGTGTGTGTGTGTGTGTGTGTGTGTGATGGTTAGGCGGTTTGGGGACAATGCTGGTAAAATAAAACTCTCCTGAAAAAATTAATGATGGCAACAAAAATTTTGAGTAGGAATAGATCAGATACTGTGCCTTTAAGAGTCTCACAAATGTTTGTGTTGAAAATAAAAGGCTTTGAAACCACAGGTTTTATTCCAGTTTCTGGAAAGTGTTGATCCAAACTGGTATCTTCTTAATAATTCTCAGACATGAAAAATCGTTTTAAAGCTCAAGTTAAATGGTTTGTATATAATACACTGTCCCTTGAATAACTCTGCTTGAATTAATTTCAACCAAGAGCATTGCCTGTTATAAACAGAACTGATGTTTTCAATACCAAAATTCTCTCAGAAATATAGGTCTTTTGATAAAGCAAAAAATGACATGTCATTTCCCCTTTTAAAGGCTTACATAAATCCCACTTTGTTATTCTGTGGATTTTTCCTTTGTCTAACACACTTGTAGGAGCTTAGGCAATACCTGCAGCCATGGAGCATAATGATTGCAGTCAAGTGTCTAATAGGTGTTTTCCTTTGTTCTGGTTTCAAACTAAGTCTCTGCCATGGTCCATGTCCTTGTATTTAAATCACTGACTTAGTAGTGCTCGAGCCACAATAGATGCCATTGGGGAGAAGCAAAAGACAAAATACTGTGAAACTCAAAGCTAAAGAGATAAATAAAGTCTTAGTGGGAAATCTCTGAAATATTTTAAGTGGTGAAGTAATGTGAACAGATTTAGTTTGGAGGAAGATAAGATTAGTTGCAGAGTAGGGATTTCAGCTGGGGGGCCAAGAGGTGGGGAGAGGAGAGTGGTTAGAAAAACCTTGGAGAGCAGCCTGAGTGGTAGAAGGGTAAGGGAAATGTCAGATTGGGGGGTGGCTAGGTTGAGAAATTAAGGAGTTGAGTAGGAGAACTTGCTAACTGATTGGGGGTAGGGAGTGAAGGAAATAAAGGATTCAAAGATGAGGTCCATATTCTTGCATACGTAACAGATGGTCATTTATTGGGAAAACCCAGCAGGAGATGATACATTCATGTTGAGATATGTGAATTTCAAAATACAGATGGGACAACCACATTTATTAAGAGGTGTGGAGTGCAGATAATTTGGGAATCAATACTTGGTAGAGAAAAGTATTTGTGGGCATAAAGAAAGATGGGGACTTGCATGGAGGGCCCCACATTAAAGTGAGAAGAGGGAGCCCAGGATAAAATGAGAGGAACACCCACACTGAGAAGATAGGATCAAAGGGAATAGAACCCCAGAGGTGAGGATGTTTTATGAAGGAGGAAGTAGTTGACAGTAAATTCTACTGAGAAGATAAAGATGGAAAAGAATTCATTTGATTTTGTTGTAAGGGAAAATAGGTTCAGTGCAATAGAGGGGATGGAAATCATCTTGCGATGGGTGGACGGTGAGGAGCATAGACAAAGTTTTCCATAATTTTGACAGTTGAATCAAAGGCAGTGAATTCTCTATGCGGAATTTTTAACCCTACCACACATGAAAACTTCATTTAGATACAGACATCATAACAAGTTTGATTTTTAACTTTGACTTGACTTATTACTATGGCAGAAGGCCCAGCTCAAAGAAATAGAACCTGTTATAGAAGTACTATCAGAAAAGAATGGCCAAGTCAGGTGAAACCGCTATCGTATGACTGAGTATTTGCCTTTGTCTCTGTATGTGTTTTGGTTTGCGGCCATTAATAGCTTAGATTCCATGAAGCAGTGGCAAAGGGGAGTGTGTCAGAGCAGCAGGCCAAAATTAAATTACAGCAACCTCGCACTTTGCATTAAAACCTTCACTCGGAGATGGAGGCTGGTAATCACATCCAGATTTTCCTTAAAGACAATGGCCCTCCATGCAACTGGCCACACTCAGTTAATTCATGCTGTCAGCTGCCTTTATTGGCTGTGGGGAATGCAGTATTGATTCTTGAACTCAGCAGCAGCACAAAGAGCCACTAGTGCATGGTCAAAATGCTGCAATAAAGGGCTGGCAGCTTGAGAAAAGCAGCCATTCCGTTGCACAAACAAGGTCAATTAGAGGACAGTGCAGTGTAATATAAATAGCATTAGCATCCCTCTTCAACTCCGATGATATCACGCTGGCAGAATGACAGTAAGGAAAATAAGGTTTAATGTCGAATAAATATAAAGGCATTTAGTGTAATTTAATTTCAAGCGCTCTATCATTTTAAAAGTGCTATGAGTAGCAAAATATTTAGTTTCATCATGGGTAGGAATTTATGTCTACAACACTGATTTTTTGATAAAACTTTGTGCTCTAGCCAATTAGTCACGTACAGTAAAACTGATGTCGTTAATGCTATTGAGAAGTAAACAATTTCTCATTCACAGTTTCAATGTAGTGTGCCTACCTGTTATTTATTATCCTATTTAATATTGAAATTTCAGAATCTCTAGAGTATCATGAAGGAGGAACAAAAGATATCTTGGTATTTTTAGTTTAAGAGATAGAGCCAGTTGCGTCTTTTTCTTTTCTTTTCTTTTAAGTTGCTGGAAATTACTAGGACCTTTTGTTTAAATACTTGCATTCATTACTTTTATTTATGGGAGAATTTTTCCTACCTTCTTTGTCAGTTCAAAATTAATTACAAATGTAAAACGCATCATGCTGTTAACACATACTCTATGCGGGAAACAAATTATACTCTCAAAATAGATAATGGACAGCTTGGAGAGGTAATTGATAAACCTACCCTGCCTACAATAACTGAATAGATTTTAGAAAAATATATAATTGTAAGGAATGGAAAGACTGTGTTTGAATTCTCTTAGTAATGAGTGCGCCCAGGGTTGACTAGGAGCAACTCATTAAAGTGCATAAAAGAGTTTAAAGAAAGTTTGAAATCATGGTGTCTTTGAAATGTCCATTAACCTTTGAGAGCGTATATAGTTTCTCAGGCTGATGTTGTCCAGTAATTTGGTCAAAACCAGTTTCTAAAAGATGAATGTACCAAGTAGCCTAATGTATTTCCAACAAACCAGCTGTGTTCATTGTGAGCTGGATACAAGAATCCCACAATGCTTTCATAAACTTCTGTGAGTGAGTTAATATATCTCATTTTTTTTTTTTTTTTGAACCCATAGGTCCTCCTCCATCAGCTAAAAGATAATTTGTGGGCAGCCCTGGTGGCTCAGGGGTTTAGCGCCACCTTTGGCCCAGGGCGTGATCCTGGAGACCGAGGATCCAGTCCCACATCAGGCTCCCTGCATGGAGCCTGCTTCTCCCTCTGCCTTTGTCTCCTCCTCTCTCTCTCTCCTCTCTGTGTATTCTCATGAATAAATAAATAAAATCTTAAAAAAAATAAAAATATGATATACCATAAATGACTTTCTGGCCAGTGTTTATAAGTCTAGTAAACATCCTTTCTAATGGATGCATAACATTCCATCTTATAGTTATAGCCTCACTAATTATCAAATCTCCTTTTGTACTACATTTGGATTTTTTCCAATTATAGTTAATATGTAATGAATATTCTTATATACATTTTTTTCATACTTAAAATATTTCTATAGGATACATTTCTCAAAAACAGAATTAACCAGCAGGTTAAGTGAATTTTTTTTTAATAAACCCTTTATTTTGAAATTATTTTAGATTTATAAACTAGTTGGGAAGATAATACATGCCTCATCCAGTTTCCTCTAAAATTAACATCTTATATTACCATGATAATATCATAAACTATGTTTAGCTGTGAAAACTAAGAAGCCAGTATTGGTACATTACTATTCATCGGACTCCAGATTTCAGTAGGATGTTTTTACTAATGTATTTTGTTATTGTTTGAGGATCCAATCCAGAATAAATGCATTCAGTTGTTTTCTGTTTCTTTGGGGCTGTGATTATTTTCGCTCTTCACATGTTGCCCATCACCCTGACAGTTCTGAAGAGTACTGGCCAGGTATTTTGTAGGAGGGATTGATTGATATTTGCACTTAAAATTTAATCCCCAAGATGTTTTATTAATCTATTATACCAGTGAATGTTAGTGACTATTTTTTTCTAATAACCTTGACACTGGAAGATATTTATCTCTTGTTAAACTTTGCCTCCTGGCTGGTGATAAATAGAATTATTTCATGGATTTAATTGATGTGTAGATTGAGAATATTTTCAAAGACTTATCATTTGTTTTTCATTTCTTATGAATTGATCATTCATGTTCTTTGTCCATTTTTCTACTAGGATATTGAACTTCTCTGATAAATTTGTTAAATTTTTCACATATTAGAGCTCTTGGCCTTAGGATTGCTCCAAAAATCTTAACAAATATTTATATCATCGTGGGTTTTTTTCAGTGTTTTAATGTTTTTTTTTTTCAATAGATAAGTTGTTGTAAGTTACTTTCCCCACAGTGTCTGAATAATTTGTCATGTTTAAAGATAGTACTTTCTTTACACCTAGATTACAAAATGTTCATGAATTTATTTCTTGTATATTTTGGCCTCATATTTTACATACCTATCTTTGACACATCTGGGATTTATTCTGATGTTAGGAATGTTGGAGGGATCCAGTTTAGTTGTGTATACTCTTATGCCTTTTGTTTATTTGGTGAAATGGAACTGACAACATCTGAGGGAGAAGTAGTCATAATTTTTGGTTCCAAACACAGTAGAGCCTCATCTGAAGAAGAGTATGAGAAGTGATATTTTACTGTACACCTACCTGCTACCTTAAAAACCTTTATAGTCTTTATTTTGCTTGATCTCTCAACTGCATCTAACACTTATTCACTACTCCTTTGGGTTTTCTGATCCCACATTACGTTTCTTTCTTTTCTCTTTCTTGATCTATTTCATGCTCCACTTAAGCTCTAATTCTTGAGGGTGGGTGTTCCTGCCATTTGGGTTCTGTACCACTTACCTCCTCACCTTGAGTGTATGTGTGTGTGTGTATACATGTATATATTGTACAGTTGTCATCTGTCTCTTGTTGTAACCCAGAAACTATTCTAAGCAAATTAAATATAATTACTTATATAATCCTCATGATAGCCTTACGAAATTGGTACTATCATTATCATCTTCTTTCTATAGATGAGAAAACTAGAAAAATTCATACACTCTCCTAAGTTAATTTAAATTCTGAAAAATGAAGATAGAATTTGAACCCAGCCTCTCTGGCTTAAAAGTTCATAGTCAAAAAAAAAAAAGTCCATCATCTTCATCAGTGTGGTGAAGTGTCCCTCAGTACTATGTGGCTGCTATTGGTTGAGAGAATTATCATCTACTTCTGTAATGTTTGTTGGTATCATTATTCACTGAACTAAAGAACCTGACTTATTCTCTACCTCACCTTCCATGTATAATGCATAGCCAGTATTGTAGATTTTACTTCTGTATGATTTGAACTCAGCTTCTCTCCCTCAAGTCTTATCTGCTATGCTAGATTTGGCCTTCATTATCCTTTGTCTGGGCGACTGCAATAACCTTCTAACCATAGTGCCAAATCTGTTTGGATGGATTACAGGACATTTATCTAAAAGACAAGTTTAACCATGACATTCCTCTGAATGAGCTCCTCAGCAGCTTCCTCCCTATCCTAGTGTGAGTTCTAAGCAAGGTTCTCCATGCCCTGAAGCTCACTCCCTGACCTCGCTGATTTCCGTTCTTCCCTGCTTTCATCCCAAACACTCCACTCCAGACTGTTCTGCTTGGGTCATGTTTCCCACTGTCTGAGTCTCTCCTCATTCATTGCCCTCTACAGACAGTCCTCTCTCCAGCCTCTTGCTTCCAGGATGGCTGGAGCAGGTACCTTTTCTCCATCATAACACTGGATTTCCCAGGTACTGAAGTCATCTGCCTATTTGTCTGTCTCACTGAGCTCCTTGAAGGAGGACTCAACACTGTTTCATTTGTCTTTACTTTTTTAGTACCCAGGTGCCTGATACTGTATAGGGCACTTGTTAAATGTTTGCTAACCTGAATTCTAGAGGCAATTTTATAATATCCTAAGTACTATGCCTGCCTTATAGTCACATCAGAGAGAATCTTTTGAGCTCTTGAACTACTTTAAGCAGACATTCAAGTCACTGAAGGAATAATTGTACACAAGTCAACTATGGAAATCATTGCTTTCAAACAGCAAGTAAAGGAACGTTTCCCGGATGGATAGATGCTATGTTATTATAGTGTTTGGTACATGTAATTAGTGAGCTGCTCTTGTAGACGTTCCTTGACTTGCTATTAAATCTGTGCTCTGAATCTCCATTTCTATTAAAATGTAACTGCAGCTGATTTACATCCCACATCCACAACATTAAGGGCAATGTAGAAGCCACCATCTCTAAAGACCCAGTGGTGAGTCTTTCTGACATTGGTTTGTGATGGGAACAGGAATTTAGGGGGACGTTAAGGCAGCATGTACAAAAAGAAGTCAGGGTGATGGAGAATAGACATTAATAGAAAAACAAAAACCATTTATTTGGCATTCTTTATGTGCCAGGGACTGAATTATCTCATTTAAAATTTTACATGCTCCTCCTCAAGTCTTCAAGACATGACTATTGCCTTGAAATTATGGCTCCTGATAAGCAGGAACCGCATAAAAAGGAACTCAGATATCTTCTATACCTTTCATGGAGTAAAACCTAAGTAGTTAGCCGCAACCGTTCCTTGTCCAGTATGGACTATGTTAACTGGAATTCAGTGCCATAGAAAAGCCTTCCCATCCCCTTAACACAATGGTCTCAGGAGACTCAGAAACCCCAAGAGTAGAAACTCCTTCCATAAACCTTTGAAGTTCAAATCTTTTAAGCACACAAACATCTCAAGGGCCCCTTTGGGCTACTGTGAAATGTCTTCACATCGAAAAATATTTTTTTTGCAGGAAGTCAAGGTGGAGAAAGAGTATGTTCTAAGACATGCAGGAATGTTTGTGACTATCCCTGCCAGTATTTCTATCTCCTTTGGATTTTTTCCTATCATTATGTATGGCATTTGTTTTGCCCTCCTCAGCCTTCCTATAGAATGCCAATGTGTTGATTTTTGGTGATTTTGGCCAATGTGTTCCTTAGGATTTCTTCCTGGGAAAGCTGGATGAATAAAGTAGGGGATGTGCACTTCCTACTTCCTAGAGAAATGTGAAGTCTAACTCTTGCTGTTGTGTCAAGTATTACAGACTTTCTGTCTGATTTGCCTTCCCTTCAAGGTTGTCCCACACAGGGATTCCAGATTTTGAGTTAAGTTAAACAAAACAGATAAAATTAGCCCATTCTAAAGCATAGAAGAAAAACTCAGTGATATTTTAGATGTGTTTGGGGCAGGAAGAAAAGAGCAATCTGAAGAGGAGGTCTTTGAAAACAGGGAAAGTCCTGGCAAAAGGATAGCAATGCTAGGTTGATGATCTGGAGTTTGTAGATTTCTCAATCAATCTCTTCTTCATGTAAGGGGTCTTGCCATTCTTACCATGAGACTACTCTCCAAGACTCTGCAAATGGATTGAATGGAGACTAGTTTAAACAAAGCAAAGCTTATGGACAGCCCATATTTTAGGATCTCCTTCCTTATTCTTACCGTGAAAATATTATTTTGTTAAATGTGTGCTATTTAGTTTTTTAAATTCATCTTTAAAATAGATTTCCCCTGAAAGTGTGTGTGTGTATACGTGTGTGTATGTATTGCTTGCATATTTATTTAATCTTCTTTCTCTGTTTTTCCTTTTTTGTTGTTGTTGTTGCTCTTGGTTATTTTAAACGTTGTCATTAGCTCTATGTTTTATTGTACTTCTACCTTAAGGCCCTTAAATAAAAGTATCTTTTATTAAGCCATAAAAGTCATTTTAACTATGTATACTCTCTTAATTATGTCTGTATAGGTAGACACATGTTTATATTTTATTTTATTTTTTTTTCATGTTTATATTTTAAAAAATAAAACAAGAACCTTTAACTGTTTTCTCAGGAGCAATGAGAATGCAAATGAATAAGAATTCATGTTGATCTATTCTGGAGGTTTTTGGAATTTGCTTGGAAATGGGAATGAAATACCGTGTTTCTTCTTCTTTCTTTTTTTTTAAGATTTATTTATTTATTTATGAGAGAGAGAGAGAGAGAGAGAGAGAGAGAGAGAGAGAGAGAGAGGAGAGAGAGACAGAGACACAGGAGGAGGGAGAAGCAGGCTCCATGCCGGTAGCCCTATGCGGGACTCCAGGATCGCTCCCTGGGCCAAAGGCAGGCGCTAAACCGCTGAGCCACCCAGGGATCCCCCAAGTGCCATGTTTCTATATGCATTTCCTTTCCGTGTATTTTGCTTAAATATCAGTGGCAATGTGTCTGTGAAAATATAGTTTTCAACAGCCTCATCATACATGAGTGGAATCTCAGCGTCCACTAAATAGATTTTTATATCTCTTCCATCTCTATTTAAATGTGACTTCATTTTATTTCCTTAGCTGGAAACACTGACAAAGGAAAAAAATGAAGGAAAGAAGGAAAAAGAGGAAGACAGGGCTGTTCATTTCTGCTATCAAATGACCAACAGAAAATCTATTAAAAACTACATTTTTATATGAAAAATAACATTTGGTTATAATAAAACTCTAGTGTACATCTTTAAGCTAAGATGTTCTCCGGTTATTTTGATTAATTTGTATAATTAAACAATACAAATAAATTAAAATACCAATAAGTTAATTGTAGTCAAATTATTTTTCATTATAGACATGCTAGCTAAAAGGAGATCTGAGACACAGAAAACTGAAAGTATTGTTCAGCATGTATTGAAGTCTTACCATGTATCAGTCATTGTCAAATACTACAGATACAAAGAAGATAGAGACTTTGCCCTTGAAGAGTTCCCATTTACTTGAAAAAACAGAGGAAGACAACCCTCTAAAATAAAATACTTCCTAAGCTTCAGAAAAGTTGCACAGGAAACAAATGATTCATACACTTTGGTGGAAGCTTGTACAATGGATAATGAGTAGAATTTGCAAGGGTAGGAGGAAAACTGGTGCTTTTCCTTTTTTTTTTTTAATTTTTATTTATTTATAATAGTCACAGAGAGAGAGAGAGGCAGAGACACAGGCAGAGGGAGAAGCAGGCTCCATGCACCGGGAGCCCGACGTGGGTTCGATCCCTGGTCTCCAGGATCGCTCCCTGGGCCAAAGGCAGGCGCCAAACCGCTGCGCCACCCAGGGATCCCCTGGTGCATTTCCTAATGAAGATTGGAAAAGTGCTGGGGGACAACTGTGACTGTTACAGAATGCCATTCAAGTGGTATCATAAAATATGTAGTCTTTTGTGTATGAATTTTCCATTTAAAATAATGCCTCCAATATCTATATTGTTACATGTGACACTAATTCCTTTTTTGTTTGTTATATATAGTTGGGGACTAATCCATTGTATGGATATACCACAACTGTAAATGGGTTCACTAGTTAATGGACATCTGGCAGGTCTTTTTTGTGGACATATGTTTTCATTTTTCTTCTTTAAATTTCTAGCAGTGGAGTTTCTGAGTTGAATGCAAAGTGTAGGTTTAACTGTAAAAAATTGCCAAACATATTTCTAAAAAAGCTATAGCATTTTTCATTTCCACCAGCAACATATGAGAGTTTTAGTTGTTCCATGTGATATTTAATTTCACATGTCAACTTGACTTGGCTAAGGTAAACTATTATTTTGGGGCATGTCTATGAGAGTGTTTCTGGAAGAGGTTAACATTTCAATTAGTAGACTAAGTAAAGAAAATCACCCTCACAAAATCTGGTGGGTATCGTCCCTTGAGGGCCTCAGTAGAAAAAAGAAGGGGAAGGGCAAATTTACTCTCTGTTTCAGCTGGGACATTCACTTTCTCATGCCCTCAGATATCACTGCTTTTGATTCTTAGGTCTTTGGACTTGGACTAGAACTACACCATGACTTTGTTGGGCCTCCAGTTTGCAGATGGCAGATTGTGGAATTTATCCTCCATAATTTAGAGAGCTAATGATGCAAAATCTCTCTTTTGATATGCCTATATGTAACCTATTGGTTATGTTTCTCTGGAAAAATTCGGATACATTCCTTATCCTTTCCAATACTTGATATTGTCAGTCTTAAATTTCTTATTTTATTTTTTAAGTTTAAATTCAATTAGCCAACATATAGTATATCACTAGTTTCAGATCTAGTGTTCAATAATTTATCAGTTGCATATAACTCCAGTACTCATCACATCATATGCCCTACTTAATGCCCATCACTCATTCAATCTTAAATTTTAGCTATTATAGTGAGTGTGCAATGGTATCTCATTATGGCTTGAATTTGCACTCTTCTAATTACTAGGAATGTTAAATATACTTGTCATGTCATCATTTGCTATTCATATACCATCTTTAGTGAAGTATCTGCTCAACTATTTTGCTCATCTTTAACAATTGATCTGTGTCCATAAATATTCCTTATATAGTCTCATATATTTTTGTATTCTGGTTCTTTATCAGATATGTGTTTTCTTTTTAAAAATTTTTTTAAATTTATTTGAGAGGAAGAGTAGAAAGAGAAAGAGAGAGAGAGAATGAGAACAGTCGTGAGGTGGGAGAGTGAGTAGACTCCTTGCTGAGCAGGAAGCCTGATGTGGAGCTCAATCTTAGAACCCTGGGATCATGACCTGAGCGAAAGGCAAACATTTAACCCACTGAGCCACCCAGGCACCTCTCAGATATATCTTTTTAAATATTTTTTTCCAGTCTATGGCTTGCCTTTTATTTTTTTAATGTTTATTTGAAGAGCAAACATTTTTAATTTGAATAAATTCATCAGTTTTAAATGGCATGTGTTTTTGTGCTTTTTGTTGCAAAGTTACGAAGATTTTCTCCATGTTTTTGCACTTTGATTTATAATCTGTTTGAGCTAATTTCTGGATTTTATATTAAATAAGAGTCAAGGTTAACTTTTTCTTGAGTGTATGTGAAATTGTTCTAACATTATTTAAATGATTATTTTATCCTCACTGGATTACATTGGCACATTGTAAAAAATGTCCAAGGCTAGACTCTCTATTCTAGCTCATTGATCCATATGATCCATTATCCTTTGCCAACACCTCTTTATCTTTACTGTACTAGCTTTATTGTAAATCCTAGAGTCAGGTAGCATAAGTTATCCAACTTTGTTCTTCAAAAATGCTTCTTTAGTAGTCTAAACTTTCACAACTTAATACATTTTAGAATCACTTTATAAATTCTATTCCCAAAGTCTGCTGGGATTTTGACTTATATTTTGTTGAATCACAATACAAATTTGAATGTTTTGACAAAACAGAATCCTCCAATCCATGAATATGCCACTTTTCCCCATTTATTCAGACATTCTTTAATTTTTCTCAGCAACAGTTTTCAGTACAAGGTTTGCATATCCTTCGTTAAATTTGCTCCTAAGTATTTTATGTCTTTAAATTCTATTAAAATGGGATGCCTGGGTGGCTCAGAAGTTGAGCAACTGCCTTCAGCTCAGGGCATGATCTTGGAGTTCTGGGATTGAGTCCCACATCGGGCTCCCTGCATGGAGCTTGCTTCACCCTCTGCCTGTGTCTCTGCCTCTCTCTCTCTCTCTCTGTTTCTCATGAATAAATAAATAAAATCTTTAAAAAAATCTATTATAAATAATATTTTTATTAATACTTCAATTTTTAGTTGTTTGTACTAGCAGATAGAAATATAAATGAGTTTTGTATATTAATCTTTATGCACCTTCTACAAATCTCTATATTTTCTATTCATCATGTTTCTCTGGAGAACTCTAATACATTCCTTATTATTGTCATTCCTTATCAACTTATTTGTTTACTTGCTTTGTGTAGATTCTTTAGGATTTCCTACATAGATGGTCATGTCACATGCACATAAAGACAGTTGTACTGCTTCCTATCTCTATGTCTTTTATTTATTTATTTTTCTTTATTGCATGGTCTAGGACCACTAGGATAATGATTAATAGAGATGGTAAGAATAAACATTTTTTCCTTGCTCTCAATCTTAGGAAAGCTTTCAGATTTTCAACATTAAATATGTTGTTGGCAGTAGGTTTTTTTATAAATACACTTTGTCAGTTTGAGGAATTTCTTTTCTATTCCTGCTTTGCTGTGAGTTTTTACCATGGATGGTTGCTGAATTTTGTCAAATGCTTTCTAAGCACATATTGAGATGATTATCTGACTTGTTTTAGCATATTAATTAATTGATTGACATTGGGTTTAGACATAAAACCAACTTTGCCTTCTTTGGATAAGCCCAAATAGGTCATAATATTTTGTGCTTTGTATATCTACATTGCTAGATGTACTTTTTATAATTTTTGTTAAGGGTTTTAGCATATAAAACAGGAGGATATGGGCCTGTGGTTTTGTTTTTGTTTTTGTTTTTCTTTCTTTTTTTTTTTGTTTCAGTTTTTGTATAATGGAAATATTGACCTCATGAGATGAGTTGGGGTGAGTGCCTTTCTTTTCTATTTTTTGGAGGCACCAAACTTCAGTAGTAAAGTCTTTGAGTATGGAGTTTTTACTGTGGAAAAGGATTTCTATTAGCTGCAAATTCAATTTCCTTAAAAGATAAAAGACTATTCAGATGATCTATTACTTCTTGAGTTAGCGTCTGTAATTCACATCTTTCAAAAAGTTTGTCCATTTCACCCAAATGGCCAAATCTGTTGCCATATAGTTATTCATAGTATTTCCTTATTATCTCCTTAATGTAAGGCTGATCCTATAGTGATATCTTCTTCATTCTTGAAATTACCAATTGCATTTTCTTTTCTCTTGATCAGTTTCATTAGAATTTTGTTTTTTGAATTTTTATAATTTATTGATAAAAAGAAGGCTGAATAATGACATTTAGGGTATCTTGACAAAGTTAATACAGTATCTGAGGACAAACAGCATTAAATATGGGGCATGTCCTATATACAGATGCCTGGAAACCTATAGATTTTATAATGATGTGCAAAGGCCATGGTAAAGGGGCAGACCCTGCAATCCCGCTACTGGATACTAAAGGCATCTGTCTCATAAGTCAGTAACCTGCATTTCCTGCTCAGGCAGAAATCACCTTAGCAGATAGAGCACTGGATGAACAGTCAAGAGGATTCGATTTTACTCATAGCATAATTTTATCACTTCTTCCTTCCTTTCCTTTGTTCTCTTTCTTTCTCTTTTCTGTCTTCTATCAATGGCTTAGCTCTTTGGAGAGATGACTTTAGGTATCTCTGAGGTGCTTCCTTCCTCTCTTCAGTGGAGAGAGGAAGGAAAGAGGAAGAGAGGAAGGGAAACAGGGGAGAGTGAACAGAGATGTAACCTGCACCTGGCACAAGATAGTTCTGTGGGAAAGCTTCCTTGTGGGGTCATGAGGTTTCAAGATTCTTACCCTGGTATCTTGAAGGGAAATGGCTACACTGTGCATTGGGCATGCCTGACCCTGAACACTAGCTCTTGAGCAAAGACTCTTGGGCTCCAAGGAAGCAGTAGTATCACCCAAATCAAGACTCTGTAAGGTGTTGGACAAGGAGGAGAGAGTGTGACTTGGGCTAAATGTGAGAGGTCCTTCCTTCTCCTGCTTCCTGGGTCTTTTTTTTTTTTTTTCAAATTTGTTCTATTCTATTTATTTAAACTGAAAAACAAAACAAAACAAAACAAAACAAAACAAAAAACAAAAACCGAGGGATGCCAAGTGGCTCAGTTGGTTAAGTGTCTGACCCTCGATTTCAGCTCAGGTCATGATCTCAGGGTCGTGGGACAGGGCCCTGCACTGGACTCTACACTGGGTGTGGAGCCTGTTTGGGAGTCTCTCTTCACCTCCTTCTGTCCCTCTCACCCTTCCCCTACCTAAAATATATACATACATACATACATACATACATACATACATACAAAAAATCCTTTCTCCCACACCCAACTCCTACCACTGGCAATCACCAATATGTTTCCTGTATCTGCTAGCTTTTTTTTAAATTCCAGGTGTAAGAAGATCACATGGTATTTGTCTTTCTTTGTCTGTTATTTTAGTTAGTGTAATGCCCTCAAGGTCTGCTTATATTGTTGCAAATGGCAAGATTTCATCCTTTTTATGACTGAATAATATTCTATTTGTCCATTTATTCATCAATGGACACTTAGGTCTTTTTCTATATCATGGCTATTGTAAATGGTGTTGAAATAAACATGGGGGCACATATATCTTTTTGAATAAGTTTTTTTTTTCTTTTTTTTTAATAAAGACTCACAAGTGGAAATAATAAAGACTTACAAGTACTGGATCATATAGTGGTACTATTTCTAATTTCTTGAGGAACTTCTATAATGTTTTCCATAATGGCAGCACCAATTTACTTTCCTATCACCACTGTACAAGGGTTCCTTTTTTCCTGCTACCTTGGCAACACTTGTTATTTTTTGACTTTTAGATAATAGCCTTCTGAAAGGTGTGAAGTCATATCTCATTGTGATTGATTTGCATTTCCCTGATGATTAATGATGTTGAACATCTTTTCGTGTACCTGCTGAACATTTGTATATCTTCTTTGGAAAAATATTTATTCAGATCTGCTCATTTTTTAACCAGACTGTTTTGTGTTGCTGTTTGGGATTTTTTTAACTATTGAGTTTTATCAATTTTGTTATCTTTTCAGTGAAGCAACTTTTGATTTTCCATATTTTATTTTGACCTCTATCACATTAATTTCTTCCCTATGTTTATTAATTTCTTCAGGTTAATTTAGGTTTAATTCTGTTTTCCTAATACCTTAGGGTGGAATCTTATTTCATCAATTTGAGATCTTTTTTCTTTTCTAATATGAATGTTTAATTCTATAAAGTAACCACTAAACAATGCGTTAGCTACATCCACAAAAATTTGTGATGTTTAAGTTCTCAAGCAATTCAAAATATTTTCTAATTTCTTGTATGATTTGTTAACTTATGTGTTATTTAGATCATGTTGTTTAATTTCTAAATATTTGGAAGTATTCCAGATATTTCACTATTACTTATTTCTAGGTTAATTCTTTGTATGATTTTACAGAAATTTTTGGTATGTTTACAGAAATTTTTTGTATGATTTTAATTCTTTTAAATTTATTGGGCCCAGAATATGCTCTTAGTGTTTCATGTGCATTTGAAAAGAATAGGCATTCTTTTCTTGGGTAGGATTGGTTGATAATGTTTTTCAAGTTTCCCATTCTTACTGATTTATATACATTCTATAAATTACTGAGAGATTAATGTTTAAATATTCAATTATAATTTGGATTTTTCTATTTTGCTTTTAAATTCTACCAGCTTTGCTTCTTATATTTTGAAACTTCATTGGTAGGTACAAAAACATTTAGTACTGTGTGTCTTCATGATGAAACAATTACTTTATTAATTATAAAACATTTGTCTCTGTGATAATATTCCTTGTTCTGAAATCTAGACTATCCGATATTAACATAGCAACTCTAGCTTTCTTTAATTTTTTTATGTATACCTTTTTCTATAATCCTACTGTTAATTTATTTATGTCTTTGTTTATTTTTAAAGATTTTATTTATTTATTCATGAGAGAGAGAGAGAGAGAGAGAGAGAGAGAGAGAGAGAGGCAGAGGGAGAAGCAGGCTTCATGCAGGGAGCCCAATGTGGGACTCAATTCCATGACCCCGGGATCACGACCTGAGGCGAAGGCAGATGCTCAACCACTGAGTCTCCCAGGTGTCCCTAGGTCTTTGTATTTAAAGGGAGTTTCTTATAGACAACATAGAGGTAGGTTTTACTTGTATTTGATATTACCTCCCTTTTAATTTGAGTGTTTAGACTAGTAGTTCTCAAGCTTTCTGGTCACATAACCCATGTGTATTCTTATCATGATTTTGTTTATGTGGATTTATATCTATTGATATTTAGTCTATTGAAATCTAAAAAGAAAAAATGTAAATATATTTATTGCTACATTTAAAATAATAAGAACAACATTACATGTTTGTGTGTGTGTATAAATATGTCTGATAAATTTCTTTTCAAAAAACGTTGTTGAGAAGAATGTTTCTTTTTTTCTCTGCATTTTTGCAAATCTCTTATATGTTTGGATTAATAAAAGACAACTAGATTTGCATATCTGCTTCTGCATTTAATCTATTGTAATATGTTGTATTGAAGTACCTGAAGAAAATCTGGCCTCACAGAGATACTTAGTTGGAAAATGAGGAGAATTGAATAGCCTTTTCCATTTTTAGCTTTGCCTTTCCTTAGTAATACAGAGAAAGCAAATGATGCTTGAGAGCAATGCTTTGCATTAATGCCCTCATTTATTTAGATTGTTTTCCTACTCAGAACATAGTATATAACTTCACTGTTTTAGTTTCACAAAAATAATATAATTTCTTTATTTAGAGCTTGAGTACTTTTATTAAATTTATTTGTGGTATCTCATTATTAAAATTTTATTGAAACTTTTATCAACTACATTTTCTAGCTAAAATCTATGATGACTTTATATTTGCCACCTTGCTGAACTCCATTACTTATAGTAATGTGCTATCAGTTAATTTCCTAATTGTCTGAAGATTATACACGTTCTTTTCTTTATCTTCCTTCTTTACTTTTTTGAACACGTTGTCTAAGACTGCTAATAAATATTAGAGGGTAGTGGTAATAGATAAACATATTGTCTTCTAATTTTTAGTAAGATTTATTAAACATAATTTTCTGAAAGTTTATGAAAGAAATCCTTTAAAAAGTTGGGGAGACTTTTCTAATTTACACTTACTAAGGACCTTTGGGAAAGATAAGTATTGATCTTCATCAGTTTTGGCATCTGTTGAGATAATAAATATTTTTCTTTATTATAAGAAATGAATGCCTTTGACAATTTTTTTTAACACAACACTGGTGTGCTAGTAAACTGACCCTCTGTATGAAAAAAAAATTCCTTGATTTGTTGCATTTGCCAATTTCTGTGTTGTACATACTTCCTTAATAGCTGGTTTCAAGCTATCAATTGGCTCACGGAATTACTGATTATGTTACATTTATTTTTCATGTGCAGCTATAAGGCAACTCCAGCTAAACAGTTCATAAAATAACCTTGTATTCTTGGTTAAATTGTACCTGGTCATTATGTAAAAATACATGAGCCAGTTGCCTTTTTAAAAGTAAGATGTTACACTAGTTTTTAAAGCTTATGTAATATCATTGGACTATTATGGCTTTCTACCTCTTTGTATGTCAATTTTGTAATATACATATTTTTAAAAATCATTATTTTCTAACATCAAAGATTGGCATATATTTATAGTATTCTTTTATAATTTTAAAAATTTCCCGTGTCTCATGTCCCCTTTTAAGTTTTTAATGTTGCCTGTTTATATTCTCTTTCCATTTTTTTCTTCACCAAACTTGTAAGAATTTACATTCTTTTTCAAGCTTGTTTATTAATTAAACAAAACAGATTCTCAAGTTGTACATTTAAATCATTTATGTTCACTCTTTCTTAGTTTCTAATCTGCGTATGTAAAGACATAATTTAGTCCGGATTTATTGGGCTTTGACAGTGTTTTGAATGTATTATAGATTTAGTTATAGACATGACTCTCTACTGACTGCACCTCACCTGATGCAATTTTATCACACTTCTATTTAGCCAAACATTAATTAACTTCATAGAAAAGAAGTGGCTACTTACAACAAAAGCAGATGCATCAGATCTCAGCCAATTGCTGGACCACTAGAAGCCCTAATACAGGCACAGAACTACTTGACATTCCTCTCACAAGATGGCTGCTAGATCTGAGAACATGTTCAGTTATCCACAAAAAAGATAGTAAAATGAACCTCAGAAAAGTCATCATCATATTCTGAATAAAGATTTGCCAAATGTGTTTTATTTATTCCTTTTTCCTTCCTTCCATTCTTCCATTTTATGCCATTTTTTCTTTGCAAAATTGTTTAAAAGGGGTTATTTATTTGTTTGTGAGAGTATGTGTGTGTGAGTAGGGGGAGAGACAGAGGGAGAGAATCTTTAAGCAGACTCCCTGCTGAGTGCAGAGCCTGACTTGAGGCCCAATCTCAAGACATATGAGATTATGCCCTTAGTTGAAACCAAGAGTCAGATGTTTAACTGACAGCCATCCAAGCACCTTTCTTATGCTGATTTTTTTAAAAAGGAAATAATATATAAAATGTTAATTTCCACATACTTCAGAGATTATGTCTAAAATATATAGACTTTTTTTTACATAACCACAGTGACATTATCTCACTTAATACAATTAATAAACTTTGTTCCACTGTATTATTTTTTGTTCCTTTGTCAAAAATCAGTTGGCTCTATTTATGTAGGTCAATTTCTGGTCTCTGTTCTATTAAACAATTTTTGTTTCACTGATCCATTTGTTTATTTTTTTCCCTAACTCACAGTCTTGCATACTGTAGCTTTTTGGAAGTCAGGTAATGCCAGTTCTTTAATTTTGTTCTTATCCTTCAATATTGTGTTGACGATTCTGGGTCTTTGCCTCTCCATATAAACTTCTGTAGACTGCTAATGTGATGGGTTACATTAATTACTTTCAAATGTCGAGCTAGCCTTGCATACCTGGGGAAAATCCCAAGTATGGTGTATAATTCTTGAGTATGGTATATAGTTCTCTTAAATAAATTATTAGATTCAATTCAATATTTTGTTGAGAATTTTTGCATCTATGTTCATTAGAAATATAGGTCTGTAGTTTTCTTATTATATCTTTGTCTGGTTTTGTTATTAGGGTAATTCTGGCCTCATAGAATGAGTTAGGAAGCAGTCCCTCTGCATTTGCCCTCTGAAAGAAATTGTGGAGAATAGTTATAATTTTTTTTCTTAAATAAATGGTAGAATTCACCAATGAACCCATCTGGGCTTGGTGCTTTCTGTTTGGGAAGTTTGTTAATTGTTGATTCAATTTCTTTAATAGACATATATCTATTCAGATAGTTTATTTCTTTTTGTGTGGGTTTTGTCAGATTGTATTTTCCAAAGAATTGGTCCATTTCATCTAGGTTATCATATTTATGGGGTTAGAGATGTTCAGAGCATTCCTTTATTAACCTTGTAATGTCCATTGAAAGGATATGTAATGATGTTCTTTCTTTCATTTCTGATATAAGTAACTTGTATCTACTCTCTTTTTTCATTAGTCATCTTGGTTAGAGATTTATATATTTTATTGATCTTTTCAAAGAACCAACTTTTGGTTTCATTAATTCTTCTCTATTGATTTCCTGTTTCCAATTATTTCTTTATTCATGAGCGACACAGAGAGAGAGAGGCAGAGGGAGAGGTAGGCTCCCTGAGGGAGCCCAATATGGCACTCGATCCCGGGATTCTGAGATTACACCCTGAGCCAAAGGCAGACGCTCAACCACTGAGCCATCCAGGCACCCCTGTTTTCAATTTTATTGGTTTCTGACTTAATTTTTATTATTTATTTTCTTCTGCTTACTTGGAATTACTTAGGTAATTGATATAAGATCTTTCATCTTTCGTCCCAGTGTTATTGAGATGCAATTGCCATAAAACACCATATAAGGTATACAGCATAATGCCTTGACTTACATATGTTGTGAAATGATTGGCACAATAAATTTAGTAAACATCCACCATCTGATACAGTTACAATAAAAATAAATAGAAAAATTTAAAAAAATTGTTCTCTGTAATGAGAACTCTTAGGATATACTGTTAACAACTTTCTGATATATCATATGGAGTGGTAACTATAGTCATCATGTTGTACATCACATCTCCAGTACTTGTTTATTTTATAAGTGGATGTTTGTACCTTCAACCACCTTCCTCCAATACCCACTCCTCCATCCCTCATCTCTTCCTTTCCAATATATGCATTCAATGCTATAAACTTTCCTCTAAGCACTGCATTCACTGCATCCCACTAATTTTTATATGTTGTGTTCATTTTTATTTAATCCAAAATATTTTTAAATTCTCTTGAGATTTATTCTTTGATCCACATGTTATTTAGAAGTGTGTTATTTAATCTCCATATCCTTTGGGTTATCTTTCTGTTACTGACTTCTAGCTTAATTTCATTGTGGTCTGAGAATAGAGTATGATTTCTATTTTTTAAAATTTGTTAAAAGGTGTTTTTTGACACATAATGTGGTTTCTTTTGGTGATCGTTCTATGTGGGCTTGAGAATAATGTATATTCTGCTGTTGTTGGATGAAGTAGTCAATAGATGTCAATTATATCTGCTTGATTGATGGTGTTGTTGGTTCAACTAAGTCCTCATTGATTTTTTTTCTGCTAAATCTTTCCATTTGTAATGGAGGATGTTGAAATCTCCAACTATGGCAGTGGATTCTTCTATTTCTTCTTACAATATGTCTATTTTGTCTCACATACTTTGATACTCTGCTATTGGGTATGTGTACATTAAGGATTGTTATGTCTTCTTGGAGAATCAACCTCTTTATCATCATATAATGTTCTTCTTCATCCCTTATAACTTTCCTTTCTTTGAAGTCTGCTCTGTCAGGAATTAATACAGCTACTTCTGTTTCCTTTTGATTACTATTAATATGGTATTTTTTTCAATCCACTTACTTTTAATCTGTATATTTCTTTCTCTATGTAGTGTGTTCCTTGTAGACAACACATACCTAGATCCTGTTTTTTGATCCATTTTGATAATCTCTGTTTTTTAATTGGTGGTTTTAGACCATTAATATTCAGAGTGATTCTTGATATATTTAGATTAATATCTACCATATTTATTACTGTTTTCTATTTGTTGCTTTTATGTTTTGTTTCTATTTTTGTCTTCTGTTCTTTTTCTGCCTTTGATTTTAATTAAGCATTCCATTTTCTATCCCTTTTTAGCATATCAGTTATAATTCACTTTTCCCTATTTAGTTTGCAAACTCTAGAGTTTGCAATATATATTTACAACTAATCCAAATTTGCTTTCAAATAACACTATGCCATTTCACTGGTATTGTCAAACACTTACAATAACAAAATAATCCTAATTCCTCCTCCCTCTAATCCCCTATATTGTTTTCATTCATTTCACTTATATATAAGCATATATGTATGTGTGTATACACACATACACAATTGAATACATTGTTGCTATTATCATTTTGAAAAATGCTATTAATTAGATCAATTAAAAATAAGAAAAATAAAAGTTTTTATTTTACCTTCACTTATCTCTTCAATACTCTTCCTTTTTTATGTAGATCTGAATTTTATTACCTATACTATTTTTCTTCCTTGTAAAGAACTTCTTTTAAAATTTCTTGCAAGACAGGTCTACTGGCAAAAAAAATTCATCATTTTTTGTTTGCCTAATAAGGTCTTTATTTCTCTTTCACTTTTCTGAAATAATTTTTCAGGGTACAGAATTCTAGATGGGTGTGGTTTTTTTCCCCTCTCAACACTTTAAATATTTTATTCCACTCTCTTCTTGTGTGCATGTTTCCTGAGCAGAAGTGGAATGTAATTCTTTTCTTAATTTTTCTATGGGTAAAGTATTTTTTTCCTCTGGCTTCTTTCATAGTTTGTCTTTGATTTCTTATAATATGAAAATGATATACCTATGTTGAGGGGTTTTGGCATTTATTTCATTTGGTGTTCTCAGAGCTTCCTGGATTTATGCTTTGGTGTTTGACATTAATTCGGGAAAATTCTAAGTCATTACTGTTTCAAATGTTTTTTGTTTTTTGCTTTTTTTTTTCTGTTCCTTTTTCTCTTTCTTCTCCTGGTATTCTCATTATGTGTATGTTACATCCTTTGTAGTTGTCTCACAGCCACTGGGATTTGCTGGGATTTTGTTGTTGTTGTTGTTTGCTTCTACTTTTTGTTCTTTTTTTATTTTCAGTAATGGAGGTTTCTATGGAGATATTCTCAAGCTCAGTGATTCTTTCCTTAGCTGTATCCAGTCTACTATACTTCCATCAAATACATTATTTCTATTAAAGTATTTTTATCATTAGCATTTCTTTTTGGCTCTTTCTTAGGATTTCTAGCTCTCTGTTTTGAATTGCCTATCTATTCTTGCATGCTGCCTACTTTATTCATTAGAGCGTTTAGTATATTAATTCTAGTTGTAAATTCCTGGTCTGATAATTTCAACTTCCCTACCACATCTGTTCTGATGCTTGCTCTTTCTCTTCAATTTTCATTTTCATCTTTTAGTATGCCTTACAATTTTTTTTCTTGATAGTCAGATATGTACTGGGTAAAAGTAACTGCTATAAATAGGTCTTTAGTGATGTGTGGTAATGCCTGGGAGGAAGAGAATAGTTATACAGTCCTATGATTAGGTCTCAGTGTTTAGTGAGCCTAGGCTGTGAAATTCACAAGTGTTTTACAGTGTTTCTCTCTCTTTAGATGGGACAGGATGACTAGAAAAGGCTGGATTTGGGTGTTTCCCTTTTCCCTACACGGAAGGCTGAACTTGATTATTTCCCTCCCCAGGTCAGTTAGGCTCTAATGATACTGCAGCAGGTTAAGCTCTGGGTAAGTAGTTTCTCTTGAAGGCAGGCCTTGTTAGAAAGAAGAGTGCTGTGGTGTATCTTCAGTTGGTGTTTCCTCTCTTCCCTCTGCTAGAGACGTGAGGAGATTTTTCTCCAATATTTACTGTGAGACTTTGGTCAAGCTCCTGGAGGTAAAATTAATAAGAGTGTGGGGGTTCCTCTATAACTGGGTCACACTGGAGTTTTTAACTCTCAGACTTGTCCACAATGGACTTCCAGCCATTTGTTAATGAATAGCTTAGGTTTTCCTACCCTGCCTTGGTTCTGTGGCAGTTTCTGTTCTTCACTCTGTTTCGTATGCTGTGACTCCCTGTATTCAGCTTTCTGCCTCTTTAACTTTGAGGCAGTGGTTTATCCTGTAACCTTACAGATCCATGAAGAATTGTTGATTTTTCAGTTCAGCATTTTAGCTGAATAAGAAAATAAATAAATAAATAAATAAATAAATAAATAATAAATAAATAAATAAATTATCACTCTGTTAGGATGTAGTGGTGATTTCCATCTTATACATATAAAACTGGAAATAAGAGTCTACTTCTTTTTTAAGTTCTATCTTTTCCTTCACATTTATTAACTAGCTTTCTTTTGTTATAATAATTCTTTTCAATTTCAAAACTTTAGTTTTTTTTAAATTTTAGCTTTCTCTTTATTAAATATTATTATAAATTACTGTTTTCATCTTCTTTTCTTTTAACTCATGGGTTTTTCTAGTCAATAGTTTTCAAAAGTTGTGAACTTTGTTCTCTTTGGTGTTTATGTGTTCCATCTTTCTCCATGATGGTTCCTGTCATTTGGACCTAACTCCATTAGTTTGTGATAGAGTCCTCGAGTTCTGGAACAAGATGTCTCAGACAAATCTATATTTTATGCTTCAGACTTGTAACCAGATGCTTCCCCAATGAACCTTGGTATTTATGGAGTACGATCTGCATATAGGAGTGCTCACTGCCGCTGAGTAGTCATTGCTTTTAAGCCCTTTAAATGGACATAACTAGGAAATACATGTTTTAAAAGAAAAGGTCATAATTTAATGTTATTTACAATTCAAATTTAATATTACAAGTGTTTGCTATTTCATTTTGTTTTTATACCTTATTTTATTTCCTGTCATTCTTAACTCCTTCTAATAGCCAAAATTCCATGTTTGTTATATTCTACTACATAAAATGTATCTCATTATTAATTATATAATTCAAGCTTTTTGTATCCTTAGTTGATTTGTTAACTTTTGAAAGAGGTGCAGTAAATCTTCAACTATGATTGTAAAATTTTCCATGCTCTTTTATATTGTTTTTCTATTTTCTATTTCAAAGCTGTGCTATGAGGTTTATAAAAGTTCAAAACTGTGATTTATTTATAATGGATGATGCAATTTGGCAATATGAAATATTCATCTTTTTCCTGTTTAATGTTTGTCATCTTGATTTTTTTATGTCAGATAATACTATTGTTACACTTGCTTTATTTATAGAACACATCTTTATATTTAAACTTTTGGTGCTATGGTTTAGATGTGTCTTTTTAAAATAGTTTATCCTTAAAATTTTATATGTCTATAATAGAGAGCACATATGTGTTTGTTTCCCATAGACACAATTGCATTTCTAACATTCTCACTTTTTATTTACTTTTTTAAAGATTGATTTATTTAGGAGAGAGAGAGAGAGAGTGGGGATGGTGAGGCAGAGGGAGAAGAAGACAAGCAGACTTCCCACTGAGTGGGGAGCTCAATTAGGGGCTTGATCCCAGGACCCTGAGATCATCTGACTCTTGGTTTCAGTTCAGGGTCCTGAGATCTAGCTCTGTGGTGGAATCCTCAATGGAGTCCTTGTCAGACTCCACACTCAGCAAGGAATTGGCTTGGCTTGGGATTCTTTCCCTCTTCCTCTCCCTCCCCCTCTAACCCTTCTCTCCTAAAGTAAATAAATAAATCTTTATATATATATATATAAAAACCCAAATACTGAAATAGTTTGAATAACAAGATTAAACTATAAGCAATGTTTAAAAAATGATAGTTAAGAGCTCAATGATCTTAAAATGGATATTTATACTAATAATTAGATGCATGGCCATTCATATGCATAGGAAAAATAGTTGTGTAATGAAATAAATATATTACTAGAAATACCACTATCAGTCTATAAGAGATGGAAAAAAAATAAAAATGATATTCAATGTTTCTTCTATAAATTAAAAAATGAAAAAAGATGCTTTTTTTGAGTAGGGAAAGTAGGTGGCAGAGAATAGTGGTAAATATTTCTAGTGGTAAATTTTCAGTTTGGGAGAGCACTTGCCCTTTTACTGAAGCCGCACTGTTTAACCTTTTCTCTAATACCTATTATACTCTCAGTTAGCTGTTAGTCAAGTGCTACAAACAGATTAAAGTTGAATATTTCTTTTTAAAGAAATATTTAATTAATTAATTTATTTGAGACAGAGACTGAGCACAAACAGCAGGAGTGGCAGGCAGAGAGAGAGGGAGAAGCAGGCTCCCGTTGAGCAAGGAGCCTTATGTGGCTGATCCTAGAACCTTGGAATCAGGACATGACCTGAGTCGAAGGCAGATGCCTGACCGACCGAGCCACCCAGGCACCCAGCTATTTCTTAATTAGGCTTAAAATAGGTAAAGCTTAAAATGATGTAAAATTTTGGGTACTTTTTCAGGGAAGATAATAAGAATAATAAACTATTATTAAGTTCTATATACAGTTCTACTTGTTTAATTCTTCCAGTGGTTCCATGAGGTAGGTACTATTATTATTTACAGCTCACATGTGAAGAGTTTAAAACATAGAGTTAAAAATTTTCAAGATCCCAGCTATTACAAAGCCATGCACAAGTTATCTTACCTCATAAGGCCTCAGTCTCCTTAACTATTAAAAGGGGCTTTAATAGTATCCACATCATAATGGTGCTGTGTGAGTTAAAAAAGCTAATTACATGTGAAGTGCTGGTAATAGTACTTGCAAAAAAGCAAGCAATATACAAGTGTCAAGTGTCAGGAAACACCTGGGAAGATGTGCCTTATAGGATTTGGCTTTTAATTATAAGAGTTTTCTCATATTAAACGTATAGCACCAGCTCTCACTCAGGTATTTCTCTTTTTTTTATAAAAGTGATTTTTCATTATGAATACCATATATATTTAGTCAATACAAACTAGAAAATGCAGAAAAATAGGAAAAAAACTACCAACTCTTACTCCCAACAACTGGGCAACCACTGTTAACTACTCATTCATTAATGTCTATTAGGATTTTACTATGTGCTCTTTGAAATGTTCTTTTCCAGTCAAGATTATATAATTTAAATGATAATTAGTAATAATGGATTCAATTTTTAGTGCTTATCTTTTGCCAGGAACTATTTACAGAATGTCTTAGTTAATCCTCATAACAATTTTATGAAGTAGATGATATGTTAATCTCACTTTAGAGATGGAGAAAGTGAGTTTTAGAATGGTTAAGTGACTTGTCCAAGATACCACTGTTTATATAGCCCTGAAAAATGTATAGAATTTTCCAGGCTAACCTTCCAGTGGAATAAATTATTTTGGACTAATTTTCGGCTGTTGTTATGAGAAATCAATAGACTGCATGATTTTGAAAAACTGGTTCTTTATTGGTTAAGAGTCTGTTTGGCTGCCTTGCAGGCACCTTGAAACTAAGGTGGTCCAGCACATTCTGTTACTATTCCAGGTTCTCTCCATCCCCTGCACCATCCTTATGTTTATCACTACATGGTCAGAGAGTAGCTCATTCACCTCACCTTCATGTTGTTGTGGCCGGGTCATGGACATGGAGAAATGTAGAGGTGGTACTATTAAAAAAATCAAAACTATTTCCACAAATCTACAGAAGACTCCTAATGAATAATATATCATTATCCAGATGTGTCCAAAACCCACCCTTGTCTGTGATCAAGTTTGGCATATTAAGGGTTTATTTTGGGGGACACATTGTCACCTTAAAAATCTGGATTCTCTCTAAGGAAGAAGAGGCAAATGGATAGGCAACTGGCAAAATCTACCACCTGGCTAATACTTACATAATAACTAATGAATTGAGTAAACAATTCTCAATATAATCTCTTGAGGTAAACAGGATTTCAGCTCTCTGGAAAGAAGGAGTATGGGAAAAAACAATGCAAAGCTATAGTGTGAGGATCAAAACCCAGTGCTGTTGAAGTTGAAAGAGAAACAAAGTTCCTCCCATTGGCAAGGAATTTCCCAGTTGTGTGGTTTGCTCAGAAGATCAGATGCTTTCCAGGCTCAGCACTGATCATCCTGCATTTTATGGGTCTCCGCAGTGTCATTACTATGGTTCATTATACTGTTTGCAACTGTCTTGGCCAAACTTGAAGATGATTTCAAAAACCCTCCCAACCTACAAACACTTCTCCAGCTCTGTCTGCGCTGATTAAGTCAGCTAGGTTTACCTCCATTCAGTAACTCATTAGGTGAGGTAGGTTCTAAATGAAATCAGGAATCAGGGAAATATAGACAAGAATCTCTGGTACGCCTGCTATCATCCTTGAAGCACTTGCCCACCACTGAAACCTCTCTTCTAGGGACTTTCTCCTTATTGTCAGTGAACATTGCTAGATTCTACTAACTTTTAATCCCTTGTAAAGTTCTAGTGAATAAGTTAAATCAGTGTTTCTCAGATTTTTTCCACCAGCCTTTGTGTGTGTGTAAAGCATGCCACCTGGAAATTATTCACTTTTATTCTAGAAAACATACCACAATTTACATAGTGAGGAGGGAATGGATTCTTCCACTCTCGAGTTACAGAGTTTTGTTGAAGTTCCTGAGGGGGTGTGAAATTTAGCCAATCAGAACATTCTATAGCTGGCTACAGTGATTCTCTAGTGACACAGTTGAAGCCAGCAAAGACTTTTTCTTTTCCTGGGACTTTTTAGAAGAGACGCTACTGCTCCACCACCCCCCCCCCCCCCCGTGATTTGAAATAGAGAAAATATAAAAACTGAAGCTTTGGCTCTCATCTTTTGGTTATAAGAGTGAAGTATGGAAGAGAGAAGATTGTAAGATGGATTAAAAGACAAAATCTAAGAGGCATCTCTTGAGCTTCTGGGCAGGCTATATCCAAAGCCAGTTCCACCCATCAACTTTTCATTTATACAAGCAAATATATACCTTTCATGTTAAAGTCACATGGCGTTCTTTCTGCTATTTGATACAAATAAAAAAGTTCTTACTGATTTGCTAACACAAACCCTATCTCCTTAAATTAATTTGAAGTTTTCGGTTTCACACACACACTTTGCATTCTATTCCATGATATAAATATATAATTTAAAAATACAAAACATGTTTAAATTTTTATTTAAATTACTTAAATTTCTGCCTCAAAACTTTCAAGTAAAATTTATTTTCCAGGCAGAGATGTCATATTTGTTATATAGTTTCTCATTCTCTTGACATAATTCTGCATGTGCCAGGTGGTACATCTACCACAATTTTAGAAACACAAGCTTGAGGAGCTGTGTGTCCAAGTATAATAGGGAACTTCTGAATACAAAAAGTTTTCAGGACTCAAAGACATGGAATTGTAATGGTAGCATAATAGGGATTGGCACTGGAAGACCCATTTGAGACTTGACAAATAGGCAGCACTCATTCAATCCACAGATAAAGCTCCTTTGTGGAGGAATATATAAATATAAAAATTCCATAAGGTAGTCACCAGTGAGGTTCACACTCTGAATTTCAATGATTTTATCTCTGCTCTGTGAAAGCAGAGATACTCCACACTATAAATTATAACATATGACATTGAAGAAAATCAAGTACAATGTTCATATCTCTGGGGAGTGTCTTTTCATTTCATTTTGTTTCTTTTTCCTTTCTTTCCTTCTTTCTTTCCTTTCCTTTCCTTTCCTTTCCCTCCCTCCCTGCCTTTCTTTTCTTTTCTTTTCTTTTCTTTTCTTTTCTTTCTTTCTTTCTTTCTTTCTTTTCTTTTTTCTGTTATTATATTTTATATATTATATCTACAGCACAATATATTTTATATTCTGGACTACTGAGTTAAGTTTTTCATGCAATTAGTTTAAACTCCTATCTTTCAGAGGGCTCAGATTTTAGATAGGTGTGAAAAAAAAGTACAGATGTTTGATTCATGCTCTGTGAAGAGCCTGCTTTACTATCCATTGCCAAATGTGCATAGGGTGAATGAGGTAGGAGATGATCAAGACTTCCAATCTTTTGTTATATTCATTTCAAGTAAACTTCTTAATCAGGTGTTCACCCACTATTTATCAGAGAATAGAATAAATTTGATTCAAAGGGGTTATTTCAACATCTGCATGATTCCAGAAATCCTGATAAGATGAAAAAGATTCAGTCAAGTGTCTTGATGTCTTGTTCACTTGTCAGCTAATACCTTAGTAACATATAGATTTTTGTCTGTATGTCTTTACTCATTGAATCATAAAGCTGGAATGATCCTTAGATAGTTTGTAATCTCTTCTCTGGCCACTGATCTAAACACCTCAAGTGAAGAGTTTAAACATTTCTACCTCTCTCTCCCTATTTTATTTTCATGAGCTTTCTTCACAAGGGGAGATCTAGAATGCAATAAAGCAGCCACAGATATAGCAATAATTTAATATCCCAATTCCAAGCTTCCTGCCATAGCAATATTTTAGCAAAAAAGGAGAGTATCACTCTTGCTCTTCAGCTCTCATTAATATGACCTAATGGTTATTGGCTCCAAGATTCTCACTTTTATATTTATTTTGAGATACAGTATTACATTTGGACATTTTTCTTTTTCTTCCTTGATTGAGCCTCTACTTGGGTTTCTTTCTTTCTTTCTTTCTTTCTTTCTTTCTTTCTTTCTTTCTTTCTTCTTTCTTTCTTTCTTTCTTTCTTTCTTCTTTCTTTCTTTCTTTCTTTCTTTCTTTCTTTCTTTCTTTCTTTTCTTTCTTTCTTTCTTTCTTTCTTTTCTTTCTTTCTTCTTTCTTTCTTTCTTTCTTTCTTTCTTTCTTTCTTTCTTTCTTTCTTTCTTCTTTCTTTCTTCTTTCTTCCTTTCCAAGCAAAAGAAAGAAAATTAAGATTACTTTGCTACTATAAGGATAAATGAACAAGAGAGGTATATTTCTGATTTTAGGAAATATTTGATGGAATCATTTAAGCCCTAGGACCCATTTGGACTTACTTTATCCCTTAAGGAAAAAAATAAGGTATTGTTAGTTGTGATAGCTAAAGATGAGTTGCCTGTAGCTAGGAAAATAGCGATGATAACTTAATATTTTCAGAAATATACATAATTAAAGACATTGAAAGCTATCTAGAATGTTTTATTAAGTTTGGGTCACAAGAGGATTTTTTTTTCACTGCATACAATGAAAGCAATTGAATGAAGTTATTGAAGAACTCTGAATTCCTACCCCTTATTTTCTCTAATTGCCCTAAAATGCTAATGATAACTTTCATACTTGGTAGATGGAAACTATTTAGATGCTCCTCAGTCTTGGTATTCACTTAAATACTCCACAAAAACTACTGAATTCACATTCCGGTTGAAAATTATTTCAACATATAGGTTCCTTCATGACATACAAACAAAATGGGATATTCATTATGTGTTAATAAAAATTCTGGAATGACAAATTTTAGTCATGGGCTGTATTAATAAAAGGACATCAGGGATGTCCTTTGGGATGCCTGGGTGGCTTAGTCAGTTAGGTGACCAACTCATGATTTTGGCTTAGGTCATGATCTCAGGGTTGAGATGGAATCCTTCCTTCACTCTGTGCTGAGTGTGGAGACTGCTTAAGATTCTCTCTGCACTCCCTTTTCCTTCCACTGCATGTGTGCTCTATCAAAAAAAGGCAACAGTTTTAAGAAAATGGCAGTGCATAATTATAGTCTACAAAATAGGTACCTCTTTAAATCTTCCATTGAAAAGTAGCATGTGGGTTCAGGATCTCAGCAGAGAAAGGAAAATCTATATTTAATTGAATGTCTATCATGTTCCGAATACTTTGCATATATTATGGCATTTCTATTTCTATTTATCAATATAAAACCCAATGAGGGAACTATGTGCATTAATCCAAATAAATCTAGTAATTCAAGAACCACGAAACAAAATGAGGAAAGGAGATAATGTAATTCAAGACAGAGCCTTGAAAGCTTTTTGAAAAAAAGATGATAGATCTGAATACTGACCAACATGATGCTTTGACTACGGGCCCTGGCTCTGTGGTCAGTTCAGTCCCTGCCAACTGTGAAACAGGCCGTCTGGTGATGGAGGAAGAAAACAAGACCTAAACTTTCAAACGCTTCTTGACCTGTTCCTCTTTTTGAACATCTGTTATATTCCAATTGCTTATCTTTACTTCTAATTCGCACATCCTGCTCTACTTTTGTTTTTGGGAAAATAAAATACACATTTTAATTTATCACTTGGTTGCAGGTCAAACAGTTCAAAAGTACTTCCGAAAACATTTTCCATTCACCAACTTTCTTATTCTCAGAGGTGATCTTCTTTTGTGTCCATTAGTAATTTTGTTGGTTGTGATGTGTATAATTTAAAATAATATTGTTATATTTTTATTTCTTGAGCTTAAATATTACACTCTCCTATGATGCCACACTCTGCAAGATAAAGACTTAACTCACATAAACTACCTAGATGGCATTGGGAGGTTGGCAGATAATTTGCATTTCTCATGCTGATGTTAAGGTTACAGTCACTTCATTAATGGAGTGGGACATATTCCTCTTTGCTATGTTCTGGGAGAGTAAACATAATATGAAGGCTATTCACCTTTAAACTTTGGTAGAATTAATCTATAAAACTGTCTTTACTTTTTTGTATGAAGATTTTAAACAACTATTTCAACTTCTTTAATAGTTATGGGATTTTTCAGGTTTTCTGATTCTTCCTAAATCAGTTACATATCATATATGTCTAGAACTCTGTTCTTTGTACAGAAAGTTTCAAATTTACCAGGAAAACAAAACACCAAACTTTGAATTTTCTCTGATGGATTGCTACTTTTGTAATTCCTATTCTACATATACTATTGCAACCCTAATTTATATCATTATTTTTTCTTTTTTTTCCCACTTAACCTCACTAAAGCTTTTTGTACTTTATTAATCTTTTCTTAAAATATCGTTTTGATTCTCTCTCTTGAAGCTTTGTTTTTGTATATTCACTGATTGATATTTTTTTTACTGATTGATACTTTAACGTTATATTTTCTTCTTTTATCTGAGCTTATTTTATAATACTTAAGACTTCTAAAATTGGATACTTACATCATTTTCAGCCTTTTCTCTTTTCTTATGTGAGAATTTTAAAATTCTAAATTTTCCTGTAGAAACTTCTTTTACTATATGGCATAACTTTTGATATGTTTATTATTATATCAAAATTTATTACCTTTCAGTTATGAAATTTACTAAAATTTAATTTATATTTCATCATTATTTTTCACTTTGACCCTTAAGTTATTTAATACAGTGATTTTTTTAAAATTTCAGAATATATGGTGTTTTAAAATCTATCTTTTTGTTATTGACTTAATAGAATTGTGATTGGAATATATGATTGGAGTATTAATGATTCTTTGATTTTTGGATATTGGTTTATAGTCTTAGTAATTAATTTTTATAAATGTGTCAAGTTTTCTTGAGAAAATATGAATTCCTTACTTGTTGAGTATAGGTAGACCAAACTTGTTAATGATGTTGACATATCCCACTACTCCAGACAAAGCAGGGTGATCAGACAGCCTAAGGAAGGAAAACCAGAGGCTGACTGGAGGAAAAAGGTGACTCATGCGGAAAGAGAAGAATCAAGTGTTTATTTTTTTAAAAATGCAATAAAATAGAACTTCTAGTATTTTTTACAAACAATAAAAATAGGCTTCAAGTAGAGTCCTCTGCTTTCGGATAAGACCACAAATATTTATAGTATAAATGTAAGTGATAATGTATGACATAGACTATGAAAAAATAATAATCGCTTCCTAATATACATCATATTCCGTTGAATGTAAGAACTTCTAAAGATTATTGTATTCAGGGGGTGCCTAGATGGCACAGTCAGTTGAGCAGCAGACTCATTTTTTAAAAAATTTTATTTATTTATTCATGAGAGGCAGAGAGAGAGGCAGAGACACAGGCAGAGAGAGGACCAGGCCCCCTGCAGGAAGCCCGATATGGGACTCGATCCCAGGACCCCATGATCACTCCCTGAGCCAAAGGCAGACGCTCAACTGCTGAGCCACCCAGGCATCCTGAGTGGCAGAATCTTGATTTCGGCTCAGGTCATAATCTCAGAATCCTGGGACCAAGCCCCAGGGCTCCCTGGTCAGCAGGGAGTTTGCTTGTCTCTCTCCCCTTGCCCCACCCCCTGCTCAAATGCTCTGTCTCCAAAATAAATAAATACATCCTTTAAAAAATGAGTATTCAGTCCTCTTAACAAATAAGTGAGGTAGGAATTATTATATCCCTTTTATAGATGAGACTTAACAACTTGTATAACATCACCTACCTGGTCAGTGATAAAGGCTTAGAATTGCACCTAATTCTGAGGAGCCTTTTCTGTCAAGTCCTTGCTAGACTCTGCAGATGACACAAAAGAAAGGTGAGATTTGTTCTGGCTTTCAAGGATATTGTAATTTCATTAGGGACATATGTTTCATGTACTAAAATAATTAGAAAATGGTACTACTTAGTGAAATAATAAAATTCCAACATGAAATTCATATGTCAAAGTATCTGGTACAAAGCATGTGATATTGCAAGACTGTCAAAGAGGAAAAGTCATGGCTACCTGCAGCTATTAGAAAAAAGTTCCTAGAAAGATGTGAGATTTGAAATAAAACTGTAAATACTGATAGGATTCAGATAAATAGAGGAAATACGTTCAGCTGGACTGTCCAACTGAATGAAGCATTGCTACTTATATCCTGTATAAGTTTAGCAGGTAGGCTGAAACATGGCAGGATCTGCCAAAGTAGAGAAAAAAGGTGACGACTATCCTTAGGCTAAAGGGGCAATGGCAGGAATAACTAGGGCATCTGTGGAATGGGAAGAAGATCGGATGAGGTAGTGAGTGCTAAGGGAAGGACATTTGAATAGGTTAGGGGGCGTCATAGTCTTGGTTCCGATTTGTTCTGAGGAAAGATGGAGAACTGTCATGGTTTTCTTTCACCCCTAGGGGAATAATAGAAACAATAATCTCCCTGGCCTCTAAATTCTGTACTGGAAACAGCATCGCTGAAAAGAACATTCTCTGCCATCTCACCCTAATACATTTCTTTGTTTCCTAAGCCCTGAAGACAAGATTTTGTTTTTCTTTGACTTCAATCTCTTTTATTGGAATTCCAGTCCATTTCCTCTCTTGTCTTTCCTCCAAGAAGGTGGAAAATCAATTTCACTATTTTTCAATACAGTCCTAGTTCGATATTTTAATCTATTCTTAATTTCTGAATGGTATCATTGGAAACTAGTTTTATTTATCTTGTAAAAGAAATCTAACCACCCCTGTCACCTTACCACACTCTCCTTTTTGAGGGGGGGGGGTTTGAGCAACAGACACACCACGTATCATTTTAATGAAAAAAAAATCTGTCAAACTGATTAAGCTTCCTGTGGATGGATTCAGTTGGCTGAATTTTATACATTTCAGAAACCAGTTATTTTGGTGACATGCAAATGCAGTCTGAATTTTGGTCTCAGAACTGCTGAGTTTGGGAAAGACTTCTGAAAGACCTAGTCAAGCATTTGCTTTTAGCTGTTGCACTTATGAGGATCTGTTCCAGATAAAACTAAGTGACACTGTGTTGAGAGTGATCCTGACACGCATTAAGATGAAAAATAATCGTCAATCTTATGATTCCTGCTGTTACCACAGTTAATTATGGGCTTGTGATTGGTCAGCATTAAACAAGCTCTTCTAAAGTGAACTGAGTTATAATGCATTCCTCCAACTCCTGACTTCTTAACATCAAGGTAATCCTCAAGAACACAGTCCGTATATGGATTGGTTTGCATTCGGGGAGGCGTTTGCATGTCAGGGATTGATAAGTGCATGAAAGCGTCAGTTATTTCTCACCCAACAAAGAGACTGGAGAATTTCTGTCTCTCTAAATTTTGTTGGGTTTAGAAAAAAATTAATAATAGCATCCACTTAGGATCTGATACAGCATTTTTGTATATGCTGGTTTCCAATTTGAGAATTTGCATTTTTGTTTTGTCTTCTTCAAATCAATAATGAGGCATGCTGTCCAGGGTCCTGCAATCCATGTCATCTGTTAGGGCCAGGCTGAAATAAAACAAAACTTGGAAAGCCTTCCCACAATGCTGCAATAGCCAGTGGTGGTCACTAGCATTTTTTTTTTCTTTAAATGCCAAGATTGAACTTCCTTGACATTGAACCTCATATTGCAGGGTATTTTAAGTTGTTTATCTAGAATCTGACACACTTTAACCTACATAGTTCTGGTGATAATTGCTGAATTTCCAAATTAATAGGAAAACTGGCACAATACTAGATAATATCAGAGTTTGTTATTTGTGAAGTGCCAATTTTCTGTAATTAGAGAAAATTGCTAATTATCACTGGAACTATTCATTAATATTTAAAGGAAGATAAAAATTAATAGAAATGCTTTTTTAGTGGCTGAAATTTTTAACGGCTACCTGCTGTCATCCTTTTGATGAATCCAGCACTTTGTGTCCTAGCAAACAACTGGGCAGTTGTGAGGAAGGCAGAAGTAGCACTGTATTTGCAAATGTTGTGATGGAATGTTTAAAATGAAAGACTTATGCAACACTTAACTAGTACTTCCAGTGTTCCAGTGCAAACTGGGAAAGTCTCAGACCGAATCACTTAATACCAGTACCTTTTTCTGTGAGGTCAAAGTGGCCCTGTCTTGCTAAATAAAGGGCACACTCCTCTACATTTATTTAGTGTTATGAAAAAGGACATTTCTTCATGAGCTTTGCCTATAGCAATGCTAATTATTGCCATTTTATCACATAATTTTGGCCGTATGAGATGATACGAGCAAGAGCTTTGAAAATGAGCCACCCTTTTCAAAGTTTACAGAACGTTTACCACAGGTAGCCTTAAAAGCCTTATTTCGAAACAAGTTTTTAAACCAAAAATAAAAATATGCACACGTGTAAGTGATGTTTGAAAGCTTTTAATTGTAATTTTTTTTCTCTTTTTAAAGAAAAGTGTAATATATGTACTTATTAGCCTACAGGAACTATCAGAAAAATGATAAACTTTTTTTTATTAAGCCAAGGGTGTTTTAAAAAGTCATTATGAGACAGTGAATTATTCATTTCTTCCATCAAATATTTCCTGAGCCTCTATCCTGAGAAAGGTGATTGGGCAGCTATAGTAGACTACAGGCTTGTTGGAATAGATGGATTGTAAAGGAAGAAAACAAAGTTTTCTGGTGATCTAGGGTCAGGATGAAGCTGAAATGAGCTTGTCTGCAGGGAATAGACCAAGAAGACGGAGTGATAAGTGATTAAAGCAATGCCAGTGAACTTGGGGTCAGGAAGAAGGTGAACACAGTTAGGGGACCAGTGTGGGTGATAAGCTGAGAAATTGGAAAAGGTGTCCTTGGCTGAATGGAGCCATGGACAAAATTCAGTTCAATTCGGTGCAGTATTGATTGAGTTCCTACTAGGTGTTGAATGTAGTCCATCCATAACTTTGAAAAACAGAGAAAGAAAAATTGGTGAATACACATGAAATTGTACCTGTGGTATCAAATATTCTGGGTTTTTTTTAAATATTAGTTAGTGGTACTGATGACCACAAGTCATCATTGATGGATGTTAGCGCTTCGCAACTTAGGTCTTCCCATGCATGAATAGCATCTTGTAGTGGGAAGGAATCTTAGGTGTAAACCATGCTGAAATCCCTGAAAGTAGTTCCTTCAGGAAAGGTAATGCTTATGAGGATTATATTGGATTATGGAAGCCTTTTTAACATTTATGAAAATGTCTGGCTCAAAAACCCCGTCGTGTGTCCACTGTACTAGTCAGTCAGTGTTCTCAGACACTGTGACTGATGTATGGAAAGAAGATATGAGGTAACTTACAAAAACTTCACCGGTCAGAGAACTATGCTTAGCTGCTTATACAGCCAGGAATGGAGCCTGGTGGAGAGATCACTGCCACTGGGCACTAAATCCTGAGACTTACTTCTGATAGCACAGAACTGGGTGCCTGAAGCTGCCCCTAAAACACAACCACCACTGCCTGGATGCTGCATGGTGGCTACCCAATTCCCCCCATTCGAGCCCTGAGTATGGCCAGTGCACCATCTGTGCTGTGGCTGTGAGGATGGCACACTGTGCCACACAAAGGATGATTCTCAAACTGTGGGCAGAGTTCCGAAATTGGGGAGTTGACAAGAGTAGCAAAGTGATCACTGGTGTCCCCCTTAACTCCTTACTCCCTGCCTTCTCACTCTTAGACTCAAGCAAAGCCCAGTCCTCTAAATCTGTTACTTTTCCAAGGTGCTCTATGATGGGTAAGGGAGTTAGGAGTAGGAGTAAGGATATCAAGTACATAATTTTCAGAAATGAGAAAGTGACAACAGCAACACAGTATTTGAGACTGACTGTGTTTAGCCTCTGTGAAGAACTGGAAGTCAACCTTTTTTTCCCCCCCAAGTGCTCAGAAATCATTGGCATTAACAAAAGAGAAGGTGGATTTATAATGGTTTGCCCAGCATTACATTGCAGAACTGTATTTATTTCGGATGCCAGAGTTCCAAACTTCTTCTCATCTCCCGAACATGCATGATGAGATCCACTGGCCAAAATAATCATAAGAAATATGGGATATACCTGGTCGTGCTGTTTCTCTACAACAGCATCACAGATTTGTAATGATAGACCCAGATAACAGTCATAATGCAAAATTCATTTAGTGCTCAGTGGGCTTCAAGGCAACATTCTGAGCACTTTATGTGAATTAACTCAAGCAATCTTTGCAACTGCCCTCGGAGAAGGGGATGTTAGCACATTTGACACGTGAGGACATTGAAACAAGAAAGAGTAGTTACCTACCCAGGATTCCCCATTTCATACATGGCCAAGGCCAGGCTGAAAGCCAAGGGGACTGACTCCACAGCCCACAGTCTGACCCACTCAGCGCAGCCGCCTGTTAGAAAATTGGACACGGCGATTCCCTCAGGTTTCTCTAAGGTGGATCAGAAGTAGCATTCCTGCAGTAAGGGTGCTTTTGCTCTGGTGGTTGCCACTTAGCTGAAATAAGAAGCCATTTTACTGCCACCGGTAAAGAAAAATACGTTGACCCTCTTTCCCCCCCCTCTTAGTACAATCCCAATTGCAGAGAGCAATGTGACTATCCAGTGTGAAAAATATTCCAAGCATCTCAGCTGATAAATTCTAATGGGGCTCTGATGCCTTTTGTGACTTTGCTTGGATTCGTTTAGTACACCAAGCATAAACTGCTTAAATCTTTTACATACAACCATTCTATTGCCTATTAATTAGAACCGTCTTTTAATTGCACTGGTGCTCCAGAATTAAGTCTATATAGTTACAGGGATAGGATCCCCTGGGGGAAAAATTTCTTTATAGGAAGCAAGAGATGTTAAAAACAACAGAAGCAACAAACAATAAGACTCTCAATAACATCTACCAAACACCCCCACAAAAATCTTCCTAAATCATTTGAGGATAAAACTCCATTTTCCTAGCTGCAGATTAAAATACACTTGATGCTAAGCCTCTTTCCACGCCCCCGCTGGGTTGTGATGTCGCTCAAGTTATCTTTCTGTGTCTTCGGCTCCCTGTTCTTTAAAACCCACTTCCCTCGCCATGATGTGGCTGGTACCCTCCTTCTGTTTTCAGACTCTCTCCTCCGTCAAAACAGGAAAAGATCACACATCAGTCTTTTCCATTTGATGGATAGGTTCTATTTCTTAATTCACTGATTAACCGTTACCTCGTCCAAGCATTTGCATTTTGGGTCATTTCGGCTTTCAGTGACTAAAGTTAATGTCAGCTATTGACAGAGGGTGGGGAAATCTGATCCAAGGCAGGAAGGACTGAAATCATTGAAAGGTCCTGAAGGTAAATTTGACTTAACATTTTTGGGTGATGTCTGGATTGGGTAGTGGAAAAGTTTATAACCTTTCTCCCTGGTCTCCTGAGGAGGCCTTCCCCTAGGGTAAAAAGAGACAGTGAGCAAAGGTTGACAAAGACTTGGTCATGGTCCTCAGTTGCTGGTGGGCCTGGGACCTCAGGTGCTCTTGCCTTCTCCTGCTTCCCCCAGGCCTTCTCCCTTCACAGAGCCCAGCCTCCTTTACCGGCTCCCCTCCACCCCCACCTCAGCCATCCCTCTGATTCCCCCTCCCTCTCACCAAAAATGCCCAGAAGTATGTATGCTGATTGTCATTAAAGGTATTTTGGGTTATCTTATGAAATTGGACGTATATTCGTTAGTGGACGTATGACTCTATTCAGTTCTGCTTTGGATAAAGCTGCCTTGGAAAATAATCCTACAAGCATCCTAATACTGCAATCTGTGTCCTATATTTCAATAGTATTAGCTCCTTCCTCTGGAGCTCTGAGTCAGGCTTTTTATAGTTCACATAACCTAGATTTGTGAGTCACTATGTACAATAAATAGCATTCCCCCTGCTACCGCGTGTCTTGGAATCAGTGCCAGGTGTGGCGGCCGTTGATGCCCTGCCTGCTGACGACGAATGTATTCTAGAATCATGTTCTTCTGAGGCCTCAGTTTCCTCATCTCTAGAATAAGAGATGGGTTGGTAGTTTTCTAACACTTACTTGTAATCTGTGGCATGTCTTTAGCTTACTTTTTATGCAAAGTGAGAACTTTTAAAGAACTTAAATTGTAGCTCACACCATAGATAACCCATTTTGCTTTATTTTGTTTCAGGTTGAAGCTCATGCTAAATCAGAAATGAGGAAAGAGCAAAGGATACAAAGCTGGCGGGAAATCCTGGGCCACGTGCTCTGGTTCCCAGTTCCAAATAAAGAGAAAATGGGCAGATCAAAGGGGCAAATAACGAAAGATCTATTTGTTCACATTGTACTCCCATCCTCTGAAACATGTTGATAAAGCCCTGGAGACATCATTAATTTCTCTTGCTACTTTCCTCAAGCCTGAGTGGCCAGCCTTGAAAAGATGTGGCACTCTGTTACTACTCTAGGGTCCATATTGGCCTACAAGAAATTGAAAGTGAAGTTAATACCCAAGGAACAAATGAAAGCTGCCTGTCTGTGGCAGAATGTTCCAGCAGAGCAAGGGTGACTGCTGGGATAGTCTGTGGTCCAAGGTTAGACAGGCTGACATTGAAGAGCCCTTGTCTCTGTGATTCTCTGATTGTCAACAAAACACAACACACACTTGATAGCGACATTTTCTTGTTTGCTTTGTTTAATCTGGTCTCCCTAGCCTCTTCTGTTCCCTTATCTTGGCTCTGTGTTTTAAGGATCAATTTGTTGTATGCACCTTCTTTTCCATCTTTTCAACTTCCATTCAGCTCATTTGTTTTCCCATTTCTCTTTCTTTCCTCTTCTAGCTATTAAGGAATCTGTCATATGTCAGCCCCCAGAGGCCCAAGTGGCAGCTCCTTCAATTCATGGAATGCCTAATTTTGCCCGCCTCTTTGGAGATGGGGCTAGGATTCTTTAAAAAAGAAAAAAGAATCCCTGTTACTGCTTATTTATATCCTTAAGGCTCAAATAATTAAAAAGCATATTGTTTGAGGAAAGATAGTTTCTAATGAGCAATACACAAGAAAGAAAATCTGGTTTTCCCAAGTGAAATTCCTGACAAACCATGAACTCTATGGAAAGAACATCTCTCTGTGATGACCAAGATATCATGTCCCTACAAGCTGACACCATAGAAGAGCCTTTGTGCATAAATAAACTGTATGCTAATAAAACAATATTTATGATTCAGCCTTTTTTTCCCACTTTTAAGTATCAAGCTATATCCTGGAGGAACAAAAATAAAAGAAGTTGATGTCTACAATATAACTATTAAGGGGAAATTTGCTCCACTGTTATTTGGATGTAATTGGTACTGAGCATCACAATGCACTTGTAATTGGGTCTGTACTTGTTCACTTCAAGGGTTCCATGCTATTTCTACTTGAACCCATTTTTTTGATACCGTTCAGCTCAGCAGTGCCAGCTAACTCTTGTTATGCAGTTGAAAAACTGTGGCCATTAAAAATAGGATACGGTGTGATTTTGTTTTGCAGCACTGCATGGAAAATCAGTTGCTGTTCATAACAGCTCTGTGGTTGGTTGATTTAAAGCAGGGGGGTGACTTGGAATTGACAAGCAGACAGTTTGTGAAAAGGGATATTGTATCTTTAAGGCTTTCTGACTGATTGTGTTTAACTGCGCCACGCAGCAGGCAGTAATTAGGCTGTAGCTTCACCGAGAGGCTTAAAGCACTGGCTCTGGTTCTCAGTTCTCCAGATTTTTTTTTTTTAAGCACAAACATTTTTTTTGGATTTGAATACATGATAATTTTTTTAAACTGTGAGTGAATGTGTGAGTGAGCAAATGAAAAGCCAACCCTAGAGGCTTCCTGTGCAGACTGTCTCTGAGGACCACCCTGTGCCGAGATGGGCTCTTGGGAGACTGGGTGCCTGCCCTGGGAAGCAGTGAGAACCATGATAGGAGTATATGACGTGACTCCTGGAGAAGGTCAAGGTGCTCTTGAAATGAGAGGAAGGCAGCTCTTATAATGTGACATGGTTTCTTCCTGGCCCAGTTCACAATGTTAATGAGACTAGTTGAAGTATGCTTCTAAGATTAATAGACAAACGCCTAATAGTTTGTATTTGGGGGAAAGAGAAATTTTTTCTTTACCTAGGCTATTAAGTAGAAAAGAAACTATGTTGTAGAAGCAAATTGAAGAAGCCATTAGCTTAAGAAATGTTTTCCATTCACTGCTCTGCCTCCCTTACTACCTCCCTTCACCCCTTAAATGTCCCACTGCTTTTTTTGGAAAGTAGCAAATATTGTCAATTTGTTATTTTTTGGTAAAGACTGCGTTTCAAGTTTTCCAGGCATTTGTTATCACAGAGGAGCAGTTGACAGATTTTACATTGACCTTATAAAAAAACGAATGTTCAATTACTGTTGGATTGACCACGGTAACTGTCTTCATTATCAATCAGGCAACAGTGCTGAGTCCCAACTGTGTGCAAGATGCTATGCTAGGTGCTGTGAGAGATAAAAATTGTTCTGGAATAGTAATTGAGATATTTCCTGACACTATGTACAAACTTTTCTTCCTCTTGCTAATTATATGGGTAAGTTATTCTATATAGATTTGCGTACCATTTAATTTTTAAATCGGTGTGGTGTTCTTTTTTTCTTATTGAGTGAATTCCTTTCTTTTAAACGTATCTTACTTTATTACTGATGCCTATAAAGTATCTTTACTTATCCATTTGAACACTTATGTATATTGCAAATGTGTACAAATTATAGACATTTTTGGTTTTAAATAATAGCTCCTCATATTTGTGAATCACCTCGTGTGTTTTACCACTCATTATGTCATTTGGGTCTTCCTCCATCATTCCGAGGGTGGTAGGGCAGGTGATATTAGCACTTTTAGAAGCTCATGAGTTGGGCAGGGAAACAGGCTGGGAATAGGAGTCAGGTTTGTTGGCTCTGTACTCTTCTCACTATAACACGTTTCTATATTCAATCCCAGAATGAAGCATCTGCTCATTTAAGGATAATGGAAATATTTTGGGATAACTTCACCATATTGAAGCATGGATTAAAAGTCAAAGATAAGCTACCAGAAGGGGATTCTGATTCTTAAAAGTTGCTCCTACAAGTTTTAAGCCAATGTCTGTCCTTTCTCTATAAAGTTTCAAACATTTAGAAGCACTCTCTACTCTTGGTTTTGCTTTTTTTTTTTGAACTGCCTTAAAGATAAATTACTTTAATCTGTAGGCTAAGTTGCATTGATGTATTTATCTTTCTCAACATGCTTTGTCCTAAGGTCCATACTCCTTTGAAAGATTTGATCTAAATAAATTATAAATGTGTATCAAAATCTATTTGATATTAGCGTAAACACATTCCAAATACATTCCATCATTGATTCGAAAGAAACAAAGATGAATTCCATTCTGTAGTTCAAATTTTAAATGTATGTGAGTACTTTTATATATGCCTATGCCTAAATGTTGAGGTCAATATTTCTATAAATTCCTAAGGTTGGTTCATTTTGTGGTGTTGATAAATGCTCCTTGGAATTAGGATGTACAGAAGATCAAAGATTAAATTGCAATTTTTTTTCCAAAGTGACAATGAGCCTAATTCACTGTCAGTTAATGCCAGGTGTTTCTCCCCCTAGTATTAAGTTCTTCAAAACAGTGGCTGCATAGGACACCATTCACAGAGGCTTAGCGCTGGGGAGAAAATGATTACATTAAATCGAATGATATGAATAATTCATGACATCACATTTTGTAATCCTGGTGTTAAGCATAAAACCAGTGGTTTATTTTTCAGCAAAATGTTTTTGTATCATTTTAGATAGTGCATAATGCAAAACAATAACTGCATACATAATGCAAGAAGGATGGTGGTGAATAGGGTCCTTAATAGTGCTTGCAGCATCATCTGGGGTGTGATCACAATAAACACATTTTGAGCCAATGCCCATGGGTGCCCAATGCTTGCTGGAATCTTCTGAGTCCAATAGAATGGCTGCCTTTTAATTTGTTTTTGAATATTACACCTGACCTTTACCATGGATCTGAAAGTCAGTCCTTGTATATTGCTAGAACTACAAATCCTTTTGTCCCCTTCCCTTTCAGTTTACTAGAAGGGCAATTCTACTGGGGGTAAATAGCTGATTTTTAAAATGACGTTCGATTTTCCAACATGGAGTTGGAAATACTAAGAAAATCTATACAATCTGAACTTATATTATTTAATAAAGAACTTTAAATGTTCTGGGATAAAATGCCAATTATTTAGCAATTCAGCCAGGTACATATTAGTAATGTCATTTATATCTATGAGACTACATAAGCTATTCCTTGTCTTATTTGAATCTTCTCCCTATTTTTTAGAGAAATCATCTTTTTAAAAATAATTATCAAAGGAGATTGGAGATGGCCCTGCAACCTTCATGAAGCAGTTTCCAGGTCATGTACATTGTACCAATACTCTAACATGAGTCTGATTATTCTGCTGCATTTCGGGCTGAAATAATTGTGTACCTGGACCATCTGCGGCTGCCTTTTCCAGCACCTTCCTGTGGACAGCTCCAGGGCACTCTCTGGAAGCCAGAATGGACTCCTGCTGATTCGCCCACATATTTGTCTTGAATGAAAGAATGGCGTATGCCAGTGGATTTCAAAGCTTTTCACAAAACATCTCCATATCTGAAGTCTCAAGGGTTTATGTCAAGCATTTGTATTACTTACTACTAATTAAATATACCATCCGTGTTTTACAACATGAACACATCTGCTGATAATGTTGTAACTTGTATTATTATTTACTTGAGATAATACATTAGAAATTAATGGTTGGTCAGTAACCTTGAAATCCTGGCCTATCTATAATAGATATTAATGGTCATGTGTATAGAAAATAGTTTTCTTTTAAACATTTCTTACAAAAGGATAATTTGAAGGCATGTTGAAGTGTTTTATTTCACCATATTTATCATGATGCCAAAAATATTGTTTAAATTCCTATTGTTAAGATTTTGAGCAGACTGCCAAAATGGGTAGATTATGGTAATATCCTTGGAGAAAAATCAAGAAATGTAGCATTTAGAAGTAATCTATGTTTTGCTAAGAATGTTTAATGGGGAAAAAGCTTGATGACACAATTTTTAAAAAATGGAAATGAGAACACTGCATTGGATTTAAACCTAGAAATACTGAGATTTATGATACATGCTAGTTTGAGATCTATTCCTCCTCTAGATCTAACTGAAAGTAGAAACCAAACTCCATAAAGAAATTGATATTCCCCTGAAGAGTACAAATTCTAAGTTAAACATACCAAAAAAAAAAAAAAAAAAGAGTCATGACATGAACGCTTTGTCACCAAACACCTGCTCATCGTGTTTCTACCTATCCTAAGGCTCTAAAGCAGCTGCTCTGTGAGCAGCCAAGATCCCAGGGCTATTTCCTCCCCTGTTTCTTCTCTGGTTTATGAGAACAGTAACTTCTTTGTGGTATTGCTTATCAAGAAAAAGAGAAGAATTGTGCATAATGTAATTCCAATTCTAAATACAGAGAACAATTAAAAAATTGCTAAAACAAAAATCTATTTATCCAAATAGCAACTATTTCCATTTTTTTCCCTTTGTTATACACAACTATTCTATATTGGATAAAATAGGACATAAGTTCCAGTGCCAATTTGGCCACTTATTAGCTGTGGGAATTTGGGGAAATCAATGGATAAACCAGAACCTCATCTGCCTCCTCTTTAAAATGGGACTAGAGAAGATATCTTGGGTTTCCTATGGAAAAGTAAATGAAACAATGCACCGGACAATATTTTGTAATAAGTCCCCACAAAAATAAAAATTATTCTGACCTATTCAAAGAGTTCCCTTTCCTTGTCAGTTAATAGGATATAAAAATTTTACTTTAAAAATTAAATTTGTTCAAAAAGAAAAAAGAAGCCAAACCCATTAGGAGGTTCATGTGTATCTTTAAATAATCTTTTAAGCAAGCCAAATCAGTGATGTGGGCTTTCATGTGTGTCTTGCTTTCCCACACTTAAATGCATAACCTTGAAAGTAATAAAACTTGCTGAGTTGGCTATTTCCCTGCTTCCCCAGAACATATGTCAACTGAGCAACAGAGAATTAGCTGTAGCAAAAAGAAAGATAGTTCAGTGGAAGCTTGTTCAATAATTAATCCGCTGAGTAACTGTATGAATATTTGATAAATATTTAGTCAACTACGTGTATCATGCAGCACTGGTTGCATACCAAAGGATTTGCAAAGGTAAAAACTGCCAGTCATAGGCATGAAAGATGTCCAGACTTCTAGCTCACAGGTCAGAGATGTGGAAATTATTCCACATATTACAAATCCAGAAATATTAATCCATGACTATCCACATGATGCTACTCTGGGAGGGTGAGAGGAGGCCATTACCTTGCTCTCCACAGTTCTTTTAAAGTGTATTTGGCATCACATTTTAATTTAATAGCAGCTCGCCTGCCCATGTGTGTGAGGTAAAATATTCTGATGCATACATGAAATGGAATTGTAAAATAAAAACCCTGTGTCCCCTTGAAATTCGCACTATGGTGCTGGGAAAGCATTGGTGGGTGATCCACTGCTATATGTTAAATGGAAATAGAATTTGCTTCAGTATCTGGAGACCAGGCATTTGAGTTTAACTTAATAAACATTTATTAATTCCCTAGGATGTTCATTCCACTGTGCATAAAAACAAGAGAGGCTAACGTGTGTGTGAATCTTTCAAGAGCAGGAAATGTAAAAATTAAATCTGTGTGGCAAATTCAGTAAATAAAAATAAGAAGATGATCTCTGATTTCTGGAAAGATCGTATTTTGCAGGTAGAATTTAAAAGTTTCAATTTTCTGATCTAGTTAATCACTCATAAATTTTGTTCTGACATGAATTCTTAGTTAAATCCTCACAAATTCTTAAAAACCTCTCCAGAGAGTTCACAATCTCTTTTTGTAGAAGTACACATGCCACCTTTTCACTTCCAGGTCCTCAGCTTTCTTGGGGGTGGGTATGAACTGTTACAAACAGAAAGTGGGAGTGGCTGCTCTTCTTGGCACCCCCTGCAGGCCAGAGTAGCACTAATGATGGCTCCAGAGAGGCCTCAGCTTTTCTTTTCCAGCCCATTTGAACTGTTGCCATGGCAGCCACAGAAACAAAAAAAAAGGGAGCCCAGGGGCTGCAGCATGTAGAAGAAAGAGATGACCCAAATGAGGCTCTGGAATGGAATGCCTAGGATTTCCCCTCAAACAGAAAAGATTGACCTTGGAGGGAACTGTTCTACCTGGGTGTATTCACAGGAACCATGTTCTATTCCTTAATTATGGTTCCTTGTCCTTATCACTGTATTTTGATTCTCTGTTTCCCTATTATATGCTCCTTTACACATGACCAATAAACTAGAAAAAAAAAACGGAACAAAGGCAAACAAAGTGATAGTAGGAAATGTCTTTTACAATATTAGAAGCAGTTTATGAATCAGAAAACTTAATATTGTTAAGATGGCAATGGTCCCTAATTGGATTTATAGATAAAATGCCATCCCTGTTGGAATCCCAGTTGGCTTCTTTGTAGAAATTGGCAAGCTGATTCTAAATTGTAAGAGATTTACAATTGTAAAAGATTCAAAGTAGCCAAAACAATCTTGAAAATTAGTGAAATGGAAGGACTCTCACTTCCTGATTTCCAAACTTAACTCCAAAGCAATAGTAATCGAGATAGTGTGCTGTTACAAGGACAGACATATAAATTGATAGAATAGTTGAGAGACCAGAAGTAACTCATGCATCAATTGTCAACTGATTTTCAACGAAGGCATCAAAATCAAATAATGGCCAAAATATAATCTTTTGAACAAACGGATAGCTACATGAGAAAGAATGAAGTTAGACCCTTACCTCACACCATATACTCAAATTAATTCATAATAGATCAAAAACCCAAATGTAAGAACTAAAACTATAAAAATCTTAAAAATGAAATATAGGACTAAATATTCATGATACTAAAGCATGAACAACAAAAGAAAAAAAGATAAATTGGACAACATCCAAATGAAAATCATTTGTGCTTCAAAGGACATTATCAACAAAATGAAAAGGGAATCCAAAAAATGGGAGGAAATATTTACAAATCATACAGCTAACATTAGGCTTATGTGTAGAATATACAAGTAACTACAACTCAATAAAGACATAACCCAATCAATAATGGGCAAAGGACTTGAATAGATACTTCTCCAAAGAAGATATAAAAATAGAGAATATACACAGAAAGAGATGCTTGGCAGCATTAGTAATAAGGGAAATGCAAATCAAAATGGCAATGAGATATTGCTTCACACCAACCAGGAGGGTTAGAATTAATAATAATAATAAAAAAATCAGATAACAAATGTCAGTGAGAAGGTGTAGAAATCAGAACCTTTATATGCTATTTGTGGAAATCTGAAATGATATATATTTTGGAAGACATTCTGGCATTCCTTAAATGGTTATTACAGAGTTATCATATGACCCAGAAATTTGATTCCCATGTATCTTCCCATGAGAAAAGGAAATATCTATGTCTACACAAAAACTTGCACACAAATGTCTATGGCAGCATTATTCAGCAGCAGCCTGAAGGTGGAAACAATCCAGATGTCCATCAAGTAATGAATGGATACACAAAATGTAGTATATCCATGCAATGGGATACCATCCAGTCATAAAAAGGCATGGGGTACTTGATATATTCTACCGCATGGATGAATCTTGAAACCATAGTGCCAAGTGAAAGAAGCCAGTCACAAAAGACTACTTACATATGCTTCTATTTGAATGGATGTCCAGAATAAGCACCTCTATGAAGATACAAAGCAGATTAGTGGTTGCTTAGGGCTGGAAGGGTTGGAGGATAGAAAGGTGATGTGATAGCATTTCTTTGGAGAGGATAAAAATGTTCTAAAATTGGCTGTGGTGATGTTTGCACATATCTATGAATATGCTAAAAACCATTGAAATGTACATTTTAAATGTGTGAATTTTATGATATTTAAATTATATCTCAATAAAGCTGTTAAAAAATGAAATGACTTTTACAATATTAGAATCAGTTTACTTGGAGAGAGGGCCAACTCTCATCGAAACTGTGTCTTCATGTTTCTACGATCTTTCCCAGACCTCTTCTTTGGAGCTCCGTTGTTTACGAGCAGCTGCCTTACCTACTACCCATCACCAGGGCTTTAGTCCCTTTGGTGTTTCCAGATGCAGACAGCTATCATTGGCGTTCGACCCCTTCTTGTCTAAAACTGCCTGGTTTCCTTGGTATGAAGCTCTGCGCTTTCCAAGAAAACATTCAGCTTAGTTAATAGATCTGAATGAACAGAAGAGAAAAGGCTAGCGCTCCTTATGGTTCACATCTCCTCACAAATGCAGTACGTTTTAAATATGGCTTCTAAAGACTGTGTGACTAGAGACTATTTCCAAAGAGGCAAGAAAAGCTAAGAACACATTTTCTAAGTCTCCCTTGTACTTAGGGATGATCAGGTAACACAGTTGACATGGGTAGTGAGCTCAAAGGAGCTGCAAATCAGGGTATGTTTTTGCTTTCTTGACGGGAGGGGCAGACAAACTGGCACAGTCCCTTTCTTTTTTAGTCTGCCTTGGATGTAGATGTGAGAGATGGCACTGTGGCATCCATCTTATCACCATCTTGTCACTCTGGTCATGAGAATAACAGATGTACTAGGTTTGACATCTGTGAGCCATTGAACCAGTATTAATAGCCGCTAGTGTTCGGACTTCTTGGTGGGAAAGAAGTGATTTGTTTAAGCTTCTCTTAATCAGGTGCTCTGTAAGTGGCAGATAATAATAATAATTCCTGAAGCCTCATCTTTTTATCTTTAGCATCTAGCTCAAAAGAGATGGAGAAATTCAGACTTTATTTTGGAAGGAGAATTAGGATAGAATAGTAAGAAACTGTTTGGGGGCAGATTGAGTCATACACAGAGCATATAAAGTATAAACTTCATGTTTGCCTAGGCAACCCACGGTTTATTTTTACTTTTTTTTTAAAAAGATTTTATTTATTTAATCATGAGAGACAGAGAGAGAGGGGCAGAGGCACAGGCAGAGGGAGAAGCAGGCTCCATGCAGGGAGCCCGATGTGGGACTCGATCCCGGGACTCCAGGATCACACCCTGGGCTGAAGGCAACACTAAACCGCTGAGCCACTCCGGTTGCCCAACCCACAGTTTATAATAGCTTTCCCCCTAATAATTATAGCTACATAAATATACTCTGTAGGAGTGCAAGGAGCAGAAAGAGAACTGAACCCAGAGTTGAAAGGCTGGATCCAAATCCTGGCTCTACTTATTAGCTGTCTTTACCTTTTCCTTACCATATTCCTAGCCCCGGGGATAGTGCTTGAAAAATAGTGGGTATATATTAGTAAAATTTAAAAAGACTGGAAAACACTAAAAATTCTGAATATTACGTGTAAAATAGATATATATGCAACTAAATTTAGATTTAAAAAAACAGCCATGTTGCACATAACAATCACAGAATCAAACTCTTGGCTAGCAGAGCCAGTTACAGGTGAGAAAACCAGGAATTTGAAAACCTAAGCTAACTGACATATTGTTGGCTCTCACTGTCCAACCTAAACACTAATAAAAAGGTAGACTGACTTTGAGGAAGTCAGGGAAAGGCGAAAGGATGAAAGACACCTGAATTACGGCAGCTTGGTGGGGAAGAGTGGTTCTCAGTGGTGACTGCTCATTAGCATCACCCAGGAAGACTGTTCAGCACACAGATGCCAGTTCCACGCCCACACACATTCCGATTTAATTGGTCTGTGATGAGGCCCAGGCGTCTGATATGTTTTGAAACTTCACATTATTCTGATAAGCAGCCAGGCTTGAGTGTCACTGGCAAAGGGGGAAAAAGATACAGCCTTTGACAAAAGATGCCACTACGTTTGAATCAGCAATTGCTTGCTACTGATTTACTCACCTTGGCAGTTACTTACTGTCTGTTAGCGTCAGTTTCCTTACCTGTAGAATGGGGATGATGCTATCTGCTTCAGAAAGATGTGAAGATTATATGAGATGACAGAGACACCATTCTTAACAGAGTGGTCATTTAATACGTAATAATTGCAAGGCATCCTTTCCATGTGCTCCCTGTTCACGCTTTGTTGCAGGTCATAAGGAAACCGGCAGCCTTGGGATTGATGAGTGGGAAGTTGGACAGTAATGGGCTCCTATGGTTTCTTCCTGGCTTTTGGTGGCACCAAAAGTAGGATCTTAGTTTGTCCAATCCTCAGTTTTTAAATTTTGTTTCATTTTCTTTGCTGGAAGTGCAGAGTTCTTATCAGTGAAGATTGAAAAGAATGGAGAGAGCATCTGAATTCCTGTTGCATGTCATCTTGAGTCTCCCTGGCTAAAGAATGCTCATTTTTAGAGTTTTAGGAAACTAGCACAAATTTTATTTTCATTTTTTTGTATGCTTCCAGGTCCCAGAATACCATTAAAATTCCCCTGCTAATAGCTAATATCGTGCCTGGCATGTAATCAATGCTCAAGAAATATATGTCTAATTGAACTGAGTTTTAAGATGGTCCTTTTTTTGCTGACAGTTTTGTTTGTCTCACTGTTCCCACCTGGTAGTCTTCCAAGATTTGCAGATGAAAGCTTTACTTAGCAGTAAAAATCCAGGTGGCTATTGTTCGCATTAGCAATACTAGCTCCCTGCCCCTTCACTCTCCAATATTAATTGTACTTTTTGGCCTAATTCAGTTCATTCTTTTAAAGCCTGGTTTACCCACCAGTTTTGTTCCTAGTTTGAAACCATCTGGCATGTATTCTTCTTCTTCTCTACTTATATCCTGGTGTACATATTCTCTTTAAACCTCAGAATATTCCTGGATCACCATCTTTTTTCTCTTCTTTCTTTTTCGGAAGAAGAGCACGTCCCCTGTTCCCATTTCCAGGTCTAAATGGAAAGTTCTGGGCCTTTTTCACCTTTGCCCCCTGTGCCTTCACCTCTGGAAGCAACTAATGCTTTTCACAGTGGAGCATCTCATCTCCTTTTTCATGAACATCTCCTCATGTGCCTTCAGTTGTATTTCTTTTTTTCTTACTTTACACACACACACACACACACACACACACACACACACACACACGAACTCAAGGTCACTAAAACTTCTCTTAGCCCTAACACCCACCTTAGGCTATTGTATTTTTCACTCTTCTTGACATCTTATTGTCTTTGTACTCCTTTCTCTTTGTGATTCCTTCTATTTCCTCTCTTCCTTATCTTACTTCTTTCGTTCACAGATGGAATAAAATCATATGATTCAATTCTTATTTATTTTTCTCTTTCCACATCTTGAAGATTTGATTCATTCTTATGATACCAAATGTCATATCACACGTACAGCTCAATTTCTTTTATTTACTGATATCTATTTGCCTACCAGCTCATTTGAAACACAAAAGAGTAGGCACATGCATGATCTTGAGAATGATAATTAATGACCTCTTTCTTAAGATAATTTTCTGAACTGCTGGACTTCATCACAGTTTCCAACAATATGTTAACCATCAAGCTGGTTCTCTTGCCCCCCAACCTATGTATACCACTGCATCAACATACTCTTGGTTTCCTTGCTTTGTCACTTGGACTCACTCTTGATCTCTTCCTCTCCTTACATAATGTGTATATCTTATTTCTCTTTCATCATCTTCACTTCTTTTTCCTCTCCCAATAAGTTTTTTGGTAAAACATCTGTCTGAGTAGTATAAGAGCCTCTAACTGGCTTTTTAGCCAAAGTCTTTGCTTGTTTTAGTCTTCCGGCACATGATTTCCAACTTATTCCTCCTCAAAACACAGCTATATCTTTTCAAAAACACTGTTAATGATTCTTCTATTACAATGCCATAATACTCATATTGGTTAACCAATCAGTTAATATTCTCTAATCTACCTGCTTTTTCTCTATCTTCATAAACTATCCACTTTAGGAGATCCTATTTCCAGGTTTGCCAAATATATTTCTGCACCTCCCGACCATGAGTTATACCCACCCTTCCTTGTAGTCCAGGTTCAAGTCCTTGGTCATCCCATCCCTCACTAATCGCCCCAACCTTACCTGAGCCACAGAGTACTTATTGGTTGACACTTACTGGTTTTCAGTAAGCATGGTGTCTATTTAATGGTTTAGTATATATATGTCTTGCCTATGGAATAGAATATAAGCTACTTGCTGGTAAGGAACACATGGGAGCCCAGATATGCTATGAGTAAAATATCCTAGTTCTTTCTATTAGCCAGACGGTGAGTCTCGAACAGACATTTGTTGATCCTGGTGATTTTTCATTTTTAAACTCCAAGTAGTGTAAAAACTAAACATAAACTGTGAGTATTCCTGATTAGCCTCTTGAAATGACTGTTTTCCTGAGTGAATAATAATGACTGTTTTGCTGATACACTGATAAAATAAAAGAAAGAGAGAAAACTATAGGGAAAAAGAGAAAAACAGGAGAGAGAGAGAGAGAGAGAGAGAGAGAGAGAGGACTATATTCTTTTATATTCCTTTCTTCACATGCTTAAAAGGAGAAGCTAAAGTACTTAATTTTTTTGTGTGTTCCTTAAGCATAAGCAATGTAGTATTTTACTGAAATAACACATAGGCCCAGAGAAAAATAAACACAGTAAAATACTTTGATCTCCTCTTATTTTGAGATCACATTGTATCTACTGGAGGAGAGACTCCTTTATCACTTTATTTTTGTAGTCCAGTCCTGCCTAGAACCACAGTGCTTCTACAGACATTGACAATTATATACTATAGTGCTTGTTAGGCAATTGACAGTTAAAAGGCACACATTTACCTGTTAAATGTCCATAAAAGAAAATCAGCAAGGAAGGGTATTAGTATGAATAGAGTAGGTGAGTACTTTTTGCTTGTGGCAGCTGCTTAGCGGAGTCTCCCCTGGTCTTCTTTCTCTTCCTCCACTTTTCTCCCCAGAACATCTTCCTTCCCTTGGATCAGAATTCATTTTCTTTTATCTCGCCCCACTCTGTTACCCTTCCTGGCTGTTTCCTAATCTGGGAGCAAGCCATCTATATCCTTTTCTGATTTCTCGTAATTAAACTGGAAAAAGATCCACCGCCCCGGGGCCCCTGAATGAAAACCCACAGAAACGACGTTATCTTTCTACTTCACCCTTGACACTCCAAGGAGGGGAGCCTGGCCTGGCCCTCTGTCAAGGGCCTGGCTGATGCTCTGCTGGGGAACTGACACTCCACTTGGGGGTTGGGAACAATGCCTGAGGCCCGCTGTGTGGGTCTGTGAGCCTCCCTTCACCACCGGCCAGCCTTCTCAAAACGAACCTGTTCTCTGCCGAAGGAAATCACAACTCGCTAATGTCTTTTCACTTTTCTATGAAGCATCAAAAAACAAGAATTTATATATTCTCTAGTTGACTAGACATTTTCCTCTGTGGCAAAGTGGTGCAAATAAATATGAATCCTAAAACATTTCAGTTTGATGGATAGTGATGGTACAGCTCCTGGATTTTTGTCACTGGGAGCTGCTTTTATTGGCTCTCTCCTCTGGGATTTTAACATCCAACCGTGAATGATAAGTCATCTTTCCCCCTATCACCCAAAAAGAAAATTTGAGCACTTTATGCTCACTGGGGGTGGGCAGAGTATAATTAATTCATGGTTTTACCATGCAGAGACCTAACTCAACTCTATCTCTAGGAAATAAATGACATCCCAGGTGGTAATATGCTTGCTGCTTGAACGACTTACTTTCTCTGTGTTCTTTGCCTAATCGCCCTGGTGACCTCGGCATCTGACCCCCAGCCCCCCCACCCCCACAACCAGGATTCGCTAACTTAACAGTGATTTTTAGGTGTTCTCAAGAAGCACACACCAGATTATGCTTGTTTTCAGAAGCTTTTAGTGATGCTCTAAGTCTTATTAATCAAGTGTATGAAATCTTGGCCCTGTATCACTGTTTTTCCCATACAGTTCTGTGACTCATCTAGAAATAGTAACATTTTTCTGCATGTTTGTATATTTTGTTAGATTTTATGAAGGTATGTACATATTTGCTTAGTTTAAAATGTCTGAAAAAGATCTGTAGATTTTTGGAGGGCGCTAGTGAATTGGGTCTTGGAGTGACTAATTGATTATCATGGGAATGGAAGTATAAACAAGAGGAAAAATAAGATGTTTATTATTAAAGGTTAGTTTAATTTCTATGGGTAAGTATAAATATCATGCAGATATAGTGTAATTATTCTAGATAACCTATTCCTAGGTATAGGAGGAGACGTATTTTAATGTGAATTCGATATAATCAATTTCAGACTCTATAGATACAGGCAGTAATATATGCATATATTGATGAATAGATTTTTAAACTATCTGATTTAATTTATTCTTAGTCTATTTTAAAATTTCTATTTAGTGGTAAATCTACTTTTCTCTGATGCTAATGGCAATGTAAGAATTGCGAACAAAAGCCTTTGGTCGGTTCTCTGTTTTTTTAAAAGAGTTTGAACTTCAACATGCAAATGACCATATCTTTTGTTGCTTATACAATCTGATTTATGCCTAATTGGTGGGGAGCTCCTATGGACATTGGTGGTTTGGGCTTGTAATATGAAGAAAATGGTTACCCAACATGTGCTGTTGTTTTTTAATGTGGGCATACATTTAAAATTCTTATGGCTTTCCCTCTCCTCCCCCCACCCCGAAAAGCAAAATGCATTTAGCTCTTAGCTGAAGAAAGCTGCGGCTGAAGCAAGCATCTCCTAGATCACACAAGCATTAACATCCACGGTCATTGTCTCCGCTGCTTCCCACTGCAGCTTTATATAATAAAACAAGCCGCGTCAAATAGGCAAGGCTGTAATATTAGGTAAAATCTAATTTCAGTTTGGTTATCATATAGTGTTCATTTCCCTGAGGGAGGGGAAAAAATTAAATTTGTAAGCTTAGGATTCCAGCTGAAGTAGTAGAAGGTATGAAAGGCTTCCCTCTGCCTTTTATTATTCACTTTATGAATTAGCCTTAGTTTACTTGTTTCGATCGGTGTCGACATATTTCTGAATACTATTAGCATAGCAATCAGGGCTGTTCTCAGGTTATTGAATGGTGTGTTGACTTCCGAAATAAATAGATATGCAGTGTGAAGGGCGAGCTGTCACTTTAGGAGAGCTTTCCTGATCTAAATTAAAAGGCACTTCTAATTGAAAACTATAATAGCAGGAGGGTTAGAGAGACAATGAAACTGCTCAGTCCCTTTCAATTTTCACAGGATTCTGTTAGTGAATACAGAAGAAAAAGTAAAATGAAAATATTAAATTACAAATTGCAATTTAAGTAGCAATATTAAATTATACCTAAATAGCCATATTGCAGTGAAGCAATTTTAGACGCTTGATTTAAAGGCTCTCAGTGCATTTCAGTTTTCGCCATTATATTCTGATTTATCTAAGTTATCCCGTAACATATAATTCTATGTTTACACCAACAACTGTGTCTTTATATGTGAAATAAGAAATCGGTCCTGAAAGACTTTTGATTTTGCACTTTATGCTCGCTAATTCAGTGCTGCATTAGTGTTTTTGTATCTTTTATCCCACCTTGAAGGTATACATCAGGGATAGAGAATCTCAAAGTCAGGGCAATTTTATAAAATCTGAGATGATCAAAAAAAAAAATCTGAGATGATCATTCTTGAGTTGTCTAAGTGAAATATTTTCAGAAATTAATAACAGCAAATAAATTATGAATTTAAGTAATAGATGAAATTATTAGCTATTCAGTTACGTGAGTAGCTACCAGCTGTCTGAGTCTATATATTTTGGTCCTCTAAGGGTTAACAATTGAGGCCTGTCTATAGCTCATTTCTATAGTAACAGCAAGACTGAGACTTTTTATGGGCACCTAATAATTAGAAAGTGCTAGAAGGTATAACAATATAATGAATCAAAACTGATAGACTTGTGGGTTACCATAGAAACATGTATAATTATGATAATCGGTCCCTGGCGTACCCTCAGAATCGTATACATTCAGTTAAATGCAATAAACATTAGGCACTATTTAGTGAGCTGTGATGCAGATTAACAGTGTGAGATACAGGGAAGCTATGAATAAAATTGCTGTACAGTTTATCTCAAACTAATTTCCCAGATTGCTTTAATAGATGTAGTGTGTGGATGTGAAAAATTGGAAGTGTATTTTTGTTAGTGGTAAAGCTAACAAAGATAATATTTCATAAAGTGGCTGACTGATTGTTAATTTCAGTGCCGATCAAAATGGGCCATGGCACATTATTCAGTGTGGGATCCCAGAGCCCTCCGAGCAAATGGCAGATTGGGCCTCCCTTTGCTGATTTATTTGAAAAGTAAATTATAAATCTTTTTATGGTTGTCCATTTTTCTTTAACCTTTTCTTTTCCTTCTCCTACCTCTCCATTTTAGGGATACTTTTCGCAGCCCTGAAGAGAGGAAATCACATAAGAGAATGTTCTATCTGGGTCTGATCCAGGAAAAGGTAATAATTCCTCTGGTTCCACCTAGCTTTTATTTTTTCCTTCAGCTTTCAGATTCCAAACATACTAGGCCTTAGCACCAGCAAAGGCCCATGAAACCGCCAGAATTACATTGTAAGATGAGGGAAATAATCGTGTGCGCATTGTGTATGTGTAAGTGTGGAGTGGGATGTGGAGGGGGTGGGGTGCCTGCGGGGGAGGCAGTGTTAGAGGCCGTTAAATAATATTTTATTGGATTTTTCCTATTTCCTTACTGAGAAAGTAACATGCCAATTTGGGAGATCCCATGCTATTCTTGGAGGAATAAAGGGGCTGGGATGAGGTGATGTGTTATGGGAGCAATATGAGAATATTCCGACCCATAAAGTGAATGAAGAGAGAAGCTTCTAAGCTTGTGTATGTGAGTGCGCGCATCTGCGCGCGTGGTCTGGATTATCTGTCAATACTGCCGTCCCCTGCCAATGCTCATGATAACCTCTCAAGCGTATTTCGCAAGAGAAACGTGAGAGTTTTCCCTGAAGTGGGTGGGATGAGAAGCCAGATAGGCTTGCGTGAGATCTGAGAGTCCTTGCTCAAGAGGCAAGCTTCAGGACGAAATTACACAAATGTGCTGCATTATCTCTTGTGCTAACTATAAAAAATAAAATAAATGAAAGCCATTCGGGGGAGAAATGTTTTTCCTCGCCAGCTTCAGAGCTTCTCTTAGACATGACAGTTTAGCTGGGTAGGTCTTTTCTTCTGACTTAGTGCTGCCACAGTCATCCTCACAGGGGGGCTTTTTAGAGTCACCGCGTGCAGATCAAGCCTTTCTTCTCTCCTTTGTGATTGTGTTACTTTCTGATACTATAATGGTGCTCTACAAAAGATTCCAGTGCCTGCCTGGCAGGAATTGAAGTGTGGAGGGTGTGGGGGAGGGAGGTTGGCCACATTCTTTGTACAAGCAAAACTTTTCACTCCCTTATTTCCAGTGCCCTTCTCTTCCAAAGACCCATGGAAAACATTTTCATTTCTCTCTCCCTCACCTACGGCTAAAAAATATATACATTAATAGGATGGTAAATAAAAACATGATGTACAACCCTTCTTCCCTCGAGTTCACATCACACCATTTATCTTTTATTTTAATCAAATTTCATCTTTCCTCTTCCTTCACAATTCAATTCGGTGACATTTGGCAATTACCATTTATCCCAACATTTATGGTATCATTCCACAATGTCTAAACATTTTTTATAGCTTGTTTTATATACACATATGTGAATATATTAATGAATTATTCAACAAATAGGCAGGATCTACTTAACAAGCACATACACATATGCACACATAACACACCTAAACATTTATGACATTATATTTGTGGGTTTGTTCATGTATGAATGACAACTCAATCTGTTAAAAAGCAAAATTCAATAAAGTAAATTTGAAGATCTAATTGACTTTATTTAATGATTCATGAATCAGGCAGCACCCCATCTTAGCAGAATAGAAAGGAGCTCTAAGGAGCTGCTCAAAATGGAAGACTTTGGTGGGTGGCGGTTGGAGGGGGGGTGTTGGGAGGGTGTGGCAAAAAGTTTAAGAAGTTTCTAGGGGAGAATGGGTTGTTTCAGGCAAAGTCACTTTATTTGGGGGAAAGCAGGGGTCTAACAGGCAGGCTGACCAGGTAATTCCAGATTGATGGGTTAAAGATTACATTCCTGAGAGTGGTTGAAACTGCAGTTAGATTAGGCATTAAGTCTTTGTTTGACATGAGGGTTAGCACAAGTGACTCCATTTTGGACCTGTTTTTCTTTCTTTCTTTCTTTCTTTCTTTCTTTCTTTCTTTCTTTCTTTCTTTCTTTCTTTCTTTCTTTCTTTCTTTCCTTTCTTTCTTTTCTTTCTTTCTTTCTTTCTTTCTTTCTTTCTTTCTTTCTTTCTTTCTTTCTTTTTTCTTTCTTTCTTTCTTTCTTTCTTTCTCTTTCTTCTTTCTTTCTTTCTTTCTTTCTTCTTTCTTTCTTTCTTTCTTTCTTTCTTTCTTTCTTTCTTTCTTTTTCTCTTTCTTTCTTTCTTTCTTTCTTTCTTTCTTTCTTTCTTTCTTTCTTTCTTTCTTTCTTTCTTTCTTTCTTTCTTCTAATCCTCCCCTTTGATCAGGCTCTCAGTAACAGAGAGATGTGATCAAAATCTAAGGAGTTAACATCATTCCCACCTGTAGTTCTTGTAGCTTTTATTGATCCACTATGTGTTAATCATAGGTCTCAATATATACATATATATATATATTTTTTTTTTTCTGAATCTCTGTGATATTCACCAGCCATGACTTCAAGTTTACTCTTTTTTTTTTTCCCTTGGTCAATCATTCTCTTCATTCCTTTTTTGATATTTCAGTCTTAAGGGGACCATCTGCTTGGTGGTTAGTGATGGCGAACATCCATTTAAAGCTTATGAAAAAATGCAGTGCAACTGGGAGAGTACTATGATAATTATAAGCAGGGTAATTCCCAATGTCTGGAGGGTACTTTGGAGCCATGGTCCCCAAAACCTAAGCCAATCAAAATCAAGTAAGTCAAAGAAAAACCATCTTGAAGAACTCACCTTTTTAAGCCAAGTGGCTTGCTCAGTGATCTTATGTAATTGGATTTCAACTTTCCCAGGGTGCTATTTTAAAAAAGCCTCTTACCTCCTACCTTTGTTTTTTTTTTTTTTTTGTTTGTTTGTTTTTTTTCTTTCTTAGGAATGGCCTCCCTGAAGCTGACTTTTTAAGGAGATGGCCGAGAGGAAATTAGAGTTCTTGGGGAAGACCAGGTAGCACATTTACATCTTAAAGGCACAGGGAAAGAACACAAATTTCTCTAAGAAGGACCTTTGTTCCCTAAGGCCAGAAGTTCAAGATGAATAAGTGAAGTTAATTGTTATAAAGGGTTAGGTAGATTTTGACTTGTTACTAGAGCTGCATTTTAGGTCTTGTAAAGAGCTGTGGGATAAGGATAATTGCTTCTAGTTCCTAAAAGAATTTGATTGCAGCTTGGATGATATCAAAAGACTGACACATCCATCTACTTATAGTATGTTTTCTTTCTCTCTGGATACATTTAGCTTAGGGGAGAAGTTTTAATAAAATTTCCTATTGGGCTCTGAATATCAGCTTCCAATTTGGCCAAGTGTCTGATCATACAGTAATTAAATCCTTTCAAATATCATTTTGTTATTTTTCTTCAGCCCAGAAAACAGTAAATATTTCTTGTAGTATTGAATGACCCTATGAGGCGTGCACAAAGAGGATGCAAAATCTACTGTCTTCTTAAGATCTAAGGCCCCGACCAATGGCCTAGATTGGGAAAGGAATGAACAATGTGAAATTTTATTTTTCTCTCTCAACCAGGTACTATAGAAATAGATCTCGGAAAACTGACTGTTGAGAATTTACCTTCAGCTAGCTTCTGACAGTTTTTCCTAAGATTTCATCTATAGTTTCTGAGAGGTTTATAGTAGAGTGTAGCTTCAGGATTTACTACAATTTGGCCAGTTTTTGTTTTATATTAATTTTTTAAGGATTTTATTCATTTATTCATGAGAGACACAGAGAGAGAGGCAGAGACGCAGGCAGAGGGAGAAGCAGGCTCCATGCAGGGAGCCCGACGTGGGACTTGATCCAGCGTCTCCAGGATCAGACCCTGGGCTGAAGGTGGCGCTAAACCACTGAGCCACCCGGGCTGCCCCCGTTTTATTATTAATTTTAATTTTAGTTTCCCACTTGCTGTTTTTTTTTTAATTTTATAAATTAATTTTTATTGGTGTTCAATTTACCAACATACAGAATAACACCCAGTGCTCATCCAGTCAAGTGTACCCCTCAGTGCCCGTCACCCATTCACCCCCACCCCCCGCCCTCCTCCCCCTCCACCACCCCTAGTTCATTTCCCAGAGTTAGAAGTCTTTATGTTCTGTCTCCTTTTCTGATATTTCTCACACATTTCTTCTCCCTTCCCTTATATTCCCTTTCACTATTATTCATATTCCCTAAATGAATGAGAACATACACTGTTTGTCCTTCTCCGGTTACTGTGGCCAAGTTCAAAAAGGGTGTTGCCTGAGTTCTCCTCTGGGATTTTGATGGAATCTTGTCTCACATTTAGATCTTTCATCTATTTTGAGTTTATCTTTGTGTATGGTGCAAGAGAGTGGTCCAGTTTCATTCTTCTGCATGTGGATGTCCAATTTTCCCAGCACCATTTATTGAAGAGAGTGTCTTTCTTCAAGTGGATCGTCTTTCCTCCTTTATCGTATATTAGTTGACCATAAAGTTCAGGGTCCACTTCTGGGTTCTCTGTTCTGTTCCATTGATCTATGTGTCTGTTTTTGTGCCAGTACCACACTGTCTTGATGAACACAGCTTTGTAGTACAACCTGAAATCTGGCATTGTGATGCCCCCAGATATGGTTTTCTTTTTTAAAATTCCCCTGGCTGTTTGGGGTCTTTTCTGATTCCACACAAATCTTAAAATAATTTGTTCTAAGTCTCTGAAGAAAGTCCATGGTATTTTGATCAGGATTGCATTATATGTGTAAATTGCCCTGGGTAACATTGACATTTTCACGATATTAATTCTGCCAATCCATGAGCATGGAATATTTTTCCATCTCTTTGTGTCTTCCTCAATTTCTTTCAGAAGTGTTCTATAGTTTTTAGGGTATATTTTGAGAACCATTTGAATGGTAAATGGTTCTCCAACCTTTTATTTTCAGGTTGTAGGTGTCCTTCTGTCTAAAATGAGTCTCTTGTAGACAGCAAATAGATGGGTCCTGTTTTTTTATCCAGTCTGAAACCCTGCGCCTTTTGATGGGGTCATTAAGCCCGTTCACGTTCAGAGTTACTATTGACAGATATGAGTTTAGTGTCATCATGATATCTATTTAGTCCTTGTTTTTGTGGATTGTTCCACTGAACTTCTTCTTAAAGGGGAGTTTTAAGAGTCCCCCTTAAAATTTCTTGCAGAGCTGGTTTGGAGGTCACATATTCTTTCAGTTCCTGCCTGTCTTGGAAGCTCTTTATCTCTCCTTCCATTTTGAATGAGAGCCTTGCTGGATAAAGTATTCTTGGTTACATGTTCTTCTCATTTAGGACCCTGAATATATCCTGCCAGCCCTTTCTGGCCTGCCAGGTCTCTGTGGAGAGGTCTGCTGTTACCCTAATATTCCTCCCCATGAAAGTCAGGGACTTCTTGTCTCTTGCTGCTTTAAGGATCTTCTCTTTATCTTTGGAATTTGCAAGCTTCACTATTAAATGTCGAGGTGTTGAACGGTTTTTATTGATTTTAGGGGGGGATCTCTCTATTTCCTGGATCTGAATGCCTGTTTCCCTTCCCAGATTGGGAAAGTTTTCAGCTAGGATTTGTTCAAATACATATTCTGGCCCTCTGTCCCTTTCGGCGCCCTCGGGAACCCCAATTAAACGTAGGTTTTTCTTCCTTAGACTGTCATTTATTTGCCTTAATCTGTCTTCATAGTCCCTTAATTGATTGTCTCTTTTTTCCTCAGTTTCCCTCTTTGCCATTAACTTGTCTTCTATGTCACTCACTCGTTCTTCCACCTCGTTAACCCTCGTCGTTAGGACTTCTAGTTTGGATTGCATCTCATTCAATTGATTTTTAATTTCTGCCTGATTGGATCTAAATTCTGCAGTCATGAAGTCTCGTGAGTCCTTAATGCTTTTTTCTAGAGCCACCAGTAGCCGTATAATAGTGCTTCTGAATTGGCTTTCTGACATTGAAGTGTAATCCAGATTTTGTAACTCTGTGGGAGAGAGGGCTGTTTCTGATTCTTTCTTTTGAGGTGAGGTTTTCCTTCTAGTCATTTTGCTCAGTGCAGAGTGGCCAAAAACAAGTTGTATTGGAACACGGGGGAGTATCACTGGTCCGTCCAGCTGGTCTTCTGGGGGAGGGGCCTGCTGTGCTGATTCTCAGGTGTTAGCACTTGGGGGAGCTGCTCTGCCCCTGCCTGCTGCAGGGCTCAGCGGGGGTTGTTTACCCCGTGGGGCCCCAGGAGGATCAGCCGCAGTTGCTATGGCAACTCTGGAAGCCTGGATTCAACCTCCGCAGGAACTACGGGGCTCGGGGCTCTCGGCTCTCCGTCCGCAGGGCCTGGAGGCTCCGGGGCGGGGCCGCTGATCTGCTCAGCTCGGGGCAGGAGCGTCCTTGCTGTCCTGGGCCCTCCCGGCCTCTGCCTGTCCCGGGGGAGGCCGGATCCTGGGCTGTGTCCCGGCGCCCTGTGCTCCGGGGCCTGCGCTGTTGGATTCGTGCTCCCGCCCTGCAGCTCCCTCCCTGAAGCTGCTCCGGTCGGTCCCTCCGTGCGCGCTGCAGCCCTTAGGGAGCTCGGCGCACTCTCCTGCGCTCGCAGGTGTCTGTTAGTGTCCCAGGGAGCCCGAGGGCATCCCCGCCCTCCTGGGTCCTGCTCCAACTCCCTGCGAGCCCCTTTCCGCCCGCCCGGGAAGGTTGGTGCAGCTCCTGCTCCTCCGGGACGGGGCTCTCCTGTCCTGGGGACACTCGCCCCGGCCCTAGCCCAGCTCCTCGCGGGGCCCCTCCCCCTCGGAGGCCTTTTGTTTCTTTATTTCTTTTTCCCCGTCTTCCTACCTTGATAGAAGCGTGAACTCGTCTCACTGTAGCATTCCAGCTGGTCTCTCTTTACATCTCAGGCCGAATTCGTAGATTTTCAGGATGGTTTGAAGGTTATCTAGGTAATTTGGTGGGGACAGGCGATTTGGGGACCCTGCTCTTCTGCCATCTTGCCCCTCCTCCCCCACTTGCTGTTTTAAGGGAGTAATTGGTAGCAGTTTCCTGGAGAAGTGCTTAGATTCCCATGAACTCTGGGAGGGGCCTATAGAGGGGCTCTCCTTTGGGTGCAGATATGAGAGCATTCAAGTTAATGTTGAAAAATGTGTATAGGCCCTTTGAAGACAATCTTTTCCAGTGTCCTAGTTTATTACAACTGAGACATCAACCCAGCGGTCAGTGTTTTATGGTGGACTCCTAGAGGAGTGTGTTGTGGAGGCCCAGATGTTATTTTAAGTGCCTAGAATTGGAGTTGTCATAGGTATAAAGCTAATGATTTGGCCGACTTTTGTTTATAAACTGTATCTTTAAATTTTCATTGGTGTTTTACACTAATTTGTTTTACAACAAATTTTTAAATTAAGCTATTTTGGAATTTTGAAGACTTTTGGAAACTTCTGTATACCAATAAAAATATGTGTCCTATTTGGTTTGTTTGATTTTGGAACACTTACTTTCAAGTGCAGTTCTTAAAAAAGTGATTTTACCAAATTGGAACATTCTCCATAATGGTCATTATAGCTCTAGTTGTTTTTTTTTTTTTTATGAGACTTTGCCATTTTTGTAAATATCTACAGTTTCTGTTTTTGCAGTTTTTAGCCATAAAATAAGCAGGTGTGGCAGAAGGTATGACTTGCTCAGCTCTTTGGAATTCAAAGGTATTTATTTATTTATTTATTTATTTATTTATTTATTTATTTACTAAGAGTTTAGATTTCTCATTAGCCAAACTAATTCCTAAAAGGTATGTTCAACTCACTGGGTTGGGAATTGTGTGATGTTTTACAGTGCACATTAGTATAAGGAAATTTTCTTGAGGTTGGCCAGTGTGTCCTAGTGTTGATGTAATTGATTCTGTAACCAACTTATTCTTACAGGGGAGACTTTGGGTTAGGTGGCAGGTGCTCTAACAGATTTTATTTTATTTTTTATTTTTTTAAAAGATTTTATTTATTTATTCATGACAGACACATACACACATACACACACACACACAGAGGCACAGACACAGGCAGAGGGAGAAGCAGGCTCCATGCAGGGAGCCCAATGTGGGACTCGATCCTGGGTCCCCAGGGCCCTGGGGTGAAGGAGGCACTAAACTGCTGAGCCACCCGAGTTGCCCAGATTTTTTTTTTTTGGTTGCCCAGATTTTAAATGTTCATTTCATGTCTATCAATTTTTGTGGCTTTTTGGCTCCTGAGATTCCTATTAGCAAAAATTTTCCCTCATGTGTATGTTAACAGAAACTAGCAGTAAATGAAGAAATGGTACTATGGATGCCAGCAGCAACCAAAGAGATGTTACTACCTTAGGTGCACTATCAGCAGTTCCCAACATAGAATGGGGGATTGTAAGAAAGACTAAACCAAGAGACCCCACAGAATGGGTACTATGGACTGATTACAAGCAAATGGGGAACTGGAGACTAAAGACTAAACCACCAGCAATCTCCAGTGTGAAATCTGGGAGCAGAAAAAGAACTGGAGTTTACAATTAAATGGGAATTGTGACCTCAACTACTGGCTTAGAGACTTGGATTCCATGTAGAACTGTCTGCTAGCTCAAGTTGACCTGCCTGGGACAGGACAGTCAGGCAGATTGAGAGCCTGACAAAAAAAAACAAGAATTGAGAAGGATTTACTCAAGGCCTTCAGAAATAGAAATGTTTGGCAGGTATCATGCCTGTGTTTTTCATGGTCCCAAAAGCTGTTGAAAGTCTCCTTTGGTCTTGCTGTTACCACTAAGTTCTGTTAAAAAAACAAAATTCAGGGTGCCTGGGTGCCTCAGTGGTTGAGCGTCTGCCTTTGGCTTAGGTTGTGATCTTGGGGTCCTGGGATGGAGTCCCTCATCAGGCTCCTTGTGGGGAGCCTGCTTCTCCCTCTGTTTATGTCTCTGCCTCTCTCTCTGTCTCTCATGAATAAATAAATAAAATCTTAAAAAAATAACAAAATTCATATGAGTAAATATGAATATTCAATTGTCTTTTTTAATTTAGTTACTAATTCATAAATCAGAAAGGATCCCATCTAGTAAATAGGAAGGAGCTCTGAAGGGCTGTACAAAATGGAAGGTTTTTGTAGGCAGAAGGGGGGAGTTGCAGCAAGGTTTAAGAATCTTCTAGCAGAGAGTGGATTGGCTCAGGCAAGGTCACCTCCCTTTGGAGGAAGACAGGGTTCTATCAAGCAGAGAACCTCACTGGTGCTGACCAAATAATTCCAGATGGATTGGTTAAAAGTTGCATTCCTAGAGGTTGAAACTGCAATTATATTAGGAACTACATCTTTGCCTGACGCGGAGCTTAGCACAAGTGACTCTATTTTGAGACTGTTATTTCTTTTTTAATGAATCTTAGATTATTGTTTTTTTATAAAACTTCTCAAGTACTTGCTATGACAAATTATAAATATATATATCTATGAAATATATGATTATGGGTTTTTAAAAAGATCTGATTTATTTATGAGAGAGAGAGGCAGAGACACAGGCAGAGGGAGAGAGGGAGAAGCAGACTCCCTGCAGGGAGCCCCAAGCAGGACTCAATCCCGGGACTCCAGGATCATGCCCTGGGCCGAAGGCAGTGCTAAACTGCTGAGCCACCCAGGGATTCCCTGATTATGGTATTTTATCTCCAAAAAACCCCCACAGATTTCTCTGTTACAAAAATAAGAAATCATACCTTTCTGCTATCAGAAGACATACTCACGCACATATATTGGTTGAGTAAGAGGCTCATATTAATATGCTCAACAAATATTGATTAAATATTAACTATAACCAGGGCGCTATTAATCTTATATGGAGCAGTAAAAATATATAATTATAATATAGAATTATAATTATGATACTATTTATTCATGTACGTAGTTATTTACAAATAACTATTTATGTATTATTTATGTATTATTTATGTATTGTTGCCAACTCTTTCAGTAAGAAATGCTGGAAACAGCTTCTAATAAAGTAAATTCATAAACCATTATTTTTTTTTATTTTGACAAATATTTGTTAAATGTCCATTATATAAGGAATATTTTTGGGTGGTGGAGATCCATCAGTGAACAAAATTTCTGCCCTTCTATAGCTGGTAGTTTAATGACATAAAATAGAAAAAAAATAGCTAAATATTTGTCAAATGATGATAAGCGCTATCAAGTAAAATAAAACAGGGAAAACTATGAGAAAAAATAGATAAACTAAAGGAAAACTTTGAACTTGCCTTGTAAAACTGTAAATGTCCAAATCCTGAAGTATATTATATATAGATACCATAGAGTTAGTATTTACAGCAGATTATTATAAAAGGAAGAAGCAAAACTAACATTTGCTGAATATGGTGCTTGGTACTATGCTAAGTTGTTTTTCTCTCCCTCTCAGTGGGTCATTTTCTGCTTATATTTGCCCTGAGAGGTTGTTTTTCTCTCCCTCTCAGTGGGTCATTTTCTACTTATATTTGCCCTGAGAGGTTGGCAGGTATTACTATCTGTATTTTACAGAGAAGGAAGAAAGGAGGGGGAAATTCAGTTGCTAGTCCAAGGTCACACAGCTGACATGCTGAGATTTGCACCCAGAGCATCTCATCCCAAAGTCCAAGCTTAAAAATATTGTGCCTCCATATATTAAGAACAAAAAATAATTAGCACATTAAGCACTACACAGATATGTATGTAGCTTTCTTTATTCTTTTTATAGCTCAAAAATTCTGTTTCTCTGAGAGAAGAAAGGAATAATAACTTCACTGGGTACATCCTAATCCAACCACACACTGCTTTACTGAAGGGCTGCTTTCTCCCACTATATCACACATAGCTATTATTCTAAGCTTTCTTATTTAAACCTTTGGGAATTTGTAAGGTAGAAACTCTTCCACATGGTTGAATCTCTGCTGCTTATTTTTAGTTGAATGTTGTTGTTGTGAAGACACTTTTATATTTTCAGTTACACTGTGTATTATGCTTTTAAAATGAAATTGTTTCCATTCTGTAAAACTATGAAGACTTTTAGGGTATTGTCTATTTGAGGATCTTGGCTTAATTGATTTAATTGAATTTACCAATGATGTTGATCAAAGAAAAGGAATTTGATTTTTTTTAACACATTTACTACTTGTTTACTAGTTGTCTGGTTTAATTGAATGGTCAGTATTAGCAATACTATTCATCAAGATTTCTCTGGAGAAGAGCCTGAAGTTTGTTCATAAGGATTTTGGAAACGAAAGAGGGTAGTCTGCTGCAACACTATAGATAGATCAGCATTTTTCTTCCAAACATGAAGATATATGTGCATTTCAAGTGGATAAAGCAATTATACTATATACATATAGCACAGACTCATACTTGCACATAGTAATCCTCATTACTGGGGACTTTACCTAATCGGCACCTATGACCATCTGATAATACTGTTAGATTTAACTGACATTTTTGGTTTGCTCCATTAAAAAATATTGAATGGTTTAATAAAAAATTCAATAAAATGTAAATACATAAACATACCTACATCCTCTTTCTGTGAAGTTTCTTCTAATCATCACTAATGGCTAGTTTGATGATCCAGTTAAAATTAGCTAATGTTTTGGTAAAGTTCACTAGATACGTTGTTTAGTTTGATACCCTGACCAGCTAGATGCTTTAGAAAGAGCATAAACTTCTCTATAAGAATGGAGAGCATTCAGTCTATGTAAACAAGAAAAAGTCTTATTCAAGAAAACATTCTTAATGTGGTTTCCTGCTTTGAGTGTTAATTCTTTTCTAAATGGGGAAATAAACCAAAAAAAATAAAAATAAAAATAAAAAATAAATGGGGAAATAAGGGGAAAATAAGGATTTCTGCTTTGTTTGCTTGTGATTTCCTCTGTTGTTGTATGAAAGTCACATTGTCTTATCTTTTTATTTTTTCCATTTACAGAACCCAGGAACAAAAAGGCTCTTTCATACAGTTGCTGTAGATAGCAATTAATTCCAATGATTAGTATGAATTTGCAGATGGACATTTGTGGAATGATGTTTAATTATAAAATGCCAAGTATCCCTCTTATTATTCTCTTTGGCAAATTAGTAAATAACAGCACCGTTGTATAGGAAAGAGGTTATACAGATTTTTCTGTTTGGGCCAAGGTTGGCTACTCTGGATCAAAACTGCTGCTATTTTGTCAGGCTTCTTTTGGTAAATTCTACTTTTAATAATTCAGTCGATGGCCACTAGGCAGGTTTAGTATTGTTGATGCTGTTAGATGCAAACATCATAATAGGTCTCTTGGTTTTCAAAGTGCAGATGAGTTAGTTATTACTACCACATGCTACTCCCAAACTCTCAGAAACATGGCTTTCAGTTTACAAAAATCTGTAATTGAAAAAGTGTTAGAAAATGGCTATTCATATAATTCAAATATCCTATTATATGTTGGCTAACCAATGGTACAGCCATTCAGTGGAATGATAAGAGACATGTTATAAAAACACTGTTGATGACTTAGTAAGCTGTCCCTGATATGTTGTTGAATAAAAAGAGTAGGTTAAAATAGGATGTAGAGTATTAACACATATGTGTATAAAGAAAAAAAATAATAACCTGGACCAAGATACCTAAATATAAGGGAAGTATAATTATGAATTTTTCTTTTTTGAAATTTCCTTCCAAGTTTTAAAATGTTCTACAATAAACACCTATTATTTTTATATTAAAATGCAATTTTAAAAGCAGCCATTTGTATCAGTATATGTCCCAGAATATAATGACCCACAGACTGAGCTTCCAGTAGAAGACCCTGTGATATTCATGTGTTGAATCATGTATTACCATTGGGTCAGAAAGCAATTTTGTATAGTCCCTTAATCCTGTTGGCAGTTGCATTTGTATGAATGAATATTTTTCCTATTTTAAAAAAATCATGATATAGGAGCACCTGGGTGGATCAGTGATTGAGCGTCTGCTGTCAACTCAGGGCAGGATCCCAGGGTCCTGGGATCAAGTCTCAAATCAGGCTCCACGCAGGGAGCCTGCTTCTCCCTTTTCCTATATCTCTGCCTCTTTCTCTATGACTCTCATGAATAAATAAGTAAAATCTTTTAAAAAATAAAAATAAAAATCATGATATAGCAATTTCATGTTCTCCAATACTGTCAGGACTCTTCTCTCCCCTAGAACAGGGTGTCTTTCTTCACAGGTGCTTCTGCTTCCTTCTGCCTTTTGTTGGTGCCATTGGTCATTTTGGTAGGAGTTTGCTTCTAAGCATAGCTGCTAATGTTAGATGCAGTTACTAATTTGAAGCACTAACTTTTCCAAATTGCCAACTCCAGTTTCTCCTTTGGGTCATTGAAGGGCTATATGAAGATCATTTTCCTCATACAAAAAAAAAAAAAAAAAACAAACTACAAACTTAAAATTAGCAGACAGAGCCAATTGAAAAATGAAGGGGAAAAATGGGATCACTTTTAGAGTCTAAGCAAGTCAGAGAATAATGAATGATTCATTAATTAATCTCACTATTTTCCATGTGGTCAGATCACTTTTTGCCTTCTAAGTTGGGACACACTAACTCTTTCTATCAGTTTTTGATATGATTTAAAGAAAGAGGGGATCCCTGCGTGGCTCAGCTGTTTGGCGCCTGCCTTCAGCCCAGGGCCTGATCCTGGAGTCCCGGGATTAAGTCCCACATCTGGCTCCCTGCATGGAGCCTGCTCCTCCTCTGCCTGTCTCTACGCCTCTCTCTCTGTATGTCTCTCATAAATAAATAAAATATTTTTTTAAAAAAAGAAATAAAAATCAAGTAACGAATCAGTTTTTTGAAACATCAATCTTTGATACTTGGACCTCTTCTCATAGACCAAAAAGAAAAAATAATAATAAATAAAACACTTAAAAGAAAAGGACTACCAAAATTAATTTGTAGTTTGGTAATAATATAGCAACGACTAAATTAGCACACATATAGACACAACCTAAAAATGATCTTTTTTGGGGTACCTGTGTGGCTCAGTGGTTGAGCATCTGCCTTTGACTCAGGTTATGATCCCGGGGTCCCTATAGGGAGCTTACTTCTCCCTCTGCCTCTGTCTCTGCTTCTCTCTCTCTCTGTGTCTCTCATGAATGAATAAATAAAATCTTAAAAAAAATATTTTTCTAAGAACTATGTCGGTCTCTATTCTATAAAAAAGCCAATTTTCTGCTCATTTTCCCCTTATAAGATATGACAAAACTATTTTTTGCATCCCCCCTTTTTTACTGTAACTTTTGATACAACTCATTGTATGGAGAAGGAAAATGAGTCCAGAGAGGAAGTTAATGACAAGGCACAAAAAAATCACCATGTCTTTCAGTGTTACAAGTAATTTTTTGTGATTGTAGTTTCTACTTGTGCTCAGACCAGAGGTCATGACTCCTTAATAAAATGAAATAGATAACTGTATTATATTTAATTTTTTAAGTATGATAAACATTACTAATTATCAGCTTACTCACTCATTAACAACTGGTGGCTATAAGCTAACTTCTTATATCTCTGGGACCCTGTGGCTGCAGAGGAGTGGGGAGTGTGTTATTTGGTGGATAATTTATATCTGACTACCAAAAAAAGCATTAATATACTGGGAGGGGAATCCAGTAGTGATGCAGGGAATCTAAGACTTGCATTTTACAAAATTTTGTTGTTGTTATTGTTTTTACGTATTGATGCAGGATTTTATTTTGCATACTGACTGCATAAAACTGCTTGAAGTTTTTGTCTCTTCCCAATTGTCTCAAGTGAGTATTTTGGGGGACGCCTGGGTGGCTCAGCGGTTGAGCATCTGTCTGCCTTTGGTCCAGGGTGTGATCATGGAAACCTGGGCTCAAGTCCCACATCATACTTCCTGCATGGAGCCTGCTTCTCCCTCTGCCTGTGTCTCTGCCTCTCTCTCTCTCTCTCTCTGTGTCTCTCTCTCTGTGTGTCTCTCATGAATAAATAAATAAAATCCTTTTTTAAAAAAAGTATTTTGGTACTTTCAACTATTTGTCCCATTTTAAATGTTTTTCCTTCCCTTTCTCCATTTTCATCTTAGGCTACAATTTCTTTTATCTGGGAAGGAACGGCCTAGAGTTCCTTCCTGTCCAAGTCAAGTAACAATACTAGTGCCATTTCTACTGGTAATACTATGACTATAATAACTATAACAGTATGTAATTATTATAATGTTCCAGGCACTCTTTTAAGAACTTTAAATTACATAGTCATTCAATTCTGACATCAGATCTGTAAGATAGGTCCTATTATTACCCCCAGCTTCCTACTGTGGACACTGAGGGCTGGAGAAGTTAAGGCACAAAGCTAGTAAGTGGCAGAGCTACAATAGCAGCTTGGCAGTCAAGCTCTTGAATCAATACTTTCCATGACTCTACACCACCTTTCAAGGTTAAAGTCTCAAACCTAGTGCCTTCTGTAGAATTACTGCTTAACAGCAGTGGATTGGATCAAGTTACCCACAGTATTATAAAATCTCAGGACTTATAATGATAAATATCAAAGATCCTTATATGTATAGTTCTGAATTGTCAATTTACATATTTGAGTTTGGAGTGCTTTTGTTGGCCTCTTTTTTACCGACAGTGGGAAATAAGACTTTTGCCATTTATGGAAGCATAGATTAGCTTCACCTGTTTTCTATATCACAGAGCAAGGAATAAGGGGAATCCATATGTAAACCTACCCAATATCTTGCTTTACTAGTTCAGTTTATAAACATCCATTTTTAATTTTTTTCAATTAATCACTTGAACAAGGAGATCATATGAGCAGCGAAATCCTGGATGTTTTTGAGTTCCCCTGCACCAAAGGTCCAAGAACTCCTGTGGGGAGCATGGGTCTCTCTTTCTGAAGCAGAACCTGTCCCGACTTTAGCACCTCCCCTGGTCTGGGAGGACCTGGAATCACAGCACTATCATTGCCTACTGCTTCCACGTGGTGTCACTTTTGTAGACTTCAGTGTCAGAGATGCTGATCTCCACCAAGTTGCCCGCCATCAAATCTCTGCCAGTGTTGCAAGACTGCCCATATTCCAGCTCTCTCTAATTCACACTCAAGGGTTTGGCCATCATTCCCCAAGTACCAACTGCTGGGCCAGCGTGGCTAGGTCAGTAGAAGCTTCCAGAATCTGGCATGAACAGTGACAAATGAACAAACATACAAAAAGTCAGTCTAAAGAACACTTAATCCCTTGTTGAGAGAGCAGAACATTAACCTAGATTCTTCCTTTTCTCCAGATAATTGAATTTTACAAGCATTATTGCTCTTTCTTGCCATTGGACCTTAAATAGAGCATCCACATTTACCCTTGTGATCTCTTTAAATCTGAAACCTTCTGAGTATCGTCTGTAAATTGGTCATAGTCTCCCAGTTCTCTGTATACCCAAGGAGTTATGGAAATTTTGGTACGGAATTCTAAAAAACAAACACATTCCTGAACATTCTTATTCCATTGCTCTCTCAATACCAGGAGTAGCTAGCTATTTATCCTTTATATTTACATACTTAAGAAAAGAAAATTAAAGAAAACCCTCCCTGATAGGCCTGCCTGTTCCTAGTGATCAAGGGATTTCTATTTATAAAATCTAAGAGTACTTAGCATTTCAACTACCCACCTTAGATGGAGTTCATTTGAATTCTATTTGAGTAAGACACCCCTCCACCCCCAGTCCTTTTGATAAAGTATAAAATAATTGAAAGAGCAACAAACAATACAGGCATCCAGAAAGAGAATATGTATGTCATACTTAATCATGTGTAGGATATTGTTTTGGGTAATTGACATATATAGCAAGATGCCCTACCTGGCTCTGAAGTTGTGTATGTACATGCCCATCGGAAATATATGTGTTTATGTTTTTGCTATAGCACTGAAAAGAAATGGTTGCTATTTAAGAGAGGCAGGTATAAATGGGACATAAACGTAGCCACCCTTTGATTAGTGTGCTCTGATTAAGGGAGGGGGAAAAGTCAGACCTTTTTTACATTTAAAAGAAGCCAGCAAATCCAAACAGAGTTTGATAAAGGGAAGTTGTCAGAACTCTGGATCCATGAGATGACAGGTGCCTGACCCAGCTATGGCCTTACCCTCTGAGGCCATGTTCCTCAGCCCAAAGAGAGCTGTGTAAAATAAGAAGAAAAGTGGGTGCCCGGCTCACTTTTAGAGGCCAATCATTACTCTCCACCAGTAATTACCAGTTCCCCAAATGTCCTTTTAATTAATGACAAGTTAGTGGCAGAGATGTGAACATACGCTTTTCTGATGTTAAAACTCATGTTCAGAAACGTGGTAGTAAAGAGACAGCAAATAGGTTCTAACTCAAGGTTTAATTCTGATCAAACAGCAGCTTAACTACATTTAACACTATGTTAAGGATTCTGGTATCATTCTCAGGGGCTACTTCCAGGATGACTCCGGATGTTTGCCAGAGACTGGGGAGGATAGAACTGAGGTACTTGGGTTGGACATCCCCTCAGCAATGCTGTTGGAGCCTTTCCAACCCAAACCAACAGATCAGTAGCAGCAAAGTGTTCCCATGCTGGCGGTCTTCCAAACAAATTAACCAGATTATTTCATGTTAGCAAGGTATAAAAAAATGAAATCCAAATGTCATTTAGAGAAAAACTTGCTTCTGACAGTTTCTATAAAAAAAAAAAGTGTTCACTTCTAGGCAATTAAAAAATAATAGGGCCAGTCTAATACACACGCATATATTGCACTTGAGGCTTTACTGCCTTTTCTTCTCTCAAGTTTTTTGTTGAAAGGGAAATTTGCTAAAGGCAGAAAGACCCTGACAGATACGTGTGTGTTCTGGATAATACCTTGTAATAGGCGGTAAGGGGTACAGTAAGATGAATTCCATTTAAGAAAACAAAGGCATTGGGAACACAGTGAGGTGATCCATTTCAATTTGGGAAACCTTCAGAAATGAGTTTTATAAAACGTGGCGATTGTGGGGTTGGGAAGCTGGATATGCAGCTTCTTTTGCAGGAAGTGAAAGCAATTGTCCAGAACCTCACAGCAGAGGTGTGTGTACAACCCAGCAGAGGTGTGTGTACAACCCAGCAGAGGTGTGTGTACAACCCAGCAGAGTTGAAGCAGAAAATATGATGCAAGTTTGGAAAACAAGCAATAGGCAATAGATACAGAAAAAAAACAACAACTGTAAATATAATGAAATGTAATTCTTTTTCTGCCTTAGGAATTATAGAGCTCAAAATTAAAATCATTGGTGTTTTTCAGCCTTACTTTAAGTAGTGTTAAATAACAGGAAATTCACTGTTATAGTACATCCTCAAGCTATTTAGACAGTTTATACGTAAACCTTTTATTGAGTAAATCTCAGTGCTAGATTTGTATAGATATTCTGCAGAGGTTCTTAAGAGGTTACAGTCAAAACATTACACATTTGAGTTTACAATATTATTCTAAATAGAATTCAAAACACAAGCAAAGAGATGGTACTGTGGAATGAAAGAAAGGAAAAACAAAGAAATAAGGGGTAAAGGAGAGTTACAACCTTCTACCAACTCATCTCCATTAGCAGGGACAAGAGAAAGGGAAGAGAGGAAGGAAGGAAGGAAGGAAGGAAGGAAGGAAGGAAGGAAGGAAGGCAGGCTGGCAGTCCAGGAGGGAAAGAAGGTGGAAAGAGAAAGAAAAAATAACACAGTTGCTTTCTGTGATTGCTTCTAAAATCATGTGAAAGCAGAATGCAGAGAGACCAGTGGAACTTGAGCTTACATCAGTTGAGGAACAACCCCAAATTCTTAACGGCTTGATATAGCAAAGGTAATTTGCTTGCCCACGTTATATACTGTGTGGGTTGGGAAGCTCTCCTATGAGCAGGAGACACAAGGACTTGGGTTCTTTTCATCTTGTGTTGCTGTCATCGCTACAAGCTGTAGGAGAAACAGCACAGTGAGGATCTCACAAAGGGGATCCTAGAAGTGGCAAATGTTCCTTCAGTCAAAACAGAGTCTGAGGGCCCCCACCTAATTAAAAACCAGCTGGGAAACATAGTTTAACTCTATGTCCTGGAAACGGAAAACAGATTTGGTGAACATCTAGCTAGTCTGTTACAATATGGTCACATCAGTTTAAGGACAGGTAGAAGCAGATGATAGAGGGGGAGAGTTTTACTTTCTATAGAAGCTGAAGTTTCTTTTTTTAAAAAATTTATTTATTTATTTATTCATGATATATATATATATATATATATATATATATATATATATATATAGAGAGAGAGAGAGAGAGAGAGAGAGAGAGAGAGGCAGAGACACAGGAGGAGGGAGAAGCAGGCTCCATGCGGGGAGCCCGACGCGGGACTCGATCCCGGGACTCCAGGATCGCACCCTGGGCCAAAGGCAGGCGCTAAACTGCTGCGCCACCCAGGGATCCCCTGAAAATTCTTTTATTAAATTTTTTGGACTTGAATCCTCATTATAAAAATGTCTATATCTAATAGTTTAAGATTAGCCACGGCCAAGGAACTGCTTTGACTTCTTCCTAGGCTCTTTACCATTCAAGAGTATATTGCATTTCCTGATGAATGTCAGCAAGCCCCTTTAGGTCATTTTTTTTTTCCATAGAAATTCTTACCTTTGAGAGGTGATGAGCCCTTACCCTTGTCTGAGGGCTGGAGAAGCAGAACGAATCCAGGTGCACTGACTGGTCCATATCACCACTCAAGGAAAAAGGAGGAGAGACTTTTCTTGGAGATGATATAGAATAAAAAAAGAGCTTCTTTTTGGTTGAGTTATTTTGGGTTATTCTATATCCTACATATTAAGACAACTATTTTTACACTTTAGTTTTGGTAATAACTTGCCTTTTGATTTTGCTATCTTACTAACTATTCACTGGTCTCACACAGGTAGATGTCTTTGTTCTTAGAAAAATTTTGTATTTTTCTTCTTTACATAATCTCCTCTAATTCCCAATCATCTAATAATGATAAAAAATAACAAATTTGAAGCTTTCATACTTCAAATCAAAAGTTACACTTTTATATTCTTATAATTATGTAGAAGAGAAAAGAGAATGCAATTACTAGAGTAAATTTAGCTTTTGTATAGAAGAAATCTATGGTAGAACTATAATTATTATAATAGCCTAGTAAATATACAGATCGTAACTTGCAGCTATTTTTTAGTATAATTATTATAGTGTTGCTATTACTAGAACCAATTTACTATAGTTTTACTAGGCAAAATATTAGTTACTCTATTTTTCATGTAATAACTATGGTTTGTTATGGTTTTATGACAAAACTAGAATGCTATTATAATGAATTTTATTACGTTGTACTTCTAAGTGGTAGAGAGGGACTTTAGCTTATTTCTAGCTTGGCTTTGCACTTATGTTATGACTTAGAGTATGTTTACTTGAGTTTCCTTCATATTTGTTTTCCACTGTGGAAAAAGAGATATTCATAAAAAAAATCGTATTAGAAAATATAATCTAAGATCCAGTCCTCATTAATTGCAGTTAGAATCACTTCATGGATTAACTGAAATGAAATATTAACCTTCTGCTATTGAGTATATGTTAGGATACTTTCCTTTGCTACAAGTGAATTTAAGTTACTCATAATGAAGAATATATTTGCTCTTAAAAATTAAATAATAAAAACTGGACCAAGTCCCAGGAGTCCTTTGTCCTCATTCTTCTTCTTCTCTTCTTCTTTTTTTAAATTTTATTTATTTATTCATGTGAGAGAGAGAGAGAGAGAGAGAGAGAGAGAGAGAGAGAGGCAGAGACACAGGCAGAGGGAGGAGCAGGCTCCATGCAGGGAGCCCGACGTGGGTCTTGATCCTGGATCATGCCCTGGACTGAAGGTGGCACTAAACCGCTGAGCCACCCAGGATGCCCCTCATTCTTCTTTTACCACAAACTTTTTGTCTTGTGTCATCTCTCTGAGCTCAGTTTCCCCTCTCATGTGAATATCTGCATTAATCACCAGGCCATCCTGAGACGTTAACCTCCTATGCATTCTAAAGAAAGACAAAGCTATCTTTGAGATCATTTATGTTACTAACCACCCATTTCAAGGTACTACTCCATTTTACTGGTTATAGCCAATGCTAGTTAAATACCATGATTAAAAATAAGTGTCAAGTATTGTGCAATATAAAAAAAAAAGTTAGTGCTTTAATTGTCTTAGACTTCCCAATGGCTGCATTTCCTTCTGGGAGTGAGTTAGTCACCTTAGGGTACATTGATTTTTTTCTTTTGCATACTAATAAATTTTCTACTCTGGGAAAACAAATTAAATAGTAGATTATTATAAGACCAGCTATACTTCATTCTTTCCAACAAATTTGGAACCACCAGGGAGAAAAGATGGAGATGGAGAAAGATGAAGATATCAGCTATATTAGTGAAAAATTTTATTAGGGAAGTGGTTTGGATCCATGCCCAAGTCCTTCTAAAATTCACATCCTAAATAACCTTCTCTCCACTCCCCAACACTAGTCTCAGGCAGAGCCTTAAAGTGTCCCTGACTAGGCAGGCACTTCAAATACAGCAGGAAGATGAACAGGAACATTCTGAAGATAGCCTGTTTTATGTAGATTAGGGGACTGAATCAGGCATGTTAGGGTGCTTCTTTCAAATTTATCAATCAAATATATTACTACAAAGAGTCATGAAGTGAAAATAAGACAACAGCCTCTCCATTATTTTGGAAAGGCCCGAGAAAGGAACAAGAGGCCTGAAACAATTTGTAGAAAGCTATGTGGTGTTAGAGTCAGGCTACTTAGGTCTGAATTTTATCCATCCCTCTTGTTTACTATGCCATCTTAAGCAAGCTACTTAGTGTCTCCTATCTTCATTTATGAAGCTAAGATAGAAATAGTCACCTCCTCACAGAAAAGAAATGGAGCAAATAAGTGCAAGTATGCAAAAACCCTTTCTTTTTTCTCCTTGGCACCTAGGAAGACTATGTTTTCCAGACCACGTGACTGCATTCTGCTCAATGATGAATTTGACAGAAATGAAGTTTGCCATTTTCAGGTCTGTCCCATAAAACTTTCTGGACAATCCTTCACACTCCTTATTTCTTTGTGCTCCAGTCCAATCCAAAGGATCCAAAGTAAGGACTCGAAGCTCTGTAACTCAGTGTCATAACAATAATCTAACTTTGTAGTATGATTCATATGGACTTTATAGAGTGGAATATGGCCCCTAAAAGACATCTTATTTCTCATTACCCAAAATTGATTTTTAGATTTCCTTAAGAATGAAAACAGAAAAGAAACAGTTCAATGAATAGGGATTAGAACTAGGCAGAAATGAGGGAACTGAATCAAATACACAAAGTAAAAGAGATCACAGATTCATACTATTATAATACACAGGCAAAATATAATCAGAAAATGGTATATAACACTCTTGTTTAAAGTTAGAGTCACTTCTCTTCTCTTTAAAGGTTTATATAAAATCTTGTCTTGGTGTAATAATAAACTAGGATGCTCATAAGAAAAAAATAACATTTGAATAGTCTTCCAATAATTCCAATGGAACTATTTTTTTGAAAACTTTGTGGTAGGGGAGATTGCAGTTCACTTAGTCATGTATTTACTAGCTCAGGGAAAACTGGACACATAGCATGGAGTCATATTTTTGAAAACTTACCTTTTGTCCTAGTAGGCATTTTATGGCCACTACACTTAAGCTCCTTGAAAACAGGAAGACAATTTATCCTGTTTCCTGCTATATTTCTAATAATTAGTACACAGAGAAAATGTGACAAGTGTTGTTTTTTAAAATAAAAATATAGCCAAATGAATCTCTATGATACCCTTATTTAAAAGAGCAATGTAATTCAATTTTAATTTTTTAAAAAGTTAATTAATAGTACATGTGCTCAAGAGACCAGTTTCCCTTCAGTGTAGAGGGTGGATTGAAGTAGTGGGGATTGATGGATGGTAGAGAGAGGAGTTAGGAAGTCCTTAATAATCTAGGCACATGATATTTAAAGCTTCAAATGATGTTGAGACAGTAGAGAAACAAAAGAGTGCAAACTCAGGATGTTTTTGACCTTATTCAATTGAAGATGAATGAGGAAGAGGGAAAAGTAGAGCATATCCTTCAGATTTCTAATTTGAACAATGATGGGAGTGTGGATAATAAAGCTATCCACTAAAATAGAGAATCTAAGCAGTGAAGCCATGAAATTAGAGAAGGACAAAAATATTACTGTCAGTCATGGTATATTATATATAGTTAGAAATGAATGGTAGCGATTGGAGATAAGAGTTAGGAGTTTAGGAAAGAGATTGAAAATCAGCAATCATCTTTGTACAGCTTCATGTGGCTATGGAGCATTTAAAATGGACCAGGTCCAAAGTCAAGGTTCTGTAAGCATAATATCCACACTGAATTTTAAAGACCTAATAAGAAAAAAAAAACATGTAAAATATCTCAATAATTTTTATATTGATGATATGTTGAAATGAAAATATTTTGGCTCTCTTGGGTTAAATATAATATATTATTAATGTTTTACCTGTTCTGTTTTGCTTTGTTTTTAGTTTGTAGGTTTTTTAAAATATAACACTAAAATTCAAAATTATATATGTGGCCTGCATTATATTTCTATTAGAAAGCTCTGTGCTATTTTATTGACAGGAATATAATTGATGGTTTTCTACTCTATTTGATTGTCCTTCACTTCTTATTTTGAGTGTTGGAGGTATTTGAAAAAATCTTAAAAGTGCATTTTGGTTAATTGGATAACTGTAAAAACACAATCTGAAATTAACTTTACAGAGTAAGAGTTGTGTGTTTCATGACTCTGTGAGGGAAGTATGAGCTCTGAGCTGCCCAGGAAGTTTTTGCAGTGAAAAGTTCAGGGTTCTGTGCCATATTTGCATCAAGCACAGGATATGTGCATGTGGTTCCCATATGTAGGCATGAAATCCGTTATTTTCTTTTTTGCACTTTATATGTAAAACATTGGGTTTTTCTGGTTCCCAAAATTTGTGTGTATTCTTTTAAAAAAATGAACCCAAATTACTGCGACAAAATTTTCCTCTGGCCTTCGACCAATGGAATGAGGAAGTAATTGTTCCAAGCGTATTGCAGGGAGAAAATTGTTCATCTAGAAGCCTGGGAGTTAAATTATACAACGTCTATAACAAATGATAGAAGTATGATTGTTACTTAGTCTGTTGCCCTTACTCTCTCCCTTAAATTACATTTATGTAGTAAAATAATCCAATACGTTTTACCCTTTCTCATCAAAACATCCAGAGAAGATTCAGATTGAATGTTACTGCATGGGTAAAATTCATTTCATCTCGTATAACTTCTTTACCCTCTCATTCCAGGTGTCCTTGACAAAAGCCATTGTTTCATTCTATCGCCAGTATTGCCTTACGTAAGATTATCTCTTGTTCCAATATGTTCTCACTAACTTATAGAAGCTCATGAAAGAAGGAATTGAAAGTTACTTTGTAAATGTCCTATAATGTGATCTTTGGGACAGGAATAATTGTGATCTTTATAAATTTTCTATAATTTCTTTATGATTGCTTAGAAAGAAAAAATCAACAGGGAAATTTTCTGTATTGTTGACAAGAAAGGGTACAGTTTTAAAGCATACAACTAGCAGAGATGTTCAGTAGTGACATCTTCAGTAACAGATTTGATAGTAATAGATTTAAATAAAACATAAGTCAATCCACATTCATTAAAATCCTTGTCTTACAGAATTTTAGTATTGAATTGATCATGCTAGTTAAGGATTTCTAAGCCTAATTGCTAATGTAACATCTAGTTTAAATATTAGTTGTATAGCTATAACTAGCATTGTAGATTGTGGTAAAAAATACAAATACTTGTTTATCTGCTCTCTGCTCCAGTGAATTTGTTTCTCAGGGAGTCATCATCCATTGTTTTTGTTTGTTTTTAAATTTAAACAGATAGAAATTGGTTAGGAAAGGTTTATCATTGCTATGCCACCCATTTTTAGCTTCTTCCCTAAATTAGAGAGGGTGTTAAGGTGGAAGGAGATTTATTTTTTTTAAGAAGACATTCAATAAGTGTGATTATATTATGTCACCAACAAATGCCCATTGATGCTGAATTAAGAATCCTAACTCATGTCACCAACAAGAAATTAAATATCAATAATTTTTAGATTTTCCCAACTACTGATCAAATCTGAACAGTAGCTTAATTTACTTGTTTGCAAGCCCCATGAAAATCCAACTCCCCCATGATTCTTTTAAGTTACACTTAATAGTCATCCAATAAATAGATTTTGAACTTTTTTAAAGAAAAATAAATAAATAAATAACAACAAACAATGAGCAAAGACAGCAAAATAGAAAACATATTATTTGACCCTAAACAAAGAACAATGAGATCAATTCTACTAAGTAGTGAAAAGTGACCAGGGGAGAGGCAATCCTTGAAAGTTTACTATGTGACTTTGTCATATGTTGTCACAAATAACATTATAATTGAATTTAGAACATTTTAATCTGATATATAATTATAGATATTTCCATTAAAATATGGAAAAAATATAGCATAACAGTATATTTTAAAAGGGCTATTTTGTAACTTGAATGAATTTGCAAACAAGTCTACTCATAAAGTTGGTCAAATTCATGATATTTTTCTATTATTCCTTCCTAAGTCTCAATTTTACCATGTTCTCCTGTAGGTATCAGTTGTCCTCTTAGCTCTACCCTTTTTGGAGAAGAAGTAATAGTAATAAAGACATTGACCACTATTTCTCTAGTCTTTCAAACCCTTTATTTTCTTAATGATGCCTATAGAAACTGAAATAGTGAAAGATAACATTAAATGTTAATCAGTACTTAATGTGGGACTTCAGTAGGATTTTTTTTCCTGACAATGCTACGAATATTCCAGATGCTTTGGGAAACTAAATTTTGTACATTTTGAACCCTCTAGTTGTCTGAACTAGTTGCGGGTGAGAAATGTATCTCAAAAATGTAACACATACACTTGTACTACTGATTTAAAATGGACAAAGTATTCCTCTCAGTCCCTAAAGGCAGGTAAAAGTCTATTCAGATAATTCTCCACAATGGAATAATATAACCTTTTTAAAGGTTACTCTAAGCGGAAATGTTATACAAGACCCTGTGGATTTGTGTTTGTAAAAATAAAAACATACAAATAACTTTGCGGTTCTGTTAATTCAAATGTGCAGTCATTCATTACCCCCTGATGCTCCTTGTGATGGTACCTCTAGGCAAGGTCCATTTCCAGGACTTCATGGTAGATGCTGCTTGGATATCCAGCTTGGCACTTCTTCACCCTCTATTTTATATTTTGAGCACCTGTAGATTAAAGTCTATGTCACAGTCTTTTCCCTTCTATTCAGTCTTGAATGTACAGTTGACTCTTGAATAATCAGAGAAAGGTATGCCAACTCCTGTGCAGTTGAAAATCCTCACATAACTTATGACTCACCAAAGACTTAACTACTAATAGCTTACTGTTGACCAGAAGACATACTGATAACATCAACAGTCGATTAACATATTTTGTATGGTATGTGTATTATTTTTACAATAGAGCAAGTTAGAGAAGAGAAAATGTTGTTAAGAACATCATAAGGAAGAGAAGGTACATTTACAGTGCTGTACTATATTTATGGGAAAAATCTGTATGTAAGTGGACCCAAGCAGTCAAACCAGTATGGTTCAAGAGTCAACCATATTTCCATCCTTTTTCTAGTATCCGATGTATAACAACTAATGCAATGGAAGTTACCCTGAAAAGACATGAATGAATAGTCTTTTCAGAGAGGAATATATACATCAGGCCATGCCAGTGGTGCCATGATTCAAGTCTTAGTGATCACTAGAGAAAGAAGGACTCTCAGAAACCTAACTTAGAAATGGTTCTCTCATGACTGGATTGTTAACAGATGTACCCTGGAGTAGATACGATGATAAAGACATCCTATTGTCCCAGTGTATTTGCATGGTAAGTAACAGATCATAAGCATCATAAACTAACATGTTCAAAATAAAACACTTCTTTTTTTTTCCATGGAAGAGAGAGGTTGGAATGGACTGGCTGAGGAGGTCAAGAAGATGGATAAAAGCTGGAGGCGGGGAGAGAGTGAGGGTAGTTATTTAGAGCCACATTAGGATCATGTTTTTGTTCACTTTTCTTTATATCCCTCTGCAAATATTCTGTTAGTGCCACCCCTGTGCCCAGAACTGTATTTGGTCCTATAGCAAATCTAAGACTGCACATCAAGGGATCACAGAAGAGAGAGGTCATGGATGCCCTGGAGCTCTGCCATTCAACAGGATCACATTAGTTTAGGTTCAGATCACCAGTATCTGCAAGATGGTTCCAACTATACAAACAGAGAGAAAAATGCAGGAAATATTTTAGGAGAGACTCTCTTAGATTTTGGTGAATGCAAATAAACTATTTTCCACAGTCTTTCCTCATCATTTTTTCAGGCTCTTTAGTTTACATTTTCTCTGGTTTACAGAGTATCAGAGCTGGTATAATGACCTGGAAAGGTGTGTGAACTTTGGAGCCCCATAGACCTAATTGCAAATATGCCTCTGCCACCAATATACTCTGTGACTTTGGACAAATTACTTCACCTTTCTGTGTCTTTGTTGTTTATCTGTTCTCTAAAATGGGATGATTGTATATTATTGTGAGAATACCACAAAGCAACTCATAGTGAAATAATGCATCGTAAACTTCTTAGAGTTGTAACCTGTTTCATAATAAGCATACAGAATGGGATGTCTCTTCCCTTTGTCAACAAATTCGATTGAATTAGCAGGAATTTTATGTGGGAAAGACAATATTGTGGCTTCTTATGCGTTTTCAAGCTTTAAAACTGCAGCTAATTCTGTAGGCACCATCTCAATGGTGGTATTCTAGACTTGTGCTCCAGAGGTAGCTTGCAGAAGAAAGGATTGTGTGCTCTCTGTGTGGAAATAATATTCTGTATATTTATCTACCAAAAATACTTTCGTCATTCTTATTTATCACAGTACATTATGTCTGATCGCTCATGTCAGAGAGTTAGAAATCTCTTTCCATATCTAAATCACCAGAACATTCTATTGTCTCAATCTACAAAATATAGTTTGAATCTGACCACTATTAACGAAGTCTACTATTACCACACCTGTCCAAACTACCATCATTTCTTACTTAAACCATTGCAATACACCCAGGCTTTAGATTGAAAATCAAAGTTCAATATTCTAGGAGTAAGGTTAAGCTAGAAATAAATCTACTCTTACAGGAACCAAAAATCATCTTTGGATAACCTAATACCTTGATTGTTTTAAGATGATCTGAGTTTGCTAATGTTCCTGGCCACCTACTAGAGATACAGGTAAATCTGCTCTGGTGTATGATAAAATAAGTTTGGGTTTTAAATTATCTCTATTATTTTTCATATAGCATGGACAGCCCTCAATCAAAAATAACCAAAAAATCCCAAAAGATTTGATTCATTGGAAACATATAATAATTCTAAGTTAACATGCAGCTAATAATGTGGCTTAAAGTCATATGATCCCCAAATTAAGAGAACTACAAAAGGAAATAAACATATAGATAATCACAGAGGAAGATTTTAATATACTTCTTTTTGTAACTCATAAAATAATCACATAAATGTTTTATGTATATAGATTTAAATAGCATGACTGACAAAGTTGACCTATATGATATATATAGGATACTACATTTTAAAACTGAAGAATTTATTTTTTTCCAAATGTACATAAAAGTTTTACAAAAATTAGCCATATGCTGCACCATAAAGTAAATCTCAACATATTTCAAAAATTGTAATAATATGCCCTCTGATCACAATGAAATTAAAAAATAAATAAATAGAAAATCCCTATATTTTGGAAATGTTAAATGCTTCTATATTACCAGTGAGTTACAAGAGAAAATAGAACAGAAATTTTAAAAATATTTTGAATTATTTTATATCAAAGCATACCAGATGGAGCTAAAACCTTAAATTTACTTACGAAAAAGGAAAACTTAAAAATCAATAATCTAAACATAATCAATGATGAAATGTTGAAAAGGTGTTCCCTGCAAAATCAGAACCAAGGGAGAATGATCGTTATCATCCTTCTTTTCAACATTGTATGGAAGTTTTAGTTTGAAGATGAAGGAAAAGACTTATTAGGACAAGGATTAGAAACAAAGAAATAAAACTCTCATGATTCTGAAAAAAACTGATTGTTTATGTAGAAAACTTTAAAGTCCATAGATAAATTATTAGAATATATGATTTTAGCATGGTCTCCATTTTTTTTAAAGGATTTTATTTATTTATTTGAAAGAGAGAGAGCACAACATGGGTGGGGATGAGGTGGAGGGAGAGGGAGAAGCAGGCTTCCCACTGAACAGGGATCCGAATGTGCAGGGCTCCATCCCAGGACCCCTGGGATCACAACCTGAGCGGAAGGCAGATGGTTAACTAATTGAGCCACCCAGGAACCCCTTAGCAAGGTCTTCATTAACAAATAACGAGAAAATTGGGGATCCCTGGGTGGTTCAGTGGTTTAGCGCCTGCGTTGGGCCTAGGGCGTGATCCTGGAGTCCCAGGATCGAGCCCCGCATCCGGCTCCCTGCATGGAGCCTGCTTCTCCCTCTGCCTGTGTCTCTGCCCCTCTTTCTCTCTCTGTGTGTATATCTCATGAATAAATAAATAAAATCTTAAAAAAAATTAGAAAATAGAAAAAGTTCTACAATTTACAGGAGCATCAATATACATCAGATTCCTAAGAATAAATCTAACAAAAACTTTGAAAGAGTTCTACACAGAAAGCTATAAAACTTCATTAAGAAAGTAAGAAACCTAAATACATGGAAATATGTATTATGTTTATAAATTGGAAAACTCTGCATTAAAGAGAGGAGAATTTTCAAATTGATCTATAAATCTGTGAAATCCTCATCAAAACGACAGCAGGTTTTATTTGTGTGCACTCTTGTCCATTGTGCATGTGTAAATTGACAACCTAGTTCTAAAATTATATGGAAGTTCAATGGCCACGAACGATTAAGATATATTTGAAAAAGAAAAGCAGAGTGGAAGACCATACTCTACTAGCTATCAAGACTTACTAATGGGATTCTAAGGCACTAACATAAGGGAGAAAGCCAGATAAATTTGTGTAAAATGAGATCTTCTGGTCATTAAAGAAAAAAAAAGAAGTAAGTAAAAATGATTGTTTAGGTGGGAGAAAATGTTTGAACAATAACTAAAAAGACTCTCCTGTACAAAATATATAAAAAGGATTCTTCTTCAATTCAACAATAAACAACTGGGATCGCTCAAAAGGAAAAAGTCAGCAAACTTGAGTAGATACTTAAAAAAAGTGGCCTGGTTTTTATTAACTATTAAGGAAATGTGAATTAAAGTTATAATGAGATACCACTACAAAACACCAAATAGCTAAAATTTAAAGGACAGTACTAAATGCTGCAAGTATGCAGAGTGATAAGAACTCTCATATGTTGATGGTAAGAAGTTAAACATAAATATGAACAGTACAACTACCTTGACTGATAGAATAGCATCTATTAATTTGAGCACAGGCCTCCCAGCAATTCTAATCATGGACATATAACCAATATGTGCATGAACATAAAAACATATGCAAAGTATTTATAGCAGCATTATTCAAAATTGTCAAAACTAGAAATCAAATACATTACCATTTATCCACACTATACAGCAATGAGAATAATGAACTCTGGATATATGCATTAACAAGGAAAAATTTTATTAATATTATTTTTAATGAATAATCAGTGCTGCACTTTTTTTTAGATTTATTTACTTTAAAGGTCTTATTTATTTGAGAGAGAGAAAGAGCACAACTGGGAGTGGGGTGGGGAGGGCCAAAGGGAGAGGGAGCAGCAGTCTCCCTGCTGAGCAGGGAGCAGGAAGCCCTACCACGGGCTCAGTGAAGGGCTCCATCCCAGGACCCTGGGATCGTGACCTGAGCTGAAGGCAGATGCTTAACCAATTGAGCCACACAGGTGCCCCTGAATAAGCAAACTCTTAAGATTATACTCTATAATTCCATGTATACAAAGTTTGAAAAAGGCCATACTAGTTTACGGTTTCAGATGTCACAGGACAGCCTTTACTCTTGGTGATGAAGAAAAGAGACATGGTTGAGAAGGCATAGGGAAGGAATCTGTGGGGCTGGTAATGTTCTTCTAATGTTCTGGGTCTACACCCTGGTGATGGCCTCAGAGTGTGTGCTTTAGGAAAATTCATTTAGGATTTGAGCATGCTTTGGTATGTGTTGTATTTCCATAAAAATGAGTTCAAAGCAGTTTTCTTTACACTCTTCCTCTCTTGATGTACTATGTTATCTCTGTCCCTAACCTTATTGTTACATGTCTGCAAAGAATAATCTCCACTTGATCTCCCTCTCTCTCTTCCTCTGTCTCCCTCTCTTCCTCATCTCCCTCCCTCCCCCTTCAGCACCCCCTTTGAATCTCACTCATTCTCAACTCATTATGATCTGGTTTCTGCCCTACCACCCTGAAAGTGCTTTCACCCAAGTCACCACTGACCTCTTAATTGCTGATTGTCTATTATCAGCCTTGTCCTGCTTGGCCTCTCCATGCCTTCTGACACTGCTGCCCAGCCCTCATTTGTAATCCTCTCTTCTCTTGACCTCTTCCTCATTCTTCTCTTTCTTTGTAGACAGTTTCAACTATGTCCCTTCTTCCTCACTTGGGCCTCAAATGCTTATGTTCTAGTTTTCTGGCCCTCAAATATGTGTCTTCTAGTTATGCTTGTTCAAGTTGCTCTAAAAAATTACAAATGACTATAGACACATGTTCTATAGTTCAAAGCATGTTTTGTTGTTGTTGTTGTTTTAGCAAATTGTGAGTTATTTGCCATTGTATAAAAATCAGCAGGTTTTACATAAAAATCCAGGTTTCTGGCATCAGAAAATTTAAAAGTTTGTTAACCCTGGATACACCTTGTTGAAGGAACAACAATTTTCCAGAAGCGAATATTAGGAGTTTTTTAGCCTAACACAGGACCCACATTTTGTTCTATTTTTTACAGCCTGCTTGTTGCCCCTAGGGCACTTAAATTTCTCATTACAGTTATACATGTCTCTTTAGAGCAGAGCTTCTCAAATGGTGCAAAAGAATCATCTGGCAATGTGATGAGTATTGGGTCAGGTCTGGGAAAAGATATATTTTTTAAAATACCAGGGGACTCTAATGCAAGTTGTCTGTGAAAGACACTCTTTTAGGGCATTTCTTCAACTCTTAAATTTTGAACTCCTTCAACTACATTTCTTGGTCTTAAGTGCCTCACTGTCTGCTAGATGAGACAGAAGTCAAAAGAAGTAGTCATAATAAATATGTCTGATCATTTCTCCCACACAAGTTGAGGCCTGAAGTTCCCATCATTGTGAAGGTCTCTAGTCTGAGTCAAGAGTGAGATATTGAGCTTTTGGATGTTGGTCAAGGCATTGTCTTGCTAAACAGGATAGCTATTCAACAATTCATCACTAGAATTAGACAGAAAGAGAGGTGCAAAGCCAAAGGGGACAAAGATGGTGAAACCAGAGGACAGTGGGAAGTTTTAGAAGAGGATCATGAGGAGCAGGGCCTGAAGCAGCTCTTTTGAGGTACATGAAGGTTGCTGTATTTGAAAGGGAGCTTTTGGTATTAGCACAGAGGGAGGGTATAAAAGTGCTATCTTGGTGTAGATCATAATGTGATAAATGTTATACTGAAATAATATACAGTGTCTGTAAAATGAGGTTCAATCAACTCCAGAGGCTGAGAATAATCTTGGCTCCTTTAGTGAACCACTTAGGTCAATATTATTTGTGGTATTAAGCTGTAACTATGTAACTATGCAGTCCAACAGCAATATAGATAAGTGCTGTTCACCTGTAGCTATGGAGCTGGATAATGGTTTTTATCCAACATTGGGAATTTACTGGATCATTAGGACAGAAAAAAAGGGGAGCAAAAGGATTGAGAGCAATGGTGAATGATTTTAGAGATAGACCCTGGTTCCTTGCTTAATAGTGAAGTAAGAAGAAGCTGACTGACTAGGAATGAAAATGTCAAGGATCTGGGGGCCTTGGTGACATTTGAAAACAGGTGGGTAGGCCTGAGAGAAAATGATGAAGGAAAGTTATGGTAAAAGGAGGACTTTTGGACATTAAGATGTCAGAAACTAAGTTGTTTAGGGTAATGATATTTCAGTAGGTTGCTGAAATGGAGTACTTGAAGGTTTTAAGAATTGAGAAGACCAAGGAACTGTAAAAGCAAGGTACACTACAGTTGTGGCATAAACAAATTTCCATATATAAATATCAGAAACAAGAAGTGGTTTCTCCTTTTTTTTAATGGATTATCCCTGCTATTGCATTAATGTACTTATACCCTGACTCATAGTTGTTATCAATTTGATGAAAATACTTTGCATTTTTATCCCTTTTTTAATCAAATTTTTATCCCTTGAAAAGATCACACTGTGCAGAGTGGTTCAGTCTAAATAAATGAATGATAGCTATAATAACAACATATCATACTGTGGCATTCCATAGTTTTCAAAACACTTTTTACATAAACCATATCACATATTAAAACAACTCATGAGGTAGAAATGGGAAGAAATTATCATCTACTTTTAATAGATAAAGAGCATGAGGAGACTAGCCTGAGGTAACAAGTTAATAAGTGCCAGAGGCAGCCCTAGCACCCTTGTACCTCTATTTTCTTTTTAATATTTTAGACACTTTATAAATTGATAAAGTTACTGCAGATGCCTTTAATGCTACAGTTTTTTGTTTTATGATTATCATTTTTAACTTAGTGTGCATTTTCCCATTAATGCTAACTAGAAAATTTAGTTATTCAAAGTCATCAAATAGATAATTAAATTTATTTAACCATTAGGGAAAAATCCAGGAAGACTAAGACTTTCGTTTCATAATGTTGCACAGTTTGTGTTTGCAGTGTATAAATAGATAGCTAATGGAATTTATAGGAATCTTAGTTCTTTTCACCTTTTTTGATTTTTGGTAATAATAACATAGTATATACTTGGTGTATGTGTCTGTGCGTGCTTTGTGTGAATTCTCATAGATACATGGGACTCTAACTGTTTATATAAAACACAAATATCAAGAGCCACTGCTAAAATTTTCTACTTGTATTCAATGTCTCAACCTTCATTTTTCTGTAGAGTTTAATACAAGAGGGCTCTTCATTGGCTACCTATAGGAGAAAGATTTTGTGTGTGGGTGTGAGTCTCAAGAATGAATCACAAAGGGAGAAAAGTCAAAATGTTTGAGCTCTTTGTCCTTTTTTTCTTAACTCACTTTCAAGGCATTTCCCAGCTTTATTTTCTATGGAATATATTTGAGAGGAACAAGATGTTGGGGGAAGGAGGCAAACTATTATGAAGATGGGTTTCAGGGCTATGCTGAGAACTTCTTAGCCTATACCTGTAAGGGCTCTAATATTTTTATAGCTCTTGTACTCAGTTTTTATAAAACTGGATCCTATAAAATGTATTGGAATCATTTTGTAAAATATAAAGCCATTTGCAAATAAAGTGTCTGATATGGAAGAAAGCACATAGCTATAGAGTCAAATCTTCCTATGCACAAATGTCCTTATTGTACTACCTTAGCAAATTATTTAATGTCTCTGAGTCTTAACTGCTCGTCTGCAAAATGCAGAGAACACATTATGTCAGACATTGTCTTAATAAACTGGAGTTAAAATATCAGACCATGTGTAGAATCTATTTTTCCATTTATAAATGTTAAATTTTAACCTGGAGAACAAGGAACAAGATATCTTCCACAATGCCCTGGGCTTTCTTACTGACTAAAACACATTTTCATTCAGATCAAATTGGCTAGAATGCTATGGCCACTAGGTATTTTTTAAATGTGCAATTATATGCAAATAAAGATACAATATCTGGCTGAGTATGCACAAAGTATATAATGACCTTCCTATTAGATTTCTCTTACAGAGGTTGATGGTTTTTGTCTCTTGTTACAAGTAACTTTTTTTTTTTAAAGAAACATATATTTCTTCTTGATAAACATAAAAATACTATTAGAATTGGATACAGGGGCATTCAAAAACCAGAGCACATTTTAACTTTGAACTAGCATTTGACCTGGAGGAAAGATATGACATGAACTATAATCAGATATGGCTAATACATAACACAGTTATCAAGACTGGTTTGCATGGCTCTAAAAGAGACAGGAAAATCACCTTTTCTCCAGCTTACAAATAATTTTCATGGGCAGTAGTGGGGACTGCAAGTTTCTAATTCCATCATAGTTATGTCAGTTACTCCTTCATGTGTGAGATCATCCTTCTTCCCACCCATTCTCCACACTGCTTGTCAGAGTGATCTTTATCAAATGTATACTCTTTTTAAATCCTTCAATGGCTTTCCACTGCCCTCAGGATAAA